>NC_141894.1:13265000-14515000 GCF_030686135.1 Camelina sativa | reverse complement strand
AAATATACTTAGCTTGAACCCTAATTTACTTCAAGATTACAACAGTCTCTTGCTGACCACGTCTTTGAAGTTTTAACTATACTCGCTGTAAATGGGGACAACGTACATAAATAGTAGTAATTGTGTTTCGTCGTTTTCTATTAATTGTATTAATTAGAGTGAGACACATCAAAAGATTTTCATCAACTTTTCAAGGGCTTCAATAGTTGTACTTGTGAATTTCAGATCATTTGTGATTCTAGTACCAATTCTAGTTTTCATATCGTAACACAGGTTATTCAT
This sequence comes from Camelina sativa, assembly GCF_030686135.1. Taxonomy (NCBI): domain Eukaryota; kingdom Viridiplantae; phylum Streptophyta; class Magnoliopsida; order Brassicales; family Brassicaceae; genus Camelina; species Camelina sativa. The sequence continues at coordinate 14,514,718 of NC_141894.1, read as the reverse complement.
TGTAGACACTAAATCCAATGTTCAAACTTTCGTGAGGTTATTACTGATCATGAGCTGCCTATTATTATTTATGTTATAAATATGTTCTTATAACAAGTGAAGTAAACAAATGTTTAGGTTGATTAATCAGTTTGACTGTTGACTGAGTAAAAATCACGGTGGCCGGCTAGATGACCAAATTTTGAATTTTCCTTAATTAATTAACTTTCATTATAAAGATAGGATGGTTGGAATATTTCACAAAAACATTTTGATGTGTCATATATGTAGCAAGAAACTAATTATGTGTGTCTTTGAATTCATAGAGTTTGTATATATTTTTGTTAATACTTCTGTAAAATACTTATTAATAAAGGCAATTCTCATAAATACCATGGTTGTTTTCTTTCAAAAATACCAGTTAATAAGTTAAGAAAGAAATGATTTACTAATCATATTCATATCACAATATTATGCATCATTTATTTTGAAAATGTATAGATTTCCACACATTTTCCCTTCCATTATATAATAAAGCTATTTGATAAAAGACAAGTAGAAAACACGTTGTGTAATAAACACCTTGAATACTCCTTCTTCAGTTCACCTTTAATGGCCGATCCCACGACGAGCTCTCCGTTATTGAATGACCATGAAGGTGAAGGAGATGATAGAGGAAGGAGAAGAACATCAACTTGGGTTCAAAAACTGGTCGATGTGGAAGAAACAAAGGCTCAGATTATTTACTCTCTGCCAATGATATTAACCAATCTTTTCTACTACTGTATTCCTATGACTTCTGTGATGTTCGCTTCTCACCTCGGCCAACTCGAGCTCGCCGGTGGCCACTCTGGCCAATTCTTGGGCCACCGTCACCGGTTTTGCCCTCTTGGTATCAGTGATCCTTTTTCATCAAGCATAAATTACTAAACTCCACTTTTTTCAACTCAATGATAGACTCCAATAGCTACATCTATTTCATTGTGGATAGCTTTTCCTTTCTCTCGGAACTTATGTGATGATTTCAGACAAGTTTAAGGAAACGTGGACTGGATTCTCGTTGGAATCAATCCGTTATGTAGTACTAAACTTGACATTAAGCATCCCTTCTGCTGCTATGGTATGGTAAGTCACATCAATAACTTTATCTGTTTTTGACCACGATATCTAGCCTAGTGCTCATAGCAAAATATATATATATATATATATGTAGCCTAGTGGTTTGTGTTAGTCACTATAATCACACCCCGGCCCGGGGTGAAAACCTAATAGTCCATATTGACAAAAATATAAATAAAAAGTTGAATAAGCATGTTAAGCTTAAGAGACTATATTGTTGCAACAGTTTGGAATATTGGGTGTTCGAGATTCTTGTGTTCTTGGCAGGAGTGATGCCAAATCCAGAAAATAATACCTCTTTGGTAGCTATATGGTAAGTTTTTTTTTTTTTTTTTTTATTGATAATTTTAAGTTAGTTAATGTTTTGTATAACATAAAAAAGTGGTATATTTTTTGTAATGTTATATATATTCAATGTCAACACGGAATCGATTAGCTACATGTTAACATACGGAGTTAGCGCAGTTGCAAGGTAATTTGCTCATCTTTTCAAATAGTTCAAAAATACTTTGTATTCATCTTGTATATATATGAATATTGTTTCGAAAATGTAAAAATATTGCAGTACGCGTGTGTCCAATGAACTTGGAGCTGGAAATGTAAAAGGCGCAAAGAAAGCAACTTACGTGTCCGTTAAGTTGTCTTTAGTTCTTGCTCTTGGCGTAGTGATTGCTATACTTGTAGGCCATGATGGTTGGGTTGAATTATTTAGCGATAGCCTTGAGATTAAAGACGAGTTTGCATCATTGAGATTCTTTCTTGTTGCCTCTATAACTCTTGATTCGATCCCAGGTGTTCTATCAGGTAATAAAGACCAAAGAATGCTTCTTTTTTTTTTGAATCATCAAGCGCGAAAATTAAACTCATTTATTTTGATTTATACAGGAGTTGCAAGAGGATGCGGATGGCAGTGTTTAGTCACGGTTATAAATTTGGGAACATTCTACTTAATTGGAATGCCAATTGCAGCCTTTTGTGGTTTCAAGTTAAAGTTTTACGCCAAGGTAAAATGCTTCACTCTCTTTTGAGATTGATAAAGTTTTATTGTTGCCTTTTGATTCATTACTTTGATATTGTTTTTTTGGTGAAAACAGGGTTTGTGGTTTGGTCTGATATGTGGAATGTTCTGTCAATCCTCATGTCTCTTGCTTATGACAATTTTCCGAAAGTGGACAAAGCTGAATGCTGCCACGGTCTGAAGCCCATTTCTTTTCTTAAGCAATATAAACGAACTAGGTAAACAACCCGCACATAGTGCGGATAAATCAATTCGAATAAAATTATTATGAGTAAAATTATTATTTGAGATCTAAGATTCGGTTGTATAAAACAAAATATGTAACTAATTTTTTATTATAATTCAAATTTGTGACTATTTTGTGTAAAAATACATTTCACCCGTGAAATATTTGAATGTATAAAAGAATTTTAACGTGGTGGAGAAATTTGTATGGATTTTATTTTAATAAAATATGAATAATTATCAATTTTCGAAAAATAATTTGTTGTTTTTTAAAGAATAGTTATATAGCTTCAAATTAAATGGCTACAAATAGTTTTAATTTATTTAATGAATTTTGATTTAAATATATAGTGACATAGATGTAATTATATAATTAATGAGGATTATTTGTTGAAATGTGCTTCGAACTCTCTAGCGACGACACATGATTATTTTTTCAAGAGTGCTTCTCTATTAATATATAGGAGATATAAAAAAAGATGGACACTCTTGCATTAGTTTTAAAATTGGGAAATTTAAGAGATACGCATGTAATACACCATGCAACATCTGAAATATTATACAATAGTTAAGAGAGTCAGCGGATGTATAATGGTTAGATTATGCAACCACTAACGATATAACTATCAAATATCAAACAACATGATGCTATCTAATTGTTTTTGTATTTTCAAGTTGCCGTATTGGATATGTATATAGTTCCACGTGAATGAGATTTGATTAACTTTCTTAATGCGCACATTTTTAGTTACGAATATGATTAATAATACATGATAAACCTTATTTCTATATACTATAGGAACCTCCACTAATAAATGCAGATCTAGAGGCAAAGTCGTGACTACTATTATTGTATCATAGGGGGTATTGGTTACCGTCGACGACAGAGAATGCTAGTGCGCAAGGCCTTTGAGCAAGTACTTGTGCAAGAAAACAACTTATTTTTTTCCGGTTAGTATTTGGCTGAGAGTAATAATACATCTAAAGCACAAGTATGAAAATGTTTGGACAAGAGGCCCTGATGTCGATTTTGGATTACGTGAACCATTTGACCAAACTAATATTTTCTAAAAATGTAGCCGTTTAGTTAGATTTTTTTTTTTTTTTTTTTTTTTTTTTTTTTGTGTGTGGGTTATTACTTACTTTATGGTGGCTGGACTGCCTTGCTATTTACTTTGTAGGGTTGGGAGCTACGATGGTCCCGGCCAAACTCCGAATTTAATAACAAACAAGATTTCGATGACTTTTCTTTTTCAATATATACATAAGTATAAAATTTGGATAGTGACACAAAGAAATCATAATATTTCAAATCTTTATAGTCAAAATACTCCAATAAAAAAATAAAACAAAATTAAAAATAAATAGGCAGATTATTTTAAATAGTCTAACATCCAAAATTTAGTTTTGGAGAAATATCTATGTGAGCCGCCTAAAAGAAAAATCCCTCCAAACTCGAATAAGATTGAGCCGACAAAAGGACCACACCTGCACATCATAATCAGAACTCAGAAGCTAAATATGAATGTATCCACTTGATTCCTAATAGAGTAGTATAACTTTTTTTCTTTTTTTTTTTGACAGCTCGTAATAGAATATAACTTAAAAAGACAAACTACTTTAAAAAGGAAAAAAAGAAAAAGAAAAATTAAGAAGAAAATATATGATGCAACTAAATTTTATCCGCCAAGAATATTCGTATATAATATAAGTATTATTTTCTAGGAAAAAATTACTTTATATCCAAAATATCTTTATTTTTAATTTTTACGTATTCTCCAAAGAGATTTTTAAGAAATGTGCCACATTTCCAAACCAATTTTGTGGGTTCTACCACATTCCCCTCGACCTTTTATGATGTACCATAGTAAACAAAAGAAAAGATTCATATATCCCTCATTTTCGATTTATTGGTTTTTTCGCTGAAACTAAACATTTTAATTTTTGAAATCCAACCGTGTATGTCTTGTCTTTTCGTCTGACAATTAATATTGGGATATTAATTTTTTTTTTTTGGTCTTTATTTCTCGAACCCTTCTCTCTCTCACTTAATACTGAACCTAGATTTTTCGTCTGATTCTCTTCCCCAGTTTTTTCCGATCGCTGGAGTTTATATGTCTAAACCTAATTGCGGGCGGCGGACCTTGTTAGTTTAATCTACCATTTTTTCAATTCCCGTTTATCCTATACTATCCTTCTTGTTTATTGCTGATTCACTTTTTTCCCAACAGATTGAACTGCAACTTCAACGGTGGCCTACCCCCGGAAATGGAAACAAACGATGACGCCGGTGAGAAGACCGCAGATCCGGCAGCAGTCGGCTCGACCCCCAATTTTAATCTTATTCCAGAAGAAAGTACTTTTGGAGACCCTCTCCATTCTCCTGTACCAGTTTTGTCGTAAGTTGTAACCCAATTTCCTTTTGGAGACCCTATCATCTTTTTGTTTTTCCTTCGACCACCTTATTAAAGTCGATGTCGTGTTGTCTACACAGAGGTCCCCCCCTGCTGAGAACAACGTTGATCCTCCTCCTGTGTTCCCTTCGCCCAACTTTGTCCTTATTCCCGAAAGTACATTTGTGGAAGCTCTCGAATATGCTGACCCAAATGATGGAGATCTCGAATCTGCTGACCAAATTGTGGGGTAAGATGTACCGACATATAATCTCTCATATTGTTGGTGGACCACGATATACTAATTCCCATCTTCTTTTCTCTACACAGAGATCTTCCAGATTCGACATCAGACCGTGTTGAAACCAACGATGGACATCTTCCTCCGGATGGTCAGGGGGGAAATCTCCAATCTGCTGACCCAATTGTGGGGTAAGTGAAACTGTCATATGTTCTCTATTTTTTGTCGATGGACAAGCATACATTAAGTCCATCGTGGTTTGTCTATACACAGAGATTTTGTCAATGAAACCAACGATGGACATCTTCCACCGCGTCTTTTTGCAACGGATCGCTATCCTCTTAAGGGTCGTATCAACTCATATTCGAAGCCTGAGTATCTGCTGGACATCGTAGAGGCGTTAGATGGGTCCCCAGAGTTAGATTGGCTCAAACAGTCTTGCTTTGGTCGTCTTCTACAACTTCCGGTCCGCAAGAGTTCCCTCTCCGGCAAACTTGTCCACCAATTTCTTTGTCGATCACTTGTCACCCGGAAAAAACATGAAATGTGGTTCGTGTATGGTGGGCATCCGATCAGGTTCTCTCTTCGAGAGTTTCCAATCTTGACTGGTCTGAATTGTGATCCATTCCCGGAGACTGAAGATGACACATCTTCTTCTGATTCTGCTTCTTCTTCTCAGCATGATTACCTCAACACTCTTGTTGGTCCGAACAATAGTTACACAATTAGGCAAATTGTGGAGATTCTTAAACAAGACAAGAAGTTGCCTGTTTCAAAGCGGATGGATGGTGATCGTAGGCTCCGACTGTGTCTAGTTGTAATCATTGATGGCATTCTAATTTGCAATTCATCTTCTGTTAAAGCTAGCAGAAAAGTTGTCAATTTGGTTAAAGATCTAGAGACTTTTGTCAAATATCCATGGGGGAGGCTGTCTTTCGTAAGGACTTTAGAGAGGGTTTCCATTGGCGAGGTCGTTCAAGGTCCGACAGAATTAGCTGACCAGTTATCACAATCTCACACAGCCACTCACGGATTCACTTTATCCTTTCAACTGCTTTTTCTCGATGCAATTCCACTTCTTGAAAGAATCCTTCCAGATGGAGACGACGCTCAAACATTTACTGACCGTTATGTGGTACATTTATCAAAGCTGAGGAGCTTTCATAATTCTAACATTTTGGAAACCGAAATTCATCCTTTGGTAAGTGTTTTGACTACTATTTATATTTAAAGCTACTCATATATTCAACTCATTGTGTGCTTCTCCGTTTTTTTAGCTTCACATAGAGAACATTCTCCACACCGAAGATCTACCAGATTTTCAGAATTGCTCATGGGATGGTCTTGCTGACCAGGATCCTTGTGTTGATTTCATAATACAAAAACTGAAAGATGGTCACAAGTTTAGTAAAGAGGACTGGCATGGTGGCCTTTCTTGTTTCCCATTGATTTCTACTTTTGTCGCTAAGGGCAATACCGATTTCGCAGCTCCTAAACCTACCAAATCTAGAGGTCCAACCCTTAAGAAGGCCACCAAAACAAAGTCTAATTCTATCCCGCCAGATGGAGGTTCTTCTCCTCCCCTCAGAGACTGCTTATCCGACGGAGAGCTTCTTCAAGAGGTGGATAGGAGGAACGAAGAACACACTTTGAAGATAAAGGAGATGTTAACAGTTGAAAGAGCACAATGCAAAGCTGAAGTTCTTGATGAAGTCCTTAAATCTTTGTCTGCTAAAGGAATCATTCCCAAATCACCTATCGGTATGCATTCAGATCTTTTGGCACAGATGCATGATTCTGCAAATTTGCACCAAAAGAGTAAGGAAAAAATACCAATCATCTCGACAACGTTACCACAAGAGGTATTATGTTCACTCTTATTTGATAATCTAATTTAATCACCCTTTCTCTTTTTACGTTTAAGCGGCTGTAACAATAATTAACTTGTATTGAAGGACGATGTGGACAACATCAACAACTCTAGTTGGACAAGCTTAGGTGCAAATATGTTTGAATGCTCGAAGTCAAAAACTCACGGTGGTACAACCTTAGGTGCAAATTTGGGTGAAAGCTCAAAGTCAAAAACTCACGGAGGAACCCCAGCCAACTCGACTCCTATCTTACAAGAGGTATTATTTTCGTTTTCATCAGATAATATTAATAAATGTCACGTTTTCTCTTCACGTTTAACAGTATTTTAATTTCTATTTTCAAGGATGTTGTGTACAACATCAACAACTCTCGGTGGACAAGCTATGGGCCACACACCCCAGGGATCCTGAAGAGCATAGGTGAACTATACGGGGAAGACCCTCCTGTGGTCCAGAAGGTATTCATATTCCTCCCTTCCTTTTATATTTAACAACTGGATGTAATGTCCACCTACTGAAATTAAATTTGCAGGTGGATTCTGGAAGTCACAATACTGAGTCAGGGGATGGTACGACCGGCAACAATTCTGGGGATCCGTCATTATCTGAAGATCCTACAATGGACGATTTCGAGCTTGTTAGCCCCAAAAAAAAAAGGGAGTCCAATCTATTGGAGCTCATCAATCCTCCCATCCCTTCCAAAAGAACGAGGACTATGCCAAGAAGATATGGTCACTCCTCTTCATCTAAGAAAAAGATAAAACGACCAATGGAGGACCCCCCGTATGAATACTCCCCTTTCCGTATTGTAAAACCTGCACTTCAAAAGAAATTTATGACCCGACTATCCTCATATCCTCTCTAGTAAGGCAGTGGACAAAAGATGTTAATGTCCATTATATCTTCTAATTTGATTTCTCGAAATCAATTCATATTATCTACTTTTGATCTACAGAGAGTATATCATAGATGGCCACGGCGTTAATCGTTCTTTCTTTGAGGAACTGTACACACCGAAATATTGGGTGGATTCTCCGGTATGTTTTGTCCTAATATACATCTTCTCTTGATTTTTGGGGTCTCTTAATATGTGACAAACCATATCTGACAATATTTCTATGTCTCTTTTACTCGGCTTCTATAGCATATGGAAGCAATGCTCAGCTGGCTGTGGAGGACGATGGGCCCTTATCTACGCGAGACAAGAGTCGCAGTATTGGATACTTGGTTTACTCACATGATCAGCACTGACTACGCCCTCTACAAGAACAAGAAGAAGAATTCAAGTTTTCAATGGAATAGCCTCATCAAGAACTATGTCCGTGGCTCTGTCTACAGCCGTCAGTGCAATCTCGCTTGGTTCAGCGATGTAGACACAGTTTACACACCAATGAACTGGGGTAAGCGCCATTGGGTTGCTTTAGCGATTACATTAAAAGAAGGCGAAATTCAGATACTTGATCCCCTTATTGTAAACCACGACGAGTCTAAGCTGCCTCGTCTCATGAAACCGCTAGTTGAGTTGTTACCTATCATCATCAAGGACCTAGTCAACCCTGACGTTACCGATTGTTCTCTACCTAAATCGTTCAAGGTTGATAGATTGGTGGACGTCTACCAAAACGACAGAACCGGAGATTGTGGTCCTCTGACTGTGAAATACATTGAACTACACGCCCAAGGATTGGGTCTTGATAAACTCACGGAGAAGATGGTGGACGACATTAGAATGAGTTACGTGGTTGATGTCGACCAAGAATTCGTTGTTCAGTTGTAATTCTGTGTTTTCGATCTTGTAACTGAGACTTTCTCACTTTTCACTTTCTCATTATTAAGCTGCTTTAAGACCCTACTATTATGTCTACTATCGACTTATCCATTATTTATAGTCCACAAGTCTTTAAATGTGTCCACACTTTAAGTCTTTCTTACATATAACAATTACAACAATATTGTCCACAGAGTATAGTAATGTCCACGTACACATATAACTGGCAACAGGTTGCAATCCTCTTTAGTATACTGGATAACTAAACACAAGTGCTCATGAAAGATAACAATTCCTCTTTAACATCCATTTAACTTTGTACCTATAACCATTATTACAGAGCTCCCACCTAGAAAACATTAAATACCTCACAACCAAAAAACACAGTTAATTTTAGTCTCTTTTAATTGCCTACTATTATGTCTACTATCGACTTATCCATTATTTATAGTCCACAAGTCTCTAAATCTGTCCACACTTTAAGTCTTTCTTACATATAACAATTAAAACAATATTGTCCACAGAGTATAGTAATGTCCACGTACACATATAACTGGCAATAGGTTGCAATCCTCTTTACTATACTGGATAACTAAACACCAGTGCTCATGAAAGATAACAATTCCTCTTTAACATCCATTTAACTCTGTACCTATAACCATTATTACAGAGCTCCCACCTAAAAAACATTAAATACCTCACAACCACAAAACACAGTTAATTTTAGTCTCTTTTAATTGGGGCCTAAAACGTGGTAACTATTTAACCACGTAATACGAACACAACTACATCACGAATACAACCATCTCACTCTTACAAAAATCATTTATTATTTGGTGCAACATCTTTCACTATGTCGCCAGTTTCAAAAACCACTGAAAATCTCCTCTACTCATTGCCCGATCATCTCCAGCTTTGTATAATCCATCGTTTAGGTAAATATGGTTTCCAGTACCTCGGACCACTTATGGCTACGGGTAAAACTGGTTTTTCCCTTGTGACTAACTCATATGTCCTCAAACAAACTTGTCTACGTACTTTTCTACATACACCTTTTCTTGTTGACAAGTCCTCAAAGTTCCACCATTTCTTCATAAGGTGTGTTAAGGCTGGCAACCCGTACGCCTGTTACCTGGAAAGTCTTCGTCTTGTAGCTAGAGAAGGTAAGATTCACGAAGCCATCAACCTATTGTTCAATACAATCCCATTTTCTGAAGAAATGCAGTTTGCACTTGGTTTGTTCTTAATATGTGCTGGTCATTACCACGATGGTGTCTCAACGATCAACTCATTTACGGAACGTGTTGGCTCATATGCAATGGCTGAATATTTTTCTGAATCTGTTTTTGAAAATATTCGTCAACTTGGCCCACGTACGATCAAAAGATATTGCGATACTTGGCGGTTTTATAATGTTCCAAAGTGTGCCGGTTATGGGTACACATGCACCATGGATTCCCGTTGTGAAGCTTGTTTTGTCTGGTGGATGAGTATTTAATTTATATGTATGTTTTAAGCTTTAACGTATGCCCATTTAACTGTGGACATGACATTTTTGTCTTGTCCACCGATAAACAATGTCTACGTTTCGTATTCATGGACCTCAATGTTCTCCATTAAATAATGGACATATTTATATTCGGTTCTCGATTTTACTCTGTCGACTAAACGTATAAATTTGGTCCACAATGGCAACTAAACCAGACTAGTCAAACATAGATAACCATCATTATAACCTAACTATATTATGTAACATGAAGATAACGTTTGGCTGTACTTGCTCCATAATGTCAGGTCGCCATCAATCAGGTAAGACATTGCTCCTTGCCACACACAATGTCCAAAACACTTTACAGGCTGTAAAGACACATCCTTTTAAATTTAAAAAATTATTTACCAATTACCACATTTCAAATAATAAACCAATAAAGTGAAGAGAACATACACCATCACTTTCATTATCCCTTTTCTTTTCTCTTAACATTGTCTCCGTTTTACCAACAACATGGGGCGATACAGTTACAGTCAGCCTTCTTCCTCCTCCGCGGATTCAGTAAAATCTCGCGACCGCAAGAATCAAAGGTACGGGATACCCAGAGACTGCTGGTGTGGTGGACATCTTGAACTAAGTACCCACGAGGATGGTTTATATCAGGGTCGTCTCTACTACAAATGTGCTAGATCTGAGGTATTAATTGTTCCTTACAACCTTTGAAGCTCTCTTTCCATTTATTACACTTTTAATATCCTAGATCTGGAAATAACAAACCGTGGTTTCTTTTAAAACAAGGATGGCGGTTTACACCTCAACAAGCTGTGGCACGGGGCCATCAACGAGGAAATCCACGACCTCCACTCCAAGCTTGATCAGCGTGACGACCTTATCAATTATTTCACCCTTGAACCAAATGGCACGAAGGTCTACCCTTCTATGCTGGCCGCCCGAATGGAACATCATGGAGAAGAGATTGCCCACCTCAAACAACTTATTCGTGACATCAGTGATGGCTACGAAGAACTTGCTTCCAACGTCCACAACCTTACACCAAGGAACAATCACCCTTCTACTCCATTGACCTTTGGGTTTAAAGGATTCACCATTGGCTTTCTCTTTGTTCTACTTCTTGGCATACTTTTTTTCATTCTTAAGCACTAATGTGTTCGCCAGAAATCACAGTCCTTTATGTTGTCTACCCTTCCTAGTTGCTTGTCTATCAGTTCTTCTCCAATGTCCACTATGAATTTCCCTTTCCTTTTGTTAAGTTATGTACTCTCTGTTGGACATGGCCTACTATCTGTTCAGTTGTTTTCATAAGAGTACATTTAAGCATGAGTTTAATTGCATATCGTAAGTTTAATTACTTTTCCATTATCACGCCTTCAACCATAGTAGTAATAGCCATATCCTAAGTAATAGCTAGTATGGCTATTACTTGTCCATTATAAATGCTATGTCCATTATAAATGTTATGTCCACAGTTACAAAGGCTATGGACCAAAACTAAACAATTGGTGAAGGACATTAAAGCTCTCTTTCATTTTGTTTACAAATGATGAAGGTGTTTCTCGCCCAAAACAGTAACCATTTGCTGAAGGACATTGAATCTTACAACCATAGTACACAAAACAACAGCCATTACTAACCGAAAGAGTTCCCAAATGCTGAAGGACATTTGCTGAAGGACATTAAATCTTACAATCATAGTAGACAAAATAACAGCCATACTAGCCAAAAGAGTTCCCAAATCCTCAAGGACATTGAATCTTACAACCATAGTACACAAAACAACAGCCATTACTAACCGAAAGAGTTCCCAAATGCTGAAGGACATTAAATCTTACAACTATAGTAGACAAAATAATAAGGGACTCAAAGTGAATAAACGATCAGCATCCAAACAAACGTAATCCAATGTAACACTTCCTTAACCAATCTTCACTTCTTCAAATTAACATCGAGCATGTTTTCCTGTTGTGACCTTGTCCAAAACATCTCCCACATTTTGTTACTCTCTTCTTCTTCTGCAAAACATTCACATCTAACCAACAAATGGTTATTTACATGGACCAAGTCTCTTAACTGTGGACATAAATGTTTAAATATAGTGACTTACGTGATGAACTTCACCCTGTGATGGAATCCTTCTCTTTTTTGGCCTTCCCCCCTGGCGCTTTGTTCTTGGTGGGTTTACAGGTACCTCTGTCAATTCTCGTGGGATGTCCACGTCTTTCTCATTTGGACGAGGCATTACAACTCCTTTGTACTTTTCCCTCCATGGGACAACGAAATAACAGCGGCTTATAAGTGTGTATGGGTCAATGTTTCTTACTCCACCAGCAGCCAGAGCGTGACAGCAAGGTATCATAAGGACGTCAAACACCCTGCAAGTACAAGTTTTTTTCTCTAGGTCAACTGTAAACTCACACCCAATCCCGTCGTTGACTTGATAAATCCAGTCAGTGGCTCCATTCACCGCACAATTCAGCGACTCCTTCAAATGGTCAATCAACAATTCTTCAATTTCTGGTGTACACCTTGTCCTTGTCTTCCAAGCGAATGTCCTTCTACACCAAAACCACCTCATCAACATTGCTCTTATGAACTCTACCATTGACACTATCGGATAATCAACAGCCTTTTGCATTGCGGCATTCAGTGACTCTGAGATGTTGCTACTCATCAAATTGTAACGGTTGCCAGGGAAGTGTGAAAGTGTCCAATGTGGTAGTCCAATCTTTAGTAGATACTCGGCACACTCTGGTTTTGTTTCCTCGATTTGCCTCCACCAATAACGGAAATCACCAACTGTATATGCTCTCCCTGCTTTAGAGACAAGCCCAGCAAGACCGGCGCTTTTAAATTTGTGATTAACATTACGAAAAAGATGCACGGAGCATGCTGCATGATGTGCTAGCGGATACACTTTTGCAAGTGCAGAATAGATAGAAGCATGCCTATCAGATACAAAAACAAGGTCTTCTTCGTCTGGAACAAATTTCGATAGATTCTTCAAAAACCACACCCACCCAGCATCATTCTCCACTTCCACTACCCCAAAGGCCAAGGGATAAATCTGCAAATTTCCATCCTGCCCACTAGCTGCTACCAAACAGCCTTTGTACTTACCCTTCATCGCTGTACCATCTAACACTATAACCTTCCTAAGATACTTGTATCCATCAATACATGCCCCAAATGCAAAGAAGAGATATTTGAACAAAGTGTTACCCTTCTTGTCGACTGTCGTATGCAAATCTGTTATGGTCCCAGGGTTTGTTGAATTAACGAGGTGTAGATACGTTGACAGAAATTCGAAGCTTCCTTCTTCAGTTCCTCGTGTAGCATTAACAGCCAATTCCTTAGCGTTCCATGCTTTCATGTACGATATCGTTACGTTCAACTCTGACAATACCATTTCGGGTAACTCGCAAGCCCTTGGTCCTTTTTTCCCATTTGCAAATTTGCCTCGTAAAAGTCCAGCCAAAATCTTTGCCGTTGCTTTAGAACCATATCTAGACCTAGCCGTAACGTCGCAGTTGTGTGCCATTGTAACGGTTCTCACTTCCAAATTCAAGGTGTTTGGAAGATTGACAGCATAAACCCTCCAACCACAATTCTTGTCCACGCAGGCTGCAATTACTCTCGTTTTGTCGGAAGCAACTATACGGAAGCAGAAAATTCTCTTCATAGCATAAAGTGATAACGCCTGGTGCATCTCGGCCTTATCGGAAAAGATTCTACCTATATAGATGGCATCAACCGCTCTTTTCAAATCCATGTTTCTTTCATGGCTTGGCAAGCCTCTCATATTATCATGGCATGGTGGAGCGTCATTTAACAATAGAGGATCGGTTTCATCTATTATAGGTCCTCCAACAAAATCAACAAAATCAGCATCCGAACATTGATAACCAGACGATGAACCCACTGCCACTATCGCATTGTTCAATGCGATGCCGCTAGAGTTTCCCTCTTCCAGAACCACACCCTCATCAACATCATCATTTACACCACTCCTCACCATGTTAGGATCCCAGTCCGGAGGATACTCATTATTAATTCTTTCAGTCCACTCATCGTAATCATATTCTGGACTGCTATCACCAACTACAAGATTGTCCACTCCTGCTTCCACAATGGACAATGGACCTACAACATCCCCACATGAGTGGACTATGTCTACATTAATCATTTTGTCCCCCATCTCTGTCATATCAGAAACCGGTACATCACAAAGCCGATCTTCCCCATTTACCACCACCTCAACATGGTCACTCACCGTTACATTGTCCAGCGGTTCTAATTCAGTAACAACATTAACCTCATATAGACCCGCTTCACAATTATTGTCCACTCCAATCCCATGGTCTGACGACGCAGCTGTAGTGGACATCACCTGATTATCCCTGTCCTCCAATGGAGCTCTTGTCGACACCCCCTGAGTATCTTTGTCCACCAACGAGATACTAGTGGACAACCCCTTACTATACTTGTCCACAAACGGAAGTACTGTGGACAAGTCCTGTTTGTTCTTCTCCACCCTTTGAGCCATCTTTGCCTTATGACTAGCTTCTATCTCCTCGACAAACGCCACCAAAACTTCATCATCAAGCTCATCATCTCCTCCATCATCAAACCCATCATCTCCTTCATCCGCAACCATGCCATTGCACCTAAAATCGTCACTCTTTTCTCCATCAGCCGAACCTTTAAAACTCACATAGAGATATAGTCCTGGGTAATCTGCCATCAACCCCTTGAACTGATTCCAATCAATTTCTGATTTTAACGCAACAGGGGGCATTTTTCCTTGACTCATAATACCTGCTTCTCCTCTGAAGCAAAAGCTCAAGATTAATTTTGTCTCCCATAAGCGCACCCTGAACACTTTCGCAACCTTTTCTTCCAACTCTACCAATGTCGTCCCTTGATTATACCCTACACACCTTGCCAATTCTCCCACGCGAGGAACAAACTTCCAAATCCCGCTTGTTGCACATGTCCACTCTCCAACTAAAACACAAATACTTTCTTCCATCACCTGCATATTACGACAATTTGTGACAATTTCAAAAATTGTTCTTTTTATACTATCATAAGATGGACATTAAATGCAGCACGATGAACATACCAACTCTCAAAATAACTTGAAATTAAAATCTTTGTCACAATAAATACTAACATACCTTCGGATGATAGTCTTCGTCCACCACCCAAAACAACTCTCACTTCGTCTTCTTCTCCTTAACTATATCAACTTGTCCTTCTCCGTTTAAAACAAGATTTTCGTTTATTTTATTATTAAAAATCTAATGCTTCCTTTTACCCAGCATTCCATTCCTTTGTCCGCTATTAATGCCAATTTAAATTACCAATGTCATCAATGCCAAGTCATAGGTTTCTCTGACTCGCCGACCACCTATTTTCTCTCAATTTCTTTCGGATGCAGCTAACACATGAGGGTAACATCGTCATTTCATCCGGCTACATTTGGTAGATTTCAAAAGATTATTCTAATGTGGTATAATTGAAAAACTCTATAGGGAATGTGGTACATTTTTTAAAATTCCCTTCTCCAAACTAATTAGTGTGTTTGCTCGAACGACATACTGAAGCTATCATGCGCTAATATTTTCTGGCTTTGTCTACTTGGTTGTTTGGGTCTTTCGTGTTAATATAAAATTCATTAGTGAGATTAGTGAGTGTGCTAATATTTTTTTAGTTTTATGTTAATATTTAATAAAACTCTTTTTGCGTACCTTTACTTGTTTTATCTTCTTTTTTCCTCGTGTCTGTGAAGAGTCGAAATTGGTTGGCATCTCCTCTCTGACATAGACAGGTCCTTTGAACTCATCCCATTAAACCTCTCCCACTTAATCCTTTATTTAGTTCTTCACATTCACAAATATAAAATATCATCTTCTCCATACCCCTAACCGAATCCAAAAGTCCTTGAAGATACATATACACAATGGTTGATCTCACGTCGACGGATGACCATGAAGGTGAAGGAGGAAGAGGGAAATCATCAACTTATGTTCAAAAAATGATTGACGTGGAAGAAGCAAAGAGTCAAATTATTTACTCTCTTCCAATGATATTCACCAATGTTTTCTACTATTGTATCCCTTTAACCTCCGTGATGTTTGCTTCTCATCTCGGCCAACTTGAGCTTGCCGGTGCTACCCTCGCTAATTCTTGGGCTACCGTCACCGGTTTTGCCTTCATGGTACTCCTTATTCTTCAAGCTTAATTCGTATCCAACATTTTCTTTTGTTTTCTACCTCCATACGTTACTAAAACCCACTCCGACCAAATAAATAAATCCACTTGGACCAAAACAGTTGCAAAACCCCATGTTTTTGCTTCGAAAATATCATATTAAAAAAATATTTTTAACAAAGAGTTAGACAAGTGGATGGGCTTATGAGTTGTGTCCTAAATTGTCTTTTTCGTATTAACCAGAACGTATGCTGAATGAGTGTTTTATATGCATAATATATATATATATATATATATATATATCGGTGTTATTTGTGTATAAAGAAATTTTACGAGTCTTAATATTTAGACAGGGTTAAGTGGAGCACTTGAGACATTGTGTGGACAAGGCTTTGGTGCAAAAAACTACAGGATGTTGGGGATTCATCTACAATCATCTTGTATTGTCTCATTAGTCTTCACCATCCTCATCACCATCTTATGGTTTTTCACGGAACCGGTCTTCTTACTTCTTAGACAAGATCCTAGCATCTCAAAACAAGCTGCACTCTATATGAAGTATCTATCCCCCGGTTTATTTGCTTATGGATTCTTACAAAACATTATGAGATTTTGCCAAACACAATCCATCATTATTCCGCTAGTTGTCTTCTCGTTTCTTCCCTTGGTGATTAATATCGGTCTGACGTATGCGCTGGTGCATTTAGCTGGGCTTGGATTCATTGGTGCTCCAATAGCTACATCTATTTCATTGTGGATAGGTTTCATTTCTCTCGGAACTTATGTGGTTTGTTCAGAAAAGTTTAAGGAAACATGGACTGGATTCTCGTTGGAATCGTTTCGTTATGTAGTTGTAAACTTGAAGTTAAGCATCCCTTCTACTGCTATGGTATGGTAAGTCAGATCAATAACCATTCTCAACTACTAACTTCTTGTATACTTGTTTGACCATAAAGCCAATGGTTTGTGTTAGTATCGTCGTTGTGACACACCCGGCATACATGTTAACAAGCAAAATTTCATATGCGTTTTGAAGTTAATAATACTATTTTATTGCAACAGTTTAGAATATTGGGCGTTCGAGATTCTTGTCTTCTTGGCGGGATTGATGCCAAATCCAGAAATCACCACCTCTTTAGTAGCTATATGGTATGATTTTTTATTTATATATTATATCACTTTCATAGTGTAAGCAATGCTTTACATCAACAAAAAAGTAGCTTATTGTGTGTAATATTGATCTCATTCAGCGTCAACACGGAATCAATTAGCTACATGTTAACATGCGGACTTAGCGCAGCTGCAAGGTTTGTTCATCTCATCAATAATTGTTTCAAAATACTTATGTATTCATCTCATAGTAATATTGTTTTTAAAAAAAATGTATATTTCAAAAACTTTGCAGCACGCGTGTGTCCAATGAACTTGGAGCAGGAAATGTAAAAGGGGCAAAGAAAGCGACTTCTGTATCCGTTAAGTTGTCTTTAGTTCTTGCTCTCTGCATAGTGGTTGCTATACTTATAGGACATGATGTTTGGGTTGGGTTATTCAGCAATAGCCATGTAATTAAAGACGAGTTTGCATCAATGAGGTTTTTCCTTGCTGCCTCTATAACTCTTGATTCAATCCAAGGTGTTTTATCAGGTAAAAGATTTCGACTAATCATTTTTATTTTATTTGAATCATCAAAGCACGGAAAAACTTATATTCAAAATTTATATACAGGAGTAGCAAGAGGATGCGGATGGCAACGTATAGTCACGGTTATAAATTTGGGAACATTCTACCTTATTGGAATGCCTATATCCGTCTTTTGTGGTTTCAAGTTGAAGTTGTATGCCAAGGTGAATGTTTGACTCTCTTTTGAAATATGGTTTAAGTTTGTTTTTTTTGTTAAATTGTGTTTGATTCATTTCTTTGATATATTTTTGGTGAAAACAGGGTTTGTGGATTGGTCTGATATGTGGGATGGTTTGCCAATCCTCATGTCTATTGCTTATGACAATTTTCCGGAGGTGGACAAAGCTGAATGCTGCTACCGTCTGAAAACTCTTAAGTTCCATTTGTCAGAGTAAGGTAGAAGAATGTTATTGTGGACGCCATAAATAACTCATGATCTTCTTTCACACGCTTAGTTAGAACTTTTGAACTTATCTTTGTTAATTTTGGAATGTAAAGCATCATTCGGTAAGTGATCAAGGAAGGATTGTGTTCAAGAAAATACATTATTAAGTTTAACTTTAGATGAACATTAATTGAATCATCATGTTTTTTGTAACAAGATAATAAAGTGCATTTGGAATGAACACAACGCATATCTCTGTTCAAACTGTCCAAAGCCCACAAGAGAACACAAACATTTGAATAAAAAATCATATGTAAACATTTGAATAACCAACCAAAGCCAACATCGAATTTAATTATTAAACACCTATCGATCATGACAAACCTTTGAAAAACCCTTCTATTTTTGAACCAATACGTATAGCACTGACTTGACGCAATTACACAACCAAACTCATAACTGGACTTATTTGCTGTTTTTGAAGAAGTTTAGATCCCACCTGCGTATTAATCCGTCTAATACTTTCCCCGGTGCGCTACTACTACGTTCAACTGTCACCGTGGCCTTTGTTACTCCTGACATGTCACCTGTCTCGGTTTCCTTCTGGCTTAAAGAGCCAGGACCAGAAGCGTTTATGGGTCTCGCCAGAGAAGTCGAGGTCTCACTTGGAGGATTGGGCTCGGAAGACGACGGTAGTTGATCCTGGCTACGTGTTGCTGGACTGGAAGCCGAATCAGTCTCGGATTGATTTGCTCGAGTTGAAGTTGATTCTTCCCTGGGAGGAAGGCCTTGAGCTGCTGTTAGAAATGCAGAGCCACCATGAACTCTCGTCTCAGGAGGATCTTTTTTCTGTTGACTTTGCACTTCCAAGTCTTTCAATGATTCCATCACCGCTTTCATAAGCATCTGAATTAACAAAATAAGATTATGAGAACATCAACAGAACATAGACATATTAAAAGGTTAGAATTCCAGTTTCAGTCTCACCCTTTCTTCTTCCTCTGCATTAGATGGGAAATCCTCCATCTGATACTCCACATATTGATCATTATCTAAAGCCATCCTAAGGTGAGGAGGGTATTGATCGCCATTTGACAAATCAAAGCTTATCATATCAGGAGATGAACTGTCGTGTCCATCATGACTCTCTTTTTCCTGAAACAAAAACATTACGCAGCATCAGGAATTTCGACTTTTGTCTCTTTCATTATATTTTCTTTTCTGTTTCGCACGATTTACAGCTGGTCACCATGGCACTTGTGTCTCTACCATTGTTAATTGAATGACCATTATATGATCAAACGACCATATACACACAGCACAAAAAGCAGATATGGAAAGGAGGAGCAACTGATTTTGTACCTTAGTTTCTGATGGAGAACCGTTAGATGTGACACTCGAGGGAACCTGAAAAAAATAATTAAAAACATCAATATTACAAAGGAGAAAGCTCAAAACTGCAACCTATATCCTTCTGGGAAGTATATTTCATTTTACTTTAATCAATTGTGCAAGAGAAAATCCATGACTCCACTATATTTCATAAGCTTTAAGCTCTTTCAGTAAAGTTCTGTAATTAGACAATTATGGCGTTCTAAAATTTTTACACTAAATGCATATGAAAATTGGAAGACTGGAATGTTAGGGGAGCAAATGACTGCTTATTCGAACCATTATCAAAATAATGGAATACCAAACATCCAAACCTATGCATTAGCTGTCTTGAGTATAAAGGACATAAGCATTCAAAAGACCCAGATTACTCGAGAATTACTGACATCTGTGCGACTCATGGGTCGTTTCTTGCGGACTTCATTAATTGCTTCAGAGATGCTACCCGCGGCTAAACCTAAAAGTTGACAAAAGATGACGACTTTGAGCACAAATAAAACCTGCCAGAAACTTCAGAGGAAACCAGTATGACTCACTTTTCGGTACTGAGGATTGTGGAATATTTGTGTCATGCATAGTGCCCCAACTGCCCTGAACATAAAATAAACATCATTATTGACGTTTCTTAAGGCAGAAACAAGTATTTAAACAGTCATATGTGCAACGGTCGCATTACCTTTGCAAAGTATTCATCCAATGGGTCATAAAATGTTGGTCCCACCACCTCTGGAGGTTGAAGGACATTATGGAAAAATATATTTACCGAATCAAAGTAGAATTGAGGCCTTGGGGAGTTGTGGTCTCCCTCAAATTTGATGATATTTTTGTCACCCTACCATAATCGTAAGGCAGATTTAATACTGAGGCACATTGGAACTAGTAGAAGATGAACATGCGCATGAGGAAATAACTTACTATGTAAGCTTCGTATATCCGATCTGAATGATGAGGGCGGATAAAGTCATCATCTAAGGCATGTCCAAATAAAACTGGAACAAAACTAGACTTTGCCACCTGCAGCATGGAATATAAACAATTAAACTTTCCCAACTACCAGGATGATCATGACAAGTAATAACGCTGTTGTATATATCAGACTTATGCAATCAAGTAGATAAAAGGGACAAACAAGTCGAGAAAGACGACCTTAATGGTGTTCAGATCCATTATATCAAACTTTGCTTTTTTCTGAATAGCTCTCCGCATAAACTGTATCGCAAATTTTACCTGAACATACAGTAGAGAAAGCTAAATACCATAATATTAAACGCAATATGGAAGCCTTGCAGTACAGAACAATTCGCATCAGAATATAAATGTACTTACAGTAAACTTCGGCAGACGAAACTTATATGTATCTACAAGCTCCATCATTAGATCCACTAAATCGGAGAATGGGCTGTCTAGAATCATTCCTGCAATCGAAGGATCCTCGGCTCCATACATCAAGCTGTACCAATAAAAAAGGATTATTCAACACAATGCTATCGTAGTTTAGCAGGCAGTACAAGTGACTTCAATGACAAATTGCTTTTTTCAGAACTTCATTATACTCGTTCACTTGTGACATGTAGTTAATATGGATAATCACCGGAAAGTATCACACCACTTACTGTACCCTTGAAAACTAGTGAAGCGTCAAAACATATATAAATCTTCGGTAAGAGTAACTTTCCATTGACACAGTCTCATACCATTAACTTAAAACTTCATGCACGGCAGAGAAATGGATACGCTCTTAATAAATTAATAAATTATAGACTGAGGCAAACCTAGTAACAGCACCCATTGACCTCCCCCATAGCCCAATTAGAGATATGTTTCCATCCTGCCGCAAAAACTCAACCACAGCCTTCAGATCATCCTTCTGCAAGCACATACATCAAATTTAGCATTAGTAAGAAGAATGATCACACCATAATTCAGAATAATGTAAACATGAAGTAGAGTCCAAATCAAATGAAATATGTCTTCATCACGATGACAATAGAGTTCCTCTGTAGACGCACAACCATATTGGTTTACATAGGTTTAAAATATGAAACAACGGAATAAATTAGGACACACATGTTTATTCCAACTTAACAATATATTTTGAAGAGTAGAAGAGACAAACAAGAATAATTAAAGATGCACATACTTCGTTCCAGCCTAAGGTGACATGTTCCCCGCCTGAGAGACCCGATCCCGAAAAGTCAAGTGTGAAAACTGTGATGTTTGAAGGCAGCAACACAATTGCGGCTTCACTGCCATCCGCTCTACACCCACTGGAAGACAGAATTGCAGGGCCATTAAGCAATGCAAAGAATCAAGAGGACCAAGAGTAAACCAAAGGGACAGGAGATACACAGTTAAGCAGTACAACTCGAATCATATTCATGATAATTTATAGCTCAAGATATCTTTATCAAGCGTTCTAGTACCTATTGCCATGGCAGTATATTACACAGGGCAAAGGCTTTCCTTCAGGGCGTTCAACTGGCATATAATGACTACACTGTAGAACATCTCCCCTACTGTTTTTAACCTGCCAAAGACACATCCGAACAACACTCAAGCGAGGAAAAGAAATCAAAATAGCAAATGAAAACACACTTTTGACTAACAAATCAGTTTCTTTTACTTCCGTACCCTTATTACCTTACTTTCTAAAAAATAGAATTTGAAAATTTACAAGAACAAACAATGGTAGGACCTCCATTTATTACTATCATAGATACATAAAAATCCAAGACAGGGAAGGTTCCACAAAACAAAAGATTTGATTCTACAAGCTTACAACGAAAAAATAAATCCTTTTGTACCTCTAAATCCTTTCTCTGATACCATCTACCTTTCATCATGAACTCCTTTTCCAAGAGATCATGTTCCGGATCATACTCAGCCCTGCAGCACACAAACAACAAATAGACAATCTTCAGATAGATGTTTATATAACCTCTTAGGTACATTTTCTAGTTTAGTAACCATCCCAAAAATCCTAAGTCTGAGTTCAAAACCAAAACATGGACAACGTTCTTGAAGATTCAGAATCAGGATCCCCAGCAGAATCTAAAATAGTATTGACACAAAGAGATCACACGGGTACCCAAAAAAAAAACAAGAATTTGATTCTTCTTCTAATCAGAGAAACTCAAGTGAAGTACACAAAAATAATGCAAACAAAAAAAATTAGGAAGAAGACAAATTTTGCAAGCGGTCCACAATTTTGTTTTCCTTTCCTGGCTATACATCTATCTAGTTTAATCACCGTACACAGCAACAAAAAAAAAACACTCAATTCACAAATTGTAAACCTAAATTCTTATACTTAAACGATTGAGAGAATTTGAAAACTCAATCGCAAGATCGAAAGATTAAAAAAAAAAAACTCGAATTCGTAATTAGGGATAGAGAAGGTGTTCACCTTGGAGGTCGAATGATGAAGTTAACAAGCTGCTCCATTTTATTGAATCACAGAGAGAGATAGATTGATTTACAACTCTTTATCTCTCACAACAAAAACAATATAAATTCGATAAAATTAAAAAAAAAAAATCAGAATTTCGTGTGTAGGAATCCTAATTTAGAAAGAAGAGAAGATCGAGTTGTTGACGAGAAGAATCAATCAGTGAGATCGAGAGAGGTTGAAGAAGAAGGAAGATACAAAGGGGAAAGAGAGAAAGAAGAAGGAAGCTACAGAACGGATTTTTTTTTTTGTTTTATTTTTGGTTTATTGATTTTATTTCGATTTTTCCATATTTTGTTTTCGGTTAGTATTTAAAATTGGTAAGTTACCTACATTTTTGCCACTTTATGAAAGCCATATCTTGACATTTTTATTTATTTAGTACATTTTTAAAAAATAATATATATATATATAGATATATTGAGTTTATTTTGGTAGTACTTACTGTATTAATTAAGCTATTTTTGTTTGATGTATAAATAATCTTTTGATCACATAAATGTAATTTAATGTGGATTCATTTTGTAAACTAACCGGGAATAAACATATGTATATTTCTTCGATATTTATGTAATTATTTTATTTTTATTTTTTTACAGCATAATTAAAATATTTAAACTTTTCAAATGCATAGAATTTGACGCGTATTACTTTAAAAATATGGATTTATATTGTTTTAACTTTGGTGAATCATAACAAATATTGTTGCCGCAAAAATTTCACCTATAGGTTTTATCGATTTCTTTTAAATTTATTAAATATGTGTTATTACAAACACGATATATTTGTATTATATAATTATTATTAATTGTATACAATTTTTACCAAATATATTAAATAACCCATCTATAGGTACTCATTACTCAATATCAATATCAATATCAATAATGCAATGAAAACTCACAAACAGTCACAAACTCACAAAGTCACAATCAGCACGCCATCTTCTACACGACAGTCATATTCGTAAAATGTAACTTTGATCTCAAGTTAGAGGTGGCTAGTTAATACTTAACCACCATGGTTAACAAAATGTTGGCTTTTAGGAAAGTTATCTCATGCTTATTCACACCATTGGAAGCAGAAGCAAAAAAAAACACTACTAGCCGCATTGCGTCACAGAGAGTACTTCAGCTAGTTTTGAAGGAGATTGCAATTGTACAGCTCTTATTAATATCATCAATGAGTCAACAAAATATAATTACAGACTTTTATTATATTTAACAATGGGTTTGTTGTTGATTACTGCTGTCAGCGACTATCAAACAAATAAATTTATTATCTACATTTTTAGGTGAACTATTATTATAGAGTTGATTAATACTAGTTTAATACTGACATGTGCAGATACATTCTCTAAAAATGATTAATTAGTGACAAGATATTTGTTAGTACAGAGTATTGTTTATGCGTCATTTTTAATCTTTAATAGAAATCCCTTATCTTTTTAAGAATATTTACTTTTGGCAGTGGTCTTTTTTAAAAAACTATCTATCTCACAAAATGTTCATTTCTATCATCGCATCGTCCACAGTTATTTTGACGATATCATCGCATTTGTGTTGCTTCGAAGTAATAACCCTTTAAAGATGATAATTACCAAAAATATTTTTTTATATTGATTGCTTGAATATTATCTCTTTCTTAAAACTTGATAAATATTTGTAGGCATGGGTATAAAAAAACCTGAAAATCATTATCGACGAAAAGCGCTTCCTTACTATATGACCTCCCAGAAAATACTCAGAATCCAACGACGAATTAGCAGCAATGGTTGGAGCTCAGGGTCTAAAGAGGAACAAAGGGACCTTCTCGAGGGTGCACAAGTCTTTGCTTTCGAAAGTGACTTCGTCGAATGTGGAAAGAAAGTAACTTGGGCGTAACAGGAAAGATGGAAAAGGAAATGTGGATTGCCACGAGTTGCAAACAGAGCAAGCATGAACAACATCGAAACAGTCCTCCACATATTTGGAGACAATTTGAAGTAACTCCGATCCTCCGGTAGAAGAGACCAGTGTGGAAGCATTGATGATGATGATCGATGTCTATGGTGTACAGTTCATTATCCAGTCTTCAGTCAAGGTACCAAACTACCAATCTTTCTTGCCTCTTTGCCACTCGGACTTTGCATAACCCTTTCTTGTTTATGCATATATTTCTTAAACTACCTTTGCGTTTGTTAATAGGGACCTGGACATATAAATTTGAGGGTCGAGTCACTACTCAAAGACATTGAGAGTAAGCTTTACAATATTAGCGATGAAGAATTCAAGGTGAGATGACACAACCAGATGCTCTAGATGATATTTGCTTTGCTTGAGATTAAATATCACTATGACGTAACTTTCTTCCCAGAGCAATGTAACAACATTGATAGATATGAAGCTTGAAAAACACAAGAACTTGAGTGAGGAGTCCTGGTTTTATTGGGGAGAGATTCAAGACGGGGCACACAAATTTAAGCGCATGGATAAATCGACAAACTATGAAGAACGTCTTGCTCCTTAATGCAAAATTCGTTAGTCTTCCTTTTTGGATAGTTGAAACCATATAACATAGCCCTTTACATTTTTTTGTGTTATGGTCAGGTGAAAGAGCTAAAGAAGGAAGAACTAATAGATTTCTTCAACGAATACATAAAGGTTGACGCACCAAAAAAGAAATCGTTGAGCGTATGCCGGTATGCGTCTACGGAAACCAGCATTCAAAGGAAATGGCATCTGACAAAGACAAAGTTGTATCACCATCTGTAGAAATCGAAAACATTGTTGGTTTCAGAAACTCTCTACCTCTTTACGGATCGTTGAGAGGATGTAGCCAGCTGAAACTGTTAATTATTATCTCCCAACACTTTTCAAAGATTTATGCACACACTCATAAACCAAAATGTGAACCTTTATTTAACTGGTTTGTAAAATAAAAAACAGAGTTTTATCATCTAATAAGACTTGTGGAACATTTTTTTTTTTTGTCGTTGTGGAACTATTCAAATCTCTTTTTTTTTTTTTTTTTTTGGTTGGTCTTGGTCGATAAGCTTAATTCATACCAAAAAAAATAATAATAATGTTATAAACATTTCTGCAAGTTAAATATAATAATGAGTTAATGAAAGTCAAAACACGACCCGACGAGGCTAGATCTGCGATTAATCTACACTAGACGACTCTTAATTTGTTCTTTCGGAATTCCAAAAATCGCAGCAAATCAGCAAACATGGAAGAACCTGAAACAGACAAGAAGACATCATCCATGATACTGGACTGCTCTCTTCTCCCGGAACTTGTACGAAACTCTTTTTTTTATCACCCGATGTTTGTATTTGATTTGAATCAATCTTCGCAATTTGTAATTTTTTGGTTTGGTTTTTTAGGTTTCAAAACTGCAGCTGTCTCCGTCTCCATCAGCAAAAATGGCAACGAAAGATCTCACATTGTCCAAGACAGACTGGTCGTTTCTCCCTGAAGAGCTACTGCTAACAATCTCAACTCTTCTTAACAACTGTTTCCATGTTGTTCATGCTCGTTCTGTCTGTACCTCGTGGCGATCCGCATTTCCCTTTCCTTCTTCCTTGTTACGCGCAAGCTACTCTCTTCCCAAACTCGCCGAGTTCACTCTCGAAAGCAAAGACTCGTGCACACTCGAGAAGGTCCCTTTGTTTCTCTTTAGAGTCGTCAAAACTCGTGCTGCTGTGTCGCCTACTGCGTATGTTATGGGAGGAATTGGCCGAGACGAAGACGATCATATAGAGCTTCTTCCATATCCTCTTCAATGTTCAGTGAAAGTTAACATCCCTGGATCTGATCGAAACTTGGTGAAAATGCTCGACTGTCAGATTCTATCTCTAGGCCATCAGTACAGAATGATTGGTTGGGATCCTGAAGAATCGTCAACAAATTACAGAGGCGTGGCCTTTCTTCCGTTAAACAAAGAGAGAGGAGGAGGAGGAGGAGGAGGAGAATACGTTGTGATCCTCAACTACTCTAGAGTTTTGTTGGTGTTGAGAAGTTCTGAAATGAGATGGTTGTGGCTTCAGAACGTCTCAGATGCTCCCTGCAGGGATTTAGTCACTTTTAGAGGCAGATTTTATGCAGCTTTTTTCAACGGAGATGTTGTCATTATCGATCCTTATTCGCTGGAAGTGTTTATTCCCCTGATGCCCTCACAGCCGATGAATTCAAGCAATTTTCTGGTTCCATCTGGTGATGACGAGCTTTTCCTTGTTGAGAATACTATCCCAACTTCTTCTTCTGATGAAGTAGATATTAATGGCTTCATATGTAGAGTGAGTAAGCTAGATGAGGAGGCTGGTAAATGGGTCGTGGTCAGCGATTTGGGAGACCGTGTTTTGTTTATTGGACACTTTGGAAATGTCTGCTGCTCGGCTAAGGAGCTTCCTGATGGTTATGGTGTGAGTGGGAACTCAATCTTGTTTACCAATGAGGGTGGCTGTGTTATGTACGCCTACAAATACGGATTACATACAGGAAGGGCAGAAGATGACCTCTGTTGTTGGAGATTGTCAAGTGAGAATCGTGTGGCCATCATCAACAGATCTCCGGCTCTTTCTCTCTGGAGTGGGTGCTAATCCAAAAAATGTCGCTAATGGATACGTTTTGCTGTTTTTTTTTTCTTCTTCTTCTTCTTCTTCATTGGATTGTACCTTCTGATTATAACACTTTTGGAAACACTTACTTGCATGGCTGCAGAACTTTTCTTCCGCTTAACATTGATGGAGGAAGAGAATTTGGTGTGTTGGTCCTCTGCTTTAAAATGTTTTGGTTGTAAACAGTCACTAGATTATCCGATTCCATCTGGCAAATGATGAATTTTTTATGGTTGAGGTAACTTTTCAAGTGAAGTTGCAAGGCAAATGTCTTTTGGTAGCTGGATCAAGGTCAGTAAATACTGAAAATACTGCTTTGGATACATGAGACATACTGTTGGTTTTGTTTTTATTAGATCACAAGCAACCTTATCCTTCGATTCGAGATTAGGTTTATAAATTTTGTGATCTCTGATGTTAACCATTGTTGTGGAGTGTGTATCTAGTGTTATGCTTGATATGTTGAAGACTAGATCAATCGTATTTAAGTTTTAATGTGTTTTCGCGAGAGTATCCCCACAACAACCTTGTCAACACCACACAGCCATGTCTCATGAAATCTCAAAGCTGCATCAGCCCGGCTGAATACTTGGTATCACATGGTCATGTTTTTTACCAGTACTCTTCCAAGTTGCCAATAGCTTTTGAAAGAAGTAAATTATATGTCTCAACCTGCAGCAGATGTTCCAAGCCACTTTCATGGCTACAATTACGAAAGACTGTACAATGCAAGGTAATAAAACGGGTCATGTATGTCTCATATTGATGCCTTGGAGGCTTGGAGCCAAATTTAGACCACACAGAGATGAAATAAGCTGTAGGTATTTATTTTTACAGTGAAGACATGTAGGAAGTGTGATAAAGCATTCTTGTAGCGGCGTGCAACTTACTGAAGCTAATCTAGTGGGAGGTTCTTGTTAGGCTCTGTTTCGACTGAGGAAACATGTTATTACAGGTATGGTTTATCGTCTATTCACTTCTACTTAATTGATTTATGGATAAATTTATGATTGTTATTATAAAAGCATGTTAAGTGCATTAGTTTTCCTCCGTAACCTAGTCCTATAAAGAAAAGAAAACTCAACAATAAATATATGTTTCGAAACAAAATTAATCATTACTAGATTTTTTTTTTTTTTTAAAGCTCTCGGGTGAGTTTTCACTAGTGGGAAACCAAACAGTCTCTCGTTGAGAAAAAAAAAAAGAAAAAGTCTTGACATGTTTATAATTTTGTGTTTACTACACTCTTTCCCCCTTTGAGATTGCAGTGTAAAATCTGAGAGAGATTTAGGAGCTTTGATGATGGCGAATCAACATTTCTTCAAGCCTCTTCTTCCTGGCTTTCAAAGCCATTTGGTAATCTTTCTCTTTTACTCTTCCCCTTCTTCTATCTCTGTCTATGCCCCTGTAATTTTGAGAAGCTCATTGAGCATAATATGTCTGTTACGTATTTACATGTTGTTTCAGACAATTCCTGTGGCTTTCTTCTTGAAGAATATTGAAGGAAGAAATGAGCAGAAGAAGACGGCAGAGTTAAGATCAGACGCATCCAAAATAACCTGGAAAGTGAAAATAGATGGGCAGAGACTCACAAACGGTTGGAAAGAGTTTGCTCTCGCACATGATCTTCGCATCGGCGACATCGTTGTCTTCAAACAAGAGAGAGACATGAGTTTTCACGTGACAATGTTGGGACCTAGTTGTTGTCAGATTCAATATGTGTCTTCTTTAGACAACCAGAACAACCTCGGTGAGTTGTGTTCATTTGCCTCTCTAACTGATATATTTAAGAGATGTGCTCATAATATAGTGGAATATGAATCTGTAAGTATTAGTATATAAAAAGATAAGAGTGTCTCTTCGCCTCTTCTTTTTCAGGGGAGATTCAAAGGAAAAAGAAAAAAGCAGAGTCTTCACTAGATCAATCTTGTTTCGTGGCTAATGTCACGGTTTCAAATCTACGCTATGACTCACTGGTATTCTAATTCTTCGATTTTTTAAACACTAAAAGAAACTCTTATACAAGGGTCTGATTAGATTCAAACTCATGTTTTGTTTTGTAATGAAATTTCCAGAATCTTCCAATGAGTTTTGTGAGAGCAAATGGTCTAAACACAAGATGTGGAGAGAGGATTCTGATTAATGAAAAGGGCAGATCGTGGACTGTAAGTTTGAAACGAAAGAAATCATGCGGAACTACTTACATCAGAGGAGGATGGAGAAGTTTTTGTCAAGCTAATGGACTTAGTGCTGGTGATTTCTTCACATTCAAACTTCCAAAAAGGTGGAACTCTTGGTTTACGTTTATCCCCTGGAGAGATAGAAGAAGAAGATTGCTTATCAGAAGGTAATGTAGTGAAGAATAGATTGATATGGAAAGCTTCTTCTTCAGAATCTCAAAACCGTTTTGTGACAGTGACCCTTACACCTTACAACATCAGAGAATCTAAACTGGTTAGTTTCATCACCAAGCCATTAAGTTTCCTTTTTACAGAATTCTTCATCCTTATCTCACCCTCGTTTCAATCTCTCGCAGACGCTTCCAATACCTTTCACAAAGGTGAATGGATTACAAAAGGCAAAAAAGATGAGTTTCTTGGATAAACACGGCATGAAGTGGTCTACCAATATGTGTTTTGAGGTGGAACGTAAGAGAATGAAATTGGCAGGAAGTTGGAAAGAGTTTTGCAATGCTAACGATGTGAAGATCGGAGAATCAATCATCCTGGAGCTGGTTTGGGGAGCAGACAGAAGCTCTGTTCTTAAGTTTTCTTCCAAGGTGAACCAAGAGACCAACTGAAAATGTACCTGGGGTCAAAAAATTACCTAAATCAATGTTTTAACTAGTGACAATGTCCAATTCTAGAAGTGAAGAAGTCACTGTATGTTGTTTTTGTTGTGAGGATATGTAGACATTCTGGTGGCTACTTGTAACTTTTTGGATGCATACTCTGTCTAAGATAAGCTTACTTCATGCTGATGGTCATCTGGTGACTTCTTTTACCATAAGCCCAACTCTTCTTCTATTTCTCTTATGTAGCGTGAAGCCCATCAGGGCCATAAAGAAATAAAGATGGGGAAGATGGACTGGTAACTCTTTCAATCTCCACCTTTGTCCAAGACAACTTAAGGCATTGCAATATTTTACGTATTGAGATGAAGATGGAGCAAGTCCATTGACAATTATATAAAATGATCTGTATAATGAATGGTGTTCCTAATGGCTCGGTTGATTGCGAACTTTCTTGTCGATGCACTTTGCAATGTGAGAGTGATGAGTTGTGGGCTCTCCATGCCTACGACCATTTCTTTTCCACCATACTAATTTGAAAGACATATAGCAAGAAACGTAAACGGTCAGCGACTATCAAACAAATTTATTATCTACATTTTTAGGTGAACTATTATTATAGAGTTGATTAATACTACTATATTAAAAGTTTCCAGTCACATAGTTGACAATGACTAGATAAGATTGGCATATTGATCAGGACAAATACAAGATTGTTGTTATACATGCAGTGTATTATATCAATTGGTTAAAGCTTCACGAGTGTGTTGTTCAACAAGTAAATGCTTATTTTTCTTCTCCAAAGTAAATCTCTTTTTTTTTTATTCAAGAAAAATTTCACAATTAGCAGCACACCCATCCAAATAAATAAATAATCATACTGTTTTGTTTCAGCTCATCAAAATATTGTATAGTTCGAAAAATATAAGCAACCAAAAATGTTGTTTGGTGCCTCTCAGGTGATACAATAAGCAGAAGGGAATCCTTGGTATGAATCCGCGAATGCAGCTACGTTCCCTGGACGTGAGAACACCAACTGCATTGTGTATTGTGTCAAAAGGTTATTCACAGTCTCACCGTGGATTACAAGCAAACTAAAGAAGCATACTTGTTTTGTTTCTGGTCTAGTAATGTTATTAACCTGGTAGTTTCCGAGGGTAAGAGTCTTGAAGCCAGCTGCGCAATAATCGAAATAGTATTCCCATGTCCTTATGAATTTATCATCAAATCCAAGAGCCATGATTTGTCTGCACAAAAAAGATAGTTTCTTTTTATGTGAGTATAAACATGATGAAGACAGAAGAGAAAACAGAGGAGATGTTTTTGATAATTTTGTCTTACTTCTGTCTCTCCAAGAAGTTCTTCCTCCACAATCTCAAAGTTTGGTAGTAATGAATCCCAATGTTCTCAACATGTTCAATGCTGTATATTTTTTTCAAGATTTAGATTGATTCAACGAAGAGATTGTGGTGGAGGAAAAAAATAAGGATGAACATGTATATATACCATAGCCTAGAAGAAGAGGACATAGCTGAAGTAACTCTGGCTAAAGAAGGAAGACAGCCACCAGGGAATATGTATTCTTTTATGAAATCTGAACTTAGTCTGTACTCATTGTATCGCTCTTCGGGTATAGATATGAACTGTTATGGTCAATACGTTATAAAAACGATCAAATGGTTATGAAAAACATTTGAGAAATGACCTTTGAAGAGAAATTAGCAAGAACTATTTTACCTGCAAGACGATTAAGCCGTTTTCTGCTAGTGCAGCTTCGCATCGACTGAAAAACATCTCCATGAACTCATGGCCAACCGCTTCTAGCATCTCGCTGAAATGTTCAAAAACGTTATGTCATAAGAAAATTTAATAACTCTTACCAGAGGGAAAAAGAGAGTTTTTTTTTTTCTTACCAAGATATGATTCTGTCATATTTTTGGACATCAGATAATTGGCGATAATCACAGAGCTCAAACTTAATACGATCCTGAAATTTCAGAAGTTGTAGGAGTCAGTCATATCTTAAGAGGAACAGAAGTCAGATCAAGAGATGGATTATGCAAACCTGAAGTCCAGCTTCTTTCACTTTTTCTTCTGCATACTTAAGCTGTTCAATAGATAGCGTAATGCCAGTGTATTTGCATCCAGTTCTTTTCACAACTTCTATGGCCAAAGTTCCCCATCCACATCCAATCTCCAAAACCTCATGGTTCTTCTCTATTCTCGCCTGAAATGTTCCCCTTCGGTTATTCAAGAACAGAGGAAATTTCACAGGTTCTTGTTTCAGATCAAGAAAATGCTTTACCTTGTCAATCAGAAGAGATATTTTTCTCATCTGTGCAGTTTTAAGATCCTCATCGTCTGACTATAAACGTGAGATAATGGCGAAAGGTTCAAGTCAGAATGATAGTAAAGTTACTAAAGAAACAGAAACCATGAAAGTTCTTTAATAAGTCACCTTGAATACTGCAGAGGAGTAGGTCATGGTATCATCCAAGAAGAAACCAAAAAGCTCATTGCTCTGTGAATAAACCCAACAGAGAATTTAGTAATAAACTCAAAGCCAAAAAAGGAAGAAACGTTCATGGAGGTGGAGGTTCAGACTACATACAAGGTCATAGTGACGAGAAATGTTTCTACGAGCTTGTGTTAATGTGTTCTGCCTAGATACATGCTTCAGAAAATACTTTGCTGAAGCTACACCGGCAGTTAGAAACATCGGTGTCCACCATCCCCTGCAAGAGTGTGAAAGCTTAGGAGTGAAAGCTTAGGAGATAAAGTTTGCAGGCAAATCAAAATTCAAAGCTTTTACCTTTTCTTAGTAAGATTTGATTTCGTATCTCTATTAGCAATGAGAATCTGCAGAAAGTTTAATAAATTTAGCACATAAACATTAGAAAATAATAACTCCCAAACTAAAGTATCTATGCTACTACAAGTGTATTACAATGTGTACCATAATCAGATTCAAAAGTCCTGAGTCTTTATCTACGAAAGAGAAATCTCCATTGATATAAGCATCTGCAAGTCCTAAATCCGCTTGTGTCATAACCTAAGAGATGAAACACAAGAATCAAGAATCAAGAAATCAAGAACCAGGTTCTTGAACTATGAAATAATGGAAAAGGATATTCAAACATTTTCATTGTCATATTATATATGTACCTTCCAGTAAAATTGAGGACTGTGAATCTTGAGAATAGATTTCAACGGACAAGTAGATTCTTTCCCTCCGAATGTGAACATAGTTCCTCCTTCTTCAAGTATTCTGTTAAATTCATAGTATGTATTAACTTAACAATGGTTTTAACATAATATTATCTAAAATTGAGGAGATAGGATGAGCCTCACGTTACACAACCAGTCGATATGAATTGTCCCATAAACCTAGTAACGAAAAGCCGAGCCCCTGTTTCTGTCAAGGAAGGGACCATATGCCGCGGGTTGTTTAGAAGAGCGGTTTCTTTCCCTAGCAAACTTCGTGCAGCTGCCATGCCAGCCTGAATAAGACAATTCATAAACCTGTTAGTTATTACAAACATGCAATATGCTGTAAAGAGTAAGGAGCTTTGATCATATAGAATTTTGATCATTGCCTTTAGTCCATCTTCATGAAAACCATAGCCTGAAAGGTGAAATTCAGCTAAAGGTTAGACAATGAAAAAACGGATTTATATGTTTTAGGTTTTCAAAATATATGGTATACCCTGATATGCACCACAGAACCATAGGTTACGTTTGCCCTGAATCTTGTGAAGCTCTTGTGAAGCTGTCCAAGCTGCAACTGAAGGTACAGGGTGACCAGTAGTCCATTTGAGCAATGCTTTCTTTGGGGGATAGTCTGGGTTAAGTGTTACAAAGAATGGTTCACATTTCTCGCCAAGGTTCTGCACCAATAGATCTCATCAATATTTAGCTTCAAGTCATTGCCAAACCTGTGTTTTAAAAATAAGTAGATTGTTTTGTACCTGAAGTATATTGAGCCAGTATGTTACACATACTTTCTTTTCCGTACTTCCTAGGAAGTTCCACGAGCTCCAAGCTGCTTGGTTCCGTGGCATCAAATCAATGTCGTGATGGAGATATATATCGCTGCAATCGATGACAAAATGTTAATGAATTGGTTAACTTTTTTTTTTTTTTTAATAGAAGAGGATAATTAAAGGTGTGAATTTTCTGAACCTGTAAACGTATCGGAAAGCACCAAGAACTCTAGTTTCATCAAATGTGACTTCTTCACCAAGCAATCTCAGAGCATCAGGGGCATGCATAGCCAAGATGCACCTATCGAAAACTTCCTCAGATCCATCTCCACTTGTAACAGTTACAGAACCATTTTCGGATGTAGAAACAGATTTTACATCGCAGCTTGTTCTGATCTTGCATCCTAGTCGCTCCAATTCTGCCCTAACCTGATCCGTAGGTAGCAAGTAAATATATGCCAAACACAACCATATGCACATATCATTGGTTTAGTTTGGAACCTTTGCAACATAAGTCTGAGAACGTCCAGCAATAGTTAGCCATTGTGGCCTCCCAAAGATCTGAAAAAAGGACAAAATTAAGCTAAGAAAAACCAAGAAATAATTAAAAAAAAAAAAGGAGAAAGATGTGAGAAGTTTAATGAACCTGAAGAAGGTGGTGGTTGCAGCAAAATGAAAGAACAGAGTAAGCAGAGAAGTTTAAGACACCATCTGATGGGCACGACCATATCGAACCACATATGGGAACCTACTCCACATAAATATATATAATTAGAGGTAACTCCTAGTCCAAGAAAACTTCAATTAACATTTTGTCTTAACCACTATAAAGAATAAGAACCTCACCAAATAAGCTTTCTGAAACAATTCAGAGTATCCACGAGCATTAAGGAATTCTCCCAAGGTTTCGTTTCGATCAATATCGGGGTTGCCCTCGAGCTCGTCAATGTATTTTAAAACGTCTTCTTTGAATTTAACAATTTCTCTGATCATTTGCCAGAAATATGGATTTAAAACGTTCTTTTTCTGAGAAAACAATCCAGAGACACCGTTGCGGCTTCCCCATTCGCAACCTTTGCCATTGTCAAGGCTCACCGCGAAAGACATGTCTGAAACCTCCATCTCTACTCCAAGTTTCTCAAAGAACTCCATCATGTTTGGATATGTAACCTATCAACATATTTTATGTATGATTAAAATATCCAAAGGTCGAGCTATGAACATTTGAAGATACGGATATGTTCTCACATTTAATTTTCATAACATTTTGAGACTAATTTTGTATAATATGAATAAGTTATTAATGTAGAGAAGATGCTATCTAAGCCCAATAGTGTACACTATGTCACAATCCGATAATTCATAAAAGACTAATTTACCAAAACTAATAAATAACAAATCAAATATTACTGATGAACTGAAGTAGTGTGTGCTTATGAAATTGCTACCTATCTATAAAATGATAATATTCCCAAAGTTTGAAAAGTCACAAGATGGTGCTATTCAATCTATGTCATGTCATAAAATAAAAAGAATCATTAATTCCACATTTGTACAAGAACTTTAAAACTATCATATCAACTAAAATTCGTAGTTGGTCTTTATTTGAACACCATGTAGGGTCGGGATCGTACGAGAACAGTTATTATTTCGTCTATAAATACGTACGTTTGACATTTCTGTAACATTAAACAATAAGTATACGTTTAAGTTTTGACTTATTTAGAAAGAAACTTTTAGATTTGGTCCTAATCATATAGTATAATGTAATCCAAGTTCTGTGTATCCAATTCCAAACGTTTAGAAAGCAAATTAAAACATAAATTTGACAAACTGAAGAAGAAGAAAAAAAACGTACAGTGAACCAAAAAACACAAGACAAGAGGTATGGTCCATCTGTGTGGTATGTGGACCAGTGGACACATAAAGGTAAAAAGCCTCAATTATCATCACACTTTTCACGAAAATAAAGAAAATTCTAGAAAATGTATAAACTTTTTTTTAGATAAAACTATTTATTTCTATATTTTTAATTTTTTGGAGGAAAAAATTGTATTTAGTTCTATGGAAAATTAAAAAAAAAACATGAGCGAAAGGGAAAGGGAAACGTACACGATTAAAGACCATGAAACCAAGGTCCAAGTCAACGCCATCGAAACGCACCGTTCGAGCATGACCTCCCAATGACTCTTCTTTCTCGTACAAGACAATCTCTTCGACTCCTTGGTTCGCAAGTACGTAGGCACTTCCTAATCCACTTATCCCACTCCCTACCACCGCCACTTTCATTTTCTTTTTCTCTTCTTTTCTAATATTTTTTTTGGTAAAGAGAAATGTTCAATTTTGTAGTCCCTGCATTGTAGACAAATAAGTTGCATTTTTTGACCAGATACATCGGATTAGATTCTCAACGGATTTACGCAATAGTAAAATAAAATAAAGAGATTTTTACTATACAAACCAGATATTTTTGATATGTGTACCACTTAAATGTGTGTAAATGCAAAATGCATTAAAGATGAGTACAATGGTAGTAGACTCTAATTTATTAGTGACCTCTCTTTCTTCTACCTTCTCACAAAACCAAGAATTCATCATACTAGTTATTTTAATTTCGTATCACTAGATGCAGCATTGAAGATGAGAATTTCAAGTGGTAGACTTTGAATCTATAGTGACCATTCTTATTCTACCTTCCCCCTATTCATTCATTTCGGAATCTATTATTCATGTATGTATATGCATAAAACACCAATGAAACAAATCTGTTATAAAAGGAAGAGAACTGTAGAGAATATTATTACCTCTTGTTTAGTTTGGAACACAATGGGATTTGGATCTGAACAATGGGGAATTGGATTCAGAGTTGGCTGGAATGAGTCTTAGCTAGAGAGATACGCTCATTCCCGGATATCTTGGAATTCTAAAAACTGAAACTAGGGTGCTTTTTTTAGTTTTAACCTTTTCTTGTTTTTCAGAAAGAGAAAAAAAATGAAGAAAAAATTGGAGTGGGGGGGGGGGGGGGGGGGGGGGAATGAAGGAGGAGGTAGGGATTGAAGAGTAAACGACTATTGGATGAGAGTGTAAAAGGAAACACTTGTGATGAGGAGATAAGCCCAGCCAGCCAGCCACATTGTGTTTTGTGCTTATATGGCAAATCTATATATATATATATAGAGTCCACACAAGTTAAAAAAGCTGTGTTTGGCTCGTTTCCAAATACTCGACGTTTGCGTTTCTCTAATTATCCCGTTTTCTATATTTTTTTTTTTAGTTTTTGTTATAAAACAATCCTTTTAAAAATAATGTTCTTTGGACGTTTCATTATTTGTAGTTTCTTTTTTCAAAAAAGAAAACTATTACTTGTAGCTCCCATGACTGATCTATCGTTTTATCTTCCAATCCACCATTACTATTATATATGTTCAGATTGTTTATCTTCCACGAATCTCGTTTAGCATTTTGAGACTGACTGGAGAGGTTAATAAACAAACTTATTATTCAGAGGTGGTAACAGCACTTGCACAAGCGGATCTTCACAATCACAACGTATGTATTTTATTTTAATACTACACGTGATTTTATAATGGTAATTACGTTCCAGTATTCTAAGATATCTTCATAGTTAAAAAAAAAAAAGATTATTCTAGAGGATTACATTACATTTTTGGCTATAAAAGATATTCCCATTTCAGAAAATGGAAAATATATAAATTAGTCAAGATTGTTTTAATCATATTCCGGGCTTACTATTTTCACACACTGACACACACATGGTAGTTGCGTTGCATGGCCATGGAAGATTCTACTTTTAGATTGGGCCAATTGCAACTTTGCAAGTATATTAAAAATTGAAAGTTAAGTTCTCTACTATAAAAATTAAGGACCATATGCAATTTTAAGACGTGGACTTATTGAAGACCCATTTATCCCACGGGTAACATCTTCCCACGTCACCTAATTTCTCATATGATATTGCAAATTAAATCGTTGACAAAATAAATAAATACATACATCCACTTATTATAAAAAATTAAAATTTTATTGTGGTTGATGACAATAATAATGAATTATTTCTATTTCGATAATGACGATAACGACGAATTGTTAAATTTTCATTAGTAAATGAAAAAGATGGACTGATAAAAATTGGATATAAAAGTTGGCTTGTGGTTAATTAATTGTAATATAAGATATGGGATTAAAAAAAAAAACCGTTTTAGTTTTTTTTATATGTCCAATTGAATCAATCAACCGAGCATATCTAAAATATTTAGGGGGCTTTATTGGTTTATTGATTTATAAATACAAATTAGATTTTTTTCTTTTTAAGATTATTGGTTTTGAAATCAAAGATATAGGAATTTTGAATTAACATGTTTTACTCGTATATTTAGCATAAAACAAGAATTTAAACAAGGCTATACCAACCAGAACCATGTAATAAAGAGAGAGAACGAGGAATACGAAAGGGTTTATGTTAATATAATAAGTTATTTTGTTTAAATCAGTTCTTTTTAAAATCCATCTAAATCACACCTATAGAGGTGAGATTTTATAATCCTTAATTTTAACTAAAATGTATTCAAAATCAATTAGAATCGCTTTCAATATTTCAAAAAAAAAGAATTGTTAACTTTCTAATAACAGTGGATTTGATAAGATTTTTTAAAACTAGTGATTGAATAACATGGGATTATAAATGATTTTGAATGATTTTAATTACCTAAATACCAAGTTCAATAACATAGAATTTGAGTGGATATTTAGAAATCCCTAATTGATTAACATGTGATTCTAATAAAAAATCAAAATCTTCTAAAATGTCTAATTCAATACACCTTCCTTTATGTTTATCTGTGTAACTGTGTTACTTTATATATAAACACATCCAATGTATAACAACAACAACAACTTAAGAAGATAATATCATAAAAATGGCTATCACAAAGAAAATGTTGCTTGTATTTGTTCTAACTACTCTCTTTGTCATGTCTTCAATTCATTGTGATGATATCACTTCTGGTACTAGTTTATTATTTTATAACACTATACTTGTTTATTTTTATGGAGATATATTTGTTTTTAAATGAAATTGAATATGTTGTATGATTATTGTAACATAGGTTTTGGAATAAAGCAAGAGATTAAACAATGCTACCAACGAGACACATGTAAAAAAGAAGGACACGCTGGATGCGAGAGGTTTTGTGTTTATTTTATACATAGTAGAGTATATGGTGAATGTTATGATAACTTATGTTGTTGTATGTCACTGTAACTTATGTTGTTGTATGCCACTGGCAAAATAATCTATTAAAAATTAAGTATTTGCTACTTCCAATTATAGTCATTAGTTTTCAAATTTTTTTGATATCCAACGAATAAATATCACTCAAACAAATCAAAACAAGATAGTTAAAGGATCGCAAAATAAAATTTTAGTACTAAAAGAACTTTAGGGATTTTATATGTTTTGTTGTTGTTATGTTATTGTTTTCTTTAGTATTATACTCCATCTGTTTCAAAATATAAGATGTTTTAGAGAAGTTTTTTGTTTCATAATATAGGATGTTTTCAATTTTCTATGTAACTTTTAGATTAAGTTAGTATTTTATATTATGTAGTATTGTTTCTGATTGGTTGAACTTGTTAAAAGTAAAGATTTCTTAATCTGCGCGTTTTAGCTAAAACATCCTATATTTTAAAACGGAGGGAGTAGTTTTTTTGGTCCTTTTTCTCTACTACTTGAATTTCTCTTGTAACCCATCTGTCACAACTCACAACCACAAACGAAAATAGTACAAAATTTAACATTCATACCAAAAAAACACAAAACACTTGCAGGTAGTAATAATATTAATAACCCTTACACTTGAATTTTTTCTCTCTTGTAAAAAACTTTTATATATAAGAGATAAATATAGCCCATTTAAAGATAATACTTTCATAATTGATAAGTGAGAGAGAGAGAGACAGAGCGTCGAAGAGAAGACAAAAAAATAAATAAAAAAAGTGATTGGATTAGTCAAAAAAAAAATGGAAGCGGCGAAGAAACAGAGTGTTACAAATAAGCTTCTCGCCGTGAAAGCAGCTTCCGGCAAGACTTATACCCAATTAGCGGAGGAGACTGGTCTCACCAACGTCTACGTAGCTCAGCTTCTCCGTCGTCAAGCC
Source organism: Camelina sativa (assembly GCF_030686135.1). Taxonomy (NCBI): domain Eukaryota; kingdom Viridiplantae; phylum Streptophyta; class Magnoliopsida; order Brassicales; family Brassicaceae; genus Camelina; species Camelina sativa. The sequence continues at coordinate 14,473,922 of NC_141894.1, read as the reverse complement.
CAGCTCAAACCCGATACAGTCCAGAAGCTCAAGGATGCTTTGCCATCTCTGACTGATGACCTCATCGGAGATATGATGTCTCCGCCGTGGAGATCCTATGATCCTAATCTCATCCAAGAACCAACCATCTACAGGTTTGCTCTGTAAATTTTACATCTTTTTCTCTTTTTAAGGATTAGTTTTTTTATTTTTGATTTTTTTTATTTAGGTTGAATGAAGCAGTGATGCATTTTGGTGAGAGTATTAAGGAAATTATCAATGAAGATTTTGGTGACGGCATGTAAGTTTCTATCTTCTTTAGTATATATACAAGTCTTGAATCGTTGCTTAAAGAATCATTTTTTAGTAGTAGAATCCTTTGTGCTCCATTTGTGTTATATGTTGAAATGATTGATTTGAAAGTTTCTTGATTTATATGGCTTGTGTGTTCTATCTTCTTTGTAAAGTCTGAGTTTTGATCGTTGCTACTTGCTTAAAGGGTCATTGTTTTAGTAGATTCCTCTTGCTCCATTTTGTTCATATGTTGAGACTTGAGATGATTGAATTGAATTGATTTATCGGCATGTATGTATATGTTCTTTGTAAAATCTGAGTTTTGATCGTTGCTTGAAGGGTCACTGTTTGGTAGTTACCTTTGTGCTTGTTCATATGTTGAGAGGATTGAACTGAAAGATTCTTGATTTATTATGGCTGGTGTGTTCATTTATGTAGAGTTATGATCACATAGAACCTTGTAAGTGGATGAACTTTACTTTGTTTAATACTTTGAGCTGAACTAGCACGCACTGAAAATGGATATTGCTTTAAGGAGAAGCTAGAAATGTCGACTAAATTATTAGATTTGTCGCAGAACATGTTGAAAAGGATATATTGGCATTCCTCTCTCTGTTTGAGATACGATTGATTCCTAGTTGGCTTTTGTGTTGGCCAAATTTTGTATGTGAGAGTGATCTATCTATATTTTCATGTCTATTAAAGCTGAGTCGTTGTTACTTTGTGTGTGTATTTGTTTAGCATGTCGGCGATAGACTTCTATTGTTCTGTGGACAAAATTAAAGGAGTAGATGGTAACAATCGTGTGGTCGTGACACTTGATGGGAAGTATCTTTCACATTCCGAACAGGTTAGTGTTAATGCTTCTTTCAATATAAGTGTTCAGAATGTGTGAATGATTTGAGATCATTTTTGTTACAGAAGACGGAGAATATGGTTTCAAGGCTTAATCTCAAGGGAAGTACAAGCGAATGATATAAATGTAAAGAAGCCTTTAAGCATTGTATCATTATAATGCGTAGGGTGTTTGTTTATATGTACTCTATAGCCTCCAGGTTAAAGCTGTTTCAGGTTGAATAACAGTGCATTAATAAAAACAAGAAAACATTTTCTATCTTTGTCTTAAACATTGTACTCATGCTTGATATCGATTGAATAAAGTTTCTGGCAGTCTTATGGACCCGAGATGTAACCATGTCACAGAGATCTTGAATAACATCATAGTACTCAAACTTGGACAGTAGTAAGGTTTTTGCAACGGAAGTGGCCATAACACTTCAAGTAAATGTTCACACACATTACAGGTTATGATCTTTTGCTTTATAATGGTCTGGACAGTAAGAGATTGTTAGTACAGATTGGATAAGCAATCATGAAAGCAGAATGTCCTGATAACTTATGCTCCGGGAAACAAGAAATGGTAGTAGTACTTCAGATTGGAAACTATTTCATCTATTGTTGTTTTTTTCTGAGTTAAAGGAGAGCTGCGGAATGGATCATCATCACCGAATGCAGCTACGTTCCCTGGACGTGAGAAAACTATCTGCAATATCGCAGAAATGCATTTGGTTAATCAAAGTCAAATCTTAAAATGAGACTGAGGTAAGAAACAAGGTTATTTTTCTAGTTAATGCTCCAGTGTTTGTGTTACCTGGTAGTTCCTAAGTGTAAGTATCTTGAAACCAGCTGCACAGTAGTCGAAATAGTACTCCCATGTCCTTATGAATTTATCGTTGAATCCAAGATCCATGACTTGTTTGTGCAGATAATAGTTACTTTTCTTGAACAAATGAACAAACATACTGAGTCCTGAAAAGGAAAGGTTTCTAAAGTTTATCTTACTTTTGTCTCTCTAAGAAGTTCTTCCTCCAGCACCTCAACGTGTGGTAGTAATGAATCCCAAAGTTCTCTCTAAAAAATGTATTACAATTTAAAGCAATTCGTCTTACTAATGAGCTGTGAAATTGTTTAGAGACATGTTTCAAATTGTTTCCAAAGTATTTGCATCAACTGTAAGCAGATACATTAGTATTCAACCTTTATTGGGTTGGTCATTATAATTATTTTTTCTTTTATTATGTCAATTTGTTTTAAAAATGTTTTTCAACCTTTATTGGATTGATCATAAACTCATTGCAATCAAAAAAATTTGTTTCTAATCTTATTTCTCTTATGACAATGTCATCAATTATTAATTTGTGATATATTTTCCGAGTCACCAATTTTAGTGGTTAAATTAAGTATGCCAAAGTAAAAGTAAACTGAAAAATACAATTGGTTTAATGTGTTCATAAAGTTATTTTATAAGTAGTATGAAGAGCATATTTTAATAGTAAAAATACGTTTAGGGTGTAAAAACATATTTTTAGTGGTAAAAAGTATTGTAAAATTTTACATGGATATAAATAAGATATGGTTTGATCGATGATATTTATGTAAAACATTTTGTGAAAAATATTGTGGAACCATATTTTAGGTGGACATTGTGAAATCAGGTTTTTGAGATTTGACAATAATAATAATAATGGTTAATATTTTTGCAAAATTTTTGGTGATTAATAATTTAACCTTAGTAGATTATTGTAATAATTGTTACAATAAATTTAAAATACTATAAATACAAATTGATGTATTAGGGAAAAAACAAATAAATTATTTTCTTTTTAAATAAAAATTTATATATTTACTTATATGTTTTACTTATAACAAAAAATTAATATATATTTTGTTATATTTATTTTAAACTAATTTATTGAAATTTTATAAATCCGCATATTGAAGTTTTATAGAGAGTTGAAACGACCCGGCCCATTTTTTTGTTTTTAATATTATATTAGACTAGTGGTCACATACTCACTAAAAACATAACTACAATTAAATCAAAAACAGCATAAATAACTAATAACAAATAAATCAATAACATTTATCCAACAATACCAATAACATAAACCAAGTCATAGAACAATGAACCAACAATCTAAACAACCGTTCTAGACTACTATATTCCATTCTAGCAACCTAACAACATCATAGAACAAACAACCAAGCTTCTAGAACATCCTCTTTTTCATTGCCTTGATTCCACGATCATACTTTCCCTTTACCTCCTACATCACAAACACAAATTGAGATGTATGAGTATTGTCATAAACACTATAAGCACTCAGTGAGGTAATCGTCCCATCTACTGGGCTATACAAACAAGCAACTGAGAATCCAATGTCAAACAACCAACAAACAAACATAAACAAACTAGGAAAACAAGAATTCAGCCGTCTGCTGAAAGGGTTGGTGTCGTCCGACACCCTCCTAGTGTCGATCGACACAGACACTTGGTGTCGACCGACACTGCCTCTTAGTGTCGATCAATACTGCTCCTTGGTTTTGACCGACACTGCCTCCAATGTCGACCGACACTGATCCTTGGTGTCGACCGACACCGCCTACTGGTATCGACCGACACCCTCATCGATCCGGAAACTCTAGCACTGACACCTGCCAAGTCTTTGTGCCGTCAAAATTCTTGGTGTCAACCAACACCCACCTAGTATTTACAGAAACAATATCAATAGAAAACAACACATATAGATTCTCCTAATCCATATTACCTATCAAAAATCCATATTAACCATCCAATTCCTTTAGATGAGCACCATAACATCTACTTATCTTAGATTAGGGACGAATCTGGGCAAGGAACAACATTACAAAACCAATGGTGCTTCCTTTCCCTCCTCCAAAAACATATACAACACATCTCAGCCTCTTTCCTTCTCCTGTCCAACCCCAAACCATCTCCTTTGTCCCTCCTTCCAAGAGAGATAACCACAACTCTCTCTTCTCCTCCAAGGGCAGGAAATGGCAGGGAGAGGAACCCGTAACACGAAGAGGACATTCCCCTTTTATATGAGAGGCTTATGGTTCCTCCAAACCACTAAACCACAAAACCGGAGAATGAACCAAACCGACAACCTCAAAACAATATGGTGTCGAGCGACACCCCCTTGGTGTTGGTCGACACCAACCCCCGAAACTGGAACTCGGTTTACGGGTGTTATAATTCTCCCCCACCAACAAAGATTCGTCCTCGAATCCCGCGATATCGTTTATCCTCCAAGGACCCCCGTGCAACCGTCTTCACGGCCTGCACATTCTCTGACCAGACTGAACACCTTCACCCTAGGTTTTCTGTGCAACTGTCGCAACAGCCCGCACACCCGCGTGACCCAACGGTCCACATAACCTTGATCCCACTGGTCAGCACAACCCAAAACACGAGATCACTCCCGACCTCTGAGGTCTACTTCCAGTCACTATGCGCATAACCACGTTCTAGACATTGTTTGCTCCCTCACTCATACATTCTCAGGTCGCAACCTTCAAACTACACCGCCTGCACTCTCAGACCGTCATCCTCGAGCCATACCGTCTCACTCTCAGATTGTCATCCTTGAGATCTCAGTACCAGGGGAACTACTCATCCCCTCCGTGGAACTAATCATCCACTAGGAGAACTAATCATCTCCTCTGCCGCTCTCAGGGTCGCAACCTGTCAAGCCCGCGGTGCACTAGGGGAACTAATCATCCCCTCAGGAGAACTAATCATCTCCTTAGGAGAACTAATCATCTCCCCAGGAGAACTAATCATCTCCTCATGAGGAAACAAGTCCTAACGTCAATAAGCATCTCCCGACCGGAACTACCTCCCGTGGTTTGCGTAAAACATCGCAATGTCTTACCAACCACCATATTCCCTCACCAGAATATCACCACCACCATGACCACTCTTCAGGCCAACTCTAAAACATCTCAACCATTTGGGTGTTTACACACGCCCTTTCCGAAAATAGACAAATTCTAACTATTCATAGAACTTTCTATTTGTTTGCAACCGCACTTTCCATAAATAGGTAAGCTTTAACTATTCATAAAACTTGCTATTTTTAGAACCCGCATATTCTTTAGCACCGTGACATCACCAATCAAAAATCTTTGAGAACTGATCATCTCATATGTGACCACTCTTTCAGGTCAACCACACAACATTCCCGTCACTCCGGCATTTTACATCCCCTTTCCCAAAAATAGACAAGTCCTAACTATTTATAGAACTTTCCATTTTTAAAAACTTTCTATTTATGGAAACTTTCCATTTTCATAATCGCATAATCATTCAACCCACTATACATCAGGATTCCATAAGAACTAATCATCTTATCAATCCTCTCCCACCAGCATTGTCAAAAAAATTGCAATACGGTCCACTGGGCCTGAGCAACCTGCTGCCACACTCACAACACCTGTTGAAGTGGCACCCACACTAGCCACACTCTCATACACCCTCTTAACCTGCATACAAATTCCTGACCTACTATCTCGTGGCACTCCAAGCCACTCCAATGAAGTAAGTTCCCGACTTAACTTCTCGAACACCGAACAATTTCTTTCCTATTTGATCACTTCTGGATCAAATATCTCAACAACATCTCTGTGTTTTTTCCGTAGACCTTACCACGTCTAAATGACGTAGACAAGTCTATAACCATTATAGAGTTTGTCCTAGAACCATTTACGCTCTTATACTTAACTGAAACGACCGCACCCGGATTTCCAATCCATATTACCTATCACAAATCCATATTAACCATCCCAATCCTCTAGATGAGCACCATAATATCTACTTATCTTGGATTAGGGACGAATCTGGGCAAGTAACAACACTACACAACCAATGGTGCTTCCCTTCCCTCCTCCAAAAACATATACAACACATCTCAGCTTCTTTCCTTCTCCCGTCCAACCCCAAACCATCTCCTTTGTCCCTCCTTCCAAGAGAGATAACCACAACTCTCTCTTCTCCTCCAAGGGCAGGAAACGGCAGGGAGAGGAACCCGTAACACGAAGAGGACATTCTCCTTTTATATGAGAGGCTTAGGGTTCCTCCAAACCACTAAACCACACAAAACCGGAGAATGAACCAAACCGATAACCTCAAAACAATATGGTGTCGAGCGGCACCCCCTTGGTTTGGTCGACACCAACCCCCGAAACTGGAACTTCGTTCACGGGCGTTACAAATTTTAGTGAGTAATTTTATATTTTTACATGTAATTTTATTTTAAGTTTTTTGATATATGTTGTTTTGTCGTATAAGGTATTGTATTTTATTAATATTGTTTCATATATTTTTTTAATTGTGTATTTTATATTTATATATGAAAGTTTTGTGATTATAACAAATTATTGGTAAGATTGTGGACTATAATGTAAATAGAAAATATTTTAGAAATAAATTTGAGGATGTATCATTGGAGTAAGTCACCCTCAAACCCTTATTTTGAAGGTGAACTCACCTTAAAATGAAGGCAATGTTGTATTTTATTAAAATTTGAAGGGTTTTTGAATTTCAACAGACCCTTAAACCTTCAAATTTTAAGGGTTTGAATAGTGAGCCTTCAAATTTGAGGGTGCACTATTGACACCCTCAAATTTTTTTACAAATTTTATTTTAGTCCTTGTAATGTATATATATTACAAATAATTCTATCAAATTCAGTTGTTATATATATATATATATATATAAATTCAAACACACAAAATTAAAATTAAAATTATTGATACATAAAAGACATATCATTTACAAAATATTTTTCTTACAACAATAATGCAATAATTAATCATATATGGGAGCACTATGAAAATAGTTATATTGAGTAATTTTATACTTTTACATGTAATTTTATTTTATGTTTTTTGAAAATTACATATTATTTTATTTTATCATATATTTTGAAAATTACATTTTATGCTAATGCTGTTTATGTGTGTTTTATTATTATATATGTAATTTATATTATCATGTAAATATTATTATGTAATATTGCTTTGTGTTGTATAATATAAAGAATGTATGTTATAGATTTATTTATGATTTTTTATCATTATTAGTGACTTTTGGAAATAATTTAAGAACTATATTGCAAATTAATTAGTTTTTAAAGATTTTTTCTTTGAGAATTCATTGTTGGAGCAAACCAACCTCAAATCTTTATTTTGAGGATTTTCTTCCTTCAAAATAAGGCCTCAAGGGCTCTTCCCGGCGGTAACACGTTCAACCGCCGGACTCACCACCGTCGGGTACCTAATGTCAAGTACCTTTTATTTTAGAACTTTTTAATTTCTATAGTTTTTTTAAAAAAATTACTTTCACAATGTCAAAATATTATCAATATACTTGACATATGTTGTGATTACGTGAATTACTAACTTTGATAACTAAGGTTTATATTATAATATATAACTATTAAGACATTGAGTATTCTATAGTGTAAAGTGCAAAAGTTGTTCTTAAACCAATTTAAATATCGAGATATTATGAACCATATATATATGTAAGTTGCAACATATTTTAAATTAAAATCAGAACTACAAAAAAATGATTTCTCATATTTGTATGTTCAATCGGTTTATAAATATTGATGCATAAACACTAAATATTTGTGTACTTCTTCTTGACATGATTTCATAATATTTAATAAAAACATACCAATATATATATATGTTCTTTGATTAGTGTTCTTCCAATTCATCTCATGATTTGAAACCGGTAAACATCTAATTTTTTTTTTTTTGAGATTTTATAGATCTCTTTATATTTTTCTTCAATTTGTTACCCAAATAACCTCTTCTGAAATGGATTAACCATTCTATCCTTTATATTTCATTTGTAAATTACCAAAATCTCTCTCAAATCCACTCTTTTGAAAGAAATGATGGTGATCAAAATATTGCGTGGAGTGATGTAGGAAAAACATGAAAGTTTATATATACTCGCTCTAATAGTTTTTTTTTTACCACTCGCTCTAATAGTTAATATTGTTGGAAAATAAATAAAATCTATTTAAATAATTTATTTGATATCTATAAATTATTTTCTATGATGTATAAAAAATATTATATCACGAAATAGTTAATTACAGAAATAAGTAATTATTGTGACAAATTTTATGATCTCTAATAAAATTTACAAAAAAATAAGTTGAGGATAATGATAGAAGAGATTTTCAATAACTATGTCATTGCGGAAAAATATGTAGTCAAAGTAATTTGACGATATAAGTAAGATATAATGATATTCATGACTTTACTTATGTGGATGAATGTAAAAAACATTATTTTTTTTAAAAACAAAGCAATGAAGGAATTGAACATGTTTGACAGATTAATAGTTTTTGCAAAATATGATATATTTTAAATACATCTAAATATATATAATAGATATTAATAGATAATTTTTTGTTTGTTTAAAAAAATAGTAAATTTATGAGACATAAAATAAGCAAGAACAAATTTTTACATAAATTTTTTACTTTTAATAACCAAATTAAGAAATATATTTTCATATGCTGGCAAAACAAAGGATTCAACCAAGAATATGAAGGTAACTTTGTGTTTATCTCTCTGTTCAATTTTCATAGCTTTTGCAAGTCTGATGAACCTAAATCCCCACCATTTCAGGTTAACTCAGAGCAGGATGTTATGCCAATAGCAAAAATAAGCTTGCACCCAGATAATCTTGCGGATCACATTCCGGTTAGTATGATTCATTATTCTTTGATTGAGGTTTATTTTATTTATGAGTTCAAGTTTGAATCTTTATGGATGTATTGTGAATTTAAGTACTTTGCTTGAGTTGGTTCATAGGCTTATAAGGTTTAGTTTTTGTTTCTCCCTGATGGGATAGGTTTCATAGATGTTTATGTTGTCTGTAGTGAAATGAAAATGATTATAGTCTACTCTGCGTAGATGCTGTTCTGACTCATATGTTTGTTTGATTTTTTTTCAGGGGAATGGATCTGGAGTTCATTATCGGACTTCAACTCTGTACCAAGAAAAGCTGATGAGTAACTTGGGACGGTATAATTCCAAACTTTTTTCTGTGTTTGAGAATAGTCAGTTATATGTCAATTCGTACTTTTGTTTATGTTTGAGTCTGTAGTTTCTGTCTCTCTAAAAACTACGTGATTCTCTTTTTCCAAAAACAGATGTGCAAGGGATGCTAAAGTTGATTCTCATACGTGGAACATGCAGCCAGCATTAGAAACTACACCAGCTGATTCGTTTGCTAATGATTTTTCTTAACCCGCCTCTTCACCCATTCTCCGACGTTTTTCCTCTTTCGCTCTACACGTCGCTCGTTAATTGTTTTCCTAATTGTGTGTAAAAGTTTTTATTTTCGTCAAAGATACTAAATAAGATTTGACCTACATAAGCTTTTTATGTATAAAGGTTTCCCAATATTCTAACTTCACTGATGTCACTGCACTTAACCATATTTTGATTTTAGGTCTTGTTAATGTTTTGCATCATATAGAAGTGATTCCTTAGGTTTTATAGCCATTTCTGTCCAAATATGCACTTAATGTTTAGAAGCATGCGTTGCATATATTTGTGCATTTGGAATATTATTAGGTGTTATGGAGCTTTAAAAGGCTAAGGAAGGACTTGGTGTTATTTCTGGAGCTAAATAAGAGGAATAGAAACATCAAGAACGTAAAAGAAAGCACTCGACCACACCACTCGATCAAGCACACAGTCGAGCACTCGGTCGGATTCATAACAAGCCCCTCAAAGATCGATTCGGATGAAAATCTTACGTATAGATTCAGCTTCAGAATTCTTCATAACAGTTGTAGGAAATCGAATTACCTTTTTAATGCCGGTTGTCTCAGGTCAATCGGAGTTGTCATTCAAGAGTTATCCCTATTTTACTGAACATATATCATCCCGGATCGAAGACTGGAACAACAATATTTTTATTTCTCTATTTTTAGAGTAATTTTTTTTGGTCAGTATGGCGCCATATTTGGTCAGTCCATTAGCCAAATCTTCGTAAAGAACGAGACTCGATCCCTAGTGTGATGGTGTATGTGCTAAGTGGACTGATATATTATGGTTTTTAGGTGTTTTTAGCATGATATAAATTTTATTTATAGAGTCTTTTTGATGATTTTAGAGTATTTTTGAGTCTTTATAGGATTTAGCATGGATGTGAGCATAATCAAGCATTGAGGCTGAAGCTGCAAAGTTGGGAGACGAATTCAGAGAAGGAATCGACTGATGCAAATGATAGTGTCGATCGATGCAGAGCCAAAGAAGAAATCAGAAGTTTTCCCAAAAGTTTTGAAGATTTACAAAGCTACCCCAAAGTTTTCCAGATTTACATCATTAGTCCCTGAACGTGTTTTAGGAATATAAATAAGATTTTTATGGTCATTGTTTAGACCTAAGCTTTATTTTTCCCTGCAACTTTTAAGAGAAAATTCTGAGAGATTTTAAAGAGCTTTTGAAGAGAAGAATCAAGACTCTTTCAGAGAAGATTCAGAACTCCTTTACTTCTTCTTTAATCTCTTTCTTAATGCAATTTATTTAGAAGATGTTTTGCTTTTCATTGATCATGTCTAAGTAGATCTCTTGTTAGGTTCAGGATTTTTCACAGGGTTTTTATGGTTTATTATATATGTTATTATTTAGGATTCATTATCTTCTGTGATCTTCATCTTTGGTTTTTCTTAATGCTAGATCTTTGATTAGTCATCTGGATTTAAATCTTATGATTATTGATTGATATGAGAATATAACTGATTTTCCTGATAAAACCTTTGATTAGCAAAATTACTTCTTGCAAAGAGATTTGATTTAGTAATTTTGTGAACAATCTAAACTTGTTTTCAAAGCTGGTTTTTAACTTGAATTTTGCAAAAAGATTTGGATTTTCTGGTTTTAAAATTAGATAATATTTGCAGTGATAACTAATTTATTGTACAATAGAGTTTAGAGTTCTAGATCTGTTTTTAATTGATTGAATTATTGATTGATTTAATATTCTAAAAATTTCTAAGAATTTCCCTAGACCTAGCGTTTTTAATTCCTGAATTTACAACACTTTTATTTTCTGTTTTTGCATTGTTTTTAATTTAATATTTTGGTTTAGCATAATTAAAAGATTAATAAGTCTATTATGTGATCTAGAGTCTTGTGGATTCGATCCCTAAATACTACAGTGATCTCTTCATTTGAAAGAGTAGTTGTAGGGTAAATTCGAGCATATCATCAACTTTTGAAATAATAGTTGTTACAACGAAACAAGTAAACCCCGTACCAAACTAAAAATTAACCAACTTCTCTTACACTAAGTACCTTATGCTTTCACAACCAAATAAATTACACCAAAAAAAGATTAAAATCTCTCATCACAAAAGACACGAATCAACCAAGTCGGGTGACCCGATGCTACATAAGATTGTAACCGGCAATCAATATTGACAATTTTAGGTGTGGTACTCGCTTATCTGTTTTGCTAACGAACCTTCTAACACCAATCTTCCATTCTTAATAAACTTCATTGTCTTAAGAGTTGCTACAGCTTAGAACCTGAATAAAGGCCATGCATTTGGTCTTAAGACTGCACCTACCAATTCTGAATCTTCTGCGAAGAAAAGACGGTTTAACTTGTGATTGCACATGCTTACTATCGCCTAGATTAGGCTTAAAATTATATTTTTGCCTCATTTCTTGACCTGATATTATTAGAGAAATCTCTTATGCTATGAGGTTTCTTGACCTCATTTCCCTTCCACTTCCTCTTTGTCCATGAGGTTTCAACATTACACTTAAGTGGAGAGAGGTCTTAGCTAGGCTTGAATGATTCCTACTTCATTGTTAGATGAAGAGTCCTGTTGTCTTAATTAAGTGTGGTTTGATAAGCAATGGAAGAGTGATAACATTTTAGCCACCATTTTTTTTAGGGGTCAAACTAGACAAGCCTCAGTTGAGATAAAAAGCGACCATTACCAGCAATCCTTCTTCTGCACTTGCAGTCAATAGATTTAACACTTTTCATATCCCAAAATGTGGCTTGGAACTCATCACGGGTAGCCAAAGTTTATTCTTCAGTACCAAAAGGCATGCAACCCACACCCACACATACCGTTTGTCCATGGTAAATACTAAATACACTACACAGCATCCGCACTTTCAAATGACGCCCCTCCTTGCAACAGTGTAGCACCCCAATATGCCATGTTGATTCAAGATTGACCAATACCATAACAATCTACTCTACAACCCAAATAGTCATAAAACCAAACCTTTATTTCCCATCGACAGCAGCTGAGAACAAAGAAAAAATCCCAATCTCGAGGAACAGAAGGGAACAAAGGTGAAGCTTGCACGCACACAAAAATTGTAGAGCAAGAAGCATAACATGGCTTACCCAGGAAGACCTCCATCAGGGCGGTGGAGTATACTTACTAACTAGCAAGTGAAGCCTAGTGCAGAGGAATGAATGAGCTCAGACTATGAGAGAGAAAAAGGAAAATATGCCTCATAATATAGTACATCTTGGCCTCATAATATAGCACATCTCAGATAACTAGCTATCAACCTTGAGTTGTTCCTTGATAGAAAGAGATGAGAATAAGCTCTGTAGTCTTCTCTAATGAACACACGATCACCTATTCAACTTATCTTTTAACAGTTAGAAGAGTAGATAAAAAGATGAACTATACTTGAAGACTTGCAGTGCAAGCGGCAAGATGCCAAACTTTAATTCTCTAAGCATGTTTGCTAACTTTTTAAGTTAAACGCAGCCTGGTCTGTTTTGCATCGGTCAGTACAATAGGACAAGGCAATTACGTAACTCAAGGCAGTGAAACGAGGGTCAAATGTGGGAAACAAAAACAAGGCTGAGAAACAAATTAATGGACTATGCAAGAAATATATATTGTAAAAAATAAAACAGACTAATTATTAAGTTGCACTAAACTTGGAACATAAGAGCACACAAGTGGATAACAATGTTTGTACTGAGAATCTCCAAGAAATGCTTTTTTGACGGATCCATCCACTCCAAGGATGTAAGCTAAATTGCGATTGGGGTTTATATATAAACCATTCTCGTCTAGAACGATTTTATCAAAAACCACAGCGACTTTCTCCTCCTCGTCAATGAAGAAACTCGCAGCTGTGACCGGAAACTGGAAGCCAGAGAAAGTAAATGGTGTCATATTGAGAGCTAAGAAACACTTGGTGCTCCAGGACACGTCGTTGGGCTCAATGTTAGTAGTTATCCATATCTCCAACATTGATGTGTCCCATCGCTGGAATAAAACCGCAAGCTGCTCCTCTCTAACACTAGATAGAGTGGCAGTATCTTCAACAAACCACTCAAAAGGAAGAGGCAAAAGCGGCCCAAATACCTCTCTTGTGAAATCAAAACAAACCAAGAAAGCCTCCTCGTCCACACCTTCTCTTGTTTCTGAAGGCTTCTCTTTAGCAAACCAGTAAGTATTTCCCTTGAGGGAGACTCCACGGTCATAATAATCTACCTTCCCGTCTGGAGAGACATCAAGTACCCTCCATGAAGCAGAGTTAAAGTCGTAGATATTGGTCTCAACAAAGGTAGTGGGGCAAAATACATCAATAAATCTCAAGATTTTGTAGCTGCGGCTTCTATTGTCGTATCCAAGAGCATACAAATAAAAGTCCAATCTGGGGAAAGTATGTGTGGGATCGATCCACTGGGTTTGACCCAAATACGGGTTCCAAACCACGAGCTTAGTGTGGTCCTTGGTGATGCATAACAACAAACCGTCGCAGTGAAAGACTTGAGATACATGGACTTCATATGAATTGTCTAGGCTATTAAGTTTACCTTCATGCTCTATACATGATGATGATTGAGCCTTGTCGTCGTGAAGATTGATGCTCGTCAAATAAACCTTATAATCCATCATCAAGACCACTATAGACTTCTTTGCGTTCTTTGCTTTCGCTACTCCAAGGTGCATCTTTCCAAATTTCCTACATTTAGATAAACTGTTCCAACTTTTACAAGCGAATCGGACTTTTCTCATGGATGTCACTGGAACCCTAGAGAGCACCTCCTCCGCCATATCCTTTGGAAAATTGAGCATCGTCGTTCAACGAGGATCGATTTAACGCAAATTAGATCGAGAGACAATCGAAGACGCATATATAAAGAAAAGATTCGGTGAACACAACCCGATCGTGTTACTGTTAGCTTTAGGTCCATGTCCAAATTAGACTTTAAAAGCCCAAAACCGATCCAACGTGGGTTAACAGACAAAATCGACACAGTTAATATTTAGAAATTTTTTAAATTCGGACAAAATTTTAGTACACAGTTCATTTCTAAATTTTTGAATGGAATCTCTAAACTTTCGTACAATACGTTTTGACCTAAAAAAATCTTTGTGTCTGAGAATCTATTGTCAAAAACCTTTGACTCCCTCTGATTCCATTAAATAACCTTTGTGTCAGTTTTTTTTTTTTTCTTTTTTTTTTCTTTAACCTTTTCATTGATCCTACTTTTTATCTTTATTCTCCCTCATAAAATATAGGAAAATCATTTGTCATTTGATGGGAAGTATCTTTCACATTCCTAACAGGTTAGTGTTGCATTTTATAATGCTTGTTTCAATATAAGTATTCAGAATGTGTGAATGATTTGGGATCATTAGATTTTTGTTGCGGAGGACGGAGAATATGGTGTCAAGGCTCAATCTCAAGGGAAGTTACAAACGAATGATATGAATGTAAAGAAGCCTTTACGTATCCATGAAGGCTTTATTGTAAGTTGTATCATTGTAATTCCATCTGTGTTTGTTTTTATGTACTCTATGGCAACTCCAGCTTCCAGGTTAAAGCGGTTTCATGTTGAATAACATTGCATAAATAAAAACAAGGAAACATTTATATCTTTGTCTTAAACATTGTACCCAAGATACAGAGATCTTGAATTACATCATAGTACTCAAAACTTGGACAACATAATGTTTTTGCAGGGCCCTAATGGAAGTGAACCATTGCACCATAACAGTACGAGTAGATGTTCACACATATTACAGTTTATGATCTTTTGCATAATCAATCATGAAAGCAGAACTTATTCGAGTGTCCAAATACTTATGCTCCGGAAACAAGAAATGGTGGATGAAGAGTTTGACTTAGTTTTACTTCAAGAGTCTAAGTGTGAGAGTTACACTCTGTGAATGAGAAGGTTTACTCTCAAGCTGGTTTAAGAAGAACACGTGAGAAGCACGTGTGACAGTTAGCCGTCTAACAGAGTTAACGGAGTGTTTACCTTTAAACGTCGGTGATCTTTCTCTTCCTCAATCTTATCTCAAATTAAAAAGTTTGTTAGATCTCGAGTCAGTTAGATCTAGAGAGATTGTAAAATAACAAAAGCAGAGAAGAGAGAAAAGCTTGAGAGGTTGTAATCGGAGAAGAAGTGATTCTAGTGGATTCCGGAGTACTGCCTCCGGCGAGACGTAGCGTTCCAGTTTGGACGTGAACTCGTTAGATTCGTGGTGTTCTCGTTTTCGATTTCTTTTCTTTTCTTAAGTTCTGTTTCGTTATTTGTTTCTTTCGGAGTTCGATTCAAGTGGATTAAAGCGTATAATCCCCACAAATTGGTATCAGAGCTTACGGTTGTTAGGCGGTGGTGAATCGAAGATGTCCGGAGTTCCGATCGCGGTGTTTGATGGATCGGGAGAATTCTCTCTGTGGAAAACGAGAATACGTGCACATCTCAGTGTCATCGGGTTGAAGGATGCGTTGATTGAGAAGTCTCCGGTGACTCCGCTTACGGAGGAAGAAGCTCAAGATCCAGAGAAGAAAAGGAAACATGAATCTGATGAAGCGGCAAGGTTGGAGAGATGCGACAAGGCAAAGAACGTAATCTTTCTCAATGTTGCGGATAAGGTGCTCAGAAATATTGAGCTGTGTGATACTGCGGCAGAGGCATGGGCTACGTTGGATAAGATGTTCCAACCTACTTCTCTTCCACATCGAGTCTATTCGCAGCTGAACTTTTACACTTTTAAGATGCAAGATAGTAAAAAGATCGATGATAACATTGATGATTTCTTGAAGATTGTGGCTGACCTGAACCATATACAGATTGAGGTATCGGATGAGGTTCAGGCTATTATCTTGTTGAGTTCTTTGCCTGCTAGGTTTGATAGTTTGGCAGAGACTCTTAAGTACAGTACTGGTAGAGAGAAGCTAAGGTTGGATGATGTGATGGTAGCTGCTAGAGATAAGGAACGAGAAGTAGCTCAAAATGGGAAAACTATAGGTGAAGGATACTTTGCTAGAGGTAGGTCCGAGAGTAATAGTCAGACACCGAAGGGTAAAGGAAGATCTAGATCAAAGTCTAGAGAAGGCAAACGTGTCTGTTGGATCTGTGGAAAGGAAGGACACTTTAAGAAGCAGTGTTACAAGTGGTTGGAGAAAAACAAAAATAAAAGTACAGGGTCTGATAAAGGTGAAGTCAGTGTAGCTAAAGCTAAGACAAATTCAGATTCTGCAATGGTTTTAATGGCTATTGATGAGACTCTATTGGTAGCCGGAAGCACAGCTGAGGGGTGGATTCTTGATACTGGATGTTCATTTCACATTATGCCAAGGAGAGATTGGTTTGTGGAGTTCAAGGAGGTTGGTTCAGGTTTTGTCAAGATGGGAAATGACACTTACTCTCAGGTTAAAGGGATTGGGAGTGTCAAGATCAGAAACACTGATGGTACGCAGGTGATATTGACTGATGTAAGGTACATGCCAACAATGTCTAGGAACCTAATTTCTCTAGGAACCTTGGAAGACAAAGGATGTTGGTTCAAATCTCAAAATGGAGTTCTGAAGGTGATCAAAGGTTGTTCAGTTATGCTTAAAGGTCTCAAAAGGGAAACATTGTATATTCTTCAAGGTGAATCAGAGGTTAGTGAATCAAATTCATCTGAGGGGGTTAAAGATGAGACAGCTCTTTGGCATAGCCGATTAGGTCATATGAGTCAGAAGGGAATGGAGATTTTGGTTAAGAAAGGATGCCTGAACCGAAACTGTATCAAGGAGTTAACTTTTTGTGAAGACTGTGTGTTTGGTAAGAGTCATCGAGTGAGTTTCTCTCCTGCACAGCATGTAACCAAAAAGAAGTTGGACTATATACATTCAGATTTATGGGGATCTCCACATAACCCAGTGTCCTTGGGAAATAATCAATATTTCATCTCATTCATCGATGATTATTCAAGGAAGGTTTGGATATATTTTCTTAAAAAGAAGGATGAAGCGTTTGAGAAGTTTGTTGACTGGAAAAAGATGGTGGAGAATCAGTCTGACAGAAAGGTTAAGAAGATAAGAACTGATAACGGTTTGGAGTATTGCAATCACCAGTTCGATAAGTTTTGTAGGGACGAGGGAATAGTAAGGCAAAAGACTTGTGCATATACTCCACAACAAAATGGTGTTGCAGAGAGGATGAATAGGACTATAATGGATAAGGTCAGAAGCATGTTGAGTGAAAGCGGTTTAGAGAAAAGGTTTTGGGCTGAGGCAGCAGCTACGGCCGTATATTTGATCAATCGATCACCTTCTACTGCATTTGATTTTGCTCTTCCAGAAGAAAGGTGGACTTCTGTAGTACCAGATCTCAGCATGTTAAGAAGATTTGGTTGTTTGGTGTATATTCATGCAGATCAGGGGAAGCTTAATCCAAGAGCTAAGAAGGGTGTGTTTACAAGCTATCCATAAGGAGTTAAAGGTTACAAGGTCTGGTTGTTGGAAGAAGGTAAGTGTGTTATTAGTCAGAATGTGATATTCAAGGAAGAGATCATGTATAAAGACTTGAAGAATGATACACAGGTTAGTTCGTATGAGATTGGTCTTGAAAATGTTGAAACAAGTTATGGAGTTACTGATCAAGGTGGAGTTACTCAACTGGTTGGTGAAAATAGTGGAGCTGCCTTGAATCCAAACACTAGTGAAGTTTCTGCAAGTCATGAACAGAATCAAGACTGTCAAGATCAAACCGAGTCTGATGAGGGTGAAGAAGACCTGAGTGATTATCAGTTGGTCAGAGATAGAGCTAGAAGGACTATCAAGTTTAATAAAAAATATAACGAGTCCAATTTGGTAGGTGTTGCATATTACACTGAAGATGGTGGTAAAGCAGAACCACGGTCATATCAGGAAGCACTTAGTGATCCAGATTGGGAGAAGTGGAATGAAGCTATGAAAGAGGAGATGGCTTCAATGAAAAAAAATCACACTTGGGATCTTGGTGATAAACTAGAGAATAAGAAGGTTGCGGGCTGCAGATGGGTTTTTACAAGAAAAGCATGGATTCCAGGTGTAGAAGCTCCTAGATACAAGGCCAGGCTTGTTGCTAAGGGCTTTACACAGAAAGAAGGTATTGACTATACTGAAATATTCTCACCTGTGGTCAAACATGTGTCGATCAGGTATGTTTTGTCTATGGTGGCACATTTTAACATGGAGTTGCAGCAAATGGATGTCAAGACAGCATTTCTGCATGGTTTTTTAGATGAGGAGATAGTCATGGCTCAGCCTGAAGGGTTTGTTGATCAGGTTTTCCCAGAAAAGGTGTGTTTTCTTAAGAAATCTCTCTATGGACTTAAGCAGTCACCTAGGCAGTGGAACCTTAGGTTTGATGAGTTTATGAAAGGAGTTGGGTTTATTAGAAGTGCTTATGACAGTTGTGTTTACTGGAAGAAGTTGGTACTTGGTAGATGGATCCTACATTTACTTGTTGCTATATATGGATGACATATTGATAGCATCAGTGAATAAAGCTCAATTTGATGAAATAAAGAAACAATTGAGTAAGGAGTTTGAAATGAAGGATTTAGGGGATGCTAAAAAGATTCTAGGGATGGAGATTACTAGGAATCGTTCTGCTGGATTGTTGACCTTGTCACAGGCTGGATATGTGAAGAAGGTTCTGAAAAATTTTCAGATGGATCAGGCAAAGTCTGTAGCTACGCCGATGGGAGCTCATTTTCATTTGAGGTCAGCTACTGATAATGAATATAGGGAACAGTTCAACAGGATGAAGGTCATTCCATATGCTAACACTGTTGGTAGCATCATGTATTCTATGATAGGCACTCGGCCAGATCTTGCTTACCCGGTTGGTGTGATAAGTCGGTTTATGAGTAAGCCTTTGAAGCAACATTGGGAAGCGGCCAAGTGGGTCTTGAGATACATGAGAGGAACAGAAGAAAAGAAGTTATGCTACAAGAAACAGGAGGATTTCTTGCTAAGGGGCTACTGTGATTCAGATTATGCGAATAATGGTGATAACAGGAGGTCGATCACAGGTTATGTCTTTACAGTCGGAGGAAACACAATTAGCTGGAAGTCAAGACTTCAGAAGGTGGTGTCTCTTTCGTCGACAAAAGCTGAATACATGGCACTTACTGAGGCTGTTAAAGAGGCGATTTGGCTTAAGGGTTTGGCGGAGGAACTTGGTTTTCCTCAAGGGTCTGTAGAGGTACATAGTGATTCAGAGAGTACTATTGCTTTAGCGAAAAACTCTGTTCATCACGAGAGGACTAAGCATATTGATATCAGGCTTCACTTCATCAGAGATATTGTGAGTGAAGATCTGGTTAAGTTGGTGAAGATTGCAACTGAGTGCAATCCGGCTGATATTTTTACTAAAGTGGTTCCAGTGGAGAAGTTCGAAGGAGCATTGCAGGTGCTCCGGGTTTCAAATCATTGAGTGGTAAAACTCAGTTTTTAGAGCGGTCAAGCTCAAGTATTATAGAGCGGTTAAGCTCAAGTATTGATGGCAGTGGAGCTAAGGAAGAAGAGATGGTACAGTCTAAAGAATGGATGGTAAAGTTCAAGTTCCAGAGGTGGAGTCCAAGACTAGATTTACAGAGACTGCAGAAGCAAAACGAAGTCAAGGTGGAGAATTGAAGAGTTTGACTTAGTTTTACTTCAAGAGTCTAAGTGTGAGAGTTACACTCTGTGAATGAGAAGGTTTACTCTCAAGCTGGTTTAAGAAGAACACGTGAGAAGCACGTGTGACAGTTAGCCGTCTAACAGAGTTAACAGAGTGTTTACCTTTAAACGTCGGTGATCTTTCTCTTCCTCAATCTTATCTCAAATTAAAAAGTTTGTTAGATCTCGAGTCAGTTAGATCTAGAGAGATTGTAAAAGAACAAAAGGAGAGAAGAGAGAAAAGCTTGAGAGGTTGTAATCGGAGAAGAAGTGATTCTAGTGGATTCCGGAGTACTGTCTCCGGCGAGACGTAGCGTTCCAGTTTGGACGTGAACTCGTTAAATTCGTGGTGTTCTCATTTTCGATTTCTTTTCTTTTCTTAAGTTCTGTTTCGTTATTTGTTTCTTTCGGAGTTCGATTCAAGTGGATTAAAGCGTATAATCCTCACAGTGGAAGTAGTTTAGATTGGAAACTGTTTCATCTAGTGTTGTTTTATTTCTGAATTAAAAGGAGAGCTGCGGAATGGATCATCATCACCGAATACAGCTACGTTCCCTGGACGTGAGAAAACTATCTACAATGTCGCAGAAATGCATTTAGTTAATCAAAGTCAAATCTTAAAATGAGACTGATGAAAGAAACAAGGCAATTTGTCTGGTTAATGCTCCAGTGTTCGTGTTACCTGGTAGTTCCTAAGGGTAAGTGTCTTGAAACCAGCTGCACAGTAGTCAAAATAGTACTCCCATGTCCTTATGAATTTATCGTCGAATCCAAGATCCATGACTTGTCTGTGCATGTAATAGTTACTTTTCTTGAACAAGTGAACAAACATACTGATTCCTGAAAAAGCAAAATAGAGGAAAGAGTTTTTTTTTGAAGTTTATCTTACTTTTGTCTCTCTAAGAAGTTCTTCCTCCAGCATCTCAACGTGTGGTAGTAATGTTATCCCAAAGTTCTCAACGTTTTCAATGCTGTATTTTTTTTTCTTTTCAAGTGTTAGATACTAATTAGGTCGTTTGAAGCTAAACTCTGATAAAGAAAAAGACTTTACCATAGCCTAGAGGAAGAGGCCATTGTAGAAGTAACTTTGGCTAAAGAAGGAAGACATCCACCGGGGAATATGTACTCCGTTATGAAACCTGAACTTAGTCTGGTCTCATCGTACAACTTATCGGGTTTAGAAATTGAATCCATCAATGGTACGGTTGTGCAAATGAGGGAACCATGAGGGATCTGAAGAAGTGTTACCTGTAGGACAAAAATGCCGTTCTGTGCAAGTGCAGCTTCACAACAACTGAAAAACTTCTCCATAAACTCATGGCCAACCGCTTCAATCATCTCGCTGCAACATCAAGAAATGTTATGTCATAACTGATAAAGCAGATTATAAAGCAAAAGAAAGATTTTTACCAAGATATAATTCTGTCATATTTGCTAGCATCAGACAGTTGGCGATAGTCACAGAGCTTAAACGTTATCCGATCCTGGTGATTCAGAAGTAACATTGTTGATCATAAGGCACCGTGATCCTGGTATTAGAAAACTTATCAAAGATAGTTAGTCATATCTTAAGAGGATCAGAAGTCAGATCAAGAGATGGATTATACGAAACCTGAAGTCCAGCTTCTTTCACTTTTTCTTCTGCATACTTAAGCTGTTCAATAGATAGTGTAATGCCTGTATATTTGCATCCAGTTCTTTTCACAACTTCTATGGCCAAAGTTCCCCATCCACATCAAATCTCCAAAACCTCATGGTTCTTCTCTATTCTCGCCTGAAATGTTCCCCTTTGGTTATTCAAGAACAGAGGAAATTTCACAGGTTCTTGTTTCAAATCAAGAAAATGCTTTACCTTGTCAATTAGAAGAGATATTTTTCTCATCTGTGCAGTTTTAAGATCCTCATCGTCTGACTATAAACGTGATAATGACAAAAAGGTTCAAGTCAGAATGATAGTAACGTAAGAGAAACAAAAAAAAAAACTCCATGGAAGTTCTTTGATAAGTAACCTTGAATACTGCAGAGGAGTAAGTCATGGTATCATCCAAGAAGAAACCAAAAAGCTCATTGCTCTGTGAAATAACCCAACAGAGAATTTAGTTATAAACCCAAAAAAAAAAAAAAAAGAGAAATGTTCATGGAGGTGGAGGTTCAAGCTACATACAAGATCATAGTGACGAGAAATGTTTCTACGAGCTTGTGTTAATGTGTTCTGTCTAGAGACATGCTTTAGAAAATACTTTGCAGATGCTACACCGGCAGTTAGAAACATTGGTGTCCACCATCCCCTGCAAAAGTGTGGAAGCTTAGGAAATATAGCTTGCTGGCAAATCCTAGCTTCTTAATGCAAAAAATAAATAAATCAAACCATCACCTTTTCTTAGTGGGATTTGATTTTGTATCTCTGTTAGCAATGAGAATCTATAGAAAGTTTAATTGATTTAGCAGAAAATATTAGAAAATAACTCAGAAAGATGAAAACTATAGTTTAATCTACAACTATGTACCATAATCAGATTCAAAAGTCCAGAGTCTTTATCTACAAAAGAAAAATCTCCATTGATATAAGCATCTGCAAGTCCTAAATCCGCTTGTGTCATAACCTAAAAGACGAAACACAAGAATCAAGAAATCGAGAAATCAAGAATCAAAAACCAGGTTCTTGAACTATGAAATAATGAAATGGCTATTATAACATTTTACTGTCATATTTATATATGTACCTTCCAGTAAAATTGAGGACTGTGAATCTTGAGAATAGATTTCAACGGACAAGTAAGATCTTTGCCTCCAAATGTGAATATAGTTCCTCCTTCTTCAAGTATTCTGTTAAGTTTATAGTAAATATATTAACGTAACAATGGTTTTAACATAATATTATCTAAAATTGAGATGAGCCTCACGTTACGCAACCAGTCGATATGAATTGTCCCATAAACCTAGTCACGAAAAGCCGAGCCCCTTTTTCTGTCAAGGTAGGGACCATATGCCGCGGATTGTTCAAAAGAGCGGATTCTTTACCTAGCAAACCTCGCGCAGTTTGCCATACCAGCCTGAATAAGACAATTTCTAAAACTGTTAGTTACTACAAACATGCAATATGCTGTAAAGAGTAAGGAGCTTTGATTATATAGACTTTTGATCATTGCCTTTAGTCCATCTTCATGAAAACCATAACCTGAAAGGTAAACTCAGCTAAAGATTAGACAATGAAAAAACGGACTTATATGTTTATGGTTTTGGTTTTCAAAATATATGGTATACCCTGATATGCACCACAGAACCATATGTTACGTTTGCCCTGAATCTTGTGAAGCTCTTGTGAAGCTGTCCAAGCTGCAACTGAAGGTACAGGGTGACTAGTAGTCCATTTGAGCAATGCTTTCTTTGGGGGCTGGTCTGGGTTAAGTGTTACAAAGAATGGTTCACATTTCTCGCTAAGGTTCTGCACCAACAAATCTCATCAAGATTTAGCTTCAAGTCATTGCTTTCTTGCCGAACAAGTGTTTTGAAAAATAAGTAGATTGTTTCGTATACCTGAAGTATATTGAGCCAGTATGTTACACACACTCTCTTTTCCGTACTTCCTAAGAAGTTCCACGAGCTCCAAGCTGCTTGGTTCCTTGGCATCGATGACAAAATGTTAATTAATTGGTTCACTTTTTTTTTTTTTTATAGAAAAAGATAATTAAAGTTGGGAATTTTGTGAACCTGTAAACGTATCGGAAAGCACCAAGAACTCTAGTTTCATCAGATGTGACTTCTTCACCAAGCAATCTCAGAGCATCTGGGGCATGCGTAGCCAAGATGCACCTATCGAAAACTTCCTCAGATCCATCTCCACTTGTAACAACACAACCATTTTTGGATGTCGAAACAAGTTTTACATCGCAGCTTGTTATGATCTTGCATCCTAGTCGCTCCAATTCTGCCCTAGCCTGATCCGTAGATAGCAAGTTAGGTTCAAATGAGTATATGCCTTAAACACAACAATATGTACATATCACTGGTCTAGCTTCGAACCTTTGCGACATAAGTCTGAGAACATCCTGCAACAGTCAGCCACTGTGGCCTCCCAAAGATCTGAAAAAGGAGAAATTAAGTTAAGAAAAACCAAAAACAATAAAAAAGGGGAAAGATGTGAGAAGTTTTTTGAACCTGAAGAAGGTGGTGGTTGCAGCAAAACGAAAGAACAGAGTAAGCAGAGAAATTTAAGATACCATCTGATGGGCATGACCATATCGAACCACATATGGGAACCTACTCCACAGACATATATATCTTCGAGGTTACTCCTAGTCCAAGAAAACTTCAAATAACATTTTGACAACTTATCCATTATAAAGATAAACAACCTCACCAAATAAGCTTTCTGAAACAACTCAGAGTATCCACGAGCATTAAGGAATTCTCCCAAGGTTTCGTTTCTATCAATTGCGGGGTTACCCTCGATGTATTTTAAAACGTCTTCTTTAAATTTAGCAATTTCTCTAATCATTTGCCAGAAATACGGATTTAAAACGTTTTTTTTTCTGAGCAAACAATCCAGAGACACCGTTTCGGCATCCCCATTCGAAACCTTTGCCATTGTCAAGGCTCACTGCGAACGACATATCAGAAACCTCCATGTCTACTCCAAGTTTCTCAAAGAACTCCATCATGTTTGGATTTGGATATGTAACCTATCAACATATTTAATGTATGATTAAAATATCAAAAGGTCGAGCTATGAACATTTGAAGATATGATCCTATGGATATGTTTTTACATTTCCTTTCGTTTTCATAACATTTTGAGACAACTTGTGTGTGTAATATGAATCAGATCAGTTATGTAGAATTTAGACAAGATGCAATATCGTCCCAATAAAGGACACAATGTCACAATCCGACAATTCATAAAACTAATTTAACAAAACTAATAAAACACAAATCAAAAGTATTATTTCGCAAGTTTGAAAAGTCATAAGATGATAATTAGTTAACCTATCAGTGTTTGTAACATCCGCGAACCAATTTTGTAAATTTGGTGTGGGTGTCGATCGACACCCTTGGGGGCATCGATCGACACCCTTGGGGGCATCGATCGACACCATGTGTTCCGATTTGGTCGGGTTCGTTTTAATTACTGATTGGTTCGGTTTGGTTCAATTAAAATCCCTAAATCGCATTTAAGGTGTTAAGAGACGAATTAAGGGTTTTGGGGAAGTCTCATTGTTGTCGCCGTTGAGTGAAAAGAAAGAGAGAAAAGAGAGAAAAACGTTTCTGAGATTTTCTGGGCTTGTTCTTGGAGATTTTGGAGAGATCTGAGGCTGTAGAAGTGTTAGCTGTTGCTGGAAACGAAGAGGGAGCTTCTGGAGGTGTTGGTTCCCACGTTTCTCAATCCAATCTTCCTGTTCATGAGGTGAGTGCTTGACCATGGTTGATCTAAGCATGAGATCTCCTTTGTTTTGTGTGATTCCTTGTGGTTTGTGGTGTTTGCTTGCTTGGGTACATTGTATTTATGATTTCTAGTGATTTCCGAGATGGTTAGACGTGTTTGGAGTCGAATTTGTGTTGATTGGAATCGGAGTTCGTCGCTGAGTTTCGCGTAGATCGTGTCTGCAGAAGAGGCATCGATCGATACCACTTTTGAGGAGCATCGATCGGCACCGTCTTGAGTAGCATCGATCGGCACCATTGCAGCATTGGTCGGCACCAGTTCCTGTAGCATCGGTCGACACCGAGTTAGCATCGGTCGACACTAGTACCTGCCGAGTCTTATTTTCCTGGTTTGATGTATTGATTATGTTCTTGTTGTTTGTTGACTTGGGAGTCTCATATGCTTGTGTGTATAACCTAGTAGATGGGAGGACGGCCTCACTAAGTATTTATGATAATACTTACGTATCTCAATTGTTGTTTGTGGTGTGCAGGTAAAGGAAAGGTGTGATCGTGGAATCAGAGGCAATGAGGAGGAGGATGTTCTAGAGGCTTGATTGATTGTGGTCTAGCTATTATTAGGTTGCTAGTATTGAGTTGATAGAGCATTGTAGGATGTTGGAACTTTGCTATTTCGTTATTGGTTATTGGATTATTGCTGTTGGTATTCTTATTGGATTAATGGAAACTGTTTTATTTGGTTATCCGCGGTTATTGATTGTTGTTAGGATGTTAGTGGGTATGGGACCACTAGTACATTAAGGTATTAAAAAAAAAACGGGAAGGGTTGTTTCATTTTGGTATCAAAGCCCTTACGGTTCTAGGTCTAGGGTTCATTGCATTTTTGTTGTTGATGTTTAGGATTCCATGCTGTGATTGATTGTGTGAGTCGGTCAATTGTGTGTGGCATGAAGTCCTAGAACATCCTCTTCGAGCCTGTTTTGTGATTCCACGGTAAGTTGTGTTTTTGTGTATTAGAATTATTGTTTGCTTAGCCTTCTGTTCTTGGATGATACAGATGGTTAGAGGTGAGGATGCTGTTGGTCGCGGTCGTGGTCGTGGTCGTGGGCGTGGTCGTGGTCGTGGTCGGGGACGAGGTCAGGTTCCTGAGGCCAGTGTGAGTGTGACCCAGAGCATGGCCAGTGAGGAGGTGGCAGAGTCACAGGTTCATCCTAGTGTGTCTGGAGACCAGGCTGGTTTGGGTGACGGCAGGGCGGATGGGCCCGGTATCAGTCACGGTGTTGCCCCGGGTGTGGGGGTTGCAGCTGAGGGTGCTCCGGGCAGGGAGGATGTCTTGATGGACTTGCTAGCTCAGGTTTTGCAGCGACTTCCAGCAGTTGTGCCGCCAGTGGTTGGTGGGCAGGATCCAGTAGTGCCGCCAGTGGTTGGTGGGCAGGATCCAGTAGTTGGTGGGCAGTTTCCAGCGGTGCAGCCTGTGGCGGGTTTGCAGGCAGGTGTACAGCCGGGGGCCGAGGTAGTGGATGCTCAGTATGTGCGGATGATGGAACAGCTATTGCTGTTGGTATTCTTATTGGATTAATGGAAACTGTTTTATTTGGTTATCCGCGGTTATTGATTGTTGTTAGGATGTTAGTGGGTATGAGACCACTAGTACATTAAGGTATTAAAAAAAAAAACGGGAAGGGTTGTTTCAGTCAGGTACTCATGTCATAATAAATCATAGTCGTACAAGAACTTTAAAACCATCATATTTGTAGTTGGTCTTTAGTTGAACACCATGTAGGGTCGGGATCGTACGAGAACAGCTATTTCGTCTATAAATACGTACGTTTGACATTTCTATAACATCAAACAATACGTATGTTTGAGTTTTGACTTATTTAAAAAAAAAAAACTTTTTAGATTTGGTCATAATCATTAGGGCTAGATACGAGACAGTACCCTTAAAATTTTTGATACCCTTTACCCTAACCCTTACCGGTAGTAGAGAAAAGTTACTCGTACTCAACCCGCAAATAGCGGATACCCGGAAAAAAGAGTATCCAATAAAAATGATTGATCCTTTAGATACCCAATCCTTTACCATTATCCGAATAAACGAGTACCCGATGAAAAATGTCTATAACCACTATATAATATTTTATATTCCAAAAATAAAGAATTCATAATTATGTACAATTAACATATAGTTTTAAAAGGTATAAAATTTAGAATAAAAGCCTGTAATTTCATGTCGCAAAACCATTATGACGGAAGACGTGTAATTTATATTATCTGTATAATGTAATCCAAGTTCTGTGTATCCAATTCCAAACGTTTTAGAAAGCAAATCAAAACATAAATTTGACATACTGAAGAAAAGTAAAAAAAAAAACGTACAGTGAATCAAAAAGCACAAGACAAGAGGTATGTGGACCAGTGGATAAAGGCAAAAAGCCTCAATTATCATCACATTTTTCACGAAAATAAAGAAAATTCTAGCAACTATATAACTTTTTAGAGAGAAATATTTATTTATTTCTTTTTCTTTTGGGCAAAAAACTTTTGAGTTCTATGAAAAAAAATTTAAAGAAAAATGAGCGAAAGGAAAAGAGGGGAAAAGGCCATTTCCGACCTGTACAATATCGAAAGTGCCAATTTTTACTTGTACAAACTATCGGTGCCAATTTATACTTGTACTCAAATAAAATTCAAATCTCATACCCAATAAAAAATTAGTGCCGATTTCAAAGTCAAAATCAGTAAATATTAGTCGAACGCTGACTCAGATGACACATGTCTTGTGAGGTGGCGTTGTATGTCAAAACGACGCCGTTTTGGTGTTGTAATTTAATTTTTGTAAAAAATGTGTAAGAGCATAGACTCGAACCTCGGTCATGCAAGACCTTAAAGCACAGCTTTTACCAAATCATCTAACAACTTTATTCGAAATATTATGTAATTTTTATGCTTATAATATACTCATTGGACGAGAATCTTCATCCTCCTTCTCTTCCTTTTTTCCTTGGTATCGTCGATGCTGCTCTTGGTCGTGCTCCGCCGTTGTTTCTTCTCTATCCAGATCCAGCTCCGTTGGCTCCTCCTCTCCCAGAGCTGCCCATAATGTTATTTTACAAAAAAATTTCAGTAAAATAATCTCTTTAAATCTGATAATTCGCGGAGGTTGAGCACCAGAAACAGAGCAAACCACCGGAAGAAGCGACGGAGATGGAAGAACGGTGAACACAATGAATTTCTCTAGTAAGGTACATAGTTATAAACATGGAAGCTTCCCTTTATATCAAATAAGTTTGTGGGAACAGATGGTAAAAGGTTTGTTCGAAAACCTTGATGGGCCCGGGTTCGAGCCGTGTGTAGCACACTTTTTTGGAAAATTAAATTACAACACCAAA
Source organism: Camelina sativa (assembly GCF_030686135.1). Classification (NCBI taxonomy): domain Eukaryota; kingdom Viridiplantae; phylum Streptophyta; class Magnoliopsida; order Brassicales; family Brassicaceae; genus Camelina; species Camelina sativa. The sequence goes on along the minus strand of NC_141894.1, from coordinate 14,445,046 downwards.
ACGGCGTCGTTCTGAATCAGAACTTCTGATATGCAACGCCACCTCACTAGACATATGTCATCTGTGTCAGCGTTTGACTAATATTTGCTGATTTTGACTTTGAAATCGGCACTATTTTTTTTATTGGGTATAAGATTTTAATTTTATTTTTGTACAAGTAGAAATTGGCACTTTCGATATTGTACAGGTCGGAAATGGCCTAGGAAAAGAGATACGTACACGATTAAAGACCATGAAACCAAGGTCCAAGTCAACGCCATCGAAACGCACCGTTCGCGCATGACTTCCCAATGACTCTTCTTTCTCGTACAAGACGACCTCTTCGACTCCTTGGTTCGCAAGTATGTAGGCACTTCCTAATCCACTTATCCCACCCCACCCCCTATCACCGCCACTTTCATTTTCTTTTTCTTTTTTCCTAATTTTTGTTAAAGAGAAATGTTCAATTTTGTAGATTCTCAACGGTACACAAAAAAAATAAAAATAAAGAGATTTTTACTATACAAACTAGATATTTTTGATATTATGTACTACTTAAATGTGTGTAAACTAGAATTGGACCCGTGATACATCACATGTTAGAATCTTTTTCATTTATAATTTAATTTTTATTTAAAGTGTTGTATTTTCAAATTTTACTTTTTAAAAATGATCATGTATGTTTGTTGTTTGTCTTTTATTTTTATTTTTATAATATTTTTAAACAATCATAATTTTAAAAATATGTTTTCTCAGAAAATGTTAAAAATATGGATCTTTTGTATATTTTCTTCTTCTGATTAATGGAGCATATGTGGATTGAAAGATACTAAACAAACGATTTACAATACCATAGTTGGGCCTATGTTATCGTAGAAGCCTATTATGTTTTACTATTGTTTATTATAATATATTATCCGATTAAAAAACCAAAGATATATTTGCTCCACGATTTATGGGATTTATGTATTTATTATTTATTATGAAGAGTTGTTAATGTATGGTAAATGTATGGTTAACGATTTATGGTTAATGTATATCCTATATATAACCTATTTATATGCATTTATAACCATTTATAAAAAAATATAAAGTCTACAAAAATTAAGTTGTGTACTTCCCTTTTATTAAAAGGGGGATGCAAAAGGGCTATATTAATATATATACATAGAGGAATGAAAAATTAAGAATATGATTTATTAATTAGTTCTCTTTCCTTTTTTTTTATAATGACAAAAATAACTCTACAATAATTTCACTTGAACTATCACGATATAAAGATAAATAATAGATTAAACCTGTATTTTTATCCGGTAACGAAACTATGAATCTCAAATGTATATCTATATTAACATTTTTGCAGTAGTTATGGCAAAGAAGGTTTGGAGTTGTGAAATATTTACATCTCAATGCAATTGTAATTAAGATATTAAAAAAACAAAAACAAAAATTGGGTATGGAAAGAAATGTTTTCCTAAAATATTTGAACACAAGTAATTTCTTTTTCCTTTTTTCGTTACAAGTTTAATATTTATATATTATTTGGGTATGAAATTTTAAGTTGATAAGATAGATTACTAAATTGATAAGCAATTGAAAATTTTTTTTATAATAAAGGTATGTAGTTAATTACGACATTTACACTCATACATGTTAGCATATTCCAAAATAATTTTTTTAATCCTACAAAACATATCGAAAATAATGATTTTTTTAAAGATATTTCCAATTTTTTAACCAAGATTTTTGGAAATCACTCCTAGAAAAATTCCTAGCATTTTTTTAAACCACTATAAATACTTCTCATAAACAAACCAGTTCTTCTACCACAACGTTAAACGCCAATGAAAAGGTGAGTTATGTGCGACTTATTACGTCTTTTTTACTTATTTTGTCCTCTCTAATATCATTTTTTTTCTTTTTATATTAGGATGTTAGGACTTAGGATTTATGATTATGTCAATATACGTTATGGATTGTCAAATTTGTGATTAAAGTTATTGATTTACATTATACTTTGATATAACATTCTCATTTATTGTACTTCATAGGCTCTTTTAAAGATTAATAGTTAAAGAACAAAAATTGTCTCATGGTACAAGATGGAGTAAATCTTAGAATGCAAACCTTTGATGATATACATGTTGACAATTTCAAAAGATACTCAATTCTAGATCGATAATAAATTATTATGGACGGGGTCAAATGGCGAGCCAATACGGGTAATTCATCATTTCATTTGTTTGTTTTATTAATATAAGAATATTACATATATAATATTGAATTAATTTAATTACGATTATGTAAAAAGAAACTATCTCTCTGTATACTACAGTCACATTCTAGAACTAATAACCAAAAATTGAAATATATAAATTTAAACAATAAATATATATATATAACTACAATTTTTTAAAAAAATTAGTTAAGCAATCGTCTCACGGTGTACCGCGGTTTAAAATCTAGTTATACGTTAAAAATAATAAGTCAATGTTAGGGAAGACGATGGTGACGATGAGACTGCGAATTGCTTCGAAGTTAAGCGACATGAATATATCAAGAGGGATTTATATATAAGTTAACGATAATAATTAAATTATCAAAGTAACTAAACATCATAATTGCATAAAGTTAGCTGATATCAATAACATTATCAAAAAAAAATATTAAGTTTTATATAATTGAGTTATTTATTTATGATAAATTCGACAGATTTAACACAATGAATCTGAGCTTATTGTTAACAGATTAATATATACGGAGTATCTTTATATTCATACTAGATACGGCCCACGTTATTACGCGAGTAAAATTTTTAAAAAATTATTATGAATAATTAAATAGTGATATACATGTTTTTAGATTTTATCTTGTAACATTTTTATATTGAATATGAACTTCTCATATTTCATTTTAACACTCTCTCAGTTCAACTATATAAGAGTTTTAAGACTATTTTTGCTCTACTTTATAATTTTTTCTCAAATTTCTATGTATAATATTTATTAATATAACAATTTATTACTATGAACTATGCAGTATATTTTCCTATTGGTTGAAATTTTATAAATGACATAATATTTATTGTTTATTAATATTTGTGCTTTTACCCAAAAACTCTTAGAGGACATTACCATTTAAATATATATACCATCATAATAAACCATATTTTAAGTTTAATTACACATTTCATCTTAATGCATATAATTAATTATTTTACATCAAACACAATTAATACATCATATCAAATCTATATCTTAGTAAGAATTGATAATAAATAAAAATTAACAAAATAAAATTTGCAAAAAAAAACTGAATCAACATTATTTAAGATATATTTGTTATGTTGTTATCTCATAAGTACTAATTTTTAACTCATGTCTTAATTAATTTTAAATGAGTAAAATTTGTAAAATAAAAACATATATAAAGATATAAAGACATTCTCATCAAATAGCTGAAGATTTATTCCTATAAATTATAATTCATTTCGAATTATCTTATGTTTTGACACATGCATTACAAAAATACATGTGTTGAAATTATATAATCAAATATTTAAAAAATTACTAATATGCTTAAATGATTTTATAAAATGATACATATTACTATTTAAAATTTCTTTATTTTAAAATATATTTCAACGTTAGACATTCAGTTTAGTAATCACATTTAACAATCTATATCATCGTAAAACCATAATTCACTTCTTCATGTATTAGAGTTAAAATTTTAATAACAAAAATAATATGAGCATGATATGAGATCATATGTATATTAGTTAGTATTTTAAATTTAACAGTAAAAATAATCAGTTAACATCCACAAAATTTTTGGAAATCCAAAAATATCCTAAATTTTATTCTTCTATATGTCATAATTTCATAAGTAATACTTTTGTCAATTTTCATCAATCAACCAAAAATTCATTCCTACAAACTTATTGTTTCTATTTTTTTTCTTCAGGTTTCTCATATTACTATATGCATTAAAAATTTTAAAATAAAACATGTAAAACTATACTAATACACATCATGTATTGAATTTTTTTTTTTAAGTACATCATTCTTTCAAGATTTTGTGTACTTATTTGCAATAAAATTTTATATTACAACGATAAATACAATTTATATCCGACTAAAATTATGTAAAATAACTTATGTTATTCTTTTTAACTTTGTTATTTATTTTTTATTGATTAATATACATGCTTGATGAATTAAGTTTTTGCTTACACATGTTAAATTTTATTGAGAACACACATATAATATTATTAGCATACAATAGAAAATATATTGATTTTGTTAATTTTCCTTTTTGATTTAGAAAAATAATTTTTTTTAAATATAAACATGTAAAATTCTGTAAATATAATTAGCTGTCCTACTACGTTTATAAAAAAAAATTGACACATGTCAACATCTAATCAATATATTTGACATGTGTCACGATTTTGTTAATAAGTAATTTTTTTTTTTTTGTTAAAGGGTATTCAATTTTATAAATAAATGCCCAATGGGCTATTTCCGGATTTAGCCCATTACAATCCCCAAAGGGTTTAAACCGCTTACATCAAACCAAATAAAAAACCGTGAATCAAAATTGATCCAGGTTTAAAACACGAACCGAAATCAAACCGGATTTCGTTTACTCTAATTCTGCAACTGAAGAACACAGTTGCAGCCGCCGCCCAAAATTTTGCGGATGCTCGTCGGAACAGGTCCTCCGACGAGCCTGGACGACGCGAGTCAAACGGAGATGGTGATCCAAGATCCGTTGCCATCCCGCCACCGTAGAGCAGCTTCGAGGAGGAAGAAAAGAGCTGAGCTTTCATTGTCGAAGAGAAACATGCTCATATGTGAGAAGAGATAGGCAGTAGGGAGTAGATCTGAACCCTTCGACGGTGGCTTAGCTCCTCCTTGCCGTAGACGACCTCCCCCATCGAACAACAACCCTGAGAAACCTCCAGAATCTCCGAGTTTCAGATCTAACCACCTTCTCTCTCGATCCTTGCCGTGAATCTCCCTTTTCTACTCCTCGTCGCACCACCGCCGATAGAGCTCTTACCGTTGGTGTGTCGAGGAAGCTTCTCCCTTCCACTGCTCCCTTGATTTCGACCACAAATCTTTCACCGGATTGATGCAGCGGTTAATCGATGAAGCACCATGAGCCTTGGGCTCTCGTCGTTGCCGGAATCGACGGAGAACCCCCAATGACGGAGCAAGAGGTTGTGATCAGAAGAAGAAAAATCTGGGAGAGAAAAAATCGCCGCGCGTGGAAACCACTCGCCCGATTTTCTCTCTCAAAAGGTTTTTTAGAACAGGAAAATTAATGAGTAATTTTGACATCAAACTTTATATAATAAGATATTCGTTACCAGATAAATATGTAGTTAATGTTATTATCTATTACTTGTCCTTCTTTGTGATAATTTAAGCTATATTAAATTGGAAGGTTATTTTTATCATTATCTTAAAAGAAGGGGAGAAGACTAATTAATGAAAAACCAATACTACATTCTTAGTTTTTCATTCCTCTATGTAAATCTATTGCTTATTACCCAACGCAAAATGCATTAAAGATGAGTACAATGGTAGTAGACTCTAATATATTAGTGACCTCTCTTTCTTCTACCTTCTCATAAAACCAAGAATTCATAGTTATTTTATTTAATTTCGTATCACTAGATGATGCATTGAAGATGAGAGTTGAGAATTCAATGGTAGACTTTGAATCTATAATGACCGTTCTTCTTCTACCTTCCCCTATTCATTTATTTCGGAATCTATTCATGTATGTATATGGATGCATAAAACACCAATGAAACAAATCTATTATAAAAGGAAGAGAAATGTATAAAATATTATTTACCTCTTGTTTAGAAATGTGATTTGGATCTGAACAATGAGTCTTAGCTAGAGAGATACGCTCATTCCCGGTTATCTTGGATTTTTAAAAACTGAAGATGGGTTTTTTTTTTTTACGTTTAACCTTTTTCTTGTTTTTCAGAAAGAAAACAAAAATGATAAGAAATTGGAGTGGGGGGAATGAAGGGAGGAGGGAGGAATTTAAGGTAAACGACTATTGGGTGAGAGTGTAAAAGGAAGAAACACTGTGCTGAGGAGATGAGCCCATTTCCAATGTACTCGACGTTTGCGTGTCCACACAAGTTAATGTGTTTGCGTTTCTCCAATTATCCCGTTTTCTCTAATAATTGTTTTCTACTACGTTCGCGTGTCTAAAACAAATTAATGTGTTTGCGTTTCTCTAACTACAAGAAAATTATTACTTGGTAGTTCCCATTGATATATTGTTTTAGAGCATACACTGCTGAGTCTCTCACCACTAAAAACAATTAAAAGTATTAAAATTTTGACTTTTAGTTTAAAAGAGTGAGAATCAATTGGATATGTTGCGTCGATTTTGTCAAAAGATACATCCCATTTTTTTTTTTTTTTTTGTCAAAAGATACATCCCATTTTTTTTTTTTTTGACAAACAAGATACATCCCATTAAGTGTCACAATGTGTGTGAAAAGATGAGAGATACTCTATAAATAATTATTATTTTTAATGATTATTGTAATTAATATTAATACATAAATTAAAGTTATGCATAATGGAAATATAATATAGATAATTTTATTTTATGATTTATAAAATAAAATAAAAATTAATAAAAACATATCAATTATTTATTTATCTTTTTAAATTATTATATATAGAACTATCATAATAAAATAGAAAACAAGAAAAACATGTGTTTTATTTGGGATCCATATGAGCGAGCCATGACGGAGGTGTACCATTTGTACAAATATTTTGTTTTCTTGCTAAATAATAAAATTGTGATACAGAAAAGTACATAACGACAATGGACTTAAATTGAAAATATTATTTATAAAAGCTAGAGAATACAACGTTTTATATGAATATTTACAATTAATCTGCCCAGTATGATAATTACAGATGTAAAAATTGTCTTGTCCTCACCCAGATTTCATAATACCATGTGACCGACCATCCGTACTTGTACGATATCCTTATTACGAACCCCATCTTTGTCATAGATGTCCTCTACGTATATTGTGTCTCGCCTTCCTCTTATTGGGACTTACATGCATTCTAAAAATCTATAATTCCATATATGGTAACTTAAAGGTGAATTTTCTAACAAATTTTGATGGATTTTGATATTTGATCGGCAAAACCTAACCAGAGAATCTCTTCAAAATCCATCACACTCTGTATGAATTGGGAGATTCTTATACAAATCAAAGTAATGGAGAGCGGAAGCTTAATAACGGACAAGAACGCTAGATCTCCAAGAGAACTCGGATTCACAAACAGATCTTGCATAGAACGTCGACGAAGAAGCAATAAGGATAGGGTCGAAATCGGAAACGATATCGACGTGGTTTTTACAAGTCCTCCTTGCAGGACTTGAACATAAGCTCTTAGGGTTAAGAATCCTCCTCTCTAGGCTTTAGGCAAAGCTCTTTTAAAACAACTGCTTATTCAATAATTAATAGTTACATACAAAAGAGTCTCACGGTTCCTTAAAAAAGAAGATCACAAAACAAAACCCTAGCATAGTTAAGAAGCTAATCTAACATATAAAGTCCAACCGTAGATATAAGGCCCATAAGACTGAAATCCAAAACGGGAAATAATAAAGAGGCCTGATCACGACGAGATTCATGGGATGGGAGGCGTGATCAAAGCAAAGATGCGCTGCATCAGTCCCGCCGGGTTAGAAAGATTCGACCTGAATCTTAAAATTTTGAAGCTACCCTTTGTCCACCAATTCATAATATTTCCGCTTAAGAACTTCGTGAAGTTTCTTTTTCCGTTTCAAATTCAGCTTGCGAAGAATTTCTCCATGTAGAGCCCCTGTTAAAACCAATGTACCTTCCAAGCTTCCTTGAACATGTGTGACCACGAGATCCTCCTTGTCCTTTCTTTTACTTTTCTTGGTGAAAATGTCAACGCTTGGTGATATGCATGAGAATGACGACCAAGTGCTCGCCGTACTAAAAGACCTCGGTCAAACACCTTTAAAAACCATAATACATTTGATGCTTTTTCCCTTGCGGCTGAACTCGCCAAAACTATTTGAGCATGTTGATGAAGACCTTGTAATTCTGTAACAAAATTGAGAACTTCTCCATGGCAATGCAGCTTGTATCGAAAAGTAAACAAACCCAACGGACCACACGGAACTAGACCATAAATTACTTGAAACCGTCGAAAAATGAGGTGGTGGTCAGAGACATAGCTAGACACATTCCCAAATTTAGTTTGCCAGCACCGTGCATCCCCACAATTAAAATTTCTACTAGACAAACAACGCACCATACACAAAACTTTTGCACTAAGATCTTCGTTGGAGTATGAGATAGGGAGTTCATACCTAAGTTGAGGTCAAGTAACTTCCATAGCAACACAACAACATCAACCGTATACGCAGTCTCTTGTTCCAACACGAACTGAGCTTTTGGAGAGAAACTATCTACGACGAAGCTAAACTTTCCAGTGGTGACCAACTTACTTGAATCACAAGCAACGAAAATCAAAGAAAAAAGTGTCGTGGACATGTAACAAGAACCCAAACGAGTAAAAACAGCTCTCCTTATTACGTGAAAAACTCCACAATGCAACTCCATGGTGAAAAATATGATAGGGACGAACAACATTATAGGCAAAGCATGATGAAACAACATTATAGGCAAAGCATGATGAAGTAGCATAAAACCTTCTTTGAATCTTTTAATTTTCTCATGTTGTGTACGTTGATAAGCAACCCCTTCATTGGCCATTACCCCTAGGATCAGAGATTTCCAAGGACACAATGGTAGCTGCCAGTGATGTGTCAACGGGTATGCTAGCGAGGAACAAAGACTTACTCGGCCGCAGAGTATTGCCGTTAATATTACCATTGTAAGCACCATTCCACATTCTTTCCGCCTTGGGAATTGATCGGGAGAGTACCAATAGCATCGATACGAGGGAAAACAACACTCACAAAGCGAAAGATTGACCGAGAACAGAGCAACACAAAATTACTAGAACACGTGCAAACAATTTGACTATCACTCCTCTGACTCTGTTCACTCTTCCACAGCAAACAACAGCTGAATCTTTGTTTTCCGTTCACAAGTTTCTGTAGTTTTTGCTTCAGTCCAAATAAGGAGGCACATGGGATTAATGACCGTATACGTCACTCTCATCAACTCACGTGAAAATAACATCATAATTACGCTATTTACAGCACATGAATCCACCATTTGCCCCTTAGTGATATTCAAATCCCTAATGGAAAATAAAATATCAATATAATGCATGTCCTCGCCATATACATCATGTTGACAACAAGAAAGATTTGTCAATGAAGTTTTGTTTCCAAAAGTCCACTTCATAACTTCCGTCAGCGAAATACCCTCACGTGATTCTTCATCCTCTGAATTTTTCTTGTAGTACACAAAGTGTAGAACTGCTCCAGTCTTGTGATATACTATTGGCCAAGGAACAATGTAACTATGATGTTTGACCATTGGAAGTAGAACCTTGTGTCCTAGTCTAAGGTCTGAAATACCCCATGAATAAGCAACTAGATTGATGGATACAGTTGCAAACCTCGTGAAAAGAATCTCTCCATTTATGTCTTTAACACCGCTGTTGCGACCAGGATCTGGCGGCTCACTGTTACGCTGCCGATGAAAATCGGTTGAATCTATGGAATCCACATGGGTTCTTTCATTCATTGGTGAATCTCTTCCTCCTTGCTAAATAGGTCGATGACTTCAACCAATTCGATTGGTGAAAAGTTTGTGTGTAGTACCCTTTCAATCTCGACGAAATCTATATTTTTGGTGTCTTCATCACAACTATTATCAGTCGTAGTAAGAACATTTTCAATGAGAGTCTTCTGTGCTGCAAAATCAAAGAGTACTTCCTTGTCTCGACTATAATCATCATGTGACTCACACTCGTCATCATCAACAAAAGAATTTAGATAGTATATCTTATTTGATGTGGCTTTGTCATTATCGACTTCGTCTACTTTTCCTGTGTTGACAGCAAAATTATTTTCTTCTAAGCTTAGAAGACCATCATCCTTGATGTTGTTAAGATCAGCATCTCCTTCATCGTCGACAACACCCTTCTGTTCTTCAACGTCTGATCCAAAATTATCTTCGACGTCTTCTTCTAGTTGATTAGCGTGACAAAAATCACAGCTTTTTTTGAACACAAATTCAGATGACTTATGCACGACCTCTGATCCAAAATCTGCATTATCTTGAACAATAAAACTCGAAAATTCATTATAAACTCAAGAGTGAAGCTGAGCGTCACTTTAGGGAATTTCTACAATATACTCCCTCAGACTATGAGAGCATTACGGTGGAAGATTTGAAAGGCTTAATACCGCTACGCTGTTCTTTGGCAGAACAGAACAACCTCACTCGGCCTGTCTCTGCGGAGGAGATACGGTCAGTTCTATTCTCTATGCCATCGGATAAATCACCGGGGCCGGATGGGTTCACTGTGGAGTTTTTTAAGGCTGCTTGGGATGTAATCAAGGCGGAATTTGTGATTGCAATCCAATCCTTCTTCATCAAAGGTTTCCTCCCCAAGGGTGCTAATGTTACTATTCTTGCTCTTATTCCCAAGAAGGAGGAGGCAAGGGAAATGAAGGACTATAGACCCATTTCATGTTGCAATGTAATCTACAAAGTGATCTCAAAGATATTGGCAAACAAATTGAAGCTCCTCTTGCCTACTTTCATTGCTGGAAACCAGTCCGCTTTTGTTAAAGATCGTCTACTGATTGAGAACGTTCTTTTAGCTACTGAACTTGTAAAGGACTACCATAAAGGCACCATTTCCCACCGGTGTGCCATCAAAATAGATATATCTAAGGCTTTCGATTCTGTGCAGTGGCCTTTCCTTCGGAATGTTCTCACTGCTTTAGATCTCCCGCAAGAGTTTGTTCACTGGATTATGCTTTGTGTTAAAACAGCTTCGTTCTCGATTCAAGTCAATGGAGAACTTGCAGGTTTTTTTAACAACTCGAGGGGTTTAAGACAAGGTTGCTCTCTCTCCCCTTATTTGTTTGTGATTGTCATGGATGTGTTGTCTCGGTTGTTGGATAAGGAGGCTGGACTTACTTTCGGATACCATCCCCACTGCAAAGATCTTGGCGTTACTCACCTGAGCTTTGCAGATGACATCATGGTGCTGTCTGATGGACAGGTGCGGTCTATTGAAGACATTGTCTCGGTTTTTGAAAAGTTTGCGAAGATTTTGGGTTTGAGGATAAGTATGGAGAAGTCGATAATATATTTGGGAGGGTTGAATGAGTTTGAACGCCAAGAAGTAATGAACAGCTTTAGTTTTGCAGTAGGTCAGCTCCCGGTGAGATATTTAGGTTTGCCCTTGGTCACTAAACGTCTCACTGAGTCGGATTACGCGCCCCTTATTGACCAGATAAAGCAGAAAATTGGTTCTTGGACAGCTCGTTTCCTGTCTTTTGCTAGTAGATTGAATTTGGTACAATCAGTGTTATGGAGCATCTGTAATTTTTGGTTATCTGCTTTCAGGCTACCGCGGAAGTGTATCCAGGAGGTAGATATGTTATGCGCAGCTTTTCTGTGGTCTGGCCCGGATTTAAATCATCATAAAAAAAAAAGTTGCTTGGAGTGATGTCTGCAGGCCAAGAACTGAAGGGGGGTTGGGGTTACGGTCGCTGACAGACATGAATAATGTTGGTTGTTTGAAGTTAATTTGGCGTATTGTGTCAGGGGGGGACTCGTTGTGGGTCAAATGGCTAACAACCACTCTTCTTAAGCGGAAAATTTTTTGGTCTCTTCCCCAATCCACTACTGCTGGGTCCTGGATGTGGAGGAAGTTACTAAAACTTAGGCCTCTGGCGGCAAGTCTGTGTAAAACAGAGGTAAATAATGGTCTCCGAACGTCTTTTTGGTTTGATACTTGGTCGAGCCTGGGTCGTTTGCTGGATGTGGCAGGGGAGAGAGGTGTTATTGAGTTGGGGATAAGTATTCATATGACAGTGGCAGATGCTTGGGGTACACGGCGTCAACGAAGACACCGACTCCAAATATTGACTCAGATCGAAGCAGAACTTGATTCAACACGAGACCACAGAAACGCCAACGAGGATGTTGTCCTTTGGAGAGGGAAAAATGAAAAGTTTCATCCAAATTTTTCAACTAAAGAGACTTGGAAGCAGATACGTAATCCGGTTGCAGAGGTGAACTGGCACAAGGGCGTCTGGTTCAGTCACTGCACGCCAAAACACTCTTTCTGTACTTGGCTGGCGGCCCAAAATAGACTCTCAACAGGGGATCGAGTAGCGCAATGGTCTCGCATCGACCCGGGGAATTGTGTTTTCTGCAACAACACTGCAGAGTCTCGTGACCATTTGTTTTTCTCATGCCATTTTTCCTCAGAGGTATGGCAAGCTTCTGCAAAGAATATTTATAAGAACTGTTTCTCCACAAGCTGGAACTCAGTGGTTGATGCAGCGTGTAGTAACTGGCCAGATCAAAAGATTTGCTATCTAGCCCGTTCTGTTCTTCAGGCAACGGTATACACCCTTTGGCATGAGAGAAATGGGAGGAAGCACGGCGAACCACCAAACCCTCCCTCTCGACTTATTCAACAAATTGACAAGCAGATCAGGGATCAACTTTTGGCGATAGCACTCATGGGGATCGGCGTTACGAGGACGGTTTACTCATATGGCTAGGCTCTAGAATATGATTTTTGTATACTCTTTCTGAACGCATAAAAAACAGATGCACTAGCTGTACCAAAGATCTCTTTTTGAATATAATTTAACATTACATTCAAAAAAAAAAAATCATTATAGACTTGTTTCTTAGTGGATAACTCAACATCGTGTCTAAGCTCATCGACGAAGTCTTTGCCCTCAAGATGACAATTCTCTGAGTACTCATCCACAAATAGTGCTTTTTGTTTCAAGTTTCTCAAACGATTAAACACCATACTGCCATAATTACGAGGAAAATAGGTTGCACAGAGTTTCTTCTTAAGTTTATCCCATGATTTGATAGGATTTTTCCCAGCTCTCTTGCGTGTAGTCTTCAACTGTTGCCATCATGATGCGGCTTGTCCTCGAAATTTTGTCACCAAAAACGAAACCAATTGATCATCCGAAAGTTTGTGAAACTGCAAAATTTCTTCAACCTCCATGAGCCACTCTAATAACGAATCACTAGAAATTCCGCCATGAAAGTCAGAAATATTTAATGCATCCCATGTCATGTTTTGAAGAGACATAGTCGGAAAGAAATCAAACTACCATGATGAATCTGATACCAACTAATGGAGAGCAGAAGCTTAATAACGGACGAGAACGCTAGATCTACGTAACTTGACGAAAAAGCAATAAGGATAGGGCTTGAACACAAGCTCTTAGGATTGAGAGTCCTCCTCTCTAGGTTTAGGGCAAAGCTCTATTAAAACAACTCTTTATTTAATAATCAATATTTACATACAAAAGAGTCTCACGACTCCTTAAATAAGAAGTTCACAAAACAAAACCCTAGCATAGTTAAGAGGCTAATCTAACATATAAAGTCCAACCGTAGATAAAGCCCATAAGAATGAAACCCAAAACGGGAAATAATAAAGAGGCCTGATCACGACGAGATTCATGGGAGGCGTGATCAAAGCAAAGATGCGCTGCATCACAAAGTCATTAAATAAGAAAAATAAATCTCGAAACCCTCCATGGTTGAGCAATCATACCGTAGTTGGATTTGATTCCAGTAACGAGAGATAACCAATTTTGAAAAAATTGAAGGTGCATTATTGAATCAGAGCAACCGGTTTAGGTCTCGAGTTTTCCAGAAATCGCCGTCGCATGTTCATCGAGAGAGAAAGTGTTGTGAATTCGGATGAACAGAAACAGAATAAGAAAGACTTTGAAAAGAGAAACAGAGTGTTCTTGAGGCGAATACCCTTTGTCTAGGGTTTATATTATTAATCTGATTAACAACCTTACAATCCCCTAGTCTTCTTATATAGGCCTCAAAAAACCCAATACAATAGGAAACAAAAGATCTTGTGAATCTTCTAGAATCTATTACACCGTACAGGCGGCTGCGCCGCCTACACCCCCAAAACCCTAACCCTAAGTTGCCTTGAGTCGGTCTCTACAAAAGCCTAGTAAAAGCCCAGTAAAAGCCTTGTACGCCTTACACAGTCTTGTACATCTTTGTAGACGTCTTCAGAGATTTCAAGTCACTTTAACAACAAACTCCACCTTGACGACAAAATCTCATTGACTTCAACTTCAACTCCTTGTTAGCTTTTGGGGAAACCTTTTGTCTTCATCTAGCAATGAAAGACCTGGAGCAAATCCAAGCAGTGCTTGAACTTCTCCATGGTGATTGGCTTGGTCAACATATCAGCTGCATTCTCAGACGTGTGCACCTTCTGCAGTAAAATCACACCAGAAACTGATAACTCTCTGATCTTGTGATATCTTACCTCAATGTGCTTTGTCCTACCATGATACACTTGATTCTTTGTCAGATATAAAGCACTCTGACTATCACAGTGTAGCTGAACTCCACCTTGCTCAACACCCAATTCTATTACAAGTCCTCTAACCCATAATGCCTCCTTAGCTGCCTCTCCCATTGCCATGTACTCGGCTTCAGTGGTTGACATGGCAACTACAGACTGTAACACAGACCTCCAACTTATAGGTGCTCCAGCAAGAGTAAATACATACCCGGTTGTAGATCTCTTGTTATCAAGATCACCTTCATAATCTGAATCAACGAAACCCACGACTTCTGCCTTGCACTCATGTCCTCCAAACATGAGACCACGATCTGTAGTACCCATCAAATACCTGAGAATCCATTTCAGTGCATTCCAGTGCTCCCTCCCAGGTTTAGACATGTACTTACTGATTTGACTAACAGCTTGAGCCAAATCTGGTCTTGTGCAAACCATCGCATACATCAGACAACCAACTGCACTAGCATAAGGAACTTGTGCCATGTTTCTGATCTCCTCATCAGAAATAGGGCTCTGACGTGCTGAGAGCTTGAAGTGATTCGCCAGAGGAGTAGACATAGGTTTTGCATTCTTCATGTCAAACCTTTCAAGTATCTTCTCAATGTAGCTTCTTTGAGATAACCACAATCTCTGAGAACTCCTATCCCTACGAATCTCCATCCCAAGAATCTTCTTTGCAGCACCAAGATCCTTCATCTCAAACTCTTCTCTCAGTAGCCCTTTCAACTCAACAATATCATCCATATTGCTTCCAGCAATGAGCATATCATCAACATACAACAGCAAAAATATGGGAGAATTATTACCAACGTTCTTCACATAAACACAGCAGTTATACTCACATCTCTGGTACTCTATCTGCAACATGTAAGTATCAAAACGTTTGTATCACTGTCTAGGAGCCTGCTTCAGCCCGTATAAAGATCTTTTCAGTCTGCATACAAGTGCCTCCTCTCCAGACTTGACAAACCCTTCAGGTTGCTCCATATATATCTCTTCCTCCAAATTCCCATGGAGAAACGCTGTCTTCACATCTATCTGCTCAAGATGCAAATCCCAACAAGCTACCAGTCCCAACACAACACGGATGGACGTGTGTCGAACTACAGGGGAGAAAATCTCGTCATAATCGACCTCTGCCCTCTGTGAGTACCCTTTCGCTACTAGTCTCGCCTTGAAAGAGTAATACAAGACACCAAGTCAAAAGTGAACGACATGCTTGAAGATCATAAGGAAGAAGGAGAGAGGAAGAAAACGGCGATGGAAGTGAGGCAAAACGGATGGGACCCAAAGAATAATCTTGCTTTGTCCGCATACGCATGTGTTCAATATGTGGAGGGTCAGACAGACATTGAGAGTGCAGTTGATGTTTTAAGATTATTGGGGAAGCGTGAGCCGCAAGATGCTATCAAGCCTATCATGGATAAAGATCAGTTGGGTAGGAAAATGGTGGAGGCAATGAGAGGAGGAGGATATGTTGGTGAAGTTTGAACAAGATTGATGATAACAGATTAGCATTAACTAAAACACTCTACGTACTAGAAACAAATACCAAAAAGAATGTCAACTTGATTGTACGATGTGGTTTTTATCAATAGGGGAAAAAAAAAATATATGTGTTTTATCAATACACAGCTGTTCTAACATCATTGTTTGGTGCATAGTCAAGCTTTAAAGATATGGCTTTGAGTTTGCTTTCGGGTGGCTATCAATGAATCATTTTGGTATTACTAAAAATAAAAAAAATGTATTCCTTTCTTAATGGAAACAATGGAAGATGTGAGCGTGATTTCTTCGAGCATTGTTAAACCCGGAAACATCAGTCATTCGGGTCAGGCAAAGATCCATCTTACTCCATCTGATCTTAGCCTTCTCTATCTCGATTACCCTCAAAGAGGTCTCCTCTTCCCCAAACCCGACCCTCAACCCCGTTTCATCTCTTGATTAAAGTCCTCTCTGTCTACTTCCCCTTTGCTGGTCGTCTTGTCAAACTGAACAATGATGAAGATACTAGTCACAACTTCCTTCTCAGAGACTCCTGTTTTCCTCTGTGAGTACCCTTTCGCTACTAGTCTGCCCTCTGTGAGTACCCTTTCGCTACTAGTCACAACTTCCTTCTCAGAGACTCCTGTTTTCCTCTTGAAGACCCACTTGCAACCTATTGCTTTCTTCCCCTTTGGAAGTGTTGTAAGCTCCCATGTCTGATTCTTGTTCAGACTAACTGTCTCCTCTGTCATAGCAGCAATCCATTCTTCCTTTTCAGGACTGTTAATAGCTTCACGAAAACTTGATGGATCATTTGTACCAATCATCAAAGCATAGCTAGCCATATCTTCATACCCATATCTGACAGGTGCCTTCACTACATGTTTTTCCTTGGTTGCAGCCAAACTCCCCTCTGTACGTATCTGATTACCCTTCTTCCCCACCTTAGGAGACTGCTCCACCTCAGGGGTTTGCTCATCTGCTTCTGCTGCTGGTCTAGCTTCACTAGACTCCTCTTCATCCTCCGCTATCTCTGAACCAGTATCAGCCTCAATGGTTACAGGAACTCGTTCTGAACTCGCCTGTAGCAGCATCTACTGCTCATCAAACACCACATCTCGGCTGATCACTCTTTTCTTAGCCTCAAGATCCCATAACTTGAAACCTTTCACGCCTTTCTCAAATCCCAGAAAAATGCACTTCTTGGATTTCGAATCCAGCTTTGACCTTTCATCGTTGGGAACTAACACATAAGCTAGACATCCAAAGATTCTCAAGTTTGATAGATCAATGTCTACCCCAGTCCATACCTCTTCAGCAACCTTTCCTTCTAAAGAAACCCTTGGCGATCTATTGATGAGGTAGACCGCCATGTAAACGGCTTCAGCCCAGAAGATCTTCGGGAGTCCTGCATTTAACCGCAAACACCTTGCTTTCTCTGCAATAGAACGATTCATCCTTTCACTTACACCGTTCTGTTGTGGTGTTTTCCGCACTGTAAAGTGCCTCTGAATACCATGCTCCTCACACAGCTTCTGAAACTCTCCATTAGTATACTCTGTACCATTATCAGACCTCGAATACTTCATCTTCCTCCCTGTTTGGTTTTCCACTTCAGCCTTCCAAATCTTAAATTTCTCAAAAACTTCAGATTTCTGCCTCATGAAGTAAACCCAAACCTTCTTAGAAAAATCATCTATAAAGATGACATAGTATCTGCTTCCTCCTAATGAATGTTCTTGTGTAGGCCCCCACACATCAGAATGCACATAGTCTAAAAGACTCTTTGTGGTGTGTAGACCTGTCTTGAAAGATGCCTTGGACTGCTTCCCCATCACACAGAACCTACAAAACTCCATCTTACAATTCTTCAAACCATCTAGAAGACCCCTCTTGTGAAGTTCAGACAAACCATGCTCTCCAATATGCCCCAACCGCATATGCCATAGAGCTGTGTTATCTGATTCAGTTACCACGGCTGCAGCTCCACCTACAACCACGTTTCCAAGTAAACGATACACAATCCCTGCTGTGAGCTGACCCTTCATCAACACCATATCTCCTTTGCACACATTCACACAATTATCATCATCAGTTTCGAACCTGAATCCATCCCTGTGAAGTGAACCAAGAGATATCGGATTCTTCTTCACCGTTGGAAGATGCCTCACTTCAGTTAAAATCCTGAAAGTGCCATCATACATCCGAAATTTGATCTGTCCAATACCAACGACGCTGCAGCTTCTATTGTCAGCCATTTGAATAGTTCCAAAATTTCCAGCCTGATACGTGTCAAACCAATGCTTGTTTGAAGTCATGTGGAATGAACAGCCTGTATCCAATATCCAAGAATCTGTGTGATTGCTTGTAGTCACTGCAAGCAAATCTAACTCGACCTTCACTGCGTCTTCTGCCTGAACCACGTTCACAGAATTAGATGAACCTCCTGTCTCGTTCTGCTCCTTGTTCAGAGGACAATCTCTCTTATAGTGTCCTGGTTTCTGACACTTATAACAGATTATCTTCTTCATCTTGCCATCTCTCTGCTTTCCCTTGTTCTTCTGTACTCCGCTACCTTGACTTATACTCACATATTGTCCATCACCTTGAGGGTTGTCACTGCTACCACCACCATGCTGTTGGCGTCGGTTATGATGCCCAAGCAGCGAGTCTATAGCCGACTGCAGACTTATCGTCTCTTTGTCAGCCAATAGTGCAGTCACCAACGTCTCATATAAAGGAGTTAAAGAACACAACAGCAGCAAGGCCTTATCCTCGTCCTCAACTGTAACACCCACACGCCCTAGATCTCCAGTGATCTGATTGAATTGGTTAATATGCTGGACCAGATTTGCTCCTTCCGCCATCTTAAACCAATACAGCCTCTGTTTGAGGTACAGCTTGCTAGATGGGGACTTCGACATGTACATCTTTTCTAGCTTATCCCAGATCTCTTTTGAAGATCTGAGATCTAGAACCTGATGCACGACTTCATCTCCAAGACATGTTCGTATCATTGAACCCGCCTTCTCCCTCATCTCATCCCAGTCATCCTGCGAGATCGCTTCTGGCTTTGTGTCTAACAAAGCTTTCTTCATCCCTTGCTGATTCAGCATATCCTTCACCCGGGTCTGCCAGAGACAAAAGTTACCTGTTCCATTGAAACGTGGAACCTCAAACTTTACGGAACTCGTCATTGAACCTGGCGCTCTGATACCAGTTGTTGTGAATTCGGATGAACAGAAACAGAATAAGAAAGACTTTGAAAAGAGAAACAGAGTGTTCTTGAGGCGAATACCCTTTGTCTAGGGTTTATATTATTAATCTGATTAACAACCTTACAATCCCCTAGTCTTCTTATATAGGCCTCAAAAAACCCGATACAATAGGAAATAAAAGATCTTGTGAATCTTCTAGAATCTATTACACCGTACAGGCGGCTGCGCCGCCTACACCCCCAAAACCCTAACCCTAAGTTGCCTTGAGTCGGTCTCTACAAAAGCCTAGTAAAAGCCCATTAAAAACCTTGTACGCCTTACACAGTCTTGTACGTCTTTGTAGATGTCTTCAGAGATTTCAAGTCACTTTAACAACAGAAAGGGTCACAAAACAGAATTTTTTTTTTCTGGTCAAGCAGTAAAATTTATTTTATAAATCCTTACTTCATTTG
Organism: Camelina sativa; assembly: GCF_030686135.1. Lineage (NCBI taxonomy): Eukaryota > Viridiplantae > Streptophyta > Magnoliopsida > Brassicales > Brassicaceae > Camelina > Camelina sativa. The sequence goes on along the minus strand of NC_141894.1, from coordinate 14,425,333 downwards.
TTGACAAAAAAAAATTATTCCTTGAAAAATGTTAAAACTAACGTCGGTTATACAAATGTCACTAGTATGCTTCTAATTTGAGTTTGACTTTTTACGTCACTTTGATAAACCAACGCTGATTAAGCGACGTCTTCTGTATTATTTCTTGTAGACTTGTAGTGATATTGTTGCAGAGGACGGAGACTATGTTGTCAAGGCCAAACCTCAAGGGAAGTACAAGCGAATGATGTGAATCAAAGAATCGAACTACTCACCATAATCTAATGGAGTAGCGGAACGAAAGAATCGAACTCTGAAAGAGATGATGAATGCATTGTGGCAGGAATCTGGGTTAGCACAGAACATGTGGGGGGAAGCTTTGCTTACCACAAATTACATCCTCAATAGGATACCGCATAAGGTGACTGGCAAGTCGCCATATGAGCTTTGGAAAGGTACAGTACCTTCGTACAAATATCTCAAAGTGTGGGGGTGCCTAGCAAAAGTGGCTGTACCACCTCCTAAAAAGGTCAAAATTGGGCCAAAGACCGTAGACTGTATCTTCATCGGATATGCACATAACAGTAGTGCATATCGATTTCTGGTTCATAAATCATATATTCCAGATATCCATGTGAATACAGTTATGGAATCAAGAAATGCTTCATTTTTTGAAGACATTTTCCCCTCTAGGAAAACTCAAAAACGGAATCGTGAACAACGAGATGCAGCGAATTTGGAAGCTGGTAATACTTTGAGTACTACTTCTGTTGAAACAGAAGTGGAACCTAGACGAAGCAAACGAGCTCGCAAAAGTAAATCGTTTGGTGATGATTTTCTGATGATGGCATTTCTAGTTGAAAATCTACCAAGAACATATGCAGAAGCTATGTCTACACCTGATGCACCTTATTGGAAGGAAGCAGTCAAAACTGAAATAGACTCTATCATGCAACATCATACTTACGAGATGGCAGATATACCACAAGGTTTTAAGCCTTTGGGGTGTAAATGGATTTTTACGATAAAACAAAAACCCAATGGCGATATTGAGCGGTACAAGGCTAGGCTTGTAGTGCAAGGATTTTGGCAAAAAGAAGGCTTAGATTTTTTTGATACCTATTCACCGGTAACAAGACTATATTCGATCAGGATGCTCATAGGCATTGCAGCCTTGAGAAATCTTGAAATCCATCAAATGGATGTAAAAACTGCTTTTCTCCATGGAGAATTAGAGGAGGAAATCTACATGAAACAACCTGAGGGATTTGTTATTCCAGGACAAAAATACAACGTGTGTAAACTTGTGAAGTCATTATATGGACTCAAACATGCTCCTAAGCAGTAGCATGAGAAGTTTGAAAGTATGATGATGTCTAATGGTTTTCGCATTAATGAATATGATAAATGCATATACTACAAAACTACTCCCTCAGGGTATATTTTGTTATGCTTATTAGTAGATGATATGCTCATCATTGGAAGCAACAAAGACATCATCACTCAAACAAAAAACATGCTCACAAGAAATTTTGACATGAAGGATTTGGGTTTAGCATATGTAATTTTGGGGATAAAAATCATCAGAACTGATGAGGGCCTTATCTTGTCTCAAACCCACTATGCTGAAAAGGTGCTTGTTCGATTCAAGCATTACTCAAATGGGACTGCAAAAACTCCAGAGGATCCTCAAGTTCACTTGACCAAAAATTCTGGTGAACCTGTGCAACATGTGGAGTATGCGAGAGTAATTGGCAGTCTAATGTACTTGACAAACTGTACAAGACCAGATTTAGCGCACTCTGTAAATGTACTTAGTCGCTACGCAAGTAATCCAGGACATAAGCATTGGATGGCTATAACTAGAGTTTTAGACTATCTACGTTATACCAAAGATCATGGCTTGCACTTTGGTAGAGAACTCGGAGTTTTGGAAGGTTACAGTGATGCCAACTGGATCGCAGACTCGAGAAACTCAAGATCCACAAGTGGATATGTTTTTACACTTAGAGGTGCAGCAGTGTCCTAGAAGTCTTCCAAACAAACTTTGGCAGCTAAATCAATTATGGAATCTGAATTCATAGCTTTGGATATAGCTATGTCGGAAGCTGAATCACTTCGTAATTTCTTGGAAGACATCCCAATGTGGGGGAACCCTGTGCCTGCAATACGTGTACACTGTGATAGCGAATCAGCTTTGGGCAGGGCAAGAAATACCCATTACAATGGAAAATCTCGTCACATCAGACGGAGACATAAAACTGTTAGACAACTTATCTCAACTGGTGTAGTTATGATTGATTACATCCATACAAAAGAAAATCTAGCGGATCCATTTACAAAAGTTTTAGCGCGAGATCAAGTTATAAAATCATCACGAGGAATGGGTTTGAAGCCTACGACTTAAGAGGAGGTTTGATGGTAACCCCACCTACTCAGATTGGAGACCCCATGACCTAGGTTCAAAGGGACAACTAAATCAAGCTGAATCTGCTACAAGCACTAAGAGACTTTTGTTTTTTCCCAGTTCCTAAAATGATGTAAAGTGCTTCATGTATGTTAGAGGTTAAGCATATGCTTTTAATGATTTGAAATGTAGCTTTAAAAAATATTTGAAATAATTACAGGATATTTCTTGAAATACAAGCCGCTATTAAAATTACCTTGTGAGTGTGAAATGGGGCCGTTTCTAGGAGAATATATGAGGCTATACTCTCAAAGTTCACTCATGATTAACCAGGCATGTTCAAGACCACAATGAACACAATAGAGAACCTCGTTCTATGAGAAAACGAAGCTGTGTTATTCCTGCTGCCTAAGTTTACATACAAATCCGGATGGTTCAAGACATCATGTTCACCATCTGGCCGAGTAAACTCGACAGGTATAACAATGAGTCGGTTCAAGGTTGAAAAACACCACCAACTCAGATACAGTTAGTTTTCGCATATACTCTCGAAAGTCTGTCTAGTCTAGCTAGTAGTGTCAGTCTATAGGGTTAGTTTTTTCGTCATATGTTTAGACTTATTTCTATTTATGTAGAGAATTGTTGGAACTGGAAAATTGCAGGTTTTGAGACAATGACTTTCCGGCGACTTTCCGCCCAAATTCCGGCCAAATGGATGCTCGGAATTGTCGGGTCGATAGTGCAATGGAAAGCTGGTAACGAGTACTACAAGATGGTATACTCATACGTCCAAAACGGAATTTATTTGAATGAGAAATAAGAGTGTGAAGTGAACTACTTGAGATGGTTTAGGAAATATCCTATATTGAAAATATGACTAATTTTTTATTCATATATATATATAGTTTCACACTTTTCTAGTTTCACAGTCTTCATTAAGAATATATTATTATTAAGGAGTTGGACGGGTTTGTTTTTTCTGTTAGTTTTTGCATGCAATTTTTTTAATCTTTAATTGTTTAATTTTGTTTTTAATAAATCTGGACGCACCTAAAATTATTCTATGGACAATTCTTTAAATTTTTTTTTCTGGTAGGAAGCAGCAGACAATTTTTTTTATTCCTTAAATGTTTCAAATCAAAAAAAAAAAAATATAATCGGACGTTATGTGGGTAATGGGTATGCAGTTTCATTGACCTCCTCCAACATCTCCAACTTAACAATATCCAGATATACATCCAAATAATAAATATCTAATGGTAAAAAAAACAATTAAATTCAATTATAAAAATACTAACTATTAGACATTTACATTGTCTTTTTGATTGGTTACTTGGAGAAACCATTTTTTATTATATACAAACGTGTTTTTTTTTGTTTATTATAGTAGTTTTTTAAAAATGTGTTAAAGTATATTTTATTTTCCTTTTCTGCTTCTTTTTTCGTATGTGTATGTAGAGTAACCTTATAAGAGCTTTAACAATTAGTAAAAATATTTTTCTCTAAATCATTTTCATTCCATTATGTATAATTCAATAAGTGAGTACATCATCTTTTTGTTGTTAATCTTGCCCTCACATGGATCCATATATTTGTTCTTTCCCTATACAACATTAACTCTTAATAGGATTACTTATTTGTTTATTTTTAATAGTAACAAATTAATAGATAAATTATATAGTTCTGTCAATTAAAATTTGGGCTATGCGTTTATTATCCTATTATTAATTACTAGATGAATACTCGCACTACGTACGGATTTATTTATATCTATATATATACATTTATTGCACTATCTTTTTTGCTTCTTATATTTTCACATTTGAAAAATTTAAAACTATATACTACCAAATAAAACTGAGATTTTTTTGTGAGGAGGTAAAGAATACTAAATTTTGTTTAAAGCTAAATCTTATTCTAAAGTGATTTTTGTAGATAAAAACTATTAGTTCATTAGCATACTTTTTAGAAAGTAAAATAATCATACCATTTGCACATTTGATTGGTATATTAAAACATTTAAACATCATACAATTATTGTCTAAAACTTAGGTATTTAGATATATTCGTATTTAAGTTTTTCAATTAAATACCATGAGACTCTCAAATATTTTATGTTCTAGAGATAGTTAAAACAGAAGTAAACAATTATGTCGTTAATTAAAAATTAAAATAATAATATTAATAAAAATAGAAAAAGAATGACACATGTAAAATTTTTGAGAATCATTTGGGAGCTTTAAAAGCTCAAAAATAAAATAAAATATATAAAAATATAGGTTATAAAGATAACTAAAGATAAGAAACCAAAAATTTATTAGTTTCTTATAAAATATGATAAAACTAAAATATAAATCAAAATTTACCGCTATGCCGTATTTGAATTATTTGAACCTCTTATAAACATAATAATATGATTATATCTACACACTAAAACCAACATTTGCTTCCATATCTTCATAAGTAATGTAAAGAAAATATTTGAAACACCATCGGTTATATAGAAAAATGATATTCTAGAATTTTAATTTTTATGGAGGATTTGATATTTGATGGTGCTTAGTGAGGTGTTTGCTATTTATAGAGAATTCGTTGATAACAAATGTGTAGGGCATGCAAAATTGAGTGTACGTCACAAATCTAATTTGAGTTAATGGTGTTTTTAATGCATTCAGTTATTTTTTAATGTAAGAAAATCTTAGAAGTTAAAGGTCCCAAGAAATATGGAAAATGTTTTGATAGTATAGATAGTGGGTTAAATGAGTTAATTGTACATTTAAGATGATTAAGATTAGAAATGTTATAATAGAAATACAAATTTCTAATGCAAGGGTGAGAGATGAAACTCATATAAGACGATTATCTAATTACTAAAATGACATTGCAAAACAGTTTAATAATATAGTTATGTAAAATATTTAGAGTTTGCATGTTGATAAAAAAATACATATATGTTATTTATGTAAGTAATTCACATTCAAGTGTATTAATTGGTTGGTTAACCATGAACATGGTAGAAAAAACATGACCCAAATAATTTGACTTAATTATGTTTTGGATGCATATAATTGTGTTTTAATCTTGATTTGAATTTCCCCCATATATTTGCTCTTGTACACCGAACAAATACAAATGTTTTACTTGCATTTCTTGCACTTATTATGATTTATTCGAGTCTTATGAGGATTTGCTTATGCTAAATGAATAGCTGATTTCCTCACTCTTCACCGTAAAATATCTGATTTCCTCACTCTTCACTGTAAATTGTATGTTCATATTGGCTTGTCATTTGCCGTATTTAGCTATCCAAGAGGCTCACAGATTTCGATTTTATAAGTGTAATGCCAATGGACAAATTGTCATCTATTTTCCATGATTGTTGTTGTGGTTAGAAATAATTATATAGGTTCAATGAAGTTTGTACGAACAAAATGAATAATTTTAATTTAGTAACATGTGTCATTTTCTGATTGAAAGTTTTTGGAGGAATCCTTCTTTATTATATAAGATTGTTATGTATACAAAATTGTATATTGATTATAACGATTTGTGTATGTGGTCACTCATATTCCTCCAATCAATCAACGTTACATATAATGTATTCTTATATATAAATAAAAAAGAGTATATATATATACTATAAAGAAAATTTTCTATTAGTCCCATTACATTTAACCAAAACATTGCAAATGCAGCTGTTTGATTATAAAAGTCAATTGAGAAGTACATTTATAAAATCTATACTAAATAAAAGTATGAGCTATAAGTTCCTAAAACTGTCCAATTAGGATTTAAAACATCCAATCAGAATTCGACATATCACTAATTAACATTTTTAAATTTCCAGAATTTTTTATATTAAGATATTTTTTAAAACGACCAATCTTTAACATTTTTGAAATTATGTTAAATTTCTATATTAAAATACTTATAAATAAGTGTATTTACAACGTCCCACATCGGCTAGAAAAATTTAGATAATAGCTGAGAACCATTATAAATAAGATTAATATGCTTCCAACTACGAATGAGCAGGAAGCTTGATTTATCATGCGTCCAAATTTTAAAAGTTTAAAATATTATAATTATTAAAACTTTTAAAAAGTTCAAATATTATAAATATTTAAACTTTATAGGATGTTTAAAAATATTATAAATACCTCCATAAAAAGTTTAAAATATTATAAATATTTAAACTCTATAAGAAGTTTAAGTGTTATTAATATTTAACTCTCAAAAATTTAAAACATGTTTTTAATGTATGAATTTATAGATGATTTGATATTGTTTCTGTAAAATTATCTTTTGGGTCAGAGGAAAAAAGATTGACATCGCAAGATGTTGATTTGATGTTGTTTGAGTTAATTTTTGAAGTTTAAAGAAGAAGGATATACATGTGTTCATTTTACTTTCTATACAAATAATTTGCAATTTTGTAGTATTAAGGATTTTGGTTTGAAAAGTTTCAATACGTGTGGATCTAAAGCCGAGTAAGTATACAGGTGAAAGTATCAATAGTTGGATGCATGTAGTGACTAAGCTGGTCCGTAAAATTGCATAAATTTTATGAGACAAGAGGCAATGATTTTGGTATTAAAGTTTGATGGGTTAACAAGTTCTGTGGTAGTCTTTAAAAGAAAAGGTTTTAAATAATTATTCAGTGGAAGAATGTGAGGAAGCTGATGAAAAAGAGGAAGAAAAAGAGTATAATGAAAAACCGGACGGTAAAGTAACGATGACCTTTATTATGAAAATTTGATAATGAAAATGATGAGAAAGAATATAAAGAGTAAGAAAACAGTGAAAAATAAATCACGAAGACATAGATGGTGGTGGTCAATTAAATATGAAAAAATAAGATTAATTCATGATTAAAAAAATGTTTTGCTTTTCTGATGGCCAAAGAAATGGTTTAGGATATGCTAGATTACCAGTTCGATCCGCCTCGCCTGAACGTCCAATTAATTTCATAATTCTTTTGATCAGATTTGAATTTTTAACATAAGTGAATTTTATATTTTTTAAAAGTAAAATTTTCACTAATCAATTGTAATTTAAAATTTTATATAAGCTAATATTTCATAACTGTTATCAATCATATATAATTTTCACCAAAATATATCAAATAAATCCATGTGTAACGTGGGTTCAAAACCTAATTAACACTAAATATATATAAAATTATATCAATATACCATTAGAAATACAACAAAAAAAATATATGATCATAAAGGCTAATTAAGACAATTAATTAGAATAGACAAAGTATTAGTTTATTAAATTTGTTGTGAAAAAAGCTAAATATCTATTAGTTAAACAACTAAGATTTTTTCTGATTTAGTATTACAAATATAATCTGATTTTATTACAGTTTTTTGGGATGATAACAAAAAGTAAAGCATGTATATAAAAAATCAGATATTTTTAAAGATTATGAATAATCAAATATAAACGGTAGTGATGAGTCTGATGACCATGGAAGAAGTAATTTACGCTTATATACGAGTCAACTTAATGAGAACAGATTCTATTTACTATTTAGTATCCAGATACTATCCCTCACAAACTATGAAACTTTACGGTGAAGCACAACAAATAGGAGAGGTACTTCAGATTGGAATTTGGAAGTGATTCATCAAATGTTGTTTTTCCTGAGTTAAAGGAGAGCTGCGGAATGGATCATCATCACTGAATGCAGCTACGTTCCCGGGACGTGAGAAAACTATCTGCAATGTTGCAGAAAAGCAATTAGTTATTTAAATCAAGATGCATGGTTATATATCTTTCTGGCTCACGTTCGATGCAAGATCAGAGAAGGAGATGAATGTTTCGGTGTGTTTATCATTAGGTATGCAGATCAAGGATGCCCAGGTTGTCACAAAATGTTTGAAAACTCGATCGACCAAGAGGCTTTGTAAAGATGTCGGCCAACTGCGCATTACTCTGAACATGAACAAGATGAAGATTACGAGACTGAATCTCATCACGAACAAAGTGGCAGTCGTTTTCGATATGCTTTGTGCGTTCGTGAAAGACTGGGTTTGTTGCAATATGAATAGCTGACTTGCTATCACAATAAAGACGCATAGACTGTGTATGTGAAACCCCAAGATCATGTAAAACTATCTTCAGCCAGATGAGTTCCTTGGTGATGTAAGCCATGGCGCGGTACTGAGCTTCAGTAGACGACATGCTTACCGTTTTCTGCTTCTTCATTTTCCATGAGACGGGAGAAGTGCCAAGTTGAATAAAATAGCCAGAAACAGACCTCCGTGTTAGACGACAGCCTGAGTGATCAGAATCACACCAACCAGTGAGCTGGAAATTTGATTTTGCATTCAAGAGGATTCCTTGACCTGGATTTCCTTTCAAGTATCGAACAACCCTTATAGCAGCTTCCCAATGATCCTCTCTAGGTGTCTTCATAAACTGTGCAAGAAATTGAACAGAGTATGCTAAATCCGGTCGTGTGGCACCAAGATATATTAATCGACCAATCAATCGACGGTACGGCTCTGGTTGCGACAGAAGAGGCGAGGTAGAGAGTGCGAGGTTATGATTCTGCTCTAAGGGAAAGGAATCAGGTTTGCATCCTAGCAAACCAGCATCAGCAATAATCTCAAGTGCATATTTGTGTTGACTAAGATAGAACCCCTGTGAGCTGCGAGAGACCTCAATGCCTAAAAAATATTTCAAGGCTCCTAGATCCTTCATCTTAATACAAGAAGCCAGATAAGCTTTGAAGATTGTAAGAGCCTCAACAGAGTTGCTTGTAACGATCATGTCGTCAACATATATCAGAAGATTAATTCGTATCCCTCCTTTGTCAAAAACAAACAATGAGTAATCCGACAAAGACTGAACAAACCCATATTCTTTTAACGCTGTTGTCAGTTTGGCGAACCAGCAGCGAGGAGCCTGCTTAAGACCGTACAAGGATTTTCGCAACCGACAAACTCTTGTGTCATTAGCAGCTAAGTATCCAGGAGGGGGCTTCATATACACCTCTTCTTAAAGATCACCATGCAGGAACGCATTGTGAACATCCATCTGATGAACCGGTCAGTTATTCCCTGCAGCAACTTCAAGAAACATGTGTACCGTTTGCATTCGCGCAACAGGTGCAAAAGTTTCACCATAATCGACTCCTTCGATCTGTCTATTACCAAGAGCTACCAAACGTGCCTTGTATCGTTCAACCGTCCCATCCAAATTGTGTTTAATCTTGTAGACCCATTTTGATCCTATGGCTTTCTTTCCTGGAGGCAAATCCTCAACTGTCCAAGTTTGATTCTCTTCCAAAGCAACAACTTCCGACCCCATTGCTTTTGTCCATACCTTACTCTGCACTGCTTGTTTATAAGAGGTTGGCTCTCAGCCGACGTTATAGCCACCAGATACGCACGGTGCGGTTCAGAAAAACGTGAACAACTCACATAATTATTAATAGGGTAGAGAGATTTTGATGTACCTAACAGCCTTGTCTGAGCAGTGTTAATATGATAATCTTGTAATTTAACCGGAGGATTGCAATGACGCTCTCCCCGACGAAGCGGAATCGCATCAATGACCGGACTAGCAGGTTCCACAGTAGGAGACGAGGAAGGCTGAGGAGTCGAAGTGAGAGATGGCGATGGGGTTGGTGTCGGTAAAGATAACGATGGTGAGCCGCCATCATTAGTTGATCGACGAACAGAGTCGGGTGAAGATGTCGAGGGTGATGTGGAAGACGAGAGATTGGTAGTTGGGCTGAGAGGAGATAACGGGCCTGATGAAACAGTTGGGCTTTGAGATGGACTGTCAACATCCTCTAGTGGACCGAGAGAATGAGAAGCCCACAAAATATTTTCTTCATCGTCTTCGATAGGCATGTCACGAGAATCAGATTCAACGAAAGGAAACTCTATTTCACAAAAACGTACATCCCTAGAGATCAAAAATTTGTTTGCATCAAGATCATAGAGTCTCCAAGCCTTTTTCCCATAAGGATATCCCACAAATATGCATTTCCGACTGCGAGAGGCAAACTTGTCACCTTGATGACGGTGATTGCGGGCATAACAGAGACTCCCAAAGACTTTCAAGTGATCGTAGCTCGGAGCAGTCGTATGTAACATTTCGTAAGGAGTGAGACCGTTTAAAACAGAGCTGGGGGTGCGGTTGATTAAGTAGCCTGCGGTCAAGATGCACTCTCCCCAAAACGTGATTGGCAAGTTTGATTGGAACCTCAACGCTCTAGCCACATTCAAAATGTGGCGGTGTTTTCTTTCAACTCGTGCATTTTGTTGAGGGGTGGTGATGCACGAAGTTTCATGGACAATGCCTTGACTCCGAAAGAATGGATCCATACAGGTGAATTCAGTGCCATTATCGCTTCTTATTCGCTTGACTTGTTTTTGAAATTGTGTTGCAGCCATGGCGATCAAACTTTTCAGATTTTCAGCAGTTTCTGTTTTGTTACGTTGCAAATATATCCATACACTACGAGAGTAATTATCAACGAGGGTAAGAAAGTAACGAGCACCGGATGAAGAGGGAGTGCGATAAGGACCTCAAATGTCGCAGTGAATAATTTCAAAAACAGATGATGTTTTATTAGTACTTATTGGAAAACAAGAACGTGTTTGCTTGGCGTGGAAACAGACATCACACGCCTTATTGTAAATATCAGAATCAACAGAAACAGAAACTTGCGGAAGTGAACCAACTACTCTTGCAGACGGATGACCCAGCCTTTGATGCCATAACGTGTAATCCTTTGCTTCTTGTGTAGTGACAAGGGATACGGACTCTGTTTTGCAGAAGCGGAAGGTTCCACCGTCTCGCTTACCCGCACCAATCATCATCCTCGAACTGCGGTCCTGAATGACAAGGAACTGATCAGCCATTTGTACAATACAAGTATTCTCATCCATCAATTGCCCTACATAAAAAAACTGACTTCAAAATCAGATTGGATCCCAACACAACAGTGCCTTCTTGACACGAGACCCGTTCTCTTCCATCAGCTAACACAACTAACACCAGTGACATAGGTCTCACATTCGTAAGAATGTCAAAGTTGTTTGTCAAATGGTGAGAGGCACCAGTGTCTAATATCCAAGAATGGAAGGATGACTTACCAGATGATTTCTCGTTGCTAGGACCAGCTCCACTATTGGATCGACCATTCAGCAGCTTGACAAGATTGTTCCATTGAACGTCACTCAAGCCGCTAACCCCATCACGATCCTTCTCTGTGATCACATAGTTGGCATGTTCTTGAGAAGAAACCGGTGGAACATGGACAACATTCGCATAACTCATGGGACGACCACGACCAGAAGAGAGAAGACCACGACTCTTACCTTGCATCGTTCGGCTGCAAGGACGGTCACCCCACCACTCTGGATAACCAACCACGGCAAAGCAGCTATCGGAAGAGTGACCTCCACGATTACAGTGTTTGCAGAGAGCTTGTTCAGGACGAGTCGAGGATGATATACGAGGTCGTTGCTGAACAGCAAAAGCAGAGATCTCCGGAGCCGCCTCATTCTTTGTAACATTAGTCCGCATGTCTTCTTCCTGACGAACAACGTTATACACTTCCTCCATCGGTTGGATCGGAGTTCGTGAAACCAAGCTCGACCTCACCGTATTGAAAGAATCATCAAGACCACATAAGAAATCATGGACCTTATCTTCTTCCCGGTCTTTTTCTTGAAGAGAGTTCAAGTTGCACTCACACTTGCCACATTGACAAACACGCAAAGGTCTGTGAGTAGCCATGCTGTCCCATATGCGGTTCAGTTTCCCATAGTATGCCTCAATAGCAAGACCCCTCTGCTTGCAACATGCAAGTTCCGCCTTGAGTTGTTGGATGCGTGGACCATTGGTGACAGAAAAACGTTTCTTCAGATGATCCCACAAGTCCTTCGCAACATCACGATGAGAGATGTTGGAACGGAGTGATGGCTCTACTGTCATGCGGATCCAAGACACCAACAAGGCTTGGATAGTCCACCAATCTTTGAGATCAGGAGATCCTTCTGCTGGACGAGCAATGGATCCATCTAAGAAGCCAAACTTCTTGCGAGAAGAAAGAGCTGTCTTGATTCCACAAGCCCATTCTTCATATTTTGTTCCTTTCAGCAACGGGAGAGATATCACAGCTCGGGATTGTCAGCAGCACTCAGATCGTAGGGCTAGATCTTACGTCGCACCTCCATAGTCGCCGTGGTCGGGGTCGGGTTCGTGTCGGTCGTTTCACTCATTATCAAAAGAAAAAATTTTGTGTTTCAGGCTCTGATACCATGTAAGATCAGAGAAGGAGATGAATGTTTCGGTGTGTTTATCATTAGGTATCAATACCAATATATATTGTTACAGAGCCTAGTTAGCAAGGCATAGTAATTACAGAGATTTGGAGAAAATATACAGAGCATGATAAGGTAACAAATAACTCTACAGTCGTGATATATGGGATATGATTGCAGGGACAATAATATCCCATTATTCGAGTTTGTGTGTTACCTGGTAGTCTCCAAGGGTACGAGTCTTGAAACCAGCTGCACAGTAGTCATAATAATATTCCCATGTCCTTATGAATTTATTGTCAAATCCAAGATCCGTGATTTGTCTACACAAATGATAGTATTTTTCTAGACATATGAGCGGAAACATACTTAGTCAAGAACAGAAAAACAGAGGAAATGTTTTTAATATCATAATCTTACTTCTGTCTATCCAAGAAGTTCTTCCTCCACAATCTCAACGTTTGGTAGTAATGAATCCCAATGTTCTCAACGTGTTCAATGCTGTATTTTCTTTAAGTGTTAGATTGATTTGACAACGAGAGATTGCGAAAAAACAATACAAATATGCATTTATACCATAGCCTAGAAGAAGAGGCCATGGCTGAAGTAACTCTGGCTAACGAAGGAAGGCATCCACCAGGGAATATGTACTCTTTTATAAAATCAGAATTTAGTCTGTACTCATTGTAGCGTTCTTCGGGTATCGATATGAACTGTATTATTATTAAACATTAACGGTTGTGCAAACATGAGATAAAAGAATCATGCATGCAAGTGTTACCTGCAGGACAAAAATGCCGTCTTCTGCAAGCGCAGCATCACAATGACTAAAAAATGTCTCCATGAATTCGTGGCCAACATGTTCTAGCATCTCACTGTAAACATCGAAAATGTTATGTCGTCATAGACTCATAACACAATGTTCATATTTTGATATATACATTATACAAGAGAGATATTACCAAGATACAATCCTGTCATATTTTTGAACATCAGATAGCTGGCGATAATCGCAGAGCTTAAATGTTATCCGGTCCTATCATTAAGAAGTTAAATAGTTAGTAGTATAGCATTGGAGATAAGAAACTGAAATGGGTTATACAAACCTGAAGTCCAGCTTCTTTCACTTTTTCTTCTGCATATTTAAGTTGTTCAATAGATATTGTTATACCGGTGTATTTGCATCCAGTTCTTCTCACCGTTTCAATTGCCAAAGTTCCCCACCCGCATCCAATATCTAAAACCTCATGATTCTTCTTTATCCTAGCCTGAAATTTTCCACCTTTTGATCACTAAAAAACAGAGAAAATGCCAAGTTCTTGTTCCAAATCAAGAAAATGCCCTTGCAAAGATTTTTTTTGTTTTGAATAAAGTTTCCCTTGGATAGATGTTACCTTATCAATGAGAAGATATATTTTTCTCAATTGTGCAGTCCTCAGATCTTCATCACCTGACTATAAACATAAACGTCTTAAATGGCGAAAGTTTAAAGTCGGACTAACAAAAAGCAAGAGCGTGAAGATGTTTCATTGTCACCTTGAATACCGCAGAGGAATAAGACATGGTATCATCCAAGAATAAAGCAAAAAGCTCATTACTCTGCAAGTTTACTCATGATGAAGGCAAATCATTACACTTAAAACAGCAAAGAAATGTTCATCTTTGAGACAATAACAAGTGGGCATAAGACAAGTTACAAGGTCATAGTGACGTGAAATGTTCCTTCGAGCTTGAGTTAAAGTGTTCTGCCTATAGAAATGCTTTAGAAAATGCTTTGCAGATGCTAAACCAGTAGTCAGAAACATCGGTTTCCACCATCCCCTGCAAAATCCAACACAAGTGCAATGGGACAACTGAAAAAAAACTAAACTGAACGTTTTAAGCTTTACCTATTTTTAGCAAGACGTAAGTTCAAATCTCTGTTGGCAATGAGAATCTGCAAGTTTTCAATCTGCTGATCAGAAGTTTTGAAAAATTAATCTCCATGATTCAATAATGTTATGTACCATACCATGATAAGATTCAAAAGTCCTGTTTCCTTATTGCAAAACGAAAAATCTCCGTTAATATAAGCATCAGCAAGTCCTAAATCAGACCGTGTCATAGCCTGTGGGGAAAATAGTCAAGATTCTTGAGCTTCAGAAGAAAAAAGTTTCCATCAATGTTCTAGGCTAACCTTCCAGTAAAACTGAGGACTGTGAATCTCTAGTTCAGATTTTAAGTGACATCTCGAATCCTCTCCTTTGAATGTGATCATCGTTTCTCCTTCAATTATTCTGTTAGGATATAGCTAAATGTAACGCTTCTAATGACAGAATTAGGAAGCTATACATTTTAGACAGAGGAGGGGACTCACGTTACACAACCGGTTGATATAAAATGTGTCAAGAATCTAATAAAGAAAAACCGAGCCGCTTTTTCAGTTAGGGACAGGTCCATGCGGTTTTGGTTTCTCAAAGAAGTCACCATATCGTTCCCTAACAGACCTTGTGCAGCCACCATACCAGCCTGAAGAAGTAGAAGGTATAATAACAAAATTGTAGAGGGAGAGAACTGGTATAATTAGAAATGATAGTATTAGCCTGAGAGATATTTTGCTTGTATGATCATTGATGTGTAGCGTAGGTGTTGTTTTATGATCCATTAAGTGCCAGTTAGGTAATCTTAAACAAAGACACCTAAGACTAAGCATGCACCTAACGGATATGGATCAATCAAATCAATTTAAAATCTCATATCGGCTATATATTAATAGAGAAGCACTCTCACTAAAACACTGAAATGTCACGCTCACAAAACTTCTGTACATTTTTAAATAAATGCTCTTATTTCTTATTATTATTTACATAAATATGCCATTAAAATTTTAGAAGCCAATATTTCTTTTTTTTTTTTGCCAACAAGAGCTAATGTTTTTTCTATTAGTATTTAAAAATGAAAGATTTAATCAATTATTAAATCTGAAAATGTATTTAATTATCATTTTCATAACTTATTTACTTACTAAAAAAATTACATTTCACAAACAAAAGAAAAATTATTCATTTATTTACTACTTTTATCATTTTCTCATTGCATTTTTAAACTTAGGAATAGTTTAAATTAAATCGATTAGTCTAAAAAATATTGGTTTATCTATTTAATGGTATAATTATATAGACGAATTTGATTTTTAGGAACACAAAAAAAAAACATCAAAACTTTTTACACCATCTTAAAATTCTTTTCCAAGTTTAAATATTTCACGGGTGAAACGTATTTTACAGAAAATAAACGCAAATTTAAATAATATTTTATCGGAAAAACTTTACTTACATATTTTATTATTTATAAACGAATCTTAAATCTTAAATTTTATTCATAATATTTTATTTAAATCGATTTATCCCGCACATAGTACGGATTGATACCTAATCATCAAATGTTAGCAACACAAATCAATTCATAAGTTTCGAAAACATCACAATAATTATTTTAATTTTTTTTGCCACCACTTCATTTTTCTAAGCTCAAAACTTAATTTCACTTAGGACTATTTTTTTCTAAGGAATTCTGAAACTCTGCCGAATAACACCTAACCACGTGGAGCATTATTGCAAGTTATTTATTTAGACTAACGGGTATTACGTTATATGTATCTAATGTAACATATATTTGTGGAGGCTTTATTGCAAGTTGCAAGATTACAATAGTTATCATCGTGTTTGTATATTTCTACTTCTCAACAAGTTGTACGTTTCATGTTGACATGTTGCTAAATGTTTTGTAATTTTGCTTATCAACATTGCTACATATTTTGTAATTTTGCGTCACTTGATTTTGTTGAACTTGAATCGGTTTAGAATTCAAACCAACACGTTGAATATCTAAGAAACTTGTTGCAGAAGTAAGCAAAAGATTTAACGAGTTAACGAGTTCAAGAATCAACAGAAACCTCACAAGTTATGTATAGTCGGTTACAATATAACCAACCTTAACCATTACAAACAGACCAATTGATCAAAGGCTTTTAATTAAACCAAGTTCTTTAATCATCCTGATCCTGTTTGCTCTTCATTTTGATCCGGTTGTGTAGTCACAATCAACAGATTTTATAAGAACATTGACTTCCCACCAAATAAAAATCCTAGTGTTTTACATGATAAAATGGAAATTATTAGAGTGCGTCTAACAAAACTCATAGCTCGTAATTCAAATAAAGACAAAGTACATAAAGCTCTAGTAGTATATTTGGTAACACACTCAAACTTGTAAACCATGTTGTACGTGACGTGACGTGACGTGAGACATGCACTCAATGCAACTTCTTCATGTATTTTCGTTTAGTGGTGTCCAATTCCGCCACCTCCTCCGCCGCCTCCTCCACCTCCCCCTCCGAAGCCTCCACCGCCAAATCCTCCGCCTTTACCAAATCCACCTCCTCCACCAATACCTCCACCTTTCCCAAAGCCACCTCCTCCGCCGAAACCTCCTCCTTTGCCTATTCCACCACCGATGCCACCACCTTTTCCAAATCCTCCTCCTCCACCAAAGCCTCCTCCTCCTCCGATACCACCGCCAATACCTCCGCCTTTGCCAATACCGCCTCCAATGCCTCCACCTTTGCCAATACCGCCTCCAATGCCTCCACCCTTACCAAATCCACCTCCTCCGCCAATACCTCCACCTTTGCCAATACCGCCTCCAATGCCTCCACCCTTACCAAATCCACCTCCTCCTCCTTTGCCAATACCGCCTCCAATGCCTCCGCCTTTGCCAAATCCACCTCCTCCGCCAATACCTCCGCCTTTGCCAATACCGCCTCCAATGCCTCCGCCTTTGCCAATACCCCCGCCAATACCTCCACCCTTACCAAATCCACCTCCGCCACCAATGCCTCCACCTTTGCCAATCCCGCCACCTATGCCTCCGCCTTTGCCAATGCCTCCACCAATTCCGCCGCCTTTGCCTATTCCACCACCAATGCCTCCACCTTTTCCAATGCCACCGCCAATACCTCCACCTTTGCCAATCCCACCACCAACTCCTCCACCTTTGCCGAAACCACCGCCAACTCCTCCGCCTTTGCCAATTCCACCGCCAACACCTCCGCCTTTACCAAAACCACCGCCAACTCCTCCACCTTTACCAATGCCGCCACCAACTCCACCGCCTTTGCCAATGCCGCCACCAACTCCACCGCCTTTGCCGATACCGCCGCCAAATCCTCCACCTTTGCCTATTCCACCACCAATGCCACCGCCTTTACCGATGCCACCGCCAACTCCACCACCCTTCCCGATTCCTCCACCGATCCCACCACCTTTTCCAAACCCACCACCAGCTCCTCCACCGTGTCCACCTCCGATACCACCACCAACTCCACCACCCTTACCAAAGCCACCGCCAACTCCGACACCTCCACCATGTCCACCACCAAAACCTCCTCCGCCACCTCCACCTCCACCACCGCCTCCTCCAAAACCACCGCCTGCTCCTCCTCCAAATCCACCACCAGCTCCTCCTCCAAATCCACCACCGGCTCCTCCACCGAACCCGCCGCCAAAGCCACCACCCTTGCCACCTAAAGTCTTCTCGTCCTCATCTTTTCCCGAACTCACATCTCTCGCAGCAACATTCACCACAAAAACATGGAAACATAACAAAGCCACGAGAGTAGCTCCACTAACGAGACGCCCCATTTTTTTTTTTTTTGGAGTATGTTTGTTGATTTGCAGAGTGCACTGCCCGATGATCAAAACTAACCAGCAAATACGGTCGATTATATAGCAACACTTAATTATCTACTTTAATCTTTGCATTAACTTACTTCAACTACTAACTACTACGTACTCTACTACTCACTGCATTCAATTCCCAAAATCCTTTTGCGATCTCTTCTCCACATGTTTTCTAGTAAAACAAATCTGACTAATAATTTAATACCTATATTGAGGAAAAAAAATAAGAAACCCACTTAATATGTATATCTAACAAGTAGGCTTGTAACCGTTTTACCCAAATTACCTTGCTTTATCTGACACATTAACGGTTTGAGGATCTCGTAACAGTCTGTTAATATATGAAAGTCTGTTAATATATGAGTACAATACTCATGATAGTTAAGTAATTCTATTTTCTTTATTATGATAAGTAAAGAACTCATAAGTAAATCTAAAAAAACAAAACAACTGATCATGAGTTAATTAATACGTCAGTTTCTTTTTGTTTGTCTATATATCAAAATCTTTTCATCTCCTCTTTGATTTATATATACTAAATCCAACAAAAACAAATTTTACCAATTGTGCCACAAAACTCTGTTAGTTTTGATACAATGAAAACAAAAGAGGTTGGTTTCAAATTTTAATATTCATGAAGGAAATTAATTGAATTGAAAATTCATAAATTTCATTTTCATTGCATTTGCATAATTGTATAATAGACTTTTTTAAATGATAATGTGATCCCCTTTTACTTTTGTTTCACTTTAAGGAATGAATTTGTTATTTTTGGACTGGATCAACTGAAAAAAAAAAACAACAAATAATAATAATAAAAAATACTAAACATTTGCCCACAAAAACTAAATATATTTGTAATGTGTGCAGTTTTTTCCTATATTCAATTCACAATTCAAAGGTTGTTTTTCTTTAACCAACTACAAAGGCGATATGTTTATAGTTTGATTAGATCAAATACTATCATGTTGTGTTATTGATTTATACTGTAAATAAATAATGTCTTTTGGACATTAACAAATTCACAATGCATCCGATGATAATCTCACACGGGAACTCTATTGATTAGTGATATTTATTTTACTTTAGTGTCGTCATTGGTAGTTTTTTATATAAATCTAATTCATATGAATATAATTTCTTTTTTGTCAAAAAAAAAAAAAGAATATAATTTCTTTTTAAAAAAAACAAATAACCATTTCCATACCAAACCATGTGCGAGTTAGATGAAGAATTTATTGCAGTTTGAACAAAAAAAAGCCGTCCATTATTTTCTTACCTATTATGTCCTAACGGGAAAAGGGCCATTTCTGACCTGTACAATGTCAAAAGTGTCAATTTATACCTGTACAAACTCTCGGTGCTAATTTATACCTATACTCAAATAAAATTCAAATTTCATACCCAATTATTAAAATAATGCCGATTTCAAAGTCAAAATCAACAAATATTAGTCAACAGGTGACTCAGATGACACGTATTCAGTGAAGTGGCATCGTATATATCAAAACTACGTAGTTTTGATGCTGTAATTTCGTTTTAAAAAAAAGGTAATACCCTAGAATCAAACCTGGGTCCATCAAAGATTTAATCAACGCTTTAACCATATGATCTAGCAGCCTTATTCGGAATATTGGGAAACTTTAGTGTTTATAACCATCTCCGCCTGCGAGAATCTCCCTCCTCTTCCTTGGCATCGTTAATGGCTGCTCCGCCGTGGTTCCTTCTCCATCTAGATCCGCTTCCGTTGGTCCAATCACTAATTGTTTATATTCATCGTGGTTTCCCAAGATTTGATTTTTTAACTTTTTGTTTCTTTTAAAATTTTAAATTTTGGAAATTCGTTGTTCCTCTTTGATCACAATCATCATCACTAGGGTTTCTGTTTTTCAGTAAAAATTAAGGAATGAGGAAGCAAAAATTATCAATGCAATTAACGATGCCAAGGAAGAGAAGAAGAGGAAAAGGAGGGAGATTCTCGTGGGTTGATATGGTTATTAACATTAAAGTTCCTCAATATTCCGAAGAAAGCTACTAGATCATATGGTTAAAGTGTTGATTTAAATTTCGATGGACCCGGGTTCGATCCTGTGGTCTTACATTTTTCTTTTAAAACGAAATTACAGCATCGAAACGACGTAGTTTTGATATACGATGCCACTTCATTAAATACGTGTCATCTGAGTCAGCTGTTGACTAATATTTATTGATTTTGACTTTGAAATCGGCACTATTTTAATAATTGGATATGAAATTTGAATTTTATTTAAGTATAAGTATAAATTGGCACCGAGAGTTTGTACATGTATAAATTGATACTTTTGACATTGTACAGGTCGGAAATGGCCTTTTTCCCATGTCCTAACCTAATGTGCAATGATATTGAATAAATACAGACCACTTGTGTACGTACTCATCCTCCAATAAGAGATTGCTACATGGAACACGAATTGTCTCAGTGGTTGACAAACTTTTGGATTTATTTCGTTACTATGGAATTCCTGAGGATCTTACTATCCTTTCCCATTTTTCAGGGGTGAGTGTTTTTTTTTGTTTTTTTTGGCTCTTTCTGAGTTTGATCAATCAAATAGTAGTAATATTAAACTATCATTAGTAACCATACTAAGGTTATCCACTCAACTTGGCAATCTTAACCCCATGCAATCAGGTTGAACATAGTTAACCTAAACAGATTACACATAGACTCTAGGTTTGGTTTCCACCCATAGTTTTAAGTTTTAACCAAATTTCTTAAATGTAGTTTAGTTTACAACTCGTCTCATAATTGTTTTTTCTTAGTAGGGTAGACTAAATTGAATTAAATGACGGTGCTTAAACAAAAATCAAAAGTAAGCAAGCGCTTGGACTTTTGATGCAATTAATAGGAGGTTGAGGTAATGTAATAAAATAATTGAAAGAGATTGGTGTCTACTTTTTAAAATAAATCCACATCCCGATTTGCTTCATCCACACTCGATCGTCCCGACATGAAAGAATTAGGGTTTTAAATAGTTAAAAGAAAAAATTACCAAATATGTAAGTTGAATAGAATTTGTAATCAATGCATGTGGTGCAAAATTCTATGAATAATGTCGCTACTATAGCTTTTTATTTTATGAATGTTTTTTTTCGTGTCCATATTTTTTAATTTTTTTATTACTGATAGTATAGTACGTACTTTTATTTGACAAAAACAAATGAGATTACAAAAGAAAGGAAAAATAGTCTAGTTTTTTGACTTTTTCTTTCATCTATGGTTTCTTGTATGTGTGTGTGATTGTTTAGAGAGTTGTACAAACTTTTTCTAGCATTAATTATTGTCTAGAGCCCTGGAAAAAAAAAAGAAAAAAAAAACACTATATATTTATTTTTTGTCATTATCATTGAGTGATGAAAATCTAATACCACTTATACAGTCGTGACCTCGTTATGTCAAGATTGTGAACCGCGATTTAAACACACGAAGACTTTAACAAGATACGGTCTCGTAAGATAACTCGCTTGCCATAACCGAGATATCTGGAAGCAAATTAATATGTTACTCTTCCACAATCGGAAGTTCATGAAGTTCAAGAGGGTTGGACATTTCCCCTTTCTAGCTAGTCATGCTTCTAGGATCAACGAACGGCTGGATACTTCCCTTCTCGTGTTGGCGTCTATGGCTTGTGGTTATAGATGGCCTTTCCCGGAAGAAGAAGTATGTTGCCTCGCTTTCACGGGATCTTCTGCCCGTCCTTTTTGCCTTTGCCTGTACCGGGTTTTGGAGGGTTTTATACCTCTGGGGCAATTAGGGAGTAGTAGTCACTCTAATTCCTTCTATGGGATTTGGAGATGCTACATCAAAAAGAATATGACCTTGTCTGGTCATAGTATCTTTAAGATTGAATGGTATTCTTTTGTAATATCATTCACTATCCTTTGGATTGTTGCAATCCCCTATCTTTGGTATTGTTTTAGCCACTTTGTTTTTGCTTGTTGTATTTTAGTCCGGGTTCTAAACTCCCGTGATGTATGTTTTATTTTTACCCATGTAAGTTGTATGATGTTTGTAAGGCTTTCTCTAGAGGAGAGTTGCTTGATCATAGCTTAATATAATGGGTTTTGGTGGAAAAAAGAAAAAAAGATAACTCGCTTGCCTACAAAAACCACAAAGATAAAAACAGATGAAAACGAATTGTAGAGAAAAGTTTACATAGGACGAAACTCTTTCAATTACTACTCCCTATTAAAACCAATTGGGCCTATCTTAAACCCACTAGTTTTATTTCAAGCCCATTAAAGGCCTCATTATTATTATTTTTGATATTTGTTTTCAAAAGATCCAGATAATAAGAATTCACGCCTGCGACTTTTCCCCTTCTCATCTCTCTTTCTCTCTCCCTCTAATTTATCCCCTTTTCCTCCTCCGTCGATCTCCGGCGACGATATCTCAAACTCCGATCTACTCTTGCTTCATACTTCCCCGATCCTCTACGGCACCGTATACTCTCAGATTCATCCGCCTCTTCCGATCGTTTTTTTTTAATTCCCTTAAAAACTTTTTTTTTTTAAATCTTAATTTTTAAGAACAAAATTATTATTATTTTTTTTTGTCTGTGTTCGCTTATTTTCCTCGATTAAAAAACTTTTCGCCTCAAATTAAAAAACTTGAATTGACGTTTCTACCCCTGATCCTTGTTTACCTGTCAACCACGTGGCATAAAAGATAAAAGAAGAAAAAAAAATGAATCAAAACCAATACCACCACCAAGCGCGTGGAGTACAGTCGAGTGATCCAAGAAGAGGCGCCACTCATTCTCAGAGTCAGGGCGCTGATGCACCGAACTGGCTCTTGGCTGGCTACATGGCGCACGAGTTCCTCACGTGCGGGACTATGCTGGGCCGAAAGCTGTATCCTGGATGGGCCGAAGTTGGGCCGCTTGTCTCGCCGTCCCCACGGCCACCACCGCAGCAACAGAGGGAGACGAAAAAGGCTCGGCAGAGCTACTACTCTGACGTGGCGGGTGTGTTCAAAACAGATGGGAACCACGTCCCTGGTGTGGTTAACCCGACCCAGCTTGCTAAATGGATCCAGATGTGAACTTACAATATAATAAGCAGGTTGTTAACATTTTAATTTTTCGTGTATTTTAGTGTTTTCTTAATTGATAGTTTCTTTGTGTCACACAATGATGAAATAATAATTGTATGACTTGTGTTTGTCCTTTTATTAGCTACATATACATCATCAACTTGGATCTTGATCATTACTTATAATGAAAGGTGTGGCCATCATCTTTAAATGGGTTCATCATCATTATTTGATTTTTGCATAACCATAAGTTATAGTGAAAATATATACTTGTGTTTGTGTGGTTCGTTGCACACGTGTGTGAATCATATGTGGACGAAGAGAGACATGCATGGTTGTAGTACAATAGTTACGCACAAGTAAAAAAACAAATGATGGCATCTATGAATTCGTGGAGGAAATGAACACATGATCAACGCCATAAACAAACCTACATAACTCGAAAGATCGTCACATTCCAATTCTCATCAATTAAGACACGCCCACAAAAATATAAGATATATCAATCGACCTAGCTAGCAAGAAATGCTCACCAAGAAAATAAAGCGTTGAATAGTTTGTAATTAATAATACCATCTTTTGGGTCTGTCGATCTTTGTTGCACAAATCACTTAACATGTTTTCTGCTCTTGTTGTGGTTGCTTATCTCTACTTTCATCCAATCCTGTACTGAAAAAACTCAGATGTAGCGTTCTCTTATATGATATATAAAACGGTATCGTTTTCTGAAAAAAAAAAAAATAAATAAATTAGCTGGAGGTCTTGCAATTAATTAGCTAGTGAAAAAATTGTATTCAGTGTATTAAAAAAATTATAATTATGAACCAAAGCAAATGCGGTGGGAAGAAGGTAATAACGACCTCTAAAAACCAAGTGGGGAACATTGAAATTAGAATTTAATAAGCAAAGATCAAAAGGGGGATATTAAAGACATTTTAATAAGCAAAGATTTTAAAAAACTTCTTTTACTTTTCTTTATCAAAATCTTTTTTGAATAAAAAAAAATTAATCATAAACATACATTACACATTCATAAATCATAATATATATATATATATATATACAAATATAATTGGGATAACCGAAGTGATCTGTTGAACCGTATTTGTTATTTTAAGACGAACTTAACGAAAAGTGGAGGTTTGTGTAATTTATTTCGTAAGAGAAGTTTCTGTAGCATTAACCTATTACATGTGATCGAGTTAATTATGCATATTATATAGATATTGGTACTTGATTTTGTGTGTTTCAAATGACTCACATAATCTCAATTTAAAACCTAAAAGTAGTTTATAAAACTGGTACGAGTTGCAACACTAGTGGCTAACGATTTTTAGGACTTCAAAATATATTATTGGGTGAATAAAGTAGAGATGTAAAAGGAAATGATTATTTCCAAAAAAACAGAACATTTGGTCTAAT
Organism: Camelina sativa; assembly: GCF_030686135.1. NCBI lineage: Eukaryota > Viridiplantae > Streptophyta > Magnoliopsida > Brassicales > Brassicaceae > Camelina > Camelina sativa. The sequence continues at coordinate 14,400,439 of NC_141894.1, read as the reverse complement.
GAGGTCGTGAGAGGTTTAATAAGAAGTTAATAATATGAAGAAGATACGACTTAATTAAGGCCCATTACAAAAGGAAGGTCCACTACTCAAATTGTCACCACTTTGTATATAATTAATAAAAGCATTTTTCATAATCACTAGATGATAATAAAGGTCTAAGTAACCACCAATCATCTTCGTTGATCTTGCTTTTCAATTATTTTTTTCTCTCCTATGATTGCATTGGCCAAAATATATGACTTGAACATTCACAGCCACATTGAATTTGTTCTGTTTTAATTATATGTAAAATATCATGAAACTGTTGATGATGGGATCATAATCATCATGATTCATAGCTACCACCTAAATTTCCACCACCCCTTGGTGTTCATGATCATTGTTATCATCACCGTCATACATTGTTCATCCAAATATGGAGTATCGAAATAATAGCCATTAGAGGAGACGTCATCATGTTAACTCCTTAATCAAGGACATGCTTGTTCAATTTTAGCCTAGATATCTAAATCTGCTACAACTAATATATACAAATATAATTATGAAAACTAACATATGGTAAATGCTACTAATGAAAACATTAGACTATAATTTAACTTGTGTATACGTGGTTGTCTTCTATGAATCAAACCAACATCTTTTGTCAAAGACACTTTCACATTTTATATTTCTTGAACATCAACAAAACATATAACTTTTTTTTCGTTCTTGGCGGCTTTTATAAATTTATTCCAAATCTTTCATGCTTTAATGATAATTTAGGGGATGTTATTGGATTGTGGTTTTTAAAGGAGTTTGATGTATTTAAGAATCAGGTGTTATTCAATTGGGTATTTTTAAAAATCCATTAAAATCTAGTGTTATTCAATATCTACTGGATTTTGTGTGATTTTGGATTTCAACGTACTTTGCTTCTAAAATATGAACAAACACAATACCACACTTTTCTCAATCATTTCATTTTCTTCTCCTCTCTTTAGATCGATCTCTAGCCTTTGACATATTATTGTTTGATTTTTTTTCTCAATCCTTTTATATAATCACACTTATTCATCAGATATGTATTATTTTTGAGAATTTTTTTTTTGTGTTCTTTAACTTTTTTTTCTGGGTTCATGATCTATAACTTTTTTTTTTGGTTTATGATATAATCACACTTTTTTTTCTGGGTTCAATCTCTGTTTCTTCCTTCTCAAACCCTTTGTATATAATCACACTTATTCATCAGATCTGTGTTTTTTTTGTATTCTTTAATTTTTTTTTCTGGGTTCATGACATCTGGGTTCTTTAATTACACCAAAAATCTGGATTGAAAACAAATACAGTTTAATTCAAGTTTTCTATGACATGTGTAAAAGTCTGGGTGTTATTAATTTAATATAACTTTGGTGTATAACACAATTTATGGATATATATATATTTTTTTCTAACAATAACTTTTTAAAAAATCCATAACAATCACCAAAAATACATTATCAATGACTTTCAAATCCACCTTATATGCATTATAAAGTCCACACAAATGCATTAGACTTTTAAATCTACTAATGTCCTGGGTTAATTAAAATCTATTAAAATCCTCAATCCAATAACACCCCCTTAATTTAGTTATATACAAACATTTTTCATATACTATGCACATTGAATCACTTGTAGGAAAGCCATCAGCCTCGGAGCCTCCGATCTTTTTACACTTACCCACTTTTAGTTGTTTATTTCTTTTCCCATTTCCCTTATATATAAGCTATACTAGAATATGATCCGTGCTTGAGAGCACAGATTAAAATTCCTTCCTTTTGTTTATTTGATAATTTTTATTTAAAACATCGCATATGTGATTATTTTATTTGTTTTATAAGGTTTTTTTTTTATGAAATACTATGGCATGAAATCATATACTGAATATGACTTATGAAAATAACATCTATTATGTAAGATATATTCTAGTATATATAGATTTTAACCCGTAGTACAACGTGAATTAACTTGTGTGATAAAAAAATCAATTTTTGTTTGTTAATTTTATTTGATTTGTTTAGTGTTTAATTTTTTTTTTTTTGTCAACCATTGGGCTACAACTGACCGGCCCACTAGCCAAATTCCTACATTCGTAGGAGCCGGGACTCGATCCCGGATGTGATGGTGCCTTCTACAAATGGACTTACCTCCTGTCACTACACTAAGGTCACTTCACAGTGTTTAAAATTATATATTGTATTTTGATTGTTAATTCTATGACTTAACCTATAGTATAACACATATTAATTTTAGGACCAAATATGTAACGTATGTTTGTCAAAATCATCATGACCGAGAAAGCCTACCAAACAACATTATTTCAATCATATTTTTGAAATTTTAACCCGTGCTCTAGCAAGAAATCATATTTCTTGAATTTTTTTTCATATTATAGTGACATATTATTGACATGTGCTATAACAAATCAAATTAGAGGTTTTTATAATTTTTAACTTTTTGATTTATCATATATTTATGATATTCTTAAAAATATCAAATTAAACTATTTTTAAAGATTCCAAATTAAATTATTTAAAAGGTTTATTATAGTATATAAAACTATACAATTCAACAAAAGAAATATATGAAATGAATTTAAATATTCAAATTTTTACCTGTTACTCAGTCAAAATTTTCTGATAAAGTTAGGTAAGATTTTTTTTTTTTTTAGTATAATCGGAAATGATTTGTAATGTACATAGAAGTGATTAATTTTTCTTACTTTCTGAGATTTTTTGTCTATATATTGGTAGTTAAATATTATTTGAGATTTTATTTTATTCTTTGGAATATTTCTTTTAAGAGGATCATAATCCTAAATCTATATAACCTATTAAATAATTAATACATATAACCTATCAAATAATTAATCTTAGTTATAACTTATATTAATATTATATAGTCTACCAATTTGAAGTTGTGTACTTCTCTTTTAGTAAAAAGGGGATTCATTTAGGGATTTTTGATCTGGTACTAACGCATTATGCCAAACATATCTCTCTTCGGAAATCAAATGAATTGACAAAAAGATTTAGTAAACTCTTTCGTTAATGATAATAATAATGCAAATAAGAAGACTATCTTTCGGTAATATTATACAAAATGTAATTTGTTAGGTCATGTTTTTATTACGAAGTTGTGTTTGAGATCATCCGAAGCCTCTAAAAGTTTTGATACGTCTTTACATCATCATTTCGGATAACGATTAGGTTATAAATGGTAACTTTAAACTACTTGTCAAAAATTATTCAATTATAAATATCCTCATGTGTTAATGGTCAACCTCGGGTACAAAGAAATGTGGAAGACTTCTGAGAAAAAGTAAAAAGATTTAAAGATATAATACAATGACAGTATGGAATAGTGGATTTGTGAGTCAGTTTAAAGGTTCTTTTCGAGATCCATAAATATCCAATTTGATGTTTCATAGTTCAAATATTATGAATGTCATTTCTAATCATTTCAGTTAGAGAGATGAAAGCATATCAGTAAACCACCATTAGCCAATCAATCGTTAAACTTTTCCCACTTTCCAGTTTTAAATTCATTACCGGATCTCTTACTTTATCAAATGGTTCCATGAATTTGAAAAGACACAATGTCACATTTAGTTGACCTCTGGCTCAGATATTTGGGATTGGTAGAACTCAAAATCTTTTTGATTGTGCCATTATAAGCTTGAGTTTATCTAGAGTTTTGTATTTTAATGGCTTGGTTTTTTAAGTGTTTAACGACTACTGCTTTATATTTTTCAAGTCCACTATACTTTTAAAGTTTTTAGCAGTATTTTAATTTTTAAATTCCTAGAATCCGTGTACTGGTTGGTTCTACATTAGGGCGGTAAGACTTTTATGTGACCAACAAGATATAGATATTATAGATGGTTCTGAATGATAATAACGTATAGAACAACTGCAACAAATGTATGCATAATGCATCAGTGTTTTTTTTTTTTTTTTTTTTTTTTGCGCACCAATGCATCAGTGTTAACAATACAAAATATACATATTGTTAGAATATGTTAGCATGTATATATTTTTTTCAAAAGATTTTCATATTATATGGATATATTACATTTTCATCAAATACTAATAATGAATAGATACTGTATAAACAAAGATGTAAATAGTAAATACATACGTAGACGGGATGAAAAGCTCGTTAATAGCCACCCAGTCGTTGACATGATCTTTGTTTTTCTTTTCTTTGACCTCCTAGAATTAGTGCCTATATAATTGTATATTATTGTTTTAGATATCCCTTAATATAGTATATTAATAAATCTCGTACGGAATTGAAACTGCTAAATCTATATGTAGCCCACTTGTACAAAATTGTAGACGACTAAAATTGTAGGCATCTGATTTATTAATATAAGCTAGGAAGTGCAACGAATCGTGTCAGCTCTTCGTGGAAGTTTGGTTGTCTGCCAGAGTTCAAAAAAAGGGGAAAAGATAGGTTGAGAATTATTATTATTTTTTCAATTTTTTCATCCATTTTTGAATGTTAAATATATTATTCAACAGAAAGATTATCAACATTAAAAAGGAAAAAAAAAAACTCAAGCATAAACTGAAACAAAGTTTTTTTCTTTTTCTTTTATATCTGATATATTTGATAAATATATCAATAGGTTGGAGTATAGAACCTCATTATAATTGATCATCACATGTTTATACCTATTATATATTAATTTTTTGGAATATTTTGAGCAGTAAAATATATAGTGGGACAAGGATAGTGGTGGGATATGCAAATACTGATGAGTTTTAATACCAAATAAATACACTTTGGCATCAGAACAGAGAGACGAGAAATAGTTGGAAACTTGGAATACTTGTCTGCTACTTTTGAGTCTGACAATAGTAATAGTATGTATGCCTTTTTCTTTCGTATCTTTCTCGAGAGTACAACTTAGAAGAATATATTGCAAGTGTATGTATGAACGAACACATTTGGTGGCCAAGTATGTGGTTTACCGTTACTCATTTTGTTTTCTTCTGGGAAATCACATCCTATATATATTTCATAAGATTGATGTTGTTTTAACTTATTTTCTCCTGTTATTATTAATATTTTGTAAAAGGTGTTGCAAGTAGATAAATTTCGATCATTCGAAGATGAAAAACAATGTGTTGAATTGGTGTATTATGATAAATGCTATAAATATATAACGTTTCTGAACTTGTTGAACTTTTACGGTTGTAAATTAGCTTCAATATATTATACTCTACGTATTTGAATCGAAGCTAAGATGCAAGATTCTCAACAGTACCTACAAATCCACTAGGAATATTGGTGATTCAGATTTAGGATAAAAAACATCAAGTGGACGAAAATCAAACAACAAATATATATAAATGAAAAATTAATTAAAAAAAAAAAATTATGGAGTGGACTGTTCCAACGTCATTTTAATCACATTAATGCGATTTTGATATTATAAGAAGAATAAAGGGAAAGAGCACAAAAACCCTTTTTTCTTTATGTTTTCCCCAAAAGGGATTATTAATTTTCTATCACCAAATTCTCACTAGATGCATTATTTCACAGTGTCACTCGTTCTATACTGTGGAGTACAACTAAACCACAATACCTCAATTTCTTTAATTTCTTTATTAGTACTTGGCCATGGTTTTGCCTAAATTATATTATATGTGAACGTACCCTTTAGTTATACGATATCTCTCTATATATATAACGCACATCAGCAATATGATATGTGTTTACTGATTATAAATTTATAAATACTGGGGGATTCGAGATTCCAAAAGCACAGTGGATCTGATCGTAAACAAAGAGAGAAGCTCATATTCTAAGAGCATCAAAAGGAATCACCACTTTTGTAATATATCCAAATCATATGTTGAGATTCAAAGTTAATATACAATTCATGTAGTTCATCACATGCAAGCGCATCGATCCAGAATAAAAGTCAGTACAAGCAGTACCTAGTGTAAAGGTCAACGAGTGAGTTAACTGGTATTAGAATTTCTAGGAACGTACGTGGTTAAATTCCATGTTTTAGATACAATTACTAGTTACCTAACTAGACGGTAGTGAATATCACAGTTGGGACGATAAAAACTTAATTTATATCATTCATTAAATGTGATATATGGAATATTTAAGAAATACAAAGAGTACTTTTTAAGTGGATATATGTAGAGATAAAAATAGTACTCCCTCCGTTTTAAAATATAAGATGTTTTAGCCAAAGCACGCATAATAAGACATGTTTACTTTTAAAAAGTTTAACTAATCATAAACAAGACCGCATAAAATAAATAATAGAAAATATAAAATTAGTCTAAAATTGCCTAGAAAATTGAAAACATCTTATATTATGAAACAAACAAAAACCTCTAAAACATCCTATATTATAAAACGGAGGGAGTAATGTCTAACTAAATTCCTTGGATGTTTAAAATATGATCTTCCAGTGTTTTCAGAACTGATCATGTAGAGAGCACAAAAAGTAGAGGAGATATATGAATCATGTGGCACAGCATTAACGGCCCTTGAGAACATAATTAATTTAAAAACTTATCAATACGCCTAATTAATCTACTAATTATGTCATTAATTATTTAATCCACGTTGATCCCAAATTTTCATATAACGATATGATCATAATGCTTCCGTGGCTGCTTTGTTCCTAAGTGATTGAGTGGATTTCATACTTTGTTTTGATCACACGACTTCTCTTTCATTCTTTTAAAAGCTATTTGCAATAATATAAGTTTTAGACCCTAATTAGTGATTCTAAATCAGTAGTATTAAGATATTACGTAAATATCTTTTATACGATGTGGCTGTTGTTTGCATATCTTCTGTCAAGTTTCCACATGATCTTTACCCAAAAATAATGCGACACGTACGAGAATTTTTTACGTGAAATAAAGTATAGTAGTGCGGTTTAGTTGAATTCGTGGTTAGTTGAATCAATAGGTAGGAACTTCCATTGGCAAATCTTGTGACATTTATATGCGTTAAAGTTACCAGTCCCATCACACAGGTTGGACTGAAGTATATAATTCGGGTGCTTCAACAAAAATTCCAACTTAGTTTCAAAAAGAGAAAAATAGAGAAAAACAAATATTCCCAATTAAAAGTAGAAAATTGCGTATATCAGACAGGAAAATAGTATTTAATCATCTACCTAAATCTTACTTTGAGAAATCATAACATACACTTGAACCTTTTTCCATCTAAGAACAATAAAAAACTTCAATAGTTTAAAGGAAAACTGCATTAGGTAATTCATAATTGAAAACATAACCCTTAAGAGGAAACATACTAGTAGTTTTGTAGTTACGTGCATGAGCCAAACCAGAGAGATTTTTTGTCCTCCAAGTACTTCAAATCTGGTTTATCAATAGTCCGAATAAGGCTTGAAGTCAAACTAAAATTTCTTTTCATACATAAACTACCAAGTACGAACATTAAAAGAATATTTACGACTAAAACCTACAAAAATATACTATGTACAAAGAGTGGTTACAAGTTAAAAAACAAAAAAAAAAAACTTTAATTGAGACGGAAAGCAACAACTCATAAGTCATAACTATGCTTACTCTATGTCTCTATGATATGTTTGAAAGAAGAGACATAGTGATGAGCATAGACTTTCTCATATCTATCATATTTCTTTGGTATTACTTATAAATTTATGATTTTTCATTAGTGAAATTCGAGGTGAAAATTTTAGTAATTCAAAATACATGCATAAAAATGAAAACTTATCTTTTAAGCAAAAAAAAACAATAGTTTATAATTAAAACCAGAAACTAAACAAATTAGCATTCATTTTTTGAGAGAACTAAAATCTACAGCAAAAGTTTAAAGAAAAAAAAAACACTCTAAAAACTTTAAACATGTATAGCCTATGTTAGTGATGGATTAATTTTCACAAATTTCCATACATTTGGTATGTGAGCATGAATTTGAGTATTATGCATAATAGTAATTTTAGTGACAAAAATGTCGTTGTTTGTATTATAACTAGGACCACTACCTTAAATAAAAAAAACTTAAGTTTACACATGTTTTTATTTTTTGTTGTTAATTAAGTTCTTTAAAATTGTTGAAATATATATTAGTGTTCAGAAGAATGGAAATAAATTCTCACACAGTAATAAATTATTAGCTAAACAAATCATATAATTTGATCATCAGTTGATGTAATGGTTAAACTGCTGGTTACCGAAAACGTAAAAATAAATCACAGCATTAGAAGAGATATATATATTTGGTTTGGACATATATATGAACTTATTAAAAAAATCTTTTAAATTTATCCATATATATAATGTATATACTTTTATCATCCTTATATTTCTAGTTCCTTTATTTGTAAATGATGGGAAACCGTAGAAATTGGGCAAGCTGTGGCTCATGGAAGATGAGCAACCAATTTACACTACTTGGATATGCAATAATGAGAGGAGAATTTATGCGCCTCTGACGCTATGTATATATTTCAGATTATGAATATACCATCTCATTCATATATCAAAAGCGAAAATATGTACATATATATATATATATATAATTGTTCTATTAAAATTATGTTCGAATCATATGAATATGATCCATAGTGGGAATAATATCATTTCATAATTGTCACAATACTTTACAGTTTACACTATTATCTCCCAACAATCAGTTTTATTAATTATATAAATAAATTAATGTTCAAACTTATAAAATGAGTTATCAACTCATACCGCTGTTTCAAGAAATCAATGTAACCTGTGGTTTGGCGCTAGTCGCTATTTCTTCGTCACAAATGTCTTTCCTAAAAACAAGATTTAGTGTATATTATTAGAAAAAGACTGCCAATATGGTACGATTAAAGAAAGAAAACACAGAAAACAAAGTAGAAATTTGATCGACATAACTAGAAAACAATTCTTTAATTTTACTTTTCAAAAATTAGAAGAGGATAAGACTTATGAGTTTGATAGTGGGTTGGAAGATGTGAGAAAATAGATATAGAATTGATCAAAAACCTTACGAAGTGGTATCAAAACCAAACACAAATGATGGGAGAATAAAGTAGTGTAGGATGGATCACATCCTCAAGATTACAATCTTGGTTTGTAGTAAGAACATTGCATTCTGTAAACGGATCATCGTATAATAACCCAAACATTATACAGTGAAATGGTGGATGTTGAATGAATTACAATAATTGATTTCACAATTTGTATAACTAAAATGTATTTACCATGCGAAAACGTATTATTTGTATTACCAAATAATTAGAAAAGCAAATTTAATATGATTTGTGTGACAAAATAAGCGGGAAAAACAAAACATGTGATACCATACAAAACTGATCCAAAATTCTCGACTATCACAAATGAATAGGAGGGCATCTAATTGCTTGATTTTATAAACATTTTCATTAACATTGGGGTTTTGGATCAACGGGTCAAGGCCATTTGATGCCATCTATGGAATATTCTCTTCAGTTGATACCATATACAAAGTAAGATGCCGTGTGTTTTTGGGAAAAGAAAACAAAAGAAACTCTCTTTTTTTCGTAATTTATATTTGGCATTAGCACTAAAGTGGTGATGTACGCATGATCGGAAACAATTGCCATCCTAAGCGAAACTCCAAAGGCCATCATTAATTTCTTTTGTAATCGCTTCTTGTAATTATAACCTTTTTGTTCTCATTTAAATCGGAGTATGCTAATAGTACTGTGTGTTAGTAGTAGTTATATTTATTAATCCACTCAACTATTATGATGTTCTCTGGTTTCAACTTTCATAGGATCACCTAATGATGAATCTTTGTGGTTGAATACGTTTAGCTTTATTATGACATTAGTTATAGTTTATTATGACATTAGTTATAGTTTCATTCTCATAAATTACTTACGAAACTAACAATTTTTCTATATCTCACTGCATACCAGTTGATTAAAAATTTTCTACTTGTGTTTTTACTTTGAAAATTAGATAAAGTTTACTAAGTAAAGAGAAAAAGAATGCAAACTTTCAAAATGGGTTGTTTTCAACTTGCATCTTTAGTCGTTTAGAAACAAACCAACTAGAGTTAGCTTTCAAATGCACCATTTGCAGCAAACAAATAAGCCAGTCACAACCCTCTTAATCTACTGTTCTATACTTACTGTTCTGTTAAATGGGCTTTTAAGAGCTGGCCATCCATGAACCAAATTCAATCAAAATTAACTAGATTATAACCATATGTAACATCCATATATAGTACCAAAAAGTTTGAGGGACTCTAGTCTAACACCAAAAAAGAACCACAGTTCATATAAAGATAAATCTTCGAAAACGCCGCATATGCTTCTCATTACTCACATATTTTATCCATGCATGATATCAAATACTAACAAGACTTTTGTGCGTGGTTTTCTAATCAAAAAAAAAAAAAAGTACACATGATAAGTTAGGATATTTTCCTAAACATCTTTGTTTTGTTTTCCCAATTCTTATTAACTTTTTTTTCATTTTCATTTTTTTCTTCTTCTAAAATTTTGATAAATTTTATGTCCAAGTAAACTTCGTTTTCTTTGTCCAAGATGTCCTTTGCACTAAACTTTTTTCTCTTTTGACGTGGTTGTTTACAAAATCATGTTTAACCAACTTTACCACTTAATTCTTTCTTAATTAACTCGTAGGTCCATGACCGTACCCTTCTTATTTCCGACTCCAACATTATTCTTGTCTTTAAAATTCATATGCATCAAAATGCTCATGAAATTCTCAGCATTATGTTTAACGTAGATAATTATTGGGAAACAAAAATGATTTGCTAAACATTTGAAAATAAAAATCAGTCACCAGTTTGATACATCTGATGATGACTATGGTCTCGATAGTTTTTTTGGTGTCGATATTTTTATTTTTGTGTTTCTTTTTGTGTTTGCATATATTTTTGTATGTTCTAATAATGTTTAAGTACAAAGAAATCCACAACTTTTAGTACTTTAATCAATATAAGAAAAATAAAATACAACAGCCAATACAAACATAAACTTTTGGTATTTAATCCATTTGTGTGTTGCTTTTGTGTTTAAAAACTTAAAGAATATTTGATAAGAAGTGAAGATAATTTTTTTTAGTAAATGGGAAAAATTATTCAATATTGAAACGCAGACCAAAGTGCTAAAATTTACGTTTAAATAAGAGAAATTTCTTTATGGTTTAGAATTTGGGATTGAATGCACTCAGAAAAATTATTAACAGTTATTTAATCGAAACTTATAGTATTACTCTTGAAACATATATACTGTACTGTATGTAAGTTTCGATAGTGATAAAATGTACATCATCTTTCTTTTTTTTTTTTTTTTTTTGAACGAAATAAAATGTACATCATCTAAGTGATATATTAAAAATTTTTGGCATAGGAATTAATAAAAAACATAAATTTTGTAATCTTATGTTGTCTTTTCTATATGAAGTTAAAATTTTAGAACAAAAATGTTGAATTAATAACAAAAGAAACTTTACGAAATACAAATACTTAGAAAATAACTTAATTTAAAATTTCCATAATATCATTTAAAATGATATGGAGGAAGTATGCCTTAATATGAATCTGGTCTCTCGATTAGCATAACAAAGCTATCAAGAAGTTGTTTATTGTATCACGATTCATATTATTAAAATAAGTATACATAATACACGTAATATTACATCATGGATCATAATTATACGTATAATGGATAAAGTACTACTATTTTTGGAAAAAGAATGTATGCAAGATAAATTAAAATATTATCCTTGTTGAATGCAATAGAAGTGTGTTTGTGTGTGGGATTCGTGACGAGTTGCACTACTCACACCAATACTAACGAGTGCGTTATATTCAAATCTATATATAAGTGAGTGTAATTAAGCTTCGCATAATGGCCAAGCAAATTTAATATAAAAAAACAAAAGTTTCCATTTCCCATTTTTATTAACTTTACTTTTACAAATCGCATCAAAAAGTTAAATCTCCTCGTAGCTGCAAACCATGTGTGTTAAAAATATTTTATTTCCATTAAATTAAATAGTCAGTGACCATAAAAAAAAAATATATAGAAACTAAAAATTCACCTTCTCTACACGTCTTTCTCTCTATATATACAAACTTTCTTCTTTCCCTCTTAATGCCTCTCTTAACATTAAACACCTCTCTCTCTTTCTCTCCTCCTTCTCCTTCCTCACATTATAATTTCTTCCCAAGTCAATATTAACATTTATCTAATCAAAACGGAAGAAACTATATGCGAAGAAGATGGTGAAGTTCTCCAAGGAGCTAGAGGCACAACTCATACCTGAGTGGAAAGAGGCCTTTGTTAACTATTGTTTACTAAAGAAACAAATCAAGAAAATCAAAATCTCTCGTAAACCAAAACCGGCTTCTCATTACCCCATTGCTCATCACTCCGATTTTGGTCGATCACTTTTGGACCCGGTTCGTAAATTGGCCCGGACGTTATCGGATAAACTTTTTTCCAACTCAGAAAAACCAGAGATCCTCCAGGTAATTCAATCAGTTAGCTACTTTTATTTTTATCTTAATTAAGACAACATGCTTGATTCTTTTGTCGCTTTGAATGATTAGTTTTTTAAGTTCCGTGTAAACTTTTTGTAACCTTTGCTAATCAAACTAGATTACAAGTCTAAACGCATTTACCCGCAGTTTGAACATTGATACCATTAGGGACTAAAATATTATAATTGGTGAGACCGTATGTTTTGAGTTTGTCGGATAAACTGTGTGTGTTTACTCTCAACTATTTAGCTTTGAAAAATTTGGAATATAAATTTTAAGGAGAACGTTTATGTAATGATTTAGTTATTATCTTGTTTGGTCCTATGATTGTTTCGATGGAGTTTCGTGTCTGCTTACGTCTTTGTAATTGCTTACGCGTCAGAATTACCGGTTATTTCTGCTTTGTCTACATGAGAAATTTGCCTTTTTAATTTTTTTTTCTATTTTATTTGATTTTCACATTTTTATTATAGAGATATGTAAATATTACATATTTGGTAGAGTTTTGATATGTTAAGTCTTGTGGACCAAGTTAGAAATTTTTTAGTGTGTATCGAATATGTAATATTTACATATCTTCGTATCTCTGTTCAGGAAAACAATCATTTATGCATATGATTTAGACCTTATAACTTTAGCTTACCTAAGTAACCTACCGGTTTCCTAATTTAAGAAAAATCCTATAACTTCACTATCCCTAAAATCTGCAATATTTTTAATTTTTCAGAAAACAAATTAATGCTTACTTATTAGACTGTATTTCTCTCATGTTAGAGGTTGATATCGCTAATTCCAAAAAAAAAGGTTTGTATTTCTTCATAGTCTCACGAAAGCCAAAGATGCGGAAACGGTTGTGAAGATTGTGATATCTCACGAAACCATCGTGACGGGGGAAAATATATATAAAGACATAACAAACTCACAAGTCACCACCCCTAATTCAATGACACGTCTGAGAAAATATCAAAATAAAATAAATATGATGTTTACATGGTTTGTTGAATTAAATGAATTTTGTTGACAAAATAAAAAATCAAACTAAAATTAATATCATGTTTTTGTTTTCGTGAAATTAACAGGTAAGGAGAAGACGAAATAGCTCAGAAACTGGAGATGATGTTGAGGAGATTTACCAAACTGAACTTGTTCAGCTGTTCTCTGAAGAAGACGAGGTATAAAGCTTAACCTTAAATATTTGATCTATTATTCTGATTCTATATTTAGCCATAATGCCATATTAATACACTTTTTCCTATTAAAAAAACTTGAATAAGAATTATGGTGCATTTATCTTTGCGACTTTATTTAATGTATATCATCATCAGTATTAATACTACGGATTTGTTTTTTTCTTACTATTGAAAAGCAGACAATTAAATAAGATATAGTAGTGTTTTTATTGCTAGCCTAAATTGCACACAACACCCACTTCCTAAATCCTAATGAAGATGGTCAAATTAAAACTACTTTTTCTCTTCCACTAGAGGCATAAACGTTTGAACTAAGTATTTGGATGCTTTTGTTATTGTTTCTTTCAGGTTAAAGTGTTTTTCGCAAGACTAGATGAAGAACTAAACAAAGTGAATCAGTTCCACAAGGCCAAAGAAACAGAGTTTTTGGGAAGAGGAGAGATTCTCAAGAAACAGTTGGAGATTCTTGCAGAACTCAAACAGATCTTAAGTGATCGGAAGAAGAGAAACTTGTCTGGATCACATCGCTCCTTCTCATCTTCTGCTCGAAACTCTGATTTCTCAGCAGGTCAGTCTCCTTTCTTATTAATGCTTTTAATACAAGTTAGGTCTGATTGAGGGTAGTTTAATAAATTCCACAAGTTGACATAGACTCTTTAAAAAGCTAGCCATTAATATATCTGAGATATGACGTGGTCTGCACCCATTAGAAAACCACAAAAGTGCATGTCCTAAAGGCCGTTTACGTAGTGCGGCTAGTAAAAAGGAAAGTAGGTTATTTAATCTTTTATAACTCTATTTACAATTAATAATTCAAGTAATTCACAATAGAATTATAGAAATTTTACTACTGAAATGACAATTTGTTAAGCTTACGAATCTATTGCACGTGGATGCAAAACTCGAAGCTGCAAATATTTGAAAGAGAGAATTTTAGAGTTTAGAGATTTTATATGTCGACATATATATTCAATGGCCGACAAGAACATGAGAACACAAATCGAATTCTACTAACAAACAAAAAAAATGTTTGTGAGTAAGAAAATAAAAATGGGCCGACAATAGATGACAAGGTCGACACATTTTTTTTTATTTTTTCTCTTAGATCTTGTGTCTTTTGTTATTAGTAACAAAATATATAATTTTGTTTTGATTTATTTTCTTATTGTTTAGGGTCTCCTGGAGAACTAAGTGAGACACAAAGTGAAGCGTCAAGAACTGATGAAATAATAGATGCACTTGAGAGGAACGGTGTGAGTTTCATAAACTCTGCAACGAGGAGCAAAACAAAAGGAGGCAAACCAAAAATGTCTCTTCGAGTCGACATCCCCGACGCCGTGGCTGGAGCCGAAGGTGGCGGTGCAAGATCCATAGCCACTGCCACTTCTGTCCTGTGGGAAGAGCTCGTCAACAACCCAAGAAGCGGCGGAGGAGATTTCATCAACCGGAAAAAGATTCAATGCGCCGAGAAGATGATACGAAGTGCCTTTGTTGAGCTCTACAGAGGTCTTGGCTTGTTAAAGACTTACAGGTAGATTCATTGACCGACTCAATATCATAATATTTTTATTTGGTAATGATTTCGATGTTTTATAATTCTTGGTTTTGCTTTTTATTTTGGCAGCTCGTTGAATATGATAGCTTTTACAAAAATAATGAAGAAATTTGATAAGGTAAAGGGGCTTGTAGATGTTACTTTCGGTTATAAACCAATGACAAAAAGATAATTTATAGTGGTTAAATGATGAATCTTTTAAATATGGACCAACAGGTTTCTGGTCAGCAAGCATCATCAACTTATCTCAAAGTCGTAAAGAGATCGCAATTTATCAGCTCTGATAAGGTAATACTTAAATCTTATAATTAGTTAAATAAAAGGAGGTCTAATGCTATGTATTGAAAGACTAATTGATTTATTAAAAAACGAAGGTGGTAAGACTGATGGACGAAGTGGAGTCCGTATTCACAAAGCACTTCGCCAACAATGACAGGAAAAAGGCCATGAAATTCTTGAAACCCCACCAGACTAAAGATTCTCACATGGTCACTTTCTTTGTTGGTACTTACTTTTTTATTTTCTCTATCTCTACTACTACTTTACTTCTTTTATTTTCAAGAAAAAAAAAAAACAATTCACCAAGAGTTTAAATAAATTAAAATTGTTTTTTTTTGTTCGGCAGGATTGTTTACGGGTTGCTTCATCTCATTGTTTAGTATTTACATAATACTTGCACATCTTTCTGGAATCTTCACCTCTGGTGCCCAAGTCTCTTATATGGAGACTGTCTATCCTGTTTTCAGGTAATTAACGAATATATTCATTATTTGCAACATAAATATAAAAAAAACCAATGAGTAATCAATTCAACACAAAGAGAACATATTCTTTTTTTTTGTTATTTATTCTGATAATTTGTATATATTTTCGTTGTTTTACAAAATGCAGTGTTTTTGCGTTGCTGAGTCTACACATGTTCATGTACGGATGCAATCTGTTCATGTGGAAGAATACGAGGATAAACTATACGTTCATCTTCGAGTTTGCACCAAACACAGCGTTGCGTTACCGGGACGCGTTTCTGATGGGAACCACATTCATGACCTCGGTCGTGGCCGCTATGGTCATCCACCTCATACTCCGCGCCGCCGGTTTCTCAGCCAGTCAAGTTGATACCATCCCTGGCATACTTCTCCTGGTAAATCTTAATTACTTATAAGTTTGATTAGTCATATGGAACGTTTTAACGGCAATCGCAGTTTCAAAACGCTAATTTCTCTTTTTTTGGTGTGCATGCGACAGATCTTCATTTGTGTCTTGATTTGCCCTTTTGACACATTTTATCGTCCAACAAGATTCTGCTTCATTCGCATCTTGCGGAACATTGTTTGCTCACCTTTCTACAAGGTAAACCAATATGTTTATATATTTTAGTTACTTTCAGCACAAGCAATCTGCAGAAACGTGGTTTTAAGTTTTATTGGTTTTGTACGGAATAGGTTTTGATGGTTGATTTCTTCATGGCCGATCAACTTACTAGCCAGGTAAATTGACTGATTCAACATCCATAGATTTTTACGACATCGAATTTAGTCGATAACTAAATTATTAATCGTGTTCTATTCAGATTCCATTGCTGAGACATCTTGAGTCAACTGGGTGCTACTTCATGGCTCAAAGCTTCAAAACACACGAATACAATACCTGCAAAAACGGAAGAATCTACAGAGAACTTGCTTACTTAATTTCTTTCTCACCTTACTTCTGGCGTGCCATGCAAGTAAGTTTGCTTAGGACTTTTTGCGCTCTGTTTTTTTTAATCAAGTCCCTTAAAACCTCTTAACTAACATACTATGAGCATTAATTTACAGTGTATAAGGAGATGGTGGGACGAATCAAACAGTGATCATCTAATAAACATGGGAAAATACGTGTCAGCGATGGTTGCAGCCGGAGTTCGCATAACCTACGCGAGAGAAAGCACAACCTTGTGGTTAACCATGGTGCTTGCGAGCTCTGTTGTGGCCACCATTTATCAGTTATACTGGGACTTTGTCAAGGATTGGGGTCTTCTAAACCCTAAATCCAAAAATCCATGGCTAAGGGACAATTTGGTTCTCCGGAACAAGAACTTCTACTACCTCTCCATTGTAAGTCTATCACATAGTCATAACGTGTTTCGCATGTTAAGATCTTCTACTAAATGCTGAGTTGTTCAGGCGTTGAATTTGGTGTTGCGAGTTGCTTGGATCGAGACTATAATGAGATTCAGGGTCAGCCCTGTCCAGTCTCATTTGCTAGATTTCTTATTGGCTTCCCTTGAAGTCATTCGTCGAGGACACTGGAACTTTTACAGGTAAAAAAAGTTCACCTATGTCTAGAGATTACTCTGTTAAACTTGATTATGGATGCTAATTAAATATGAATCTTTTCTTTTTTGTAATTACAGAGTGGAGAATGAGCATTTGAACAATGTTGGCCAGTTTAGGGCAGTGAAGACCGTACCATTACCGTTCCGTGACATGGACTCAGACGGTTAAACAAAGATAAGGGTTTTATACTTTGGAGGGTTTAAGTCTTGAACCAAGTTCCAAGGATATGAAGGAAGCATTTCGGATTTTGCATCGATGTAACCATATCGAGGAATAACCTTTGGGAAACTCTCGAAATTGCCTAACCAATTTATCCTTTAAAATATGAAACATGGGGCTAATGAATTCTAGAACTGTTAAACCCTCCAAAGTGTAAAACGAACATCACAATTTAACTTCCTAGTTTATATATTGATTTCTGTAAATTTTGATTTGAGTTTTATTTTCAATAAGTCTTCTTTTTCTAATAAAGAATGTCACTATCTGCTCAAATTATATATTTAACTTTCTTCTCGTTTATTTCTTAGTCTAATTAGCCCGGTTTTATTTATAGGACGAGTCTTTAACTATGAAATATCATATTGGTCACACATAATTTGATTTTGATTAATAGGAATAACTTTACAACTTAGATAAACACGAAATTTTATGCAAGGATATAGAAACCACTAAGCTTTAGTGAGATATGCCAGTGGTCATAGACTTAGCGATTCGTGTGGAGATACAATAAGCGGTAGACATGACTGTGATCATAGGATTAACACCAACAGCACTAGGCAACGCACTTGCATCGCACACAAACAACCTCTCAGCTTCCCAACTCTCTCCATTCAAATCTATTGCACCTTCTTTTTCATTTTCTCCGATCCTACAGCTTCCCATCTGATGAGCTGAGCAATAAATGTTCCATTTCTCAGTCATCCCCTTTGGCCCTTCCTCTGAACTCACCGAGTCCAAGAACTCTTCGATCGAATTCTCATCAACACCTTTGCATTTTAGTATCTTCCCATCGCTTCTGTGAGTTCCCACTTCCTCTGCTCCAGCTGCAATTAGTATCCTCAACGACTGTCTAAGCCCGGCTATGATATTACCTTTATCGGTTTTGTCGACGACGTACCTTATCCTTCCTTCGGTTTTCACTTCCCCTGATCCGCGATCTCTAACTATGGTTATGAGACTCGCGGTTCTTGAGTATCTAGCCATTCTCGTCTTCATGTCAAGCCCTGAGGTCCAAGGAAATAGCACCGAGAATGAACCTGGTCCTAATGACGCTGTCTCTATGATGGCTCTAACTTCTGAATCTTCTGAAAACACTTTGCTCACTGATGTTATGATCCCGCCTTCGTAGGACTTGCCCTTGAAACTGAGACTAGAAGATTTCTTCTCCGGGAAGTAACCCCACGACATTAGAGTAGGGTGTAGGTGAAGGTTTCTACCGATGTTTCGGTTTCTCAACCCGCTCGAGATCATCAAAGGAGGTGTTAAAAGAGAACCCCCTGCCGAAACCGTAACTTTAGCTTCGATTATAAGCTTCTTTGCTATGTTTCCGTTTAAAGACTTCGCCATAACTCCCAAACACTTCATTTGCTTGCCTCCTACGTTACTACCCTTCTTTTCGAGTATGAATCTCTCCGCTTTACATCCCGTTAGAACCACTGCGCCGTGACTCACCGCGTCAACAAGCCAAGTCTGGTCGCTTCCTTTCTTGTCTCCTTGTCTACATCCATACCCGCAAGATCCGCAATAATGACCCTCTGAGGAGTTACGCGGCACGTTTTCGACATTAACCCCAATATTTTCGCAACCTTTTCTCAAAATCTGATTCTGAAAACTCTCCATTTCACATTTCTCCGTGACACCCATCCTTTTCCACACGACGTCCATAGCCGAAACATATTCTTTAGTACCGTAAAAAGGTATCTTTTGATCCTCTGACCATTCTTGAAGAACCGACTTCGGCGTTTTGATACACGCAGACCAGTTCACAGCAGACCCACCACCTACCGTAGCTCCAGCCAAAACCATAAGGTTCCCATCAACAGTTGGGAGAATCCCTCCATTTTCGTATAGTTTGTCCATGCCAGGACCTTCGTAAGGACGATAATCGGACGGCGTATAGTAACTTCCTTTTTCAAGAACAACCACTTTCAAACCAGATTTTGCTAGAACAGAAGCAGCCACGCCTCCTCCTGAACCAGATCCGATCACCACAGCGTCACATTTGATTCTGATGGTATCCTGGTCCATATCGTGGTCAGCTTCAAGGCCTTTTCGAGCAAGTGATTCGAGGAGAGTCTGCTCTGTTTCATTCATAGTCTCCACTATACCTTTCTCAAGAGGTCTTGCTTTATAGGTTTCAGATGGTTTGTTTTCGTCAAGATTCACGTGGTAGCCTATTGCTTCCCATGCCGGGTTTTCACCTTTTGGACTCACCTACAATAAAAATAAGCAACAGATAAATCAAGAAATTCTTGAAGATTTATATTAGTAGCTCTGTTTTTACGTAAAATCATACTGAAATATAAAGGCTTTTAATCCGAATTTTTTGTTTTGGTATAAGATTTTCATTTTTTTTTTTTTGTTATGCCTTTAGTATACGATATTAAGTAGCTTTGATACACTTAAGATCTAGGTTTTTTCATATTTGTGGGACCAATTGTTTATGTAAAGTAAATTAGTAACTTTTGTAACCAAAATAACAGTGAAATTAGTAGTTACATACGCTAAAGTAAATATCGTATATATAAATTAATAATTGTTTGGTACGGTTTTAGGTTTAAGCTTTTCTAATTTGTGGATATTTGGAATATTAATAATAACCTAAATAAAACAAATTATATAGTATGAGTGTTGGTTTAAAACGATTTAAACTTGGATGATTTTACTTAAAACATATCATTAATTTTAACAGAAAATACGTGTTTCAGTTCTTTTGGCTCTATTTGATTTCACTTTTTGTATTTTGTATTTTTGTTAAACTTTGGATGTATAGTAAATATTTAAATCTTAACCATAAGATTCAGTTTCCGATTACTTGGATATATTTTAGACTAGTTTATCCGGATTGAACAACATAATCTATCTATGTGGTTGAGACAAAGTCTTGGACTTGGTGTAACAAAAAAAACAAAAAACAAAAAACAGAAAACAGAGAGGATTTGAGATATATACCCGAGAGAAGAAACAGAAGAGGAAGATAACTTTGATGGAGACAAAACCAGCTCTAATAGGAGTTAAAATCCAATTTCTGAATTGTTTCTGAATTACTCTTTCCCTCTTCTCCAATGACAGCTCACTGAACTTCTCAACAAAAGGCCATCTCGTGACCAAACACTCGGTTCCACAAATGAGCAAGGTCCCAAGCCGAGAAGCAAGCAAGAACAATATAAGCCTAGTAACAAGACAAGCTTCCATCGTCGCTCGTTTTGTGAGCAGCTCCATACTCTGCATCCATTAATAACAACAACAAGTCTTTCACTTTTTTACTCAAAACCTAGGGTTCTATTTTTAATAACTCAATATTTTTTGACATTTTAGGGTTTATGGAGAACCACAAACAAATCATTAGGTCACACGTTCTTGATTTATGTTTAAAAAAAACAAAAAAAAAGTTGGAGCACTTGAAAAAAAAAACAGAGGATTGAGTCGGTGAACACTGAACAGAGAAAGTGTGTTGTACCTGGCAAAGGATAGGAGTTTGTGATGCAGATGTTGAGTAAAACGACCGGAGAGCCTCTTTCCGGTGGTTATTATCACCTGCGCCGGAGAGTTCTTCTTGCGGTGGCGCCACTGGAGGAAAGACAGCTTCACAAAAGCTAGCTAAGGTTTCCATCTCTGCCGCCGTGATGTCCCGGAGACTAAATTTTCCGGCGATTCTTTGCTTACCCATATCACACAATTCGCTCAAATTTGACAAAACAAAACAGAACAAAACTGGAAGGTTCTTAAAGTGTTTTCGAAGCGCAATCTTCGTTATGATACATATGGATGGACACAAGCTTACAGCTGTCTGCAATATATAGAAATAGTTAAATAAACCAAAATTGCTAAAGAACCCTCAAAACTTATTTAATTCTTTTTTGATGATTATAGTTTTTCTATTTGCCGTTTTAGAAAGTAGATGTACCTATTTGTCGTGATAGTCGTAATGATGATAATAGACAATTTTAATTGTTGTATATGAAAAGCGTTTTAGAAGTTATGATGATAATTGACAATTTAATTGTATATGTAAACAATTGGACCAAATATTGAGGATTTTTTGGAAACGATGCAAATAATCAACCCACGTTGTTGTTTCTTTCGATTTCTAACTTAAATGCCAAATTCCATTAGGTATCATACGATGTAGATAGAGTGTATATCTTTCAGGGACCGTATGTCAAATTCTCTGAAATAGTTGTTAATACACTAAACAATTGTAAAATATAGGGACTAGTATGCAATTGGTAGGCACTAGTATGGGTGAAGTCTATTTCAGTTTTTCTAGATTGGAACATGTGAAAATAACGGGCAACTATACGAAACGATTAGTAATTAATGATTAATTAATGATTGGAAAAAGTAACAAAAGTTTAGCAAAGTTCTCATAGTTAATAGAAATCACGTGCGATGCTCTTATTTGTTTATTTTTGTTTTTTTGTTTGTTTGTTTGTTTGACTACTACGATGCTCTAGAGACCACAATTTGAAACTTGTGATATCAAACTTGTGAGTTAAATGCAAGAGCCCCCATTACGGTTTTTAGCTTCCTTGTTGGTATACGTGTACTCGATTTCTTCTCACAAATTCGAATTATTATATGTAGACTTAAATACGAATCTACTGGCTTTCCTATTCGGCATACGTGTATAACTTTATAAAATACACGTAACCCTAAAAACAAATAATACTTTACAACGTCGCCGATCCTTTACAAAATACATATACATTAAATAGAGTGGTAGTTTGGCGGTTTGGGCAAGAAACTAGTTTTACTTCGTTCTAAGTTTCAGATATATAATATACGATGTGTTATAGTATTATCGCCTAGGCGCGGATCCATGAATTATGATACATAATGTATCGATTATTAAAACACAATTTCGATGAATTATTTATTAAAAAGGCGTACTTGGATGAGTTGTATTTTGCAGCAAATTTATGGGAATCAGTGGAAGCCAATTTGCCTTCAAGTCAGCATTTGCATGTCATGCAACAGTCAAGAGTGGTCATGCAGTTCCCATCTAACCAGGTGTCATCGAAGCATCCGATAACAAGTCAGATAAAAAAAAACTCTATCTATATTATAATTAGTTTTAGTGTAACCTAAGCTAACCTAAGCTAAGTGTTCTCTATCTACGATGAAGCCCTGCAACTCTGGTTCTCCACAAGACCTTACGCTCGTTCTTCCACTTCTACTTAAGTTATGAACACTTATAGGATATTACAATTTTTTTTTTAGCTATTATTTTCAAAAGATGAAGCATTCATTGTAAAAACGTTTTTTGGTTGAATACAATTTTACATTCATTCAAAAAAAAAAAAATATATGATTCTTTACTAATATAGTATGTTCTGATCCCAAATGGTTTGGTTAGAAGATTTCCTCTGCCTAGGTTATCGGTAAATATTGCATAATTGTTTGGTAATAAAGACATGTTCCGCTTTAACTTTTACAAATAAAAGTACAAAAACTGTTACCGTGGTGCATGAGCCAAGAGTGTACTAAGTTTAAATAAGGTTTTGTCTGATGAAAATATTCGACAGTTCACAAAAGTTTGATATTGATATATAAGTTAATTTTTTTGGCACTTATTTAAAACTTCTCTCAACTCATGTTTGATTTTACTTATTTAACCTTTTCAATAATTTTGTTTAATAAAATTCAACATCTTACCCTACTATTTTATATTTCCATATTTTTTTCTTTTATGATTTATAGTTACATATTTAATAATAATTATCGATTAAAACTTAGAGTAAACTAGAGCTAAATAATTGTTTATATTTTCTATAATATTTATAATTGATTTTTTTTTTGCAAGTAAAAAAAATAAGTTTAAACACACAAAAAGAATTGGTCAAGAATAATAGAAAATTATAATCAACAATGATGTTTTTTTCTATTTCCAAATGAAACGATACTAGTCTCTATTTATAGATTTTTTAAAATAATGAATTTTGTTCTTTTTTTATTTTATAAAAAATACATTAATATACAATAATTAAGATCAAATAATTAGGATGAGATAAAAATTAATAAAAGTATCATCAACCAATCAAAATAAAAGCAAGTTTTTCTACACAGAAAAAAACAATTTTCACTTGCGTACAACAGACTCACTGTCTTCTCCTCTCATAACTCGTTATATGCAATGCATGTCCCATTTTCTTCAGATTCAACCAGTACATGTGTTTTTTACAAAATTCAATAATCTCATTGCATCGATTAAACAGTTAAAATTTTTATTCAGCTACCTTATTATACATATTTAGGTGATATCGGCGCCAGGCGCAAAAATAAGATTTATTAATTGCTTAATTTTTTCGATATGGATGATGAATATAACATAAACAATATTATAGTAATAGATTTGAAAATATTTACATTATTGTAGTTTTCTGACTAAAATATTTCAAATCAAAAAAAAATTATTATTAACGGACCCCAACATTCCATAATTAATGTACACTTTCGAATTAGTTTTTTTTTCTTTTTTCAACCAAACATTAATTAAAAAGAATTCCAAAATTTGTATGTCAAACAGGAGAAAAAAAATTTACAAAAGAAATTACAAATCTGTTATTATTTATTATTCGACCAAATATTTTTAATGGGCTCTAAAAGCTTTACATTTTAGTTGTTGGCAAAATAAATCTTTAAAACACTCCCAAGTCTCAACATGACGTGTTTTGCGAAAACAACACTCCCATATTACATTTTCAAGCGGAGGCATCAGCAAAAAAAGTCTTCTTATAAAACATGCACGATGACTTGTAAAAAATGGTATTTCTCTTGTATAGGGGTCGGATTATGTGTTTTTGGGTTGTTGATTTTGCATTATTATGTGTAGTAATTACGAATTAGTATAGCTTAGTGCTTAAAAGTCAAAAATGTGGTTGGGCACAATTAAAGATGTGTTACAGGTTATTATTAATTAATTAAGTAATAATGTAAAGCAAACTAGCGTTTTATTCCAATTTCAAGATAGCCCACTTGTTATTAGACCTTTTTCCGTTAATCATGTTACTTTCACAAAAGCATTTCGTTTGGTTAAATAGACAATACGTGGATACTTAGTACTGGTAACTTAGAAAACGACTGATTTTTTTGTGTTAAGAAGATGTGTTTTTCACATGTTCTACTTGCAAAGGAATAATAAATGTGATCGTGCCAATTGATTATACTGTTTAACTATATATGTGTTCAGATTAATTGATTAAAATATATATTTTATAGTTTTTTTAAAAACTATTGCTGAAATTTTTCTTGTTCATTAGTATTCTTCCGTTTTAATATAAATGATGTTTTAGGTAAAGTTGTTTCAAAGTAATTCATGTGTTCAATATTACATGCAAAAAGTTAAATGTTAGAGCAGTTTTATCGATAAACAATGAAATTTCTTTAAATATCTATATATACTATTTAATTATATGTTTTTATAATGTTCTTCTGGTAATTAAATCATTGTATTTGTATATGTGACATTTTATCCAAAAAGTTAATAAATTATTTTATACAGTATGTGATTAGTAACAGTCTCTTTCTTTTCAATCCTTAATTTTTTATTAATATTCTTTCTGTTTTATAAAGAATGTCATTCTGAAGATTTTTTATTGTTTCACAAAAAGTGTTATTTTACAATTCCAATGTGATTTTTTCATTAAATTTTCTAATTACCATTAACCCAAAACTCATTTTTATTGAATTTAAACCACTAATCACTTATTAAATAGAGGCAAACATATATAATTCTATGTTTTCTTTATTTGTGTGAATTGTGTCAAATGCACTCTTTGTGAAACAGAGGGAATATAATTCTGTCAGATACCGGGTGCTTTTATGAAAAAATCGATCAATTATAATTTTCATCATGTTTTTTTTTGTCAACCACATATTAATTATAATTTCCATCATGTTTTCTTATTGGTTGAATTCAATTAACTTAATAATATTTTATGTAAAAGAGATAAATCAAATAAAATGTTTTGTGTCTTTTTAATTGGTGTATCAAAAACCTTAAACATTAATAGTTTCAATTACAAGATAGCTTCAAAGTACTAAATTACGAGATAGCTTCAAATAATCGTGCCACACTAGATACAACAATTACTACATAATTAGGAAAACAATCAACATGTAATTAGAAATTGTGCACCAATATCTCTGAAAATTGTAAAAGCAAATAGAAGTTAAGTGTGTAACTCGAGTATTATTTTTAAATTGTAATCAAATGATTAAACGTTCATTCTCTACCATTTTCTCACCAAAATTTGACTTTGGAAACTCGCATTGCTTTGCGTTTGCAGCATTAATGGAGTATAAATTGTCGAGTATACTATAAATATATATATATATATATAATGTGTTTTTTTGAACAACCCTATATATATATATATATATATATATATATATAATGTTATGCTAGAATCATACGAAAGTACATGAGTTATAAATGATGTCTTACTGTTTCCCATCTTATATTCGAATTTGAATCTCTTTCAAGTAGTATTTATTAACACTAATGTTTTTAAAAAAAATTGACCCTAATTATGTTTGTTTACCGATTAGTACGCATATAATTTCATCCAGATCCATTCACACTAAGTCACTAACGTGTCTACTTTTCTTGGTCGAACAGTTCGTCATTATTATTTACATGTTGCAAATAACCACAAATTGAGAAAAGGAAAGACTAAAAAACCTCGTAGAGCCCATGGTTTAGCACGCGGTATATCATGGACATAAATAGTAAACTGTAAACGGCAGAACCTAAACACACAAATGTCAACAAACTGAATTCAAGCTTTTAATACTACAACCCCCAATATAACTAGCTACAACATCATTTTTTTTCAACATAATTAGAACCCAACTGCCAAAAAGTTATCACAAATTGAAGTTTCAACCATTGAATTGCTGCCACCAAAAATTGGATGATATTATCTCTAAAGACAAGAACGAAAACAAAAACAGAAATTTTCTTATTTCATTTTTTTTTTTTTTGACAACAAAATAGAATCAGCTCAAATGAGCCAATTTTGGAGGAAACGAGTTCACAAAAAAAACATGCTGCGGAGAGAGTCTCGCTTGACGAGCCAGGGAGTCTGCATTGACGTTCGAGCTACGGGGAACAAAAGATAGAGAGCGCTTGGTCTATCTTGATATCTTCTAGGTAGGTTGTAAAAGCCGGCCAGTCATGAGGAGAAGACACCATCTTCACCAGATCAGAACAGTCCGTATAGAAAGCCACGTCCCGGTAGACGTGTCCGATCATGCACCGCATAGCCCAATAAAGGCTTCTACTTCAGCATGTAATGGAGATAAACTGCGTCGGAAATTGGTAGCTCCCATATCTGACCCCGAGTGACGGGTAGAACAAACCCAACCTGCACCTGCATAAGTATCCGACTCTTTCCAAGAGCCATCAACAAAACACCGATAACCTGTGAAAGAGGGGGGAAGGGAACGTATGGGCCCCCTTTGTCGAGAATTAGGGACTGGTGAAGTATGAGGTTGGTCCCCATCCTCAACCTCCACCTGAGCCTGCAACCAGACAGTTGCCTCGCCCTCCACCAATCGTACTACATCCAGGGGATTATCAATAACATTCTCAAAGACACGAGCATTTCGCGCTTTCCAAATATACCACATAATCCACGGAAAAGCGACTTTCTGTGATCCCGGCTTAGCATGACCCAAGAAATCATCCATGTTAGCGTATACAGACTCCGTCGGAAAAGAAACCGAACCTACAGGGACCTGAGCTAAAGCCCACACCTTCCTAGCCGGTGGGCACCGGAAAATAGCATGATTAATTGTTTACTCCTCAGCCCCACATCGGACACACCTAGAATCACACGCAATATCGCGACGCCGAAGATTAGCCGAAACCGAAATACATCCTGTCAAAACCTGCCACATAAAATGTTTTATTTTCGGTGGACATGAAACACACCAGATACCAGCCAAAAGGGGAGTAATCTCTGGACCCACACGAGAGACCGTAGTAGCCTGTGAACTTGCCGACCGTTCCGTATCATACCCAGACTTAACTGTATACTTACCAGATTTTGTAAAATGCCAACCCATGGAATCGGGTAGTCGGGTACTTCCTAAAGGAATGGCCCCTATCAGATCAACATCTTCCAGGGCAAAATGTGTGATAATCAATTAAATGAGAGATTTTAAGAGAAGGATCCTTGAAAGGACCCTTGATGTTCGCTGGTCTTGGGGATTGACCCGGTACCCAGGGGTCCGTCCAAATCGAAATGGACTCCCCCGAACCAACCCGTAAAATAAGCCCTTTATTAACCAAAGATCTAGCGGAAATAATACTTCTCCACCCATAAGAAGGAGAATAAGATCGTATCGGTTCCAAAGGATTGGAATTGCGATAGTACCTGCCTTTGAAAACCCGAGCAAACAAAGTATCCGGGGCGTCAATCAGCTGCCACAATTGCTTTGCCAACAAAGCCGAATTAAAAGCGTCAACATTCCTAAAACCCAAGCCCCCCAATTGCTTACTACAACAGAGCTTTTCCCAAGCTAACCAATGCATCCCCCCAGACTGTCCTGAAGAACTCCACCAAAAATTTGCCACCGCACTCGTGAGTTTTGACGTTATTGTTTTCGGTAAACGGAAGCACGACATTACAAATGTCGGGACCGCCGTAGCTACCGACTTGATCATCACCTCTTTTCCCCTCTTTTCCCTCTTTTACCGACAGGGTGATCCGTTGTCCCCTTATTTGTTTATTTTGTGCACGGAAGTCTTAGTGGCAAATATCCGGAGGGCAGAGCGGGATAAACTGATTACAGGGATTAAAGTTGCGAATAAGTGTCCCCTAATTACGCATTTGTTATTTGCGGATGACAGTCTATTTTTCTGCAAGGTTGATAGGGATCAATGTGGGGTAATTTTGGATATCTTAAAACAATATGAGGCAGTCTCGGGCCAGCAAATTAATTTTGCTAATTCTTCAATCCAATTTGGTCATAAGGTGGATGACGCTGTACGGACGGAGATGCAGGGGGGTTTTGGGGATTACGAATTTGGGTGGTATGGGATCATATCTAGGGTTACCGGAGAGTCTGAGTGGGTCTAAGACAAAAGTTTTCTCGTTTGTTTGTGATCGTCTTCAGGGTCGAACGACGGGTTGGTCGGCAAAAGTTTCTTATTTCATTAAAAAAAAAAAAAACCCCTTTACTCAATTGATGACCTCATAAAACGTTTTTTTTTTCTCATGTAAGAATCCATTCGTACAGTACTAAAATATATATTCAAATACGAAATTGTATTATTTTCAAACTTCATCATCACTACCAAAAAGCAGAATACGTTGTTCTAAAAAAAGAAATGCATATATGAAAGGCATGCATGTCATATGACAAAAAGAGAGAAACACAACTGTACTAAGTATTGGAAGCAACATAATTTGTCCATTACAATTATGTCGATTAATTATTCGTCAATTAAATTGGTTAGGATGCAATAAATTTCTAACGCTTTTGGAGAAATATGTACGGGGCAAATTAATAAAAATGAAACCAGAAACCTCTGATCATGAACGTGTGAATGTCAGAATTTGATTAGGCGGGTTAAATAACTACAAAAAATAGTTGGGGTCAAAGCTTCTGTAGATGTAAGTAACAACACTAGATCGAGCTAAATTGTAGACTTGAACAAAAGAATCATGTGAAATATTGTGGGATTGGGCATCTTCTGATATCTTATTGGGCTTTATGAGATCCTTATTTAACTCGATTTTGATTACATTATACATAGAATTGCATAAAACGACATCACTTATAGAAAATGTGAATGTAATAATGACAACATTTTTGGTTAATAAACACGTATTTAGGAAACGTGACAGCTTACGCGCTAACCCGTGGTGCTTCTCAAATCACACAAACTCAACAGAAAAAAAAAAAAAAAAAAAAAAAAAAGACAAGACAAGAGAATCTTTTACTTCTGTTCTGTGTGTAGATGCTTCTTCTTCTTCTTCCCTAGAAATAAATATCTCAACTCTCTTCGTGTGTTTTTTTTCTTGATTAATCAACCATGGCGGCTTCTTCTACTATCTCATCATCACTACTACGTTCACCACCGGCGCTTCTTTCCGACCACCGCTCTTCTCCTCCGCCGTCCACCAGATGCTCTTTCTCTTCCTCTCCAGTTCCCAGATCGTCTCGTTTGCGTTTGACTCAGGCGAATTCGTCTCTCGTTGAGGTATCCATTGGCGGCGACAGAGATCCTCCACCACCTTCATCATCTGGATCGGGAGGAGACGACAAGGGAATCGCATTGCTCAAACTCAAATTACTTGTGAGTCTCTCTGATTCATAATAAAAAAGAATCAATTTTGTGATATTAGAATAAAGTTAGGGTTTTTATGTGTGTTGTGTTGTGAGAATTGTAGAGTGCAGTTTCGGGATTGAACAGAGGACTTGTGGCGAGTGTTGATGATTTACGAAAAGCTGAGGAAGCTGCTAAAGATCTTGAAACTGCTGGTGGACCTGTTGATTTAACCGATGGTCTTGATATACTCCAAGGGAAATGGAGGTTGTTGTATAGCAGCGCCTTCTCTTCTCGGTCTTTAGGTGGTAGCCGTCCTGGTTTACCCACTGGTCGTTTGATCCCTGTTACTCTTGGTCAGGTATATCTTGTCATGTGAATTCTTGAATCATTTCCTCTGTTTTCTTTTTTATCAGTCAAGATTTGGTTTTTTCGGGTATGTGGTCGAGTAGTGTGTATGTGTACCGTATGGTCTATTGAGTTTGAATGGTGATGAGATAAGAATCTAGCTTTCTAAGGTTTCAATTTTGCAATGTCAGCTATGTCCAAATCACTCGAAAGCAAACCTTTTTCTATGTTGCCAAGTATATGTGTATGTGTATGTGTATGGTCTGGTCTATCATTGGTAGTCTTGGTTGAACTTAACGATGATGAGCTAAGACTCTTGCTTTCTTTTGTTTAAATTTGGTAACGCACCTAACCTGAGTTAGTCTGTAGAAAGCAAACTTCTTTTATATTGTCTCTTGTTTCTGATTCATAAAAACTGTGTGGAACCAGGTGTTTCAACGGATTGATGTGTTTAGCAAAGACTTTGACAACATAGCAGAGGTGGAACTAGGTGCTCCTTGGCCATTTCCGCCATTAGAAGCCACTGCTACATTGGCTCACAAATTTGAACTCTTAGGTTTGTGTCTCTCTTTGTCTCGTGTTTTACGCTTATTGAATTGTGTAAGAGCAAAATGCTAATCCGCAGCATTTTTTGATATTGATGGGAAAAACAGGCACTTGCAAGATCAAGATAACATTTGAGAAAACAACAGTGAAGACATCAGGAAACTTATCACAGATTCCTCCGTTTGATATCCCGAGGCTTCCCGATAGTTTCAGGCCATCATCAAACCCGGGAACTGGAGATTTTGAAGTCACCTATGTTGATGATAGCATGCGCATAACTCGCGGGGACAGAGGTGAACTTAGGGTATTTGTCATAGCTTAATTCTCAAGCATTGACATGTAAAAAGACGAACAAAAACAAACTTTCTGCTTGTAGCAGCCTCATGAGTTTTGTACAAATCATGTGAACAGTCTGTTCAGAACAGATAAAGTCATAACGATAAATGAGTGTCCTGTTAAATTAGCTATATAAATGAACTGCATGACTTGAACTAATTGCACAACGATATAAAACTTTCAGATTCTGCATCATAATGCGGTCTCTATTGAGTTAGATTCTTGAATTTTTTCATAGAGAGAGAACAGATTTGCAAAAAGTTATATAGAAGGTCGATGATTAACAGCAAAACCATATCTTGATGAATCAAAATATAAGAGTCAACAAGCAAAAGACGAGACAATCTTATACGAGAGCTAAAACAAAAGGATTCCAAATCCAGCAAAGTACAAAAATTGTAGAACATAAGACGAAACCAACTTAGAAAAGTGATGTTCCCTTCCCCTTTTTGTCTCCACCGATCTCAAAATGCTTGCACCTCTGTTAAACAAACAACAACAATACAATGTAAGCAAATCACAAAGTAACACATCCAATAATAACAACTCAAGAATGTAAAGATGCTTCTTCTCACCTTGATTGGGCGCTGAGAGAAGTGCTTGCAGCTCTGACACTGAAGCCTCAACACAATCTTCTTCGTGGTCTTAGCCTGTTCAATACAACATGTATCTAAGTCAAAAACTGATCCTATAGTACTATGTTCTCACTGCTCAGATTCAAGATTCTACTACACAATTTAGATACAGAATCAATGGTTCCCTAGAACTAAGTTCAAAAAGCAAAAACTATCAATACAAAATAAGATAGTTCAATCTTTACCTTCTTGTGGAAGACAGGCTTAGTCTGACCACCATAACCAGATTGTTTACGGTCATAACGACGCTTTCCTTGAGCAGCAAGACTGTCTTTACCCTTCTTGTATTGGGTAACCTTGTGCAAAGTATGCTTCTTGCACTCTTTATTTTTACAGTAAGTGTTCTTTGTCTTTGGAATGTTCACCTTTCATATTCATAAACCCAAAGAAATGAATCAGTTACACACACATACATATATAATCAAAAAGAGACTCTTTAAAGATTAGATCTGGAAAGAAAAAAAAAAACAATACATCAATCCACACATCAAGTATTGTTGATCCTCAAAGATCTCAATCCCAAAACCCGAAACGAACAATTAAGAATTCGAAAGTGAAGAAAGAATTTACCATTTTCGCGTCTTCTCTGCTCTCCGGTGAAGCTTCTTGTTGTGTGCCGTCGTCGTCCACTAAACTAGACGAAGATGTTTATAGAAAAAGCATTTATAGTACAGTTTCTGAAAACCCTAATCTGACTTTGGGCCTTAGTAAAACTATTAGGCCCATATTTCATTATTTGTAGTATGTGGGTTGGACATAAACTATAGGCCCATTTGTTTTTTTTTTTTTTTGGTGTGGTGGGGGATTGTGTCATTTGATGGGTTGCTTTGTGTATAAAATAAAAACATTGATTACATCAAAGACCTCTAGAACTTGAAGTGATCAAATAAATCATCGAAATCAAAAATTTACAATTTAAACAAATGGGGTTTCGTTTGAACAATACATGTAACGCAACAAACAGTAGAAGTCTAATAGATGTGAAGACACAGTCAAGGCTAATATATACTAATCGAATCCTAAGAAAACAATAGAAGGTTTGCTTGTGGATATTTTTAGTGTTAAGCAAGCATATAATTCACATCCCTTATTCACAATCATCAAAGGGTTCTCCTTTCTCGACTTGATATGAAAAGCATTGTTCTTGTAGTCTTGTAATGCAAAAGCATTTCCAAGAAAAGGGAGAGAAAAGACAAAAAGTGTGTAGTAGATCATGAGAAGAAAAGCAAAACCACCACTCTAGTCTAAACTTGAGAACAACACTCTCTTTTTTTTTCTTTCTTTCTCCTCTTCATCTTTCATCTTCCTGTAGAACTTCCAATACCCGCACAAGGGTAAACCGCTCTCACGGATATATCTGTTTCTTTAGACTTTGCTGGTCCATTAGGTGGAAGAGGTTCTCCTCCTCCTCCCCCTCCCCCTCCTCCTCCTCCTCCTCCTCCTCCCGCTGATCCTTTTGACTTTCTTTGCCTCGAGTGTTTTGGTCCTACAGGCTGATCAGTCTGTTGAGGTAAATCTAACCCTGAACCTGACTCTGACCCCGAACCTGTGCTCTGTTCTCTCTGTTTACCCGTACTGCGTTTTGATGGCCTCATTGATCCTCCTGCCCTTGATGGAGATTCTGTAGGTGAGTTGTTTCCTGTTGATGTCTTACGTCTCCCCTTGTTTCTATGCTTCTCCCCGGAACTCCCAGGTTTCTTGTTAGAGCTTCCTTTCGTCTCAGTCTTGGTGCGATCTTGAGACTTGAAATCATGCATCTGCATATTCAAAAGAAAATATTTTGACCTAATCCACAAGCAAAACATATTCATAGAGTACAAAATGTTTATATTCATTGAGAGAGAAGAAGGTTATACCCAGCTTGGTGTGGTTGCAGAGGGCCCTTCCCATCCTATATGAGCAACATGTTTGACATCGGTTGGTATCCCAATCTGCATCTCTGGTTCCTTCTCATCCTCTACAACGATAATAACATTTATTAAGATGTTTGATTATTGTATGTAGACATATCTATGAGTTTGTTTCGAGAACTAATAAACTCACCGAAGATACGAGCAATGTACCTCAACCCTTTTAATAGACCCTTCATTTGTGAGGTCATATTCAACTTGCAGCTGCATACCTAGCTTGCACACCAAGCAAATATCACAAACCTTAATTTTTTTCGTAAATTTAATGCTTTTCTTTATATAGATTCTTCTTGGTTTAACTTTTATATTATGAAATTGTAAAATAAAATCTTAAGAAGAAGAAAAAACAACTTACATGTTTATGGAGTAAATAAAACCCGCTTAACAAAAAAATATGTTCATAGAGATATCCAAGAGCTAGAGAGTTTCTGCAAACTTTGAGTGGATCATAAATAAACAAATAAGAAGAAAAACAATACAATTTTTTTTTTTTTTTTTTTATGTTTTGGAGAAGAGGGAAAATGAACAAGATACCTGGTTATTAAAACCTTTAAAAGGTTATGTTCTTCAAACTAGTTTCTGAAAAAATCGACTTCTTGTGTTTGTTTATCCTGTTTTCTTATTTTGGTGAAGAGAGAAGAGAGGTCACGTAAGAAGAAGAAAGAAATCTCAAATGTTTTTGTCCTCTTTGTTCGATCACAAAGGCTCTCTTTTTTTTCTTGTCTATTTCTTTTTTACATATGCCTAAAGCCTACGTGGTGGATAATTATTGGATGTAGAAGTTGCAAGTCAACGGATAGCCAGAAGATTTTTTTCCCTTCTTTGGTGGTTTCAATGCAATTTCTTAAAATTCTATATTAAGATGATGTGAATCGTTTTATGTACTGGCAAACGCGGGAGATACGGTTCGTTGTTAGCTTTTTAGAGAAACAAACCCAAAAGAAATCCATCTCTCAATATATATATATATTTAGTTATCCTATCCTACTATATTATATTAATTGGGAAGTACAAATATGAAACTAATCTTAAATGTGTAAAAAATTACATTCAATTGCTATTAGAAATTTTTAATTAAGCTTAATTAATTAATTTAAATAAATATAATTAACTAAAAATAAAAAATAAAACTCACAGATCAAATATTAAAAAATCTAAAAAAAAAAAAAAAATCTCTCTCTAATAAATTATGGACAAAATTAGTAAATATGTTTTTTAAAAAAAATATAAACCAATCAGTTTTAAAAACTAAGATTTTATATCCAAGTATACAATATAATTATATTTAATAACTAAATTTGAAAATTTCAAATTATGATTCTCCTATCATCTTTATTTTATTTTATTTACAAATTGTTTGGAATTTTCATATAATACTTATCATTAATAAAATGCAGAATTTTTTCTGCATATGTTGTGATTTGAATTTTTAAAAACGAAGATATATCACTCAATCTATGAAAAATGTGTGTTTTAATTTCCACATTGGCGGGTTGGTAAAACTAAATTTATATAGATGATAAATTATAATTTTTAGTTTCTCACAATTATAATAATAAAATTACTATTTTATATTTCACAAAATAATGCTGTAAATACAACAAACAAACAATTGAAAACTGAAATAATACGTCAAAAAATAAAATACTATAATATTCTAAAATAATAAGTATTCAAATAGACTAATAGATTTACAGAATAATTAATAATAAATATTATTTCAAACAAAATAATATTTTTTTAAAAATATAACAACAACTTTTATTATTATATTATAATTTTTTTTTAAAATGTTGACCCGTGCTTTAAGCACGGGATATCTCCTAGTATCTGTAGAATTTTGCAATACTAGTTTTTATGATAGTTAACAACTTCCCAACAAGGCAAATCCATTAATATTTAGCAAAACTATATTAAAACACACATGTCAGTAATTAAAAATTAGAAGCATAAAATTTTATTATTTGCAGAATGAGATGTTTTGTCTTTCACGCATTAGTTTTTTTAGTTGTCGTCGTCGTTATCCGGTTTCTTGGTGAATTTAACGCCGAGCAACTTAAGGAAACTGAACACAACCCCTATGACGCACAGTGCAATGGCGACGCCTATCAAGATATTAATCCACAACTCCATTGTTAAAAGAGATCTCGTTCCTGGTTAGAAATGGGAGTTTGAAATTCATTTATATATAGTTGGGGGCTTGACTTCTACATGCATGGTTGGATTCGCAATATGATATTGTGTCTAACAGTAATTGGGTGTGCATGATGTGTGTATCAATAAAACACAAAAGCACATTAAAACATTAATTTGACTTAATTTTATAAAAAAGATTCTTTCAAGGAGTAATAAGAGTTTCTTCAAAAAATTATTATAAAAGCTATACTTTAGTATTTCGTTTATCTTTTAAATAAATATTAAAAATACAGATTTCCTTTCCATAAATATATTTTTATTATTTTTAAAAATAATAATATATCAATAAATTGGATTTTTATTGTATATATAAATTAAATTAATTAAAAAATCTCTGAAAAATTAAATTTAACTTTGTTTTAAGCTATATAACTGTATAAAAATCATAAATAAAATAATCTAGTGTTCATCATATCATCCCACATACTCAAATTTGTATCCCTAAAGCTATAAAAGCTAATTTTTAGTAATTTGTTCAAAAAATTACTAATAAAAGCTAATTTCGAGTATTAGTTTTTATCTTTTAAATAACTTTACAAATACAAATTTCTTTTCAATACATATTTTCTAAATTTTAAAAGTATTCTTTTTTTAATGTTATCTCATGATTTTAACTGGATACATAAATGAAATTAACTAACAATCTCTTAATTTAATCCTATAGTTGAGATATTTGTATAACAATAATAATCTTAATGTTCATCGTATCATCTGACATGTGAAAGTTTTTATCCCTAACTTAAGTATAATATCCCCTATATAATAAAACAGAAGTAGACTATATAATATGGGTTATAAAATTAATTATTTGATTATTTGATAAGTTATAGGTTATATGAGTTGTAACCATTAGTTAAATCTCGATTTGAGATCCTCTTATAAAGTATATTCAAAAAAAATAAAATAAAATCTCCACTGAATATTTAAGTAACCATATATAGGCAACAAAATCTCAAAAATTAATATTATTCACAACAACTTTTAAAAACAATCATTTTTAACCGGCATCCTAAATTTCAACCCAGTTCTTAAATTTTATTCACAACATCTAAAAACAATCACATCAATTATATTATAAATAAAAACTATAATATAGATAAAAGAAATTTCAACCCGTGCTCTAGCACGGGTCCTAATCTAGTATATATATATGGGTGAATTTGCCAGATAACCAAAACAAAAAAAACAAACGAAGAATATAGCACCTTAATTAAAAAAATTAAGTGAATAACTATTGACTAATGTAAAAAGACAAAAAGGGGTAACGTGAATGACACGCGAAGCCAACAACGCTGTTGGAATACAAAGGTCAATTTTTATTTATTTTTTGTCTTTATTTTTTTCTTTATTTATTTGGATAAATAGTTCTTACCCCATTACAGTTTAATGTAATATAGGTTTTCAACAAAAATAATTAAAACTTTGAAATTTATCTTAAAAAATAGAAATTTTTTCTGTATTTGATATAACTTGAATTTTTAAAATCGGTGGTCGAAAACTTTAAGTGATGAATAGTGTTTATAATGAAATAGTATAGGAAAAAATAGTATGGAACATAAATAACTTAAATCTATTTTTTATTTTATTTTTTGTGATCAAAAATAACTCAAATCCAATTAAACACTAAAAAAGTGTTATACCTTAAGGGATACAACATAAACAACCTAAGCAACCATGTAAACACTAATTTTAAGAGATAAAATATAAACAATCAAATTAAATGCAAAACACAGAAAAAACATTATACCCTAAGTGATACAACATAGACAACCCAAGCAACCGTGTTAAACAATGGTGATAGCGAAAAGTGATAGCAATGACTATGGTAGTAGCGGTGATAGTGATGGTGACAGTAATATACAGAATAGTGTTTGTTTACAACACTTAAATGAAATAGTATAGAACAAAACTAAATAGTATGGAATGAAACATTTTTACTAAAAATGAAATAAAATAAAATGAAAGTATGAAACAAGTCATATAAAATCTAATATGTCGAGTTGAATATTTGCCTAATTAAAAGTACTATATATCCTAAAGGATACAACATAGTGTAACACCCGCAAACCAATTTTTGGTATTTTGGTAAGGGTGTCGATCGACACCCTCTAGTGAGGCATCGATCGACACCAGTTGTGGCCGGTTTGGTCGGTTTAATTTTAATTGTCCGGTTTGGGGAGTTGGTTTAAGGAAAACCCTAGCTCGGGTTTTTAAGAGGGGAGCTCGAGTTTTTCTCCTCTCTTGGCCGTTTTTGTCAAAAACAGAGAGAAAAGAAGTGTTCTTGAGATTGTGAGTGAGATTGTGAGATTCTTGGCTGTTCTTGAGAGATTGGAGGCTGGGAAGGTGCTAGAAGCTTGCTAGGAGTGAGGGATTCGTCCTTATTGGTCAGAAACTTCCTGCAAAGAGGTGAGTGCATGACCATGGCTTATCTAAGCTAAGATCTCTAGATTCTATGTGATTTGGTGCTTATGTGGTTGTTTCTTTGAGTTCTCTATGATATTTCGTTGCTGTCTGGGCTGGATTTGGCTTCTGGGAATGCAAGGAGCGGATTGGAGAAGCTTGGAGGCGAGATCTGGAGTTTCTGATCGAGGGGAAATCGCTGCTCGGCATCGGTGTCGGTCGACACCAGTTGGGGTGTCGGTCGACACCAACGCGAGGACGGCTCGGGACTTTAGCGAGTGTCGAACGATGCCATGTGGAGGTGTCGGTCGATGCAAACTAGGGTTTCCGGGAGTGTCGGGCAGGGTGTCGGTCGACACCAGTTTGGTGTCGGTCGACACCAGATGTTCAGTATCGATCGACACCATCTGGTGTCGGTCGACACCCCTTGTTCAGTTACAATGGACGTCGCATGCTTTGTATATTGCCTGGTTTGTTTTATTGGTTGTTGTTTGTGGCATGTAGAGATCTTATTGCTTGTGTGTATAGCCCAGTAGATGGGAGGATTGCCTCACTGAGTGTTTATCAAATACTCATGCATCTCAATTTGTGTTTGTGGTGCAGGTAAAGGCAAAGTGTGATCGTGGAATCAAGGCAATGAAGAGGAGGATGTTCTAGGGACTCGATTGGATGTTGTCTGGCATTGCTAGGTTGCTAGAGTTGGGTCATTAGAAACATTGCTAGGTTGCTGGTTCCTTGTTTCTTGTTGTTTGGATTGATTATTGTTGATGATTATGGTTATTGGTTTTTATTGGAGTATTATTGGATATTATGATGGTGTTGTTATTTCCGCTGATGTTTGTGATTGTGGTTAGGTGGCTAGTGGGTATGGGACCACTAGTTGTAGTTCTATTTATTATATTATTATTTAAAAAAAAAAAAAAAAAAAAAAAAAGGTCGGTCGTTTCAGTTTGGTATCAGAGCCCTTACGGTTCTAGGTTTGGGTTCACTAGGTTTCTGTTGTAGATGTTTGGGATTGCATGTCTTGATTGATTATGTGAGTTAGTCAATTGTGTGTGGCATGGAGTCCTAGAACATCCTCTTCGAGCCTTCAATGAGATTCCACGGTGAGTTATTGTTATGTTTCTTTGTGTGGTATTGATTTGTTTGCTTAGCCGTCTGTTCATGGTAGTGCAGATGGTTAGAGAGGATGCTGTGACTGGTCGAGGTCGTGGACGCGGACGTGGTCGCGGACGTGGTCGTGGTAGGGGCAGAGCCCCAGTGGTTAGTGAGACCGAAGACCAGAGCGTGACAGCTGAGGGTGTTGGCGAGTCACAGGATGTTCCAGGGGATTCCGTGAGTGTGGCAGGAGGGGGCGGTGTTGATGCTCCAGTGGCCGGTGATGCTAGGGTCCCGGGTGTGGAAGTCCCAGCGGGTGGAGTCCTTGGTACTGATGTTGTGGCTATGCTAGCACAATTGTTGGAGCGGTTACCACCTGTGGTGCCGGCTCAGGCTCAGGTAGTGCCACCAGTGGTGGCGGAGGAGCGGCAGCCAGTGGCTGCGGATGTGGGAGTTCATGCTCGTTATCTCAGCATGTTGTCAGAGATGGGTAAGCTACGTACCGAGCAGTTTTCGGGAGGTGTGGATCCTACTGCTGCGGATGCGTGGAGGACGAGGGTGGAACGCAACTTCCATACCTTGAGATGTCCTGAGGAGTTCTGGGTGGACATAGGGGTCTACTTTTTGACTGGAGATGCTGAGTTGTGGTGGAGATCTGTGGCTGCTAGGAGAGTGCAGCGGGAGATGACTTGGGCTGACTTCGTTTTGGAGTTCAACCGCAAGTATTTTCCGAGAGAGGCATTGGATCGGTTGGAGGTGCAGTTCCTTCAGTTGTCTCAGGGGACACGGTCAGTGCGGGAGCTGGACTTGGAGTTCAGTCGACTTCTGTGTTATGGGGGTCGAGCTATGGAGCCTGAGGAGGCTCAGGTTAGGAGGTTTATGAGAGCTCTACGTGATGAGTTGAGAGTTCACTGTAGAGGGAGGTATTATGCTACGCGTGCAGAGTTGGTGGAGACTGCAGCAGAGATTGAGGAGGATATCCGAGCACAGTCAGTGCCGGTTGCACCAGCAGTTCAGCCTAGTAAGGCTCAGCAGCAGGGTGGTTCTAGCAGGGACGGTAGGCATGCTCAGGGAACCAAGAGGAAGTGGGAGGCTACGCAGAAGCCGAGTGGTGCGGGTTGCTTCGGGTGTGGGAGCAAGGATCACAGGGTTGCTAGTTGTCCCAAGAGGAGTGTTCCGACTACGGGGCCTCGGGTATGTTATCACTGTAGGGAGACAGGGCACATTAGGCCTTTTTGTCCCAAGCTACAGCCGGCAGCAGTGGCAGCGTTGCAGCAGGTGCAGCCTGGAGGTCAGCAGGTGGCACGGATTGAGCAGGCGCCACGTGTTTACTCGACAGTAGAGACTGGTGGAACCAGTGCCGGGGCGATCACAGGTATAATTTCTGGTACTTAATCTTGGTGAATTTTTGTAGGGTCAGATTTTATGTTCCTGTGATAAATTGTTAGGTTCTCAACACATGAGGTTTGTGTAGGGACCTTGTTGGTGGGCGGGTTTAAGTCCTACGTTATGTTTGATTCTGGAGCTTCGCATAGCTTCATTACTCCAGAGTGTGCAGAGTGTGCGGGGATCAGCGGGGATCCTGGTGAGCGTGCAGGAGTTGTCAGAGTTGCGGGAGGCGAGTTCCTGAGAGTGATTGGTCGAGCTAGAGGAATTGATATTCAGATCGCAGGAGAGTCATGGCCAGCAGATTTGCTTATCAGTCCAGTGGAGCTGTATGATGTTATTCTCGGGATGGATTGGATGCATCGGCATATGGTGCATTTGGATTGCTATCGGGGTAGAGTGGAGTTTGAGCGTCCAGGAGGGAAGTTGGTTTTTCAGGGTATTAGACCGACTTCGGGGAGTCTCGTGATCTCAGCCATTCAGGCTGGGAAGATGATCGAGAAGGGCCGTGAGGCTTATCTGGTTACTATATCTATGCCAGAGTCAGTGGGGAAGTCTACGGTTAGCGGTATTCCAGTAGTGGAAGAGTTTGAGGATGTGTTTCAGACTTTGCAGGGATTACCACCATCTCGGTCGGATCCTTTTACCATTGAACTGGAACCGGGGACGACACCGTTATCCAAGGCTCCTTACAGAATGGCTCCAGCAGAGATGGCAGAGCTGAAGAAGCAGCTAGAAGATTTGTTGAGTAAGGGATTCATCCGTCCTAGTGTATCACCGTGGGGAGCGCCGGTGTTGTTTGTGAAGAAGAAGGATGGGAGTTTCAGGTTGTGTATTGACTATCGGGGTTTGAACCGGGTCACTGTGAAGAACAAGTATCCTCTTCCTAGGATCGATGAGTTGTTGGATCAGTTGAGGGGTGCTACTTGGTTCTCCAAGGTAGATCTGGCGTCGGGTTATCATCAGATACCGATAGATGAGGCAGATGTGAGGAAGACTGCTTTCAGGACGAGATATGGGCACTATGAGTTTGTGGTGATGCCTTTTGGATTGACTAACGCGCCAGCAGCGTTTATGAGATTGATGAACAGTGTGTTTCAGGAGTTTCTGGATGTATCTGTCATCATTTTCATCGACGATATCTTGGTTTATTCCAAGAGTCCTGAAGAGCATGCAGTGCATTTGAGGGCGGTTATGGAGAAGCTGCGGGAGCAGAAGTTGTTTGCCAAGTTGAGCACGTGTAGTTTCTGGCAGCGTGAGATGGGCTTTCTGGGTCACATTGTTTCTGCAGAGGGGGTTTCTGTAGATCCAGAGAAGATTCAGGCTATCAGAGATTGGCCTAGACCGCAGAATGCCACAGAGATCAGAAGTTTTCTTGGGTTGGCAGGTTATTACAGGAGATTTGTGCAGGGGTTTGCAAGCAGAGCACGTCCTATGACTAAGTTGACAGGGAAGGATGTTCCTTTTGTCTGGTCAGAAGAGTGTGAGGAAGGCTTTGCAAGCCTGAAGGAGATGTTGACTACTGCGCCAGTGTTGGCTTTGCCTGAGCAGGGAGAACCCTATGTGGTTTATACAGATGCATCTAGAGTTGGTTTGGGTTGTGTTCTGATGCAGCATGGGAAGGTGATTGCCTATGCTTCGCGACAGTTGCGGGTGCATGAAGGCAACTATCCTACTCATGATTTGGAGATGGGTGCTGTAGTTTTTGCCCTGAAGATTTGGAGATCTTATCTTTATGGTGCAAAGGTGCAGGTGTTCACAGATCATAAGAGCCTGAAGTATATATTCACTCAGCCTGAGCTGAATTTGAGACAGAGGCGGTGGATGGAGCTTGTGGCAGATTATGATTTGGAGATAGCCTATCATCCTGGAAAGGCTAACACTGTTGCAGATGCTCTGAGTCGGAAGAGGGTAGCTTCGGCTCAGGAGCAGGAGATGGAGTCTCTGGTAGGGGAGATCAGTGCGTTGAGCTTATGTGCTGTTTCACAGGAACCGTTGGGTTTGGAAGCAGTAGATAGAGCAGATCTTCTGAGTAGAGTGCGGTTGGCTCAGGAGAAGGATTTGGGGCTGGTGAATGCCTCTAAGGATGTGGACTCAGAGTATCAGGTCTCAGATAATGGTACTATCTTGGTGCACGGTCGTGTGTGTGTGCCCAAGGATGAGGAGTTGAGACAGGAGATTCTGAGAGAGGCTCATGCGAGCAAGTTATCCATTCATCCAGGAGCGACTAAGATGTACCGTGACCTCAAGAGGTACTATCATTGGGTCGGGATGAAGAAGGATGTGGCTAGCTGGGTTTCGAGGTGTGATGTGTGTCAGCTAGTGAAGGCTGAGCATCAGGTTCCTGGCGGGTTACTGAAGAGTTTACCCATTCCTGAGTGGAAGTGGGATATGATCACCATGGATTTTGTGGTGGGTTTGCCAGTGTCACGGA
Source organism: Camelina sativa (assembly GCF_030686135.1). Classification (NCBI taxonomy): domain Eukaryota; kingdom Viridiplantae; phylum Streptophyta; class Magnoliopsida; order Brassicales; family Brassicaceae; genus Camelina; species Camelina sativa. Next base: position 14,357,039 of record NC_141894.1, on the reverse strand, counting down.
CCTTTGATGCTATTTGGGTCATTGTGGACCGGTTGACTAAGTCAGCACATTTTCTGGCCATTAAGAAGACTGATGGAGCAGCGGTCTTGGCTAAGAAGTATGTGAGGGAGATTGTCAGGTTGCATGGGGTGCCAGCGAGCATTGTGTCTGATAGGGATTCTAAGTTCACTTCGGTATTCTGGAAGGCATTTCAGGCAGAGATGGGCACTAAGGTGCATATGAGTACAGCTTATCATCCCCAGACAGATGGACAGTCTGAGAGGACGATCCAGACGCTGGAGGATTTGCTGAGGATGTGTGTGTTGGATTGGGGTGGCCATTGGGCAGATCACCTGAACCTGGTAGAGTTTGCTTACAACAACAGTTACCAGGGGAGTATCAAGATGGCTCCTTATGAGGCTTTGTATGGGAGACCATGTCGTACACCATTATGCTGGACTCAGGTGGGGGAGAGGAGCATGTTTGGTGCTAGTTTTGTTCAGGAGACCTCAGAGAAGATTCGGGTTCTCAAGCTGAACATGAAGGAGGCTCAGGATAGGCAGAGGAGTTATGCCGATAAGAGGAGGAGAGATCTTGAGTTTCAGGTAGGAGACAGAGTGTACCTCAAGATGGCCATGTTGCGGGGTCCGAACAGGTCATTGTCAGAGACTAAGTTGAGTCCGAGGTATATGGGTCCATTCAGAGTGATTGAGCGGGTTGGACCAGTGGCATATAGATTGGAGTTACCTGAGGTGATGCGTGCATTCCATAAGGTGTTCCATGTGTCTATGTTGCGGAAGTGTCTCCGTGAGGGAGAGGAGGTGTTGGCTAAGATTCCTGAGGATCTTCAGCCTAACATGACTTTGGAGGCGAGACCAGTGAGGGTTCTCGAGAGGAGGATCAAGGAACTTCGGAAGAAGAAGATTCTTTTGATGAGAGTCTTGTGGGACTGTGATGGTGTTGAGGAGCAGACTTGGGAGCCTGAGGCAAGGATGAAGGCAAGGTTCAAGAAGTGGTATGAGAAGCAAGCCGCGACTTGAGCTTGTTTAGCCTGGTCCCATCTGTAATCCGTGGCTGGAGCGGGAATGGAGTATTCCAGCCCATCTCTCTTGTTACTCGGTCGCTTGGGGTGGTTGGTTGTGCGACTCAGTAACAAGATGAGGTGGTGTTTGGGGTACAAAGTTTCCGTGAGGCGGGGTTGTGAAGAGAAGTTTCCAAAAGTGGAAAGTTTCCGAAAATGGATAGTGCTAAATATGGAAAGTTTTACGGAAGTTAGAATTTGTCCATTTTAGCGGTGGGAAGCCTCGGAGGGGCTTTGTGGCCTTTGTGGCGGACTTTCGAGTCAGGGTGCATGTGTGTGGCGGTCTTTTTAGACAGTGTGTGTGGCCTTAGTGGCGGGCTTTTAGCCAATTGTGTGGCCTTTGTGGCGGGCTTTTAGCCAATTGTTGGCCTTTGTGGCGGGCTGTTTAGCCAGATGGTCTTTGTGACGGTCCTTCGGGACAGATGGTCTTTGTGACGGTCCTTTGGGACAGATGGTCTTTGTGACGGTCCTTCGGGACAGATGGTCTTGGTGACGGTCCTTCGGGACAGACGGTCTTTGTGACGGTCCTTCGGGACAGATGGTCTTTGTGACGGTCCTTCGGGACGAGTGGCCTTGGTGGCGGTCCTCTTTAGGACATTTGTTTTGGCCTTGGTGGCGGTCCTCGTTGGGACATTTTGATGGCCTTTGTGGCGGCCCTTGTGGCGTGTGTATGATCCTTGTGTGGTCATGAGGTATCCCGGTGAGGGGATATGTGGTTGGTAGGACATTGAGATGTCTCTACGCGAGCCACGGGAAGGAAACCTGGGTAGGGATAGGACTCAGACGTGTTCAGAATCGTTTGCTCGCGACTCTTGGGGGACCTAGGTTCTCCTAGTACTGCTATATTCAGAGACTTTGTGGCTCGGGAGTATGGTTGGTATATCGACTTCGGATGACGATCCGGGGGCGCGCTGTAGGGTGGCAACCCGAGAGACGAGTTTGGGCTTTTCCTTATATATTATGGCATGCGGGCTTAGGCCTGATGAGGAGCCAACATTGGCACGCAGACTTAGGTCTGATGATGAGCCGATGAAACTCAAGGTCTAGGCCTATGAGTAAAGGAAAGTCCAAAAAGTCAAGAGCAAATGACGCCTGGAGCGTGAGTCTATCGCCTAGAGGTGACCTTCTGTAGATCAGTCGGAGGAGTGCGGGCCGTGGAGACGGTTGCACGGGAGTCCTTGACTGATGGTTGTGTGAGATTCGAGGACGAATCTAGTTTGGTGGGGGAGAAATGTAACACCCGCAAACCAATTTTTGGTATTTTGGTAAGGGTGTCGATCGACACCCTCTAGTGAGGCATCAATCGACACCAGTTGTGGCCGGTTTGGTCGGTTTAATTTTAATTGTCCGGTTTGGGGAGTTGGTTTAAGGAAAACCCTAGCTCGGGTTTTTAAGAGGGGAGCTCGAGTTTTTCTCCTCTCTTGGCCGTTTTTGTCAAAAACAGAGAGAAAAGAAGTGTTCTTGAGATTGTGAGTGAGATTGTGAGATTCTTGGCTGTTCTTGAGAGATTGGAGGCTGGGAAGGTGCTAGAAGCTTGCTAGGAGTGAGGGATTCGTCCTTATTGGTCAGAAACTTCCTGCAAAGAGGTGAGTGCATGACCATGGCTTATCTAAGCTAAGATCTCTAGATTCTATGTGATTTGGTGCTTATGTGGTTGTTTCTTTGAGTTCTCTATGATATTTCGTTGCTGTCTGGGCTGGATTTGGCTTCTGGGAGTGCAAGGAGCGGATTGGAGAAGCTTGGAGGCGAGATCTGGAGTTTCTGATCGAGGGGAAATCGCTGCTCGGCATCGGTGTCGGTCGACACCAGTTGGGGTGTCGGTCGACACCAACGCGAGGACGGCTCGGGACTTTAGCGAGTGTCGAACGATGCCATGTGGAGGTGTCGGTCGATGCAAACTAGGGTTTCCGGGAGTGTCGGGCAGGGTGTCGGTCGACACCAGTTTGGTGTCGGTCGACACCAGATGTTCAGTATCGATCGACACCATCTGGTGTCGGTCGACACCCCTTGTTCAGTTACAATGGACGTCGCATGCTTTGTATATTGCCTGGTTTGTTTTATTGGTTGTTGTTTGTGGCATGTAGAGATCTTATTGCTTGTGTGTATAGCCCACTAGATGGGAGGATTGCCTCACTGAGTGTTTATCAAATACTCATGCATCTCAATTTGTGTTTGTGGTGCAGGTAAAGGCAAAGTGTGATCGTGGAATCAAGGCAATGAAGAGGAGGATGTTCTAGGGACTCGATTGGATGTTGTCTGGCATTGCTAGGTTGCTAGAGTTGGGTCATTAGAAACATTGCTAGGTTGCTGGTTCCTTGTTTCTTGTTGTTTGGATTGATTATTGTTGATGATTATGGTTATTGGTTTTTATTGGAGTATTATTGGATATTATGATGGTGTTGTTATTTCCGCTGATGTTTGTGATTGTGGTTAGGTGGCTAGTGGGTATGGGACCACTAGTTGTAGTTCTATTTATTATATTATTATTTAAAAAAAAAAAAAAAAAAAAAAAAAAGGTCGGTCGTTTCACATAGAGAATCCACAGATTCGATTTAAACGCATATCGAATATAAACGATATACCCTAAAGGATATAATATTGTCAACCCCAACAACCAAATTAAATGCTAAAAAATAATATATAAATCGTTTGCATACTTCTAATTATAATTTAAATTTTGTAATTATGCAATATATATAACTCAAAATTTGAGAATGATATTTTAAAAATAAAACATGAAATAGAATGCTTTTGTGTTCTATATATTACAAATGATTTTATTATATAGCTATATAGTGAGTTAAAATTGTTCGTTTAAAAAAATGAAATAATTAGATAAACTAAAAAAAAATTGTTTTTAGAATAAGAGTGTGAAATCCAAAAATGAATAAATTTTATTGAACTATAAACGGATAAATAAAAATATATGAATAAGAAAATTAAATGAGAAAGAAAAAGAAGAGAAAAAATAAAATATGTGTACATAATAGAAATGAGGGTGCACGTGAATAGAATGTGAGATGGAGAATGTGTACTAGGGATAGGATTGTCATTATTATAGAAAATATAGAGAATATGAATGGGTTATGGTTAGAATAGTTAGCCAGATTATTAAAGTTTTTTTTGGGTTATATCTGCCAGTTCTCCTATATATATCCCACGGGTCGTCTTTTTTCCCACAACTATAACAATAGATTACCTAGTGTTCCTTTTATTTTTAATTAGGATAGTACCCGCGTTATGCCGCGGGATTGTTTTTTATTTTGTTTTTATTTTAGTTAGTTTTTGGATAAATTTTGGATAGTGTTTATAATTAAAAATAATTATTATTATAGTTTTTGACAATGTTTATTAGTAATATTTTTATTTTAAACTTTTTTGCTGTAAATGAAGAAATGGCCAGAACAAGTCTTATCGTTATGAGTTACGACTGAAGATGACTTTGGCTATACTCTTTTAACTTCGTCTCCATATGCGGGGTTGTTTTGGTTTTTTATTTTTTGTAGTTTTTAGATAATCTTTTTTTTTTTATGTTGTTTAGAATCAAATATTATAGTTAATAATATATGATTTTGTTTAATAGAACTTTTTTTTTGAATTTTTTTCGGCCTTATTGTGTTTGCCGATCTAAGGTCTAAGCCATGTAAACTTCCTGAATCAATACATACAATATAGTGACTTGTGGCATGTATAAGACAGAGATTTAGGTAGAAAAAATGAGAAATCAATTCAATTAAAGTAGGAGAGATTCAAAGGTACAGATGTCAACAGAATGCAATTGTCAAGCTCCAAAACCTGCAATAGATTTATGTGGATGTGGTCAACTCAACTGAAATTATGGTATTCGTTTAAAGATTGTAGAACAATATGCTTTTGGGTGTGGTATTTCGTAATTTTAAGTTCACGTAGCCTATCATGATTCAGGTGTATTTCCTGAGCACCATTTCCAGAATAGCCTCATTTACAGTCACACTCCTCAACATATTAGACTCCCCCAATGCCTGGAAAAAGTTTTCACTGATATGACCATTTCCTATAGTTTAGACTTTAGACCTCAAGATACCTGAAACAAATCAAAATCATTACGATATATGAAGGCTTAAAGATACCTCAAAGTGGTAGCACCTTTCATAGCCAGAGCGTTAACAGCAGGAGCACCATAAACATTCACTTCGTAGCATTTGGATAGAAACTACACATGTTTTCAACTGCAGATAAAGCAACAAGAATATTTTTAATCCAATGTATATTAATGTCTTTCAAATATGGATTAGTAAAAACAAAAGAAATAGAACATAGCATCTTTAAATAGATAAAATAGAACAAATCAGGGGCATCTTTGGGTGCTTAGATTTGCTATTGAAGACCAACCTTATCAAAAAAATGCAGGATGAATGCCTTCAAAATGGTCGGTTCCTATTACACTCATTTAATGGCAAATCAAATGTACAAGAATTCCAGACTCAATTACCCGCAGTCAATTTCAAATTATTTTAAGGTTTCCACAATCACCAGCTGTTTAACATGTTTTACAAGCATTTCTTAAACACCTAGTTTATTTTCTTCAAATGTCAAAAAACAAAAAGAAAGCTTTAACATATGTATGCAGAACAACTTACAGTGTTCAATAGAAATCCTAATATTTTCAAAGTTCAAGACCTTCCAAAAATCTTCATGAGCACGAGCTACTCTCCATTGCCGGCATACCATAGCTGAGCGACAGAGGTCAACATGGTTCAAGAACGAGAAGAAGAAATTACAAAACTTTAAAACGAAAGAAGAGGAAAATTACGTAGTTTATATAAAAAATGCAAACAAAAACGTATACCATATGCAAGAGGTTATCAGTCATATCAATATGAACTTCAAAATCTTCTGCGATTGAGGAATCGTTATCATCTCTATCGATCATATTTTTCCCCATCTTTTCGACTATAATTCAAGATGCAATTCTGGCAGAACATATGAGTATCCAACCGGGAAGAAGAGGCAATGCCAAAACTAATAGTTCTCCACTGACGAACCAGTCCCAGCATCTTAAGATATCCTGGGAACCGACCTGCACTCATTGACAAGCGTCATTGATAAGTTTTAAAACAAAAATACCAATAAATCGATGCTAAATTGATAGGTTGAGAGTACCATTGATCTTTATGAAGAAGAAGAAGAGAACCAATGGAAGGAAGGGAAGAGTTTGGCTTAAGAAGGAGTCAACAGGAAGTGGCTGAGAGTCAAGATAGAGCTTGGGAGACTCTTTCTTAAGGAGAGGGTTAAATAATTATAAGTGTTAAGGTGTTGTCGTTTTGGTTATGTTGCCCTAAACTTAGTTGTATTTAAAGAGTGATTCATTTTAGGGTATCTCTTATCTTATGAATGAACAGTAAACATTTCTATTTTTCTCTTACTCTTAAGGCCGCCTATATCAACTTTCCTTATCTCAATATTTCTATTCTTGCTCACTCTTTTCTCTATCTCGGTTCTAACAATTTGGTGCTTTCATTGAGAGCAATGGCGTCTACTCCAAAGCCACGAACGGTTAACTCCGAACTCGAGTCAAAGATTGCTGAGACCCCTCGGCAACCAGAATCGCAAGACCAGATCAACGCTCGTCATGACAAAGACATTCAGTGGATAAAGGAGTCGCTCAAAGATCTTGTCTTGACGGTTTGAGCTTTTGCTCCGCCGCCGCTCGAGAGCCGCTCCACCACTCCGGTGGGTTTCTCTACACCGGTTGCGGGACAGCATCCTCACACGTCTGGTAAGGCTCCTACAAGCGATGAGCCGAGCCGACAGGAGAGACCTTTCGCATACTCGACCCAGCGAATGTCGGAAGGGATCCTACCACCACCGATAGCTCCGCCAAGGGTAGACTCTCCTCGCCAGAGGGTTGATTTGCCTCTTCAACGGGTCGATCCATCTCACAAACAGGTCGATCTACCGACGTGCGACGGTACTAACCCAGATGACTGGTTGTTCCGGATCGAGAAATGTTTTGTCACCAACCAGACGTACGAACATGAGAGGTTGGATGAGGTGATTCCGTGTTTGTTTGGACAGGCTATTACTTGGTGGCATTGCTACTACGAAAGGGAAGGAATCGTTAACTGGAAAATTTTTAAGGAGAAGTTCCGGGAACGTTTTAAAGCAAGCAGGGGTAGCTCAACGGTGAACCATCTGCTACAGCTTCATCAAACAGGGAGCGTAGATGAGTACAGGGAGCGATTTGAGCACCTAACGGTGGAGTTGCCGCATGTCACTGATGATGTTTTAGAGTCGGCGTTCCTCAGAGGGCTCAGGAAGAGCATCCATGACCAAGTGGTGAGATGCAGACCAGTAAACCTCATCGAGTTGGTTGACTATGCGCGCATCATTGAATCCCAGGAGAGTGAGTCTGGGGGTTCGACGGTCAGAACTCAACCCAAGGTAACACCAACGCCATCATTCTCACAACCACATCGACCACCAACTCAGTCTTACACTCGCAACAATGACTACAACAAGAAACCGGCAGTTGGAGGAGATAACCAGGGTTTCAACCCTTGTAGACATTGCGGAGATAAATGGTTTCCCGGTCTTAAGCAGAGGCTGAAGTGTATGGAGGTTGCTGATGGAGAGGAAATTCCCGAGGGCTGTGAAGAGGAAGTGGTGATACAGCCAGAGGAAGAAGAACAAGTGGAAACCATGCATTCCATGGGTAGTACATCAGGAGAGCAATCTCTAATGCTACGGGGAAACATTGGTACAAGGGGTGTGGTGATTATGATTGATTTGGGAGCTACCACCAACTTCATCTCAGAGAAGCTAGTCGCAGAAATGGGTTGGACAGTCACACCAACACACAAGGTGGGTGTGAAGGTAGCAAATGGCCAGATTTGCAAGAGTATTGGCAGATGCTCTGGCATTCTCCTAGTGATTCAAGGCATCGAGATGATGGAGGAGTATGTGCTGTTTGCTCTCGAAAATGATGTGGATGTGGTGTTGGGATATCCTTGGTTAGCATCATTGGGAGATACTAAAACAAATTGGGCGATGCTGAAGATAAGCTGGAAGATCCAAAATTCATGGGTTACGATAGTAGGCGACCCCAGCCTGTCTCGAGGCCAAATCTCTTTCCAAGCGATGCGTAGGGTCATTAAGAAGAAGGGAATGTCTATCTGTTGGAACTGAAGGCTCTTTTTGAAGGAAAAGAGCAAGACAACCCGGGGAGAGGAAATGCTGCGGTCATGGAGATAGTGTCTCAATTTGCTAAGGTATTTGAGGCTCCTACAGGATTGCCACCTGTACGAAACCGAGAACATGCCATCACTCTCCAAGAGGGCACATCTCCAATCAATATCAGGCCTTACCGGTACTCCTTTGTGCAGAAGAATGAGATTGAAAAGTTGGTCAAGGAGATGTTGGGAGCAGGTGTCATCCGACCAAGTATCAGTCCGTATTCGAGTCCAGTCCTCCTGGTTAAGAAAAAGGATGGTGGATGGAGGTTCTGCGTAGACTACCGAGCACTAAACAGAGCCACCATACCTGATCGCTTTCCCATACCAATCATCGAAGAGCTGCTAGATGAGCTCAAGGGAGCTACTATATTTTCGAAGATCGACTTGAAGTCTGGTTATCATCAGATTAGAGTCAAGAGCAGTGACGTGGAAAAGACAGCTTTCAAGACTCACCAAGGCCATTACGAGTTCATGGTAATGCCTTTCGGATTATCCAATGCACCCTCCACATTTCAGTATATTATGAATGATCTTTTCAGGCCACACTTAAGACGGTTCGTTTTAGTGTTCTTTGACGACATACTGGTGTATAGCCCAGATTTGGAGATTCACTTACAGCACTTGAAGACTGTGTTGGAGCTCTTGTTGAAGAACAACTCCTACGCCAACAAAAAGAAGTGTTCATTTGGGAGTTCAGAGATTTCTTATCTGGGTCATATCATCTCGGGTGAGGGTGTAGCTGCGGATCCAGAGAAGATTGCAGCCATGACTAACTGGCCAACTCCTAAGAATGTGACGGAACTAAGAGGATTCCTAGGACTAACGGGCTACTACAGAAAGTTTGTCAGGAATTATGGGCAGATAAGCAGGCCTCTAACTGAACTCTTGAAGAAAAATGGGTTCGCTGTCACCCGCTGCGGAGGAAGCTTTCATCGACCTTAAGAGGGCTGTCACGAATCTACCAGTTCTGAACCTACCTGATTTTAACAAAGAGTTCACGGTGGAAACAAATGCATCAGGAGTAGGGATTAGAGCGGTCTTATCCCAAGAGAAGCGACCAATAGCCTACATGAGCCAAGCCTTCTCATCAACAGGCCGCATCAAGTTAGTTTATGAACGAGAACTTCTGGCCATTGTGAAGGCAGTAACGAAATGGAAGCATTATCTCGCAGGAAGAGAGTTTGTGATCAAGACTGACCAGAGTAGCTTGAAACACCTGTGGGATCAGAAGGCAGTGTCAACGGTACAACAAAGGTGGGCAGCTAAGCTCATTGGACTCTCTTACCGGATAGAGTACAAACCTGGAGTGGAGAACCGGGTAGCAGATGCCTTATTGAGGAGACCACCAGATGAGAAATTCATACAAATGGCGTTAGTGGCACCCCTGAATTTGGACAAGGAGGAGTTAGTGGCTCAACTTAAGCAAGACTCGGACTTGGTGGCAATAATGGAAGCCTTGGAAACAGGAAATCCTTCTAAGCTTGGTTATAAGGTGAAGAGTGGGTTGTTGTACAAGGATGAGTGTTTGGTCATTCCCCGGAAATCTCAGCTCATTCCCAAGCTGATAGAACAGTTCCACTCCAGTGCGATTGGGGGTCACGAAGGAGCTCTTAAGACCTACAAGCGGTTAACTCAGGAAGTTTATTTGTGGGGAATGAGGAAGGATGTAGCGAAGTTCATTATCGACTGCCAAACGTGTCAGGAAAACAAGAGTTCCACGCTGTCTCCTGCTGGTTTATTAGCACCACTGCCAATACCGCAACAAATTTGGTCGCATATCAGCATGGATTTTATCGAAGGGCTACCAGCGTCAAAAGGGTTTTCAGTCATACTGGTTGTGGTCGACCGCCTAAGCAAGTATGGACATTTCATGGCCTTGAAGCATCCCTTCAATGCGAAATCAGTGGCTGACATGTTTATCAAGGAGGTGGTCAAGCTCCATGGGTTCCCTGATAATATCGTGTCTGACAGGGACATGGTTTTCCTTTGTAACTTCTGGTGTGAGCTGTTCAAAACCCAGGGGACCACCCTTCACCGAAGCACTGCCTACCACCCGCAGACAGACGGGCAAACTGAAGTAGTTAACCGTTGCTTAGAAACGTATCCGAGATGTTTTGCGAGTAAGAAACCATCAACATGGGTGCAATGGCTACCTTGGGCTAAATACTGGTACAACACCTCGTACCACTCCACCATTAAAACTTCACCTTTCTTTGCGGTTTATGGGAGAGAGCCGCCAAAAATCTTGCGTTATGGGGACACACCTTCTGCTAATGCTGAAGTAGAGGACTTGCTGAAAGATAGAGACGCATTGCTGGTGTAATTGAGGGAAAATATGGAAGTGGCTCAATCCAGAATGCAGAAGGAAGCAAACAAACATCGAAGAGAGGTATCTTTTGCAGTGGGAGATTGGGTTTACCTGAAGCTGCGACCTTACCGTCAGAATTCAGTAGTTGGTCGAAGGAACCAGAAACTGGCTCAACGTTACTTTGGTCCCTATGAAATCACGGAACGTATAGGTCTGGTCGCGTACAAGTTGAAGCTTCCCAGTCACAGTCAGATACATCTTGTGTTCCACGTCTCGCAGTTGAAAATGGCTGTACCACCAGATCATGTTGCTCAAGTGAAACAACCGACCTTTTTTTTTTTTTTAATAATAAATAATAAATATAATATATTAAAATAAACTACAGCTAGTGGTCCCATATCCACTAGCCACCTAACCACAACACATTCAACAGCGGAATAACATAATCAATATCCAATAATAAACCAATAATAAACCAATATTATAGCAAGGCAATATCTCAATACCAAACAACAAGAAACATGAAACCAGCAACCTAGCAATGTTTCTAATGACTCAACTCTAGCACCCTAGCAAATGCCAGACAACATCCAATCGAGTCCCTAGAACATCCTCCTCTTCATTGCCTTTGATTCCACGATCACACTTTGCCTTTACCTGCACCACAAACACAAATTGAGATGCATGAGTATTTGATAAACACTCAGTGAGGCAATCCTCCCATCTACTGGGCTATACACACAAGCAATAAGATCTCTACATGCCACAAAACCAGGCAATATACATAGCATGCAACGTCCATCGTAACTGAACAAGGGGTGTCGACCGACACCAGATGGTGTCGATCGACACTGAATATCTGGTGTCGACCGACACCAAACTGGTGTCGACCGACACCCTGCCCGACACTTCCGAAAACCCTAGTTTGCGTCGACCGACACCTCCACATGGCATCGTTCGACACTCGCTAAAGTCCCGAGCCGTCCTCGCGTTGGTGTCGACCGACACCCCAATTGGTGTCGACCGACACCGATGCCGAGCAGCGATTTCTCCCGATCAGAAACTCCGAATCTCGCCTCCAAGCTTCTCCAATCCGCTCCTTGCACTCCCAGAAGCCAAACCCAGCCCAGACAGCAACGAAATATCATAGAGAACTCAAAGAAACAACCACATAAGCACCAAATCACATAGAATCTAGAGATCTTAGCTTAGATAAGCCATGGTCATGCACTCACCTCTTTGCAGGAAGTTTCTGACCAATAAGGACAAATCCCTCACTCCTAGCAAGCTTCTAGCACCTTCCCAGCCTCCAATCTCTCAAGAACAGCCAAGAAATCTCCCAATCTCACTCACAATCTCAAGAACACTTGTTTTCTCTCTTTTCCTCTTTTTCAAACAAAAACGGCGACACAACCTCTAGAACACGACCTAGGTCGTTTCCTTCCTTTAAAGACCCGGTTCAATGGTTTCCTTAAACCAAACCGAACCAAATCGATTAAAAACTCATTCTGATCGAACCAAAAAATAAGTGGTGTCGACCGACACCCCCTTGGTGTCGATCGACACCCATCCCCAAAAACCAAATTTTGGTTTGCGGATGTTACAATTCTCCCCCACCAATCTAGATTCGTCCTCGAATCTCGAACAACCATCAGTCAAGGACTCCCGTGCAACCGTCTCCACGGCCTGCACTCCTCCGACCGATCTACAGAAGGTCACCTCTAGGCGATAGACTCACGCTCCAGGCGTCATTTGCTCTTGACTTTTTGGACTTCCCTTTACTCATAGGCCTAAACCTTGAGTTTTTATTGGCTCCTCATCAGACCTGAGTCTGCATGCCAAATGATATAAGGAAAAAATCCAAACTCGTCTCTCGGGTTGCCACCCTACAGCGCGCCCCCGGATCGTCATCCGGAGTCGATATACCAACCATACTCCCGAGCCACAAAGTCTCTGAAAATGGCAGTACTAGGAGAACCTAAGTCCCCCAAGAGTCGCGAGCAAACAATTCTGAACACGTCTGAGTCCTATCCCTATCCAGGTTTCCTTTCCGTGGCTCGCGTAAAACATCTCAATGTCTTACCAACCACATATTCCCACACCGGGATATCCCATGACCGCACAAGGATCATATATACGCCACAAGGGCCGCCACAAAGGCCAACAAAAATGTCCTCACGAGGACCGCCACCAAGGCCAAACAAAATGTCCTAAAAAGGACCGCCACCAAGGCCACTCGTCCCCAAAGGACCGTCACAAGGACCGTCTGTCCCGAAGGACCGTCACAAAGACCATCTGTCCCGAAGGACCGTCACAAAGACCATCTGTCCCGAAGGACCGTCACAAAGACCATCTGTCCCGAAGGACCGTCACAAAGACCATCTGTCCCGAAGGACCGTCACAAAGACACTCTGGCTAAACAGCCCGCCACAAAGGCCAACAAATGGCTAAAAGCCCGCCACAAAGGCCACACAATTGGCTAAAAGCCCGCCACAAAGGCCATACAATGTCTAACAATACCGCCACACACAGGCACTCTGACTCAAAAGTCCGCCACAAAGGCACAAAAGCCCCTCCCAAGGCTTCCCACCGCTAAAATGGACAAAATTCTGACTCCCGCAAAACTTTCCATATTTAACACTTTCCATTTTTGGAAACTCCTCTTCACAACCCTGCCTCACGGAAACTTTGTACCCCAAACACCACCTCATCTTGTTACTGAGTCGCACAACCAACCACCCCAAGCGACCGAGTAACAAGAGAGATGGGCTGGAATACTCCATTCCCGCTCCAGCCACGGATTACAGATGGGGCCAGGCTAAACAAGCTCAAGTCGCGGCTTGCTTCTCATACCACTTCTTGAACCTTGCCTTCATCTTTGCCTCAGGCTCCCAAGTCTGTTCCTCAACACCATCACAGTCCCACAGGACTCTCATCAAAGGAATCTTCTTCTTCCGAAGTTCCTTGATCCTCCTCTCGAGAACCCTCACTGGTCTCGCCTCCAAAGTCATGTTAGGCTGAAGATCCTCAGGAATCTTAGCCAACACCTCCTCTCCCTCACGGAGACACTTCCGCAACATAGACACATGGAAAACCTTATGGAATGCACGCATCACCTCAGGTAACTTCAATCTATATGCCACTGGTCCAACCCGCTCAATCACTCTGAATGGACCCATATACCTCGGACTCAACTTAGTCTCTGACAATGACCTGTTCGGACCCCGCAACATGGCCATCTTGAGGTACACTCTGTCTCCCACCTGAAACTCAAGATCTCTCCTCCTCCTATCTGCATAACTCCTCTGCCTATCCTGAGCCTCCTTCATATTCAGCTTGAGAACCCGAATCTTCTCTGAGGTCTCCTGAACAAAACTAGCACCAAACATGCTCCTCTCCCCCACCTGAGTCCAGCATAATGGTGTACGACATGGCCTCCCATACAAAGCCTCATAAGGAGCCATCTTAATACTCGCCTGATAGCTATTGTTGTAAGCAAACTCTACCAGGTTCAGGTGATCTGCCCAATGGCCACCCCAATCCAACACACACATCCTCAGCAAATCCTCCAGCGTCTGGATCGTCCTCTCTGACTGTCCATCAGTCTGGGGATGATAAGTTGTACTCATATGCACCTTAGTGCCCATCTCTGCCTGAAACGCCTTCCAGAACACCGAAGTGAACTTGGAATCCCTATCAGACACAATGCTTACTGGCACCCCATGCAATCTGACTATCTCCCTCACATACTTCTTAGCCAAGACCGCTGCTCCATCAGTCTTCTTAATGGCCAGAAAATGTGCTGACTTAGTCAACCAGTCCACAATGACCCAGATATCATCAAAGGTCCGTGACACTGGCAATCCTACTACAAAATCCATCGTGATCATATCCCACTTCCACTCTGGAATGGATAGACTCTTTAGTAATCCGCTTGGAACCTGATGCTCAGCCTTCACCAGCTGACACACGTCGCACCTCGCGACCCAACTAGCTACAACCTTCTTCATTCGGACTTAATGATAGTACCTCTTGAGATCACGGTACGTCTTAGTCGCTCTTGAATGAATAGAAAACATGCTCGCATAAGCCTCCCTCAAGATCACCCATCTCAAATCCTCATCCTTGGGCACACAAATCTGACCGCGCACCAAGATAGTACCATTAGCTGAGACCTGATACTCTGAATCAATATCCTTAGAGACATTCACCAGCCCCAAATCCTTCTCCTGAGCCAACCACACCCTGCTCAGAAGATCCGCTCCATAAGCCGCCTCCTAACCCAATGTTTCTCGAGAAACCACACACAAGCTCAACGCACTGATCTCTCCTACCAGAGACTTCATCTCATGGTCCTGTAGTAACCTGTCAAACCAAGGAAACTCCTGATCTTAGTGACATTCTGTTGTCTAGGCCAATCCCTGATAGCCTGAATCTTCTCCAGATCTACAGAAACTCACTCTGCAGAAACAATGTGACCCGGTTCAAACCCCGATAATCAATGCACAACCTGAAACTCCCATCCTTCTTCTTCACAAACAACACCGGCGCTCTCCACTGTGATACACTAGAACGTATGAATCTCTTGCTCCATAAATCCTCTAGTTACTTCTTCAGCTCAACTAAACCAACACTCAAGTATGCCGACATCAACTCGCCCCCACCTGAATATGAACCCTCTTGTTCCTCCAAAAACCTCTAGTAACTTGTCAGTTAGGGAAACTTCCACAAGTTAGCTTATTCCAAAGATAGCTTTCCGCTTGGCAATTCTCCACAGCAAAACATCAGTACGAATGTAATAAAACAAACAAGTACCATACGCTCGCATATTCTGATTCACCGCTTCAAATGCTTTGCAGGCCGCTAACTCAAACCACTTGACTTATTCCCTCCAACAAGCTTACCAAAACCTTGAATCTAGCAACCCTGTCCTTCTCCAATGAACTTCATCCAACATCGTTGCAACGATTAGTTTATCCTGCCATGAAGGCTTTTCGTGAACTTATGTATCTGGCAAACATGCCTCTCCCGGCTCAATCCTGCTGTAACTCCCCTTCCCGGGACTCCGGCACCACCGGCCTCACAATCCTGGCAAAACAGCCACACATTTATAACCGCTCTGGTTCATAAAACCCTGGCCCAACGGCCAACAAAAACCTAAAATCCAAGATTAAACCACCATCACTCTCGAGGTCTACATTCCATCGTGGTGTTTATACTCACCTTCTATACATTGCTTGCTCCCACCTCCTCCACTCTTAGGTCGCAACCTTCGAGTCATACCGATCTCACTCTCAGACCAGCGTCTTCGAGTTATACCGTCTCACTCTTGGACCACAATCCTCAAGATCTCGGTATCAGGGGAACTACTCATCCCCTCAGGAGAACAACGTCCCCTCTGCCACTCTCGGAGCCCTCAGCCCCTCGAGCTATCGGTATTCAGGGGAATCACCATCCCCTCAGGAGCAACAATCCTTAACGACTATAAACATTTCCCGACACAAGTATCTCCTGTGGTCCGAGTATAACATTGCAATGTTACACCTGCCCACTAAAATTCTAATATCCAACTGGATTAACCCCCAAACAGAGAAATATCTGCTCCAACTGCATATGTCCACCTATCCGCCTATCTAGGCCCGATACCTCTTGAGAATAATCTCATACCGGTCATCTACAACCGCTCCATCCTCTTAACGTAAGGTGGAAAGTCCCCAACATCCGCAGCCCTCGACTGCACCCCGCCACATGCGGCACAACTGGAGCCTACACTGGTACCCCTCTCGGTAACCGCTCCAACAGCACGCCAATAGATCCGCCAAGCGATCATCTCGACCCTGGGCTCCACCTGCTGCAACCCCACACCTGGGTTCCCAGCACCCCCGGCACGCTCACCGGTTAATCCCCTCTGGTCTCCCCTGATACGCTCGCGACCCTCTGGCGTACCTCCTCGTGGAACTCTGGACCACACACTCGCTGGCCTCGGGACCCGCCCGACAATGACCACGACCACGTCCCCGTCCACGACCAACAACTCAAACACCTTAACCACTGATCTTCCAAGAACAGAGGCTAACAAGCAGAAAACAAATCAATACCACACAAAGAAACATAACAATAACTCACCGTGGAATCTCATTGAAGGCTCGAAGAGGATGTTCTAGGACTCCATGCCGCACACAATTGACTAACTCACATAATCAATCAAGACATGCAATCCCAAACATCACAACAGAAACCTAGTGAACCCAAACCTAGAACCGTAAGGGCTCTGATACCAAAATGAAACAACCGACCTTTTTTTTTTAATAATAAATAATAAATATAATATATTAAAATAAACTACAGCTAGTGGTCCCATACCCACTAGCCACCTAACCACAACACATTCAACAGCGGAATAACATAATCAATATCCAATAATAAACCAATAATAAACCAATATTATAGCAAGGCAATATCTCAATACCAAACAACAAGAAACATGAAACCAGCAACCTAGCAATGTTTCTAATGACTCAACTCTAGCACCCTAGCAAATGCCAGACAACATCCAATCGAGTCCCTAGAACATCCTCCTCTTCATTGCCTTTGATTCCACGATCACACTTTGCCTTTACCTGCACCACAAACACAAATTGAGATGCATGAGTATTTGATAAACACTCAGTGAGGCAATCCTCCCATCTACTGGGCTATACACACAAGCAATAAGATCTCTACATGCCACAAACAACAATCAATCAAACAAACCAGGCAATATACATAGCATGCAACGTCCATCGTAACTGAACAAGGGGTGTCGACCGACACCAGATGGTGTCGATCGACACTGACTATCTGGTGTCGACCGACACCAAACTGGTGTCGACCGACACCCTGCCCGACACTCCCGAAAACCCTAGTTTGCGTCGACCGACACCTCCACATGGCATCGTTCGACACTCGCTAAAGTCCCGAGCCGTCCTCGCGTTGGTGTCGACCGACACCCCAATTGGTGTCGACCGACACCCCAATTGGTGTCGACCGACACCGATGCCGAGCAGCGATTTCCCCCGATCAGAAACTTCCGAATCTCGCCTCCAAGCTTCTCCAATCCGCTCCTTGCACTCCCAGAAGCCAAACCCAGCCCAGACAGCAACGAAATATCATAGAGAACTCAAAGAAACAACCACATAAGCACCAAATCACATAGAATCTAGAGATCTTAGCTAAGATAAGCCATGGTCATGCACTCACCTCTTTGCAGGAAGTTTCTGACCAATAAGGACGAATCCCTCACTCCTAGCAAGCTTCTAGCACCTTCCCAGCCTCCAATCTCTCAAGAACAGCCAAGAAATCTCCCAATCTCACTCACAATCTCAAGAACACTTGTTTTCTCTCTTTTCCTCTTTTTCAAACAAAAACGGCGACCACAACCTCTGGAACACGACCTAGATCGTTTCCTTCCTTTAAAGACCCGGTTCAATGGTTTCCTTAAACCAAACCGAACCAAATCGATTAAAAACTCATTCTGATCGAACCGAAAAATAAGTGGTGTCGACCGACACCCCCTTGGTGTCGATCGACACCCATCCCCAAAAACCAATTTTTGGTTTGCGGATGTTACATCAAGATATTCCAGCGTGCTTATCTCCAGATTTCGAATGGCTAGCTGAACCAGAGAAGGTAGTTGATGTGAGGCGGCCAGAAAAGGGGAATGAAACTGAAGTCAAAATACAGTGGAAGAGGCTTCCTGAATTCGAGTCGACTTGGGAACCGGTAACAGTGATGATGGAACAGTTTCCTGAGTTTGACCTTGAGGACAAGGTCAGTTCATTACCGGGGGGTATTGGTAGGTTGAGAGTACCATTGATCTTTATGATGAAGAAGAAGAGAACCAATGGAAGGAAGGGAAGAGTTTGGCTTAAGAAGGAGTCAACAGGAAGTGGCTGAGAGTCAAGATAGAGCTTGGGAGACTCTTTCTTAAGGAAAGGGTTAAATAATTATAAGTGTTAAGGTGTTGTCGTTTTGGTTATGTTGCCCTAAACTTAGTTGTATTTAAAGAGTGATCCATTTTAGGGTATCTCTTATCTTATGAATGAACAGTAAACATTTCTATTCTCCTCTTACTCTTAAGGCCGCCTAGGTCAACTTTCCTTATCTCAACATTTATATTCTTGCTTACTCTCTTCTCTATCTCGGTTCTAACATAAATCATTGTAAAAATGAACAAAACAGAGTTAGTCTACAATCAAGATAAAATCAGAGGCAGCTGCAAATTCGCTACAAGGATGTTGGAGTAGAGCTTTACGAACTTGGTTTCAAAATTCTAAAGATGATAAGGTCACACCTCTGCACACTTTCAATGAAAAAGTCAGAACTTTATTTTCAACCAGTTTATATCAAGTTCCACTTTTTAAAAGGTTTTCTTTCGAAGGAAAAAGGAGTTAAAGAGAGAAGTCACGGAAGCCCAGAGTACACTTTGGCACGCTTGTGATGCGAATCATGATCCTCCATCGTACTATCCTTAGCAGCAGCAGCCGCAACATTGCTACTTTCTCTTTGAACTAACTGATGCAACCCAATCTCAGAGGTCCATAAGCATTCCAATTCAGCCCCAACGGCTTCACCTTCCTCCTCCCTTGCCAGCATCTTCGCACACAGCCTCCAACGTGGGACTCTGGGTTCCCTCTCATTTTCACCAAAATTCAGAATATCGCCATCGCCGTGATTGTTCTCCATGGCTGTTGTTAAAGAAGATTGTTTTCCACTTTCACGATTAATAAGAATCAAAATCGAAGACGAGCCATGTTTACTGAGATAGAAAGAAAGAAAAAAGGATACAGAGTCTCATAATGCTTATCCCTAAAATTAACAGCTTACGAATTAGAGCTAATTATAGATTGAAATTCGACGGATTATCCTAATCCAGTCCCTTCTCCGTTTCTGTATTTCCATAGTGATGATGGCTGAGTCTCGAGATTTGGTGGAGCAAGAAGCACTTAGGAGAATGAGAAGGTAAAATAGAATGATGACATGTAAAGATTAGAGCTGATCTGTATTATTGTTATAGTTTAATTGGTTGTTTATTTTTACTGATGTATCAGCCTCTGGTTCAATACAGAAGCTGAGGTGTCAACTTGAGAGAAACACCCTAGTACTTTTATAGTATTGATTGATCCTTCTATTTAGTTATAAGGAACGTCAATAAACAAGAATTGAAATTTTTGAGAACTTATGTTTGTCATTCGATATTACATTGGCCATGTTTGTTTGTTAGTCGCTCGACTAGCGACGGCGACAGAAAATTAGACTATTTTAATGGCAGAAAAACGACTTCAGCGACACACAGCGACACACAGCGACCAACATGACGGTAAATACTGTTATGAGATATGACGCTAAAATTTCCAGCGACCGTGAGAGATCCTTTTTCTGTCGTGCATCTCTGAAATTTTAGAAAAAGCTTCAGTATAACAACGACGATGGAGAAGGAAGTATATGAGCTTTTCATGGGCCTTTTATTTTTTTCCTGTCGCTGTCGTTAGTCGAGCGACTAACAAACGAACAGGGCCATTGTAGGTAGGCATTTTTGGACATCGATTCTATATTCGGGATATAATATTTATTTTTTTCTAAATAGATTTTTATTTTGGGGCTTTAAATAAAATAGATTTTTATTTAATCGAATTAAATAGATTTTAAATAGATTTTTTAAACAGTCATCGATTTTAAACAGTCATCGATTCTAAATAGATTTTTTAAAGCCTCAAAACCAGGCTTTAAAATAAAAGAAGTATAAAATATTTATTTTGTTCTTTCCCAATTCTATTTAAAAGTTCTCCACAAGTTTACATATATATTTTAACTATTTTATTTTTCTAAATTAATTATTTTTCTTTTTTTCTATTTTTTTTAAGATCCATTTCAATAATTTTTATTTTTATTTTCATTATCATCATTAATGATAATGATAAAGAGTAAATGAAAAAAATTGTTCATAATCACTATAATAATTGTTTTAAATTTCAAAACATATGGGATTTTCCCTAAAGACTTGCATACTTTTCATATTTTTTTTTATCGTAAATAATATTTATTTTGTCATTAAATTTCTACATGATTTCATTTCTAACATAAATTATATTTATTATTAATAGATATATTTCAATGATAAAAATAACAGCTTGAGCTTTAAATTTTCTATGTTAAAATTTATTTTTGTCATTAAATTGATATATGAATTAGTTTTTGACATAATTATACTTATTATTAATATAATAATAATAATAAAAAAATAACAGTTACAACTTTAAAAGTTATTGGTAAACAATCAGATTTTAACAGTTAAAGTTTTTACAGTTAAATCATCTACAGCCAAATTCTCTGCAGCTAAAATTTAAAAGTCAAAATCTCTACAGCCAAAAGTAACAGCCGTTACCAATCAGGGCCTATATAAAGATTAATGGGAAGCTAGTTTTAGGCTTATTTATTAAATTAATAATAAAATTAAAATATATATTATTAAATATATATTATCATGCATCTGCATATTCCCATGAAAACATTTTGACTTAATCCACAAGCAAAACCTATTCATAGAGTAATATTCATTGAGAGAGAAGAAGGTTATACCCAGCTTGGTGGGGTTGCAGAGGGCCCTTCCCATCCTATATGAGCAACATGTTTGACATCGGTTGGTATCCCAATCTGCATCTCTGGTTCCTTCTCATCCTCTACAACGATAACATTTATTAAGATGTTTGATTATTGTATGTAGACATATGTATGAGTTTGTTTCGAGAACGAATAAACTCACCGAAGATACGAGCACTGTACCTCAACCCTTTTAATAGACCCTTCATTTGCGAGGTCATATTCAACTTGCAGCTGCATTGCTAGCTTGCACACCAAGCAAATATCACAAACCTGTTCCAGTAAGGTCGTAAAAAAAAAAAAAAAAAAAAAATCACAAACCTTAATTTTTTTTCGTAAATTAATGCTTTTCTTTATATAGATTCTTCTTGTTTTAACTTTTATATTTATACAATTGTGAAATAAAAATCTTAAGAAGAAGAAAAAACAACTTACATGTTTATGGAGTAGATAAAACCCGATTAACAAACAAATAGGTTCATATAGATTTCCAAGAGCTATAGAGTTTCTGCAAATTTTGAGTGGATCATAAATAAACAAATAAGAAGAAAAATAATACAATTTATTTTTTATGTTTTGGAGAAGAGAGAAAATGAACAAGATACCTGGTTAAAACTTTTAAAGGTTATGTTCTTCAAACTAATTTCTGAAAAATATCGACTTCTTGTGTTTGTTTATCTTGTTTTCTTGTTTTATTGAAGAGAGAAGAGAGGTCACGTAAGAAGAAAGAAATCTCAAATGTTTTTGTCCTCTTTGTACGATCACAAAGGCTCTCCTTTTACCCGTATATCCAAACTATACAAATAATGTTGTTTTTTTGTATGAATATAGTGGATGGAGATGTCAATGATTTATACTAAAAGTTTGGATAGGTGTTAGGTAAAATTTTATTTTGGTTGCATAATCAGAAATCACGCTTAAGAGTAATTAATTTATAAGATTTTTTTTTGCCTTATGTAAATATATTCTTTGGAGATTTTATTATATTCTTTTGAATATCTTTTTTAATAATATCTTAAATATAGGTATAACTAATGGTTACAACCTATATAACATATTTTGTAACCAACTAATAAACCAAATAATAATATAACTTTATAACCTATAACTATTATATGGTCTACCAAAAAGAAATTATGTACTTCTGTAATTTTATATAGGGGATCGACCGCTTATCTTATTATATAAAGTTGGGGTTTTGGGGTTCTCCTACTTTCTCCTTTTTTCAGTTTGGAATAGGTTAGATTAATATGTTGACCAAAAAAAAAATGTAAGATTAATATATGCATCTTCTTTTTATAATACTGTATTTTAAATTTTGTTTTAGTATTTTTTTTGTTAACCATTGGGCCACAACTAGCCGGCCCATTAGCCAAATTCCTACATTCATAGGAAGCGAGACTCGATTCCTGGTGTGATGGTGCCTTCTACAATTGGACTTACATTCTGCCACTAAACTAAGGTCACTTCACTTGTTGTAGTATTTTTAAATTGTTTTATCTAATTTATGTTTTTATCTTTTATTTGAGATTCATATATTACCGTGCTTCTAATTTTCTATTATATATTTAATTATGTCAAATTAATTTTCTTCTAATTTATCAACTTTGATTGGTTGGTCATAGACCTTTTTTTATGAAAATATAATTGTTACCATTCATTCAATCCTAAAAAGAGATAAAGAGTGGAACTTTATCAACCTAATGGTTGGATAAAATAGGCTAATCAAACACAAGCTTACAACAAACATAGATATATAGATTGGAAAAATATAAACCATTTTTGATAGATCCATAGGAGCTCGGAGACAGAAGCTACATCATGATGTGTCAAAGACATTTCCACGAATACATTAGAAAATTTAACATTAGTTACTATCAAAAGATTTTGTGAAGTTGAAAAAGGGCTTTTAGTTTTATTGGTTGTTGGAGTATGCCACTTTGAGATAGCTAAAAGACGTGAACATGTTCTCTCTACACTTGAGGAGGGCAGAACCAAGGTTCTCTCCATGGTGGAGGAGGTTGGACAGATGCAAGTTTATCTCCCAAGAGAGGAAGGCAGAGCCAAGGTTCTCTTCATGGTAGATTAGGTTGGACGCAAGATTCTCTCTATAAGGGAAGAGAGCGGAGCCAAGGTTCTCTCTACGGTTGGTCATACACTATTGTGATGATATATCATTGATTAGTATACTATGTAATATATTTTTTTTTCTTGAAGTTTCTTGAACCAACAATTTTAATGATTAAAGAAACTATGCTAAAGTGAAAATAAATAGACATACAATAGTTGGCTTAATGTGTTTATATAGATATTTTCCTAGGTGGTAGTAAAAAATATATTTGTAAGATACAGTATAGTTAGGTGTAAAAAAAATACACTTTTAATGGTACCATACATAAAAAATTTGTAAATGGATATAAATCAATGTATTATAGCAAATTTTTTTTTTTATAAATAACGTACAACAAATTTCAATATATTTTTGTTAAATTTAATTTTATTTACAAATTTTAAAATCCGCACATCGGATGGATCCTTATCTAGTTATCTAATAATGTATGGACTAAAAAAAAATGGTAATCTTGTTACGGATCAAATATGAACTGTTTTTGCTTACAAATAAACTTGATACGTTACGGATAGTTATTTGTTCCAAAAATCTCCTATATAATAAAACGGAAGTAAACAACCTTTTTTGTAGACTATATAATTTTTATAAGTTGGTTACAAAATGGGTTATAGATTAAATATAGTTTGGTTACAAAAAAAAATATAGATTAATTGGTCAATCTGTAGGCTATATAAATACACTTAACAATATCTTAAATAATTTTCTTAAAGAGAATATTCCAATGATTTATACAATTTACAAAATAAAATCTTTTGTATTCCATGTATTGTTACAAAATATATATTGTTAGACATAAAAAGGAATAAAATCTTGGCATTTTATCACACTTTATCTGATTTATGAGATCTTATTGTGCAGTTAAAACTAAAATCTTACCTAAGCACGGGTCATATTAAAACACGAACAATACTTGGATTCACCCCTAGAGGTGAACCTCTCCATTCACCCCTTTATAAAATAAGGAAATAAAATCGGTATACATTATTATAAAATTAAAAACTTAAACCGTTTTTTAATAAACCCAAACCGACATATATGAAATCTAAACCCTAACCATCTCATTTGTGAACCCAAACCAACTTATAATTTTGTTCTACTTGTAAAATCTAAATCCTAACCATCTCATTTGTGAACCCAAACCGACAAATAATTTCGTTCTAATTGTGAAATCTAAACCCTAACATCTCATTTGTGAACCCAAACCGACATATAATTTTGTTCTACTTGTAAAATCTAAATCCTAACCATCTCATTTGTGACCCCAAACCGACATATAATTTTGTTCTAATTGTAAAATCTAAATCCTAACCACCTCATTTGTAAACTCAAACCGACATATAATTTCGTTTTAATTGTAAAATCTAAACCCTAACCACTTTATTTGTAAACCCAAACCAACATATAATTTTATTTTAGTTTTAAAAATCTAAACCAAGCCAAATATTTAACTTTCCTTAATTAAAAGTATACAGAATTTGTTTCCTTAATTTGGATTGCTTTTTAATTTAATTTTGATTTATTTTTTAAATGAAATATTAGATGGAAGATTCTGATTGGTTGAGAGAAGAAGGGGTGAATGGAGAGGTTCACCCCTAGGGGTGAACCTAAGTATTTTTCTTAAAACACTTTCACCAAACATGTTCAAAAATTAAAATAAAAACAAACAACAAACATAACCATTTCTCATACATAAAATTACAAAATTAAGAATATAAAACTTACAAAATAGATGTTTTTTCAAGCCAATATATTTAGCATATGATTTTATTGCATAATTTTGTATCAAAAAAACTTTTAAAAACAATCATATAAATTACATTTTATTCTAAATTTATAATATAATTAAAATAAATTTTAACTCGTGCTCTAGCATAGATCCAAATCTAATAAAGTAGACTAAACTGTTAACGGATTAGTCTATTTTACCTACAATATCCATTCAAACCCCTAGTTTGATAATTAATTTATTATACTTTTTAGTTATATTAAGTTATATCTATAGAATTTTGCAATACTAGTTTTTATTATAGTCAACAACTTCGAAACAAGGCAAATCCATTAATATTTAGCAAAACTAACACATGTCAGTAATTAAAAATTAGAAGAATAAAATTTTATTATTTGCAGAATGAGATATTTTGTCTTTCACGCATCAGTTTTTTCAGTTGTCGTCGTCGTCGTTATCCGGTTTCTTGGTGAATTTAACGCCGAGCAACTTAAGGAAACCGAACACAATCGCTATGACGCACAATGCAAGGACGACGCCTATCAAGATTTCAATCCACAACTCCATTGTTTAAAGAGATCTCGTTTCTGATTAGAAATGGGAGTTTGAAGTCTATTATATTTATGTGCCCAGCGTTTCCTTCTTATCTTATATATAAATTAAATTAATTAGAAAAATTAAATTTAACTTTGGTTTAAGCTATCTAATTGTATAAAAATCATAAATAAAATAATCTAGTGTTCATCATATCATCCCACATACTCAAATTTGTATCCCTAAAGCTATAAAAGCTAATTTTTAGTAATTTGTTCAAAAAATTACTAATAAAAGCTAATTTCGAATATTAGTTTTTATCTTTTAAATAACTTTACAAATACAAATTTCTTTTCAATACATATTTTCTAAATTTTAAAAGTATTCTTTTTTTAATGTTATCTTATGATTTTAACTGGATACATAAATGAAATTAACTAACAATCTCTTAATTTAATCCTATAGTTGAGATATTTGTATAACAATAATAATCTTAATGTTCATCGTATCATCTGACATGTGAAAGTTTTTATCCCTAACTTAAGTATAATATCCCCTATATAATAAAACAGAAGTAAACTATATAATATGGGTTATAAAATTAATTATTTGATTATTTGATAAGTTATAGGTTATATGAGTTGTAACCATTAGTTAAATCTCGATTTGAGATCCTCTTATAAAGTATATTCCAAAAAAATAAAATAAAATCTCTACTGAATATTTAAGTAACCATATATAGGCAACAAAATCTCAAAAATTAATATTATTCACAACAACTTTTAAAAACAATCATTTTTAACCGGCGTCCTAAATTTCAACCCAGTTCTTAAATTCTCAATTTTATTCACAAGATCTAAAAACAATCACATCAATTATATTATAAATAAAAACTACAATATAAATAAAAGAAATTTCAACCCGTACTCTAGCACGGGTCCTAATCTAGTATATATATATATGGGTGAATTTGCCAGATAACCAAAACAAAAAAACAAACGAAGAATATAGCACCTTAATTAAAAAAATTAAGTGAATAACTATTGACTAATGTAAAAAGACAAAAAAGGGGTAACGTGAATGACACGCGCAGCCAACAACAGTATTGGAATACAAAGGTCAATTTTTATTTATTTTTTGTCTTTATTTTTTTTCTTTATTTATTTGGAATAATAGTTCTTACCCCATTACAGTTTAATGTAATATAGGTTTTCAACTTAACGCCGAGCAACTTAAGGAAACTGAACACAACCCCTATGACGCACAGTGCAATGGCGACGCCTATCAAGATATTAATCCACAACTCCATTGTTAAAAGAGATCTCGTTCCTGGTTAGAAATGGGAGTTTGAAATTCATTTATATATAGTTGGGGGCTTGACTTCTACATGCATGGTTGGATTCGCAATATGATATTGTGTCTAACAGTAATTGGGTGTGCATGATGTGTGTATCAATAAAACACAAAAGCACATTAAAACATTAATTTGACTTAATTTTATAAAAAATATTCTTTCAAGGAGTAATAAGAGTTTCTTCAAAAAATTATTATAAAAGCTATACTTTAGTATTTCGTTTATCTTTTAAATAAATATTAAAAATACAGATTTCCTTTCCACAAATATATTTTTATTATTTTTAAAAATAATAATATATCAATAAATTGGATTTTTATTGTATATATAAATTAAATTAATTAAAAAATCTCTGAAAAATTAAATTTAACTTTGTTTTAAGCTATATAACTGTATAAAAATCATAAATAAAATAATCTAGTGTTCATCATATCATCCCACATACTCAAATTTGTATCCCTAAAGCTATAAAAGCTAATTTTTAGTAATTTGTTCAAAATATTACTAATAAAAGCTAATTTCGAGTATTACTTTTTATCTTTTAAATAACTTTACGAATACAATTTTCTTTTCAATACATATTTTCTAAATTTTAAAAGTAAATGTTTTTTATGTTATCTCATGATTTTTAACTGGATACATAAATGAAATTAACTAACAATCTCTTAATTTAGTCTTATATATAGTTGAGATATTTGTATTACAATAATAATCTTAATGTTCATCGTATCATCTGACATGTGAAATTTTTTATCCCTAACTTAAGTGTAATCTATATATGTTACCTATCATTTCCTCTTTTCTTCCACAACTAAAACAATAGACTCTCTAGTGTTCCTCTATTTTATCTTTTTAAAAACTACTAAGTACACAAAACTTGAGAGCCCGAGAAATAACTCTCCCAGACACGAATTTCGAGACAACCCCTCCAATTCCACTCTCCGGCGTCGGCGTACTTCCGGCTTGTTGGCGTCGGAGGGCGCTTAAAGCTGCTTCCCTCTGTTTCAGTTTCTCTTCTTTTAGATATCCTTTTGTAATTTTTTCCCTCTTTTTCTAATCTTTTGTTACTTCTCTCAATCTCCTTTGGAAACCCCAAACCTGGGCAATTCATCAATCAAAGGTTGGATTTGGCTTCTAACGAACCCATCCACCCTTCTTCTGTACTAGTCTCCATAACCACGGATCTGAAATCCACTGAACAAATCAAATCACAAATCAAAATTCCGTTTTCACCTGGAAACTTCACCTCGGCTTCGTTGATGGCGGGAGAGCTTCTGCTTGTACCATCAGCTGCGCCTCGCCGGGGGAAGATGTCAACAGCGCACAACGGATTTTTTTTCAGGACCACGGTTTTTGCATCTCCTTGGATCTCCGCTTCAACCCCACTTCCTTGCCAAAATTTGATTGGAGCAAAACTGTTTCCTCCGGAGATGTATCGTTCATTGCATATCTTGTTAGTTCATCCGACCAGCCGCCGCGCATCGATCCGCCTGGAGACACCAAACAAAAACCCTAGTTTTTCCTTGGTGGACCTGAATTTTGAAGAAGGCCCATTAACAGTTTCCATCCTTCAGCTCATATTACAAAAATCCAGGTTCGCTCATTCACTTTGTTTGGCAAAAATTAGCTCGTATCGAGGTCAAGGCTTTGGATATATTCTCTTAGGCAGCATAACCCTTTTGAGATATACACCAACTAGACTGCTAGGTTCGCTAAACCAATCCTTTAGATCCCTGGTATATGCACTTTATGTGTTATTCTTTTTAAAGTCACTTGGTGTTTCACTCCTGAATTCCTATTGCCAACAGCCTGATTGCGGTTATGATAGTCTCTTAGCCATCAACCACCCTGTGTCAATACTAGCTAGCGACCCCAACCATCACTTAAAGATCAACAATTCTATAAGTTGTTCCATCCCTCCACCTTTGAAAACCAACACCCACCAAATGCCAGGAACACTAAACCATTCATTGTCTGTGTCATTTCGACTGCAAGCTTTGTGTGAAAGCCTTAACCTCCATAGCCAAGGCTCTTATGAGAGGGAGACTCCACCTGCTCTGCTACGGTTTGACACATATCTTTGGCACATCCGTCTGATAGCTTCATTGGAGAGTTTCTTTGCTCCCAAACACATAGAGTTCCATGTTATGGCCCTTGTACTACCTCAAGAAGCATCTATTGCACCGGCAAGTTGCTTAGCCATGACAACATTATCAACATCACCATCACCTAGTCATAGTTTGACAGGGACCATTCCGTCTACCACTGAGCTTTCCGTGGAAGATTTATCGAAAAACCATTACCTTTCATGTGACATTTGTTTCTTAGCTAGTGCCTCAAAGCTCTTTTGGATCATTTGTCGATGTTTACTATCACTCTTTGTATGGCATTGGGGATTGCCTTTGTTTTGCTTTTTTTTAAAAAATTTGGATCCTTGTATTCTTTTCCTTGTACTTGGTTTTATGAGATTGAATCAAGTGTTTGAAAAAAAAAGACTCCCTAGTGTTCCTTTTATTTTTAATCCTTGTATTTGGTTATAAGGAACATCAATAAACAAGAAGTGAAAATTTCGAGAACTTATCTTTGTCAATCGATATTACATTGTAGGTAGGCATTTTTGGACATCGATTATATATATATATATATATATATATATATATATATATATATATCAATATACAATAAAAAAATCGGATGAAACCAAGAAAACTCGGCTAAACCAAGAAAACCAGTTAGGCAATTAGTCATTTGTTTTAACTCAAACTGTCGGGTCAACCACCGATTAGCCGAGTTTTCTTGGTTTCATCCGATTTTTTTATTGTTCGGGGTAGAAGTGTAATCTTGACCGGAATACCTTTTGATTCACAATTAAACCGGTTTGACCGGCTGATCCGATCCAGGTTTCAAAACATTGCAAACATCACATGCTATCAATTTAAATATCTAAAAAACAAAAATATATTTAATCTACATTTGTCTCTAAAAATTATCGGTAAACATAAAATTAAGCGGAGTGTAATCGGATTAGACGGGTTATAATCGAATTAAATGGAGAAAAGTCAAATAACTAATTTTTGAAAAAGATTAGTCATTAATTGAAACAGACAGGATAAGTCAGGTAATTTTACGGGATGTAATTAGTGGTAAACGAGATTTTTTTTGAAACAAGTTACATCTAAAAGATGCTCAATCTCTCTCAATAGATTAGGAATTCACACATTTACACATCCAAGAAGACGCTAACAAATAGAAATTTTATTATTTGATCAACCGGAAAATAATATCTTAGCAAAAACTAAAACATATAGATATATTTGTCATAAATATATAAATAATTCCTAGAAGAGATTTCATCTGCCATATATATGTAAGTCTCCTTCACACATTAGCCTTCGCCCGGTTCCGGGGAAAAATATCCGATGCAACCACAAAAGAAAGAACACACAGTACCCAAGAGGAACACTCCAATGCAAATAGCTCCTGACACTATCATCCATGCTTCCATTGTAAAATAACCGAAAGAAGTTAGAAATGGAGTTTGAAGGTAGTACAACGTTAACGTTTCCTGTCTTTCGCTCTTCTTACAACATGCATTTCTAATTTCTAATATACAATGGATTTTAAAGGTGTTTTGGTATGGTTGAAAGAATCTCAATTATTAATGATTTTGATATTGTGTCTATAAGTACACATGATGTTTATCCATAAAACACAAATCACATTAAAATGATGTTGATATAATTTATCAAACTTTTAGTAGAAGAAATGACACATTAATTAAAACATAATAAAAATTAATAGATAAATTTTTAGTAATCTTCTTGAACAATTTTACAATTAAAACATAACAAAAATTAATAGATAACTTTTTTTTTTCAATTGAATTCCATCACATCATATTTTAAACTTCTCCTTGATTACTTTTCTGTATACTTATAAAACAAAATCTAATCTTTCAATTATTAGAATTTTTTGTTGTACATATAGATGGAAAAACAAAACAAAATCTACCGAAATATAATTTAAGCTTGATGACTAATAGAGTTTTTATAAAAAGATAATAATGTGTTAAACTAATGTTTATCATATACTCCGACATAGTCAAATATTTATCATTAACTATAATCTATTTGTGAAACTGCAGTTTTTATATATAAATGTTTGACAAATGTATACATGCTTCTAACCCATTTTAATTCGAGATACTCTCATTTCGACATGTATACGTACACTAGTATAAAAAAAATCATTCCTAAAATTAAATAAGTATAATATTTTAATTAGTATTTTTTTGGTTAAAGATTGGTAATGGTATTTTTATTATTATTTACTAGATATATATTCAATTATAAATTTTAAATTATATAATTACACTTTACACAATATGTTGAAATTAGATTGGTATAAAAAGGTTTTTGCAATACTTCAAAAAATGGAGAACATCTTTTCTCTTTTTAAATAAAAAAAATAGTTTTAATATATGTTAGCGAATATAAATGCGGTAATATATATATATATATATATTTATATCTTATATAATAAAATAGAGATCACTCTAAAACTTGCTTTAAGAAGTTGACATGTGACATCTCTCTATTTGACATGTGTCTTCTAAATATTGTTATCTTTTTTTTTGACTGAATTTATTTATATCATTATACTTAAGAAAATAAATATCAAATTTCATAATAGTTAAAAAAAAGTAAGATACAAAATTTTTGGTTATTTATTCACTATTTAAAGTTTATAATAAATATCAAATTAGATAATGTTAACATAATTTAAAGATATAAAAATAATAATAATTTACCTTAGCGTCGCGATCACATTAGTTACTAACTTTGAAAACTAAGGTTTATATAACAACATAATATTAAATAAGCTATCAAATCATTTACCGATTTAACAACTTAAGAAGATTACATTAATTTCTTATTTTTTATATTATGTTAATCACTAATTTTAACACATTAAACTTTTTAATACTTTAATCACTTTTCTGTAAAAATTTATTTTTACTATATGATTATAATAAATAATAATTGTAATTAAATTTCAAGTATTTTTCTTATTAATTGCACATATTTTCCTTATTAATTGCACATATTTTCCTATTGAAATTAGTAATTTAATAGATAACTTTTCTATTAGAATTAGTGATATAATATATTACTTTTCATTTTATATACAAGATGGAAACTCCGTTTTTGTTTTGGAAACACAATGGAAACTCCGTTTTCGTTTTGAAAACACGACAGAAATTTTTTTTAGCTTAGACTTTAATAAAACAAATAATTTGAAAAATATATATTCATAATACATATAAAGATATAATATTATTAGTGTTTTAATTCAACTATTTAATATTTATGTTTTGAATTTGTGTTGTTTTAAATCTTTCTTTTGATATAGGGTTTTGTTTGGTGTTTTATTATATATATATATCCATATATATATCCATATATATATACATATGTTTCCAAAACGTTTCCATTTCTTAATTTTAGAAAAAAATTATTCTCTATTTCTGAAACGTTTCGCTTCCGCGTATTCGTTTCCGTTTCTATGCAACCTAGTTTATATGAAATTGTATACATGGTTGATTGGTTGGTACCTTGGCTTAGTCGTAAACCGCTTCTGAAGAGAAGAATGAGACTCATCGTGGCAAAGAATGACACTGTACTGCTAATAACCATCCCAAGATAGGCTACACGCTTGCAAGTCTCGTATTCCAATACAGCAGTTTCCACTTTCCCTTTACAAACCCAAACTCCGGTTTGATTTTCAGAAGAATGACTGTTGTCACTTTTCCATACGCCACCGGCCATAGCTTGAAAACTCATACCAGTTATAACTGTCGCAGTAACCATCAGATTCCCTCTCATTTTTTTCTAACCAATCACTTTTAGGGGTAAAGTACTTTGCGAACCACTTTGATGATTCTGTGTATGGATGATCTTCTCGACCATTGACTTCCATGATTCGTAGCGATAAATGTTTTACAAGGAGTTATAAAACTTTCTATATGTAACTTCTTTGTTCGTGTGAGATTATATAGGAAAGAAATAATGAGACTTGTTTGTTTTAACTTTTAAGGAAGGTGAGACGGAAATTTCTGGGTTCATCAGTCTATTTTGAAACTATTCATTAGTTGGATTACGTAAAGTCACGAATGGTTGTTGTGAAATTTTGAAGAGAAGTTGTGAATATTTTTTGGTTACATCATTTTTAAATGAACAGTGTTTAAAATATTATGTTTTTGTTCATTCAAGTATGAGTAGTCTTAATATTATAAATATACTAGGTTCGGACCCGCACGTATGTGCGGAGTTATGTTTATAAACCAATTTATGTTAGTATTTATAATCAAACTCATATTAATTGAGATTCTAGTTTGATTTTTGGTTTAGTTTATTAATATTTGAAAATTTGAAATAATAATGGTTTCACCAAAATTTTAAAATTCGGAACAACATAATGGTTAGACTGATAACAAATGAAATCAATTGGTTAGATTCTATTAAATTTGTGAACTATCAAATCAAATATATAACCATTAACAACGATGAAAACCTGTTTGAGACACATACAAATATTTAAGGATTAACGTAATTCTCTTTTTATTTTGTCATGTTCTTTCATGTCCTACACTTGTTCTCAAATTTCTGTTGCATAAAAGAATACATTTCCAATATGGAACATTTTGAATATGAGACAAATTAGTATTTTTGTTCGAAAACAGGACGGGAACGGACGAAAACATACATTCTCAAACTCCCGTATGGAATAAATATAAATATAATTCATAGTATATTTATATATCATATGTTATAATAAAATATTACAAAGTTAATCGACTTCTTTATTCTTATTATTTTATATATGGTTCACGTATATTAGATTATGTTTTTTTTTGTTTTAATATTTTTAAATGTTATAGAACATATTTTATGTATTTTTTTATTTTTATTTTATTTTGAACTTATGCTAGTTCAATTGAAAATAGTAAGATTTATTTGAGAACATTAAATGTAATTTATCATGTAATATAACATGTCAAGAATTAGAATTATTTATTTAGTATATGTAAACATATTTATTTAGTATAACATCCGTAACCCAAATTTTTGTCATTTTTTTTTTGGTTCAGTTTCATTTTGGTTTATGAATATTTGGGTGTTTGAGTGTTAATCAGTACTCTAAGACTTGGATCAGACCAATGGTTGGCCTGGAAACGATTAAAAATAAGTTATAAATGAGAGAACATAGGCATGTATATTTTGGACATACCGTATCCACCAAAAGTAAATTTATGTTATATAATAATTTTTTAAATTATTATTCATTTGACAATATTTATATTAGTCCAGCGGATAAGAGACTGGGCAAAGAATATCCGTATTTGGTTGTCAAAAAAAAAAAAAAGGGAAACCTTCTAACAGGACATCCATATTTTTCGTTTGAGTATTTAATTTATACAAAATTATCACAAAATTAATGGAAATTATCCAAACTTTCTTTATATTTTTTTAAAAATTATTTCTTTTTTTAATCCAAAATAGCTGAATTCTACAAAATAAATGTTCTTAAATTAACTCTGACCAAAATTATTAAGAATTTGAAAATTGAATGTTGTTATCTAAATTTTCTAATCTCATGTGGTATTTTGCAGAGTAATCTTTTAAAAAAAAAAATTATAGACTTTTTAAAGATAATGATGACTTAAAAACAAATTTCAAGGTACTCATGTTATAAAGTTTTACTGCCATCCATGTGTGTTGTTTGTTTTCTTTTCCATATACATCCCAAATTATAGTACCATTTTTAAAAAGATTGTTCACATCATATATTTGAAAAAAAAATAACAAAAATATTATTATTTAATACATACAGCTGATTACAAATTTACAATATAGTCATGGAAGATTAAATTGTACTTTTATGTGCTGGTTTCTAATGTTAATTGATAATATTAACTCAAGGCTCAACTACATACACCCTAATAAGAATTTTCTATACAATTTTCTTAAATAAATCTATATAAAAACTGAAGAAAACAAACACTAATATAGTATTTTGTGACTTACCCGGGTTCATATAAAAAATGTCAACATCTTTTAAGCAATCAAATGTAATTTTTTTGTTTTGCAGATGCTATGTCAATTAGATGAACACCTGTTCATACCACAATCCTCACTTATATACAATCTCTAGGTAAAAAATATATACTTTCAAAAAAATCTTGATTTATATATGCTTATGTACACGACATAAAATTATAATTTTAACAATTCATAAGAATAATAAATAATAAACAGGACATAGAACATAATATTGGTTAACTAAAAAAAGAATATAGTAGATGTAAGCAATATGCATATGCAAACTTAAATACTAAGACACATATATTTTTTTTTTTTGCAGAAACAAAGAGATACAAAAATAGTGTAGAGTGCTGCATATGATATGTGAATGTTAAATCGATTATTTTATTTATAGGCTGGAAAGAGTCAGGCTACACATTTTTTACTTTTACGTATAAAACAACAAAAATCTATATAAAATCTTTTAAAATCTTATTTATTTTTTAGTTAATGCATATACAATATATTTGAATCTATATGGATGATTCGATTTGAATAATGAATTAATTGTCTAGATTTTGCAATTCCTATTAAACCGATAAGAGTAAATATATAAGGTTAGTTTTAGAAATAATCTCTAAATTTTAGATATTTGGTAAACTAATTACTGATTTATTTCAAAATTTCTTAAAATAAATCATCTGTTTAAATTAAAGTTAAATTATTTTCATAGATACTATTCGAATTTAATTAAATACAGTTGTTATGGAAATCTTAAATGATAAGTTCTATTAATTGCGAAAATCTCTTATTATTTTATAAAATATTGATTACTATATAAAATTCAAGGAATTGTTAATATAAATAATTTTGTTTTTATTATAATATTTAAAAATTTTATTTTGTAATCTTATGGGCTGTTTTTTTATAAAGTGACCGTATGTCAAATACTTGAATTTATTATTTGTAATTAATATAGTTTCATAAAATATAGGAATGTATCATTTATAGTTAATATAGTTTCCTAAAATACTGGAATATTTTGAATTATAAAAATAGTTAATTATTTGGTTCTTTAATAACTGTTACCATTGTTTTAGAGAAGTTTATTTATTTTTAAAATTATGTAAGTAAGTTGGTCTGTTTGGCAACATGGATATATGTTATGTTTTTTTTTATCCCTAAGTGTGCTCCCCGATTAATAGTATAGATTTTTGGTAAATTTTATTCAGTTAGCATGATAATTTAAAAAAATATTGTAAGTCTAGTGTAAACGTTTCTTTAAACAAAAGTATTAAATGTTGAGGTTTATGAAGTCTGTACCATAGAACACTTAATGAATAAATATAATCATACTATATTAATTGGGAAGTACAAATATGAAATTAACCTTAAAATGTGTAAAAAATTACATTCAATTACCATTAGAAAAAATTAATTTAAAATCATTAATTAATTAAATAAATATAACTAATTAAAAAGAAAAATTGGAGACACATAAAATAAAATAAATTGTAGAAAAGAAAAAAAAATCTATTGGAATCAGAACTAATTCGTACTTAAAAAAAATTAACAGCTAAGATTCTAAAAATCTAATCGAATAAAATCTATATAACCACAAATTTTATCAAAAAACATCAACATGGTTAAATTTTTATTAAAAATCTGCTCGAATAAAATATATAACAGTTCCGTTTAACGGATTAAATTTTAAATATTAATAAATAAAAAAGTAAAAGATATAGATATAATATCTTATCTATTTTTTAAAGTTATGTTTTTCTTTTAGTCACATCGTTCTTTAGGAAAATAAAATTAAGTTGAAATTTAAATATATTCAATGCTTGAAAGTTCTTATTCAAAGAGGTTTTTCAGAACCTTCACTAGCTATATTTAGTTGCTCTTTTTACATGTTAATTATATCTTTTTTACTTACTTCACAACTATAGCAAAAATTGCTTTTAATTGACAAAGGTTTAAACAATTTTATTCATTACATGCAAATGTTTTATTGACAGGTTTCAATAAACATTTTTAAAATACAAAAATTTTAATATAAGCAAACTGAATTTTTTAATCACAAACCATTATAAATAACATAATAACAAAATAAATTATTAGTTGTTCAAAAAAAAAAACAAAAAAAATTATTACATATTTTCATCAAAAAAAGTTCAGCCTGCGGTTTTCCGCGGGTTAGTACCTAGTTATCAATTAATTACTTTTACCGATTACAATATAAACATCTTTTGTTTCTTGTCACCAATCTTACATTCAAAACTTGATTACAACAACGAAAATCTTATCCAAAACCAAAAGCAAAAAAAATGGCGAAGTCTTTTGTCATGGTAATGCTCATATCGATTGTAATACTCAGAAGAGGTGCCAAAAGATGTGGTCTTATCTCCAGCTTCAAATTTTGAAATTTACGTCGAATCTCCCAATAGAAGCTCCATTCGAAGAAGCTGATTCACCCGCAATGAAATATGACAAGGAGTTTTTTTGTTAACCATTATTCGCACAAACAACTCGATTTTCTTCAGGCTTGCGCAGAAAAATCAAATTCAAAATGCGAAAATGAGATTTCAAGTAGAGTTTTCTAACAAATCTACTACATTCAAAAACCTTTCTTGTGGCTTCTACCACATTTAATAACTTCTTTCACACAATACCACATGCCAAAAGAGAAAGACATGAATAACCTTCTGATATTTGATGCATTTTTTTATTTTTTTATTTTAAATGAGACAGCTTCCTTTTTTATTATTTTGTTTGTCCCCACATCCTCCATCGAATCTCGTTAAAATTTTGGCTGCCTTGAATTGAGAATTTGGATAAAAATCAGTAGTGAAATGTGGAGACAATTTAATAACATCTCATCTCTTGTTTTTTTGTCCAGCTTTATTCCAAAAAAAGGTCAAAACAAAACTAAATTTCCTATCCAATCTATTTATGTTCCTCTACTCCTTTAGTTTCAATAGCCATAGTTAAGTTACAGAAGCTTAGGTATTTTTACGTTGGACATAATTTAATTATTTTTCTCAATGAACTTTTTATCTTTGTCTACTAAGTTATAATAATGTTGTCCATACTTAAATATGTTCACAAAAATCCGAAAGGATACTAGTTTCTGGTCTATAGACAATAAGTATAAAAAATTGGACACATACTCTTGTCCATGTTTACAACAAGAGAAACTTGTCTACTGACATTTAACAAATTGACCTTGTCTACAAGTCTTGAAATGCAACTTGTCCACATACTTAACTTGTCTACCGAACAAAATAACTTGTAGACACTATACACCCCATCAATAGACACGTTGACTTCATGCCTCAAATGTGGACAACTTATGTTAAGGATAATAGTAACTTGTCTACAAACTTTAACAAATGCCTAATTGTCTACATCTATTCTCAACAACCTTTTGATAAACTACTTGTAAGTCATTAACTAAAGCAAATTGTCTACTGATCTTGAGGAAACAAAGTTTATGTGGTCCGTATGAAGATCGATAGTGTTAACAAAGAACTCAAACCTTAAGTCCAAACCTTAAGTCTTAACAATGGACAACATATCATAGTCTATCATGGCCAACAAAGAACAAATGACGCGTGGACAACAATATACAACAATACATGTTAAAATGTTGTCTTATAATTAAAATCATTTCTAGATTATAAATGTTTTTAGTTGATGGACTATTTAGACTAGACTCATAAAACTGGTGAACAAGTTGTCATCGACTTTTCGAATATTGTCTACCAATTCAATTTTGTCTACCAATTTGAATATTATAACAGATGACATCCCATCACAACACACCGACACTTCTCTACACAATAATTCTTTTTTATATAATATTATATTTAAAAAAAGAACATAAAGGCATATGATTGCACGTGGGTGTGTACCTTGAACTCAACAAGTTTTAGTCTCTTTCTTACTTCTTTAATAGAAGGGTAAGTTTGTAATTTTTAATATATCCAAAAGCTGTTTTATGGTAGAATAAGAAAAATATTTTATAATATGGTAGAATAGAAAAGTTTTTAGCAAAATGTGGTAGTCTTGACTAAATTCCCTTTCAAGTACATAATAAATAAGACGACTTCGACCCCAATAACTGATGAATGTTGTTGTGATATATTGAAGATTGCCAAAGATTTAAGGTTATACTCTCCACATATGAGTAGAAAGATATTGCATCTAAAACTATTCTGAAAAGCAAACAAACATGGAACGATTTTCTCCGTAAAGTTGAGAGCAAGATTGGTGCTCCCGTCTCTTTGAAACAGTAAACTAATACTTACTTGTGATGATGTGTCTATACATTTTTTTGTAATTTGACTGTTACCAATTTATTTTTGATGAGCAAGAGACAAGAACCATATATAAAAAGATTCTTTTGTTGTCAAAAAAAAAAGCCATATATAAAAAAATATTTTACGTTTTTAACTATCTTCTGGATTAGTCCAACGTAAACTAACAATATAATGCATATGCAAAAATAATAGTGAGGAAAATGTTCGGAATCCTATAAGAAATTTAAGTCATATATGGATTTTCCGAAGTTGGATTCCAATATAATACATCGCCCAATTTTGAATTACTCCCTCTATATCACAAAAGATGATGTTTTTAAATTTTCACATAAATTAAGAAAAAATATTTAATGTTTAAATATAAATGCATTATTTATTTATAATAACATTTCTTATAACTATTAACCAATAGTAATTCACCAAAATTTTAATATTTTCATTTAATGATTCTTGAAATTTATAACTTTTTTGCATTAATTGATGAAAATCAATCTTTGTAATACAAGAAAAAATCTTAAAAAATCATCTATTATTATACAGAGGGAGTATTATTCTTAACTTTTTAGTGGATATTGATATATTATCCAATTCATGTATAATTATTAAGGCCTACACATGTTCAACATTCTCTCTAATTGTGATTTTTACACCAGTATACGGTAACCCGCCAATATTATGATTTCACTGATCAATTTCATTTTAATATCATGCAAATTCTGTAACCTATTACAAACGTGCAAATGATATAGTGAATTTGTGACACATTGGTTTCAGAGACTTGCGGAAATGTTTAAAAGAATTGATTTGACCACTTATGTCACCAAAGTGTACTTATTTTTTTGGTCAAGGATCCTGAGAAAACTTCAGAGTTAAGTGTGCTTGAGCTGGAGTAGTCTCAGAATGGGTGACCTTCCAGGAAGTAACTGTCGGAACTGTGCGAGTGAGGAAAAATACAGAGAAATATCATGTGATGATTTGTAGGGACGGTAACAAGTTTTTAAAACCTCCCAGACGTAGCTAACCGACCGTCCGATATAGATGGGCTCATGGGCCTAATGAAAAGACGTGAAATCCATTAAAAAAATGGGCCCATAGACTGGGAATGGACATGGAGTCCACTAAAAAGTAACGGTCGGAGCGTTACAACAAATGACAACATGTTTCTTACCCATTTTGATATGAGATCCTCTCGTTTAGACATATATACTTAACTAGATAAAATAAATATCTAATGAGTAATGACAAATCATGTAACAAACTACATATTATATGTAGTAGCTGTGTTCTTTTCTGTACTTAATCATCTCATCCATTTTTCACTTAAATTAACAAAATAGTTGTATTTTGAAGCCAATTGAGAAAAATATAATAGTTTTGGTCCAAATGGTCGGTATAACCAAATAAATAATTTTTTTAAAAACCTTATAGGTGGTGATTTTTTTTTATTTTTTTTCTGTATCCAATTTGGATAATATCTATGAACTCATTTAAAATTAATGTACTTTTAATTTAATACTAGATACGGACCCACGGTAAACCGTGGGCTGAACTTTTTATTTAATGTAAATTTGTAATAATATATTTTGTTATTATATTATTTTTAGTAGTTTATGATTATAAATCATTTTGCTTATATAATTATTTTATATGTTATAAATGTTTTTTACAGAATTTAGATAATATTATTTTAAATTAAATTTTTGTTGTTGTATTTGGGTAGCTTTAAAACTACCATTATATTAATGACATATTTGTATATAGTTAGTAATCGTGATTGTCAAAAAAGATATTTTAATGGAAAACATTTGTCAATAAAACATTAGTATATTAGTATGTAATGATGACTAAAATTGTTTAATATTTGTTTATATCATTCAATCCTTACTATGGTTCTGAAATACGTAAAAAAATGTAACTAATATGTAAAAATATATTATATTAGTATAATCTTATTTTTGGTAAAGAAATTATTCGAAAAATATTGAAGATATTATTTTTTGGTGACGGAATAAACATTTGGTAAATATATATATGATACGATAAGGGGATCACTGTGATATTTTTTTACTCTCTTTAGCTGTGACATTTTTTTTTTTTTTTTAGGAAGCTGTGACATTATAATTTGTTTGATTTTCTGTTAAGGAGATAAATATTCGGTACATATATAGGATACTGTTACAAATCTAACTTGTTTAACGGAAGTGATTTTTTTTTCAACGTTTTTTCTTGAATACCCATGTAACATTAATCTGTTTAGTCAGATAGCTAATTATCCTTTTTACCCTTAATGATTATATCATTTTATTAACTATTTATAATGGCATTTTGATGTAATTTTTTACACTTTAAAGGTTAGATTTATTTTTATACTTCTCAATTAATATAGTAGGATAAGACATTAAAAAAAAATTCCAACTAACTAGTTTCCAACACATATTGAGCATACCAAATACGTAAAAAAACTTCAAATACCAATCTAATTTTGAATTTGAGATCTGCATATTTGATTCCCTCCTTTAATTCGTTTTACCAAAATAATGGCTCTAGCTAGGCTCTAATCTTGAAGAGTTACTTAAGATTACATGAAGCTAAAGTAGTAAATCTGCCATAAGTGTGTGGCAACTAGTTGCATCTATAGGCTGCTCAATCTCTCTCACCAGATTCCTAATTACACTTTTCACATATCTCTTTTCTTGAGGATCATTCCACAAAACCCTCAAAATTTCAGGAGGTATTACTGTTGCTGCAGCTCGAACCACCAACTTGTTACCATCTATCTCCATACCATTCAAGCTGTTTTATAGAACACAAAAAAAAGGGTCAAGACTTTTGTTTGTTATGTTCAGAAAACGGATGTTTGGTTTCTGGTTCTACCTGTTGAGAATGGTGAGCATGTTTGGCCAGTCAGAGATATCGAAATGCACATCTGCAATGTCGTATCCTTTCATATACACCTGTTTGATCTGTCCATAAGGAGAACACAATGCTCGTACATTTCTCCCTGCTGATTCCGACAAGTTTGAAATCCTTGCCACGGTTGTCCTCGGTATATCAATCCTGGAGATAAACAATTGTGTGTTGCATATGCTAATTGAATGCTCTGCAAGTGCTCTCTCTTTGCCGTCTTCCGTCTGCAACACAAGTAGAAGATTTATCTACGGTGGATCTGGCATCTGATTCTGAATGTAAACAAGAAAAGCTACAATAAAACCACACCTCAAACTCCACGAAAGCAGATGTTCTCGATGAACCCAAGATAAACTTTGATATGTTGCTCCTACAGAACCTTAGCGCTTGTTTGATCTGATTGGAACTAAAATCAGGCGTCAGCGGATGAATCTTAACTGTTCGGGCTGGTTCCTTTACCAA
This sequence comes from Camelina sativa, assembly GCF_030686135.1. Classification (NCBI taxonomy): domain Eukaryota; kingdom Viridiplantae; phylum Streptophyta; class Magnoliopsida; order Brassicales; family Brassicaceae; genus Camelina; species Camelina sativa. The sequence goes on along the minus strand of NC_141894.1, from coordinate 14,314,299 downwards.
TGCAATAGGCACATCTGGATCGCCAATGAGATCCGGAATACATATCGTTTCTACCTTGTCTTCCTGACAAGTTGCCTCAACAACTGCACTGTTACTTTTCACCGCCACACTACCTTTCTTGAGAGCCTCCTTGACTGCAGAGTTAGTCTACAAATATGGAAGCAAAGAGCAGGTCAGCAGAAAAACACTTTTTAAGAAGAAGTTTACACAAGAAGACAGTGTGACACGTTTCTCCAGATAGAGAATGCGGGAAAAAAAAAAAAACTAACCTCAAAAGTTAAGAGAGCATCTTTATAAATGCACCCTCCAAAAGAGGGAATTTCTTGTACATCCAAAATGGCTCCAAACTTAGAAAACACTTCAACAATGTCGTTCTTGTTAAATGATTTTTTCAAAAACCTTAGCAGTACTTTGTTAGGAGAGTGTTTTCCAGCAGATAATGCGAACAAACTCTTTTCTGCTACCTTCGGATTCGTGGTGGTAGCAGCCAAGGTGGCCTGACTGCACAATGATTGGTTTTCCACTACTAAAGTTTCCCCTTTGACTTCATCTTCCTGTACTGCACAACTTTTTTGCATTGCAGGATTGGCTTTGCATACGCTTATTTCTTCTCTACCATTCGAATGCAACGAGTTGGCATCTGCGCCCGTGACATTGTCAGCCGGAAGTTTAAGAGAGTCCATCAACTTATCCATGCTACTCACTGCCAGAGGTGCAGTGGTTTTTCTAGGGCTTTCAAACGAAAATCTACTTTTCCTTTCTCTAGTAACAGCCAGGTCTCCACCCCTTGATAGAATTGATACCAAAGAGCCTGGAGCTTGAGGAGCATCCGACAATATGTCCTCATCATTTTCCTTGAAGATACTTTTATTTTTCTGGACAGGATCAGACAGCATTTTACCAAATAGACAGTGTTGTTCGCCCGCATCACTAGAGGATTCTCTTGTAGACAGACTGATATTACTGTTACTCAAAGCCTCAAATCTCATAGGAAGCTTCACCTCTTTATATGGATCCGAGTTTACAAACAAGTTCGAGAGACTATCCCGAGGTGGTTTCGCTTGATCAGACTTCCCTTTCTCAGGCTGCAGGTTCCCCATATTTTCCCCAGATGATGTCAGACTTTCTGATACTTGTTTAGTCAAGAAACCTGAAGCGACATCTTTGGAACTTAGTTTCTCGGAAGGAACCACTCTTTCAGGTTGTATTCCGCTCAACACCTTCTCCTGCGCAAACTCCAAGCCATCTACTCTACCAATACTATCTAAACTCTCTTTATTTACAGATAAGCTTTCTCTCTTCCCAGAAGTCTCAATTACTGCAACACTTTGAGATACATATTGAGATCCCATTTTAGAGACTAAAGACTCTTCATTTATTCTTGAAGCGATACATTCTGCAGCAACACTCTGAGATGCATCTTGAGATCTCATTTCAGAGACCGAAGACTTATCATTTATTCTTGAAGCGATACATGTTTTGTTTTCTGCAGCAACACTTTGAGATGCATCTTGAGATGCCATTTGAGAGACTGAAGATTCTTCTTTTATATTCGGAGTGATACAGTTTCTGTTTTCTGCAACGTTCTGCAAGGTGACCACTTTAGTTGCAGTCACATCAGATGAGGAAACCATGGATGATTTTAGCGAGTCTTCACCTGAAGTTTTGTCCATTGAAATCACGTTTCCCAAAATCTTTTGCTTAAGATTAGTCAGTAAACCTCCGAAAGAGTACCAACGCATTCCCCTTTGGCCAATATCTCTACACATCACAAATAAATAAATAAATAAAACAGAGCTATCACCCAAATTAACATGAAAACTGAATCAATTAGTTAATGTATGAAACATTAAGTTGCTAGCTCCAATACAAAAGAGCCTAGAATGGTAAAGCCACTCACAGTTCAAAGACACAAAGGCATGATTAGCTTCATTTCCAAAATTGGTTTCTAAGTATATAGCTTCATTACTCGTTACTACTAGTAAACATTAATCTAAACCCATAACTCAGTTTCTTCTGATGACAAAAAAGATTCTAAATTTTCCTCTTCTTCAAACAATATTGAGAACCCATCTAAGTATATATATATATACTCACTTGTTCGTGGAAGCTTCAGAATCTGGAAATCTATCATATTTACGACCATCCTCGAGAGAAGAAGATAACCACCTTCTCGTCAAAGGTATCAAACCTATAAACAAAAATCAAAAAAAATTTCCAGAATCGTCAATATCGAATCATTTGCTTTATGAATGAAAAAATCAAGACGATTCAAAGAAAGGGTTTATGTTTTCATCACCTCTGCTGTTCAAATGTGGAGTTAATTTGGGTGAAAGTAAACGACCAGTGGCCATTTTCTCGAGAAGCTTTCCTCAAAAAACCCTTCCTTGGAGGTTTAAGAGAGAGGAGACGGAAGGTAGAAGAAGAAGCTCTGTGGAACCGGACACTTTTCTTTATTTTCAGGTTTTCGAGAGAATGTTTTGGTTTAGTACTGAACCGAATGGTTCATTGGTTTAATTCGAGCTTGATTTTAAATTTAGAGCCCAATAGAAATGAGAAATTGTTGATTTTCAGGTATATAACCAACCAAACAAAATTTGGATATTATTGGGTTAACCGGATTGGTGTTACTCTTACTAATATCATTTGGATTGGTTTGGTTTAATCTAATTTTTGGTTCGGACCGGTATGAGAGCCATATTAACACCCATAGATATGTTGAATTTAGTTTATTTTGGCTTTAAAAACTTAAATTGACCCCTATAATTTTATTCTTTACATTTTGACCCATAACTATACATTGTAGCTCTACCATCGGTAACTTGCACCATTCAGTTTTTTTTTTTTTTTTTTTTCGTTTTCTCAAATCAACACACATCTCCCTCCTACTGAATTGTATCACACTTTTTGTTTTTTTTTTATATATGTTTTTGTTGAAAATAGTGAAAAAGAAGGAGGAGGAGGAGGAGTTCTTCATGTTCTTATTGTGTTACATGTTTTTGCTCTACAAATTTGTATTCTGTATTTTGTTTGATGTGTCTTCCTTCAACAAATAAGAATACAAACAACTACTCCTCCTCCCTTTCCTCTCTTTTTCTACATCTCCAATGGCACCATCGATGTCTTCTTTTTTTTCTCTTTCTTTCTTTTTTTTTTTTTAACATCTTACTTGACTTTATTAATTGAATCAGAGATTACATATTTGTTTGTAAAGCATACAGATACAACCAAAACATGATTAAACTTAAGATGAAGAAAATCCAACTGAACAAGTGAAGAAACCGCCGCTTTCTTTTGTAAGTCTTACACGCTAATAGATTATCAAATCTATTATCTTCCTTCTTCGTCTTCTTCTTCAATCCGCTATGATCGTCTCGTTTGGCTATCGTTCTTTTGACGAAAATCCATTTAACTTTAAAACGATCAATGGTAGTGATCCATCCGTTACATCGCTTCCCAACAAAACATCTCAAGGAGATGACATCTTTCTTGGTTATAGCTAATACCCATAATTGTTTTGCGTCTCCAATTCTCCGCACCGATTCTTCTCTTCTTCGAATGCTTAGTATTCCCGGATCCCAAATTTGTCGACCAATGCACCACTCAAATCGAGATTTATCGAACGTTGTGGTTAACACATCATAAAAGGCTTCGTTAGCACAATATGCCTTTGGAGTCACTTGTAATTGCTCATCACACAGAATCGTTGGTCCTAGTGTGGGAATATCAAACGAACGGTGGTTGATTCCATTGGGAATCCTTACACTGTCGCAGAAGAACATAACAACCATCACCCAAATGGTGAGGAATAACCTTTCTCTCGACGACACCAACGTACGGGGAAACTTTTCGCATCCATTGGAAAGACAGGAGAAGAATACACAAATCGAAGTAAACCGCCTTCGAAACCTTAAAAACACCGTGAGGAATACAAATAAAGTAGTTAAAATTTTTAGAGAGAAACCGTTGAGAATTGAAGTCATAGGATCACGGGAAGATATGAGCGGCCACCGTAGGGGACATGCCATAATCACCTTCCGATCACCCCTAAAAACGGTTGTGAACTAAAAAAACAAATACACGAAATAAAGTACAAAGGAAAGGAAAAACATAGAGAAGAAGTAGTACGACCGACGCCGGAGTCGACGCCGGCCGAAGAATACAACGGGAGGTTAGGTTCTATGAAACGTCGCCTTCTTCGTCGCCTTGGGGAGAGGGGGGAGATCTTTTGGGATTTCTTATTCTGACTCTGGTTATTGTTTTTCTTTTTCTTTTGCTAATCTATTACTAGTTGTATGTAGGCAACGTTTTTTTTTTCTCTTTCTTTCTTATTTGTGCATTTTGGTTTGTATACTTTGTAGAAAGTTTTCATGTAAATGTCATGCTCATGCCTATTCATAAAAATATATATATTTTTGTCTTGTTGACTTCAAAGCACTTATGGTCCAACTCATACAACTTCTATGCGTTCTATGATACATAACATTTTCACGACATTTTCTTTTGAAACAAGAAAAAGGATGATTATCAAATCGAAAAATAATTAAAATCTCCGAATATTCATAAAAACATACAAAGTAACAAGATAATATGTTTGTATGTGACATAAGTTCGTCATGAAATTAAAAACAAACATTTGTTTCATTCTTCTCTTTTTTTATGGTATGCAAATATGTTTCGTTATGCAATAACCAAATATATGAGATATGATTGACACGATAATTGATAGACTAAAGCTTTTCATTGATCGTTTATTGAAGATACATACTAATACTAATGCACATGCCAAAGCTTTAAATTTTTTAAAGTGGAAATATATAGCCTTGTTATTTTCTAATGATTTTATTAATGACTTTATAAGTTACATAATATCTCGAATGCTTGTCTTTTAAGGTTGGTAGTTACGTAAACGTATATTTTATATATATTATGTATTCTAATGAAACGTAAACGTAATCAAAGGTTACATGAAGACACAAGTAGTATAAATTGAATGAGAGAAAAAGGCGTACGTTACTATATGACGACGCTTTCACAATAAGCGTTTTCTCGACAACATTCTAAATGCTTATTATAATTTTTTTAAATAGTTTTCTACCGTTACGTAATAAATGTAATTTAATAGTATGCAAAAATAACTAAAGGAAGTGTATCTTGCAATTGAAAAAGTCTTCTTACACTAAATTGTGAGAATATCGAAAAAGTTTTCTTGTTTTTATCAAAAGCTATTTGAGAGTTTATAAGATAGCAAATAAGAAGAAGCTATGAACGAGGATGGCCTTCTTAGATCTCCCTTTCATGTTCAAGGTCATAATTTTTCTTCCTTCCTCTTGTACTCTTCAAAACCTCTTAATATATATTGAATCTTTTAATTATAAAAAGTTCGTAACCTTTAATTAAGAATGGTGTATCCAACAGGCGTTCCGGTTTAATAGACTTGTAGTTGGAGATGGAAGGAGAAGGAAGAAGAAGAAACCATCATGGTTAACTCCAGTTTCTCACGGATACTATACCGTTGACCGGTCAAGCTATACCGACCATTCATCGAATGATGATTCGGTTTTTGTACAGAGAGAGCAGCAAAATGAAGAGCTTGAGGTTTGGTTATTTGGAGTTTCAAATTCTGAAACAGGGAAAGAGATGGTCAAATATATGCAAAACCATCTCTTTAATAAGCTCCCAAATGAGGTAATTAAAATTATGCATGGCAATAATAATAGGTAGTCTTGTGGTTTGGTTAGTGTCGTCGTTTTATTTTTACAAGTGAGGCAAAATGTATTTTGGGATATTTTTCCAGCTAGGAATTATGAGAAAGTGTAAAGAGACTATAAGAAGAGCATACGCTGAGGAAGAGAGAACTGGTGGTTCAGCTGCTTCGGTGGCCGTGGTGAATGGAGAGAAGCTAGCTATGGCGAGTATAGGCGGCCATAGAGTGGTGGTTTGTAGAGACGGCGAGGCTTATCAAATCAGAGATAAGAACCGGAGATCCTTAATAAAACATTGGCCACAACTTATGTTTCCAGGTTTGTCTTTTCAAACCGGTTGGTTTATTTGGGTTCAGACTGGGTTTTTGCTTTTATTGTATAGATTAGTAGATTACTTGTGTGCGAAGAAATAAAAATGAGATCTTAATCTATTCTTATTATTGCAACTTTAGTTTGTAATCAAGGAGAAAGAGAAGATGAATCAGATCCAAGAAATTCAGAAATTGTAGTTGTTACAGAAAAGATTAATTTAGATACGGAGTTTATCATTATCGGTAGCTATGGGATTTGGGAGGTAAGATCAAGAATCAAGATCAATCAATTAATACCGATTAAATCACCTAACGAAATCGCGTTTAACGGATTGATTTTGGTTACAGGTGATGAAGAATCAAGAAGCGATTAACCTAATCAGACACATAGAAGATCCTAAAGAAGCTGCAAAATGTTTAGCTAAAGAAGCTTTAAACAGGATTAGCAAAAGCAGCATTTCATGTGTTGTAATCCGGTTCGACTAAACCGTTTTTTTTTTTTTTTTTTGTATACAAAATCCGAAATTATTTTTAAATAAAAACCAAACCGTTTTTGTTTAGTAGCCAATAGAACTGCGACGGTCGTAATATTTACTAGAAACTCTTTTAACCTTCGACAATGTTTGAAATTTTACCGCACTTGTACTACCGCCGTGAAATTTCTCTAGAGGGCTAAATCCGGTGAGTTTGGTGTAGACTCCACTGATGAGCGTCTCTTCACGATCATTCTCCGCGAGCTTCTTTTCGATTAATGAACCGCACGATCGGATATAGGATTTTTTCCTTTTAGTTGGTGTGGAATAGGAGTTAGATGGAGAAAAGGACCGAACCCATTGATTTGGGAGGTAATTTTGAGGGCTTTAATACGAGCTTCTCTTAATTCTTCTTTTCCTAAAAGAAGAGTTTGAATTTGATGTGCCTTTTTCTGAACTTGAGCTCCCCAGTCAAACCTAAAATTCGAACATAAATTAAAGAAAACGTTAGAAACGTGATATTCTATAACAAGAAAATAAGAAAACAAATAAATGTTTGTAAATGAGTCATTTAATTAAACGCTCAAATGCATATGTAATTATGTTTTTTTTTTTTTAAAAAAAGTGAAGAAAATGTAACATTATATATCCTTGTATTCTATTTATTTTAAGTATCCAAACAAGAAAGCTAAGATTTCGTTGCGTTTTGAAAAAGTAATCGGATCTTTCAACGTGTTTCCAAGTTGAAAGTTTTAGGAATATATATCCTTGTTTCTTCATAATTTCAAGAAATTCTGATTCGAAAAGACGAAGTTTCCATGCAACAGAGATTTCAAATAGCTAAAATAAATGTATTTTGGAGAGCAGTTCCTGATTTTTTTTTATTTTAGGAGAGATTTTGGAATATGAATTACCCATTATCGTCAACGTATTGGAAAGTAGAAAAAAATCGAAAATGATCCAAGTCATAAATAAAATCATGAGGCAAATGAAGAGGACCATGCGTTAACAAATACTCCAACAACACCATTGCCGTGTATGCTTCTCTCCACTTCTTCATCTCTCCTTCCTCTTTCCCTATTCTGTTAACAAATACTTCATCATCATTCTTCATTATCCTTAATCGTCATAATTAATCTCAACAGAGAACAAAATTAATTCAAAGAAATCATACTTTCTATATGAAGAACATCAACGATTCTCCAATAGTCCACTGTATGGAACGATGCCTCAGCTATTTTCGTCATCGTTTTGACGTTTGGTGAAGTAGGATCATCACTTGTAACCTCTTCTACTAACCTAAGAATTAAAGAGTTCAATTTAGTCATCATAATGGTTAGCTAATTATATTTTTAGTAAAGTCTACTCACAGCTCAACTTCGGTAACATCGGTGAGAACAAGTCTAGCAACATTGTACTTGTCTTGAAGAAACGAAGAGGCTTGTTTCACGATTTCTCCAAACCAAAGTGTTCCCATCATCAATTTCCAAAACTGAATGGTCTCTTCTGTCTCCCACAAATCAACTTAAATGTGAGCTTCAAGACCAAACATTCTCATAGGCAATCCCATTTTGTTAGCTTCAGACACTTTAGAAGACACTTTAACTTCTATTAATAGATTTGAGTATTTGACCAAATTCAATTAAAATTAAACAAAATACTTGTGTTACAAGTTACATATACACATAAAGTGGGAGACGGATTACTTTTATCTCCTCTTCTTCCCAAGGGAAAATGGACTGTCGAGTTTTTATTGCTTTCACACTTACAGATTTTTCCAAACTCCACAATCTTTTTTATGGTGAGACTCATTTCCGCTTTCCAGAACCAATGGTAAGCAGATCGAAGCTTCTCATCAGGCCGTCATCACGCCCAAGCCTTGTGGATGGCTTAGATTCTTGGCCCGGTTGAATTTTTTGAGCCCCGCTTAAATAAAGTTTATTTATGCGGTTCTCACTCAGCTCACCTGATGAGCCAGGTTGGCTGCTCGACATCACTGCCATCTTTGTGGCAATCTCATTTCGGGTTTTTTCAGACACTTGCTGCATATTGTAACAAACATCAATATGAGATCAATCTCTCTGGATGATAAAGTAAACAAATCTCATGAATGATGCTACACACTCGGCAGAATAAAACTTTTTAAGTCAGAAATACAATTCGCAGACGAGGTACAGCTATAGAAGATGCAAAGAAAGATATCAAAAAAGAAAACTAACCACTTCTTTGGAAGCATCATCAGAAAAAATGTGCTTAGGGCGAATCCCTTGACTCGATACATTTCGTCTGGCGAATGCTTCAACTGCACCTGAGAATCTATCACGCAGATCCTGCCCTCCTAAACCAAAAAAAAAAACAGGAAATCAACTTCAGAATCCAATCTTCAAGTATCTCAGCGTAATCTATGTCAAAGTATCTGCAATATCTCTATTTCAAGCTTCTGAACAAGGGAAATATACTATCATGGCTCACAGAGAAAGTTCCAAGTTTTTCAACACTCAAGTCTCAGATTCCACAAGCAGTCAACATGTTTGAAAATCAAGTTATACCTGTAGGCTTGTCATTGCGTTCTGCAGATGGTCCTGGAGGGTCTAGAGCTGGTTTTGGATTTGGCTAATGCAAATGAGACACAATATAATACATATATGAGATTTTCAAAGTAGTATACGGTTTCGAAAAATATGTTCAGCACAGGTTGACGAAGAAACACTAACCCTTGGTTTCGAAATAGAGCCACTCTGAGGATATTTCAAGATTGTCCAATCAAACACATAGTCGAACTGATAACCTGCATGCATTAGCAAATGATGTAATTCACGAGTGGTGTAAACACTCCATACTTTCTTACACTTACAGACAATAGAACTTTATGATGGAGATAAAACACAGTAGAGGTTTCTAACCTTCCCGAATAAAAAGGTCCCTGAAAAGTCTTTTCAGATATGAATAATCTGGTTTATCCTCAAACCTCAATGATCGGCAGTAATGGAAATATGATGTGAACTCGGATGGAAATGACTTACAAAGAACCTGTAAACAGCAAAATTATCTTTATCGAAAACTTCCAGAAAAGCTAAACAGCGTCTTTTCATAACACAAAACTACTATTATAGACAATGACATACCTCTACGGGAGTAAGCATCTTCTTCTCACTAATCTTCTCATATTTCTGTTTCTTAGTACCAGCTTTTAGACCTTGCCATGGTAGACTGAGACAGGAAGATGCATGTCATCCCAAGTTTCAGGATTATTCTATAAGATCACCATCGATAGTATACATAGCCAAAAAATTCTTACCTTCCTCGTAGAAAATACATCAGCACATAACCAAGCGACTCCAGATCATCTCGTCTACTTTGCTCTGCAAGAAGATATAAGAAATGTTTCAAAACAAGGAGAAGAGTAGTTTAATGCACAAATTTGGAATGAAATCCATTCAAAGGTGTGACATGGAAACATTTCTCACCAATCCCAAGGTGTGTGTTGACACTTGCATACCGAGCAGTTCCTGTTAGATTCTTATTTTCCCTGTAAAAAAGTTCAATCAACACTTGTGAAGCAAAGCATGGAAGAAGAGTTCATGAAGAAAATAACCAAACATAAGACCAGAATCAACCTGGGAAGGATACAAAATTGTCCCTCAGGTCTAACATTAATCTTACTATAGTTATCTTCTCAAAAATATAATGAAATGTCAAACAAACACCAATGCAAATAGACTATTGCTCAAAGAAAGATCAACTACTTAATAAGATAGCTTCTTTGGTTGGATGCATATAAGAACATCATTGTTTCTCCTAAACTAATTTTATAGTGAAGAAAAACACTATAATCAACAAGCATAAGCATATGTATCCTAAAAGAGAGGGAAGGAAACATTTGTGAACCTCACCTGTATGGAATATGCTTGTGTGTCTGAAGATCTCTAAACTTTTTAGCTAGCCCAAAATCAATAATGTACACCTGAGGAGGTTGTATTCTAAATTCATCACGCACTAAGAACAACAGTATGACATACTAAAAGCGAAAACTGGAAAGCCTTTTTACCTGGTTTGCTTTGCGACCGAGACCCATCAAAAAGTTATCCGGTTTAATATCACGGTGAAGAAATCCTCGAGAGTGCATGTACTCAACTCTGTTTATCTAGCAGCAATATTCAAAAGAGCTAAAACTTAGCAATGATCCTTCAACCGGAACATTACCTCGATATCATGAAAACAAAAATGGCATACTTACTAACTGATCAGCAAGCATCAGAACAGTTTTCAAAGAAAAACTCCGACTGCAATAATTGAACAAATCCTCCAAACTGGGACCAAGAAGGTCAATAGCCATACAATTGTAATTACCCTCAACGCCGAACCATTTGATATGCGGAACACCCGCTGGTTCAATAGAAAAAAACCAAAGATTTCAGACCAATGGAGAAACTAAAAAAAATAACATCAAGTGAAATGAGCCAGGGAAATGAAAACTCACTCCCTCCTTGAAGAAGCATGTATACTTTTGATTCATAGTGGAGTTGAGGATGCTTAGTCTTCACAGGTTCCTATAGACAAACAAATGTTTATAAGAACAGATCAATAGAGAGAACAAAGACAGAAGAATCAAGAAGATTAAGAATAATGACAACATGATTCAATACTGCTGGAAACTAAGAAATTGAAACTGTAACATACCAGCTTAAGAGCAACTTCTTCTCCAGTTTGAACATTGATCCCTTGAAATCACACAAATACCAAAAAAAAACTCAAAATTAGTATCAGATTTACTCTAAACAACAACCAAAGAACAAAAAAAAAAAAAAAGCAATCAAAGTGATGAAGGAATGATACATACCAATATAAAGTTCCCCGAATGACCCACTACCAATCTTCCTACCTAACTTGAACTTACCACCGATGACATGATCCATCGTTTCGGTTTCCGATAATACTACTCTATACTACTAGTAGTGAATGATTACAAATTCTCATCAATACAAAACGAAGTAAACCCGGAAATTATATAAACCCCCAAATCAAGATTTCTTAGTGAAAGTTCAAGACTTTCTCCCAAGTATTAATCTAAATTTTTTTTAAAAGTTTTGAGTTTTTAAAAGATATCAAAGCTCAAGAATTTTTTAAAGTTTTGAGCTTTTTTTTTTGTTTTGTTTTCTGGGTAATCTTAAAAAAAAAAAAATAAAAAAAAAATAAAGAGTTGGGGGAGGAAGGAAGGAAGAAATGGGTTTTGATGACCGACTCAAGTGAGTAGAGGAGACGGAAGAGAGAAACAGAGACACATGTTATTATTATCTCAATCTTCTTCTTCTCTCTTCTTTACTTTACATTTATTTTTATTTTATTTTTTAAAACAAAGTTTAATAATACCCTTTTTTTTATTTTATTTTGTCACGGGAAAGTGAAAATAAACGAGACAGATAACAAACAAATAATAATATTTTAGTGTTTTACTTTCCCTCCTACTCTAGTCTACTATATGATTCACTAAAGAGAAACAAGTGTAACATGTTTATCTTCTTGCTTAAAAGTATTAAAATTGGAGATTAGAGCTTATGATTGATCTACATAAAAATATAAGTATCATTTTAGATGTCAAAAATATGTACATAGGAGCAAGAAGAGTAAACCGGTTTACTGATTTTACTGATCTACTAAACCGGTTTGGTAGACAGCCAAATCATGGGTGCAAACCAAGCATAAACCAATAAATACTTTCTCTTTTCTTTTTCTCCTGTCGACAAAAGTGGATATATCTACTCCTTTAAAAAGTTTTATTTTATGACTTGTTAATTTTGTATAAAAAAGTTGAATTTAATAATCGGGGATGGCTGCCAAAGTTTCTTTACTGTTTTTGTTGTCTTTAGATAATTGCCAAATATATGTATGTATGACGATCGATGTAGAGCCACCAAGCAAAACCAAATTCAAGGAAAAGACAAGAAAACTAAAAAAGCAAAGTAAGTTTTGGTGTTACCGACTTCCCTCAAATCCCAATAATGCTTACAAGATCACAAAGTTGGATTAATTAGCACAACTTATCTTTAGCCTTTCTTGTAAATTGTATATTTGGAAATGTAAAATATTAACTATAAAACGTTTGATTCGTCGTCATTACGTTGTGTCAACAATCAAATCCAATCATATATATATATATATATATATATATATATATACAATGAACATATACTATATTATAATAACGAATAGTCGACTGTTTTTCCACTATAGAAAACGAATGATCGTAGTGCCACAAAAAGGATCCAATGGATATGGAGTATGGGCAATGATAAACAATGTGAATATTTTTTGTATGTATGGGTCAGCTTATGTCTGTTGTTGCTGTATACACAACAGATCATATATTTATGACCAAACATTCCATTTATTTTCCATTTATTATTGTTTGTTAAATCCAAAAACCTTGCAAAATCCACTTTACGTTTGAAACAATCTTGTTCTTAGTCTATTTCCACATGATTGTTCTATAACTACTTTTCCTACCTACAGAGATAGAAAGGTAGAAATTGGTTGAGTTCCATTAACTTTTATTTTGCCTAACACTACAATCAGTGTAACAAAACATATGTTCCCTATGCGCGCGTTCTCGCTCTTGACTCTGTGGACAAACATGAAGTCAAAAATAGTCTCAACAAGAACAACTTCCCACGGCTGAATTGGACCAAATGGTGGAATCTGCTACATTATCCCTAACGATAATTTCTCTCTTTCCCTTATATCTTCGTGATGAACTTGATCCGGACATGACAATCCATGCAAATTCTTATGTTCTTACTCAAATTCTTATGCCAATCTCGTTGTGTCCAAAACACACAAATGTTTTTATAGATATAGTTACTCTTTTTTTTTTTTTTTTTTTTTTTTTTTCTTATATAGCAAAGTACATGAAACACAATTACGATCGAATCACAGAGATTCCTATTCTCCCTTAACTTGTTCTTGGAAAATGTTCAAATATCATTTATTAGTTTACTTCTGTTCCTTATTTTGTACCTTATCATGCGCCTCAATTGCTCCGGATCATCTTTAGGTGTGATCGTAAGTAGCCTCATCATTCTCTCTTCTTCTTCTTCCTCTGAATATTTATCCTTCTTTGCACGTGGGTTCAGCAGAGGTTCTCTAAAGATTGTTTGCTTTTCATCTGGAAGGGGTTCGCTAAACATTGCGGACGACGATGCTCCTTCGTCTTGCCATTTCTGCAGACACTGAACTAAGTTCATGTCCATATCCTTCCCCAAACTCTCTTCTTCTTCTCCTTCTTCTTCGCACGGCGACTTCCACTTCTCTACTAGTTGTTTCAGCACGTTAACCGCGTGGCCCATGTCAGGTCTCCTCTTAGGTTTCCGGGACGTGCAATAGCTTGCCAGCTTAGCAACTTGCTGAATGATCCTTATTATTACTTCGTCGTAGTCGCAATCTAAGGTTAGGTCAAGTGCAGTTCGGATTTTTCCCTTGACTAGGATGCTTCTGAACCATGGGACCAGTTGAAATGTTTCTTCTCCTGATATTTCCTTTAATGCTTCTTTTCCTGTGATCATTTCCATAAGCACCACTCCAAATGCGTACACGTCCACTTTGGTCGTTAAAACCCCATCAACTGCAACCAAATTTTTACATGAATATATAAGAGAAAAACTTTTTATAACATCATCAATGCTATGTAGGCATAAAATAGCATACATACATGAATTACACTATTGAAGAATTTAAAGATACCTTGCATGGTACGGCAGCGGTTAACATAAGTATAGACATATGAATAAAGTGATGCAATGAACTTACTGGCGTATTCTGGTGCTATATAACCAAATGTGCCTTCTGTTTTTTGAACAGCAGAGTGATTCCCATCAGCTGCTACGACTTTAACCAACCCGAAATCAGAAACCTTGGCCGTCATATCATCTCCTAGAAGGATGTTAGAGGACTTTATATCTCTGTGGATGGAGCTTTCTAGAGCAAAACGATGGAAATACTCAACACCTTGTGCCACGTCCAGAGCGATTCTCACTCTCTGTTTCCAAGTCAGAGGAAAGTAACCATGTTTAGCTGGGTCGAACAAATGATGTCCTAGATTTCCCTGTGACATGTGCTCGTACACTAGCAATCTCTCGTCTCCGTTCACAGAGTAACCCAATAGATCGATCACGTGTCTGTGTCTAACCTTGGCGAGCACGGCAACCTCGGCGTCAAACTGTTTCCTTCTTTCACCATCCATTGATGAAAGGTTCATCTTCTTGACCGCAACTTTTGTTTCATCTTGTAACTTTCCTGAATACACAACACCAAAACCACCGCTTCCCAATATGTTATCCTCACTGAAACCATTTGTAGCCTCACGAAGAGCCTCCACTGAATAAGAAACGATTCCACCATCAAGAACCAAAGGATCCCTACGATTTTCATCAGTACAGGCATTGACGTTATCTGCTCCATGTCCATTGGAAGATCCACCAACATCAGAGACAGCATCGCTCGCCCTATTCCTCATTTTCAGAACGACTTTTCGAGCCACCCATCCTAAAAAGACCAGAAAAATCGTGATTGCGAAAGTGATCACACAAGCCATTAAAACACTCCAACTACCACCGGTTCCATGTTTTGTCGAAGAATCTCCGGCAATAGTTCCCATCAAAGAGTTACCAGGTTTGTAAATAAACTTAACCGAAGCCGGGAATTTTGGTATTTTCCCGGTGAGGTTGTTGTTGGAGACATCGATGAACCGTAGACTAGTCATAAATGTCAACTCCTTAGGTATAATGCCGGTTAACTTGTTGTCATTAAGGTAGATACTCTTCAGAGAAGTGAGATTTGCAATGGTCGGAGAAACAAACCCGACTAAACCATGTTTCTCAAGATTCACAATGGAAACGCGGCCAGAGATGCAGCTTATGTCAGTCCATCGGCAGTAGTTGTTAGACGAGGTAGTTGCTGACCAGTCTGTTGGCGGATGACTAAACGATTTAGCCAACGCGAGCATTGCCGCTCCATCGTCAGCGATGGACGTGGAGAGGAAGTAGAAAGCGAATAGGAGGAAGAAGAGGAGGATGAGAGACTTGGGAGCCTCCATGGCTTAGAGCGAGGGAAATAAAAAACAGAGAGAGGGTTTTAAAATCTTTCTGAAAACATAAGGAAGAAGAATAGAAATATTTATAAGTGAAGTTGTCGTAGGTTGGTGTCCAGAAGGAAAGTAAAGTTGTCGTAGGTTGGTGTCGTTGGTCAAAAAGCTTCTCCGCTAGTATGTAATGATTTCACTACGTTCAGACAATCAGACCACCACGCGATTAAACAAACTACGTGCTGCTAACTCGGTCCTGTAACTAATAGTACTTAATTGTTCTGAAAAAGCAAAAGAAAATTATTCGTTATTGTCCATGATCGTTATAACTTATAAGATAAACGTATAATTTGTACGGCAAAGCTAACATTTTATTGAAAACGTGTCTGCCATCCTAAGATTAAAGAACTATGCATTACCATGGCCAATGGAGTAACCCATATGGGTTACTCAAAAATAAATTAATCATATAAGTAATATTAAACTAATTAAAGCAACCTAATAAGAACTTAAACTAAAATCATCTTCCAGTAGAGAAACTTTCATAGGTTTCTCAATCATAAAACTGAAACTGTTTTGCAAGTTGAAAAAAATTATGTGTTCATTCTCTCATTACTTGCAGTAATCATAAAAAAAAAAAACACAGACATTCAAATCCTAAACAATGCCATATGAAACAAGTATTATCTTAAGCATGTCTGAAAATTGAAAACAAAGCAAATAAAGATTAAACTCTCATCTCTCTGAGCCATGTCTTAAACTAGACTCATACAAAAAAGACACCAAGTCTTAAATCTGCGTCAAGGTTGGTTGCTTCAATGGTGGTTTGTCACTACACATCAGCCCAAGCATAATGGCTTGCTTAACTTGATCAAATGGTCTTTTTCTCAGGAGAAGAGAGCCCTTACTTGTTGATGAATTGTTCCCATCTCCAATCTTGAAATGAGAAATTAAAGGCTCTTGATCATCATCATCAGATAACAAAGCACTTTTGTGCTGAGATCAAATGTAATCTCAGGCCATTGATCTGATAGATAAAAAAATACCTTCATGACATAGCCGATGAAGAACTTACCAAGTCTCAACAGTTTCTCCTTGAGTCCACTCTGTAACCAAAGCTCTCAAGTTTCTGCTATTACACCAACCCAAAACTCTTACCAAGTTCTTGTGAACTTGTAACTTCGCCGGCAAGTTCTTGGAAAGTAATCAGGTCTCTTGATACATAACAAACCAAAGCAAAAACAGAGCAATATCACCATTACCGGAAACACGATCAACAAGACGCTCCAAAGAAGAACCAAGGATTCTCAACATTGCCACTTCTAAAGAGTCCTGCATCCATAAACAAATCCTAAAAACACGTTCATTGAATCATAGAAGCAACCATTTCTAGTCTAGAGCATAAAACCAACAAGACAACTTGCCTTGATATACTACATCAGACCAAAACAAAACAATAATCAATCAAAGAAAAACAAAACAAAAAAAGACACAACCTTTATCTTAAGAACAATGGCTCTCTCTCGACCCAAAATAGCAGAAGGGTAAAAATAGATTAGGTCTAATTTCCTCCATATGACTACGCCACACCTAACAAAGAGCAAAATCGAAATTGAAAATCTAATCAACACATACATGCATGAGATAGACGAAGAGAAAAATCAAGAGCCTTGCCTCTCCGATTCGCTCGCCGGTGCACCTCGCCATCCACTCGCCGTCCCCTGGAGATCGATTGCCGTCAAATCCGAATCGTCGGATCAAGAAATATAACGATTGCAACCAGGTTCGAACATAAATCGTTCTCGGAGACCAATATCTGACGTGCTTAAGCCGGAACAAGTAATTGATTCACCTTGAATCGATTGAAATGAACGAAAATTAGTGAGATTAATCTGGATTCTCCGTTTCGTCGAGAGACGAAATAGAGAGAGAGATTCGGGAAAAAGAAAGAAAATGAGAAAAAATGTCTTTTATATTTTATTAAAACCCAATCAGAAATTGACACGTAGCGTGTCTTCACTGTTCCTTCCGATACTCCGCAGAGTAACGGTTCTGAGTTTTTGTGGGCCAATTTTTTAGTTTTTCTTTTTTTTTTTGGCATAGAAATTGTATGAGCACCCCATAAAAACACCACTGGCCATGCTCATGAGACGTGTTTGCCATCCTAAGATTAAAGAACTATGCATCATGAGAGACCACTACATAGAAGAAATAATTGTAAAGTTAGGCCGAACTAAATGATAATAAAATCACATATGACCATATAGGCGGCTATTGATGATACTGTTGGTCTGAGCTCTGAAAGATCACATGGTCATATGCGAATTGAGTTACACCTCAAGAACTATCCCAATTACAAACCACAAAAAGAAATGTTTTCACATCCACGGTACAAATTCATTTCTTTGACTAGCACTACAACTACAAGCATTGTATTGTAACGTATGATTCATTTTTAAAGCATACGTTACATTATAACAAGGTGCAGAGAGGAAGTTTGTTACATTTAAATTGTTTTAAAAATTCTTTTGAAAAATGAATCATACGTTACATTACATTAAAACACTTGTTACTTGTTACTTATTACTTTGTTACAGTTGTTACTTTGGTGAATCATATATGGTTGGTTTACACCCATGATAGACTAGTACGGTATGCATCCAATGGGCTAGTGGGGTCAACGAGACCTATGAGGGCAAGCTAGCAGTAGGTTATTGGTGCGTCAGGCGTTCTTCGAATCCTGGTCTCCATCCTTTAACAACTTTCCCACATGACAAGCTGTAACCAATTGATCTTAATATATATTTACTCAATAAAAGGTAAGGAAAAAGAATTAGTAATAGGACTTGAAAATTAAAAGAACTAGATATTTTAAAACTGATTGCGTGGTGTGTGATATGCATGTTTGTGTGATAAAATAAATTGCTTGAGTGTGAGGAGAAAAATGTGCCAAGAGGCACAAAGAAGCGGGAGAACCGCAGAGAGTCCTACAAGGAATTCTTCTTGTAGTTGTTTGGTGGTCTACGGGCGCGGAATGCGGGTAGATCAGGATTGGCTGTAACATCCGCGAATCAATTATTGGTTTTCTGGGACGGGTGTCGATCGACACTATGGTGGTGTCGGTCGACACCAATGTTATCTAGTTCGATCGGATTGATTTAATTGTCGATTTTGACCGGTTTGGTTTAAGAAAACCATTTAACCGAGATTTAAAAGGGAGAAAATGACCTAGGGTCGTGTTTTTGTTGTTGTCTCGCCGTTTTTAGAGAAAACAAAGAGAGAAAATTGTTCTTGAGGTTCTAGAGTGAGATTGTGAGATTTCAAAGCTTTGTGAGTGAGATCTTGCTGTGGGAGTGAGGATTCAAGGCTAGGAACGTGTGGGAAGCTTGCTGGGAGTGTGGATTCGTCATTGTTTGTCAGAATCTTCCTGCAGAGAGGTGAGTGCATGACCATGGCTAATCTAAGCCTGTGGTTCTTTTTTCTTGCTTGTTTGTTGCTGTGTTTGTGTGTTTTTCTTGCTGGGATTGATTGCTACAGGTTCCTATGGATGTATATAGCTTGGGTTCTGAGTATTGGGGGATTTGGTGGAGGTTGGGAGCGAGATTCGACTCTCGTTTTCGTCTGGATCGCGGATGCAGAGGGAGTGTTGATCGACACCACTTGGTGTCGGTCGACACCAGTGAAGCAGCATCGATCGACACTGTGGGGTAGTGTCGGTCGACACCATGAGCCAGTGTCGGCCGACATTTGGCTGGTATCGGTCGACACCTCCCTTCCAGCGAGTTGATGTTTGTTTTTCTGGTTTGTATGCTTTGTTTGTCGATTGTTTGGAACATTGGAATTACTGTTGCTTGTGTGTATAGCCCAGTAGATGGGAGGATTACCTCACTGAGTGTTTATAAAATACTCATGCATCTCAATTTGTGTTTTTGGTGCAGGTAAAGGCAAAGTGTGATCATGGAATCAAGGCAATGAAGATGAGGATGTTCTAGGGATTCGATTGGTTGTTGTCTGGCATTGCTAGGTTGTTAGAGTTGGGTCATTAGAAACATTGTTAGGTTGCTAGTTCTATGTTTCCTGCTGTTTGGTATTTGGTTATTGTTTATGCTATAATATTGGTTTATTATTGGATTATTAATGGATATTTATTGGATATTGGTGTTGGTTATTTCCACTGTTGATTGTGATTGTGGTTAGGTGACTAGTGGGTATGAGACCACTAGTTGTAGTTTATTTATTATTATTATATTTTATTTATTATTTGAAAAAAAAAATGTTGGGTCCTTTCAGTTTGGTATCAGAGGCCTTACGGTTCTAGGCTTTGTGTTGTAGATGTTTGGGATTTGCATCCTTTGATTGATTATGTGAGTTAGTCAATTGTGTGTGGCATGGAGTCCTAGAATATCCTCTTCGAGCCTACTTTGTGATTCCACGGTGAGTTTATGCTTCTGTGTTATAATAGAAATTGTTTGCTTAGTCTTTTGTTCATGGTAGTGCAGATGGCTAGAGATGGTGCTGTTGTTGGTCGTGGATGCGAACGTGGTCGTGGACGCGGACGTGGTCATGGTAGGGGCAGAGTCCCAGCAGTGAGTGAGACTGCGGACCAGAGTGTGACAGTTGAGGGTGTTGGCGAGTCGCAGGGTGTCCAGGAGAATTCCATGAGTGTGGCCGGAGGGGGCGGTGTTGATGCTCTAGTGGCCGGTGATGATAGGGTTCCGGGTGTGGGAGTCCCAGCGGGTGGAGTCCCTGGTGTTCACTTTGCGGCTATGCTAGCACAGTTGTTGGAGCGGTTACCAGCAGTGGTACCGGCACAAGATCAGGTAGTGCCACCAGTGGTGGCAGAGGAGCAGTAGCCAGTGGCTGCGGATGCAGGAGCAAATGGACGTTATTTGTCCATGCTCAAGGAGATGAAGGGCATCGAGACTGCGTGGTTTTCGGATGGTATATATCCTACTGCTGCAGATGCGTGGAGGACGATTGTGGAACGTAACTTCCATACTCTAAGGTGTCCTGAGGAGTTTTGGGTGGACATAGGGGTCCATCATCTGGTTGGTGATGCTCAGGTGTGGTGGAGATCAGTGGCTGCTAGGAGAGTGCAGAGGGAGATGACTTGGGCTGACTTCGTCTTGGAGTTCAACCGCAAGTATTTTCCTAGGGAGGCATTGGACCGGTTGGAGGTGCAGTTACTTCAGTTATCTCAGGGGAAGCGGTTAGTGCGAGAGCTGGACTTGGAGTTCAGTCGACTTCTATGTTATGGGGGTCGGGCTATGGAGCCTGGGGAGGTCCAGATCAGGAGGTTTATGAGGGCTCTTCGTGATGACTTGAAGGTCCATTGTAGAGGACGTAGTTATGCTACGCGTGCAGAGCTGGTTGAGATTGCAGCCGAGATTGAGGAGGATATCCGGGCACAGTCAGTGGCGGTTAGTCCAGCAGTTCAGCCTAGTAAGGCTCAGCATCATGGAAGTTCTAGCAAGGGCGGTAAGCCTGCGCAGGGAACCAAGAGGAGGTGGGAGGCTATGCAGACGTCGAGTGGTGCGAGTTGCTTCAAGTGTGGGAGCAAGGATCACAAGATTGCTAGCTGTCCCAAGAGGAGTGCCCCGACGGCAGCGGCTTGTGTATGTTATCATTGCAGGGAGCCAGTGCACATCAGGCCCTTGTGTCCCAAGTTGCAGCCGGTAGCAGTGGCAGCGTTGCAGCAGGTGCAGCCTGGAGGGCTGCAGGTGGCACGGATTGAGCAGGCGCCACGGGTTTACACGACTGCAGAGACTGGTGGAACCAGTGCCGGGGTGATCACAGGTATAATTTCTAGTACTTAAACTTTGTGAATTTCGGTAGGTTCAGATTTTATGTTTTTCCTGTGATAAAGTGTTAGGTTCTCAACACATAAGGTTTGTGTTGGGACCTTATTGGTGGGCGGGTTTAAGTCCCACGTTATGTTTGATTCTGGAGCTTCTCATAGCCTCATTACTCCGGAGTATGTAGAGAGTGCGAGAATCAGAGGGGATCCCGGGGAGCGTACAGGAGTTGTCAGAGTTGCGGGAGGCAAGTTCCTGAGAGTTGTTGAGCGAGCTAGAGGAGTTGATATTCAGATCGCAGGAGAGTCGTGGCCAACGGATTTGCTTATCAGTCCAGTGGAGTTGTATGATGTTATTCTTGGGATGGATTTGTTGCATCGACATATGGTGCATTTGGATTGCCATCGGGGTAGAGTGGAGTTTGAGCGTTCAGGAGGGAAGTTGGTTTTTCAGGACATCAGACCGACTTCGGGGAGTCTTGTGATCTCGGCCATTCACGCTGGGAAGATGATCGAGAAGGGTCGTGAGGCTTATCTGGTTACTATATCTATGCCAGAGTCAGTGGAAAAGTCTACGGTTAGCGATATTCTGGTAGTTGGGGAGTTTGAGGATGTGTTTCAGTCATCGCAGGGATTACCACCATCTCGGTCGGATCCTTTTACTATTGAACTGGAACCGAGGACGATGCTGTTATTTAAGGCTCCTTACAAAATGGCTCCAGCAGAGATGGCAGAGCTGAAGAAGCAGCTAGAAGATTTGTTGAGTAAGAGATTCATCCGTCCTAGTGTACCACTGTGGGGAGCGCCGGTGTTGTTTGTGAAGAAGAAGGATGGGAGTTTTCGGTTATGTATTGATTATCGGGGTTTGAGCCGGGTCACTGTGAAGAACAAGTACCGTCTTCCTAGGATCGATGAGTTGTTGGATCATTTGAGGGGTGCTACTTGGTTCTCCAAGGTAGATCTGACGTCGGGTTATCATCAGAAACCGATAGATGAGGCAGATGTGAGGAAGACGGCTTTCAGGACGAGGTATGGACATTATGAGTTTGTGGTGATGCCTTTCGGGTTGACCAACGCGCCAGCAGCGTTTATGAGATTGATGAACAGCGTGTTTCAGGAGTTTCTGGACGTGTCTGTCATCATTTTCATCGACAATATCCTGGTATTTTCTAAGAATCCTGAGAAGCATACAGTGCATTTGAGGGCAGTTCTGGAGAAGCTGCGGGAGCAGAAGTTGTTTGCTAAGTTGGGCAAGTGTAGTTTTTGGCAGAGTGACATGGGTTTTCTGGGTCACATTGTTTTTGCAGAGGGAGTTTCTGTAGATCCGGAGAAGATTCAGGCTATCAGGGCCTAGACCGCAGAATGCCACAGAGATCATGAGTTTCCTTGGTTTGGTAGGTTATTACAGGAGGTTAGTACAGGGTTTTGCGAGTAGGACACGCCCTATGACTAAGTTGACAGGGAAGGATGTTCCTTTTTTTTGGTCACAGGAGTGTGAGGAGGGTTTTGAAAGCCTTAAGAAGATGTTGAATACTACCCCAATGTTGGCTTTGCCTGAGTAGGGAGAGCCCTATGTGGTTTATACTGATGCATCTAGAGTTGGTTTGGGGTGTGTGTTGATGCAGCATGGGAAGGTGGTTGCTTATGCTTCGCGGCAGTTGCGGAAGCATGAAGACAACTATCCTACTCATGATTTGGAGATGGCTGCTGTAGTTTTTGCCCTGAAGATTTGGAGATCTTATCTTTATGGTGCAAAGGTACAGGTGTTTACAGATCATAAGAGCCTAAAGTATATATTCACTCAGCCCTAGCTGAACTTGAGGCAGAGGCGGTGGATGGAGCTGGTGGCAGATTATGATTTGGAGATAGCTTATCACCCTGGTAAGGCTAACACGGTTGCAGATGCTTTGAGTCGGAAGAGGGTAGCTTCTGCTCAGGAGCAGGAGATGGAGTCTATGGTAGGAGAGATCAGTGCGTTGAGGTTGTGTGCTGTTTCACAGGAACCTTTGGGTTTGGAAGCAGTTGATAGAGCAGATCTTCTGAGTAGGGTACGGTTGGCTCAGGAGAAGGATTTGGGGCTGGTGAATGCCTCAAAGGATGTTGATTCAGAGTACCAGGTCTCAGATAATGGTACTATCTTGGTGTACGGTCGGATTTGTGTGCCCAAGGATGAGGAGTTGAGATAGGAGATCCTGAAAGAGACTCATGCGAGCAAGTTTTCTATTCATCCAGGAGCGACTACGATGTACCGTGATCTCAAGAGGCACTATCACTGGGTCGGGATGAAGAAGGATGTAGCTAGTTGGGTCGCAAGGTCCGATGTGTGTCAGCTAGTGAATGCTGAGCATCAGGTTCCGGGCGGGTTACTGAAGAGTCTACCCATTCCTGACTGGAAGTGGGATATGATCACGATGGATTTCGTGGTAGGAATGTCAGTGTCTCGGACTTTTGATGCTATTTGGGTCATTGTGGATCGGTTGACTAAGTCAGCACATTTTCTGGCCATTAAGAAGACTGATGGAGCAGCGGTCTTGGCTAAAAATATATGAGAGAGATAGTCAGATTGCATGGGGTGCCAGCGAGTATCTTTTCTTATAGGGATTCTAAGTTCATTTCGGCGTTCTGGAAGGCATTTCAGGTAGAGATGGGCACTAAGGTGCATATGAGTATAGCTTATATTCCCCAGACAGATGGACAGTCAGAGAGGACGATCCAGACACTGGAGGATTTGCTGAGGATGTGTGTGTTGGATTGGGGTGGCCATTGGGCAGATCACCTGAACCTGGTAGAGGTTTCTTACAACAACAGCTATCAGGCGAGTATTAAGATGGCTCCTTATGAGGCTTTGTATGAGAGGCCATGTCGTACACCGTTATGCTGGACTCAGGTGGGGGAGAGGAGCATGTTTGGTACTAGTTTTGTTCAGGAGACCTCATAGAAGATTCGGGTACTCAAGCTGAACATGAAGGAGGCTCAGGATAGGCAGAGGAGTTATGCGGATAAGAGGAGAAGAGATCTTGAGTTTCAGGTAGGAGACAAAGTATACCTCAAGATGGCCATGTTGCGGGGTCCGAACAGGTCATTGACAGAGACTAAGTTGAGTCTGAGGTTTATGGGTCCGTTCAGAGTTATTGAGCGGGTGGGACCGGTAGCATATAGGCTGGAGTTGCCTGAGGTTATGCGTGCGTTCCACAAGGTTTTCCATATTTATATGTTGCAGAAGTGTCTTCGTGTGGATGATCAGTTGTTGGCTAAGATTCCTGAAGATCTTCAGCTTAACATGACTTTGGAGGCGAGACCAGTGAGGGTTCTCGAGAGGAGGATCAAGGAACTTCGGAAGAAGAAGATTCCTTTGATGAGAGTCCTTTGGGACTGTGATGGTGTTGAGGAGGAGACTTGGGAGCCAGAGGCGAGGATGAAGGCAAAGTTTAAGAAGTGGTATGAGAAGAAAGCCGCGACTTGAGCTTGTCTAGCCTGGTCCCATCTGTAATCCGTGGCTGGAGCGGGAATGGAGTATTCCAGCCCATCTCTCTTGTTTACTTGGTCGCTTGGGGTGGTTGGTTGTGCGACTCAGTAACAAGATGAGGTGGTGCGGGGTACAAAGTTTCCATGAGGCGGGATTTTTGGAGGAAAGTTTCCTGAAGTAGAAGTTTCCAAGAGTGGAAAATGCTAAAATGGAAAGTTTTATGTGAGTTAGAATTTGTCCATTTTAGTGGTGGAGAGCCTTGGAGGGGCTTGTGTAGCCTTAGTGGCGGACTTTTGAGTCATTGTGCCCGTGTGTGGCAGTCTTTTGAGACATTGTGTGGCCTTTGTGGCGGGCTGTTTAGCTAGTTGTGTGGCCTTTGTGGCGGGCTGTTTAGCCAGTTGTGTGGCCTTTATGGCGGGCTGTTTAGCCAGATGTGTGGTCTTTGTGGCAGGCTATTTAGCCAGATGTGTGGCCTTTGTGGCAGGCTGTTTAGCCAGTGAGGTCTTTGTGACGGTTCTTCAGGACGAGTGGCCTTAGAGCATGTGCAGCAACATATGTTTGCTGCGTCCTTCAGTAAAGAAAATTAAAATTTAAATAGAAATGAGACAATTATCAAAGATACGTTCCTTCAAAGGGGACGTATTTTTCTCTGTCCTTCGTTACACGTGGCAGCCTCTGCGTTGTTTGTGTTGGTTGGGTAGGGGGAACCCAAAAAATCAAAGCTTTCTCGTTCATTTGTTTTCTCTCCGACTCTCTCTCTCTCTTGACGGCGATTCGTTTGGCCGGCGATTTCATCCGTTAATTTCCTCAGACGAATCGATCTGCAGTATCATCTAGAGATTATCCGCCGGTTCCAATTGAAAGGAGGTTAGTGTTCCAACGCCGTTTGCGATTTGAGATGATTTAGTATTTTCGATATATTCTCGATTTAGGGTTTCCGATATTGTTTCTGGGATTTGATAGTTTAGTCTCTGATTTGTTAGTTTAGGGTTTTTGATTTAATATTTTTGATGTATTATCGATTTTTTAGTCTCTGATTCGGTACGTCTGGATTCGATAGTTTAGTCTCTGATTCGATTGTTCTCGATAATAGTTTAATCTCTGGATTTAGGTATATTTTGTCTCTGATTTTTGTTTCGATTTAGGGTTTTGGATTATGTTTTGGGTTTTGATAGTTGAGTGTCTCAGTTTAGGTTCGAATTAGGTTTTTAGATTATGTTTCTCGGTTTAGCTAGATGAGTGTCTGAGTTTCTGGCTTTGTCTCTAAGATTGTTTGAATTATGTGGATTCTTTTATGTTAAACTGACTATAACCTTGCAATTGTTTGTTGTTCATGAGTTTCCTCAGCGTCACTTGAAGATAGCAACACATAACGGGAAATCACAGAAGAAGTAGCAACAATCATTGAGTCAGAGGTAAATACTTAGTTTTGTAAATGCTTTGGTTGTTGTATAGTTGGTCTTTGTAGTGGTCTCATTAATTGATTTGGTAAACAAGTTAGTATGATAGGTTTCTTGAGCATAAATTGCTTTGGTTGGTGAAGAGTTGGTCTCATTCATTGCTTTGCTAGTAATAGTGATCTATTTAAAGAAGTCTGTTAAAAGTGAGAGAATATATATTAGTGGTGATGATCTCTGTTAAAACTCAAAGATTAATAGTGATCTAACTTATATAATAAAACCGGAAATATTTTATAAGTTAGTTAAAAAAATTTAAAACTCTTTAAAAAACTCTAGTCTTCGTAAAAACAGAGTTCAAGTCTATTGATAAGATGTTTGTCTTAACCATCTCCTCTTCGTAAAAATAGAATGCTTTGTAGTTGTGTAAGTTGTCATAAATTGTGATTAGACTTAGGCCCTGTTCTAAAAAACGGCCGCGGCGGCCGATTCCACGCCGAAAAATCGCTCGGCGGCACCCAACCACCGCGATTTTGGTATGTTCGGCCAACAAATCGGAACTATAAAAAAAACTCACTTCTTTGTTCGAAATTGTATGTTGAGTTGTAAATCTATGATAATTGAGTAAAACCCACAAGGGAAACCAAAAACTAAACCTAAATCATGAAAAAAAAAAGTACGGCGGCGAGAAATTAGGGTTTCAGCCGCATGGTAGATGTAGAATATGAGGGCATTATCGTAATTTCGAGATTAATTAATCCTATAAATAAAAACAGTTGAGTCCTGTCTCGAACTCGAGACCTACATGTGTCACACTGAATACCCAACCACTAGACTAAGTTATATTTTCGATATTACTCTACGATAACAGTATATATACTAAAAGTACGAAAAACAAATCCCCGATTCCTTCCCAATTTAAATCCGATTTTCCGATTAATCGCTAGGCCCATGCTCACCGCCCGACTAGCGCCTAGCGATTTCTAAAACAGGGGACTTAGGTAGTTGAAGGATAGGTCTTTATGAATGGTAACTTATTACTTGATACATTTTCACCTTTTAAACTATCTCTGGGCATTCGGGTCCACGGATCGGATCTGGGTAGGAACCGATCGGGTCCGGTTCTTTCGGTTACATAAATTTTTTATCCATTTAAGAACCGTTAAGATTCGGTTCGGATCTCGGTTCGGTTCCTCTTGGTTCCGGGTCGGTTCAGTTCTACAATTTTTGGAACCGAATCAGAACCGAAACTTGAAATTCAATTTTTGGTTTGGGTAAAATGGATCCATTTGTACCCGAATGTAGCAAAATACCCGAAAATGAAAACATAAACTTGAGACATCATAGTTCAAAGTTCAAACTTATTTCCTAACAACAAGAGTTCAAAGTCTAAAGAGATGAGCAAAGTTCAAAGACAATAAGACATCAAACACCAAACAAGAGACATCAAAGTTCAGACAACAAGAGCAAGACAAACAAAAACAGAAAAACTTGAGACATCACACACCAAAGTTCCATCAAACTATCAAAGAGACAAAGATCAAACTTGAAACTTGAATGCTACTTGAAACCGTAACCGTCCTTGCCTCCTTGGCTTGGCTCCTTGCGAGTTGAATTCATTTCATACTCTACATAACAAAACAGACATCAAACTTAACATTCAAACTTAAAATTCATCAAAGAGATGAGAGATCGAAAGTGTTTCATCAAAGAGAGTAAGAGACATCAAACTTACTCTAGTACTCTACAGTCCTTGCAAGTTGAACTCAGGATCAAACTCTACATAACACAACAAAACAAAAGATCAATTTTCAGAAACAGAAAGTAAAAAGCACAGTTGAGTTAAAAAAGTTTAATATAAGATATAATTACCTGGCATGAGCTCATCTTGCAACTCCACATCCGCAAGCAATTGTTGGATTGTCATCACTCCTTTTTCATTGACATGAATCTCACATTTCATCCATTGCTCTGTGCACATCAAGACTTCAATGATGTAGTGGGTTAAGCAGCTTCTTTGTGGGTTCAATATCCTCCCACTAGTGCTAAATGCAGATTCTGATGCTACTGAAGACACTTGCATTGCAAGTATGTCTCTAGCAATAAGTGATAGAACAGGGAACTTTGGGCTATTGATCCTCCACCAAGATAGCAAATCATACTCAGCAGCATTTAGAAGGGTTGGATTCTCCACATTTTCTTTCAAATACAACTCCAGCTCATTTGATGAATCTTGAATTCCTAGTTCTTTAACCACATCTTTGTAGAGACTCTCCATGCTTTCAAAACCAACAGTTCTCTCACAATAATCACTTCCAACTTGTTCTTGAGACTGAAAAGTTGCTCTTTAGGACTGAGTAGATGTCTCTGATTCACCACTGCCACTTCTATTGACTAAAACACTATACTCTGCAAACATATCCTTGAGGATTTGCAAGATTGAATCATGAAGATGAGTAGCCTCAACACTATTCTTACCATAAAGTGTGTCAAAACAAAGCTGAGCAAACTTCATCTTCTTTCTTGGGTCGAATATACTTGCTACTATCAACAACTTATTCATTTCAACCTTCTCTCCAAAAAGATCCCAATACTTCTCTAATTTCTCTAACATAACCAATGCTTTCCATCTCAAATTTGCATCAGGACCAGTACTTGCAGTTAGAGCAGTAATGTTTTTTAAGATGGTAACTATCTCATTGTATATCTTGTGGGAGCAAACAGAAGTTGAAGCTGATAGTACTAGTGTAGACTTGTAAAAGATGGCAAGAAATTGAACCAACCTCTCAACTGCATCGAAATCCTTCTTGACTGCTGGTCCAACCCTTTTTGTCCCATCCACTTTTTCCTCAAAGTAGTCATTATAGACTTTGTCTTCAGCTTGCATCTTTTCAAATGCAACCCTAAACCTCAAAGCTTGTTCTAACATAAGGTAAGTGGAGTTCCATCTGGTCTTGACATCTAAAGGTATGCTTCCACGTTTAACTTTTGCTGTTTCCACTCGAAGATCAAATGTTTTCAATCTGTCTGTTGTACCTCTCAGATAATTAATCCCATTCCTGATGGCAGCCACACTGTCATCTACCTCTGTCAGACCATCCTTCACAATCAAATTCAATATATGAGTGGCACACCTTAGATGCAAATAATCACCTTTAAGAATAAATGCATCATTCCCATTAAGCTGTGTAAATGCTTCCTTGAATCTCCTTATTGCTGAACTGTTAGCAGTGGCAATGTCTACTGTGATGCAAAAGATCTTCTTGATGTCCCACTCTTCCATACAATCCATAAGAACCTTGGAGATTGTTGAACCTTTATGATCTGGAACATTCTTGAAACCAATGATCAGCTTCTTTAACTTCCACCAAGCATCAATATAATGAGCAGTAATGACCATATAACTATTTCCAGTATATGGAGCCACCCAAATATCGGTTGTTAATGACAACCTTTGTTTATTCTCCCCAAGCACCTTCTTCATAGCTGCTTTCCTCTTAACAAACATCTCCACAACATCTCTTGTTGCTGTTCTACGAGAGTGCGGCTTATACAACTGAACTTTGGCACAAAAGTGTCTCCAAGCTAAGCACTCTATGAAAGATAATTGCAGCTCAGCTAAAACCAACAACTCATTGGAAGCTTTCCGAAACACAGATTCAGACACTTTACTCAACCTAAGATCACCATTAATACCATCGGGACTAAACACATTCTGACTTTTTCTGTATGAGCAGCTTGCCATACCTTGTACGACTTACATGCAGTTAGTAGATGCTTAGAGAGATTGGAGGTACCGGACTTGCTTGGACGTTTCATTTGTTTCCCACAATAATGACAATTGCATAAGTCATTATTGCCCTTCTGTTTGGTAAAGTGTTCCCAGACCCACGATGTCACTGCTTTCTTCTTTGTGCTAGAACCATCCTCAATACCTCCGTGACCATGTTTCCTCTTGTTGTTAGCTCCATGAACAAAACTAGGTGAATCAACATCATCGTCTCTTTCACCATCATCTTCATCACTCAATGGAAACTGATCATTTGGTGGAGGAGGATCAAAAGACGCCATCTGCAGCATTAAGAAAAAATATTTAGCCATTGAACAGGACAGCTTACAAACAAGACCAAAACATTGCACATTACAATTTACACCAACGAAATACGAATTAGTAAAAATCAGATTAAATCGTACAAACCATACATCACAAACAGTCAGACATTAAGTAGTAACCTAGACTAAAGCTTTAACAGTCACAAACAGTCTCAAAACAGTCACAAACCAAACATCACAAACAGTCATGTATTAAAGGTTACTACTTATATCACAAACGGTCATGTATTATAGCTTAAAACAGAGAAGGCAAATCTTTTTTTCAATCTTAGCAGTTAGCACAAACCAGACAAGAACATTGAACATCAAAGGTTACTACTTACTAGAGCTTACATTACAACCTTGGACAGCAAAGGCAAAGCTTACAATTTATAAACAAAACACCCGAGCTTACAAAGGCAAATCTTTTTTCAACCTTAGCACAAACCAGACAAGAACATTGAACATCAAAGGTTACATCACAAATGGTCATTACAAATCTTTTTTCAACCTTAGCACAATCCATACATCACAAACAGTCATTACAAATCTTATTTTTTAAACCTTAGCTTAAAACAGAGAAGGCAAACAGAGAAGACAAACCAGATAAGAACATTGAACATTAGAGACAGTAACTTAGACTACAGGCTAGACCGAACATCATAAACAAAACACCCGAAGAAGTGATACCTAACATCATAAACAAAACAACCTTAGCTTACAAATCTTTTTTTTTTAAACCTCGAACAGCAAAGGCAAAGGTTACAAATCTAAATTTAAGATTAATAAAACACCCGAAGAAGTGATAAGTTATAACACTAGTTAAACAAATAATCGATTAAGTGGGCTATAGAAAAAGAGAAATGAAACAGATCGAAAACATACCTCTGAATACTGGTTTCTCGACAACGCAGACGGCAGTGAGGAGGAGAGATTATTTAGGGATTCCTGATATATAAGAGATGACAAAGATGTACGACTCGTACGGTAGACACTGATATATAAGAGATGACAAAGATGTACGACTCGTACGGAAACCAGGCTGAATGGATTCGAGAAAGACAAAAATCAAAAGCAGATGCGGGCTGTCAAAAGTGATGATTCATCACACAGGTGAAGGTTCGGGAAGAAACGATTAAACAAAGAACAACTAAAGATTAGAGTCTCTCGGGTTCTCGGGTACCCATTCGGTTCTCGGGTAATAACCGGACCCGACCTGATACTCACGGATATAAGAAATAATTATCCATCGGTTATTTTGGCAATAACCAACCCCGAACCGAATTGGTTATTTCGGGTCGGTCCCGGTTCGGGTAAACGGATACAGTGTTTTTTGCCCAGGGCTATTTTAAACACCAAACCCGCCTTCAATCTTTCTCCATCATCTTCTATCTCTCTTCTTTGGTAAACCAACAACATTTGCGATTCCTCATCATCTAAAACTCTTCTTCCTATGAGTTCTTACAATCCGTTCAGTCAGTCCTCTAGTTATTTAGAGCTTCTCAACAGTCAAGGAGAGTCACTTAACCAAGAAAACTCTCCTTATGAGAGTTTTCCATCACTTGGCAACAATGGTGCTTATGAAGTACCTCCTTGGAGCTCTCAAGAATCCCAGGATGTACCTCTTTCTCAAGAGACACCTGTCAGGAAGGATAGAAAGAAATGGAATCCGGCTGATGATAAAATTCTTATTAGTGCGTGGCTGAACACTTCGAAGGACCCGATTATTGCAAATCAACAAAAGGGAGGAAGCTTTTGGCAAAGAGTTAACAAATACTATGCAGAGACTCCTCATACTATAGCCAATGGTGAACAGGGGATGAACATAAACTGTAAGCAGCGGTGGTTTAGGATCACTGAGTTCACTAACAAGTTCTGCGGGGCTTATGCAGCTGCAGAGAGACTAAACAGTAGTGGACACTCTGAGAACGATGTGCTGAAGATGGCTCACGACATCTACTTCTCTGAATATAAGACAAAATTTACAATGAGCATTGCTGGTGTTTGTTAAGGTTTGAGCAGAAATGGATGAACCTTAACGCTATTAACAACCCTTCAACTTCAGTCAGAACAAAGAGGAAACCAGTTGCTGCAGCTTCACAATCCTAGGCAGCTTCACAATCCAAGTCAACCCACACTGAGCAAGACTTTGAGGAAAGGCCTCAAGGTATCAAGGCTGCAAAGGCCAGGAGGAACAATGCTCAGGGGAAGGCTCTTGCTGAGTACAAGAGCATGTGGGAAGTAAAGAAGGTGGATATGGCTGAAAATGAGAAGTTACAGAAGCTTGGCATACTAGACACACTTCTTGCCAACCAGAGCCACTTAGTGAAGCTGATCAACTTATCAAGGATAAGATAGTGGCTCAGTATTTCTGAGATTGTTGTAACTTTTTATGATTTTGGTAGTATCTAAGTTCGAATTTCTGTTTTAGTTTTTTATGTATTCAATTATGTCTGTTCTTGTTTCATCAACTCTGCTTAATCTGTTCTTGTATGATTAATCTATTATCGAACGATGTTAAATTATCCTTGTGTTTCTGATTGTGTCAATTTGTTCTCTGTGTGTATATGTTTCAAATAAATCAGATGGGCCAAGACTACAGCTACTCTCAGCCTGATTCCTCAGATCAATATGATAGATACTCTAACGACACCGAGGACAGGGAAATAGAAGCTTTGATTCGGATGGATGAGACTGAGAGTAGCTTCATGAATGCTCAGGCGACTCAATACCGTCCTCAACCTGAGGTTGAGTTCGTATTCCCGAAGGTATGCTACTGTGGTGGTCAGCCCCTCTTATCTTCAAGTTACAACAGACGGTATGTGGGAGCCCCTCTTATCTTCATATTTCTATCTTTTAACTGATTATGAAGTGATTTGCTAATTATATATGTTAATGCAGGTTCTTCACATGTGGGAATGTTGATGATGGAGAGATGCATATTCACAAGTGGTGGGATGAAGCTGTTATGGAGGAGATGAGAGAGATGGACAGACAGTGTGAAGTGCTGTCTCAGAAGGTAGATAACCTCGCTGTCTCGATCAACTATGAGACAGCGCAGAAAATAGACCGGTTAGAGAAGGAAGTGTTAGAGCTAGGGAATACCAAAAATAGGTTTAGAAATGGTTTTGAATTGATGGTTTTGGTAATTGCTTTTGTGGTAGCAATACTAGGTATGGTATCCTTGTATCCTGTTTTTTCTATGGTCTTCGTATGAATTTGGGAATCTGTTTGTAAGCTTGAAGTCACGGATCGTTACTGCTTTTGTCACAAGCTTTTGTCACAAGATTTTGTCACGAATCTGGTACATTGCTTTTGTCACGGATTGTTACTGTGGTAGTCACGGATTGAGTAACACAAAGCTTGTCATATCATTTGCTATATGTATGTTTCTTTTGTAACTTAAAACCAAACAAACGAAATCAAGATATCCACTTCTCTTTTTTTTTACTCGATTTCTCCTCAATAACAAAACAAGATCTACACTTCTCTTTTTTTTTTCTTTTAAGATCTACACTTCTCTTTTTTTTTTTTAAATGGCATCTTCATCATACCATTATCACTACCAAAGAGATGGTATGGATGATTATTTTGATGCTTATTTTGATAATTTTCCCGAAAATTCTAATCTCATTTAAGAACCAATAGAGGCAAAGAAACAGATTTTTATCCCAAGAAACCGAGAAGAAGGCCACAATAATCTTTGGAATGATTATTTCAGTGATACTCCAACATACCCGGACTATTTATTCCGGCGACGGTTTCGCATGCACAAGACATTGTTCATGCGTATTGTGCAACATCTCTCTACCGAAGTCGAGTATTTCCATCAATCCCAGGATGCAACCGGACAGGCTACTCTGTCACCTATACAAAAATGTACTGCAGCAATTTGCCAATTGGCATATGGTACTGCGTCCGACACAGTTGACGAGTATGTACGAATTGGTGGTTCAACAGCTCGGAAATGTTTGCACGAGTTTACCGCCGCAATAATCTTGTTGTTTGGCGATGAATACCTAAGACGTCCCAGACCAGACGACCTACAAAGACTACTCTATGAAAATGAAAAACGTGGATTTCCCGGGATGGTTGGGAGCATTGACTGTATGCATTGGGGGTGGAAGAATTGTCCAACAGCTTGGAAAGAGATGTATTCACGATCAACCGGAAAACCTACAATCGTGTTGGAGGCGGTAGCTTCATACGACCTCTGGATATGGCATGCTTTTTTTGGAGCTCCAGGTACTATGAACGATCTTAATATTCTAGATCGATCAAATGTTTTTGATGACATTCTTAACGGTAAAGCTCCGGAGGTCAACTACTTTGTCAACGGAAGGGAGTACAATTTGGCATACTATCTCACCGATGGTATTTATCCCAAATGGGCCACTTTTATACAATCTATCCGGCTTCCACAAGGTATGAAAAATTCTCTCTTCTCTAAAAAACAAGAAGCTGTGCGGAAAGATGTTGAGTGTGCCTTTGGAGTCTTTCAAGCTAGATTTGCCGTTATTAAAAATCCATCTCTTTTATGGGATAAAAACAAAACAGCAAATGTTATGAGAGCATGCATAATACTCCATAATATGATTGTCGAGGATGAACGAGGAACATACAGTTACCGAAACATTGTTTCTGAATTTCAACACGGAGAAGATGTAGATCAAACATATACCGTCGGTGCCGCCAGTTTGGGTTCAAATATGAGCACTACGATTACTCGTCTTACAAAAATTCGGGATAAAAAAGTCCATGAACGGTTAAAAGAAGATTTGATTGAGCATATTTGGACTAACTTTGGACATCTTCCAGACAATGAAGATTAATTAAAAAAAATTCTATGAATTGAATAAAATGTTTGTTTTTTTCTTTGATGTTTGTATGGTTTATGTTTTTTATCTTTAATGTTTTAATTGTTTGTTTTGTTTTTTTTCAAGTTTTTGTAACTTTGTAATTTTCTAATGGTTTTAATGTCAATGTTACATGTTTTATTTAAATTAAAATTTTAATATGTTTTTACTTATTAATTTAAATAATTAATTTTTTAATTTAAAATACTATTATTTTTTCCAGGAGACCAACTGTGAGGGACACCAATGCTCATACCAAACTTAAGAAACTCTGAAAATAAGATTAATATATTTGAAGGACCAAAATTTGTCCTACACCAATGCCCATGCTCTTAGTGGCGGTCCTTCGGGACGAGTGGCCTTGGTGGCGGTCCTTTTTAGGATATTTTTTGGCCTTGGTGGCGGTCCTGTTGAGGACATTTGTTTGGTCTTGGTGGCAGTCCTGTTTAGGACATTTGTTGGCCTTTGTGGCGGTCTTGTTTAGGAAATTTATTTGGCCCTTGTGGCATGTATAAGATCCTGGATAGGGATAGGACTCAGACATGTTCAGATTTTTTTGCTCGCGACTCTTGGGGGACTTTGGTTCTCCTAGTACTGCCATATTCTGAGAATTTGTGGCTTGGTAGTATGGTTGGTATATCGACTTCGGATGACGATCCGGGGGCGCGCTGTAGGGTGGTAACCCGAGAGAGGAATATTGGACTTCCTTTTATATATGGCATGTGGGCTTAGGCCCGATGAGGAGCCAACAATGGCATGCAGACTTAGGTCTGATGAGGAGCCAATAAAAACTCAAGGTTTAGACTTATGGGTAAAGGAAAGTCCAAAAGTCGAGAGCAAATAATGCCTGGAGCGTAAGACTATCGCCTAGAGGTGACCTTCCGTAGATCAGTCAGAGGAGTGCGGGCCGTGGAGATGGTTGCACGGGAGTCTTTGGCTGATGGTTGTTCGAGATTCGAGGACAAATCTATGTTGGTGGCGGAGAATTGTAACATCCGCAAACCAATTATTGGTTTTCTGAGAATTGTAATGTTATCTTGTTCGATCGGATTGATTTAATCATCGATTTTGGCCGGTTTGGTTTAAGGAAACCATTGAACCGAGATTTAAAAGGGAGAAAACAACCTAGGGTCGTGTTTTGTTGTTGTCTCGCCGTTTTTAGAGAAAACAAAGAGAGAAAATTGTTCTTGAGGTTCTAGAGTGAGATTGTGAGATTTCAAGGCTTTGTGGGTGAGATCTTGCTGTGGGAGTGAGGATTCAAGGCTAGGAACGTGTGGGAAGCTTGCTGGGAGTGTGGATTCGTCATTGTTTGTCATAATCTTCCTGCAGAGATGTGAGTGCATGACCATGGCTAATCTAAGCCTATGATTCCTTGTTCTTGCTTGTTTGTTGCTGTGTTTGTGTGTTTCCTTGCTGGAATTGATTGCTACAGGTTCCTACGGATGTATATGGTTTGGGTTCTGATTATTGGGCGATTTGGTGGAGGTTGGGAGCGAGATTCGACTCTCAGTTTTCGTCTGGATCGCGAATGCAGAGGGAGTGTCGATCGACATCAATTGGTGTCGGTCGACACCAGTGAAGCAGCATCGATCGACACTGTGGGGTAGTGTCGGTCGACACCATGAGCCAGTGTCGGTCGACACTTGGCTGGTGTCAGTCGACACCTCCCTTCCAGTGAGTTGATGTTTGTTTTTCTGGTTTGTATGCTTTATCTGTTGATTTTTTGGAACATTGGAATTATTGTTGCTTGTGTATAGCCCAGTAGATGGGAGGATTGCCTCACTGAGTATTTATAAAATACTCATGCATCTCAATTTGTGTTTGTGGTGCAGGTAAAGGCAAAGTGTGATCGTGGAATCAAGGCAATGAAGAGGAGGATGTTCTAGGGACTCGATTGGTTGTTGTCTGGTATTGCTAGGTTGCTAGATTTGGATCATTAGAAACAATGTTAGGTTGCTGGTTCTATGTTTCCTGCTGTTTGGTATTTGGATATTGTTTATGCTATAATATTGGTTTATTATTTGATTATTAATAGATATTTATTGGATATTAGTGTTGGTTATTTCCGCTGTTGATTGTGATTGTGGTTAGGTACCTAGTGGATATGGGAACACTAGTTGTAGTTTATTCATTATTATTATATTTTTTTATTTATTATGATTTATTATTTAAAAAAAAAGTTGGGTCCTTTCATTGGCTGACGAGCCAACGCGTGGTTGTGCGTGGAAGAAGTACGAGAAGCATGAGGAATCCGGATACACAAGTGAAAATGTGCAGGAAGAAATGCGAAAGCATGAGGAATCCGGTAATGCATGGCGATGGTTATGGGATGTAGTCTCATCTGTTTGATGTTTGTGTGTCGTTGACACGTGATTGATTGCTTGTCTTAGGTTTAGACTTTGTGATGGTCTAAGCATGTTTGTGTATGAAGACTTCGTGAGCCCTAAGGCTTGCCCTCGCTGAGTAATCCTAGATTGCTTACCCCTCTCTCTCTCTCTTGCAGATAACCATGAGGAGTAGTTGATAGAGTTGGTGTTGGTGTTAGGAGCTGGAGTTTATTCTTTTATTTCCCGTTGTTGGATTTATCGAACTGGTTGTTAGTTTCGGTTTAACGTTTAGCGGATGGTTTGAAAAACAATTAAGTTGAATTAATGGATTTTTGGTTATTTTCGGTTAAGAATTGTTACTTGAGGTATAAGTTAACCTGTCACATGCCATAGAAATTGGGTGGTACAATTTTGCCAAATATATTGCATTTCTACTTCGGGTGAAAATTGTGGCAAATCCATTACAATTATGCTATAGCTTGAGACAGTTGTAAAAGATATGTTGGTAGTGATACACGGATTGTCTGTTACAACGTGAACACATTAGCCGCTACTCTCTCTCCCTCTCTTTATGGGTTAAGGAAGAAAATCATATGGTGTGAAGAAGAAGTAGAGCAAGACATTTTACTTTTTTATTAAGTATGCCAGAGACTTAAGAGTAGAGAGAAGGTGACGTGGAACCGATAATAATTAATATTGGTTTAAAAATCTAAACTGTATTAATTGTTATATTTTGATTGGCTAGCTGTTTTAAATTAAGTGTCAACTCTAGATTCTTCTAAAACGCTGAGTTGGCATGCTGAAGAAAAGAGTTAGCCAACTTTCATAGTATTAATTATCATTTCTTAGAGTTCTTTAAACTATTTATTTTTGATTAAATTTAAAATAATAATTCATTAAATTAATGAAAAGTGGACATAGTTAATTAGAATAAATATATGCTTATATTTATATAGTGTATCTACTCACAATTAATAGCAATTAATGAAACGAAATCAAAATTTTTGTCTGTTACAAAAAGTTAGATTAATAAATTTAACAAATGGCTTAACGTTCTAATACTCCACTTTTTGTCATTTAGCAAATTTCTTTTACTTTTCATACCATGTAATCTAATAAAAATAAATAGTCATTATGAAAATAAGTTATTTTTTATTTATGGTGATTAAATTGAGAATAAATGGTTCATCAAATCAAATAAAGTTGGATTTCTTAATTAAATATGAACTTTACTTCAAATACAGAGATTTTAATTTTTGGAAAATACTAAATGATAATTTAATTATTATTATTATTTTTTTTTTTGCTTAAACAACATAAGAAAACTTAAGACAAAACAATCTCAAAAGAGTTGCATACCATAATTCTTAGTCATAATAAAGAATTCCTAAAGAAAAAGAAAAATGTCAAGAGTCTTTTCTAAAAGTCAGTAATGATTTGGCCGTAGTAATAATTTCACCTATTACTGTATTTGAAGTAAAGTCCATATTTAGTTTGTATAATGTATATGATATCTTGGTGATTAAATTGAGAATAAATGGATTATCAAATCATATAAAGTTGACTTTCTTAATTAAATATGGACTTTACTTCAAATACAGATATTTTA
This sequence comes from Camelina sativa, assembly GCF_030686135.1. NCBI lineage: Eukaryota > Viridiplantae > Streptophyta > Magnoliopsida > Brassicales > Brassicaceae > Camelina > Camelina sativa. The sequence continues at coordinate 14,275,193 of NC_141894.1, read as the reverse complement.
ATTTTTGGAAAATATACATGATAATTTAATTATTATTTTTATTATTATTTTTCTTAAATAATATAAGAAAAATTAAGACAAATCAATCTCAAAAGAGTTCATACCATATTTTTTAGTCCTAATAAAGAAATCCCTAAAGAAAAAGAAAAAAAGTTAAAGAGTCTTTTCCAAAAGTCAGTGATGCTTAAATAATTTTACCTATTAGTAAACCACCTCTATAAAAGGAGTACATCTCTAAGTGTTAAGAGAAGCAGATAACCATATATTTGTAAACAAAGAAAAGAAAGAAGAATCGATATGGAGATGATGAAGGTTGAAACAATCGCTAAAGAAATCATAAAACCATCTTCCACAACTCCAAATGATCTCCGAACCCTCCAACTCTCTATTTATGATCACATCCTCCCTCCGGTTTACACAGTGGCCTTTCTCTTCTACACCAAAGATGAATTGATTTCTCCAGAACACAGTTCCAACAAACTCAAGACTTCTCTGTCCGAAACCTTGACCAAATTCTACCCTCTTGCCGGCAGAATCAACGGCGTCACAATCGATTGCAACGATGAAGGAGCTATTTTCGTCGACGCTCATGTCAATAGCTGTCCTATCTCTGATGTCCTGAGATCTCCGGATTTTAAAGCAATCCAACAGTTACTTCCTCTTGACGTCATCGACAATCCTTATGAGGCGGCAAATACATGGCCTATGCTGCTTGTGAAGGCGACTTATTTTTCATGTGGTGGCATGGCCATAGGAATTTGCATCAGCCACAAAATTGCGGATGCAGCCTCCATCTCGACTTTTATTCGGTCCTGGGCTGCTATGGCTCGTGGAGAAGGCAAATCAGTGGCTGGTCCCGAGTTTGCGGCGGCAAATTTTTACCCACCAGCGAATCCGTTCTTTAAGCTTCCGGTAGACAAACATGCCAACAAGATAAGCAGAATAACAAAGAGATTCGTATTCGGTGCATCCAAGTTGGAAGAACTTAGGACCAAAGCTGCTAATGCAGACGTCGTAGCCCGACCTACCCGGGTGGAGAGCGTCACTGCGCTTCTCTGGAAAGCCTTCGTTGCAGCTGCATCCTCAAACACAAATACTTCTGACACAAAAGTTTTGATTATGCCCTCTAACTTGCGTCCTAAGATACCTTCCCTTCTGCCAGAACGCCTAATAGGAAATGTCATGTTCTCTTCTGCGGTCTTGAGTGTTAGTGGAGAAGAGGAAGTTAAAATTGAACAGGCCGTTAGAGACTTGCGACAAAAGAAAGAGGATTTAGGAGTTGTAATCCAAGACGAGGGTGGGTCGACGTCTTCGATGATGGGTTCTAAACTAGCAAATCTGATGCTCAGTAATTATTCTATGATGAGCTATGAGACTCACCAACCCTACGCCCTGAGTAGTTGGTGCAAATTACCTCTTTATGAGGCTAGTTTTGGATGGGGATCCCCGGTTTGGGTCGCCGGCAATGTGGCTCCAACGTTAGAAAACGTAACTATGTTGATCGATTCTAAGGACGGACAAGGAATTGAAGCGTTGGTAACATTACCTGAAGAGAACATGATGTCTTTCGAGCAGAACCCAGAACTCCTCGCCTTTGCTTCCGTGAATCCTAGTGTCATGGTCTAATAATAATTATTATATATATATATATATATATATATATTTTAATTATGTTATACAGTAATTATATAATAAAATAGTTAACAAAAGCCTAAATAAAAAAGGAATAAGTGGTTTGTTGTGCTAATGACAATGGATTTGAACCTATGTTTAAACCTTCATGTACCATGCAATTGTGAAAAAGGCCCTAATAAAGAATATATATATATAGATTTGATCATACGATCCTTGACTACATATTATTATTTTTATTTTTTTCTCATTTGTTCTTGGTAAACCCTAATTCATAGTTGCATTTTATTTCATTTTAGGTAGCTTGTCTTAATATGTGAGAGGACCTTGGCAGAAGAAAAATATAGATGCCCTTTACCTAATTTTTTTCTTCTAAAATTGGACCATTTTATCTTTAAAAAATATTAAAATTGATTTTGGACGACCCTTACTTTGCCTACCTTTAGAGACGGGTGACGGGGTGATGAATGGAAAAGATAAAGTGTCAGGAGAAAAATGTTCAGACTATATTTAGTAAGTCAACGGTCAGACTATATTGTCAGGAGAAAAATGTGTTCGTCGAAGCCCGTCTCCTCTGCATTCGGAGTTGCAAGCACTATTTTGGACCATGGAGAGTATTCGTGTTGGAGGAGTCTTTGTTGTCAGAGATTTGAGACGGACTGCGCAGAATTAGTTGCGATAGTTCAATCTCCTGATGATTGGCCGGTTTTATCTAACCTTCTAGATGACTTCCACCTGCTTCGCGTTACTACAAGAAAACAGTCATTTTGGGACTACCATTTGTGACTGATTAAATAGTCGCAAATATTTGCGACGACTTTGTGATTGTTTTACTACTGATTAACGACTACATGTAAAACGGAAGGAAAAGCGTCGCTTATTAACGACTAAACAACACAGAAGCAAATTCGTCTCAATTTAGCGACTGAATACGTATTCTTTTGTGACTGAAATTATTTCGTCACAAAAAAAAGATACATTTTGTGACTACTTTGCAACTGCCGGTCTAGTCCGTAAGAGTCGTCGCAAATTAGTCGCCATATGGCGACAATTTGCAACTATGTTTTCGATTATCATTTAGTCGCAAAGTAGTAGCGGCATGTCGGCAGAAAACGCTGAGAATGTGAAAGGTAGATGTACCCAACTTTTGGGACTCCATGAAAAACAGTCGCAAAAGAGTCGCTCAATGTCGGCAAAAAACGTGATCAATATGGCATAGTGAACCGATATTTTGTGACTCTTTCTGAATTAGTCGCAAAAGAGTCGCTCCATGTCGGCAAAAAATGTGATCAATCGGGGTTAGTGTACTGATATTTTGTGATTCTTTATGAATTAGTCGCAAAAGAGTGGCAAAATATCTCCTATATATATCCGACCACACTTCTTCCCTCATTCACATCAACATCAAAGAAAAAAAAACGAGAGAAGAAGAAAAGAACAAAGAAAAGAAAAGATTAAAAAAAAAAAAAACAATGTGGAACAATCAATCAAGAGCATGGATGTACAATCGGATCGATTTATTCACTAATCATATCTCATTGGATTATTCGGCGGGTGTGGAAGAGTTCATTGCTTTTGCTAGTAGCCATGCACAAAATAGCAGAGGTAGGTTTTACTGCCCTTGTGTAGTATGTGGGAATTCGAAGTCGTTGAAAGCTGTTTCAGTTTCTAGTCATTTGCTAAGTAGAGGATTTACGCCTAACTATTATGTATGGTATGAACATGGTGAAGATTATGATGTTGTTGGGGAAGGAACTAGTAGTCATTATGCTAATAATACAGATTATGCTAGTGCTAGTGAACCTATAGGATTTGATGGGGAAAATGTATATGCTGGGGAGAATGTATATGATGGGGAGAATGTATATGCTGGGATGGTGAATAATGCATTTCATGGTTCTGTACCATATAACGAGTATCATGAACATGAAAGAAGAAATGATCATGTTCATGAACAACCCACCCAAGAAGCAAAACGGTTTTATGATATGCTAGCTGCTGCAAATACTCCACTGTATGATGGATGTCGGGAAGGGCAGTCGCAGTTATCATTGGCAGCTCGGTTCATGAACAATAAGGTCGACTACATTTTGTCTGAAAATTGTATGGATTCATGGACAGGACTGTTTTCAGAGTATTTACCAGAGGGTAATCAGGCAACCGGTTCAAACTATGAGACGAAGACTTTGATGTGAAAGCTAGGATTACCGTGTCGTACATATGATGTATGTATAGATAGTTGTATGCTCTTTTGGAAAGATGATGAGAAGTTGGAGCATTGCAAGTTCTGTGGCAAACCAAGGTATAAGGCTAGTGAAGGAAGAACAAGAATACCGTTCAGTAAGATGTGGTATTTACCCATTGCGGAAAGGCTGAAGAGAATGTACCAATCTGAGAAGACTGCAGCTTTTATGAGATGGCACGCTGAGCACAGCTCTGAGGAGGGATTAATGTGTTATCCTTCAGATGCGGCTGAGTGGAAGAATTTTCAGCAATTGCATCCCTCATTTGCAGCAGAACCGCACAATGTTTATCTTGGATTATGTACAGATGGTTTCAATCTTTTTGGGATGTCGAAACACCATTCGTTATGGCCAGTGATATTGACTCCATACAACTTGCCTCCTGGGATGTGCATGAACACGGAGTATTTGTTTCTGATGATTTTGAATTCAGGACCGAATCATCCACGAGCTAGTCTTGACGTTTTTCTCAAACCATTGGTCGATGAGTTAACAGAGTTATGGTATAGTGGAGTGGAGGCATATGATTTGTCCTTAGATCAAAATTGCAACCTTAAAGCTGTCCTTTTGTGGACTATCAGCGATTTCCTAGCATATGGCATGTTGTCAGGATGGACAACACACAGAAGATTAGCTTGCCCAATTTGTATGGACGATACAAATGCATTTCAATTGCCAGCTGGTAGGAAGACATGTTGGTTTGATTGCCACATGAGATTTCTTCCTACTAATCATCCAATGCGAAAAGATAAAAAACACTTTCTCAAAGGTAAACACACAGTGAACGACTATCCACCGCAATATTTGACGGGTGAACAGGTCTTACATGAGCGTATAAGAAATGCCAAGCCAAAGACTTTTGACTGCGGAGGTAATGGGCATGAAAATAAAGTGGATGGTTATGGAAGTTGGCATAATTGGCACAAAGAAAGCATCTTGTGGAAGCTCCCGTATTGGACCGATCTTAACTTACGACACAATCTTGATTTGATGCATATTGAGAAAAATATTCTCGATAATCTCATGTACATTGTTATGAATGTGAAAGACAGATCAAAAGAAAATGTGAGGTCCCGCTTGGATATTGCAAGATTTTGTGATCAAAGTCAATTACATGTTGATGCAAAGGGGAGAACTCCTTTTCCTATTTGGAGATTGAGTGCGAAAGGGAAAAAAAGCCTACTTCAATGGGTCAAAGAAGATGTTAAATTTTTAGATGGGTATGTAGCTGATTTAGCTAGTTGTGCAGACATCAAGGATGGGAAGTTTTCACGAATGAAAAGTCACGATTGCCATGTCTTTATGGAACGATTGCTTCCATTTGTATTTGCAGAGTTGTTACCATGTGACGTCCATCTTGCAATATCAGGTAAAAATTTGACATATATATATATATATATATGGCAATTTAATTTTATATTTATGTCAAATTAATTAATGATTACATTTATATATTGTAGGGATCGGATCATTTTTCCGTGACATAAGTAGTCGATCATTGGAGCTAAGTCATGTCCAATTGTTGAAAGCGAATATTGTGATGATTTTGTGCAATTTAGAGAAAATATGTCCACCTTCGTTCTTTGAGGTCATGGAGCACCTCCCAGTACAGCTACCATATGAAGCCAAACTTGGTGGTCCAGTTTAATATAGGTAGATGTATCCCTTCGAAAGGTTTTTTAAACGTTTGAAAGGGAAGGCGAAGAACAAAAGATATCCAGCGGGTTCAATCGTTCAATCATATATTAATGATGAGATATCTTACTTCTTAGAACACTACTTTGCTTCAAACATTTCTACAGCTAGTAGAAGGAGGTATTCATACTTACAGTATAATATATAAGGGTCTTTTAAACTAAAATGAAAAGCTAACCAAACTTTTATATATTATTTAGGTCATTGCGCTATGATGTGGGAGAAGTTCCTGTGTATCCAGTACCCGTACCTGATATATTCACTCAAGTCGGTCGTCCTAGTGGCCAAATTACATAGTTTTGGCTATCGGACAAAGATCATAAATGCGAACATGCATATGTTTTGCGGAATTGTGACTACTTTTGTCCCCTTGAGAGGTATATATTTCCGAATTATTTTTATAGCGATTTATCTTCAATATATCTTATGGATTAATTGTCTTATATATGTTGGAGAATAGTGTGTTAGACGCTCAAATACGGAATGAATATCCTGAACTCACTGATGATCAAATCACATCGAAAAGAGATGAAGATTTTAGCGATTGGGTTCGCCAATATGTAAGTATATGTAAATAAATCATTATAAAAAAATATTTTACTGAATGGATTCAATTCACTTATTTATAATTTTTTGTTATGTAGGTGTATACAATGAGCCGTGTTCAAAGTTTTCCTCCTTGGGTTCATGAAGTGGTTGAAGGTCCAGAAAACAAAGTCAAGTCGTGGCCCATATATTTTACAAGAGGTTACATGTTTCACACGCGGGAACACGGGCAGACCAAAAAGACAATGAATTATGGGGTATGTGTTCGAAGGAAAAATTATTTTGAAGCATCTATAGAGGATGATTTTTATAGGACCGTGGAAAACATAATCGAGCTCGAGTATTCTGGCATTATTAACCTAAAGATCACACTTTTCTATTGTGATTGGTTTGATCCAATGGTTGGCAAAGGTATCTGCATGACAAACAGAGGCATTGTAGACGTGCTACTATCAAGAAAATACCGAAATTACAAACCATTTATTTTAGGTTAAACTAATCTACTCGGGTCAATGGATGTTACGAACTCCGAAGCTTGATGCAGTGGACTAGCAACCTTTCTATTGATTTTCACCTCCGAAGCTTTCAAATAAACCCACTCAGAAATCTCTTCCTTCCTCTTTTCTTCGTCGTCATCCTCCTCTCGTTCGCTCTTCTCCTCTCTCTCTCTCACTCAATTTCTTTCCATAATCATTTCGTTTCCTTCTGTTTTTTTTTGTTTTATTAGATATCTCTTATACACTCACAGAATCGCATGCTTTCCTCATTTCTTCCTCAAGAGTATCACAGAATTTTGCTACCCTAGTAAATTTAAATATCTAGATTCACCTCCTCTCCAAAATCCGTGAAATGTTTTTTCCAAAGATGAATAGAGTTTGACACAACAAATTTAGTTCTCGAGATCGATTAGCTTCCCACTTCCCTTCAAGATTACACCTTTTCATTAGAATCATAGATCATCACAATCCGTATCGATTTCCCTCGGAGAGAGAACAATAATACATCTTGCATCATTTCATTATTGTTTATGGGTGATTTTAAACCCACTTACTTTAAAATAAGCCCAACAAAATGAAGTAAAATTTTAAGAAAAAATGACATGGAATAAAATAGAGTGAAAAAAAAACAAACTTTGTTTCTCGTTTTCTTTATTTCAAGTTTTGTTGTGTGTGGTTTCCTTTTAATCTTTGTTCTCAACTGCTAACGATTTTATGATAATCTTTGTCTTCTATGTTATAACAAGTGTTGATTATTGTCCTCTATCCAAATTTTGCTATTGGTTGGTTTGTTCTTGTTATTTAACCGGGTACGTCGTTATATGTGCAAAGAAGAATATAGATAGTATTGATTAAACCGACAAAATAAAGTAGTATTATTTAATCTTAAACCCACTTATTTTAAAAATTAAACTCAACAAAATAAAATCAAACTATAGCGTTTTTTATGGTTGTGCTATTGATGACTTATTGATGAATTTATTATAGCGTTTATAAAAGTTAAACGCTATCATAGGTTTTCTTTAGACAATTAGTACCTCAACACAAAATCTCTTAAAAAATTTAATAGCATATATCCTATTAAAACGCAATGTTATGGTTGGCGGTATAGCCAAACTTTTGGCTCCAAACCAAAAAAAATTCTAAGTCTCTTTTTCCAAATTTCCCTTTCGCTAAAAATTTTCTAAGTCTCTTTCGTCACTCTTTTCGTCTTCCCCCTCACATTTGTTACTCTTTCCCTCTCTCTTTCTCCATTTGCCCAGAAAATCTATCCTCGAAATCCCATTTATTTGTGAAACACAGAACAAATCTCTTCACAATTTTCCCAGCCATAGTCCAGCTCCTCGTCCAGCTCAAGGTTGTTGTTTTTAGGGTTTTTGTTTCAATGAGAGTTTTGATGGGTTCAGTTTTGTCAGGGTTTTTCTTTTGATGGGTTCAATTTCGTTGGGGTTTTGCCGATTTAGGGTTTTCGATGGGTTAAATTTTGTTAGGATTTTGCTTCAAATAGAGTTTTAAAAGATTTAGGTTATATTTCAATTTGGGTTTTCGATTTAGTTTTTTCGATTTCGATTTAGTGTTTATTTATGTTGTGTAATTGATTGTTTATGCAGATTGATTTCAGACAGGCAAAAAACTATCAGGTAGTAATTGATATTGTCATTTCCTTGTTTATATGTTATTTGAGTGTTTGTTCAATGATGAACTAATTATCACACTTGTATATAAAATTGGTGGTCGAGCTGTGGTGTTATTTTTCTAACATGGACAAGGCTTGGGTTTGGCTTCCAAGGTATGCATTTGTTTGTTATTGTTGTCTTTTCTTAGTTAAAGTGATTCCAATTTCTAAATACTGAAAGTGTATTTTATGTTAACTTAATTACAGGGCTAGCCTTGAGTATGGGGAAGGGGCTAGTAATTTTGTCTATTCATCAACAAAGAGATTGGGTGATCCTGTTGACATGTTATGTCCCTGCATTGATTGTCGTAATGTCTGCCATCAACGGATAAGCACAGTATTAGATCATTTAGTGATTAGAGGGATGGATCAGAAGTATAAGATGAATACATGTTAGAGTAAACATGGAGACATTAGGGATCAGAAGACAGCTGAGGTTCAGACATCTGAATTTGAGGCTTATGAGTTAGGACTGCATTCTTTTCAAGTGAAGGAAATATGCAGTGTCAGGGAGACGATGGAGATCAGCGGGATGATCATCAGGATGAGGTTGAAAGTAAAGCTGAATCTGAATTTAGGGAGAAGTTGAAGGATGCTGAAAGTCCACTCTACTCGATCTAAACTTTAATCAAAGGAGATGAGTTTCAATCATGGCTCTCTACGACATTAAAGTTAAAAGTGGTTTATCAGAAAACTATTTTGATCAGTTCCTGAGTGTTGTTCACGACATGCTACCTGTGGATAACGTACTACCAAAATCCACATACGAGATGAAGAAGTTCTTCAAGATTTTTGGTTTTGGTTACGATTGCATTCACGCATGCAAGAATGATTGCATCCTTTATCAGAAACAGCATGCAGATTTAGTAAGCTGCCCACGATGTAGTGCTTCTAGATGGGAGAAGGATAATCAGACTGGCGAGGAAAAGATGGGGATTCCAGCAAAGGTTCTTAGGTATTTTCCAATCAAAGATAGATTCAAGAGAATGTTTAGATCAAAAAAGATTGCTAATGATTTGCGTTGGCATTTTAACAATGCTAGTGAAGATGGTACAATGCGACATCCAGTTGACTCATTGACTTGGTCTCAGGTGAAGGATAAATGGCCATAGTTTTCAGCTGAACCAAGGAACCTTCGAATTGGCCTTTCTACAGATGGGATGAATCCTTTCGCGATGCAGAACACCAAGTATAGTACATGGCCAGTGATGTTAGTCAACTATAATATGCCTCCAACTATGTGTATGAAGGCTGAGAATATCATGCTGACAATGCTGATTCCTGGACCAACTGCACCAAGCAATAACATTGATGTTTATCTTGCACCTCTGATAGATGATCTAAATGATTTGTGGGAAGAAGGTATTGAGGTTTATGACTCATTCATGAAGGAGACTTTCACACTTAGAGCTATATTACTGTGGAGTATCAGTGACTATCCAGCTTTAGGAACACTATCTGGATGTAAAGTGAAGGGGAAACAAGGTTGTAATGTATGTGGCAAGGACACACCACATACATGGTTGAAGCATAGTCGAAAGTATGTTTATTTAGGCAACATGAAGCGTCTCAGGCCTGGACATCCTTATAGAAGGAAAAAAGCATGGTTTGACAATACTATCGAAGATGGAACTGTGAACAGAATACAAACATGATCTGACATACTCAAGAAACTTAAGGACTTTAAGAATGATTTTGGAAGACCTTTGGATAAGAAAGGTAAGAGAAGAAGAACCGATTTATGTGATGAGGATGCAAATTCAGAAGAAGAATATGAAGAAGATACAGATCAATGGCGGTGGAAGAAACGATCAATTTTCTTCCAGTTGGCTTATTAGAAGGTTAGTATTTTTGATCTACTATTATATGTGTACTAGTTATGTCTTATGATTTTGAGCTAACTTTAAATTTTTTGACTGTTAGGATATGTCTGTCCGTCACAACATTGATGTTATGCATGTGGAAAAGAACATATCTGATGCATTATTGTCGACTCTTATGCAAAGTGCCAAATCAAAAGATGGCTTAAAGGCACGAAAGGATTTGGAAGATATGGGGATCAGAACACACTTACACCCCGAGGTGCGGGGTAAAAAAACTTATCTCCCTCCAGCACCTTATTGGCTCTCAAAGATCGAGAAAAAGAGATTTTGCACAAGGTTAGCTAAATTCAGAGGGCCGGATGGCTACTGTGCAAATATCTCGAATTGTGTATCAGTTGATCCTCCTGTTATTGGTGGTTTGAAGTCGCATTATCATCATGTTCTTATGCAAAATCTACTTCCTGTGGCGTTGAGAGGTTTGTTGCCAAGACAACCAAGAATAACAGTTACTTGCCTATGCAACTACTTCAATAGATTATGCCAACGTGTCATTAATCCAGAGAAGCTAATTGCCTTGGAGGCTGAAGTTGTTGAAACAATGTGTGGATTGGAGCGATTCTTTCCTCCTTCACTTTTTGATATTATGTTCCACCTTCCCATACATCTAGCAAGGGAGGCACGTTTGGGAGGACCGGTACATTTTAGATAGATGTATCCATTTGAAAGGTATGTAGATTTAAATTTCCGTTAGCTCTTGAACAATTTGTGTTCTATATATTGATCTAATGAATTCTCAATGTTGATGTAGGTACATGAAAACATTGAAGGCATATGTTAAAAATTATGCAAGGCCAGAAGCATGCATGGCTGAGGGCTACTTGGCTGGTGAATGCATTGCTTTTTGCACAGAGTTCTTACATAATTCATTACCAGATCAAGAACCAGTCAACCGTAATGAAGATATTGAGACAGATGAGCGAGTTCTTGAAGGTCGACCACTAAACAAGGCTACAGAAGTTATACTAACAGAGAGAGAAAGGGAGATAGCACATCAATATGTTTTAATGAACATGGCGATGATGGATCCATATATTGAGTAAGTTCATTCATCTTTTGACATTTATCATGTATTTGCTTTCTCAATTGCAAATGACTATAATTTAACCTTTTGGACTTTGTTGTTGCAGTATGCATCTAGAAGAATTGCAAGCTGTGGATGTCCGATGCCTAAAAAATGAAACTCTGCTTTGGAAATTACACAATAAAAGGTTTGCCAAGTGGGTAAAAGAAAAGGTTAGAATCACTTTGTTTTATGTAGATATATCACTTTTTTAATTAGTATATGTCGTTGGATTTGTAACAGATACCAACTAACTCAAAGGATCATTCGACTAAGCTTAGATGGTTAGCATTTGGACCTAGGCATATTGCTCAGACCTACAAGGGCTATATCATAAACGGAAATCGGTTTGACACAGAGGATGTGAAGCGTAAGACTCAAAACAGTGGAGTAACATATGAAGCTTTCAGTATGTGTAGATCGAGTGCACGAGATAATAGACACCAAGCAGACATAGTTTCATACTATGGGGTGATAAAGGAGATCATTTTGCTGGACTACCACATGTTCCAGATTCCAATCTTCAAGTGTATTTGGGCCAACAAAGGGAAAGGTGTCAAAGAAGAAGATGGATTTACGCTTGTGAATCTCCATCTGAGCCAATCAGCATATCTAAAATATCCATACATATTGGCATCGCAAGCCAAACAAGTTTTCTACTCCCGAGAAGATGAGATGAGTCAGTGGTATGTTGTTATGAGGGTGCCACCAAGAGGGTATCACGAGTTAGAAACAGAAGAGGAGATTGATACACCATTATCAGTCCAGCCAATTGAAGAATTGGGAAATGATGATGAGAATTTTTGTGTTAGGGCTGATTGTGAAGGGGTTTTAGTTATGGAATGATGGATAAATGTCTGTTTAATAATTTTAAACAAGTTTCATGTTGCAGGTGATTCAAAATGAAGACGGGTAAAGGTCAGACCAAAAACCGCCGTAGTAAGCGTCAACAAGGCCTTGATGTGAGTCCTCTTATTCCAGTGATAGATGCTGACAATGAGAAGAATGTGGATGCCGTAGCTGAGGAAGTGATAGCTGATTTGTCTGGAGATTTCAATCAACAACTGGGTGCAGATGAATCATCGCCTCATGTAGCTGTCAATGAAGAGAATGTAGCTGTCAATGATGAGTTACCTACTGATGAATCATCGCCTCATGATGCAGTGGACAATGAGGAAGAAGTACAAACCCAACAGTCTGATAACAAGAAAAGGAAAACAAGAGGACCATCTAAGATGCGCAAATTGGCCAAACATATTGAGGATAAGGTCGATGTAGAATTTACAGAACTGGGAGACCATGTCGGTGATGGATCAGTCAAACTTTCTTCCTTTCTTGGTACTGTCGTGAGGGAGCATGTACCAGTAACACTTGACGATTGGAGGCACCTAGATGACTTGACAAAACACGCACTATGGGAGGAAATTCAGGTATACCAACTTATTTTATTTACATATATACATTGAGTGTTCGAGTGTATGAGTGTTCATGACGATAGATGGTTTGTGTAGGGGAGGTTCAAAGTGACAGAAGATTGGCAGAAACAAGCACTGTTAAAGCAGATGGGTGGTTTGTGGAGGTCCTCTAAATCTAAGCTTTTACGCAAAGTCAGAGCTGCAAAGACTAAGTTAAAAGTACTTCAGTTAAAACCAAGTAACATTCCATCTGTTGCAGTTTGGAACAATTGGGTGAAAAGTCAGACTAACAGCAAGTTTCAGTTAATATAATTCTAATTTTTGTTTTTTACTAACATAATATTCTCCTTCTGTTTGTTAACAATGAGTCAAAATGGTTTTACTATGTAGGAGGTAAGTGAGAGATATAGGCAATTAAGGAGGGCTCAGATACCCCACACCACAAGCCGCAAAGGAATGACCCGTTTAGCTCATCATATGGTATGACTATATAGATTTTATATTGTACTGGTCTACATCTATATATACCAAGATATTCACGGCTTTTAATATGTAGAAAAAAAATAGTTCGGACCCTTCGAAGGTGACTAGAAGCAAGGTTTGGGTAGCAGGTCACACACATTCTGATGGAAGACCTGTGAAACCAGAATTTGCAGAGACGATTGTAAGACGTTTGTATGTATGGTTAGCTTCCATTTACATAATTTTCAGTTTACAGATAAAATTGTGTCATATATTTGATGCAGAAAAAAATAAAATCATTAGACTGCGAAATGGACTCAACATCCAATACTAATGTTAAAGAAGATGCTGTTAGTCAAGTCTTAGGAAAAGACAAACCTGGAAGAATCAGAGGAATGGGCGGAGGGGCTACTTTCTCCAAGCTAGCCTTTATGCAGATTAGAGACTCACATGTGCAAGAGCTTGAAGCCAAACAAGCTGAATTGATTACGAAGGTTGAAGACTTGCATAATGTAGTTCGTGACTTAGCTGGCAAAAAGGTATGTTTGCAATATTGTTTATTATGACTCTTCCATTGTATATATATTAACTGATTCATTATCTACTTCTCAGAATCAATGTGATAGTCAGTACTGTAATTCTCAAATGACTGACAAAAGCAAAGGAGTAAGGTGTCAGATACTAGATTGGGGTTCAACTGATGATGTCATTGTTGGGGAAGGAGAATTCTGTTCTGCTGAACCAACATACAAGATTGGTCGTATAACACTTGGTCCTAACGCAGCGGCTGTTATTGTGACTTACATGGCCTATTGATAAGTTGATATTGGAGAATGGTGACTCCGTAACTGAAAATAAGAGTGCTACCTCCACGGTAATTTCTTAACTCAGTTTCTGAGTTATTTCAGACTTGTGTAACTTTGAAGCTCACTCAATAGGTTTCTAATATATCTGCCTAACGTTATAGGATACATCATCACATAGAGTCCTCATTCTTAATTGGAGTACGGATGAAGTTATTGCAAAAGGTATACTGGTTGCCTCTGATCCAAATGAAAAGTTGAACAATATAACACTAGGTCCAAATGCTGTTGTTGTTAAGGTTGATATGGTGGTTAAAGGTGATGCCTTTTTGTGGAGACCAACTACTGATATGTCATTCATGAGTGATGCACTAAATGCAAACATCGTCTAGCCTATTCAGAAGATAGAATTTATAAACATGACACCGTTAGAGGAAGCACCAAACAGATCAGCACCTACGGTATGTAACTGTCTTTTCTATTTGACTTTGATTAAATCTATTTCATGTCTTCGAGTTGTGAATGATGGGGCATGCATGTGATGGAATCCTAATATAATATTTTTGAATGGGCAGAGTCTAAGTAACACCTCCACAACCAGCAAAGTTGCAAAGCAGATGTGTCTTTTGCTAGATGTCCAAAACTCTGGTAGCATAGTTCCAGTTGCAGAAGGGCGAGTTTGTTCGACCAATCCAGCAGATGTAGTCCATTTCGTCCCTTTAGGTCCAAATGCTAGCAAGGTCTGGGTAGAAATTTCAAAGATTGGAGATGCAAAAGTGTGGAGACCAAATTCAGAAATCCAATTCATTTTTAACGCAATAGGCACTACTATAGCTTGGCCTACTGATAGACTCATATTGCTTTGAACATGATCATGAACTTTTACATATATTCTTTGTCTTTACTTGCTTTGAACTTGGTATATTGTACTATTTCGGATGTTTATGGCAATAATAATTTAGCTACATTCATTGTCAATTACAATCCAAAATGCACAGGGAAATAATGCAAATTAATAATATATAAAAACATATAGGGAATGTTATTGTCACAATTTTTTAACGCTATAAATACTAATTGTTTATAGCAAAATAAATATGCTATTTTAAAATATAAAATAGCAGACAACAAAAACGCTATTAATATTATAGTTTAGATAGCACACCCAAAAAGTGCTATACAAAGTGGTCAACCTATTATCGCGGGCGATACGGAAGCGTTTTTAATAACGCTATCGTAATATTACGATAGCGTTTTTGTTGTGCGATTAAAAGCCAAAATTCTTGTAGTGAAAGTGACATGAAAAAAAAAGGACTTATTATAAGTTGAAACCCAGTTGAGTTGTATTATTTGAAATGTTTTTATTGGCTAAAGATTTTACTGAGATGTCAAGCTTAGAATAGCTTAAAATGCTGAGTTGTCAGATGAAGAGAGCAATACATTTTAATTTTATTGTATATAGATCATTTATCAATATTTTATATAATTATCATAACATATAATTTTGCAAATAAAAAAGAATTAAATATTAATATCATAATTTTTGGACAATATAATGTGATGGTTATTAAATTCTTTGCATTTCAAGCTATACAAATATTATAATATTATATTAATTATTTGTTGACAGAAAATTATAATATTTGTTTCACAGTTTTTGTGCCAAAAGATCAAATCAATTTATTCTAAAATAATTAAAGATATAAAACAATATGATATTTTATTTTTCTTTAATAGTAATCATTAACACAATTTATTGCATATTAATTCTTTAAAATGTAACTCTCATGATGTTTGAAAAATTTTAAAAACAAATCTTTCATCATATGAATACACTTTAATGTATTAACTGCAATACAATTTCTGTTTTACAAAAAAAAAAAAAAAGAACACAGACAAAACCTATGGTATATTTATTCTTTGAAATGTAACCATATCTCCCATGATGTTTGACCAAAAAAAACTGAAAAACCTCTCATACTACTACAAATTTATCTATAAATAGCTAGACAGAGTCTTCATCAAAAATCATATTCTACTTCTCTCATAATTTTCTACATTTTGTAATATTTAACTTTTTTCTTTATGTGACATTTGTAGGTTTTGAAATAAATAAGTTGAGTTAAAATTTTGGAGCATATATAGAAATGAACATGTGAAATGTGGTCATTCATTAGAAAGATTTAGATGAAGAAGGTCTTAGGCACAAAACGCATGCTCACTTGTAAATGTTGGTAAATGTTGCTTCAAATGCCTATTTTGTATATCAATATTGTAATTTGTTTTTCTTTTGATCCATTTTAGTTTTAGATCACAATTCATAAACCCTAATAGATTTTATATCTTAGTCACAATATTTATGCTACTTATTACCCATGCTAGATTTTATATAAGTGTGTTTGTATGTATTACCCATAAAAATGAGTTTAAAGTTTAAACAAATATTACTGTTTCGAATACTATTACTTTAAATTTGTTCCTTAATGTTACAACTGTGTTTGTATGTATTTCTTAACTTTCTTTCCGATAACCATTTCCATGGTCCTTTATTTTATTTATAGGTTATGACTTCAGATGAGAAAGATTTTGCGATAGTTTAGGGTCGAGGAAGATTTAGACGTCTAAGTGATATATATATCTAATTATATGGGTTTCCAAAGCAATGTGATTCTTCCAAATTCAGTTTTCATTTTCTTACACAATTTAGTCTTAATTATTTTCTTAAAATATAATTAAGATCTAATTTCTTTTCACAACATTATTGTTTGGCTTATACTATGTATGCACTTATTTTCTCTTCTCATATGTTCCATTATTTTTCCTAGCCATGATCGATTGTTGATGATGTGATGATAGTTCTTACCCGCAAGCAGAGCAAGGCAATGAGATTTGACCATGTATGCAAGTCGAAAGATCCAAAGATCACCCTAAACTAATCCCAATTGCATTAGTTATCTAATTAATAAAATTAATTACACAAAGAATGAAGAAAAAGCATTAGTTTCTGCTTAAGAAGAGGTTATTCGAGAAATTTAAGCTATTATCTCGTCCTTCTTGGAGGTGTCTGGTTTTAGAAGATATTGATATTTTATAGATTATTTAAAAGTGGACAAACTAACACATATTGTCCATGCTCAGCTGCATTTTATTTTATACGTAATCAATATTTTTTTTTCCCAATGTAAAAAATATTTGTACGTCTTGATTGTGCATCAAAACATGAAGAGCTCTATATACTATGGGATACAAACTAAATATTTTAAAGTAACATTTCATATTAACAAAAAAATTCAGTTTAATGCTTAACTAATAAATAGTAATTCATTTGAAGTGACTGAGAATACTTACTTAAAAACAAAACAAATAACAAGCATAAGATAATTTATCGAAACATAAAATATAAAATTCTAAATATTTTATTAAATCTAAAATATGTTAAAATTATTATAAAGTTATCTCGTGCATCGCTTAAATTTAATATGAATACCTTCGACAATTCTATTTTTTTTAAATAATGCAATGAACTTACAGGCGTACTCTGGTGCTATATAACCACATGTGCCTGTTGCTTTTAGATCAACAGAGTAGTTCCCATCAACTGCTGCAACTTTAACCAATCCGAAATCAGCAACCTTGGCCCTCAAGTCATCACCCAAAAGGATGTTGAGGACTTCAAATCTCTGTGGATGGAGCTTTGTGGAGCAAATTTATGGAGATATTCAACACCTTGTGCCACGTCTAGAGCGATTCTAACTCTCTGTTTCCAAGTCAGTGGAAAGTAACCATGTTTAGCTGGCTCGAACAAATGATGTCCTAGATTTCGCTGTGACATGTGCTCGTACACTAGCAATCTCTCGTCCCCGTTCACAGAGTAACCCAATAGAGCGATCACGTGTCTGTGTCTAACCTTAGCGAGCAAGGAAACCTCGGCGACAAACTGTTTCATTCTTTCACCACCCAATGATGAAAGGTTCATCCTCTTGACCGCAACTTTTGTTTCATCTTGTAATTTTCCGGAATACACAACACCAAAACCACCGCTTCCCAATATGTTATCCTCATTGAAACCATTTAGTCGCCTCACGAAGAACCTCCACTGAAAAGGAAACGATTCCGCTGGCAGATTCACCAGAGACAGCATCGCCAGCAGTATCCGTCGTATTATCTACCCCGTTCCTCATTTTTAAAACAATTTTTCGAGCCACCCATCCTAAAAAGACCAGAAAAATCGTGATTGCGAAAGTGATCACACAAGCCATTAAAACACTCCAACTACCACCGGTTCCATGTTTTGTCGAAGAATCTCCGGCAATAGTTCCCAGCAAAGAGTTACCAGGTTTGTAAATAAAATTAACCGAAGCCGGAAACTTCGGTATTTTCCCGGTGAGGTTGTTGTTGGAGACGTCGATCAACCGTAGACTAGTCATAAATGTCAACTCCTTAGGTATAATGCCGGTTAACTTGTTGTCATTAAGGTAGATACTCTTCAGAGAAGTGAGATTTGCAATGGTCGGAGAAACAAACCCGACTAAACCATGTTTCTCAAGATTCACAATGGAAACGCGGCCAGAGATGCAGCTTATGCCAGTCCATCGGCAGTAGTTGTTAGACGAGGTAGTTGCTGACCAGTCTGTTGGCGGATGACTAAACGATTTAGCCAACGCGAGCATTGCCGCTCCATCGTCAGCGATGGACGTGGAGAGGAAGTAGAAAGCGAATAGGAGGAAGAAGAGGAGGATGAGAGACTTGGGAGCCTCCATGGCTTAGAGCGAGGGAAATAAAAAACAGAGAGAGGGTTTTAAAATCTTTCTGAAAACATAAGGAAGAAGAATAGAAATATTTATAAGTGAAGTTGTCGTAGGTTGGTGTCCAGAAGTAAAGTAAAGTTGTCGTAGGTTGGTGTCGTTGGTCAAAAAGCTTCTCCGCTAGTATGTAATGATTTCACTATGTTCAGACAATCAGACCACCACGCGATTAAACAAACTACGTGCTGCTAACTCGGTCCTGTAACTAATAGTACTTAATTGTTCTGAAAAAGCAAAAGAAAATTATTCGTTATTGTCCATGATCGTTATAACTTATAAGATAAACGTATAATTTGTACGGCAAAGCTAACATTTTATTGAAAACGTGTTTGCCATTCTAAGATTAAAGAACTATGCATTATGAGAGACCACTACATAGAAGAAATAATTGTAAAGTTAGGCCGAACTAAATGATAATAAAATCACATATGACCACATAGGCGGCTATTGATGATACTGTTGGTCTGAGCTCTGAAAGATCACATGGTCATATGCGAATTGAGTTACACCTCAAGAACTATCCCAATTACAAACCACAAAAAGAAATGTTTTCACTTAGCGGTACGAATTCATTTCTTTGCCTAACACTACAATCACTGTAATAGTATGTTACCTATGCGATGTTGTCTCTGTCTCTGAACAAACATGAAGTCAAAAGTTGCAGACTTCTTTACCAATAGTCTCCACAAGAACAACTTCCACGGTTGAAATGGTGGAATCTGCTATTATCCCTTACAATAATCTCTCTCTCCGTGATCTTCGAGATAAACTTGATCGCGACATGACAATCCCTGCAGATCCTTATGTTCTTAGTCACCCTAATTGTCGTGCCAGGTTCTGTGTTGATGATACCAAAGGCAACAGCCAGTCTCTCGCTGTGTCCAAACAAAAGCTCTCTCTTATGTTCATCGTCTACATCGTGAAGTACACCGCTTGTGTCTGCAACATACCCTTCTTTCTCCATCTGTTCCATTACACCATCAAGAAACTCGTTGATTCTGTCCATACTCGGATGCGATCTATCTCCTGAAACAAACCCATGAGTTTTGTTTTTCACTTCGATCCAACTACAAGCTGGCTTTTTCCGCAATCCTTTTTTCCTCATTCTCAATCTCAGTTTCGCCATTTCTTTCCATCTCCCATTAGATGCATACATATTGCACATCAGAACATAAGCTCCCATGTTTTCAGAATCAATAGCGAATATCTTCTCCGCTACCTTCTCAGCTAGCTCAAGATTCTTGTGAACGCTGCAAGAAGACAACAAGGTAGACCAGACACTACCTGTCGATTCAACACGCATCTTTGAAATAAACTCATATGCTTCTTCTAGTTTCCCTGCACGGCCTAGAAGATCCGCAACAGCAGCATAATGTTCTAACTCATGGTTTAAACCGTAAACCTTAGTCATGCTGTTGAAATATCCCCACGCCTCATCTACCAACCCAACATGACTACAAGCAGTTAGTACAGCAACAAACGCCACATGATTCGGTTTCACTCCCTGCTGTTTCATCTCCTCAAACAAGGAAACAGCTTCATGTCCAAAACCATGTAACGCATACCCCATTATAATAGCCGTCCATGATACTTCATCATGTACATTCATCCTGTCAAAAATCTTCCTGGCAGCATTAATATTCCCACATTTCGAGTACATATCGACAAGTGCACTAGATATGAATATGTTACTGCCAAAGCCACCTCTCAATACATATCCATGAAGTTGTTTCCCAAGGTGCAAGGTAGCTAGGTGAGCACAAGCAGGAATCACACTTGAGAATGCCACAGGTCCTGGCCTAACCTTTTTCATCACCATTTGCCTAAATAATCTCAGAGCCTCATCGTATCTACCGTTCTGTACATAACCAGCTACAAGCGAGTTCCATGAGATACTATCCCGACGAGACAAGCCAAAAAACACTCTTTCCGAGTCTTCAATCCGAGCACTTTTTGCATACATATCAACTAAGCTACTCCCGAAATATACATCACTATCAATCCCCTTCCTAATCGCATACCCGTGAATCTCCTTTCCCTTAATAACATCCACATACTCAGAAAATATCGGAAGCACACTGGACAAAGTGAAAGCATCAGGCTTTAAATCAGTAGTTCCCATCTCCCTAACCATTCTCAAACCATCTTCATACATTCCACTCTGTGCATACCCTGCAATGATAGTGTTATAGGACACAACATCCTTTCTAGGCAACACTTCGAAAACTTTTCTCACACTATCCATTCCTAAAGGCATAATGCAAGTTTCATCCTTTAAATCGTCACATGAAGTTCTTTGAGGCATTTCGTCGAACACTTCACCTACACTAATCTTTGAACCCATACCCAGAAGCTTAGCATACATATTCATCAACGCATTACCTGTATACAAATCACAATCCATACCAAGCCTAACGATACACCCATGAACAGACTCACCAAATCTCAAATCCGTCATCATCGTACACGATTTCAGCACAGAAGGGAACACATTGTGATCTGGGCATCTCCCAGAAGCTCTCATTTCTACGAACGAAGCTAACGCGCGGGAGAATAAAGATTGGTCTGTGAAGCATCTGATTACTGACTTCCATGCTAGAACAGGAGGAGACTCGAGCGTTTTGAATAGAAGCAAAGCTTCGTGCAAGAGTTTGAGGTTTGTGTAGATTGAGATTATGATTGAAGCTGATGTGTGTGAGAGTGATTGAGTTCTGATGAACTGTGCGTGAAGCTGCTTGGCTTGATACTTGGATTTGATCCGATTTGGGTTCTTAATCAGGGTTCTGATTAGGGTTTTTGATGAACTCATCTCAAGAAATGAGTGTTTACTACTTTGTCTTCTCAGGGACTCGCCATTAACAAACGACAAAGGTTTCATTTTTATTTGTTGGTCATTTATTTAAAAACTCAACTTGTGACACAATTGTATTTGTATCAAGACTCTTTATAACCAACAAAAGTTTCGAACATGTTCAATAACCAATTCAGAATACTACAATGTTTTCTGATTCCAAATGCCACACACACACTTGCAAGATATTCTTACTCGTCTTCTCTTACTGGAGGAAGGCAGCAAGGTAAAAAGCATTTTCTGCAAAAAGATCTAAGAAAGTTATCATATTAGATCAAGGTTGACACAATTGTATCAAGGCTACTAGATGATTAGCCCGGCGGTAGCAATTTTTTTTCTTTTGTTTAGGTACTATTTTATTACTAAATTTTGCTAATTGTTAATTTTAGTTATTTTGGTATATAATCTGCACACAACAATTTTTGTACAATCTTAATTAAATTAGTTTGATTCGTCATATTTTATATTAGTGTAGTTAAAATAGTAAAATGAGGATTTAAACTATATTGAAGTATCATATTAAAAATAATTTATTTTTAACATGT
The DNA here is from genome assembly GCF_030686135.1 of Camelina sativa. Classification (NCBI taxonomy): domain Eukaryota; kingdom Viridiplantae; phylum Streptophyta; class Magnoliopsida; order Brassicales; family Brassicaceae; genus Camelina; species Camelina sativa. Next base: position 14,253,081 of record NC_141894.1, on the reverse strand, counting down.
CATATAAACCGTCATGTAATATAAATTGTTAGTGTTATTTTAGAAATTTAATATGTTTAAGTATTAATAATTTTAAATTTTTTTATTAAGTTTAGATATATCAGTTATAAATTATAAACTTCTTAAATTTTTATAATTGAGTAATATACCGTAAATTTCATATATATGTATGTTGAATGCACTTTTTATATTAATTGATTAATATATGTTCGCTTAAAAAAAATTCAAATTACAATATCTGCAAAAATATATATTTTTATTAATTGTATGTATTATATGATGATTCATTACGTTTAAAATTGAAAATTAAAAAGAGATTATAAGAGAATATTTTTTTAATTTGGAATAAATCTTCTAAATATCTATATTAATTTTATAACATTATATATATATATATATAGATATTTAAAATATTTTAATTATGTTTGGTTATAAGGATAGTAGAGAGAATTAACAAAACTTATTTGGATATGAATATAAACATTTAATTGTAAATGTTTCCAAAACCACTAACAATACTTGTTTGGGTATGAATATAAGCATTTAATGGTAAATGTTTCCAAAACCATATTAAAAATACTAGTATAGATTTATAACCAAGTACGAAAGTTTCGATCATGCTCAGCAATTGGTATCAAAGTATCAACCAATTCGGAAGACTACAATCAAGGACTGCATTATGAACTAAGAACAAGGAGAAGCCTTTTGGCAATTACATTGACGAAGAAGTCAAAGAAGAGGAGTGCTAAAATGATAGAATGTTTTCTGATTCCAAATGCCACACACAGAGGCACATACTTGCAAGCTCTTCTTACTCGTCTTCTCTTTCTGGAGGAAGGCCGCAAGGTAAAAGCATTTTCTGCAAACAAAATCAAAGAATTTTGGAGTTATTAGCTGAACGGGAAACATGAGATTGACATTAACCTGAATCAAAAGATGCTTGTAGAATGCAATAGAAGGGAAAGGGTTAGTTCCGCGGTTAAACTAGTAACTCAGTTGTAAACTTTGGTACGACAGCATGACCTGATTTCTACCCTTTAAAACTGATTGTAACCCATAGACGGATGTCTATTAATTAGAAAAGCTATAGTCAAGTATCCTAATAGAGCCGCCTAAGCTTAAGTAAAAGCTATAAGCAAAGTCACTGAATCTTGAGGGTAAAAGAACAGGAAAAAGGATGAAGCAACGGAGTGTAGATACTAGATACTCTGCATATTGCATAGACACAATCTTGCACAAAAGAGCCAGATGAAAAGTTGAAAACTAAACATATCATAACCATTAGAAACAACCCTCATCACCTAAAACCTAGAATCAATAATCCTAACCCTGATTCTTCCTGTCCCTTAGACACTAACACATTCACAATTTCAATATGATTCTTGACTTGAAAGAACACAAGAAGCAAGAAAAAGAAAGACAAACCTGCATGAAGTTGTAGCGCTCTCGACCAATGGATTCGTTCTCAGCAATTGCAAAGTAAGAAAGCATCGGGTAGTGACCAATGTATGAAGCATAACTATCACGCTGAATGTTCACAGCCCATTCACTACCACATAAACATACAAAATACCAATTAGTCCACAAATTCAGAATCCAGAAAAAAAAAATCCATACAAAAAAGTGGAAAAAAGAAAAAACTTACAATCTGCTCAAATCCGCATGACCCGTACCAACATACTTAGCTTGAAGATGCTCAAGCTGAGAATTTATGTTAAACCTATCACTCGCCTGCACAAACATACCAAAAAACAAAAAAAAAAGTGAGATTTCATAACAAAAACCTAACCTTTATAAATAAAAATTAAAGGCAAATTATTCCCAGATTTTAGCTATGCTTAGTTTAATCTTTAAGAAATCGTATAAAATTGGAGGTAAGAAGAACAAGAAATAAAACTAGGGTTTCGAATCGAAAAAAATACATACCTGCATCTTTCAGAGATTTCTCAGAAGCTCTTCGGGAAGACTCAAATACACAGACTCGGATTCTTCTGCTCTGTGCTGTCGCTTCTGCTTTAATGCTCGTTCCATAATTTATTGAGAAATTTGACTGTCTTGAGAATGGATCTGGGCCACACCGCCAGGCCCAATACTATGAAATTTCGTAACACGTGACTATAATGACTATGAGAACCGGTACAGAAAAAACCAAACCAAACCATATAAAAAAGAGGTATTTGTGTTTTTAGTACGTTTTCAAAAACAAATTGATTTTTTTAGTACGTTTACTATTCATAATTAAAGAAATAGTATACTTGACTTTCTTTCTAGGGAATTTTATCAATTCTACCACATTTGGTTAAAATCTTTCTAATTCTACCACAAACAGAAATACTTTTTTCGATCTACCATATGGGGTACATAAAATGACTAAACTGCCCTGTATGTAATTGACTAGAAATAACACGTGAATTATTTGGAGACAGCTGTGTTGTTTGTTTATTTGAGTGGTTGTACATGACAAAATAATAATAATAAAAAAAGGGAACACGCAGCAATCAGCAATCGGCTGACTTTGCTTTTAATAAAGTATAACATGACAAAAGTATGTAACTATGTATCTATATATTTTATGTATTTAGATTTTTTAATTGGTTAACCAAATAACTAATAATATATATAATAGACAAAATATATGTTATGGACAATATTTATCCTGTAAACAATAATTATATTTGACATAATTTTGTCTACCACCACTAAATTAATGTGTCGTAGAGTAATAAACGATAGACATTACTTATAACTTGTCCACTAAAAATATTAATGTAGACAAATATTTTTTGTAGACAAGATTATGGATAGTAGACAAAAAAATATTACAGTGGACAACAAATACTGTAGACAAAATAAAATAATATGGACAACAAATGTCGTAGACAAAATAAAAATAATGTGAAACAATTAACATGATGGACAAAAAATATAGCCCATTTTCAGAAAACTTAATCTCCTTTTACAACAATCCCATGGCATGGTGTGGTGGCTATGCAACAATGAGCGGATGATCAGAGTTGAGGCACTCATCACCATAGAGGAAGGGGACAGCGTAGATATGCTGCAAAGAGACTTCAAGGGAGCTTCCGCCGAGATTTGAATTGATCAGATCTGAAGACTTGAGGTAGATCTAGGAGTAAAAGCTTCAACATATGAGATGTGGACAGAACTTGGAAATGTTTGAAAGTTTGTCGGCCTAAAAAGAGGTTGAGAGATTTGAAAGTTTTGAAAAGATTGAGACAGCTACAAAAGAGTTAAAACAGAAAATATATTGCAAAAAAGTTTAACATGGAGATCTCAAATCTTCAACGGCGCCGGAGAATATAATTAGATAGGGTTTCTCGACATGGAGCATGAGAGAGAATGGTATAAGACACACATATATATTCTTTAATTTTGTAAAAGTAAATGAGATAACTAAAGAGGGATAATTTAGTCAATTCATATGATGTATGTGGTATTCTAGGAAAGGAGTTATGTAATGTGGTAGAACCCATAAAAATTGTTTTGTAATGTGGTAGATTTGTTAGAAATCTCTTCTTTCTATTAGATACAGGGAGAAAAGAAGATGGCGTGAGTGAGAGAGAGGGAGGTAGAGAGAAAAGTGGGGTCAGCAGTCGTTTTTTTTTTCCCCCTTTTCTTCTGCCATTGACGTAGCTTAACTTTTTTTTTTTTTATTATTACACTTTCTAATCTAAACTTGAAATACACTGAGTATAAATTAGTTTTTTTTGGAAATTTTCAGATACATAAAAATTTATATTTTTTCTTTAAAATTTTACATGCATTTTGTTTTAGTAATTTCATATATGTTTTCATATAAAAATTATAAAATCTATGTTTTTTCTTTATAATTTGATATTTATTTTGTTTTATTATTTTAAATATATTTTATATAACAACTGATGTATATGATTGTTCTGTACACTGGATAGTTTTTAATCATTATTGTTAGATGATTTTAGTCCACACACGTTTGTTGCTGGATTGTTTTTATCTGTACATATTTTATGGCTGGATAATTTTAATTATACATATTTTATGGCTGGATAATTTTAATTATACAGGTCTTTTTACACTATGTATGGATACAAAATTTGTAAAAAATATTTAACATTATCATATAAAATCATCAAACAAAATGCATATCAAATTATAAAAAACATGTATAATTCAAACCATCCAGTTATAAATGTGTACATATCAAAACCATCCAGACATAAACATATACAGATCAAAACAATCTAATAATAAATGTGTATGGATTAAAAACCATCCAGTGTACAGAACAATCATATACATCAGTTGTAATATAAAATATATTTAGAATAATATAACAAAATGTATATCAAATTGTAAAGAAAAAAATCTATATTTTTTGTATGTGAAAAGATTTTTTATTCTTTAATTACATTAACAATTATTTGAGTAGTTATGATAAAGGGAAAAAAGAAAAAGGAAAAAAAAAATAATAAAGATGAGTTTTTTTTTCACACTCACACACCGTCTCTCTCACGGTCTCACCATCACACACGCTCTTCTCTCTCTCTCACCACCTATTTTTCTTATTTTAAATAGTAAACGTACTTATTTCTTAATAACTTCTCAAAAACGTACTAAAACTGAAACATCCCCTATAAAAAAACCGTACATTGCACAATCAAACCAAATAAAATTAATGTGCGAGATGAAGTGTGGGAGGAAATAAAGTCATTAGAGAAACTGTGTGGTACAACTACAAACCAAATTTGATTACTCCCAAACAAACAAAACAATCAAACAAATGAAACCCAATTTTCTGAAAGACGAATATTTACTTTCTTTTTGCTTCAACTAATAAAAACCTTTTGAACAAGAAGAAGAAGAAGATATTAACCCAAAAACAATATCCCTATGTTGGAACAAATCCTTTATAAGGTCTCTCTATCAACAATCAAACAATCCATTTCCCATAGGAAACTGTACTTTCTCCAACCATGAATCTGCCACCACCTCAAACCTTCTTTTGTTGTGTAGCAAAGAGTCTGGTGGTTTTAGGCTGTGACATTGTCGAAACGTGTGGCAGAGGATGATAGGGTTTCACTAGATGAGCTGGATTTGCCTTCTTTCTCTGGGACTTCGATCTGTGTTGGCAAGAGTTTCAAGAAGCTTCCTTGGTTGTGACTTGTTGTGCTACTGGCTGATTCATCCTCTGTGAAATGTTTTTTTTAATAACAATTCTGGTTAGAGCTAAAAACCATACTATAATATATATTAGGCAATTCTGAGACAATGAACTGAAAATAGATTGTTTTATCTATGTAATGGATTTCAGTATAGCATTTACCAAATAGGGATTTAATTGATGGTCGCTTTGGCTTTGTGCTCTTCTTCTTCAGCTCAGCTGCAACAGTAAACACAACATAGATTAACAACGGATCAAACATAGGACATGTTTTAGTTACAAGTCAAAATCAGTTATATAAGTGAGATTCTACCTATCCCTGTTAATTGATCATCATTTACTATTTCAACGTTCTTGTAAGTATAACCCACAAAGTTAATGTCTTTGGATGAGAGCATCTGGAGATACAAAGAAACAAACAAAGACATTTTAATGTTAAGAATGCTACTGACAACACATTGCATATAAGCATGAATTCAAGCTATAATTTCTTATTTCATTAGAAAGTGAGACATGAAAGCAAGCAAATTTTGTACCTTTCTCCATGGACCTGATTTTGACATCTTCGGAACTTGCTTGTCAGTCTGTTACAGAAGAATTTATATTAAGTTCTACATCAAACAGCTGCATACGCATCACTGGAGCAGTGCCATTGTCAAGATATTTAAACCATTTTTCTGATCGGAACACTTAAGTTTTTTACCTCTTCAAATTTTTCGAAATTTTGAGTGTCCAACTCGTCATTGACTTTAGGAATAAAAGCAGCCTTCATTTGATACAATTTTTCCCATTCGACACCTCTGAACCAAGGGTGTTCCTATAAGCAATGCCAACAAAAAGCGACAAAAAGCGTTTAATATGCATTTATCAATAGTCTTCAGACAAGGGACCTTCAAATCTTAAAGCACAAAGCACCTTAATTTCATTCGCTCCTTTTGTTCCAAGCCTTTGTTCTACGTTGCATAAAAGTTTACAAATAAGATCCTTGGCTTCTGGTGATAGCCTAACCTCATCCGGGAATTTTAAATAATTTCTCCAGTTTACTATCTGCATTAGAAAGAACAAGAAGATATTCAGAGATGAAAGGTTAAAAGGTAGGCGACTGCACATATTACCGTAGACGCATCATCAAAATATCAAGAACAAAATCGAATGCAAAACTTTAAGATTAATGGAAGTTAGTTAAAGTGAGGATTGGATACCTTTCTACAAGTTGTCATTGGCTCGTCTGAATAAAATGGTGGAAACCCCACAAGCATTTCATACATGATCGCACCCAGAGACCACCTAATGGAATAAAAACCCCCAAAAAGAATTCATCAACAACAACTATTCTGAATTAAAGAAACAAAACGGAACAAGCGCAACAAGTTTGCTGCACCTACCAATCACATTCCATTCCATATCCTTTCTTCAACAAAACTTCTGGAGCAATATAGTCAGGAGTTCCAACTGTAGAATAAGCCTGCAAATGATATTATTTCACTTAATAAGCTGTATTTGAACAGAAAACTTATATATCAACAGAGAGAAGAACTTCCGTAAGATGAATAAAGTAATGACTGTTTACTCAAACTTGCACAAGTGGACATCTCAGAACAAGAAAAGAATGATTTGTATAACATAAACTCACAAGCATCCTTCTATTTCTCTGCCAGTTTTGCAGTTGTTCCATTTGTGAGCGGGTGCGTCTTGGTGCCACAGGGCGGCCATCACTTTGTAGAGCCCCACTAACGTTGTGTGCAACTATGAAATCTTTTTCCTGAAGGATACTACAGTCTAATGGCTTACACAATCCAAAATCTGATAGTTTCATGTGACCGCTTCTGTCGAGTAGCAGATTATCAGGCTTGATATCTCTGTAACAAATGGGAGAAGTAAATAGATGCTTAGAACAGTAAAAATAAAAATCCACTCAAGAGCTAATAATTTATTCAGATAGCCTGATTGCTTCACTAGACCTGTGGATATAGTTGTGCTTATGAATGGACTCAATAGCTAAGACCGTTTCCCCAACATAAAATCTTGCCTCATCTTCAGTAAGTGTATCTTTCCTCATAAGTAATGTCATCATATCTCCACCAGGTAGATACTCCATAATAAGATACAAATACTCTTCATCTTGGAAAGAACAATACAGCTTCACAATGCAATTGCTGTCAACTTCTGCAAGTAAATTTCTCTCTGCTTTCACATGTTCCACCTGAAAAGTATTCAAATTTCAACAAACACTTTCCAAAAAAAAAACAAAGATATATCAAATAAAAGCAGCTTGAAGGAGATACCTGGCCTCTACGAAGCATCTCAGACTTTTTAAGCTTTTTCATCGCATAGACATGGCCTGTTCCCTTCTCCCTACATATCCTAACCTGCATCAAGGGAAGAGAATACACATAAAAAAATCTTATAAGTACTTTTGGTCAACGTTAGCATGAACATTTCAAATTTTAAGCAGTATCCCCAACGCCTGGTTCATATACTTAAAACTAGAAAAAGCAATCTGAGTGCAAATAAAACTTGTAATCATTCTCAGGTGGCAAAAACCATACAGGCCACTAGCTCACTATAGATCAAAGAATACAAAAACTACTGCAGGTAGGTTCATCTTCCCAAAAATCAAGTACACATGAATGCAAGCCCTTCAAGGTGGCCAACCGTTACAAACAATGATGTTTCAACAATTCTATTTCACAGGAGACGATCAAGATGATGTGCAGAGATGCTGAACAAAACAACAGTGAGAGAAGAAAAAGTTTACAGTAACATTAATGATACCTCTCCAAAAGCTCCCTTTCCTATCATTGTCAATGGCTCGAAGTCATCAGTTCCCATTTTATGTCTCTGTCGGCGCATGTATTCAGTTTCCTTTTTCTCTAAATCCTTAAGCAAATTCTTTTGCTCTTCCTCAGGGACTTCTGCAGCAGCTAACTTATTTTCCAGCATATCACGTCTGCAGCAAATACAATTACCCAAAACACGCTCTTAGGCAAAAGATATGAATAGAAGTTCCCATATAAATAGCAGAAAACATCTATTATACCAAAATTTTCTTCCATAGCTATAGCCCACAAACAAAAACTTTCAGAGAAAGCAGGGGAACGAAGATACAATAATCACACCAACTTCTCGTCAATCCACATTATGATTTTACATCAACATCTCGGATAGATAAATTTCTCCTAAGGATAGCAAACTCTAAAAGACTCCTTTTGACTGCTAATCTTCAACAACACATATGTCTATTTTTCCTGATCCTAAGGAGGTACCAAATAAATGACTATCTTTCCAGACATATGTATGCCAGGAACTTGAGCAGGTGTCAAGAAATTATATGCTAATGAACAAAAACTTCATTTTATATTTTGAAAATATGCAATGAAACCATACCGCTCCTTTCTTTGCTGCTGACTTTGCACTTGTTTTTTGTAATGATTTTCAATATACTGTTTTGCAGCTGCAGCCTTCTGCTTTGTTACATTTGACACAGCTTCTTCACCTCCAGCTGTTTTGGGTCCATCCTTTACATTACTTCTAGTAGCTTCCTTCTTTTTCGAAGATTTCTCCTTCCCTTTAGACTTTAACTTATTCAGCCATGCTTTGGCAGTATCCATCGCTTCCCCTTAATTCGAATTCTCAACCCAAATATCAAGATACACCCTTTACGCAAAAGTCAGTAGAGAGTTTGATATACACTAACTATGACGTCTACTCCAGAGCTATGTACAACAACAAAATTCAGATATCAAGCGACTAGACAGGTTTCCCCAGTGCCTTTCACCTACAACAAGATATAACAAAAACATAAGTTCACACTGACTCCACACACCTAAAAGAACATATTCAAAGTAACAAGAAACGTTTGACCAATTGATACAACAATACAAACAACAACAAAAGAGACAAGATATAAGGACAAGCTAAACCAATCAATTCTGAACATTGTTGATAGTCAAATGCGAAGTCCCTCGTGAACTTATACCAAACGGTGAAGTTGGTACAATATAAATAACCTAAAACGAGTAAAAAGTTGACACCTTTACTCTCTCACCAGTTCCTAAAACTTTATCACACACTAGCCAAACCCTAACAAGTATATTCCCAAATCAGAACACCTATCAAACAAAACAAAATCAAATTTTGAGAATTGCCCATGATTACTTAACCAAAAACAAACTCAATAACATGATTAGTTGAAGATAAAGCAATACCAAATCGATTTCAAAACAATCAAAAGAAAGTGAAAAATATGTACTTTAGGGTAAATTCAGAGAAAATGCAGCAGAACTCTCAAATCATAACGGTTCCGATGAAGCAGGCCGATAAGAACAAAAGGCGTGGAGAGAAATTTGGAACAAACAGAAGAAGGAGAGAAGGAGACAGAGATAGAAGAAGAAACAAAGTGAGAGGAGTGGAGAAGAACCCTCGAATCAAGGGAATTGGATTCGTTCTCAATTCCTTCTTACGAAATTTCGCATTTTGTTGTGTGGGTTAGAGAAAAATTTGCAGTGAAAGAGAAAGGAGAAAGGAAAGTTTGAAGCTTTTTGTTGCTTTTGATGTGTAAATTTTACAAAAGAGAGAGAGAGAGACTCAACACAAACACCAACTGCTCTTCTTTGGCTTCTCTTTGGGTTTGGGCAACAAAATAGGACTTTGTTTTGTAACACTTTTGGAATTGGTTTAATCTCAAATATTTGACATTAATGATGGATTAGGGAGTTTTAATTTGTACAAGATCTCAGAGTAGTTATTAAAAACATATGTTACCTTATCTTTGACGTAGACATATATAGATATTATATAAATTGATTATTCCACCTCGCTTACTTACTTCATCCCAAATCATTGAAGTCTCCCTAATTTTTATATTTTTATAACTTTAATACGTATTTTGAAAGATGTATGGTTCACGAGAACTAAAAATAATAGTAGGACATCAAAAATAAATATTTATTTGGTGAAATGTTCAGTTATTTCAAAACTTTATTATAGAATAAAAAGAAAAACATGAAATAACTATAATAAACTCACAATATATTTTTGTCAATAGTAAAGAAATTTTACTTTTTATGATTTTTTGTAGAATTAATATTTGCAAAAATTATAAAGAAATTTAGTACCATAATTTTTATCTAATTTTTTAGCCAAAAAAATATAGCTACTGATGTCACAAATTTATATATTTTAAACAAATTATATTTAAGAAACTTTATTTAATACTGTTTGAAAAAAAATTTGTTACTATAATGAAGATATTCGTTCTAATAGCATTATTCTAAATTACTAAATATTGAAAAAATTACTCTAGTGTTAAATTTCTCTATTTAACTTCTCGAGTAATATATAGGGCAATTCTCATATATACCACTAAAATGATTTTTTTCTAAAAACACAATTTTTAAGATTTTTCCCAAAAATATCACTAAACCTTACATCCTAAAAACTATATCATGAGTCTAAATTTGTCAACCCAAACCTAAAAAACAACTTTTACCCAATAATATTTTTGGTATTTTGGAAAATAATTATTTTTATGATATTTTTGAAAAAAAAAACTTAAGAATGATATTTTTGGAAAACAAAAAAAACTGAAACTGTAGTATTTTGAGAAATTTTTCTAATATATCTAGAGAAAATCAAATACAATAATGCTTTTATATAGAATATTAGGATTGGGAAGAAAATTAAATCTTTGGTCTGTGATCTAACTGATATTGTTCATCGTGTTCATGAATGCAAAGTTCGGTCAGAAAAGAAATGTGTAAAAATATTGGTTCATGAAGATTCATTGTGTTCCAAGTTCCAAACCAACATGTATCGAAAATGGTGTTTGCCATATGAATGATGTTTAGTTACGGACTGGTTTTATTTAACTTCTCAAGTAATATATAGGACAATTCTTATAAATACTACTAAAATGATTTTTTTCTAAAAATACCATTTTTAGTTTTTTCCCCAAAAATATCACTAAAATGTATTTTTTAAAAGATACCACAAAATTCAACTAAATTTTCTCTATTAAAAACTAATCTTTAAATATTTATACTCTGAATCTAAATTTGTCCACCAAACCTAATAAAAATTTATTTTTTGTGTTTATGATATTTTTGGTAAATAAAATTTTTATGGTACTTTTGAAAAAACAAACTGTAGTATTTTGAGGAATTTTTTTATTATGTATATAGAAAATCAAATACAATAATGCTTTTATATGGAATATCAGGAAATGAATGGGAAGAAAATTAAATCTTTGGACTGTGACCCAACTGATACTGTTCATCAAGTTCATATGGAATGCAAAGTATGGTCATAAACTAAATGTGTAAAAATACTGGTTATGAAGTTCATTGTGTTCCAAGTTCCAAATCAGCCTGTATCGAAAAGTGGAAGATTTTATAAACTAGAAAGATTTATAAATTCTATTATATTAACTAGGAAGATTAATAACTAGCCTGTAAATAGGAAGATTAGTTACATAAGATTTTATAAACTTGGAAGGTTCCATTCTATGGAAGATTTTATAATCTAGGCACACCAAAATTAATGCGAGGAAACATTATTATTAATTTTTTTTATAAGCAAATTGTTACTATCGATGGTAAAAAAGTAAAAACTAGTTCTCTACTTTTAATAACAATACAAAATATAATTAAGATTTATTTCATCAAAATTAAAAATATAGAGTCAAGTCTTGTAAGATATTTCAGTTTATTGATTTTAATATAAGTATCGATTTTTATACTAATATTTCTAGAAAATACGTAATTTTTTTATTAATTTTGTTTTAATAAAATTAAATTCAAAATTCCATGCTTTTGTCTCAAAAAAAAAAGATTATGTTCCTATTCCTTCATGTTAAAAACCACTTTCAATCGTATCAATACTATCAATTTGAGGAATCAAATATTTATCTATGTTCTCGAAAGTACAAGAACAATATAAATAAAAGTTCAAAGACAAAAATCTGACATAAGGAATTCTATTTTTTTTTTAAATATTCTTTTTAGCCTTCTAAATTTTTAAAGGCAACATTCTGTGCTTCCTTAATTTTTGGTTCATACCATCTACGGATTACAAACCTCAAAAAAAATATGTTTTGCTAAATGAACTACCGAACACTTCAAAACTTTTAAGAATAATATTCGTGCATTGTTTATGTGCCACAACAATCCGAATTCAAAAAAAAAAAAACACCTTTATCTTTAGAAAAAAAAAACACATTTAAAGAGTTTTAAGAAGATAAGGGTTTTGATTTTCACAATCTTTGAAGGGCGATATGAACAGCTTTGAGGTGGGGGATAGTAACGTCGGGGACCATTTGTGTTTGCCAAACTTTGTAGGTATGTATCACATTCATATTTTTCAAAATAAATTTAAATGTCTTGTACTATTCATAAAACTTAGATGTATCACTACGTAACGAGTATAATTGTAGCGGTTCCAACAACAGTAATACGAAAACAAAAACAGAAACCATTATTTTTGTTTTTGTCATATGGTTTAACGGTCAATGTTTTCTACATGACTAATTGTCGTGTGTATAACTTCAAAATTTTGGGGTGTTGACAATTATTAAGTTGGTATATGTAAGAAAACAGAAAAGGAAAAATGTTAAGCGTTAAGCGGATGGTAATCCATTTTTAGGTAGTTGCAGGCGTTTACAATTATAACTATAGAAACTCATTCTTTAAAATGAAAAATATTAAGCAATAAAAAAAAACTAGAAAAATTCATTTTATTCATAGAAAACATACTGTTAATTTTTATAACCATGTCTATAGAGATAAAATTTATAAATTTGAACATATATTGGAAAAATACACTAAAACACATAAATTAGTTACAAAATAACTTATCAACGATATTATAAAACTGCTTGAGACTGCTTCAAACTTCTTAAAAGTACTTAGATTTGTTTAAATCGCTTAAATCTATGCAGTCTAGGCAGCCGTTTAGATGTCGATGAGTTCTGGTGGATCTTACGTGACCATCTAGATCACTTTGTAAAATATCAGTTTATCATACTAAATAAAAATAAGTTGAAATATTTTTGGATAATGTATCCATATAAATATTTAACGTTTGAAGTCAGTAGTCATCTTTTATACTTCATTTCTTTTCAAGTTATTAAATAGATTTTTATCTCCACCTACTAATTTGGATTTTATATTGTTATTCAATATTTTATTCATTGTAATACCACAAATACAGATATATTAAATAAAATATTAAATGATACAACTAATCAAATTCCGTATTATCTTATGCCCAAAATATTTAATGTACTTTTAAATTTTCTTCATAGCACATATTTTCCTTACCATGTTATTTTCTTGTAAATTTTAGGTGTATATTAAATTTAAAAATGCCAAACAAAGTCATCTAGCTAATAAAACGAGTAAACAACTTGTCTGTCTTTTGAAAAAGATTCAACGCGGTTAGTTTCTGATCTTTTTATTTATCTCGTTGATTATTGGATTTTTATATGTTTCGTTTAACTATTGAATATTGATGTATGAGTTTTAGCTATAAAATGTAAAAATATAGATGTTATTGTCATGCACCCGAGGCTAATAAATTTTCAAACCAATTATTTGGATAGAATACATAGAGAATCAAGAAAGTGGGGGAGCATCGATTATGGGAGTTAACTTAGAGAAGTGGACAACAGCTTCAACTTTGTTGTGTCCACGAGACAACAAAAATTTGTAGAATGCTTTCACATGTTTTTAGTTTCCTTTTGGACCAATAAAATGTCCTAATCATCAAATGCAATTATTCTTAATTATTTCCTTTTTGTATCATAGAATAATCACTTATCTTCAATTTTGCTTGGGACATAAACCTAAAGATTTCTTCCAACAACAGTAAAGTTACTTCCTGAGTTCTCATCTAATGGGGACTACTAAGTAAATAACACGCATGCTTTTGTTGCTATCACGCTTCTTTTAAGTTTCCTTCTTTATTTCTTTCTCCATTCTAAAAGAGCTTGTAGAGATGATTCCTCATCATCCAAGTTTTTTTGGATAAGGTTAATGAAGCAATGATTAGTGAATAATCAATGGGTTTATAAATCTATTAGTCAATGATTTAATACATAAATTGCACCAAAAAAAGAGTTTCATTTGATAGGAAACTTTAGTCATCTCTACCGAACCTTACAAACATGAAACAACATACATGAATTATGTAAACGAAAGAAAGATTTATGAGGAAAAGAACGTTAAAATTGCCGCTATAAAACGAATTTTCTTCGTTGTATGTTTCGATTAGATTCTCTTAAGAAAGAAATCTCTTGTGAGTTGTGAATGTGGTTTTCTTTTTTTTCATGTTGGAGGCAGTTTTTGGCCTCATCATCATTTATTCATCACTCCAAATCTCTGAGGCTCTCACTTGTCAACCACAGCTTCTTCTGGACAATGAGTATGACATTGTCTGAGTCTTGGTCTGATTCTGAGGCTGTCTTGGTTTCAACAGCTTCCCAATGTAAAGCCTTGAGATATTTCTTCACAAGGTCGACTACTAATTGTTTGTCCCTTATGAGTATGAAACCGCTTGGCCGAAGTATACGGTCCATCTCCAACAACAAATCCTCTGCACTGCAACCTCTCTTCTTTATATCAGATATGATGTCCCAAGCGTGGAGTAAATCGTAAGTCCTCGGGTAAGTTGAGAACGCTTCACACCTGCGATATAATCACACGATAAATCACGGAGGAACATATATTACTAATGGATTTTAATGAAGTGAAAAGTTAAAGAGAGATACTAACCAGCTATGAACAGCGCCCATCAGGCCTCGGTCATATATAAGTTTAAGCGTGTTTGGTCCATTTTCAGGAACAACATTCATAACCCAAACATCTTTTTCTTTCAGAGCAGCAGCAAATGAACCCATGCTTGCTTTCATGTCCATTATGTTCCTCACAGTGTCTGATTGCATTTTTGGACTCAAGAGATCCCAATAAGTATCTACTCTCTGCCTCCAAGTTTCCTGTATGGACAAGCAATATTTACGGTTTATACAACCTCTATATAGACATATTATTGGAGCTTGGATTGCAATAACTAAAAAAAGGTTGTGGGCCTTACTGTATCTTTCTCAAACATGTCAGTAGAATATCCAAAATCAGCTAGCCGAGGAGGAGGAGAGGTTAATCGAGCTGGCCATGGAGCCAATCCACTTCCCTTGGCTTTGTGGTCATCTAATATAAACGTTGGAAAATGATTTAGTGTGCATTCATGTTCTCAGATATGCAATATCACAAAACGGAATTGTGTTCTCTGTCAATGAAAAGAAAGGAGAAGAATGAAACTCACGGTCACTGTATTGAGTAATGCAGGATTCCATGTTTACACCATAAACAGCATCGGGGTCACTGTCAGAATTGCAAAGAGGAGGCTGGGTTCCAGGTTCTCTTCCCAAATAACAATCGTTTGTCAAAGGTTTTTGCCAGATTACAGTTTGATTCCTTTTCGCAGCTATGGTCCAACACATACGCCCCACAAGAGCACTCATTTCTCTCCAAATTCTGAGATCCTCTTCATCTTGTGCATATGCTTCTGGAGATGAATATGCAAAATAGCCACCAGGTCTTAGCACCCTGTCTAGCTCGAGAAGAAGAATACCATCTCTTTGAAGCCAATCAATTCGGCAACGTGAACAATGTGCAAGTTCAAAGGATCTGCTTGGGTATGGGAGCCTCTTGGTTCCTAGGACACCGAGGTATGCAGGAATGCCTCTCTCAAGAGCAAATTGGATTTGGTTCTGATGAACATCATTAGGTGCCAAGGACATTGTCATAATCTCTGATGCAAGAAGATAACCTCCAAAGCTTGCAACACCACATCCAACATCAAGAAATGTCCTCAGATTTCCCCCATTGTTCAAAATATTGTTTGGAAATTTAAGCATCTGCAATTTCCAAGATTGGTATCAGTAACTGAAGAAAGGCATATCTCTGTTGCACATAAGATATAGTAACTGCCTTACATTTGCCATTGATGCAATATACTTATCAGCACCGTAGTGAAAATGTGTGCCTCCACCAGGGAAATTGATTTTTTCACCTTTGACAACCATCCAGTTTTGATCAGACTTCTCATGCGCAAGGTGAGTATGAGGAATGTTCACTTTCCAAACTTCGTCTCTGCTTTTCGGCCACTTGATTGGAATCTAGACATATTTTTCGACTAAGAAATTAGCTTCAAAATAAGTCAAGACACTGATCTTATCCACCAGAGCCAGAGGAAATGACCAACCTTATATCCTGGAGGAGGAGGAATCAAGCAGTTAAATCGTCTTTCAGGAGGAGGGCAGTGGCGTTCATAGTGCTCCATCAAAGACAAGTCAAGCTTCAATCTCATTTGGTATATAAGATTCCTGTCTAAGCAGGGAATAAGCTCTGAGTGCCGGTCATCACACACCTTTTGCAAGAAAAAAAGAAAAAAACAATATTAAACCACACTGTCTAATCATCAATCAAACGAACAAGCTTAAATTATTATCTAACAACTCACAGGAAAGCTTCTTGGTGTGAAACCATCATTGCTTCCATCTTCTACATAAAACGAGGTAGAAGAAGAAGAGTCATCCTTTTTGGTATCATCATCATCACCACCTAACCCAAGTTTCCTCCCATACTCAATAGCTGAAGCTCCATGGTTAGAGGAGCCGAAGAAGAGATATACAAAAACAAGTACTACCGATGCAACACAGACTAATACAATCACTGGCTTTTTCTTCCCTCCATCTGATCTCCCCCTCATTGCCTTTTTGTGTATTTAGTGATTACTTCAATACCAAGAGATTCTACGAAAACAAACATAAGATCCTGATCAATGCCATTAACAAATCTAAAAAAAGTTGCTAATCATGGAGATCTGATTCAAACAATTCAAACAAGTATCAAATTATGAAAACTACGATACGACACAAATCACGCACAACACAACACAACACAACACACAAACAAAAATCGAAATCGAAATCGCATCTCAACATCAATTTAGGAATTTCCAGAAACCTAGTTCCGAACAAAAGCTTCCAGATACAAGACGAAGTAAAGTAATGGAATAGAAAGATTCGGAAGAAAAAAAAAAAAAGCGAATCACTCACCAGTAGCTTAGAGATTTGGAAGAGACGAATACAAAACAGAACGAAATCGAGAGATGCTAAAATCGTGGGGAGGTCATTCAAAGTAGAGAGAGAGAGAGAGAGAGAGAGAGAGAGAGAGAGAGATGGAGAAAAAAACAAGAGCGAGATTCGGATCTTAATGATGAAGTTTCAGAGACTGCTTCTTCTTCTTCTTCCTCTTCCTTACTTATTCTACATTGGGATTCGAACGAACAAAAGCAAACAAACCAATTTGAGAGTGAAGAAAGAAAGAAAGAAAGAAAGAGAAATAAATTAAAAAAGCGTCAACTTCGTTTTTTCTTTTGTTTTTTTTTTTTCATTGAATTTAATTATTTGTTTCGTTGAATTTAAATATTTTTTTTAGTAATGTGTTGGGTGTGTGTGTCGGTGATCTTATTTTTTTGTTTTTGTAACATGAAAAAATATGAAGAGATAAAAGTTTTATTTATTGTAACTAATGACTCATAGTATGACTTTTTTGTGTGTTTGTGTATGGGCTCTGGGGATCTACGCTATTTTTTTTAAAAAAAAATTCTGGTCTTTTGTGGAGTGTTACTAGGAAGAAAATAAATGATTCGACATGTCCAAATGGTTGACTTATCCCGATTTTAATATACTTGTGAGTTTTAGTTAGGTGTATATACACAACCAAAGTTAACAGACTGCTTTTGAGTAATGTATACGGTATACCAAAGTAAAAAAAAAAAAAAAAAATTTAGTGATTATTTCGAAACTTCTATTATTTACAAAAGTTACTCAATTGGGGTGGTATGGTTTTAATTTATCTTTTTATATATGATCCAAAATATGTTTTACATATATATATATATATATATATGTAAAAATACAAATGATTCCCACGATATTTCTTTTTGTAGTCTTTTCTATGTTGTTTACAAGAAACTGTTTTTATTCAATTTTTGTTATATAGTACTAAAATGGGTGTTTTCAGATTTGTTCATCCAAAACTTGTCCATAATATGTTTTGATATGTTCACAAATCACAACAACTTGTTCACTACAATTTGTCCATTGAAACAACCCTTAAAACACTAGTCCATTAATGCTATGATTGTTAGGTTTTTTAATTAATAGCCAAATTTCTATAGACCTAAGTGGACAAATACCAAAACACACCTTTTTGAAAGTGGTTAATCCATCCATATGGTTCATTTTTTTCTTAAGAGTAGAATGAGTAAACTTTTTTTTTTTCCTAAGTTTGAAATCTCCATCCATGCTATACATTACATACACATGAGAGTTTCAAAAAAGAAACAACTTGTATTGTATTGATGCTAAAACTACTTGTATTGATGCTGAAGCCTGTAAACAAATGGGCTTTATACATTTTGAATGGGAAATTGGAAACAAGTCAAAAGACTGAAAACTTAACTCCGAGTCCGAGAAGAGAGGAGGAAAACAAGTAGGGCAGAGATCGAGCCACGTCTTGAAGATCTAACGGAGGAGAAATGACTTGTCTTTTAGGCAAACTAGTCTTTTATTTTTTCTTTCTCCATTACATTATCGTTTGAGCAGAAGAGCTGACATGAAATGACAAATGAGGCGGTGAGAGCGTGTGATGCCGTCTGACCCGCTTTGGTCCACCAATCAAATCTTCTTCACCTATGTAATGTAATGTTTCCCTTTTTATGTTGTTATGCCACCATTCTTTATACGATATAATTAAATTGACTAACAATAGTTGTTTATATATTGACACCAATTTGTAATATGACTAGGAGCAAATTTGTTGTCTTCGTACTGTTTCCATGTGAACTCTTATGTGTTATGTTTCATTATTCATCGGCAATGCTAGTGTTAAATACCAAAGATCTAGTTTCATTATACAATATCTTACGGTAAAGATCTAAAATATAACTTGAAGAGTCTTACAACTAGACTATAAAGATATTTTACACTATATAACATGTAAATTTTAAGCGCAATCAAATGAAAACGTAAACAGTCAGATGCTGCTTAGCAAAAAAAAAATAATAGTCAGATGCTAAAATGAGATACAGAATTTACCGTTACAAGAATATTTGTATATCTTATAAAATAAAGAAAAGCAAAGACTTTTGTAACAAGGACAAGAAACTGGATGATTTGCCATTTCCCTACCAAATTAAGACGCTACAAATGAAGGCATACGTACGCACGCACACTAGCATGAAAAGACACGAACAACCTGTCACGTCTTATCGAAACTACAATAATATTCAACTTATATTATAAGTTGGTTCTACGATTGGAGAGGCCAATTATGAAAAATTTAAGTAGCTAGTATATACTACTCCTTCCGTTTCATAATATAGGATGCTTAGAAGATTATTTTTGTTTCATAATATAGGATGTTTCCAACTTTCTATGCAACTTTTAGATTAATTTTATATTTTATATTATACAGTCTTGAGTATGATTGGTTAAACTTTTTAAAAGTAACTTTTTCTTAATATGTGTGTTTCTACTAAAACATTCTATATTTTGAAACGAAGGAAGTATAAGAATCAGACAATCAAACCCAATTAGTACTACTATAAAATTTACTAATGGGAGAAAAACTAGATTGACCCAAATTAGGAGGTTAATTACTAAAGTAATTCATAAAATGTAAGGGTTAGATAAATTATTTTTTTTGCCTAAAATACCCTTTTTTACTTTGTTAGGAAAAAAATAAAGTCAAATTTACCCTCCCAGAATTTTTTTTTTAAATCAAAATATATTCAAACGTCTGCCGGACTAGTTGTGACAGATTAATTTGTGTATGACAGATTTGTTTTTGTACAACAAGTTTATTTTTGTATGACATATTTTTGATGACAGACTTATTTTGGACGATAAATTTTTTAATTACAGTTATGACAGATTTATAATTGATGACAAATTTATTTTTTACGACAGACTTATTTATAAAGACACCACAGACTTTCAGAATATATGACAGATTTAATATAATGTCTGGTAGATTTATTTTTCACAGTTATTTCAGATTTATTTTCTTGATTAAAAATCTGATTTTTTTCACAGAGAAATAATTACTAGGTTGACCTCTAGTGATAACAAATTTGTTTTAAGTTACGACAGTTTTTTAAATTTAACCAAAAATCTGTCGTTTGATAACAGATTTATAACATTTTTAAAAAATTGCTAAAATGACCTATGTGAATATCATATGTTATGATAGATTTGCTTAAGTTATGACAGTTTTTTTGTTTGCTTCCAAAAATCTGGTGTTTGATAACAGATTTATTAGATGTAAAATGTAAATATAATGACAACAGATTTGTTTTAAGTTATACTTTTTTCAGTCATATTTTTATTAATTATATTTTTTATAAATCATATTATGAATGATATTTTTAAACTCATATATTTAAAGCATATATTTCAGTCATACATTTTTATTTTCCTAAATCATATTTAAAAATTAACATCATATTTTAAAATCCTATTTTTATATATTTTATATTATATTTTCATAATATTATTTTAATATTTTAATATACATTATTTTTAGTTATAATTTTATACATTATATTTTTTTATAAAACTTATTTAATCTATATCATCTTAAAGTTCATATTTTTAAATTATATCTTTATACATAATATTTTTATAAACAATTTTTTGAATATTAATTTTATAAATTATATTTTAAATCATATTTTCTTTTTATAAATTATATTAGAAATATAAACATCATATTTTTAAACATTTAGTTTTTTCATTAATCATATTTTTAAATCAAAATATCAAATACTATTATTTTTTTTGGTTTTTCGTTTTTTCCAAAAAAAATCAAAAAAAACATTCTGGATTTTTAGATTTTTTACCTAAAATTTGTGTCAGTTTAGTCATTAGATAGGATGAAGTGTTAATCTAGCAATTAATTGCCAAATTTGTGTCAAAATGGTATATTTTCACTTTACTAATCCATATTTCGCCTTGCATTGGGATCGCAAATTAAAAAAAAAACTTAATATAGTGTCCCACGTCCACAAAACATTACTAGTAGTTACTCCCTTTGGTTTTTTTTTACCGGTCATTCTAGAGGAAATTCTTTGTGTCATATTAATTGTCGTTTTATATTTACGATGCAATTTTATCAATCAAATTTCCAGTCTTATCTTTCACTTTTAGCTTATTAATTATTTAAAACAAATGAAACAATATATTAGTGAAGGGTAAAATAGAAAATTAAATGGTTTTCTTAATATATGTGAAATTACCTAGAATGATAAGTAATATAAAACGGAGGGAGTACTAGTTAGTACTTGTATATATAATGTGATACATATAACAAACAATTTATAGAGTTACAGTTTTGAA
Source organism: Camelina sativa (assembly GCF_030686135.1). NCBI lineage: Eukaryota > Viridiplantae > Streptophyta > Magnoliopsida > Brassicales > Brassicaceae > Camelina > Camelina sativa. The sequence continues at coordinate 14,231,458 of NC_141894.1, read as the reverse complement.
ATAATTGAATTAATGAGCTTCTTCTTGATTGAAAACTTCAGTGAGTATTGTAAAGTATAAAAACCCTTGAATAGCGTAAAGAAAACGCATGGTTTTATTTGGTTGATTGAACTTGTTAAAAAAAATAAGTTGCATTATATTGGTAAACCGTAATTTTTGTTTTTCTTTGAGTTATGCATTTTCTTGTATACTACTGTATGTTATTTAACATATACTACTGTATGTTATTTTTTTTATTACTCATGCAGTAAATGAAATAATTAACCAACATAACTACAATTTTTCGTAGTTCGTTTTCGTTAAAAAATGAAAATAATATGGTCCTTTAGTGCTACGGTAAAACTTGTGACTTGCCTAATGTATGTATATTAAAAATAAACATAAAATAATTATGTATCCACATTATGTGAAGACACTCTTATGTGAGGCCAAGCAAAAGAATTACAAATTTATTTAATACAAAAAAAAAAATTCTTTAGCTTGCCAAATAAAGGATTAGGAAGAAAAGGGCATGTGACACTAAAATAGCTCGTGCATGTTCGACGTCATTGACAAATACTATATATAAAAGTTGTAAATAAACGTACTCATTGAAACATCTTACTCATGACTCAAGTGCTAATTAGGGCTAGTTGAAATCACGGGCTGAGGCGGTGGTAGAGGCGGAGGAGGTCGCTTCCGCTTCTTCTTTTCATAGCTGATTCCACGTGCTTTAGCCTGCGAGTCACGCACTTCCCTTAGGTAAAGTCGAACGGCTCGTGCACCAAAAGGGTTCGTCTCTGGTGAACCACCGTTCTCTTCAAAAGCGGCTCTAAGACGGCCAATGAGTGCGTCCAGACTACCCCACGCTTGTCGAAGTGGACATGCACATGGTGCTGGTGGGTTTGGGTGTCCAAAGAACGGACATAGGTGTGTGTGAACCTGAGGATACAAGATCAAAGTTGGTGATTTAACTTCATCACCAAATTTCATTCTATAACATTTCTAGGACAATTCGTCATAGCGTGTACACAACTATCATCACAGTAAGAATCCAGTAAGAATCATAGAACATATCTTTTATATTTTATTTATGTGCATATAATGATTGAGTTAACTTTTTGAATAAATACAATTAACAATCATATTGCAATACTATTTGTCGGTGATTGATGAAAATATATGATAGATATAGAACCTAAGTGAGATTAAATAAATGTAGATCAGTGAGACTCATCTCGTTTGTTATATTACTACACATCTGTTATAAGAATCATATTCCCAACTATAACAAAAAAATTGTTTTTAGGTTTTTAGGTCAAGGAAACCCAAATCTATTAGACATATTTGGATCTATATCAGTGAAAACTTATCACAGAGAGTATTTAAATGTAAGAAATACATACACATATGTAAGTGTAAATGTTATACCTTGGTCTTGCCGAATTGGTCGAGGTACCTGAGGAATTCAAGAACATGAGCACCACTGCAACGAGAGAGAGAAAGTGGTGGACGGTGGTTGCGTAGATACTGTCCGAAAGTGTTCCAATCTCTTCTCTTCTGATTCTCGTACCTGCTCAACTGGTTAGCCCCCGAACCGCCGGAGGATGACGAGGAAGATGAGGAGGTGGTAGCGGTGGTGGCTGCGGCAGCGATCATAAGGTTTGTGTTATGTGAGATGTTTGTTGTGCCCATAAAGCCGAGGACAGGATCCATGATACCAAGATCTGATAAGCTAAGATCTGTTTTCTTTTTTGGTTTTAGGTTATGATGAAGATGAGAGAGGAGCTTTATGAGTCTCTCTAAGTTGATAAGGGAAGATGATGGGAGGAAAAGGAGAAGAGGAAGAGGGTATCGGAGTCATTGCTATAAATAGTGAAATGAATGGAGTCATATAAATATATATTTTTCTTTTAATATCATTTAATCTTTTGCTTGACTAATAACAGTGGAATAAATAATAATGCAAGCTTTTATTTTGACTATAGAGATTGAGTTAAACACAACTTACATTACGTATATGATATATCTCTTAAATCATTATTGTTGTGTAAGAAGACTTTGAATAGTTTTGGCGGATGAAGATTAAAGGGGTATGGTTGAAAATGTTATATAAAATAGTAGTACATAAGATATAAATTTTCACCTAGTATACTTACTTTTTATTGGTTCAAATTTTTAATTGCATTATTTTTTTTATTTTTTTTTGGTACAAGGTCAGGTATAGTAGCAAATCAGTGATCTTTGGCCTAAATCTACATGTAAAATATTCACCACTCCTCGGTTACCTTTCTTTGGTTATTATCTCTGGACACTCAATACAAAATTTTCAATGGACTTATTCTCAGCACTTCTTTTAGTTAATAAAGGGGGAAAATGTCATTTAAACCATGAACTTTCAAATTGAGGCCATTTAAACCATTAACTTTGTTATAGGCCATTTAAAACATGAACTTTCGTTGACTAGCTCTTTTAAACATTAAGTTTTGTTGACCAAGCCAAAAAAGACATGACGTTAAATCCGTTAACCGAGCAACTAACAGGCGTTACTCTACCGTTAACACTCTCCATTAGTGACAAAACGTCTACAACGTCTACCGTTAACACTCTCCGTTAGTGACAAAACGTCTACCGTTAACACTCTCCGTTAGTGACAAAACGACGTCGTTTTGATGAAAATTTTAGTTCGCGAAAAATGTCATTTAAACTATTAACTTTTAAACTGAGGCCATTTAAACCATGAACTTTCAATTAGGCCATTTAAACCATGAATTTTGTTGTAGGTTATTTAAAACATCAACTTTCAATGAATGAGACTTTTTAGACATTAAGTTTTGTTGACTAAGCTAAACTCGACATGACATTAATTATGCTAACAAAACGAGTGATATATGGTACTTTTAGCGTATTTTTTCTTTTGTTTAGTACTCAGTTTTGGTCGTTTTGTCGTGTCATTTGTGTCTTTTTGTTTGTGTATTGAGTTTTTTTCTAGTTATTAGGATGTCACACTGGAGTCTAAAAGATTGATCACATTATTTTAATTTAATAGAATTAATCACTTTATTTAAGATTCTAGGTTTTCGATGCGTTATTTTACCGCATCTTTGTTGTGCTTTTGCTTGTGACCTTTATGATGTTTTTTGTTCTTGTGATCATGATGTTTGTATTCACCCTTGTGATCGACTGAAGTAAGACATGTTAGCAAACTTAATAGTTTGACTTGATGTCTAAAAAATCTCACTCAATGAAAGTTGATGTTTTAAATGGCCTACAACAAAGTTCATGGTTTAAATGGCCTATATTTGAAAGTTCATGGTTTAAATGACTTCAATTTAAAAGATCATGGTTTAAATGACATTTTTCTCGAACTAAAATTTTCATCAAAACGACGTTGTTTTGTCACTAATGGAGAGTGTTAACGGTATAGTAACGTCTGTTAGTTGCTCGGTTAACGAATTTATTGTCATGTCTTTTTTGGCTTAGTCAACAAAACTTAATATTTAAAAGAGCTAGTCAATGAAATTTCATGTTTTAAATGGCCTACAATAAAGTTCATGGTTTAAATGACCACAATTTGAAAGTTCATGGTTTACATGACATTTTTCCCCTTAATACACCACTGACACTTTCCTAAGAACAAATTTTTGATTCGCGCCACTTCCTTGATATATTGGACCGGAGAAGAAGGAACTAACCTATCTTAGCTAGTTACATGGATAGGAGCTATGCCCTTAATTTCTTACGTTTACGTAATCTGTTTATGATCATATATTTTTTCAGTTTTAATATCCAGATCATATACATTTTACAGCATGGCTCGATAGTGCAAGTATAATTTGCGTAGTGTTGATACCTTGCAGCGCCTCATATCTCATTCTTTCTGACCAAAAAATCACATATGTATTGCTCCATATGGTTCTTCAAACAATACTTTATAATCTTTGAGAATAACGGAATAAGAGTAGCCACAAATACTCACTCCAACGAAATAGAATGGTCTCTTACACCAAAATTAATTGCGAGAAAAACTGAATTAAACCAAACTAACTTATAAGCTATATAACCTATAATGATTCATTTCCACACTCATCTACAAATCTAGACAAATACAGTAGTTTATAGTTAAATGAGAAACATGGAATCAAATCAAGTGCTACATCAACTAATTAGAGGAGAGAGTAGGGGTGGGCAGAGGGGGAATAATAATATAGTGACGATGGCTTTTTGGTTTCTTGGTGTGAGTGGACAACACCTGGAATGAATAGACGAGATAACCCCTGAAAGAAGTTAGGGGCAAGGGTTAACTTGTGGCAGAGGTACAAAACTGGATGGGGACAGAGAAGGGAAAAAAATGAGCAGTGGAGTGTGTTTTTGAATGGTTTTACTTAATAAAGGAAGGAGAAATGTTGAGTCAATCAATCAAATCTATACTGTTCCATTTTCATGTCATTGTGGACCATGTGAAAAAAAATTTTCACTTTGGTTTCTTTCTTTTTGGATCTTTTCTCTCTTGTACAAAAACAAAGTAGACGTCTAATTTTCTTAAAGTTGCATCATTTAGCAACTGACCGAACTTTCACAGAATACATGATAACGCTAATTATTTATTTTCTATACCTAAAATGTATGAAACAGTCGAAGTCTGGTAGATTGTACAAACCACCTTTTTCAATCGACTCACGTATTGTTATATTTTTGGTATAATTTGTAACTAAAATTAAACCTTAACTTATGTAAATTGTTTGCTTCTTTTATATTTAATTATTGAGCTTATAAAGTTAAGATCATTCAATTGTTTTTTAACATAAAAATGGATCAGTTAATTTAGAATGAAAAATCATTTTAACCGATCCTCACATATGAGAGTTATTAGTTATTTATTTAGCTAGACATGTACTATATACAGTAGAACCTCTATAAATTAATACTCGGTAAATTAATAATCTCTATAAATTAATAAATTTTTCCGGTCCCAAGTTGGGACTAGTGTAATTTTGAACACTATTCGATAATATAATAAAATAATAATTTTTTTGAAACTCCTTTGTAAATATATGGTCCCATCAATAATATAAATTAATAATTAGATAAAATTATCTAAATATATGTATATATCTACTCTTAATTTTTATTAGAGTTCATTTTTAACTCATTAATTTTTATTAGAGTTCATTTTTAATATTTTTACAATATAAAAATATTTGAATGCTATCTTCAAAGCATGGTAATTTTTATTTTCATTGTAATTGATTTTATAAAATATTAGTTATAAAAATTAAATCATGTTTTTAATATATTTTTACCAAATTAGGAAAGTCTCTCTATAAATTAATAATTATTAATTTATCGATAAATTAAAATTTCTATAAATTAATAAAATTTCATGGTCCCGATTTTATTAATTTATAGAGGTTTTACTGTAGTTTTGTTTTTTTTTTTTTGGTTTTTTATTTGTTTAATACGTCTAGTCTATAATGCCATTAATAGCAATGACATGAAGTTTCTCTTTATGCTACATTTGGTGGTGGGGATATCTTTATCTTGTAGCCCACTTATTTCACTCTAATTTCCAAACAAAAGTAGTAATTTTCCATTGAATAATGTAATCCTCTTATATATAATTATAAATCGTTGTTCTTTTTTTAAAAAGTTGACAATATATTATTAAGATACTATTATGGTTTATTGCTATTACAACTATATATCAAGTAATCAATAGTGCTAAATTTTTGTAATTTTCTAAAATAACAAAACTATAGATATGACAAAGTTATATGTTTCCATGCTCGAAATGTAGCTAATCAAAATGCCCATCTTTGTTTCTATAAGATTGAATTGAGACATACAATAATTGCTCAATGTACTTATTGTGAATCAAGGAGCTAGCTAGGCATGTAGAAAAAGAAAAGAGTAATTAACGGAAAAAAGTTATATGAACACAAACAGTTTATTAACCCATCCAAACTTTTTCCGTACAATGATTAATTATGCTGTTCTTGCTTTTTGGAACCAATCTCAGGATTCATTACAATAATTTAAAGAGTGATTAGATATAACAACAATACTCATTACTAACATATGAACTGTTTATAGCTTTTGTAAGACAACGAGTTAGGAGTGTATTGATTTTTTTCTGTTGAGCAATAGAGACAATTTTAGTTTCAATGGTTGAAAAAAATTGAAGTCTCACACGGATAATGAAGGAGAAAAAATAGTCCCATGGACTTTGAAACAGTCTCATAAACCTTATTGATATTGACGCGACATACCGGATATCCTCATTTCTTGGCTTTGACCTTCTTCAAGCAAGACATGTAACCCGGGCAATGTCCACACTGGACATAAACGGCATCAGATGGAGCATCTAGACATATCAGTATATCACACTGTCTACTGCTCCCAGCTTCGTTGTTACCAACATCTGTTGAAGCTGGAAGAGAAGAAGATGATGGGACATGGACAAGTGTGAAAATAAAGACACGATAAGTAGATAGTGAACCTCATGTTGTTAAAATATTATAACAAACAAACACTTACCACCGTGCAAAAGAAGTAACTTAACAGTGTTCTCAAGACTTCTCAATGCAGCTTGTTGCAGAGGAGTGTAGTCATGTGGAGCTGAAGAGAAAAATAAAAATGACAACATTAGCTGCTTAAGCTCCAAACACATTTCACTGTCTGCCACCAGATCCAGTCTCAAACTCCAAACTCCAAACACTTTCACGTTCACAACAATTCATGGCACAGGGATCCTTACTTGGGATTAATGACTCCATCATTATAAATGAAGCTGAAGCTGTTGGAGTCATTGAATAGACAACAGGGAAATACATAAAAAATCTCTAGATCCAATTCTGAGAACTAAGTAAAGAATCTTGAATTTACCAGGAGTTGAAGCATTAACGTTAGCTCCCACCATCTAATTGAACAATCATAAACTCTACCTTTGAGATGAGAGCCTAAAGCAAAGGAAAGAGGGAAGAAGGAGGAGGGATGAGTTTTTATATTTAAGACCTTAGCTCACTAGTAATTTTTGAATGTAACTACGACTATAAATCTGAGAAAAAATAGAGAGAAACAAAAATATATTAACACTCTTTTTACATTCTTCCTTTCGGCCAAAACGATATATACAGAACATAGGGACTGTTTCTTCAGTTCCAAAACATAAACATATTGTTTTCGCTTTTGATTATGAGAAATAAGGAATTGATTTTGGTTGTTTGATAGAGATAGTTCAAACAATGGTTGAAAGATAGATACACTCTCATGGAGTTTGTTGTACCTGTCTATTTTCAGACACGGTACAGCTTAATAACCTGATCGATCTTGGCACGACAGACGGGACATCCCCACTTCTTGGATTTGACCTCGTTCAAACAAGACATGCATCCAGCGACATGTCCACACGGGACACAAACCGCTTCAGATGGAGCATCCAGACATATCGTACACGTTCCAGTGCTCCCGTCTTCTTTCCTTTCAGTATCTGTTGAAGCTGATGGGACATCAACGGGTGTTGAATCGATTGATGGGTAATGAACCGGACCTTCTGCTACAGTTGCTATATCATCATCTGTCAATGGAGGAGCTGATGGTGAAGATTCTAGGACGATGCCAATTCCATGGCTATTGTGATCAAAGGCGCTTGCTTTTCCTGAGCGAGGAGGAGGTGCGGTTGATGAGCTTGGACCGGATGAGGAACTTGCTTGGCTGATGGAATGGTGACTGAGATTTGATGGGTCACTCGTAGTAGTATGAAGTGAGGCGTTCATTGCCATGGCTAGTTCATCTTCTGATGGTGGTGGTGGAGCAGATGGTTCTGCTTGGAGAAACACCGGTGGATGCATAGGCTGTGTGTTTTATGTTCCAAGCAAGTTTTAATAAGGAAGAAACGAAACAAGAAATCTCAATAAACCTAATGGATGTTATTTTCGACATTACCTGTGGAATCCCTTTACAAGCATCACAAAACCACTTTAGCTGTTGTGTGTCACCTTCAGTCGAAGGTGCGAGTTTAAGACGTGTTTCTGTAAGGAAAAGAGACAAGATCAGATGTTTCTATTCACTGAAAAAATAATTTTATAACGCAAGAACAGTTAAAACAGATACATCAATTTTGGCACATTAAAACATGGAGGTCAAAAAAATTCTTAAGCAAACTAAGGATAGTTGTCAGCAACTAAACAGGGTAGACTTACGCCTAACTACTTGAGGCCCACGTCTCCCGTGGGAGGCGCAGGCCCTTCGTTTCTTCTTCCTGCGGCTTGGGACTATCCACCAGAATAAAATTCAATCAACATCCACAAAACTAGAGGTTGCATTGTCAACAGCATAATTAAAGTTCCGGAAAAATTACTTGTGGAGTTATCAACAATCATCACTGAAGTATCGGACTGCTTCCCTTTTGGTTCTTCCAAGTTTGCTTTCCACAAAGGCATCACTGTGCGTGGCTGTGCATCCTGATTAAATCATACAAGTTTTATAGACAGATTAGCTATATGAAAACATTGAAAGTTAGACGTCATGAATTTATTGATATCTATTGATGATCATATACCTGCAGACTAGCATATACAACAAGCTCCAACTTAAAAGGTTTTGAAGCGTTTCTTGAACCAGTTGGTACGATGACTGCCCATCTGCAAATCAACAGGTTTAAAGAAGATTCATAGTCATGTGCATAACAGAAATATAATCCTCAGAATTCAGTGAAAAGAAACTGAGTTTTCCATGACAAGAAAGAAAGATAAGGGTGAAGTTCAAGGGATGGATACTCACACTCTTCTTGAAAGAAGCTGCGGAGCAAATAAGTCAAGAAAGGTAGGGCCGTAAAATTCACGCATCCAACCAGAGAACAAGCAGATGTGACTCTACAGAATCCACAATTAAAAAGACTATTAATCCACAAAGGTTAATTGTATTTCACAAGTTGGCTACCAGGAGATAATCAAACAGGTATTTCAAACATACCTCAATTGCACGTACGACATTGCTGAACCCTTTGACTCTAGCGACCTCAAGTGGTGTCTGACAATCATCATTAAGAACAAGTGGATTTGCTGCAAGAAAATGGGATACGCCAAATGAGATAAAAGACACCATAAGTAAATTATAAAACTCAAATTGATCAAGTTGTAAAAGAGGACAAACACTTACCACCGTGCGAAAGAAGTAGCTTAACAGTGTTCTCAAGACCTCTTTTTGCAGCATGGTGCAGAGGAGTCCCAGCATGACGACCTGAAGATAAAAAAAAAAATGACCACATTAGCTCAATCACACTCTAAAACTAAAACTTCTTTCTGATGATCACATAATCATGGAACCTCTTAACAGATCAAAAAGGTCTCAAACTCTAAATACATTCCACTAGCTGCAACTAGAAAAAGTTATTTCAATGACTATCACAACATACAATGTCACCGACATCCTAACTTAGGATTGACTCAGCTACTCAAGCTCCATTATTTCGTATACAAACTACAAACCGACAAGTTCAATTTGGGCATAAACAACAAACTTCAAATAAACCAATTTTGAGAAAAAGGGAAGATCTTTAGACATACCAGGACGATAAGCATTAACATTAGAGCCCAGCTCAATCAAAGTCTTAGCAACATCATAAAGCTCCGAGTTCATACAAGCCAAGATCAATGGAGTTTTCCCTTCTCTATCCATCCACTACAATCCCAAAAAAACACACACACACGAAATCAAAACAGGATTGTGTGTCCCCTGTAAAAACCCTAAATTTCGATTTAATGCAACCAGAATTTGATTAACAGAAATTGGAAGAAACCTCAAGGTCTGCACCATCTCGACGAAGAGTTCGAATCCCTTCTGAGTTACCATAACTCACTTGCTGATACAGCAATTCACCTTTTGATTGCTGTTGCCCCATTTCTCACAGATTCAAATAAGACACGATTGAGAGAAGACGACGAAAAGGTGGAAACTTTACACAACCCACAAGATAAAGCTTCAACCTTTAGGAGTAGAATCGATCGAGAGATATACAAAAAACAAAATCTCGGGATGATTGAAGTTTTTATCAAACAAAGAGAAGAGATAAGAGAAAAAGATCTATTCAACACAGTTGGGAGATTAATAATTTATTGGTTCCTTAGCAAAGAAGAGTTGCGAGAAATTAATTAAGAGATTTTTAAGAAATGTGCCACATTTCCAAACTAATTTTGTGGGTTCTACGACATTCCCCTCGACCTTTTATGATGTACCATAATAAACAAAAGAAAAGACTCATATATCCCTCGTTTTCGATTTATTGGTTTTTCCGCCGAAACTAAACATTTTAATTTTTAAAATCCAACCGTGTATGTCTTGTCTTTTCGTCTGACAATTAATATTGAGATATTAATTTTTTTTTTTGGTCTTTATTTCTCGAACCCTTCTCTCTCTCACTTATTCTCTTCCCCAGTTTTTTCCAATCGCCAGAGTTTGTATGTCTAAACCTAATTACGGGCGGCGGAACTTGTTAGTTTAATCTACCATTTTTTCAATTCTCGTTTATCTTATACTATCCTTCTTGTTTATTGCTGATTCACTTTTTTTCCCAACAGATTGAACTGCAACTTCAACGGTGGCCTACCCCCGGAAATGGAAACAAATGATGACGCCGATGAGAAGACTGCAGATCCGGCAGCAGTCGGCTCGACTCCCAATTTTAATCTTATTCCAGAAGAAAGTACTTTTGGAGACCCTCTCCATTCTCCTGTACCAGTTTTTTCGTAAGTTGTAACCCAATTTCCTTTTGGAGACCCTATCATCTTTTTGTTTTTCCTTCGACCACCTTATTAAAGTCGATGTCGTGTTGTCTACACAGAGGTCCCCCCCTGCTGAGAACAACGTTGATCCTCCTCCTGTGGTCCCTTCGCCCAACTTTGTCCTTATTACCAAAAGTACATTTGTGGAAGCTCTCGAATATGCTGACCCAAATGATGGAGATCTCGAATCTGCTGACCAAATTGTGGGGTAAGATGTACCGACATATAATCTCTCATATTGTTGGTGGACCACGATATACTAATTCCCATATTCTTTTGTCTACACAGAGATCTTCCAGATTCGACATCAGACCGTGTTGAAACCAACGATGGACATCTTCCTCCGGATGGTCAGGGGGGAAATCTCCAATCTGCTGACCCAATTGTGGGGTAAGTGGAACTGTCATATATTCTCTATTTTTTGTCGATGGACAAGCATATATTAAGTCCATCGTGTTTTGTCTATACACAGAGATTTTGTCAATGAAACCAACGATGGACATCTTCCACCGCGTCTTTTTGCAACGGATCGCTATCCTCTTAAGGGTCGTATCAACTCATATTCGAAGCCTGAGTATATGCTGGACATCGTAGAGGCGTTAGATGGGTCCCCAGAGTTAGATTGGCTCAAACAATCTTGCTTTGGTCGTCTTTCTTTTTTATTTTGTAAAACATGATGCAAATTTTATTGAATGGTAAACTTTTTTTCATCAGAGTTCATCGAACTCTCGTCAACAATAATGGAGACCCAGGAGTCTGAGAACCAACAATTTTTTCCCCGGTACGAGGTTTCTGATTGAGATTTAGACCAGAAGAAGCTCGAAAATGTTGACCACCACTCAGAGTAAGTGCAGCAATGTATGTTTGCTGCGTCCTTCAGTATTATAATTAAAAAGTTAATTCGAAATAAAAAGATTATAGAAGAAACGTTCCTCCAAACGGGACGTTTTTGCTTCGTCCTTCGTTACGCGTGGCAACGTCTGTGTGGTTGGTGTTGTTTGGGTAGGACGAACCCAAAAATCGGTCCGTCCAGAGCAGTTCCGAGTCTCTCTCTTGACTCTCTCCATCTTGACAGTGATTCGTTTGGCGATTCATCAAACGCCAGCGGTTTCATCCGTATTTTGTATCATCTAGAAGATTATCCGCCGGTTCCAATTGAAAGGAGATTTGTGTTCCAAATTCGTTTGCGATTTTAGATGATTTAGTATTTTTGATGTAATCTCGATTTAGGGTTTTAGATATTATTTATGGGATTCGATAGTTTAGTCGCTTTGTTTGGATAGTTTACTCTCTGGGTTTAGGTAAATTTTTACTCTGATTTTTATGAGATTTAGGGATTTCGATTATGTTTTGGGTTTTGATAGTTGAGTGTCTCAGTTTTGGTTCGAAATAGGTTTTTGGATTATGTTTCTTTGTTTAGCTAGCTGAGTGTCTCAGTTTCTTGCTTTGACTTAAGATTGTTGTCAGTTTGTTTGGATTATGTTGATTCTTTTATGTTAAACTGAGTATAACCTTGCAATTGTTTGTTGTTCATGAGTTTCCTCAGCGTCACGTGAAGAAAACAACACATAACGGGAAATCACAGAAGAAGTAGCAACAATCATCGAGTCAGAGGTAAATACTTGAATCCATTAGCATCAGAAATGTCCATTGGTTGTTGTTTGGTGGAATCATGTTCTGGAAATGCTTTGGTTGTTGTATAGTTGATCTTTGTATAAAGGATAGCATTAGAAATGTCCTCTATGAATTTAATGGGATACTAGAATTCTTTGTAGTTGTGTAAGTTGTCATAAATTGTGATTAGACCTAGGTAGTTGAAGGATAGGTCATTATGAATGGTAACTTATTACTTGATACCTTTTCACCTTTTAAACACCAAACCAGCCTTCAATCTTTCTCCATCATCTTCTATCTCTCTTCTTTGGTAAACCAACAACATTTCTGATTCCTCATCATCTAAAACTCTTCTTCCTATGAGTTTTTACAATCCATTCAGTCAGTCCTTTAGTTATTTAGAGCTTCTCAACAGTCAAGGAGAGTCACTTAACCAAGAAAACTCTCCTTATGAGAGTTTTCCACCACCTGACCACAATGGTGCTTATGAAATACCTCCTTGGAGCTCTCAAGAGTCCCAGGATGTACCTCTTTCTCAAGAGACACCTGTCAGGAAGGATAGGAAGAAACGAAATCCGGCTGACGATGAAATTCTTATCAGTGCGTGGCTGAACACTTCAAAGGACCTGATTATTGCAAATCAACAAAAAGGAGGAAGCTTTTGGCAAAGGGTTAACAAATACTATGTAGAGACTCCTCATGCTATAGCCAATGGTGAACAGGGGAAGAACATAAACTGTAAGCAGAGGTGGTTCAAGATCAATGAGTTCACTAACAAGTTCTACGGGGCTTATGCAGCTGCAGAGAGAATAAACAGTAGTGGACACTCTGAGAACGATGTGCTGAAGGTGGCTCACATCTACTTCTCTGACTATAAGACGAAGTTTACAATGGAGCATTGCTAGTGTTTGTTAAGGTTTGAGCAGAAATGGCTGAACCTTAACGCTATTAACAACCCTTCTAACTTCAGTCAAAACAAAGAGGAAACCAGTTGCTGCAGCTTCACAATCCGAGGCAGCTTCACAATCCGCGGCAGCTTCACAATCCGAGTCAACCCACACTGAGCAAGACTTTGAGAAAAGGCCTCAAGGTATCAAGGCTGCAAAGGCCAGGAGGAACAATGCTCAGGGGAAGACTATTGCTGAGTACAAGAGCATGTGGGAAGTAAAGAAGGTGGATATGGCTGAAAAGGAGAAGCTACAGAAGCTTGGCATACTAGACACACTTCTTGCCAAATCAGAGCCACTTAGTGAAGCTGATCAAGTTATCAAGGATAAGATAGTGGCTCAGTATTTCTGAGATTGATGTATTGACTTAAGATGCAACTTTGTATGATTTTGGTAGTATCTAAGTTCGAATTTCTGTTTTAGTTTTTTTATGTATTCAATTATGTCTGTTCTTGTTTTATCAACTCGGCTTAAGATGCAACTTTGTATGATTAATCTATTATCGAACGATGTTAAATTCTCCTTGTGTTTCTGATTATGTCAATCTGTTCTCTGTGTCTATATGTTTCAAATAAATCAGATGGGCCAAGACTACAGCTACTCTCAGCCTGATTCCTCATATCAATATGATAGATACTCTGAGGACACTGAGGACAGGGAATCTGTTTGTAAGCTTGTTGTTTCCGAAAATATCAACACTTGAAGTCACAGATCGTTACTATATAGTCGTGAACATCAACTCTGGTACATTGCTTTTGTCACGGATCATTACTGTGGTAGTCACGGATTGAGTAACCACAAAGCTTGTCATATCATTTCCTATATATATGCTTCTTTTGTAACACAAAACCAAACAAACGAAATCAAGATCTCCACTTCTCTTTTTTTTACTCGATTTCTCCTCAATAACAAAACAAGATCTACACTTTTTTTTTTTTTAAATGGCATCTTCATCATACCATTATCACTACCAAAGAGATGGTATGGATGATGATTTTGATGCTTATTTTGATAATTTTCCCGAAAATTCTAATATCATTCAAGAACCAATAGAGCCAAAGAAACAAATTTTTATCCCGAGAAACGGGAAGAAGGCCACAATAATCTTTGGAATGATTATTTCAGTGATACTCCAACATACCCGGACTATTTATTCCGGCGACGGTTTCGCATGCACAAGCCATTGTTCATGCGTATTGTGCAACGTCTCTCTACCGAAGTCGAGTATTTCCATCAATCCCATGATGCAACCGGACGGGCTAGTCTATCACCTATACAAAAATGTATTGCAGCAATTCGCCAATTGGCATATGGTACTACGTCCGACTCAGTTGACGAGTATGTACGAATTGGTGGTTCAACAGCTCGGAAATGTTTGCATGAGTTTACCGCCAGAATAATCCTGTTGTTTGGCGATGAATACCTAAGACGTCCCAGACCAGACGACCTAGAAAGACTACTCTATGAAAATGAAAAACGTGGATTTCCCGGGATGGTTGGGAGCATTGACTGTATGCATTGGGGGTGGAAGAATTGTCCAATAGCTTGGAAAGGGATGTATTCACGATCAACCGGAAAACCTACAATCATATTGGAGGCGGTAGCTTCGTACGACCTCTGGATATGGCATGCTTTTTTTGGAGCTCCAGGTACTATGAACGATCTTAATATTCTAGATCGATCAAATGTTTTTTAGGACATTCTTAACGGTAAAGCTCCGGAGGTCAACTACTTTGTCAACGGAAGGGAGTACAATTTGGCGTACTATCTCACCGATGGTATTTATCCCAAATGGACCACTTTTATACAATCTATCCGGCTTCCACAAGGTATGAAAATTCTCTCTTTTCTACAAAACAAGAAGCTGTGCGGAGAGATGTTGAGCGTGCCTTTGGAGTCTTGCATGCTAGATTCGCCGTTGTTAAAAATCCATCTCGTTTATGGGATAAATACAAAATAGCAAATGTTATGAGAGTATGCATAATACTCCATAATATGATTGTCGAGGATGAACGAGGAACATACAGTTTCCGAAACATTGTTTCTGAATTTCAACACGGAGAAGATGTGGATCAAACATATACCGTCGGTGCAGCCAGTTTGGGTTCAAATATGAGCACTACGATTACTCGTCTTACAAAAATTCGGGATAAAAAAGGCCATGAACGGTTAAAAGAAGATTTGATTGAGCATATTTGGACTAACTTTGGACATCTTCCAGATAATGAAGATTAATTAAAAAAATTCTATGAATTGAATAAAATATTTGTTTTTATTTTTGATGTTTGTATGTTTTATGTTTTTAATTTCTAACGTTTTAATTGTATGTTTTGTTTTTTTTTTCAAGTTTTTTTTTAACTTTGTAATTTTCAAGTTAATGTTATATGTTTTATTTTAATTAAAACTTTAATATCTTTTTACATATTTATTGAAATAATTAATTTTTAAAATTTATAATATTATTATTTTATTCAGGGGACCAATTGTGAGGGACACTAATTGATGTGACTGAAAGGTCGCGGATGCGGAACGGTTGGAGGGAACGTCTTCGGACAGAACTTGACACGCAAAACTTTCCGCGGACAAGCTTTGAGGTTTTGAATCTAGGGAAGATTCAAACGAGGGAAACGGAAAATGGCGAGATTCCAACGAGCCGTTTGCGAGTACGGTCGTGAAGCCTCTATCGGGTCGGACGGATGCGGAAACAGCTAAGTGTGGCTTTGGTAAGATGCGAAGGTGGAAGCGATAAGAGATGGAATGATGGAAAAGGAGATGGATTGAATGACGACACAAGAGGTTTGGCTCGCCTCTTGATACGGTCGCTAGCTAGCAACAAACCCAGTTCGAAGTTAGCTAGGGTTCTCTCACTTAGACAATCCCGGATTGAACTAATGAAAGGAAGGAGACAAGATCAAAGAATCTCTCTTTGAGGAAAAGTTTTATTTTCATTCAAGTCTAAGGAGAACAAAGAGCTAAGAGAGGGTTTAAATACTTAGGTCAAGAGAGGGCTTAGGGACACGCGGATTCATATTGATCCGCACACTTGTCCTTAGACGTGTTCTCCTTGTAAATGGAACACGTCGCCTCTAAGAATTTCAACATAAAACTCTCAACGGTCCAAAGGGAATATTCCAAAGTTCAATTTAAACCAAAAGATAAAAGTAAAGAGAGATAACCGCCTTTGGTCTTGACGCGGGAAGCGACTTAGCCTTAGGTCGTTTTGCACCAAGCTCAATGCCTCGTTAAAACCTTCTCCGGTAAACCCAATGGGAAAAATCCGGGGTAAGGAAAAATAGTACAAATCCTTGCTTACGTAACTTTGTTGTCTTCACTCTTGGGTAAGAGTGAAGACCAAATGAACAGAACCTTCGAGGTCTTCATGGGACGGTTGATGCTGGACAAATGATCGGACAAAGAGATTGATCCGTTGCTTGGCCGCCTTTGCTGAGCTCCTTGATCGTGTTGTGGCTCCTTTGAGGATCGTTGGTGCCTTGGCCGCGTTCGAAGTAGGCGTCTTGGCCGCATCCGGTGCGTCTTGGTCAGGCGTCTCGGTCGCGTCCAACGTGTCTTGGTCGTCTTGGCCGAGCTCCTGTCATACGATCACATCACTAATGCTCGTACCAAACTTAAGAAACTCTGAAAATAATCTTATTATATTTGAGGAACCAAAATCTGAGGGACACCAATGCCGTGCTCTCAGTAATGACAACAAAACAGACTTGTACAGGCGGCAGCACGGAGCCTAAAAAAGTTGCTATAATCTTTGCGTTTGGGGTGTAGGGTACCAAGGGATGCAAAAGAATCCCAGCGTGAAAAACCATTGAAGGCAAGCTCGAAGAAGCTCTGTTCCTCGCTGGAGCTGTACCGGAGTCCATTAGAGGCAAAGCCTAAACTGTACGATTTCGCACGATCTGCACGAACCGATAAAGGAGTGAGTGCTGTGGGACAAGTAGTTTCAGGTCACTTCAACGTTGATCCTCCTGGATTCGTGGAGCGTCTAAACTCAATTCGAATCTCCCTAATCAGATTAGGATCTTTGGTTATAAGCATGTTATGCCGTCGTTTAGTTCCAAGAAGTTCTGCGATCAAAGAAGGTATGTGTATCTGCTTCCTGTGTTTGCTCTTGATCCAATCTCGCATCGTGATAGAGAAGCGGTAATTGCTAGTTTAGGTTCAGGCGAGGTTTATGTTAAGTGTATTGAGTGCTCAGAGAGAGGTCGTAAGATTCCTGAAACAGAGTTACATCACACCTCTTTTCGTTTTTCAAATTTTTATTGAAAAATAAATAAAAAGGGGGGGGGGGGGGTAAAGTGAATTCTTCTCAATATACATACTAATGTTGTGGGTAATTGGAAAGGAACCAACTTTGTTACAAAATCATTGAATGTTCAGAGTCACACATTTTGTCGAACAAGTCTAGTTCATTAAGAACTGACGTCAAGATTGAAGCTTTGAGTTCTGATTTAGCTCAGTAGATGTTGGAGTAGCTAAGATACAGGAAGACAGTTGTAAATTGAATACAACTTCATCTGAGAAGATCAAAATGACTGAGGCAAAGAGCAAGTTTTGTTACGGGGAAAAGGAGAAGGAAAGGTTCAGTAGAATACTACTGAGTTGTTATGTTGGATCATATAATTTTCATAACTTTACTACAAGAATGAAAGCAGATGATCCGGCTGCGCATCGTCACGTCATCTCCTTCACTGCTAATACTGTCATCAATCTTGATGGTATTGACTTTATCAAGTGTCAAGTCTTAGGCAAAAGCTTCATGCTACATCAGATTCGTAAGATGATGGGTCTTGCTGTTGCAATCATGAGGAATAGTGCTTCTGAATCACTTATCCAGACTGCTTTCAGCATGGATGTGGATATAACTGTACCAATGGCCCCAGAAGTTGGACTCTATCTCGACGAATGCTTCTTCACGTCTTATAACAAAAACTTTGAAGACAGTCATGAGGAAGTGTCAATGGAAGCATACAAAGAAGAAGCTGAAGCATTCAAATTGAAGCATATATATTCATTCTCATATCGGCGCTACAGAGCCAAAATATGGAAATATGGCTCTTTGGTTGCATTCCTTGAACCATAGAAACTATCCTGACCTAAATTTTGGCAGCCATGGACATAACACGGACCAAGTTCTTGTTCATAAGAAAGTTGATGAAACCCACCCACCACGAGGAAGAGCAAGTCTTATTATTAGTCTCTAAGCAAAAATGATGAATGCTGAGTTTGAAGATTTTGACATTGAATGATAATTGTATTATTATTCAACAATGTTGATTTAACTATTCTTGTAACTTTTTAATCAATGATTTTTTTGTGTGTTAAATTTTATTTTATTTTCATCATCAAATTAGAAAACTTTTTGCATAATCAAATTATTTGTACAATTAATTTTAATTACAGTGATTTAGATAACTATCACTTACTTTGACTGATGAATGTCATTTTCACAACAATTTTTGTACAGTCAATCTCAGTGTATTATCATTTTCTAGAATTTTATATGTCTAAACTGAGATTTTAGAATTGATAATTGAGTTTTACAATAGTGGAGCCAACAATGAAGAAATGATCTTGTGTATATATATAAAAATATGTATACTATAGGTATATTGGAGAAAAATAAAATTAATTTATTGAAAAATTACTATTTGTGGTAAAAATATTGATTTTAACAAATCGGTTAATACCTTCAGTTTTTCGTCTTAATATTTGTTGGACAATTATAATTTATATATTTCAATCTGGATAATGTTAAAAGCAATACATACTTGAAAACATATAAGGTTAAAGCATGGTGATATAATGGTTTACAACATTATATTAAATAAAGTATATTTTAGTTGGATCTTTTGCAATAGGTGAGAGTCTTCTTGAAGGAATTTTTGATATTTTCTAAACATGTTAGTTAGAACAAGATTGTGTGTAGTAGTTTAGAATGTGTTTTGAAAGTTTTGTTGCATAATCCAAGTCATATAAACATTGTGTGTGATCTTTACGCTTTGGATTCCTAATTTCTTTGCCAAATAAATCTTGAGTTTGCTTATAGATTTTAAAATTTTCATAGATTAACCTGAATAAAAGTAGTACATTCACAAAACCAAAAAAAAAACAAAAACCACAAAAGAATATAGTAATCCTTTCTTGAACCACAAAATTTCTTTTCTTCATCCTCTCAGATTCCAAACACGATTCCCTACAACGGTTAGATAGGACTCAACTTTGCTTTCAAGTTTCAAGGCTATTAAGATTGGAGATGAGCGCCTCTTACTCACTACGGTTCTATTCATATGCTCCAACTGATCATCAAATATTTCGATGGCTTGACCAATGATCACATTGGGATTAGTGCTTCTTTGGGCATTACGAACTACATCATGTTTAACGTTGATAGGAGCGGATAGCAGAAATTTACTTAAAACTGTTGTGGGGCTACAAAACAAAACAACATCTGTTAACAAAACCAGATCTGAAAGTTTGCGTCTAATTTTTTTTTTTTATTTTTTTTTATTTCAAACTCTTTTATTACTTAGGAGCATGTTTAATTTTTAAAAACTTACCACACATATAATCATATTCCTGTTTACATAAAAATTAACTAGATTTATTAATTGACCATTATTTATTAAAAAATAATCAAAATTTTACTTTTTCAATTTGTATAACAAACTTTTTTTAAAAAAACAAATGGTATCGTTGTTCATTAGTAAATGTTTATCTACTAATATTTATTCATGTGACTTTTTTATACTCTCTATCCTTCAACGCTATTTTTTCCCACTCAATCGCACAACCACTATATATATCCTTCTCAGATCCTTTTATATCGCAAAAACGAACAACTTGAAGAAAATCGTAGGTACATCGGGATGCATCAATTTCTACCACATCTTAATTTAAACATTCATATATACTTGTTTTGTTAGTCTCTCAAATAACCGACATTTTTTATATATATTGATTTTGATACTTTGACCTCAATGCATATTTAATTGTCAGTTTAAATAGACTCAATTTCATTAATTATTATATTTTTTGCTCAAAATATTTATTCAATTAACCGTCACATAGAAGTATTATAAAATACTAAAACAGTAAAGCAAAATGAGCAATGAATTTTTCTACATCTATCCTCTACCAAAATTGTATCAAATAAAACAATAACATTATTATCTACATGCTTGTTATAATTAAATAAAATATAAATATTTTATTGTGTTCTCGTTTTACCACCGTAAATTTGTAAAAAGTATTTTTTGATATATTGAAGTTAGATAATATCTTCTTCCAAATTAATAAAATAACTAGATTAAGACTTGTACTATAGCACGGGTTGAAATTCATTTTGTTTATATTGTAATTTTTATATAAAATATAATTTATGTGATTGTTTTAAAAAATTTATGGATAAAACATAATAGAATAAAATCATATGCTAAATATGATGGCTTGAAAAAAGACACATTGTTTGTAAGTTTTATATTGTTAATGATTCTAGATAAGTACTCGTGCTATAACACTGGTTAAATTTTATTTTATACAAAATTTTGTATATTTTATATTTTAAAATAAAATTTTAATATGTTGTATTAGTTTACGTATGTGAAGTTATTTCAACAATGTATATTCTATATCAAAACTTGAATGTCATTATAAGACATAATTTTGTAAATTTGGTTTTTAAAAAGCAAGTTATTATATTATGAGTAATTTAATATAGGGAGAGTTACTAGAATATTACATAAAAGCTTCCTTATTACAAAAGTAGCACAAAATAGTTTGTAATTACTAGAATAAACTTTGTACACATACTACCCTTGAAACTAGTGTTGAGAAAAAACGTTATTACGGCTAATGCCATTAGTGAAAAAAAAAATATTGGGAACTGGGAGAAAGTCTACCGATTCTTTGATGGTACATTTATATAGGTGGCTGATTAAATGTGTACGTCAGATATTTTTGGTACACTTAGTTGTAGTCTTGGTACACTTATCGGTCAACGTAGATGGTACACTTAGTTGTAGTGTTGGTACACTTATCAGTGACGTATATGTGTATCAAAAACTAAGTGTACCAAAAATATCTGACGTACACCTTCAACAGTCAATATGACCCCAAAGATATTTATGGTAGACTAATGGCCTGTTGCGACAGATTTATGCGACAGACCTCATCCTTTACAGATATTTTTGGTATACTTTGTTTGTTTTTCTCAATAGTTTTCGTAGTGTATTGGTAGACTTCTAGTCTGTGGTAGATTTAGTAGGCATTTTTGATAGCTGTAAAGTCTTACCAGAATAATACGAATTTGTTTGAGCTGGCAAAGACAGTCTAGCGTTGCGATAGACTTATTGGGGATAGATCTAAACACGTTTGCTGTTCTTCCGATTAATGGTGTTCATGTAATAAAGTTTGTAGCAGATTCATCAATCGTGTTCTGTTTATCGGCCGGAGCAAACGTCTTTTTCCTACTTAGTTTCGGAAATCTTTCCTCTGGGTTCATCCATGGAAGAGCAAGATATCGTTTCGGAAATCTATATAACTCACTTTTTATAGGTTTTTGATTTAGAAATTAGATGTTGAGATGAAAATCTATAATAGTTGAGTAAAAAACTCCTCAAGTGAAACCAAAAAAATAGACATAAGTCGTGAAAAAATAAAGTGAGGCAGGGGAAATTAGGGTTTTAGTCGTATGTTAGAGGTAGAAGACAAGGATATTATGGTAATTTTGGGTTCATTAAACCTAAAATGGAACGTGTACGTACATATAAACGTGTACGTACATAACGTTCTTTTGCTTAGTGTAGGTCCATAAATCCGCTTTAATGAACAATATTATTGTAATTTTGTAGTCATCTTCAACATATCTTCTTCTACAACCCTAACTAATATTGTCGTTGTTGTTCACCGGAAATGGAAATACAACCCTAGCTAATTAATAGTGATAAATTTTGTGGTCAACTACTAATTAACAATTTATATTATAGTCCAACTGGAAATACAAAAAAAATCCAAAAGTTCAACTATGAATACGAGAGTACAACTGGACAACTATGGAGTCACAAACTTTCTGATTGAGTACCCTACAAACTTTTTGATTTCCTTGAAAATGCGAGGGAGTGTTACAAGAATGGACTCACACCGCACTTGTGAGCACACTAGTACGAGACGACTTGTGGAAGTGTCGAGGTGGTGGTGATGAAAGAGAATTGAGTAACCGGTTTTGAGGCTTTATCTAAGGAGAATTCGCACAAAGATAAAAGACTCAACGAATCAGCCAAGTGAGGGGAAACCAGACACACTTAGAAAAAAACACAAGAACAAGACGATGTTTTGAAGCAAACGACAAACCGTGTTTTTTATTACTTAGAAAATGCGTCCATACAAAATGCTGAACCAAACGGTCATAAAATACGCAGAAAAGGAAACTAGATATGCGAAGTAATGGAGGAGAACGTTGGAGTTTCTAGCTGTTTGGCATTGATGGTGGAGCATTGACGATGGTGGCTGAGAAGATACTCATGTCTTTAGGGTTGAATGGACGTCCTGGATTGTATTGATGAAATGAAGGGCCTGGATCAAAAGAAATGGGCGTGGACTAGAGAAGAAAGGCAAGAGGATCACCGAAAAAAGAAAGTTTCCCTTTCTTTGACTCTTTACGTGTAGCCAAGAACCGATAAGCAATCTCCATGGAAGTCCAAGTCACTAGAGGAGAATATTAGGCCTGCTATTGATCTTTGCAAGGTCAGGGACATAGCTGAAAATATAAGAAAGATAAACACCAACAACAACAAAATCTTTGGTCAAACCTGTCGAAATTTAAGAGACTGACACTAAAAGTTCAAAACAGATTGACCAAGATCAAACCATATGTGGAACAGGGGAAGGTGAGAAGTTGTCAAAGTATAAAACCTGGGAAAATCCAACATTTTAAAAATCAGCCAATCATACGTTACATCTCATTATGAGCTATTGTATTAGTTGAGACTTAAACAAACCTTTTTTTTGCCGTCGAATGATCTGCTGCAATGATGAGTTGTCTCTAGCAAGTCACTTATCACAATCACCACTTCAACCATCCCTCCAACTCTCTTATGTTGGTCTTCATGGCATATACCAAGTCAAAAGCTTGAGTGCTAAAACGATTTTATTCAGCTCTGTGCACAGAAGATGTAAAGAACAGTCTAAACAATGCATCTTAGCTTATTGGCTCTTTTGGGTTTGTGTGTTTGTTTTAAACGGAAGCAGAGAAATAGAGTGAAAACAGAAGCTAGAGGTTAGTAAGACTTCTGAGCACCAATGAGGAGATTTCAGATTCTAAACATTGGCAATGTATTCCAAGCAGACTAATATATGCTCAAACTCCCTTCTCCTATCACTATCTCAATTTGAACTCAGTCTAGCTTCGTTCTACGAGACTACCCAGATCAATCGTATCTCCTAAACTCTAAATAGCCACAAGATCATCTTACTCTTAAGTGCTAAACCTGAACTCGTTAATCTATAGACTAGGCATACACAAATTGTAAGAAGCATTGATCTTGAATCCGTAAGGCTTCTTGTCAGAGGTTTGAGCTTTAGTCACAGAACCGCGGAGAGTCTTGGTCAAGGAAGAAGAAGAATCAGATCCAGAGATGAGTGAGGTTGATCTAAGACGGGTGAAACTAGGGATTGAGTTAAAGTTCACAGCTTGTGTCCTAGACTGTGGTGTAAAGGAGCTAGACTGTGGTGTAACAAGATCCAATTGAAAACAAAGAAGCTGATGTTGCTGCTGCTGCTGCTGCCATTGTTTTTGTTCTGTTTTCTCTGTTTTTACAAAAGAGATAAATAAAAAAAACTTGTTCATACCTAATTAACATTTTACAGGGGAGACAGATCTATAAGTGAATTCAAGCAAATAAATCAAAACCCTAATCGAAGAAAGACGTGAACCAGATCGAAAAAATATCTAAAGGAGAACTCAGCTACTAACAAAAAATTCAGAGGAACAAATCGTAAGAATCAAAGAATGGATTAACCTCCCACCCTGAAGAGTTGTTGCATTAGATCTCTTGGATTTTTTACGGAAGCCGAGCCATACTGAAATGGCGAGGATTACAATGAACCCTGCAAATAGAGCAATCACTATGATCTCCCACAGTTCAAGAGAGCCGTATCTCTTGGTTAGAGATTGTTTCAGCTGAGATGTCATGTTTTCACAAAGACCTGTATGTGTATATACGTACCTGCAGAATTTAAAAGGGTGTTATTAAATGGAATCAAAGTTAAATGTTGACAGAACAATGAATCCAAACTAATACATAACAGGTCAGGGTAAAGAAGAAGAAACAGAAGCTAATGGTGAGGCTTGAGTCAATCTTAACAGAAGCATTAAAAAAATTGTTATATAAATGAAGAAGATCAACAAGAGGTTTAGGCTAATCATAATACAAAAACATCAGTTTTGACACAAAAGGAACTAAACCGGAACAGAATCAAACAGAGCAAAGTAAAAAAAACAACAGAGTATATAAAAAATTTAATCTCATCCTGAGAAATCAAGAACATATAAATCTGATACTACCAATGACTTGAGGTAAACAAAAACTTTGTGCTGTAATTAAAAAAAAAAAAATTACAACTGCCATAATCATCCAAAAGTCGTGATCTTAAACTCTAGAAACCATTGCAATTCCAGAAACAGATCTCGTTGAGCTAATATGAGTAATTAATTACCGTGAGAAGCTAAAAGGTCTAAAATCCCAGAAAGCAAGACTTTTAAGCTTCCAACGCAAAGCCACAAGACAAAAATCAAACCTTTGAAACTACAGAGAATCAAAAATATCATACTGTATGGTTTTAAAATTAACACAGTACCTGCTATTGGAACCAGTTTCCTCTGTTTTTTTCTTTCTATTTCCGGTAAGAAGATGGAGGAGACTAGAGAGCTCAAGTTCTAAAAACCAAATCTTTTTATTAAAAACGAAAACGAATTGAGAAAGAAACTAACCTTGGAGAAAGCTTCTTGATCTGAAAAACCAAAAAGCGAGAGAAAGAGGGAAGGATTAAAGAATTTGCTCCGTTCGCTGTAGAGAGCTCAGTGAAGAAGAAGAAGAGAAATGAGATTAGGTGACACGATGAAGGAAACAATCTTTTATTTAGAAGATAAATTTAATTATAAATGGCATAAAACGTAATAAAACATACAACTTAAGTATAGAAGTAATTTGCAAACTTTTATGTGTTATTCTAGTAAGTTGAAAATTTCAACGTGTTATTCTAGTAATAAAACCTACTTTTATGTAATACTAGGTTTTGAACCTACGCATGAGTTTATTTGATACATTTTGATGAAAAATATATATACTCACTCTGTTTCAAAATATAAGAAATGATCACTTTAAAAATGTTCAACCAATCATAAATAAAACTGCATAATAAAATATATTAAACTAATCTAAAAGTAGCATAGAAACTTGAAAACATCTTATATTATGAAACAAAAAAATCTTCTCTAAAACATCTTATATTATGAAATGCAGGAAGTATGTGATTGATAACAGTAATGAAATATTATCTTATAAAAATAAATTATATTAGTATTAAATAAAAATTTAAATTTCAGATACACAATTTTTAAAAATATAAAAATGAGTTGTGTTATACATTCAAATCAGATAAAAAAAAATCATGAATTTAACTCGACGTCCAGGCAAGGCGAATCAAACTGATGACCTCACATATCCTAAACCATTTCTTTGACCACTAGAAAAACGAAATAATTTTGTAATCTTGAATTTATCTCGTTTTCATATTTAATTGATCGCTACCACCTATGTTTTCGTGTTTTTTATTCAATATTTTCTTATTTTTCATATTCTTTCTTGTCATTTTCATTGTCAAATTTTATGGTAATTGTCATCATTACTTTTATCCCGTTCTTTGTTATACTCTTCTTCTTTTTCTTCTTTTTCTTCTTTTTCCTCGTCAACTTTTTCACATTCTTTCAATGAAAAACATTTTTTTTAGACTACCATACAACTTGTTAACCCATCAAACTCCAAGACCAAAATCTTTTATTTTCTCATAAAATTTGTGCAATTCATAAAGACCTGCATAGTTAACACATGCATCCAATTATTGATAATTTCATCCATATACTTATTCGTTTAAGATCCAAATGTATTGAAACTTCTCAAACCAAAATCCTTACTCGCAGAGAAAGTAATATGAACACATGTATAGTTAAAATAATATTTGTGTTTTTCGTCGATCCTTCTTCTTTAAACTCAAATAACATCAACTCAAGGTCTTGCGATGTCAATCCTTCTTTCTTAGACTTTAAAATAAAAATTTTACTGCAAGAATATCATATCATATTTCTTTTATTTCTATAAATTTTAATTTTTTTTTTCTAAAAATTCTTAATAATATAGATTACTACTATATTTCCAAAAATGTTAATTAGTGAAATATCTAATTCTTATTGGTTGTTTTAAATCCTGTATGGACACCTTTAGGAGTTTATAGCTTCAACTTTTTATTAGTATAGATATAATATTTTAAAATTTCTATGGAGGTTAAGTAATTGTAATATTTTCAAACATTCTATGAAGTTTAAATATTTTTAATATTTGAAACTTTTCAAAGTGTCAATATCTATACTATTTTAAACTTTTAAAATTTATAAATTATAATTTTTTAGAAACCTTTTATAAGCTAATAAATCTTTAAAATTTAAAGATCATAAGATTTTGAAGTTTTAAAATGTTTCAAAATATAATATTTGAACCTTTTAAAAAGTTCAATATTTATAATATTTTAAACTATTTTAAAAACTTTTAAAAGTTTAAATATTATAAATATTTAAACTTTTAAAAATTTTCAATATTATAATATTTCTTTGAAACTTTGTAAAGTTTTAGTTTGATCAAATAAAAAATCAGATCAAACGAATAAAACTTTTTAACTTGGACACCTGATAAATCAAGTTTTCCTGCTCATTTGCTGTTGGAAGCATATTAATCTTTATTTATACTGGTTATGAACCAATGTCTAAAAGATTTATACCCGATGTGGGACGTTGTACATAGTTCTTTTATTTCTATAAATTTAAAAATTTTTTTTTTTCTAAAAATTCTGGAAATTTAAAAAATGTTAATGAATGACATGTCAAATCCTTATAGGTTGTTTAAAATAATTATTAATATTGAAAATTCAGGAAATTTTTAAAAATGTTAATTAGTGACATATCTTATCCCTATTGGTGGTTTAAAATCCTATGTGGACGCCTTTAGGAGCTTATAGCTCCTACTTTTTATTAGTATAGATTCCCTTTAATATATTGTTATACTTTTGTTTTAATATACTGGCTTTCCTGAACTTCTTTCATATTATAGTGACATATTATTGACTTTGCTATAACAAATCAATTTAGAGTGTTTATAGTTTCTAACTTTTATATCAAGTTTCAATATTTTGAAAATATTTCAAAATAAATTATTTAAAGTTTATTATCTTATGTAAAATTATAAAATTAAACAAAAAATATGAAATTGAATTTAAATATTCAAATTTTGACCCGTTATTCAGTAAATATTTTAATTCAATAGATATTATTTTAAAAGAATAATATTACTAAAGTTTGAATATTTTATAGATTGAACAATTTCTATTTGTTTTTAAAAATTCAACTTATGGTATATCCATAAATAAAACTATTTTTTAATTATAGTAAATAATATGATAATTTATTTATTTCACAAAATAGACTCATATATATAAATGAGAGGTGAAGTATAATAATAATTAAGAAATTAATATATTAAGTTAGATATCAAAAGATTTTATTTTGATGAATAATTTAATAAAGGAAATTAATATGGTAAGTTAGATGATATCAAATGATTCTTTGGAATATTCTCTTTAAGATTTTCGGAAACAACGTGCTCTAGTAATAAAATTTTCTGAAAATAAATTAAGGTTGCACCTACTATTTAACTTGTATAAATTAATCTATAACCTATTTGTAACCAACTTATTAAAATTATATAATCTACAAAACAATGTTGTGTACTTCCATTTATTATAAAGGGGATCACAAACATCAGTCCGTTCAGAGACATTCAATAAAATTGGAACGATATAGATGAGATTAACCAAAATAATCACAAGCATCAACTGGAGGTTCTCTTAACCATAACTCTCATCAAATTATTAACCGTCTTTATAGTTATAAGAAAAATAAACTATCATTTTTCTTATAAGTTAATAACATATTTTTATTGCTAAGAATAGTTTGCTTGGTTTAAAACAATGTAATATTTTGTTTTTGTATTGAATTAATAGTAATAGTCATCCTATATATTTGTAGGCATGTGCACATGTAAATAAGTTACATATATATAGTATACGTTTTCATAAAACCAATATAGATTTCATTTTTAAGGAAAAACTAATAATAAAACTTCAAAATTAAATTTAATTAATTATAAATATAAACTAATTTTTAAATGAAAAGTAAAAAAAGATAATTATACGAAGATGTTAAGTTGGATGAAACTATAGTACTTAAACATTACTTTTCAAATGTATAAACCTATATAATTATAAAATAAAATATTATTTTACATAAAAAATTACACATAAAAATCTATAATTTATAAATAATTTTAATATAAAAGTCTACCTAAAATCTGCGTAAATCGGACTAGGCTGCCTAAATATCATCTTAGAGCATCTCCAATCCACCTCTATTTTTGTCTCTAAACTCTATTATAGAGCAATTTTTGCTCCAACCCACCTCTATTTTCACCTCTATAATATAGATTGCTATTTTTTTTTATATCTAGAAGAACTCTATATTTTCCTCTATAAATAGAGTTGGACTTTGACAAAAAAAAAAAAAAAATAGAGTTAAACTATTTTATTTGCAAAAGAGTCCTTTTAATCTTTAACTTCTTTTATTATGACCAACATAAAGAAAATAGGTACTTGTAAGAACTAATAATAAAAATGATTTTAGAAGTTTTAGTATAAATATTTATTCTAAAATTTGAGACTACCATTTGTAAAAGATAATTATATAAAATCTAATATATATATATATATATAATAATTTTATTTTTCATGCATTCCATAATAATTCTTTTTAATACAACAAAAACTAATGGCTATAATAGTATGGTAAATTACTTTGGGATCTACCAATGTCGCTAAAATATTGTCCAAATGAACAAAACAAAATAGATGGAGGAGGAGCTTGTTGGTTTTGTTGTTGATCATTCCGCTTTTGAATAATCTGTGTTTGTTCAGTCTCAAAATATCCACGAACATTTGGATGTAGAGTAGTCAAGTCACAAAATAAATTTTCTTTTCTTTTTTATCTCTTTCAAAGCATAATTTTTATGTTTTGGGGAAAAATGTGTTACATAACATAATGACTAC
The DNA here is from genome assembly GCF_030686135.1 of Camelina sativa. NCBI lineage: Eukaryota > Viridiplantae > Streptophyta > Magnoliopsida > Brassicales > Brassicaceae > Camelina > Camelina sativa. The sequence goes on along the minus strand of NC_141894.1, from coordinate 14,201,700 downwards.
CTGTATTATTTTACATAATATGATAATCAAGGATGACCATGATCTCGATGCACCGATTGAAATTGAAAGAGAAGTTTCATCTCCAGCGGTCCAATAACAGAAGATGATGACATCCGTTTCCTGGAGTTTCTAGGTTAATTTGGAAAAATAAGAGATAAAGAAGCTACTTTTCACTTCGAAATTCATTAATTGATCAATTGTGGGAAAATACACTAAGGCTGATGGTTAATTAAAAATCTATTATGTTTTATAATTTTTGTATGATGTGATGTTTTTTATAATAATGAATGCTTAATTTAAATAAAAAAATAAATTGATGAAAGTGTTATAAAATTTAAAGTAAATAGGTTAGTTTGTAACTTTTATAAATAAAAAATATTAATTGTAAAATAAAAATAGTATCTTTTTCGAATATTCTTTTTAGAAGGAAAAAATAGAGAAATCTGTTAGAGCAAAATTCACCTCTATTATAGAGATACTTTATTTATAGTGACAAAAATAGAGTGCCCAAATTATTTTAAAATATAATGCCCAGACATTGATCCGGGTAGAACACGTTTTATAACACTTGTTTTAGCAATAATAATTGTATTTCACAACTGTTCATAAATTTGCATAAGGCCACTACAAGATAAAAGTAAATTTTAATATATTGGTATAAAACAAGAATTTCTATATAATTTCTCGAAATCACATATTTGTGGTAACATACAACAATGTACCACCAGTAATGACTACTCCATTATGCCTTTGTATTTGATACAAATGAAAAGATAAAAACAAGAAACTTACACATATGGTTAGGTTTCAGAATCTGGGTCCTTCTCTTTGCTTTGTTCAGGTACTGACGTATCAGATTGTGGTGGTGGAGCAATAGGTGAGTCGGAAGCTGTTGTATTGGATGATGTAGTTGAATTTGAAGAATAACATTTAAGCAACCTATCTTTGTTTTTAGTCCACCAATCTTCTGCTTGCTGCTCATCAAATCTTTTTTTACTAAACCTAACTCTTCGAAAGATCTTGTTACCGTTCATATCTACCTCGTAAGTCACATAAACACCAGGCTCAAACTGTTCTTTGCTTTCTTTTCCAGCTGTTCTTGATGATGATGATGAAGCTTCCGTACTTGGTGGCCTTGATGAATTCGATGTCTCGCCTATACTTGAGTTGGATGATGATACTTGTACCTCTGTATTTTGATCTTGTACTGTGTTCGTAGAAGAATATGTTTCTTGTTGTTCTTGTCCCGAAGTTGTAACTAAAGATGCTTCGGTCGCATTTAGATAAGCTTCAGCTTGAGAGTTAATGGATTCAAACGCTTCACTCTCTGATACTTCTGGAGGTAATTTATCCTTCAAATCTTTCAACTAAAATAGGAAAACAAAACATAACTCTACTGTGAAAATTTTGTATTTACTCTCTATGATTTTTTTTTTCACTAAACTAGAGATAGAGCAAACCTGTTCTGCTACAGACTTGAGTGCGTCAGTTGCTGCTTTATGCTTGGAGGATTGTTTTGCAGCTAATTCGAAAGCTTCTTTAGCTGCTTTTTGAAATCTCTCGATCTCTGTGCCTTGATTACTACATTTTTGTTTCAAATTCTTAACCTAAAAGTTGTTCAATAATGAGTTAGGTTCAAAATATTGTTAGTGTAGTGATTAAAAAACAAGAAACTATAAATAAAGATACCTGACTATGCAACTTTGTCATTTCTTGGTTCATAACTTCGTTAGTCTTCTTCAAACTATCGATAACACTCCTCGAAAATCCAGAAGTGCGTGGAGGGCTCGGTCTTCTTGCATAAGGAGAGGAAGATCTTGCTGGTGGAGGCGGTGATGGACATGGTGGTCCACCAACAAGTGGACGCGGTGGAGTAGAACTAGTAGTAGGAGCAACAACAGGTTTGAAAGCATTTTGAATGGCGCTAAGTGAACTCGGGAATGCAATGTCTTTAAGTTGTTGGAGAGATGGAACTTGTGAGGCACGTACATTAGAAGAATCATGTGTGGATCCTCCAGACCTTGACGATGACCCGACTGAATTTGTAGTTGTGGACAAGAGAACTTTCGATGACCTTGTTGCTTCTCTATCAATTCTTACTGACCCATCTATCGACCGTCCGGAAGTTGCAACATTATTCCTATTGACATTAGCGTTATAACCAGACTCTGCGGCTTTAAGTTTGCTGTAACACGCATCACATACTCGATGCGGTTTCCCTGGAGTTGGAGCTAGTGCTGCTTTTAGAGCTTTCTTAGAGCTACAAGCATGACAATGTACTAAACCACAATTATAACAGTTATGTCTCTTTCGAGTAAATCCGAATGCTTGGCGACATCCGGAGCATATTGACTGATCTGCTCCGGATACCCACTTATGTATACATATACTCGATGTAAAGTTTGAGCCGCAAGATAAGCTCTTCACATGTCTGTCTCTCAAGGCTTCAACCAAAGTTGGTGTTCTTTTATCCTCTGTGTCTCCATGTCCTAATCTTCCATTTGCACCCTTTCCCCATGTGAAAACTTCACTTCTAGATGTCAAAACCGCGACATGGTGATCTCCGCACGCAATTTCTTCCACGAATTCTCCGACCAATCGATCTTGTACCAAACAAGGTAACTTACCGTCAGATATTGAGTTGCCGAGCTGACCATGTGCTGTACCACCCATAGTAAAAACATGTCCGGAGGTTGTGAGTGCAACGGTAAATGTATGTCCACAAGCAATCTTATGAAAATTGTAGTCAATAAGAGAAGAGACACAAGTTGGAAGCAAGTAAGTCTCTTTGTTTCCATGTCCTAACCTATTTTTGTCACCATCACCCCAAGTAAACAACTTCCTAGATGACATACTCGTACCAGTCTGACCCATAACTTCCACAATCGCCGCGGTATGCCAAACGCTACAAGCTACTTTAATTGTTTTCAAACCGTTTAACGATTGTACTTCCTTAGGATACGAAACACTTTCTCTGTTTCCATGACCTAAAACACCAAAGGCTCCATCACCAAACGTGAATAGCTTCCCATTCGCAGTAGCTACAGCCGAGTGCCACGTTCCACAAGCAACAGAAAGCACTTGAAGACCTTCTAAAGGACCAGAGACTCTTTTAGGTATCCAATGGCTGATATCACTACCATGCCCTAATAGCCCAACATTGTGGATTCCATCTCCCCATGAAAACAAGTCCCCAGAGGTAGAAACAACACAAGTGTGATATTCTCCACATGCAACAAAGTCTATGTTGGTTAGAGCAAGAAACTCAACGAGTTTCGGACGACTAATATCGACTTGAATACCATGTCCAAGTCTTCCTCCAGCTTCTTCTCCCCATGTAAATACCTCTCCTTGTCTTGTCACAAGCGCGACATGCCTTACACCGCAAACAATCTGGTGAACATCGAGAACAACGTTTGATTCCAAAGGTCTTGGAGTCAGTACGTCTGTTTTCACTGTTTCGTTGCTAGCAGTCCCATCTGGTAATATCCCTTCGGTCCATACTTCACCCCAAACATAAACATCACCTAATGATTCGATATCATCTGGACCAGATCCTCCACTTGAACAACTTGGTGTGCTTGAGACACTAATCCGAAAACCATCCGTACTTGGTCTTAACATGTTTCCACGTTCATATCCCACATCTGAGTTGTTCTGATAGCCTAAATCAATGGATGTTCTACCTCGTGGAATATTATTGTTTGGGACAACAAAGTCTATAGATTGACGACCAACGGAGAAAGTATCACTGTCATGTATCTGAAAAAAAAAACATAAAAGAATCAATGCAACTTTATTATTCCAACTAGAGATATATAAAAATTATATAGAAAAGTTTGAATAACATACGTCAGGGATCTCACTTCTAGCGCGTCGATTACGACTTTTTTCAATTATAGATTTAAGACCAGCAAACCAAACCTCTGTTTCAGCTTTGTCCTTACAAATCTGTCCAAAAAAAAAAAAATCAGATATAATAAGTGAATTTTCAATTTTGTAATCCAAGTTTTGAAGTGGTCTTTTTTACTAACCAGATCAAGTGACCTTTCTCTGTTATTATATAGAAGTGAAAATGATAAGTGATCCTTCTCTGGACGTAAAAATCTCTTAAAAACAGCCTGTTCATGAGAAGTTATTAGACAAAAAAAATTAAAATAAGACTTTGCTTTTGAGTAAATATATTTAGTAAAATCAAGTTAAAAATTACAGTTCTTTGTCCAGGGACGATTCGAGAAACTTCAGATAACTTCAAACCTTTTTCTTCTCCACGCGAGAACCAAATCAACGTTTTTTCATCCTGTCATCAGCATTGGTACGAGGTATGAACACAATGTCATATACTATGAGCACAAACATATATATAAAAGAAATGTAGAAAACATTGCATACCGGTGAAAGCCTGAATGCGCGGAACTTTGGTTTCCCTTTCCTACTATACTTGAGTAATTGTGTTCCCTTTTTCAGTATGACAAGTGCCTACAACAAAATGAACGTGAAATTTTAGAGAGTGTGGTGAATGAGCCAATTAAAATTTGTATACTATATTTCGTACGTCATGTGAGGTATGAGGTATCAAGAATTCAACACATAGCTTTAATGTTTTGCGGGTAAAGAAATCAAAAGAAGAAAAAGGAAACAAACTTGGTCGATGTCACGCTCGTGATAGATATTATAACAACTAGAAGGATCTGCCATTCCATCTGAGAAACCCGAGAGAAGAACGTCGGATAAACTCAAGAAGCATCAAGTGTTGTAATTCACCTGTCTTCATAGATTCATTTGTCTTCAAGTCTCATACAAAATCATTTATCGTATCTCCAATCTATCAAAACATAGCTACGTACACACACAAAAGCTTGGAACGCTTTCCGTCTGAAATGATGATATGAGAAAATGTAAGAATGGTTTTAGTTAAGAGATAATATTTTTTTTGAGAGAAGATCGCCATTTTAGGAATGCTGCTTGAAACCACCATAGATTTAGCTCAGACTTTGGCGCTCTTCCTTCTTTCTTACCTCGTTTCCTATGATTAACATTATTTAGCTTAAAATAGACAAATTTAATTAAGGGTTGTTACGTAACGTTGTAAGAAGAAATATTTTTCTTGATTGTAAGAGTAGATTAGACCAAGTCAATGGAAGTTTTTGAAACATCCACACAATAGAACTAGAAATTATGTACTCTCTAATTGATTTAACATTTAAGTAAAAATTTGTGTTCCATGCGGAAAGAGACAACATCTTAGAATTTAGTATGTAATTCATACGATGCGACATATACTTGCAATAATAATTTATTATAGTAATTGTGTGATTTTGAAATCTTTTTTATATATTGGAGTTTAAGATATCCAAAGACGTTGTTCATCTTCGTATTTATATAGATTTTGATTTTCAATCGTACACAAATTATAAAGCAAAATAATTATATCATATAGTTTGCCTTTCTCTAATACAATATGTGCCGAAAGTTAATTTGCCTCCTAATTAATTGAAAAATTATACCTATTCCGAAAGTTAATTTGCCTCCTAATCTGCGCTTTAGCGAGAAGAAAAATGAGGTCAAACGGGCATGGAAGAGCTTTACTAACAAGCTCAGATCAAAAGTTAGAGACCTCGAGATTGTTACATTGGTCAGAGATTCGACTTCTTGTCTCCTCCATGGCATTTCTTGCCGTCTCATCGTTCTTTTCAAGACAAGATATCTTCAAAATACCAACTCTCGAACCCAATTCAACAAATCCTATCGTCACAGTCACAGCCTGAGGCAACGTTCTCGGTTTCTCAAGTTCTTGTCTCGTCCTTTTGCCAATAAAAAGTGTCTTAAAAGGTATAGTGAGGGCAATTACAGGCAAATCTACAAATACCAAAGCCAACTATTGGGACAGGGCGCGATCAGGAGAGAGGAGAAATTCTTGGGGAGAAAAAAGGAAAAAGACGAAGAAGATGGAGCGCAGGAGCTTGTTGGTTCGATGGAAGATGCTTGGAGGAGAGTGGTGGCTGCATCGCCGCATCTTAGGGTGGACGAAAGAGCCACTAAGTTTATCTATAAGTTTAAAGAGGAGATGAGGATGGAAAGAGAGAGATATTTTCTTGAGTTCCAAGAAAGGTTAATTCGAAGTGCTTGATTTTTTTTTTTTTTTTTCATTCCTTTGTAGCATGTTTGATTGTATTTTCTTCATAAGCTTTAATCATTTCATTTGTGTGTTGGATAATAAAAATTAATCATATCTTGTATAAATTTGTATTTCCCAGATTTAGATTGAATAAAACAAGCTGTTTCTCCATTTATTCTTGTATAAGAGTATTTGTCTTACAATCCATAAAACAACTCAAGCTAACATGTAAGCAAAGTTGACTATTATTAAGAGGGTGGTATTGGTTTGAGATTTATGAAGATTTTTGAAGAGTTCAACAAAATCATAAAAAATGAATAAGTGAAAGATTGTTAAAGATTACTAGAGAGTTTTGTTGATTAGTTTTCTAAAATCTTGTAAAGTCCTCCAAACAATCCCTGTATTTTTGTGATACTTTCCATGACTTTATTTTGTAAATAAAGTTTCTAAAATCATGAACTAATAACATAATAATTGAACTCATTAACAATACTAGATTCTTTTGTTTTAATTAAATAACACAAAACTTTTAATGATTTTATAAAAGTCTGAATCCAATAACCCATATTTGTTAAGATTTTAAATGACTTTTTATAAATCACAAAATAATAACACTAAACTTTAACAGAACTTAACAAAATCTTGATCTAATAACAACAGATTCTACATAACATTTAAAATCTTTAAAACTCTATTCAAATCTTAAACCAATAACCCCCACTAAGTTTACCGAACCAGAGAAAATATTAATCCTGATCAATATGAAAATTCTTATAAAAAAAAAAAAAAAGAGACTTGGATATAGGTGGGAGAATTACAAAGTCAATCTTGGAACGAAAAAATAAAATACTGAGCAGCGCATTGAGCAACGCCAGTGGAGATGCTCTTAGTGCTTTCCTTTTGCCTTCTCCAAAAAGTGTACCTTTTATTAGATTTGGGCTAAACTTGGAACATAATTCAAAAGAATTGAGTAATATGATCTTGATGACATAGTCACGCAACCACTATCATTCACATATTTTATGTGATTAGTTTCTCCCACAGCCACAGTGTATAAGAATTTGTAACGATTCCCGTTATTGCAACACACTAAAACTTTTTTTTTCCTCATCGGAACAGTAACTGCTTCCAACTCCATTTGGCTTTCACTGTAAAGAACTTGCCCCATGACATGACTTGACCGATACTAGTTGTCACCCATACATGTAATTCTGCTGAACCAGCGGCATAATCAAGATAACCTAACAGACAGAGCTGCTCTTCTCTAAGCACTAATAAAGCCGCAACCACGTAGCGAAACGGCTGAGGAAGAGACATACTTTGAAATTTCTCTGTTGAAAAATCAAAACTTAGTAAGAATTTATGATATCCCCCCGACCATGCGTAATGACTAAGCCAATAAGTATTTCCTTTCACAGACACACCGCGTTGATTTGGCTCTAAACCCCATTCAGTAGTTGCACCAAGAACCCTCCAAGAATCATTGGTTAAGTCATAGATTTCGTACTTATAATTGTAGATACCACCAACACGGTCTTGACGACCCACTCTCAAGACTGTATTTCTTGCAGGAGGATCTGCTGTCGTAACCAAGGGCATAGTAGTCTGATTCCATGAAGTAGCGGTTTCTAGGTTTAATCAACATGGTTTTTCCTGAACATGGATTACGAACCTCAAGTTTATTGTCCTTGCTGCATAGCAGTAATAAGCCGTCACAGTGAAAGATATTATACATGTGCGGATCTCTAAGGTATAACTGAGATGTTAACTTAACCGATGCAGCAACGTTGTTGTTAATTCCATGGAGATTGAACCTCGCTAAGTAAACCTTCTTATGATCACTCGTCAACATGATAACCGTAGACTCCTTTGGTGCATTAGCAGAGTGAATCTTAGCAAAGCTCCCAGATTTCGATAGAGCATCCCATCGTTTTGACGTTGAACGCAATCTTGCCAGAGATTTAGCCGGAACCCCTATGTTGGAATTCTTACTTCTAACCTCTCTTAGGTTAGATCTCACTTCTCTATATCTCACTAGATTTGGTTTGTTTAGTCTAGAGACAAGAGAACTCTTTTTTTTAGCTTCTACATTGTTAATCTCTTGGATAAGGTTCTATTACAACATCACAACACTTATATACTTAGGTTTATTGTTAACCTAATTACTATAGCAAACACACTTAACCACAATGGTTAATGGGCCTTAGTGGCCTATGGCCTCTCTTCCATTTTCTTCTCTTCTTTCACCTTACGACACAAAAGTTTTTTCTCTTTTTCTTATTCGATGCTTAGCGTCTCTGGTTCTTCTTTTGCAGGATTAACCAATTAATCAACTTCCAACACTCCCTCTTGATTCATTTGGTTAATCCCATGCTCCTTGTTCTTCGTTCGTGAATCCGCCTCCTATCCGGACGAATTTCTTCTTCACGACATCAACAAAGCTAACATGTGAGTTTGCTATATCGATTTCCATTTAGCTCCGAATCTTCACACATCAATCTTCTTCCTCTTGATTTTCCAGCGTGAAGTTCTTTTCATATCCCTCTTGAATCCATCTCCCTCTTGCTTCGATTCTTCTCAATCGATCCTTTCTTTTCTGCAGGTGCTTGGGAGTAAAATCTCTGATGCTTCACGTCCGTCTCTTCCCGTGAGTCGACCCATCACCATCTCGATTCTTCCTCATGGAGACTCTATGCTCTCCACAGTCCGCAGACACATAACTCCTTCCCTCTCCCTTGTTTCTTTTCTAGCTTTAGCTTCTTGTCCGACATCACCATTTTTCATGGTTCCTCTTTCACAATGTCAGCATAGCTCATTACCAAACTAGTTCTTCTCCCTCTTGACCTGAATCTCCATTGATCCAGCTTTTCTCTTGCGAATTTCTTTGCCACTTCTTGACAGATTTCACAATCTCTTATGTGTTGCTCCCTCTTGGTGAATTTCTGTTTATCACACAACAACAATTTACTTACCTCTTCAAGGCTTTAATCTTGTTGCTTCTGCTACTCTTTCACCGTTTATTCTCTCTCGGCTGTTGTTGCCAATCTCTGAAATTGGTTTTCTTTGTTCTTTGGGCTCTTGGGTTTTCTTCACACTCCCGCCAGCCTTCTCCAAGCCTCCTCTGTGAGTTCCTTTCTCACGTCTCTGCTAGTTGCTTCAACCAGCTTCAGCTCCCTCTAAGGTGAGCATCCTCTTGTTCTGTTTGCGAATTTCTTTGTCAACTCTTTGACATATTTTCTTCGCATTCTCCCCATGTTTATCTTTGATCAATTTCTTGACCAATTTGTTTCACTTGCAGGTCAGTCAGCCTTGTGGCTTCATCTCTGTAATATGCAAGTCTCTCCTTCAAGCTTTTCCGTGAGCTTCTCCTCAGTGCTTCTACAATCAGCACTAGCTCCCGTTAAGGTGAGCTTTCTCTTGTTCTGTTTGGTGTCCTCTTTGATATCACCATCTTGTGCGTGACTCTTGTTCACGTCTTCAGCTCTCTCTCTTAGGTAAGCCTCCTTTGTTCTTCTGTTTGGTTTAAGCTTTGATCTTTCTCTGTCTAACCAGTTCGTTGCTCCCTTTCACTCTTAGGTGAGCATCCTCCTTCTGGTTTACTTTGATCTCTGCTTCTCCAACAGCTTGTGTCGTTCTCTCAATCTCAGGTATGCATTCTCCATTTCTTTACTTTGAGTCTTCTTTGATCACCAAGTTGTGTCTTTTGCGTTCTGTGAACCATCACTTCGGTTGACTTTAGTCTGTTTGGTTCTCTCCACCATCACCTAAAGCTTTCACTAACCTCGGTCTGTTTGATTTTTCAGAATCTCTAGCACAACCTTACTAATCAAACACGACATGTCCAAAACTAGAGCATACCTCTCTGATCTTCAACTTCACTCACAGTCTTCTGCTTCTCAATACTTTGAGCCATGTCATAGACTTTTCGATTCAACAGGTTCAGTTTCTCTTTTGATTTGAGCTTCTATGCTTCTCACCAGAAGAATACTCTTCATTAATCAGCTTCTAGACCTTTCAAAGTGAAGTCCTTCTTCTCAAACCCGTTGCAGATTTAAGATCATCTTGATGCTGGTTTATCCCTTTCAGAATTTGAACCTTTGCGGTTCTCATCCTTCACCACAGATGTGAAGCTTCTCTTCTTCTGCTTCAGCCACAACCTTCTTTGACACATCCTTCAAGAGGATTACACCTCTTCTATTCCAGCCTTACACTCTTCTTTTATGTGCAGGCTCCCTCTCTTCACCTAGGTTTTTCTCCAACCTTAGCTTTGGATTCTTGAATTATCAATCTCGGCTTTGTCCGACTTTGTTTGTTTGATTCCTTACACCTCCACTTTGGTTTTTTTTTTCTCTAACCTTGGCTTCTTTTCTCTTCTTGTTTCAGTTGGAGAACCACATGGATCCTCAACTTCACCAAGCATCTTCAAGCTTCACTTCACCATGTCAAAACAAGAATAGAAATCACCCCACAACTCTGTCTTCACATCCGCACTATCTCCACAGCTTCTTCCAGAGACCTCCTCGTCTTCTTGGATGCTCTTGAAGGTATGGTGTGAAAGTGTTTGTGGTAGCTGATGGTGCTCTTGTCACCACATCATTTTCCTTCTCTTCTTCTCTGACTTAGTCTCAGATTGCTCTTCTTTCTTCTCTTATTATTATTATTTTTTTTCTATCTCAGCCTAACACTTTTCCTTGTGCAGGCTTCTTCTTTTCTCACCCATCAAGCTTTGCTTTGAACAGCATGTTGGTCTTTCTCTCTTTGTCGTTTCTTCTTCGCGGCTTTCTCTTCTTTTCCCTCACAGCCTCTCACTTGGCTGCAGGTCCTCCATTGAGCAGCTTCTATAGCCGCATCTCACTTCCTCCTTTCTCTCGTATCCATTGGTCTTCTCTAACCAAGCTTTCAGGTCCATACTCCCGTCTTTCTCTTCTCCACTTCAGTCTTTCCTTGACTGACTTTTTCTCCCTCTCGGCCTCAACCCCTTCTTCTTCTTACAGGCTCCAGGCTCCAGGGATCTTCAGCTCTGATACCATGTTGGAATTCTTACTTCTAACATCTCTTAGGTTAGATCTCACTTCTCTATATCTCACTAGATTTGGTTTGTTTAGTCTAGAGACAAGAGAACTCTTTTCTTTAGCTTCTACATTGTTAATATCTTGGATAAGGTTCTATTACAACATCACAACACTTATATACTTAGGTTTATTGTTAACCTAATTACTATAACAAACACACTTAACCCACAATGGTTAATGGGCCTTAGTGGCCCATGGCCTCTCTTCCATTTTCTTCTCTTCTTTCACCTTACGACACAAAAGCTTTTTCTCTTTTTCTTCTTCGATGCTTAGCGTCTCTGTTTCTTCTTTTGCAGGATTAACCAATTAATCAACTTCCAACATCCCCTCTTGATTCATTTGGTTAATCACATGCTCCTTGTTCTTTGTTCGTGAATCCGCCTCCTATCCGGACGAATTTCTTCTTCACGACATCAACAAAGCTAACAGGTGAGTTTGCTATATCGATTTCCATTTAGCTCTGAATCTTCACACATCAATCTTCTTCCTCTTGATTTTCCAGCGTGAATTTCTTTTCATCTCCCTCTTGAATCCATCTCCCTCTTGCTTTGATTCTTCTCAATCGATCCTTTCTTTTCTGCAGGTGCTTGGGAGTAAAATCTCTGATGCTTCACGTCCGTCTCTTCCCGTGAGTCGACCCATCACCATCTCGATTCTTCCTCATGGAGACTCTATGCTCTCCACAGTCCACAATACGCATGAATAATGGCTTGTTCATTCTAAAACGGCGACGGAAAGTGTTGGAAGAAGAATGGGAAGAAGAAGCCATTGTAAAAAAAAATGAAACTAAAGAGAAAGAGTTTTTTTTGGTTGGTATTGAGAATAATAAGAAAATGTTTGTGATACATATTGTTGAGAATTGTTGATCATTATATAGAAAAAGGAGGTAGCTTGAGTTCTTGAAATTTATGGTACACAACCATTGGAAATAATATGTGGTAGAAGTAAATAATGACAAAAGTACTTGTACAAACATGTGGTGAAAGCAAAAAAATACAAAAGAGCTTGTAAAAACTTGTGGTAAAAACACAAAAATACAAAAGAACATGTGGTCAAATGACATGAGAGACTTCACGGACTGATGAGAGTTGTTGTGTGTCACGGACAAGAGAGGCTTCACGGACTGATGAGAGTTGTTGTGTGTCACGAATCGACCTGTCCGATTACAAACACAATCACAAACACAAACTTAAACAGATTAATTAGCATATCATCATATGCGTATTATCATCACACATTCATCACACTATATTATCCACTAGTCACATCTTCATCTTAAATTTGATATAGGAGCGAGGCTTTTAGGTTTTCGCAAAAAACACAAGAAACCATACCATTACACATACTTAAACAGACTTACACATACTTAACTTAAGATACCATCCAAATATCAAACAACTGAATACTTAAAACACTAAACACACAAACAGTTAAAAAAACTACAGTCTTTAACATTCAAGCTTAAGACATCATCTCTTCAATTAGCTTCTCCTTAAGAGCTTTTTCAGATTCAGTTAGTGAATCTTTTTTAGCAATCAGATTTTCAAGCATCACATGCTTGATATGCTCCTTCTTCAATGCAAACTCCTTCTCTTTCAATGCAAACTCCTTCTCTTTCAATGCAAAGTCCTTCTCCTTCATCTCATACATCCTCGACACACACTCCAACTGACACTCCAAGTAATCTTTACCATCTTCCTCCACATCCGGTTTGGCCTTGGAGCTTTTTTTGACTTCCCCTTCACAGCCTTAATACCAGGAGGCCGGGGCATTGGTTCATCGACATCAATCGCAGCCTCAACACTTGCTCTTCCCCTTTTCACTCCATTAGCTTTAATAGATGTGGAGGCACACCATTTTTGATCGTATCTTAAGACAAGCCATGCATGCTCCAATGAAAACCTATGTCCATGATCATTAAAGTATATCTCATGTGCTAACTTCATTACATCATCTTCATTCTGTCCAATAGACTTCTCCCTACTCGCAGCCTCAAAACATCCAACAAACTTACACACCAAGTCGTTTATCCTCCCTCACCTCTGCTTACAGTGACCCGCCTCTCTCTTTGGCCGACCAACAGCATTCGGATAGGATGCAAAGTATTTCGCAATCCTCCCCCAAAAGGATGCAAGTCTTTGCTGGTTGGAAGTAATCGGATCCTTGCTAGTGTTGAGCCAAGCGCTGACCAACATGGTATCATCTATTGGTAACCATGCTTGCCTTGACTTGCGGTTTTCTTGTGGGGATGCAGGTGAAGATGGAGCTTCAGAACATGGACTTAGAGAAGGAGAGTAATCGAGGTTTTGGGTATCAAGTTGACTTTGTAACAGATTCAAATAGCTAGAGGTGGGACGATAAGGATTCATGTAATCGTTTGGATCCATATTGCTAAAGGGAGAAGGAGATGTGTTTGTTAAATGAGAAACAAGAGATTGCTTAAGGGAGAAGGTGATGTGTTTGTTAAATGAGAAACAAGAGATTGCTAAAGGAAGAAGGAGATGTGTTTGTTAAATGAGACACAAAAGATTGCTAAAGGGAGAAGGACTAGTGTTTTGTTAAATGAGAAACAAGAGACTCGTAAAGCAAGAAGGGGTTGTGTTTGGATCCATATTGCTAAAGGGAGAAGGAGATGTGTTTGTTTGTGTTTATCGATAAACAAGAGATTGCTAAAGCAAGAATGATTTGTGTTTTGTTTGTGTTTGAATTTATAAGGTTTAGTTTATATTTATGTTGGTTTAAATTTTGAAATAAAGTGTTTACCTAAACTACATCAACCACACATTAAAAATCTTCACAACCAACTAACACATCAATGACTGACTAGACTAATACCAACAATAGCAATTACTAAACCTATTTATCACAACCAACAAACAAAAGCTATAACATCAAAGACTACACTAATACCTACACTAGCAAGTACTAAATCTATTTATCACAACCACCAAACAATAGCTTTAACTAACACCAAATAAATGCAAAAAAGTTGAGGATGATGATTACCTTCCTTCATGGCCGAAGAGATCCATGTTTGTCCATACTCAATAGATCCTTCACACTCTATATTCATCAATGCATCAATCCATGTTTGTCCATTTAACCTCAAAACAAAAGACAGATCCACGGTTAATGAAGCCCAAATTCAAAATAAAATTAATCATTCATGAATAAGCTAAATCGAACAAGAACAATGTACTCTAAAATTATACAATCATGTGTCAAGAACAAAAACATTTACTAAATCATATTAGCTACCACAAATAACAACATCAAAAACAACTTATAACAACACAAAAAACAATCATGTGTCAAGAACCAAAACAATTACATATCCAACTCCACACATTATCTAAACTTAACCAAAACGGATCATCATTAGCTTACACAAATAACAACACGAAAACAACAAATAGCTTCTGTTGAATCAAGTTAGTAACTTTAATCAGCATATTGCGATACATTCACGGCCAAATCTTTTCAAATTCATCATAACCGGAGTTAAAAAGTACTCATCTCCAAAGTAAGGATCAAAACGGAACACATGAACACCAAGAATCCTAATTTTCTAAGAAACATCAAAAAACCCAAATTTTCGATCCAAAAAAAAAAAAAACCCTAATCATCAAACACTAATCGAGATTGATTCAATCAGTAATTAAATTGAGAAACTTACCCTCTGCTTCCAATTGATTCAATCTCTTCCGATTGAGTGGACTCCCAATTCACGAAATCCTAATTTCCAAATCGCCTCTCCTACATGCAATCAAAGCCGATTCACCATTCAATCAGAATACCGCGATGGGAAACGGCAATCTCCTCTTCCTCCGGCAGCAATCTCATCTTCTCCGAAAGCAATCTCCCCTTACCAAACACCCAGACGATTCCACAAAAAATTCTTCATTTTCTCGCAATCGCGAGAGAAAGAGAGAGAGAGAGAGAGAGAGAGAGAGAAAACGAAAGAAATGGGAAGAAAATTGTTTTTTCCATGTTTCTATTTTTCGTCCAACCAATAAAACACGGACACGTAGCGTCTGTTAAAACACATGTGGGGATACTATATAACAACTTCCCTTACATTTTTTCATTTCTTTTCCTTTATTTTTTGGCATAAAAATACTAAGAATCAGGGGTTGAACCCCCCGATAAACAAGGCCTTATCTTCAGTGATTTCTCCCATACGCTGACAATTTCACTTTACAAAAAAAAAAAGCAAAGACTCTCCACTCACTATCTCTAGAAATACCATCTTTCCCTCTCTTTCTTTTCTCTCACACTCTCTCCACTAGAGGCTGCAACATGTTGACGAGCTTACCGTTCATGAGTGTAACTTCAATCCCATCTCCATCTCCGTCACCGGTACCTTCTCTCCGGCAACCTCACATTGTTTCCCGCCAAAACACTCTTCCTGCCTTTTCTTTAAAAGCTGACTCTTTTCACCTTAGCTCTGTTGGAAGTAAATTCTTTTAGAAGTCATGGAGAAAGTGTTTTGAGTATTTGAGAGAGTAGTTTAGAAAATAAAACTTTTATTACTTTGATTTTAACTTGGAACAACTTCACAACATCTTAGTTACAAATGAGAGTAGGAGGAGGTATTTATAGCCTCCATATTACAAAATATCTAGAATATTTTAATCCTTAATCTAGATTATTCTATCACAATATCTAGACTATAATAATATAATTATCTAGATAATTCTAATTAAATATCTAGATTTTTATGTTTAAGGAGGTGATACATTATTCTAGAACTTTTAGATATTTTTTTTAAGGAGGTGGAGATCTTGATATTTCTAGAGAGAACTCTAGAACATGAGTTTAATTAACCTTGATTAAAAAATCAAGTTTAACTCTCAACACCCCCTCTTAAACTTGATTTTGCCACTCCAAGTAAGCTCCTCATCTTGATAAAGTCTTCACGTTTGAGAGGCTTGGTGAAAATATCGGCTACTTGGTCATGTGTCTTCACATACTCCAATTGCACATCCTTCTTGTTAACACACTCTCTAATGTAATGATAGCGTGTGTCAATGTGCTTACTTCGATCATGGAAGACTGGGTTCTTCGCCAAAGCTATTGCTGACTTGTTATCCACAAAAATCTTTGTTGGCTCTTCTTGTGGCAAGTTTAACTCCTTTAGAAGATTTCTTAACCAAATAGCATGGCACACACATGAAGTAGCTGCCACATACTCTGCTTCACAAGTGGAAAGCGTGACAATTGGTTGCTTCTTTGACATCCACGTGAAATCTGTATCTCCAATGTAGAACACAAAACCACTTGTGCTTTTTCGATCATCTACGTCTCCACTCCAATCGCTATCGCTATATCCAACAAGCTTATAATCATTTGAAATAGAATAGTGTAAACCAAAGTTCATGGTACCTTTGATATAGCGAAGAATCCTCTTTGCCGCCTTAAAATGAGTTGTTGTTGGATGTTCCATGTGGCGACTAACAACTCCAACTGCATATAAGATATCAGGTCTTGTGCATGTTAAGTATCGTAAGCTTCCAACTAAGCTCTTAAATAATGTCGGGCCCACTCCTTCTCCTTCCTCAATCTTTGATAACTTGATTTCACATTCCATTGGTGTGCTCACCGGGTTTGAGTCTTCCATATTGAACTTTTTAAGTACCTCCTTAGCATATCCTTCTTGAGTAATTAAAACTCCATTTTCTTCTTGTCTTACCTCGATTCTGAGGTAGTAAGACATCAATCCAATATCTGTCATCTCGAACTCCTTCGTCATCTCTTTCTTGAATTCGTCGAACATGATTGGATTGTTACCCGTGAATATCAAGTCATCTACATACAAGCACACAATCAATATATCGTCATTTTGAATTTTGATATAAAGTGCATGCTCATATGGACACTTGATGAAGTCTTTCTCGTTGAAATACTTGTCGATCCGTGTATTCCAAGCTCTCGGGGCTTGTTTTAACCCATAAAGTGCCTTCTTTAACCTCAAAACTTTGTCTTCTTCTCCTTTAACTATGTAGCCTTGAGGTTGCTCAATGTAAACTTCTTCTTCAAGGTCTCCATTTAAAAAGGCTGACTTAACATCCATTTGATGTATTTTCCACTGGTTTTGAGCCGCCAATGAAATAATTAGTCGAACAGTTTCAAGACGAGCAACGGGAGCAAATACTTCATCGTAGTCGATTCCGGGTCTTTGACTATATCCTTTAGCCACCAATCTTGCCTTGTATCTTTCAACTTCCCTTTTAGAATTTTTCTTTGCTTTGTACACCCATTTCACACTGATTGCATTGTGTCCATTTGGAAGTGAAGCTAATTCCCATGTATCATTCTTTTGTATAGCCTTTATCTCTTCATCCATGGCATTTCTCCAAGTCTTCTTTTCAATAGCTTCTTGGAAGTTCAAGGGCTCGCACTCCGCAAATAAACAAAATAAAGTAAGGTTGTCTTGATTTTCGGTTACCTCGTAAAGCTCTTGTAGACTTCTAAAGTGTGGAGTCCTTTCGCTAGAACTTTCTTCTCCTTGAGAACTCGTTGGTGAAGTTGGTGGTGTAGTAGGCTCTTCTCTTGGTGGCTCTGGGTCATCTTCTTCAAAGTTTGGAAAGAAGTTATAATCTTCATCATTTGACTTCCATTCCCATTCTCCTTCTTCGTCGAACACGATATTTCGACTTATAATAGTCTTCCTCGTATCGGGATTGTAAAGCTTGTAGCCTTTCGAGTTGTTGTCATAACCAATGAAGATGTACTTCTCACTTTTGTCATCTAGTTTGCTCCGGTTCTCATCTGGTACATAAGCATGAGCTATGCTTCCAAAGACTCTTAAATGAGAGACACCGGGCTTTCTTCCGCTCCAAGCTTCTTGTGGTGTCTTACCCGAGACACTTCTTGTTGGAAATCGGTTTAATAAATACACCGCACACGCGACAGCTTCCGCCCATAGCTCCTTCGGTAGTCTTTTACTCTTAAGCATGCTCCTCGCCATCTCAAGAATTGTTCTATTCTTTCTTTCTGCTACTCCATTTTGTTGAGGGGATCTAGGCACCGTTTGTTGTCTTCGAATGCCATTATCTTCACAATACTTATGAAACTCCTTGGATGTGAACTCTCCTCCACGGTCGGATCTCATAGCTTTGATCACAAGACCACTTTCCTTCTCAACATGGGCTTTAAATTTTTTAAAGTTCTCGAACACCTCAGATTTTTCTTTCAAGAAATAAACCCATGTTTTTCTTGAAAAATCATCAATAAAGAGAAGGAAATAGTTACTTTTACCAAGTGATTTTGGCTTGATTGGACCGCACACATCCGTGTGTATTAACTCCAATGGCTTTTGAGCTCTTGTGCTTGACTCCTTTGGAAAACTCATTTTGAATTGTTTTCCAAGTAGACATCCTTCACACACCTGATTTGGATGATTGATCCAAGGTAGCCCCCTCACCATTTCTTTCTTCGAAAGTAACTCCAAACCTCCAAAATTTAGATGTCCGTATCGAAGATGCCACAGCCAAGACTCCTCTTTGTAGCACATCTTGAGACATTGTGCGATGTCATTTTGAATGTTAAGAACAAACATTCTATTTTTAGACATCGGCACTTTAGTTATGAGATTACTTGTTTGGTCTCTTATAGAAAGGTTATTATCTTTTAATCGAATATCATAACCTTTAAGAGTTGCCCAAGACTCAAGATGTTTGTCTTCATGGTTGGAATATAGTAAACGTTGGAAATATATTGATGATCTCCATTCTTCAATCGAATGAGAATGTTTCCTTTGCCTTGTACCTCCATCTTCGATTCATCTCCTAAAGCGACGTTTCCTTTCACCGACTCATCAAGCTCCACGAACATGTTTCTTCTCCCGCACATGTGATTGCTTGCACCACTGTCGAGGTACCATTTATTATTTTCTTCTCGTTCATCCTTCTTGTAATTAGCCATTAATAACATGTCTTCTTCTTGAATCTTTTCCTCAACGTAGTTGGCCTTCTCCTCGACTCTTTTGTTACTAGGAGCTTTACATTCAGAAGCGTAATGTCCAAACTTTCCACAATTGTAGCATTTTACACTTGATTTATTGTACCTTGAATTTGAGCTTCCTCTCCCACGGCCTCTTGATGAGCTTTCTCCTCTTTGACTTGTGTTGTCTTCATATGGCCTCCAACCACGTCCATTTCCATATCCACGGCCTCGACCTCGTCCTCGTACTTGACCACCACCTCTTCTTTGATAACTTTGCCCAATTTCTTCTTTAATGTTATTAATTTGCATTTTTAGTACTTGTTCGGCAATGTCTTCTTTCTTCTTCTTCTTTTCTTCATAAGCTTGTAATGACCCAAGAAGTTGCTCCATTGTCATGGCCTCCAAATCTTTTGTCTCTTCAATAACGGTAACTATATGCTCAAATCTTGAGTCTAATGATCTAAGAACCTTCTCCATAATTCTCACATCATCTAGCTTTTCGCCGTTTCTTTTGAGATTATTAGTAACCACCTTCCTTCATTTGTAAAGCTTCAAATTCTCCTCTTAGAGTTTGAAGACGCACCTTCTTGACTTGATCGGCACCCTTGTAAGATGTTCGAAGCTTCTCCCATGCTTCTTTGGCCGACGTAGCTCCAACGACCTTCTCAAATGTGTCTTCATCTAATCCTTGATAGATTAGACAGAGAGTCTTCTTGTCTCTCTTTCTTGAGTCTCTCAAACTATCCTTTTGGGTTTGAGAGAGACTACCTTCATTCTCTGATTCAGTGTAACCTTTCTCGACTATCTCCCATACGTCATGTGCTCCTAGGATAGCAATCATTCGTAAACTCCAATTGTCATAGTTGTTCTTTGTGAGCACCGGGACTTGGAAGGGAACACCATTACTTGCCATCTTAAGGATCTTCAAGCTCTGATACCACTTTGTTGGAAGTAAATTCTTTTAGAAGTGATGGAGAAAGTGTTTTGAGTATTTGAGAGAGTAGTTTAGAAAATAAAACTTTTATTACTTTGATTTTAACTTGGAATAACTTCACAACATCTTAGTTACAAATGAGAGTAGGAGGAGGTATTTATAGCCTCCATATTACAAAATATCTAGAATATTTTAATCCTTAATCTAGATTATTCTATCACAATATCTAGACTATAATAATATAATTATCTAGATAATTCTAATTAAATATCTAGATTTTTATGTTCAAGGAGGTGATACATTATTCTAGAACTTTTAGATATATTTTTTTTAAGGAGGTGGAGATCTTGATATTTCTAGAGAGAACTCTAGAACATGAGTTTAATTAACCTTGATTAAAAAATCAAGTTTAACTCTCAACAAGCTCCCCTCCTTCTTTACATTCATCTCTGTTCTCACCGTTTCGTTACCGAAGGGAGAGTTTTCTCAGACAGGATCCGATACGATCAGTTACAGTAAGATCGCAGTTAAGCACGCCTCTCATTTCTCCCAACGATGAATGGGGAATGTGGACTGCTCTTTTCGCCACTGGAGCTTTCGGTATTTGGTACGCATTAAAGTAATACATAAAGGATATGTGTTTTATATCATCCGTCCGCTATTGTCAGTTGGTTTTGAGTTTGACAGGTCGGAAAAGACAAAAATAGGAAGTGCGATGAGCGGTGCACTAGTGAGCACTCTTATAGGATTTGCAGCTAGCAATTTAGGGATCATTTCTTCAGAAGCGCCTGCTTTCTCTGTAATGATGAACTTCTTGCTCCCGTTAGCTGTTCCTCTGCTTTTGTTTAGAGCAGATCTGTGCCGTGTGATTCAATCTACTGGAAAACTTCTCTTTGCTTTTCTCATCGGATCATGTTACAAAAGCTTCGTCTCTCTTTTCACTTTATCTACATTATCATGACTCTGTTTCATCTAAATACAATTCTATTATATTCATTAAAAACAGTTGCTACAACGGTTGGGACTGTTTTGGCTTACTTACTCGTACCGATGAAATCGCTTGGTTCTGATAGTTGGAAAATAGCAGCTGCTCTTATGGGAAGACATATTGGTGGAGGTAAATAATAAACCATCCATATATATATATTGCTATATAAATATATTGCTTAGTTTGTTTGTTCTTGTGCAGCTGGGAAAACTCATTGCTATAGCGAAAGCTCTCAATGTATCTCCTTCAGTGATAGCTGCTGGACTTGCTGCTGATAGTGTTATATGCGCGTTATATTTCATGTCATTGTTTGCTTTAGCTTCTAAGATACCCGCCGAATTTGCACCACAAGAAAGTACTAGTGGTAAGTAAGACCACATAACCAATTTTGAAGTTGTGTGTTTGATTTATGATAACTTGATTATGCCTTCTTAATATAATGGCAGATGATGGTGTGATTGTTAACAAAAGCAGAGACAAAATTACTGTGATACAAATGGCTACAGGAATAGTTGTGTCCTTAGCTATATGCAAAGTTGCAACTGTTTTCACAACGTGGTTTGGGATTTCGGGTGGTAGCTTACCAGCGATAACTGCTATAGTTGTTGTTTTAGCAACTATATTCCCGTCTCAATTCGACCATCTTGCACCGTCTGGAGAAGCAATGGCTCTAGTTCTGATGCAGGTGAGAGATATGATAAATACTTAGTTATCTATATACTTGTATGTGTGCTGATCAAGTTGTATGAAAAAAAATTAACAGGTGTTCTTTGCAGTGTTGGGAGCAAGTGGAAACATAAGGAGTGTAATAAGCACAGGTCCAAGCATATTTATGTTTGCTTTGTTACAAATAGTGATACATCTTGGGGTGTTACTAGGAATAGGGAAGCTGATGAAGATAGAGCTACGGCTTTTGCTTCTTGCATCAAATGCAAATGTTGGTGGACCAGCAACCGCTGCGGGAATGGCTGACGGAAAAGGGATGGAGCTCTTTGATAGTTCCCGGCCGGGATTCTTGTCGGAATATTTGGGATCGCCATTGCAACTTTCCTAGGGATTGTATTTTGGAGTTAAAGTCCTCAAGCTCATGTGATGTTTCAACTTTCAATTAAGTGTAGAAATTTTGATAAGTTTACTCATTCCAAGATTAGTGGAACGGTCCATAACCACAACAAACCTTTAACAACTCAACATGGTTTAACATTACAATAATCAAACAACATATTTTAAATAGTTAATGTAAAATGGATCATCACATCTATATTTTAGCATCTGTTTTGTCTAATAACCTGCCGTTGAAACAATAGTCTCCAACATAATTTCAATGCGCTAGCTCAAACAAATGCTTAATATAATAAACAAAACTAAAAGTGGGACAATGACAATTAGCACACGACTATAAATTAGCACACAACTTTTAAAAGTTGTTTTCCGTTACATACGAGAAGAAAAGACTATGCGGATTCCAAAATTTTACATGTGTATTCGTTAGTGAGGACTGAGGAGTAGAGCTTCAAAGGTGCCATCGAAATTGAGAAATTCTGCATTTATAATTGCAAGAAATGTAAACTTGGTAAGAAGGTTTCGTGGTGTAGTTGGTTATCACGTCAGTCTAATACACTGAAGGTCTCCGGTTCGAACCCGGGTGAAGCCATTTTCTTTTTAGTTTTCCCTTTGGGTTGTATTTTAACATCTTCATACGTAACATTTCTCCAATCTTTGTGATTAGTATTTAAAAAACCACCTAAAATCTTCTAAAATTAACAAAATACAATATAATATATACCTTTTATTTTGCAATACCTCATTGAGATTTGTGATCAGAAACTATAACCTCATTTAGGCCTGGACAAAATATCCGGATCCGAATATCCGATCCGAACCAGATCTAAAAAACACGATCCGAAATTGTAAATACCCGAACGAGTTCTAAATCTCTAAATCCGAAAACCTGAATCCGAACCCGATCTGAACCGAAATCCGAATGGGTATCCGAATAAACCAACATTATTAATATATAGTAGTAATATATTAGTAATATTTATAATTTTAATAATATAAGTGTTCAAAATATTCAGATTTTTAGATATTTTCGACAATTTGAAGTATTTAAACTGTTTATTAGTAAATTTGGGTAGAAAATACTCTAAATTTTTAGATATATTACGTATTATTGAATAATTTAGACTAAATTAGATACTAAAATTTTGAGTTTTGTGAACTTTGGGTAATCCGAATCCGAACCCGAAATACCCGAACCGAATCCGATCCAAACCCGAAGTCTAAAAATACCCAAACGGGTCCTATACCTCTAAATCCGAAAACCCGAAAACCTGAAATACCCGAACCGAACTCGAACGGATACCCGAATGCCCAGACCTACTCATTTCGAGCTAATTTCTTCTATTTGGTACGTACGTACCTTTCTCAATAGGGGTCTAAAAATAGAGCTAGATTGTTGTATAATCTTCTGATTAATGTAGGTGATGCTCCCGGAAGTTTTCCTGGTTGCGATGGACACAAATGCAATTTGGATAAATATAAATGAAAAACCAAAGCACATAAACGAAGGAAGAATATAATCAGAGATGACACTAGCTTACTGCTTATTGAGCTAAAAAATATCGTAAGTAAAACCCTAGGCCAAAACAACGTTTACATTTGTTCTTCGTTTCCATGATCTTCTTGTTCCCTTATTTGCTCAACATATTTTTTTTCTTTGGCCTCTTTTATTACTTTGTGGATTAAATACAAACGTCCTTTGAAATTTTTGTTTAATTTGTTTGTCTATTAACTTATTTATTATATATTATACTCAAATATCAGGAAAATAGTGTTTTCCAATAAAAATAGTGTACAATCTTCTTGTTATGGACATTAGCACTAAGCTGATGAGCGTTCCTTTACCAAATCCCATTTAGCACTAAATTCAAGAAGACATGAGTGTTTTATTTTATTTTTGATGTGCATCATTTTAAAAGTCAGCCGTAATTGATATAGAATCTCACATGTTGTAATCAATGCCGTGGATATGACAGAGTTGTTCTCACATGAGTTGTTACCAATCTGTTGAATGTTTTGAAGATTTCATTAACCCAAATCAACAATCTATACTATTAAAGCAGAAGTACTCTCTAGAGTAAAAATGGACCATGACTTGGTTTTGGTAGGTTTTTCATTAAAAATGATTAGAGAATCACAAAATTTAATCTAATTAACCTATAGTTTCGATTTTGACAAATGACGAAAATGCCCTCGGTCGATTACTTTAAAAAAAACGGGTCGGGACGCGGATCCTTAATGAAACCGACAATAGAAAGAAAATAACCACCGGATCTGTTTGTGTTCGAGAATAATATTTTTCGGATCCAGTTTATTATTTAATTCAAGATTAGTTAATTAAGATCCCAAACAAACCCATTCGTTATAGGCAAACACTCTGATTTCATAAATTTTAATACCGAAGAATTTGAATATTTACTTAATTACCGAAACATCTCATAACAAATATTAATTTAAAAGGAAATTTTTCTGATTCAGTTAAAATCTTATAAACGAATATTCAAGTTACCATATTTTGTTTAATTCCTTGATTTCCGATGTTACAATTATGAACTAATCTTTTACGATCAAATTTTCAAAGGAATATTCGTTTATCAGTTGTAACGAATCAAGCAAGTAAATATATTTTGCGTATATTCCTGATATCAAATCTTAACTTATAAGTGATAACCTAAATCAATGAATTGTAACTATAAATATATTGAGAACTTTCTATTGGATTATTATACTAAAATAACGATTTTTACTTCGTTACACAAAATGATGGCTCTACCCCTATCTTACACTCCTTTGAAAGACCTAAAACCATACAAAAACGCTTGGCGTATTCAAGTCAAAATTCTCCACAGTTGGAAAATGAATACCGCTAAACTTGGTGAATCACTCGAACTAATTCTCGCTGACGAAACAGTATGTATTTTAAGTATAGATTTATTATTCTTTTGCTAATATATTAATATCAATTCATTCTAAGAGTATTTTTTTTGTTTTATATAGGGTGACAAAATAGGAGCTTCTATCAGAAAGGATCATATCAAAAAGTTTGAATCTGAATTGAAGCCTGGATCTTGGAAAGTTATATCAACTTTTGGTTTGAATCTCTGTACATCCTACTTGCGTCCTTCTCTTATTAAGTATAAGATTAGTACCAGATATGGTACCACAATTATTCCTTCTGAAAATATATCTGATGATCATTACCTATCATTCACATCGTTTGATAGTATACTTGCTGGAAATCTTGACAAAAATCTCCTGCTAGGTAATTTCATAATACATATATTTTGTTACTAATTTACAAAGATGATTTTATTAATAGTTGTATTATTTATATTTACAGACGTTATTGGTCAAGTAGTCAGTTCTGGAGGTTTAGAAGAAATCACAAGTCGTAACAACATTACCAGGAAGAAAATTGAGTTTGAGATAAGAGACACTGAGTAATATTATAAATCTAAATATATATTTTTAGATTTTTTTTGTTCATAACAAAAATAATATATATATTTTCATGCTTATACATTATACTATTTAAAATCTATTTTATATAGATGTTCATGCTTATACGTTATACTATTTTAATATAATCTATGTCTGTTAAAATTCTTATTTAGGGATAAACGATTATCATGTACTCTATGGGAAACCTACGCTGAAGCTTTAGATCGTGCTATCAATGATTCAAGTGATGGAATGGTTATGTGTTTCCTACGCTTTGTTAAACAAAACAGCTATAAAGGTAACAGTACGCATAATATTTATACATTTAATTTCTAGGGCACAGAATATTTATCAAAAGTATTTTTATAAAACATTTAACTACTGTATCATATTTATATTTCATTTCAGAAAAACGATACACTGAGAATGCTTTCGATTCTTCTATCTTGATGATCAATCCTCAGTTACCAGAGATGGAGGCTTTTCAGAACATGTAAATTCAAATAGCTATGAAATTATTAATCAACAATATGTTTCATTATGATTTACTATTCCTCTTTTTCATTTTAGTCTTCCTGCGGATCAATTGGCTTTAACAATTACCAATTCTGGTGGAAAGAGAGTTTATAACCCGTCTGGCTCCAAGAGTGGTCTTGACTTTCCTTTGCAAATGATTGCTGACGTACTTGCTGAAACAGAGGTATTTTACATTTATTAATAGTCTAACAATATATTAACATAATCTATTTTGGAAAATGTATGAGTTATAAGCTTAAGGATGTAATATTATTTTGATAGGTAGGAAAATGTAGAATCGCATGTACTATTTCAGCAATCGATACAGATTGGGGTTGGTTCTACATTAGCTGTCGAAAGTGTAATAAGAAGGTTGATAAAGAGGACCTGTCAATTAAAGTGGAAGATGTTAAGAAACCAAGCAAACCAAGGTGGAGGTGTGAAACCTGTAACGAGTGGGCCACGTTGATTGAGCCTAAGTAAGTCTTCTAATTATTTGTCATATATTTTGAAATATGAATATTTGTTGGTTTATCTATTAGATGATTAATTCCTCTTTAGGTACAAATTACATGTCCACGTTTGGGACAAGAGTGGTGAAACCAAAATTTTCATGTTTGATAGTTGGGCATCAAAAATTGTTGGTGTTTCCGCAGCTGAAATCCTAAATGGTTCATTTGAAGAGGTATATTTTTAAATTCCTTGGTTAGATTTTTAACAAAATATGGAATCATTCACAATATCGAATATGCAGATTACGGATCCTACTTTGATCCCTGATCAGATTAAGGCTGTGTGTGGGAAGACCTTTCAATTTCTGATATGTATTGGTGGGGACAATCTTTCTGGTGCTAATGATAGTTACAAGGTTGCTAATGTCTGGGAAGGCAATAAATTCATGGAAATTAGTAATGAAGCATCTGAAAATACTATTGACAGAATTAGTCTCACCTCTGAACAGGTTTGCCTTTTTTTATTAAATATAGTTTCTATATATCTATATAGTGATATCAGAAACATCTAATGTATATACTTTTTTACGTGCAGGCATCACTGATGATTACTAATGGCACTGAGCCTTATGAAACTGATCATTCTTCCAGTTCAACTCCTTCGTCGAAGCGCAAAACAGAAGCCACAGACCCAAACATTGATCAATCATCTACAAGCAAGAAAAAATGTTCCGATCAGTCTACTGATTTCACCGAAGATAAAGGAGATTATCCTACCAAGGATTTGAATGAAGTCATTAGCTGTGAAGATGTTGATCACGGAAAAACATAGTCCTACTCCACGTTTGGTTTCCAATTATTTTCACATTTTTCCTTTGAACAATAAAAAGCATTTTTAAATGCTTATTTTAAAACTTTGTTGGTTATTTATTTGGTTCAGTTTTTAATATTATTTTGCTTTGGTTATTTATATGGTATTTTTATTGTTTATAATTTATTTGTTCAAAACTTAATTTATTGTACTCAATTATTTAATTTAGAAATCTTCAATATAGTAAAATAAGGATCTCTTTCAACAGAGACATTGATGATGAATTAGACTTCTAAGAATCATAGTTTCAATGGAGTATATGATGATGAAATCTACTTTGAAGTAGCATCAGTTTCATCATGTATCTATAAATGTAAAAGAAATTTATACTGATTCTAATTTTTATTGCAGTACATGCGATTAGTAAAAACTGCAATTCAAGCAGACTGTCTAATTTAGTATTAGTACAATATAAATATGAATTAATCTATTACAATGTATAGTTTCGATCAAATTTAACCATTGCATGTATGGATTATACACCAAACATAAATTTTTTGTTATTTTCAAAGTCTTCGCCTTGATTACTTCAATTTCGAACTGACAAAAAAAAAACCGACATAAATTTGTAAGTAACTTCCAATCACTTTTCATATTCCTCTTTTCTAGATATATATATATATATATATATATATATATATATTTTAATTTTTTTTGCAACTTCAAACTTCATTCACGATAAAACATTTACTATATATCTATTATCTAAAATATTCTAACCTCTCACCTTTCATCATCTTTCTTCTTTCTCCAAAATAATCAAGAACCAAACCAAAAAATGGTTGCATACATAGAGGATTTGAATCCATCAACAGATAGGTTGAGTGTTGCTGTTAAAGTACTGAGGCTCTGGATACCCGAAATCATCATAATGCAGCCTACCTACATTTGTTTGATCTTGGTTGATGAGAAGGTAACAATCCATTTATATCCTTCTTCTTAATATTTAAATCTGAAATTAGTTTTTATATATTTTAGGGAACAAGAATTCAAGCTAAACTCCGAAGTCAGCTTTACTTTGATCAGTACATAGATTTGTTGCAAGAAGGACGATGGTTTCTTCTTTACAAGTTCCAGGTTATTGAAAATCAGAATATTTACAGGAATTGTAACAATTCTTCTGAAATATTGATCACTAGCCAAACTCGCATCACTGGAATCCCTCCTAGATGTCCAGACAACTTTTTCCATCTAATAGATGCACTAACAGTTGAAAATGCCGCAGAAGATGAGAGAAATTGTTGTGTTGGTAATTTTATTTAAATATACTGTTTAACTTACAGTTTTAATAAAACATTATTTCCTTAGATTCATAGTTTTTTTAATTTCTTTGCTCTTTTCAATCAATTTCAGATTTGTGTGGAACGGTGGTAAGAGTAAATCTACCGCGTAAAATTGTTTTTCTGGAAAATGAAGTTGGATTCAATGGTCTGAAAGATGTTCTTCGCTTTACTGTAATTGACATCAAGTAAGTTAAAAGTTTATAAATTTTTTAAAGAAGTACTACCTCATTTGATTTATATTTGCCATTGAAAATAATACATAGAAGAAACCACTGAAGTTGTCCATTGTTAATTTGTTTATTGTAAAGTAACGAACAGATTCAATGTATTGCCGTCGGTGATACATGTTCTGAATTTCGGGAAAAATGGGAACAATATGTTGCGAGTCCTTCCTATGCCAGTGAACCAGTATTGTGTCTGCTTATGTTTTGGAGAATCTCTGTCTTTGAAGGTACTAAGCAATATATTAGCATTTTTACTAGATAAGCCAATAGATCAAATATAAGATTTGTCACTTACTTTTTTTTTTTAAAGGTCACCGTTGTCTAATGTCTCAAATAAGATGTTCTAAACTTTTACTTGGTAACGAAGCAAGACCATTCACTATAGATCCTGCACTGTAAGTTCATCTATAACATCTATACTATGACAGATTATTAATATGGAATCATTACTATAAGCTGTTTTAACTATTGTGTTCCTTTATCTTTCGCAGTCTTTGTTTTCATGAATCATCAGACGATGAAGATTATAACGGCTCAGAAGAAGATGAGAGTGATTCTAATGATTCGGTGTAACCTTAAGATTGATCAAGTTTACTGTTAATTTCGTTAACAACTTTCATTTGTTTTTTATTTGAATAAGTTCAGCTCTTTGTTGTTTAGATTTTGGACCTATATTTGCGGATATTATGCCAATTACTCTTTTCAAATCTTGAAATTATGTTCAAATATATCTTTTTACCAAATTATGCATAATACCTTCAATTTCAAAGATTTTTTTTGTCAGAGTATAATTCATGATTGACATATGCATGCCATTAAAAATTTGAACATAATTTACGGTACATCTAAGACCAATGCATGCCATTTTTGAAACAGTAAGATTTCGATTCCCATTGTTTACCTTTTTTGTTTTCTCTAACTGTAATGATTACGTAACATTTATATTTCCAATAAGGGTATACGAATATTGTTAAAAAGATATCAAAGAATATAAGCGGTTATTATATATTTTGCATTATAAATATTTATTCTTAATTAATAAATCGTCGTAGTTGTCAATATATTAACAAATCGTTGTAACGATTCATAAACGACGTGTATTGACTATAAAAGGAACCAATATTTGTTATTTTAGAAGTTACCTTCTATTATCTTTATCGATTCTTGACAAAAAAAAAACACCGATTACACAAAATGGCTATTTATGATAGAGTTAAGGATCTTCTCACATGGACATCAAGCCAGAAGATTCAAGTTAAGATCTTGAGGAAATGGAGGAAGGAGTCTGAGGAAGGTTCCACAATTCATCTAATCCTTTGTGATGTCTTCGTAAGTATCTATACATTATCTTCGTAAATTCATGACTGTTTGGGAGAATATAAAAATTTGTTTTTTCATTAATTGTTACATTTTTTGAATATAGGGTGAAAAAATTGAAACAACAATTTCTCCGGATCTGTTCCAAATTTTCAACAATCAAATTGCTGAAAATGATTGGAAGATTGTTTCCAATTTCTCGGTGTGTTACCATGAGAGACGTCTGAAGCACACTCATAATGATCATAAGATCATTTTCTCCAATGACACCATCGTGGAAAATTCAGAAGTTGTTTCCAACAATCACTTCTTTGAACTCCAAACTATTGACAGAGTGTTTGATGGATTTCATTCTGTCACACAACGTCCACTAGGTAAGTTTCAAATATTTTAACAAGTTATCTGAACTTAACTATATTTTGATGGATCCGTAATATTAATCTAAGAACTATATTCCCGTTTTCTACCAGACATCATGGGCGAAGTGATCGATGTCGAATCAATGATCCATGCACATGATCCAAATGTGGAGGTTCCTAATGAGATTATGAGGATCTTACGGTTTTCAATCCGTGATTTGAGGTTCGTTAAAATTTTCACTAAAATCTTAGGTCAGTTTTATATCAAGCTTTTTTAATAGTATAGATATACTGAAACTATGTTTGATTGTTTCATAGTGGTATGGATATAAGCTGCGTGGCATATAATGAGACAGCCACCTTTTTTAACGACAATTGGTTGGCAACAGGATGTTACCATGTTGTTGCAATATTGCAGTTTTGGCATGCCAAATATCCAAGTTTCGGTAATTAAATTATACTTTATATAGTTGTTATTCTAGATTTTTATGGATAGTAATTTTAATTTGTACGATTTTGATCAGTCGAATGTTTATACCACAACTTATAATAGGACAAGGAATCATTTGATTGGTTCTTAGAAAATATCTATAGTTATTGGACATAAGTATGTAGAGATTTGTATCATTGAAACATAGTTTATATCTTTCGAATTAATAGGTAAACGAATTGAACTGTACTCTACCCCGTTGGTATCAAGGATTCATTTTAATCCTCCAGTTGCAGAAGTCCAAGATTTCAAGATGAGGTGATTTGATCAATTTCAATTTTAATAAAAAAAAAAAAAAAAAAATTATTGACTAATATGATCTAACTGAAATTATGCAGGCTAGAGTACCAAACTGCTGTAGATGGTGGAAGTGATTGAGAGATGCTGAAGATGGTGGAAGTGCGAAGAGATTGTTTTTAATTTGGTGTTTTAATAATGAAACTACGTTTGTCGTTTGTTTTTAATTTGTTGTCAAGACTTGAATCTAAGTTATAACTAAAAGATTTAGTAGTAAGTTAAAATGTTTCTCTTATTTTCAGTTTCATTTAATTCAAACTTATTGTTTTCTGTTATAATATTATAGAGTATATAACTAATAACTTATGGATATATAACTAAAAACCAATATAACTTATTTTTAACAATTTAAAATATGTATAAATATAGATGGATATATAACTAATAACCAATAGAACTTATATTAAACAATTTAAAATATGTATAAATAAACTAAACTTATAATTTAATTAAACTTATATTTAATTAAAATAGAGATTTCAAATGGAAGATTGTAACAAAATTATTTTTTCAAAAGAACTATATTAAAAAATACTTTGCCTTACTCAGATAAAACATTATTATGTATATATCTATATTATACAAATAACTGAGTAAAAGAGGATGATGATTTGATTTCTATCATAATCAAATCTTCACAAAATCTGGGTAATGGACTGTGCATATGTATACAAATTTTTAACATTTAATATAAATAAATATAAAATAGGAGTGGAAGTATTTTTACGTTTCACATATGTACACGAAGAGACTTTTTCCATTCTCTTCCCTTCCAAAAACCCTATAACTATCCAAACACATTTCAGGAAAAAAAAAGAAAAAAAACCTTCAATCTCACCAAAAGCAAAATAAATTTTATATATATTAGAAAATGGTTATCAGTAGAATTGCTGATCTCAGTCCTGGAAGGACCGATTGGACGATCATCGTTAAGGTATTGAGTACTTGGAAGATACATGATTTTTTCGAAAAAAGGGTCATGCTCTTGGTGGATAAAGAGGTAAATCTCAACTTAGTATATTCTTTATATCCATTTTATATTTTCTTTTGGATGTTTGATTTAATGATAAGAGATGATAAGATAATTTTGATTTTGGACATGCAAGGGTCAAACGATTGAAGCGACTTTAATCCACGATCCGCGGTTGAAAAATGTTCCAAGATATATCTATGACGGTGTATGGTATAAAATTGATAAATTTAAAGTGATCTATCCAACTCTCAGAGAAAGAAACACAACACATCCTTACCAGATAAGAATTATCGAGGAATCTGAGATGATCACTTTAGCAGATGAGGGAGAGGGTGACTTCTATCGATTCAAAGACTTCTTAGACATTAAAAATGGTAGATCGTTAAATGGTTCATCTTTTGGTAAGTACATTCATTTAACCATATTTCCAATTCCAAAGATAATCATATTTACATATATTAATATTAACATATATTTATTTATATTATTACAATATAGATGTATGTGGATGTATAATCGATGTGGAGCATAAACCTAACGATAGTAGTGCCAACGGTTATGATGAAGTACTATTTACACTCATCAATGGCAGGTACTATTTTTTGTTTTAAAGTTTACACTATGTGTTGTTTTATCTCCATATGTTTTTATTGATTTTTACTACATCAATTAGAATTATCATATTTAGATACTAAGAAGATAATAACTTTTGTTATATTTTTTTAATTGTGGAAATAATAGGAATGATAAACTCATGTGTTGTGCAAAAGGATTGTATGCTGACTATTTCATGTATTCTTGGAGATTAAAAGGATGCCATCTCACATACAAAACCGACCCAGTGTTTTGTGTTTTACGTTTTTGGAATGTTGGTGTTATTGGAGGTATGTCTCGATTTTAGACTTTATTCAACTAAATTCTATGATCAAATTTAATTGAACATAGAAACAATGATAGGAAAACCATGCATTGTCAATCGCACTGGCTCATCCAGGATCTTCATAAAACCAAACTTTGCTGGCTTAGAAAATCACAAAACAAAGTAAGTTTTATTAATAAATATTTATAATTTCTTCTTAATATGTTGTGCTCAAAGATATGTTGTTCATATATCCAGCTCTGAATTTGCGGCGTCGTATTATATAAGGAACCTGATGGGACAGAATGATGAAGCCAATCGAACATTTGCATAAGGAGATCAAGGATAAAGTAGTTTCTTATAATTGAAATATATGCATCTTCCTTTTTATGTATTAACTTTTGTATTATGTTATTTACTTTGGTTGTACTCAGTATTTTACTTCTGTTTAGATAATTAACTTTGGCATGTTTTTATAGTCCACTTATTCAATTTCAATCGTCGAAACATCTAACTGTATAAGGAAATGCATATATGCATTATACTTATTACTTTCCACTGTTGATTATAAAATCTACTAATTAACCAAATTATAGGGGAATTATATCAAAGAAACTAAATTAGGAATAAATATCTTTTTAATTACTATTGTAATTAAACGCAATCACAACAACTAACAAAATTATCTTTCTTCCTCTTATTCTCTACTTTTGGGCTGATTATAGTTTCAACTATCCGCAGTTTCTCTAAACATACTGTTAAATCAGTGACTATGAAACGCAGGAAAGATGAATGTGAGAACAAAACTCCTAAATCTCCACAATTTCCAAACTTAGAGAAGAAATTTCGGATAACTCCATCTTCTGAAAAGGAGAATCCACCACAACCATTTATTGGATCTAAAAATACAGTCCCTATTAAATCTGCATTTCGTGCAGTGTTGAAGGATATTACAAATACCACTGAAAATAATAAAAGTGTTAGCAAATCTACACAACAGCCACAGAGAAGGTCAGCACATGAAAAAAATGGGACAAAAATTCCTTTAACATCATCCACTTCAAGAAAAGAACTCCATGGTATGTAACTCTTTACTATATATAATATAGATTGTACATAATAATCTAATAACATAAATTCAAATCATTTTTTTATTGTTTGTCAGGTCCTGTTCATCCATCTCCTAAAAATATTGGATCTAATAATATAGTCCCTATCAGTTCTGTATACGTTCGTCTGTTTAAGGATTTAACAAAAAAAGGTTACAGTAATACAAGTGTTACTTTTCCTTTAGACCGATCACAAAGGATGTTACCATATGAAAATGATATCAGAATCAATAAACTAACACCATCGGCTTCAAGAAAAATCCTCCAAGGTATGTACCTCTTAATTATAGATTATAGATAATTATTTAACTCCATTAATCCATATTATTTCTTATGTTGCTAAGGTTCTGGATATGCACCTCCTACCAATATTTATTTTGTAGATACCCCGTGCACACCTAATGTATGCATTTCTCCAATCCGGCGTTTGTCGTCTCTTACGAATGAAGCAAGGATTAGTCCATATTCAAAAGGTTATATTTACGTATAATCATATAATATTTTTGTTATTCACTGAATACTTTATAATTTAGTTCTAATACACATTCTTATCCTATGCAAAATATATATACAGGAAATGGATCAAATTTCTCTGAAATCATTGACACTCCAAGCAGAGATTCTGTAAATACTAATCAAGCAGGCAAGATGAATAAAGGAGTTACCT
This sequence comes from Camelina sativa, assembly GCF_030686135.1. Lineage (NCBI taxonomy): Eukaryota > Viridiplantae > Streptophyta > Magnoliopsida > Brassicales > Brassicaceae > Camelina > Camelina sativa. The sequence goes on along the minus strand of NC_141894.1, from coordinate 14,166,721 downwards.
TGGATGTCTATACTCAAAATACAACTCATTCGTTGCTACCAAGTATCATAGATCCAAGCCACGACATCAGTAAAAAACAACAAACTAGATTCGGTAAACAATTTTTTTACAAATTATTTAGGGTGATTATAGTAATCTATTCTACTCAAAATCTTGAAAAAGAGTTTATTTTACTAACCCCTATTTTTAAAAGCAGGCAAAGTATGTGTTTCTTCAACTTATCCTTCTGAGGATAACAATACTATCAGTAAATTCAGAGATTTAGACAACACATCTGATCAAGAAGAGAACTCGGAACTTGAGGATTTTGAAAGTGGTATAGTACAGGATTGTCTCTACTAATTTTCACTCAATAGTTATTGAATTCATTATATATATCTAATTAATGTTGTATAACAGATGATTCAGAAGCTGAATATGAACAACAAGTCTTTGATTGTAGTAGTCAAGAAGATGAACCTCATGACCCATCTGATGCTATTGAGTCTGACTCTGATTCAGAGCCGATTACACAAACCATTGAAGATAAACATAAAGAGGCTAAATGTCGTTATCATTTCCTAAACCTTTTTGATGAGGCTATTCAAAAGGTGTTTGGTAAACCTAATTCAACTGTGAAGGACAATATCAATTTGAAGGAGAAACAGAAGACGAAAAACACAAAAGACGGTATAGTTATCAGAATTTTCTTTTTTTTTCTATATATATATCGGATACTGATTTTCAAACATAATTAATAAACTGTTTTTTTATAAATTCAGCTTATGAAGATGACGGTGATCCTGTCCACACATGTAAGGATTGTGGTGCTATTTTCTGGTATGGTGAAAGATTAAATCGGAGGAAGAATACAAAAACACCAATATACAGTGGATGCTGCATGCATGGACAAATTCAACTACCTACGTTTAAAGAATCTCCAGCTTTGCTTTTGTGGTTATTAACATCTGATGATGACTTAGCCAAACATTTCCGAGAAAATATCAGAGCTTATAACATGATATTCTCATTTACCTCTATAGGAGGTAAAGTTGATCGTTCAGTAAAGAAAGGTCGAGGTCCTTCTATGTTTGCTCTGCAAGGCGAAAATTATCATCTAATGGGTTCTTTGAAACCAAAACCTGGCGACTATCCAAAGTTTCAACAGTTATATATTGTTGATACTGAAAATGAAGTAGCAAACCGAATGAATATAATGAGGTAATTCCTGAATACAAAATATTATTGGTAATATAGTTTTTCTTTTGATTAATTTACTGTATTTGATCCTTTCTAATACTAATTCTATTTTCAGTAAAGGTAAAGATGATGAGAATCCATCTGAAAAGAGAAAGTTCAAAAAGGAAATTGTTGAAAAACTGCAGAAGATGTTGAATGAAATAAATCCTTACGTACAGCATTTTCGTTATGCAAGAGATAGGTTTGCTTTGGAAAAAGAAAAAGCAAATTTCCATATGCGAATCGTCTCTACACGTGAGAAAGATGGCACCAAATATAATTTGCCTACTGCTTCTGAAGTTGCTGCATTGATACCTGGAGATTTCCATACCGAAATGAATAAGCGTGATATAGTGGTTGAAATGCAATTTGGTAAGTTGAAAAGGATTCATGAGTGTCATATATCTTATCTTGCTTTGCAATATCCTCTTTTATTTCCACTCGGTGAAGATGGATACACATTGGGTTTGAAAAAGAGGGTTAAAAAAGGATCAAAGAAGAAGAAGCGAAAGGATATAAGTATGAGGCAGTGGTACGCGTATAGGCTACACGAGAGGAAAGATGAGAAACATATATTATTCCGGTCTAAGCGTTTATTTCAGCAGTTCTTGGTTGATACGTATACTATGATTGAGTCTAATCGTCTCCGGTACCTAAAAAAAAACCAGAAGAAATTAAGGAGTTCAAACATAGAGGAGATTCAGCTCGCAGCGGATGAAGGAGAAGATGATCTCACAAATCGTGGTAACAGAGTTGTTATTCCACCTTCTTTCACCGGTGGACCAAGTTATATGAGGCAAAATTATTTGGATGCTATGGCTACATGTAAACATTTCGGTTTCCCAGACCTTTTTATAACCTTCACTTGCAATGCTAAGTGGCCAGAAATCACAAGATTCGTCAATCAGAGGAATTTGAAAGCTGATGATCGACCGGACATCATTTGCAGAATTTTTAAGCTGAAACTAGAGAAGTTTATGGATGATTTAACTAAGAAACATATATTGAGGAAAACAGTTTCAGGTAAACCTCTTCCACTAAAATCTTGAATTTTAAAATATTAAATCATTTTTAATTGAAAATGATTAAATTTATAAACATAATCTGTTTTGCAGCTATTTATCAGATTGAGTTTCAGAAAAGAGGTCTTCTTCATGCTCATATTATTGTTTGGATGGATAAAAAACATAAGTTCCCAACAGCCGATCATATTGACAAGATAATTTCTGCTGAAATTCCAGATAAAGATGAAGATCCAGAACTCTACGAAGTTGTCAAAGAATGTATGATTCATGGTCCCTGTGGAAGTGCGAATATGAACTCTCCGTGTATGGTTGGAGGAAAATGTTCAAAGTTCTATCCTAAGGAGTTTGTTGATACAACAAACTTAGACAGAGATGGATATCCAATTTATAGGAGGAGGGATGATGGTCGTTTTATAGAGAAGAATGGTTTCAAGTGCGACAATACATATGTCGTCCCATACAACAGAAAACTTTCTCTAAAGTACCGAGCTCACATTAACGTGGAATGGTGTAACCAAACTGGATCGGTCAAGTACTTATTTAAGTATGTGCACAAAGGTCAAGATCGTGTTACTGTATCTGTTGAGGCAGGTCAAGAAGAGGATGAAACAGAGTATACCTCCGACGGTGTCAATATTAACTCATCCAAAAAAAAGGATGATGTTCAAGATTTCTTTGACTGGTTTATCTATCTAAAACATGTTTAAATAGTTCTATAAGATGATACCCCGTCAAATGAATTGAATGATATGAAATTTTTCCATTTTGCAGATATGTTTCCGCATGTGAAGCTTTCTGGAGGACGAATCAGTATCCTATACACTATAGAGCAACACCTGTTGTCAAACTTACATTTCATGAGGAAGGAAAGCAACCTCTTTTCTACAAAGATGGCGACAAGCCAACTACCGTATTAAATCGCCCAACTCTTGATCACACGATGTTTACCGCTTGGTTTGAGTTGTGTCTAAGGGATGAGGAAGCAAGAAAGCTTACATATGAACAGATTCCAAATAAATACATCTATGATAAAAAGGAGAAAGAGTTTCGTCCGAGAGGTAGAACTGGTTTCTCTATTGGGCGAATCAATTATGTGCCACATAATTTAGAAGATTCATACCATCTTCGAATTTCATAAACAGCAAAAAAGGTCCTACCAGTTTCAACGACATTAAAACTGTCAAAGGTGTTCTTTATAAAACCTATAAAGAGGCATGCTTCACTCTAGGTTTGCTAGATGATGACAAAGAGTATATTGAAGGCATAAAGGAAGCTAATTTTTGGTGTTCATCAAAGTTTTGTCGTAGACTTTTTGTGATAATGCTTATATCTGAAAGTTTAACTTCTCCTAAAACTGTATGGGAAGAAACATGGAAAATCCTTTCAGAAGATATTGAGAGAAAAGAAAAACAGAGGAGACAACGTCCAGGTATATTTTTACTTCTATATCCACCAATAATTTGACTATATATTATTTATTAAATATATGATAGCTTATTTTCATTTCTCTAACCATATGAGTAAATATTGTTTTCGTTAGACTTTTGTTTGTCAGACACGGAAAAAAAGAAATTGCTACTAAGAGAGTTACAGAAGCTAATGAAAAGAAATGGATGTTCATTGCAAAAATACAAGCTTATGCCACACATATCTCTTGAAGATGTAACATTGCCTAATCAGTTGATACTGGATGAACTCAACTACAACCGTGAGGATTTAGCAAAGAAACATGATGGTTGGAAAAAGATGCTAACAGAAGAACAGAAGAAGATCTATGATGAGATAATGGAAGCTGTAATCAATGACAAAGGTGGTGTATTTTTTTTATATGGATTTGGAGGAACAGGGAAAACATTTTTGTGGAAAGTATTGTCTGCAGCAATAAGATCAAACGGTCATATTGTTCTCAATTCGGCATCTAGCGGTATTGCCTCTCTACTACTGGAAGGAGGAAGAACAGCTCACTCTAGGTTTGCCCTTCCTTTAAATCCAAATGAAACTTCTACTTGCAACATGTCAAGGAGCTCAGAACTTGGTGCGTTGGTTAAAGAAGCAAAGTTAATCATATGGGATGAAGCTCCAATGATGAGTAAATACTGCTTTGAGACATTAGACAGAAGCTTGAAAGATATTATGAGGAGTAAAGAAGACAAATTGTTCGGAGGAAAAGTTGTCCTTTTTGGAGGTGATTTCAGACAAATTCTTCCCGTTATTGTTGGCGCAGGAAGGGAAGCGATTGTCAATGCATCATTAAACTCTTCATACTTATGGAATCAGTGCAAAGTTTTAAGATTGACAAAGAATATGAGGTTGCTTCAAGACATTGGTAAACAAGAGGCCAGCGAGATAGAAGAGTTTTCTAAATGGATACTCGCAGTTGGAGAAGGAAAAATTAATGAGCCTAATGATGGTGTGTGTGAAATAGATATCCCACAAGAGTTACTTATTCCAGAGGGTTCCTCTCCGTTAGAGTCAATCATTGAAGCTGTTTACGGAAAGAACTTTGCCACTCAAAAAGATCCTAAATTTTTCCAAGAACGAGCTATTCTTTGCCCTACGAATGAAGATGTCAATTCTATCAATGATGTCATGTTATCAAGTCTAAACGGTTAGTTCATCTTTATTCGTCCTTTAGTTATTGTTAGTAATCATACACACTTAATTCATCAAATTATTTTATTTAGATTTTGTTTTTTCTTATTTTTACAGCTGAAGAAAGAATTTATCTAAGTTCTGATTCAATTGACCCTCAAGATAAACGTGCTCTGAAAAATAAAGTTTACTCACCATATTTTCTAAATACCATTAAGGTTTTGGGTATACCTTATCATAGGCTTCGTTTGAAAATAGGTTGTCCGATTATGTTAATGAGAAATATTGATCCGCATGGTGGTTTAATGAATGGTACAAGACTGCAGATCACCCAAATGGCGGACCATGTTTTGCAAGCTCGGATTTTAACTGGTATGCGAGTTGGTAAGATAGTTCTCATCCCTAGGATGTTGATATCACCATCAGATACTAGGTTGCCTTTCAAAATGTGCCGAAGACAGTTCCCAGTGTCAGTTGCTTTTGCAATGACTATCAATAAGAGTCAAGGTCAATCTCTGGAAAATGTTGGTATATACTTGCCTAGACCCGTTTTCTCCCATGGTCAGTTATATGTAGCAATGTCAAGAGTTAAATCAAAGTCTGGATTGAAGATGTTGATAACAGATGCTGAGGGAAAACCTCAAACAAAGACCACCAATGTTGTTTTTAAAGAAGTTTTCCAAAATCTTCACTAGGAAATGGAATGGTACTTACTCCCTAAATTCTAGGTATATTATAATTTCGTTTTATTAATATATATGTTACTAACTCTATATTTATTCTAATTTGCCCTACAGAGAAAATACAACACATGGTTGAATGGGTTAATGACGGAATATGGTACTTTCATGACTATATGAGTCATTTCTACTCTTACTATTATTTTTATTTTATTTTATTATTGTTTACTTTGGATATTAAACATTCATAAACACAAATTATTATTATTGTTTAGAATCTTAAAACACAAACCAACAAAACTATAGTCCGATATTGCTTTCTGCGTAATCCATTACGAACCTACTATCCGATATTGTCCAATATATACCCTCTAACATATCTACTATTCAATATACTCTTTGTCTGTCTGATTTTGTAAGCAGCTATATTATGCAAAGTATGAGATTATATAAAGCGACTGAATTAGTTTATTACCGATTACGTTTTTATTTTAACTTCGATAATAAGATAGATTACCTAACTCAGATAAGAAAAAGGTTAAAAAAATTTAATCCCGTGCTGTAGTACGGGTTATCCCCTAGTTATATATTATACTCAAATATCAGGAAAATAGTGTTTTCCAATAAAAATAGTGTACACTCTTCTTGTTATGGACATTAGCACTAAGCTGATGAGCGTTCCTTTACCAAATCCCATTTAGCACTAAATTCAAGAAGACATGAGTGTTTTATTTTATTTTTGATGTGCATCATTTTAAAAGTCAGCCGTAATTGATATAGAATCTCACATGTTGTAATCAATGCCGTGGATATGACAGAGTTGTTCTCACATGAGTTGTTACCAATCTGTTGAATGTTTTGAAGATTTCATTAACCCAAATCAACAATCTAATAAACTTTTGACATGTCCGATTCCGATAGAGTTAAGTGATAAATATCACTTGGAATGAGGAGAGGCTAAGGCTTTACATTTTTTTTTTTTGTCAAATCCTAAGGCTCTACATCTAGGCTTTAATAAACTAGTTTGCTAGTGGAAATGTGTTGTTATGGACTAAAACCAACAATACAAAAACGTGTATAGGCGAAGTGACGAAGAGGATTTGGGCATCAATATTTTGGGGGATTATAATTGTTATGTTCATAAAGTAAGATAAATATTAGTTGTAGATGATGATAAACTAGGACCATTTACAACCTCATTCTATTTTAGAGAAAAAACTTCTTCAACCTTACATTTTCATCTCCAAAATAGATATCTCTATATTTGATATATCTATTTATAAAGAAACAAAGTTAGTTATTAATTATAATTTCATATTTAAATTTATAGATAACTATGTGAATTATATAGTTAAATAATATTATAAAATACAACAATAACATATATTACATAGAAACAGAAAATCCAAGACAACAAAAAGTACAAACAACATAGCGAAGAATTATTTTGTTTTTGGGTTGAATTGATTTAACAATAAAATTTGAAATACATAATGAGTACTTAAATTCAAAATTAATATAAAATACAATAATAATTAATAAATGTTGTGTAATGTAATTTTGTTCTATAACCAATTTTAAATAAAAATATATGGTAATTTTTTGCTTATTTCTTATATAGAATATTTGGGCTGATTTTGTAATTTCAATTAAAAAAGGGGTCATCAACAAATCAATATTTATATACAATACTGTACTTCAAATATTACTTTTTTGAAGTTTAAAATAGATTATCTGTTGGAGGAAAACTAAACACCAAATTGGAACAAAAAATATAAAAAAATAGGTGGGAAATGCTCTCATATTTGTCTTACTGAATCTAAAGGGCGGAAGTTTTCCATATCCTATGCAAAAAAAAATTGTATGTATTTTTCCCATTTTTATGAATTTTATATCTCCTCACTCTAAAATTCATCTTTTTTTTTTTTTTACAATTTTTGCAAGCTTAATTAAATTAAACGGGTTTAAATTCTTTCGTAGATTAACTCCTCACTTTAACGAAAATTCACATATATATTCCAAAAATTATAGAAACGAAAGAAAGTGAAACTGGGTTTGGAATTATAACTAACATTTTTTAATGTGAAAATAATGTGTCGGCGAGGTTAAAAAACAAAGATATGTTGTTTGATCTTTTGAAAAGATGAGACCGATCAATATATGTAAAGGTAGGTGCAAAACCACGTCATCCACCCATGAGTATATTTGGTAAATTTGACATTTGACATTTGACATTTAAGTTAACCAGTAAGAAAATGAGCAATTAAAATTTGACATTTGACTAATGACTAATGACTATGAGTTAACGCGTAATTAGAAAGAATACACAATGACTCTATGACTATGACTGTCTGTGCTTATTAGATATTAGATTCTGAGCTGGCATCATCTCTCTATTCATCTTCACTATTATATAATCCCATTCTTTGTCCTCTCTTCTCTTTTCATATCAATTCCATTTCAATCTCTTTTGCTCATACAGATTTTATTATTTGTTAACTCAAAAAAAACACACACACAAAATGAGAAGCTTTCTCTACCTACTCGTAGTAGTGTCCCTCTTCTCATCATATGTTAACGCATGTGACCGATGTCTTCACAGTTCTAAAGCATCTTATTTCTCATCTGCCTCTGCTCTCTCTTGTAAACATTCCTATCTTCTCTCATTACTTCTTTTAAAACTACTTGTTTCTTTCTTTTCTCATGTCTTGATGTGTTTTCACAGCCGGAGCTTGTGCTTATGGCTCTATGGCTACCAGTTTCTTCGCCGGACACATTGCGGGAGCTATACCTTCCATTTACAAAGATGGTGCTGGCTGTGGAGCTTGCTTCCAAGTCAGATGCAAGAACCCCAAGTTGTGTACCAGTAAAGGAACCATTGTGATGGTCACAGACTTGAACACGGGCAGCCAAACCGATCTTGTCCTTAGTAGTAGAGCTTTTAGGGCTATGGCTAAGCCTAGTGCTGGTGCTGACAAGTATCTTCTCAAACAAGGCATCGTCGACGTTGAATACCAAAGGTTCCATTCTTGAAACACCTAAATTTTTGGTTTTTTTTTTAATGGTCAGTTGATTTATTCGTACTAATGAAAAAATTTTGGAAATCAAAATAGAGTTCCTTGTAATTACGGTAAAAGGAATTTGCAAGTGAGAGTGGAAGAAGCAAGCAAAAAGCCAAATTACTTGGCGATAAAGCTTTTGTACCAAGGAGGCCAAACCGAAGTGGTAGGTATCGACATTGCTCAAGAGGGTTCGTCACAGTGGAGTTACATGACTAGAAGCCACGGAGCGGTGTGGGCTACTGACAAAGTACCAACCGGAGCTCTACAGTTTAGGTTCACGGTGACAGGGGGGTACGATGGCAAAACGGTTTGGGCAAAGAGGGTTCTTCCGGCCTCATGGAAAGCGGGGATGATCTACGACGCCGGGGTTCAGATCACCGACATTGCTCAAGAAGGTTGTGATACATGCAGTCACATATGGCACTGAATCATTACAATTCTTCTTATTTAGGCAAACAACAAACATGTACGATTCGATTATATATTAGAATTTATTTATACGAAACAAGAGGACTAAGAAGATCTATATATGTGTTATATGTACACGGTACACTACTCAAGAACCAAAGTTCAATCTAAAAAAACTAGAGTCACTATACATTGCAAATATGCAAGCAAATTAAAAAAAAAAAAAAAATCCCATGCATTTCTCGTAATTAAAGAAGTTAATCAATTATTAACACCCTTAAAAAGTGCTTTCCTTTTGCCTCCTCCAAGAAGTGTACCTTATTAGATTTGGGCTAAACTTGGAACATAATTCAAAAGAATTGAGCAATAAGACCTTGACATAGTCACGCAAACACGATTATCCACATATTGTATGTGATTAGTTTCTCCCACAGCCACAGTGTATATGAATTTGTAACGATTCCCGTTATTGCAACACACTAAAACTTTTTCTTGCTCATCGGCCAAGAAACTCATCATCCCGTCAGCAAACAGTAACTGCTTACAACTCCAGTTGGTTTTCACTGTAAAGAACTTGCTCCATGACATGACTTCACCGATACTAGTTGTCCCCCATACATGTAATTCTTCTAACTCAGCGTCATAATCAAGATAACCTACCAGACAGAGCTGCTCTTCTCTGATCACTGATAAAGCAGCAACCACGTAGGTGAACGGCTGAGGAAGAGACATATAACACAATAAGTATTTATGATATCCCTCCGACCTCTTATTCGTAACCCAGTAAGTATTTCCGTTCACAGACACGCCACGATGATTTGGGTTTAAACACCTGATTTGCTTCATTTCATTGGTTAAACTTCTCTGATTTTTTTTTTTACAAATTGAATTTGAAAATACAACAGTATCTATGAGCGTATATTCCTTGAGTATATATTATATTTCTTTTATTAATTTCCTTTATGAAGATATGATATTGATAATTAGGAATTTTTGGTTGGAACGTTTATTTTTTATGGCAACTAATTAAGTTACGGTTTCTGCCTGTAAATGGTATTTCTATAATTAAAGTTTCCGAAATAATTTGTTTGGTATTTTAATATTTACTAATTGATTAAGATAACACTAATTTTGTTAGTTTCCTAACTTGCAGGCACCAAAAATATTCTCGCAACTACTATAGTTTTGTTTTAGAAAATCTATTTAAGTTTCATTTAATATTTAGTATTTAAGATTTAATAAATATATGACCCAATAATCCATTTATAGTTTTCGGATATTTCGTTACCAAATCCGAGTACCTTGATTTCGGTTTTGTTTATACATTTGACCCTATAGAATTTTTTCCAAACATTTCTTCACCACCCAAAAACTCCCCAATCTTATTTTTTTTCTTACTGTTCCTCAAGAACAATATCAAAGATCTTTGATCTAGATCGATGGAATCATCTTCCAGTCACATGGTATGCGTTCACTCATAACAGATTTGTAAAATTAGTGTATATATTTTATGATTTCAAGCGTGTATGAATCTTATGTGTTTAAGCGCAGACATGTCTCTTGAAGATAGAATCTCCTATGCGGGGATGGAAGAAATCCTTGGAAAACTTACTCAAGACTATTAATGGTTTCATAATCTATATCACTTTTCTCCTTTAATTAACTTTACAATTTATCATTCATTTTTTACACTATCTTCACATTTTTTCTTTCCCTGAATAGCTAATATTTTTTACACTATATTTCACTTTTTTTGCTGTGACATGTTCAATTTCTTTGTTATATTAATCGATATTGTAACCACTTTGTTAATATTGGACTCTTTTATATACTATACTTCCACAAATTGTTTAACGAATATATTTTCATAATTTTATTTTCACAGATGTGAGTTTTATGATTGACAAGCGAAGCAAAACGGTATATGTAACTGGGAAAATCGATCCACAGATAATACTTGAAAAGATTACAAAATCAGGCAAAAATGCTGTTATAATTTGGAGCAACAGTGGAACGAATAAGCAGCCAGAAAATCGAAAAGACCTTTTGATGGAACAATATACGTCCGGTTACATGAATGCTCCTAACGGTTTCTCAAATTATCCTCCACCTAATTATTGGATGAATCAACCGCCACCATACATGAATGCTCATCCATTACCATATGTACAACAGTTCCATCCGCATCCACCAGCACCGGCACCATACAAGTTCCACCAGAGTGAGCCGGTGGCTAAGAGTTTTCCGCCTACACCACCACCGCCGAAGAACTTTGTTATGGGAGATTTGCAACAAGGATGCAAGATCATGTAAAAAGTTCTAAATTATTAGTAGTATTAGATAGAGGCTTAACTAGACGTACGATGTGTTGCATAATTTTATGTAATTTTCGTTCGTTAATCGTCAAAACCCATTTTCTTGAACTGCTTTATTTTGGGATCTTTATGAATCTACAAATATTTGTGCTCTTCTTCTTTATCGTTCATTTATTTGAACCTTTTGTTGTGACCCCATCTCGTTTGTATTATAATCCATAAAATAACTCAAGCAAAGTTGGTTAGTATTAAGTAAAGTTAATACATGTAAGCAAAGTTGATTAGTATTAAGTTTACCCAACCAAAGAAAATCTTAATCCTGATCAATATGAAAGTTCCTAAAGAAACAAAAAAAACAAAAGAGACTTGGATAGATTGGTGGGAGAATTACAAAGTCAATCTTGGAACAGAAAGAAAAAAAAACTCTTGGAACATGATTCAGAAGAAGTGCTTAGTGCTTTCCTATTGCCTTCAACAAGAAGTGTATTTTATTAGATTTGGGCTAAACTTGGAACATAATTCATAAGAACCGAGCAATATGATCTTGACGTAGTTACGCAACAATGATCATCCACATCTTGTATCTGATTAGTTTCTCCCACAATGTATAAGAAATTTTTGTCGATCCCGTTATTGCAACAGACTAAAACTTTGTTTTGCTCATCGGCCAAGAAACTCATCATCCCGTCAGCAAACAGATCCCAACTCCAATTGGGTTTCACTGTAAAGAACTTGCTCCATGACATGACTGAACCGATACTAGTTGTCACCCATACATGTAATTCTTCTAGCTCAGCGTCATAATCAAGATAACCTAACAGACAGAGCTGCTCTTCTCTAACCACTGATAAAGCTGCAACCAAGTAGGGGAACGGCTGAGGAAGAGACATACTTTGAACTTCCTCTGTTGAAAAATCAAAACATAGTAAGAATTTATGATATCCCCACGGCCCCTTACTTATAGGAGCCCAATAATTATTTCCTTTCAAAGACACGCCGCGATCATTTGGCTCTAAACCCCATTCAGTAGTCACACCAAGAACCCTCCAAGAATCATTGGTGAAGTCATAGATTTCGTACTCGTAATTGTAGATACCACCAACAGGGTCTTGACGATCCACTCTCAAGACTTTGTATTTCTTGCAGGAAGATCTGTTGTCGTAACCAAGAGCATACGAGTCTGATTCCTTGAAGAAGTTGTTTCTAGGTTTAATAAACTTGGTTTCTCCTGAACACGGATTCCAAATCTCTAGTCTATTCTCCTTAAAGGTGGATAGCAATAATAAGCCATCACAGTGAAAGACGTTACAGATGTGTGGATCTTTAAGGTATAGTTGAGATGTTAACTTAAGAGATGGAGCAACGTTGTTGTTAATTCCATGGAGATTGAACCTCGCTAAGTAAACCTTATCACCGGTCAACATGGTAACCATAGACTCCTTTGGTGCATTAGCAGAGTGAATCTTAGCAAAGCTCCCAGATTTCAATAGAGCATCCCATCGTTTTGACGTTGAACGCAATCGTGCCAGAGATTTAGCCGGAACCCTAGAGAGTATCTCTTCTTGCAAATCCACCGGAAGAGTTCCCCACTCCATAGAGACTTGTGGTTAAATAACTTTGTCAATCGAAACCAAAATCTGTAATATGTACTAATTAGAATACGTGATTACGTGAAGCGAGAGATGGAGAGCGATGGAGAGAGAGCAAGGTAGCCCCAACTACAAGAAAGAAAGACCTATTCTCTAAAAAAAATTAATATATTTGCACTAATAAGTACGCAGCACAAAGTATACAATTTGTTAAAATTATTACGAAACAACAAGAATTTTAGGAAACTGGAAAAAAAAAATGACAAACATCTTAAAATAGTAATTTTCCTAACCAATGGGTTGGCAAAATCAATACGGTAATTAAGCTTAGTGAATAGATCTTCATGACATGACCAAACAAGATTTGGAAAAGAGAAGAATAGGTCAGCAGTGCTCGACGTCGCGATTGAGTAAACTGAAAAGTTTTGCCTTGAAGATTGCTTCTTGGATGAAACATTATATGAAAGTGCCTAAAAGATAACAAGAAAAAAGAGATTGAATAGATATGTGTACCTTGTTGGATTTGATCAAAACTTGGCACATAATTCAGAAGAAGCGGGCAAGATAATTCGCTTGTATAGTTCCGACTATTAGGATACACTTGTATGTACTTATTACAACACAAGACAGGTTCGTTCTTCTCGTCAGCCAAGAAACTCACCTTATCAGAAATGTCATATTCTCTATTAAGACTAACGACAACATTCACTTTTAAGAACTTGACTCCACGACACAACTGGTTCAATACTAATTTTTGTCACCCATACAGACAAAGTTGATCTTCTCCAACCACTAACACCACGAGGACATTCATGAGGAAGAGACAGACTTCAAAATTTCTCTGTTGAGAAATCAAAACTTAGTAAAAATTCATGAGATGGCTGACACTTACTAGAAGCAACCCAATATGTATTTCCCTTCACAGACACGTCGTGAGACTACTTGTAAATGCCATTCCGTAGTCTTACCAACAAACCTTAAAAAAATCGTTAGTGAACGTAATAGATTTTGTACTCATAATTGTAGTTATCACGAATATAGAGCTTATGATCCATCCTCAAGACTTTTTATTTCTTGCAGGAGTCATTGTTTTCGTAACCGAGAGCATAGTAGTCTGCTTCCTTGTAAAAGATGTATCTACGTTCAATCCACTTGGTTTCTCCTGAACAAGGATTCCAAACCACGATTCTATCTTCCTTGGTGGTGCATAGCAATACGCCGTCACAGTGAAAGACCTTACGTACATATAAATTTTTGAACATCTGAACTTCGGATCTTTAGAGTAGAATTGAGATACTACCTTAACAGATGGGGGAACGTTGTTGTCAGTTCCACGGAGATTGGCCTAAAACACGTCAACATGATAATCAGAGACTCCTTTGGTGCATTAGCAGAGTGTATCTTAGCAAAGCTCCCAGATTTCAATAGAGAGCGTTCCATCTTTTCGATGTTGAACGTGATCGTGCCAAAGATTTAGCCGGAACCCTTCCAAACCTTTAATCTAGCTTATGTTTATCTTCTCTTTGAAGAAGTTTGGGAATTCTACTTTGTCAAAATCTGATGGAAATGATCTGAGTAGAAAGATAGTTTGTAGATACATGGAACAGCTTAGACTGGAATATGCTTGGATATATCTAAAACCTAAACGAAATGAAAGTTCCTAAAATATAAACAAGAAACAGAGACCTATCATAAATCACAAAAATCTCTTAACTAACAACTATCATACAATCATCTGCTCCAAGATGAGATATTGCAGCGCGATCGAATACTTGGCACTTTTCTCGGATTCACCATTACTTGTCAAGAGAAACGAACCATCACCATGACCATGACCTTCATCACACACAAATGAATATCACAAAACTAAACGTCACAAAACGTTGCAATGTTTCTAATTACAAAAAAAAAACTTTTGTCAACCTTTTATCGTAAAGATCTTCGTGATCCATCGTTTGTATATGAACAACGACCTCGGGGAATCTCCATGGTTAGTCTCAGATAAAACAAGCTCACAAAAGGCTTTCCTACTAAAAAAAAAAACAAACACTCAATACAACTCTTTACCATTTGAGAGAAAAGGCTTCACTCACTTACTTAGCATCAACTATAGCATTGTGGCATAGAGCAAGAGTCCGAACCATCGCCATGTCTCTAGCCCGAGAACTCGTTACCGAGTTCCTAAAATCGAAAAAACTCAAATCAAACCATTGAGAAAAATCTTGAAAAACCAATGTGTGTGTGTGTGAGAGAGAGAGAGAGTGGGGGAAGCTTTACAATTGGGTAAAGTAATCACCAAAATCATCGATTATAACAGCAGATGGTGAATCAACAACATGATGAAGATGAAACGCAGCAAAGTACTTCCTGATTTCTTCATCATTATCCACATATCTTCAAAGTAGACAAATCACAAATTGAATCATTCGTCTAAAACTAAGCTTTAAGTAAATTGATTTTGTGTTCTTTACTTACTTCATCTGGATTCGATTGAATACATCAGAAGAAGGATCGATTCCCTGAGAAGAATTCGAGTCTAGATTCCATAAAAAAGCTCAGAGAAATTTCAAAGCAAAGCAACGATGAGAGAAAAGGTTTACCTGAGAGAGAAACGGAGGATTGGATTCGATTTTTTTCCGGTGACAGATGAAGACGACGCGAGAGTCTGTAGAAGCACTCGCGACATTGAGAGCTAACTGAAAAAGCAGAGAGGTTTTGCCTCTGTAGCGAAAACAACAGCGAGTGAGTGAGTTAGAGAGCAAAGAGAGGATCAATTTTTTAAGGGAGAAGCGTCGGAGGAAGAAGAAAGTACGAGGAAACTGGACCGGAGAGGAGAGTAAGATTATCCCGCCGGCGATTCACGTCGCCGTTGCTCAGCTTCGTCGGAAAAAATCTCTCCACCATTTGTAAACAATTCGTCTACTGAGATTCAATTTTTTTTTCTTAAGACGAAGTAAACCGGAGAAAAACTTCGGTTTTGGTTTAATTTGAACGCAAATTTCGATTCGGTTAAGGGTAATATTCGGTTATTTATAACAAACCAATTCGGTTTTTGCTCTCACAATTTTTTTCTAACTACAAAGTACAAACTATAAAACAAATCCTTTATTAGTGCAAAAGATTCTTCATGGGATCATCCTGATGCATTCTTTTCATTCTATATGCTTCCATCTCTTCAGGTGTAACCTGGAATTTTAATAAACACAAATGTGTCATTACCTCAGTTTACACAAATTCTCTCTAACTTTGATCAATGTGTTGTGATTGATGATATGCATACCTGATCATTCCATTGGACGTTGTATTTGCGTTTTCTTTCATCTTTCTCCTCTCTCTTTCTCTCATCCTCCTAGTTGCAAAACCAAATGACATTAGCCTAACCGCGCAACATAATAATAAAGGACCAAAAAAGTTGTTATTGATGATGATATATTCATACCTTCTTTAGAGCTTCCGCGAGTTTGTTCTGGTCAAGAACCAGACCTTCTTGCGTTTCACTTCCCCAAGTCGCGAGTCTTTTCTCTGTTACTGTACCGGACGTCTCTGCATTCATCCACATTGCCATCACACTCATCAATAAGGCGCTATATGTAAAGACCAACAAACAAACCCATACAACTACATAGAAAGGTGCAGTACTAACCATAAGAATTTGTTTTTCTTTCGATATTGGTTTTCATCAGATCTGCAGTTTCCTTAGCCGCCTCGATTCCTGCAACTCCAGTACAATAGCTGTTCTTGATCGTTTGCTGACAACATTTGTATCCCCATTGGTGATCTTTCCACCACGAACCCCATACACTTGTGTGGTTGTTTATATAAACATCTTCCTCATATTTGCTTTTAGGTACCGATGATTCCTGTAAAACACACACAAAACAAAGACAATGAAACTAACCATGTCTGACAGAAACAATAGCCATGCCCCTTTACTTATGTTGCTCAGATTAAAGCTGAAACGTTTGACAATATACTGATGAATTCTGAAGTTAACGAGTATGCAGAAAGACTAAAACTGCAACAAGAGTGAATAATAGATAAGTAGTCCATATAGTAGTACCATTCCTTTGATAACTCTTCCACAACGGTCATATTCGACTTCTCTCTCGCTTTGTCCTAGTAAAAGCTCCCTTGGGATTTCTTCCTCAGATGCAGCATTTCCATATTTCTCCAAAATGGTTTCTTTCATCTGTTTCTTCAGTTTTTCCTTTGCTGCTTTATAATTCTTGAATAACAGCTCAGCTTGAGAAGGAGCAGCTTGCATGCTGATCTCCGCTTGGCCTTTCTCAAATGATTCCCACGCGTGAACATTGAGCTTCTTGAAGTCTAGGGCTTGACCAGTCATTCTGTATTGATTGTCTCCCTGGCACATTTCAAGATTACTATTATTAGAGATCAATGTAAATGAAGCTGCAAAAATCTTAAGTCCCGGACACTTACTGAATAGAACTTTTCATATGGATCGGCATTTGGAAGAGGATCTTCACGCATAGACCGGGTTTTGGGATCGTAATAAGCAGAATTGACATCAAGATTCAGAAGATATTTTGCAGTGTCTTCACGTATACGCAAATTCCTGTAAAGAGAAGCACATCACAAGTATATCAATCAAACCAAAACATTATGAGATCATGCTCAAACACTGAGAAAAAATAAGCAAAAATCAGAACATCAAACATACCTAACAGTTCCTGTGCTGCCACCACCTGTTGTTCTGACACGTTTCTCTACTTTAGCAAAGTCCATTTGCTTGCTCTCATCAACTTTGGCTTCATCAAGTTTCAGAGCATCTTCTTCTTCATCATCAACATCACTACAATCTTCATCCACACGCTGCTTTTTACTCTTCTCTTCCAACTTTTTCAGTTGCTGCTCTTTCAAGAACTTCCTTCTCGCTTCATCCCTAGCCTCATACCTCTCAATTACTCGAGCATATTGATTCATATCGTAACCGTTCCATCTATCCCTTTTCCCATCATAATCAAGTTTAAAAGACTCAATCTTTTCATCAGGGGATATATGCTTATTAGTCCACTTTGCTCCTATCTTCCTTGGCCTCTCAATACACAATTTTGTGCTATGTGTCATAGCCCCACAGCTGTAAACAAAGAAACTCAAAACCAGAGACAACACAAATCAAAGAAACTAAAGAAACAACAAAAAAAAAGAGTTTCTTCTTGACCACATTGCTTACTTTTCACAAGCTCCTTTCCTATACTTGTCTGCCTTGAACGTTCTCACTCCTCTATCATACCACGACTTCGTATAGTTAGGATCAGATTTCCAATTCCTCTGATGTTTCAAGCTCTGAGAAAAAAAAAAAAAACACAATCTTTAAGCATTCCTTAATCTAATTGATGTAGAACAGAACACAACTTATGAACATAAACTTACAGGTTTCTCAGCATTAAGATACCACGGAGCAGATGACATGTACTGAGGTATGTGAGGGTTAATCACTTTACCTTCCTCATCAATCTCAGCTGGAGCAAGCCCAGCTTTACGCGCTTCCTCCAATTCTTGCTTCTTTCGATGCTCTTCTCTTGACTTAAACCCAACTACAATCACATTTACATGCCAAGACCATCAATTTCATACATTGATTTAAATACCCATTAATGTACCAAAACCATTCAATCTATATAGACGATAAAGCCAAATCCTTTTAACATAAATTCAAGAACAGAGATGTCAATATTGCAGCAAGAAGAAGAAAACGAACCTGATGCAGTAGCCATGTCGATGTGTTGAAAGATGAAAACTTTTTTTGACAAATTCGATCAAGGGATGCTCAAACGAAGCCGGATTCGATTGTTTCTTTTGATACTTTTCTGTATTCCTAAAAACGTTACGGTAACTAAAAAGACGGACGTCACAAAAAAGAGAAGACGAACTTTCTGGAGAGAAGACGAAGATTCACCACTGAAACGACTTCGTTTAGTCACAATTGATCTTTCACAATATACAAGTCTATTACGAAAACGACGTTGTTTCACTTACCAAAATTATTAAAAGGGATATTTTTTGTTTCTAGCATATAATTTTTGTTTTAAGAAAATTCAAAGTGTCAATTGTATTGATAACATATTGTTAATTGTAAATTTACTAAAATATTAAAAATAAAAAATAAAAAGGTAAAAATTCTAAATCTATTGTAAAAAAGAAATTTATATATAGAAAACAACAAATATTTATTTATATATTCAAAAAAGTTAGCATTAATATGATCGCGACATATATCAAATCTATCAATATGATTTTGACACATATAAAAAAAAAATTAACAATTTATATCGATTTGAGATCACCAAACATGTCAAAAAATAATTATTCTAATTTTATGTTATATATAAGTTAAGGATATTTACTATTTGTTTATTCCTTCTTTTTAATATTTTAATTTCATTATGTTGTAGTATTTTAGATTTTAATTATAAAATAAAAATTTTATGTTTTTAAAAAACTCTTTTTCAGTTAAGGATATATGTAAGATCAATATAAATTTATTTATTTAAAAATAAATATTGTAACTTTATTATGTTGTAGTATTTTTATATTATCTATTTTAGTTTCTCTTTTATATCTTTAAATTATCTAATACTCATATATCATCATAGTTATAATTTTTTTATTTTTTAGTTTTCTCTGTCAAACTAAGTCTTTCAATTTCTCAAATTTTATTGAGTTGTTCATAAACTCATTGCAATCATGTAGATATTTTTCACAGTTTTTGTCCAAAATACTTTTTGAGTAAACAATTTTAGTGCTTAAAGAAACTGCCACAAAAAAAAAATTATTGCTGAAAAGGAACTACTTCAAAGTGAAAGTAAAAGAATAAAAGTTAGTTTAATTTGTTCATAGAGATATTTTATAGGTAATGATAAAAAGCATACTTTAACAATAAAATATTTTTGAGTGTAAGAGCACATTATTAATGGTAAACCATATAATAAAACTATATGTGCATCCTAATAAGATAACATTTTGACGGTTTGCTTGGATGTAAAATATTTTGTGAATAAGTAGTTGAATATTTTTGAATTTGACAAAAAATAATAGTTGTAATAATAATTTTTCAAATATAAAAATATAAATTAGTGTATTAAAGTAAAATCTTTTTAAATATATTTATATATTTACTTCTGAAAAATATATTTTACTTAAAATTTAAAATTTAACTTTATTAGACAATTTTAAATTCCGCACATAGTATATCTAATTACTTAGTATGTGCTACGAAAGACTCATTCTGTATCCATATTTCCACTAAAGTGGTACATCAAATGAAAGATGTCTTTCATATTCTCATCGAATGCCAATCGACCCTAAAGGATGGTTTTACACATATCAAAACCATCAACGGCTCTAACAAAAATAGACTCCATAGAGGTTGCTTTCTTCCCACCATTTTTCTTTTCTATAATGACGCCACATAAGAAATACAATATTGCCATCTTCAAACAATTTGCAGAAGGTTTCCTCATTGATAGTAGCTTGGCTTTGACATCTTTATATTTTATTTTTGATACATCCTCAAAGTACTTCCCAACAAAACTTAAATATGTCAAACCTTCTTTGAAATGTAGATATTTATGACATTATAACCCAAAAATGATTATCATTATTTTAAGAGAATACCGGATGGGTACACCATTGACCATGAACCATCATTCATTTTTTTCTCCAAAATGCACTGTGCGAAGCAAGAACATCCACTTCTAGTTTAAGTATTTGAGCATATTGAAAAAATGCTTGAACTGTATGTGCAATAGGAACCAATCAAACTCCTCGTACATTACAAAGTTAATGTAAGAGAACAACAACCAAACTTTTTTGAAGTTTTAGTCTATCTAATTTAATAGTAAATCAATAGTTCATATATTTTGTTTAATTATAATTTAAAAAAAATTTCTGTCAACAATGTGATATGAGGAGTTAAACTTAAATGATGATTACATTACAACATTAACACAAACCACTAATTAAACAAAAAACCATGTTTAAAAAAGCCCAATTATTAAATAAGATAGTAAACATAATCCACAAACGAAAAGTGAACAAGGTTAAGGATTGGAGTGGCTTTCTCATTTCTTAGAGAGAATTACAATGATGATGTCTGATCTTCATTATGACTTTGTAGAGAAAATACTCTATAGAGTTTCGACCATACCTTTGAAACGATTACGAAATATTTGCTAGACGATAGAATGCTTTATTCAAAAACCGGAAACTTACTGAGAAACATTTTAGTAAAGCACCAAAGAAGTTACGGGCCCTCATGTTGAAGCAGAAGGTTTGCTCAATGAGCATCGATATCGACGATGCACCTCCATCTATTGAGTATAAACGATTCTCATTCTAATTTAGAAGAAGGCGATATATATATATATGTAGTTTATTCATTGCATTCAAAAGTCAAAACTAGTTACTTTTTTATTTTTATTTATTTAGTCAAAATGACATTGTTTTGTGTAATTTAATTAGTTCCGTTAGTGAACTTGACGAGGTGATTTATTTGGCGAAATCAACAAAAATTAACAATTAAAATGAAAATCGAATTATTTTATCCAAAACAAAGTTCAACTCTATTGGCTTTTTTTGACGGTTGAGGACTTTTTTTTTTACCATTTTTCATTTTAATATACATATTACATATACTCTATGATTACTTGTCAGTGATTATTAATTACTCGAACCTGCTAACTACTCAATCTTGGAGAAACAAATGAATAGATTTTCTTGAATACACAAGCTCTAATTAATATACTAATTACATCACATCAACAGTTAAGAGTGTTTCTTTTTAGTAAACAGCAATTTGAGTTTCTTAGACTTAATTTTGCACCATACTGTATAATTCACTTTACTTATCAAAATGTTAATTTAGAGCCCGGCTAAGAGATCTTGTTCCCCGCCAGTTCTCGCCAATACATCGAACCAGAAGTCCATCTCACTATCGAAAATCATTCCATCATCAACGGAGCCTAGGTGCTGAAACTGTTGGTGTGTCGTCTCATCTAAACCAGCAACTTCAAGATCATCTTGGCTGTAAAGTGTCTCGTTCCAGAAGCTCTCATCGATGTCCGCACCGAAATTTTCGAAAGAAACACAATCTTGATCGATAGTACTTATGATGTCTCCCGCTTTTTGATGATCCATCTTAGTCTCGTTGCTATGTCCTTCGTGGCTCATGAGTGTCATCGAAGAAACCTCACTAGTGGAAGGTGATGCCGAAAACAAGCTTTCTCCGGAAGGGTTTGATGAGTTTCCTAGCTCGGATTCGCTTCTAGTACTGTTCGAGTTCGATATTACGGATTCGGATTTTGGTTTAGTAACCTTCTTTTTGTTGCCAGTTGTCTTAGGTTTAGCAGGTTGATAATCTTCGAGTCTCTTCTTCAAGTGAGTGTGCCATACGTTCTTGATCTCGTTATCTGTTCTTCCTGGTAGTTTTGCCGCAATAGCTGACCACCTAGAGACAAATAGCAAATGAAAACATTAATACAAAAGCAATTAAAGAGCGGATTATAGTATACATTCTTTAGTAATATAGTGGACCTAGACGTATATATAAAGTTACTTTCTTTAGGTGATTTATTAATAGTAAGAAAAGAAAATAAAATTTGTGTGTCGGCTGAATGTGAAGTAAAATACCTATTGCCAAGGATTTGGTGTAAGCTGATGATAGCATCCTCCTCTTCTTTTGTGAAATTGCCTCGTTTAATATCAGGCTTTAGATAGTTCATCCATCTTAGTCTACAGCTTTTGCCACATCTCAAAAGACCTGTAATTATAATTACCATCAATGTCTTGAAATTTATATATAACCAAATTGAGGAAACTATATAAGTGGTGTTATTATAATTTGTACATACCAGCTTGCTTAGGGAGGGCTCGCCAGTTACTATGGCCATGTTTGATGATAAAAGAGATTAAGATTTGATCTTCTTCAGGCGTCCATGGACCTCTCTTCAACCCCATCTTCTCGCAGCATGGAGCTCTTCCCATCTCTTTTGATTAATATGTTTTGATTGCCAGGTACAAAAAAAGTTGAAGTTCTTGTCTTGTGGGGTACGAACGATCAAGATAGGAGGATGCTGTGATCAATTGTTATGAGTTGTGTTGATGAGCATGAGAATGATATTACTAAGAGGCTTTGAGTATATATACTGAAATTGTCAAAAGACATGTGGGAGAATTCAAAAGCACTGGTGAGCTTCTTGGAAATAGGATGAGAGAGAGAGAGAGAGAGAGAAAGAAAGAAAGAGAGAGATAGAGAGATGTCTCCTTTTTTTTTGGTTATTGGCAACATAGTCAAAAGTTTGTTTTACGTATATTATATGTCATGTGGGAATGAATAATACAGTAAAACTTTACTATTTTATAATAATGGGTCTGCATGTATATGTAAATGTGTGTATGGAGTGTGATGGTCTAATTTTAGATGTGGCGTATAGTGATAGTTCCCAGTAAACAACAAAGTCGTCGGATAGACGCACGAAGAGCATTATAATGAGCCCACACGTATATATTTTAGAAAATCAACGTTTTACAGATGCATACGACAAACAAAAATCAACGTTGGGTGGATTATATGTTGACCCCAAAAAAACACTATTCATTTATCTGCTCGTAAAATTGTTTTACTTTCTTATTAAACTTTGACATCTTTAATCGTGGTAGTAATGGTGTTTAGGTTAACCATCTCTATGTACGTACATATTAAAAAAATGAAGAAACAAAGTCACTGTATTATTTGTCATCATTCTTAACATTTTTAATATAAACAATTATCCAGCTTTTTTAGATTTTAAATTTTTATTTTGAAATTCGTAAAAAAATAAATTTGTGATGTTAAATTTGTACCCAAAAAAAAAAACAGAAAACCTACTAAATGTTTCAGTCTTTTGATATGTATATTTTTCGTTTTTTTATAATCGTATTTGATACAATATAAACACCAACTGTGCGGTAATTAATATTAGGGGTAATTTTCAGCATATATTTACATATTTGCATACATTTTCTTACTTCAAATCCTACTATCCAAGCTATGAATTTGCATTACCCTGAGAAAGTCGTCTGCAAAAATATATATCCTTTTTCACCAGTTATATATATTTCCATTGGTATCATTATATTATTATGACACAAACCTGAAAAGAACAAAACAAAACACAGCGCGATAGAGAAACAAGTTGCGATTGATAGATATAGCTCGTGTCGTGATAGCAAGTTGACTAACGCGTTCACACTTACTGCACTCAAAACATTTCTAGTTTCAAACAAAACCTCCTCCCCCACCTCTCTTGCGACCGCATTTGTTAGTAGTATTTGTTAATATAGAAGTATTGTGTTCAAAGTTTCTGGTCAACAAATGAGGCTTACCTACAGGTTTCAAATTCACCATATCTATATATTTTACACTAGGATATTTTTAGCTTTATTACCAAACTAAAATAATGTTATTTTTTATATTTAGCGATATTAAAGCTAAATAATAGGAGTAAGATTAACTAAGGAACAGCTAATATAGCTTTTTTTTTTTTGTCATCTGTTGTTGTTATTGATAATATTTGGAATAATACATTGTGAAATACAACTTAATCGGCAGAAAACAGATATATTCCCGAAGTTTAAAACCCAAACAAGGGAAGCTAGGCCTGCGGACAAAGGATAAATTCCCGGAGTCATGTAGAAATACAAAAGAGAAGAATTGAAAGCCCTTAACGAAAGAGAATGAACCCAACTAAGAACAGAGGCAAAAAAACATTAAGACCAAAGATAAATGCTATGACTAAACAAACAAATCCATCTTTTCTTCTGAAGTTCCTGCGAGAAATGTACCAATGCTGCCCACGGCAACCACATCGATCACAAAAGGCTCCTCCTATCATAATGAGAGATGATTTCTTGGAACCAAGAACCTGACTTCATAACCTGACAAATAAAGGCTCAATTCAGAACCTCATAAAACACTTCCAGATGCGGCAGAGACGAACGGTGCGTCAAGGGAGCGCCTAGATAGAAGCCATATAAAAGCAATCCGATATCCTTCAGATTCGGAAACACAAAGACAAGGAGCAAGACCAAACAACCTCGATGAGCTTTGAAATCATGAACAAAAACAAAACTCATCTACAAAAGTTATCATCACCAGTAACTTCCACCTAAGAGAAAAAGGATCTGAAGCAAAGAACTTAGCATAAACTTCACACAACAAAGACCTCTTCTTAGAAACGGAGACAAACCAAATGAGAAACTAATAGCTAAAACCAGGCAATAAGGGAGAGCGAAAAGACAATGGCAAAGAGAAGTCTGCCTTCAGAGCAAACACTAGCCAAGCACGCGGCATCAAACCAAACTGAAGCACAAGAGCGATAAACTGATATGGGTTGTGGGCAGGCGAAAAGATGGCTTTTATAACAGACTAAAGTCCCGTCGATCCCGGATCCGGCACCATCCTCCTCGCACGAGCTATGAACCAACCAAATCTAAAATGCTCGACCGCTTCCGCAAAACACCCAGAAATCACAAACCGATTAAACTACATAGAAACTCCAATTGAAGGCTAAAAAACTTCCCAAAACTTAATATGAAACTAAAACAGAAAAAGAAAGGAATAAAGCATGGAGACCAGAGCCGGTGCTAGAGGAGCCACCGCACCCTGGCCTCAGATCTGAGAAAATTTTGAGCGGCGGCTTTTAGGTTTAGACGAGGGAGAGAGAGAAAAAAAGAGTTGTTCCGCACGATCGATTTAGACGAGGGTTGTTATGGGTTGGAACAGCTAATATAGCTATGTACTGTAAAATGAAAGTATTAACATACAAATTTTCAACTGCATTAGTTATTGAGGATTACAAACAGTTAAACCAGTTCTGGTTTTGATAATTTGGAAATTTCAGACCTACAATCTCAAAGCCGAAATCAATTTAAAAACGAGATTCGATTCGCATCTTCCTAGATTCATGTGTTTTCGAGACTTACCTGGAATGACTAATCCACGACACGTGGGAAAAATGATTGCTAGCTACTTGAAGTATACACCAACACATAGTCACACATACAAACAATATAAATGTCTTGTTAACTACGTGAACTATTGTCATCACATAAGGACATCCATAAACTAATATATGTTATGTCTACAACTCCATAAACATTCGAGGTTAGCCGGAATCCGGCGTTGACCGGTATTGACCGATGTTGACCAATATTTACCGGTGTTGACCGCTGTTGACCAGAAAAAATATTCAAAAAAATATTTTTTTCCTAATAATAATAATTTTTGTTTTTATGTATTTTTGAAAATACAAAATTAAAAATGATATTTAAATAGAAAGAGTAGAAATTTGTTATTGTTTATCAAAAAATCTACTACACGTCAAATTTTGGTGGTATAGTTTTATTATATTATTTTTGGTATATTTTCTGTACGAAGAAACAGACAATTCGTGGGTTCACCTTATGGGCGAACCTCTCTTATTCATCCCCTTTAAATTAAGGAAACAAATCTTAATTAAAGAAACAAAATATGTTGATCAATCAATTTAATTGTTAATTTTAATATTATATTAGAGTTTTTAATTATCACATCTAAAACCCTAACCATTTATTATAAACTCAAACCGACATATAATTTTTTTAATTATAAAATCTAAACCCTAAACAGTCTTTTATAAATCCAAACAGGCATATAATTTTATTTAATAGTAAAATCTAAACCCTGACCACTCTTTTGTAAACCCAAACCGACATATAATTTCGTTTAACTGTAAAATGTATACCCTAACCACTCTTTTGTAAACCCAAACTGACATAATTTTATTAATAAAAGATCTCTTTTTTAAAATATGATATGACATGCCATATTATTGTATTCCGATTTGTTAATTAAGAGGGATGAATGAGAGTTGTTCACCCCTAGCCTTAACAAAATTAATTACTTTATATACCACAAATTTTGTTTTTCATATTATTTTTATTTTATTTTGGTAAATAATTTTCTTGTATTTTTTTTGTTATATGTTGTTTTTGTAAATTATACAAATCATTTATCTTTTTTATTTATTTATCAAAAATACATAAAAACAAAATCATTATTATTTTTAGAAAAAAAAATATTTTTTTGAATATTTTTTTCTGGTCAACGCCGGTCAATACTGGTCAACGTCGGTCAACTCTGGTCAATGCCGGATTCCGGCAAACCTCGAATGTTTATGGTGTTGCACACATAACCTATGTTTGTTTATGGATGTCTTTATGTGATGACAATAGTTCACGTAGTTAACACGACATTTATATTGATAAATTTGGTAATTGTTGGTAAACATATTTTTAAGGATAGTTACTATAATAATACACTAGATTTTAACCCGCGATACACCACGGAACAATATTTTTACAACAAAAAAATTAATTTTTAAAAATTGTATTTTTTTGTTAATTTTGTTTCTTTTGTTTAGTGTTTAAGATTGTATAATTGTATTTTAATTGTTAATTATAAAATTTGATCAGTGCAGACATGCGACAATTATTTAGTTTTATTTATACTAATGTTACATTTGTACCGTATCGAATTTCTTATGGTTATAAAAATAGAATTTTTACTGCTTTTTAGATTTAACCTGTGAAAGAATTATTCTTACACTATTCTATTTTTAAATTTTTAGTGTTTAAATTTAATCCGTAAGTTTAAAGTTATTTAGATTTAACCCGTGAAAGAATTATATCCATAAAATTTATTATGCAGTATACCGCATATTAATTTATATTTTAAATACTCCAATTTATTAGATTTAACCCGTGAAATAATTATTTTTGTATTTTTTATCAGCATATTAATAACCAGTAAAGTTTTAATTGTTCATATGAAACAATATAGTTATTACTGGATATTAGAGTTTTTAAAAGAAGAAAATATTGTATAGATATTTTTGGCATATGTTATTAAGTATAATAAATTTCTTAATAAATAAATTGTTTTAGGAAATTATAAATCAAATTTGTAGAGACATTTCAGGAATCTAATTGATTTTGTTTGTATGTGCAATTTTTTAAGGATTAACTTTGTAAATAAGTATAACTTAAAGGACACCAAATGTACTTCAATTTATAGAAACATCACGGGATAATTATTTAGTTTTATTTATTACAATGTGAGAAATCTGAAGAATCAACCACTAAGTACCTTAAATCAAGTAATGTAGATGAGACTAAATCTACATTTTATAATCAAAATATGTAAAGCAAAAATTTCTATAGAAAGTCTATACAAACAAAATATCTAAAGATAGTTTTGGTGATTTTATGGGATTAAAACTTTAATGGGTAGAGCTGTTTTTAGAAAAATCAGAATGTATAGATATTGTTAAGATTTTATGGCAATAAATATAACAAATGTTGGTCAATTTAAAAAAGTTTAGTATTTGAGTTTATCTGCGATGTTATTTATGAAATTTTTTTAGGGGTTAACGTTGTAAACAAAAATTTAAATAAGCAATTTAAAGGACATAACATAAAATGTACTTCAAAAATGTTAATATAGATTAGTTATAGCTAGCTTAATATATTTATCTGTAAACATAATTTACAGTTCAATGTAGAAATCCTTTCATCTTTATTTTATAAAAAAATAATTCTTTCTCAGATTTGATATTGCATCAATGCAAAACATAAATATATTTTCTTGTCTACAAAAATTTTCTTTCAATTTATCTTTTTCGAGTTTTTCATCAATTTTTATTTTACTTATTTTATTTTGCAATTACTCCCTCCGTTCTAATTTAGTTGTCGTTTTAGGATTTAATTTTTGTTTCATATTAGTTGTCGTTTTAGATTTTCAATGCAGATGTTTGATGAATATTCCAATTTTATCCCTGCTATTTTAAAGTTTCAACCAATGAAAAAATTATAAATGATATTAATGAAGGACAAAACATAAAATTTAATAGTTTCCTTAATTTGTGTGTAAAAACCTTAAACGACAGTTAAACTAGAATGGAGTGAGTATATATCTATTCCTTAAATTCTTTATATATGCATATATATTAGTATCTAGCTTTTGGTATGCTAGCCAATACCGTAATCATCTCCAATTATAAAAATGCGTTTATTTTTTCCATATTATTTGTCAAAATGATCTCTTTATCAAATATTGTTCTCAAAAAAGTGCTTAAAAAGTTGGTATGTGTTGAAAACAAGTGATAAAGTTTTTGATGTGTTATCATTTTTACTTGGTGCACTAATGGAGATTTATTTCAAATTTACAATGTTTATACTTAACAGCCGGTCAACAAATTTATACACACAAGTATTCGATACATACCAAATACTTTTGCGAATTAGGAACCGATTTTTCTATATATATATGAAAAGGGTAAATAAAACTAACACAAAATAAACCCACTTTCTCTAATGTGAACACCAAGCAGTTAAAAATATATTGGTACATATAGACTATTTCTTGGTCATTTAGTAATTAATGAGTGCCCAGAAAAAGTCATATATATTCACATAAGTGGGGGATTTTTAATTACCTTGTTCATAACCAAAAGAAAAAGTTCAACCTTTTCAACCTCAAATCTAAATGCAATTGACTCGAATACACGAATAGCCGGTAAAATTTTGACTTCAAGGAATGACTATAATAAATTTTGGTATGAAATTTGATTTACAAGCAGGCAGACATGTAGCTGAAGAACGAAAGTGGTTGCAAAGCTATATCGGCTGCTTAATAAATTAATAGTACTAGCTTGTAAAGTATTAAGTATACATTAATGTAAATAGTGGAATAAATGATCATCAAAGCATGTCATCCTTGACTGCATCTAGTTTTAATTAAAGATTTATAATTTATAACATTTGATAATATTTTCTACAACTCACAACTTGGAAAAAAAGAAAACAGTTATGATCATGTTTTCTCTTGAACTTGTGTTATACATTCTCCGAGTTAATTATACTAATCTCGTAATTACGATTATTTACTTGTAAACATATCATATATCCTAAAAATGGTATGTAAATGTAAGAGCTGACTTTGAAATAACGATGAGAATGTCAACTCCATCAATATTTTTTCAACACAAATCATTAACGCCTAGGTGCTGAATTCTAAGAAAGTAAAATGATTACTATATGTGCATGCAAAGATGAAATTCAACAGAGAAATATTTTATTGGATTCTTAAAAACGCGTTATAGAATACAAATCGTCAAATCATAAGGAGGAGAAAAAAACGATAGTCGTAATAGTACGTACGGAGTGAGAGATCAAGATGGGGTTTGGTGCTTTTGTCTTGTCCCGAAAATATGGTGAAGATATTATATAACTTGTTTTTTTGACAATAAGCATTATATAAATAATTAGAGGACCATAATGAGTAATGACCATTAATCCACCATTGTCACCTTTTTTGGGCTAATTCTTTCAATAGTATTTTTTTTAAAGAACATTGGATTTCCTTTTTGGAGACGGGTCTTCTTTCTCTCACGGGTCAATTATAGATTTTAGTTACGTAATAGAAAAATTGCTTAATTAAGAATATAAAAATAATTAGTATTTGTGTTCACATTCTATAGAATAAGGTAATATTTGTGTTTATTTTTTCTCCAAAATCAGATTGATTTCTTGTTTTCCTAGGGATGGACATACGGTTTTCTAATTGATTTGTTTATGTGTTTTGGTTTTATAGTATATCGATTTTATACCATATAAAAAGTAAAAAACCGTTTGTAATTTGGTTTAATTTTTTTTTGGTTTTCTGGTTTATCGATTTTTTAAAACTAAAACTATTTTAAAAAACTATATGTGGTCTGATTTGGTTCAGTTCTGGCTATTTGGTGAATTTTTTAGTCAAACGCTACTTGAAAAATCGTTCTATAATTTTTCAAAATAAAAATTATCTTAAAATGTAACATCTTTGATTTAAATTTTATGAAACTGTAAGTACATTCCAACATACTTTATCAATTAAATAGTAGTAAACATATTATTATTATAAATAAACTATATCATCTTTCAAAGAATTTTATTTCTTATTTTCCTCTTCTTATAAGTATTGATATAAATTTTCTCAAAAAACTATCCTTTGATTGCAAAAATGTATTTATTTAGCTTATATACCACCGACAAGAGGAAAGAAATATTGCAAAAATGATCAAACAAAAATCTTTTTTTTTTTTTTTTTTGCAATTAAACACTAATCATACAAGTTGTATAATAAAAAAAATATAGAAACTCAAACCAACGGTTTTACAATTTTAAATCAAACCAAACTAAAACCAAAAGAATTCTGATAATCGTAACCAAGGTTTTAGAAAAAATCAAAGCCAAATTGAATCACTGGATTACGAATCTGTTAGGTTCGGTTTGTTTTTTTTTTAAATTAAGGTTTGTTTTTGGCCTTTTTCTAATTTTTCCTCCATCGTTGAGTTCATTTACCGTACTCTAAAAAGAAATTATAGAAAAGTTAATAAAATAGTCTTTATTTACTTTATTGTCGAAATTCAGATTTGATTTGGTAATTTACAACGATATGTTTTTTTTGCCGTCGTTTACATCTCTTCATCAAATATTGTTCGAAGCTTATTTACATGACGGCATCACTATTACAAGCTGCCATTATGCTATTATTCTCGATAATGATCATGATGACATCACTATGATAATTTATTATGATACTAATGATGTATAACTGCTTATTTACATCTACAGTAGATTTATAGACATATTTAATAAAAGTTAACTAATCCATCCGTGCTTGAGCACATGTTGAAATTTATTTTATTTATATTACACTTTTATATAAAATATAATTTATGTGATTGTTTAAAAATGGTTTTTGGATAATATGTGGTTGTTTGTAACCGTATCTGTGCTCGTACACGGTTAAAATCTAGTGATTAAAATCAACTCATTCTTTAGCACTTTGGTGATGGAAAATTTCTCAATGATTTTTCAATTCTCTTTTGTGAGAACTTTTTCAAATTTCGTAACATCCTCTTTCTTCTCCCCTGCTTGGATTTTGTTACCGGTAAAAAGAAGTATAATCGGAAATCACTCTTAATCTGCGGAAGAGTGATTAATTTTTGAGATTTTGTTACCTATATATGGTTAATTAAATATTCTTTGGATATTTGATGATATTCTTTCGAATGTCCTTTTTAAGAGAATCTTAAATGGAGATTTAATTAATGGTTACAACCCATATAACCTATAACTTATCAAATATCAAATAATTAATTTTATAACCTATATTATATAGTTTTAAAAAAAGTTGTGTACTTCTATTTTATTATATAATAGATAATCTTATTAGGGCTAAAATGCGAAATTAGAAGTAAATTATAACTACCTCTAAATTGCTACTTGTTCTATTATCGACGTCCAAACTCCAAAGTTTGGTAATTAGCAGATGATCCATCAACGTTTACTCTTTTAGCATTTAGCTCCAAATTATGTGAACTCAATTTTGAAGACTTTATAACAATTAATACCTCATTCACTCTACCAAGACCGAAACTACAAAATTCATACAGGATATATTTAGTTGAACGTATGTGTGGGTGTACAAAATGTCCAAGATTCTTTTCATAATTACAATTGAATTGCTTTGAACAAAAAAAAAAAAAAAAAAAAAAATTACAATTGAATTGAGATATTAATTCCTCCGCGTTATTATCCATAAGTTCTGTCAAGACTTTGACTTCACAGATTGTATTCTGTTAGCAATACTTTAGATTTCCGGTTTTAAATAGACAATCCGGTTTCAACCATGCATCGTACATAGTCTAGCTAGGACTCTAGATTATCAAATCAACGAGTTTTTTTTTTTTTTTTAACATGCGGAGACATTTGATGAAAATTTGATTATATTTACAGAACTGATTTATCTAGTAAAATTTATTAATAAGATAGAAATCCATCAAAAACTCGTTAGAAATCTCTGACGGATTAGATAACACTATCTTTCAAAACTTAAAAAAAAAAACTGTCAAAAATCAGTTGGAGAGTTTACAAATTTCTGGCGGTAAAATTTTGTAGAAAATTCATCAAAAATATTATTTTCAATATATTTTTTATTAGGTGTTTTCTCCAATAAAATATTTTGATAGAATTTTGATTTCCAAAAGTTAAATTGTCAAATCGACCGATTTCACATATTTTCTTGTAATATAAAGATGTAAATAGATAGTGTATCCAAAAAAACAATCTGTTTCAGATATTTATTTAAAATGTTTATTAAATGTTTTTCCTCTTTGAAAAAGAAGTTTATTAAAAAGTCGTTCCCAAAATTTAGATAGAATTCATTCGAAACAAAGAGCGTAATATTCCATTTGTGGTAGTCTAATCAAATGCTGGTCAAAACGTGTGAAATACGTGCTAGATGATTAAGACTCCGTAGTTGTATACAGTTGTTGTAAGTTAACATCGATCTTTCCAAAACTCGGAGCCAAAAAAAAAAAAAAAAACTGAAAAAGTTATAGAACAAATAAATTTTTATTTCGGATAATAATTGGTATAACTTTGGTCGACTTAAACACACTACTAAATAGTTAAGCGTCGGTTCATTATTTATAGACCTCTCAATTCGACTTTTCCTATGTTTGTTTTATTTAAAGACCAGTGAGTAATACCACTGACAGTAACATATATAGTGATACTTTCCAACATTTAAAATGTTTTTCTCCACCTAAGTATTAAGCTTTTTACCACTTGTGGATAACAAACCAACTTGTCTTATTTATTTTCTTCGTTTTCTCTAAGATAAAATTAAGAAAGAGAAAGATGCATGTAATGATGGCTTTCCAATGCCTTCACTATTTTTTTCTCTGAAACAAGCATGTTTATTTCGTTTACTATTTAGAAAATAAAAAGAACTGATAATATGTGATGGTTAATCTAGTGGATCAGCATTTTGTACACCCTTAGTTTTTTTTTTGGGCATAGTACTCTTAGTTTAAATTCTATATATACAACGAATAGGATTATTTCTCTTATATAACCCTAAGAATCTCAACATTATATCAACAATCGGAGAAAAATGTAACAACATAATTTTGCCTAGCCGTTTTGAAAACTGATGTAGCTATCATTGATGGATTTATGGATAAAATATGGGTCGTATGCTTGTTTTAGATTTTCACATTCAAATCCAAATGTACGTTTACACTAAATAAGGCTCACTATATATGATATCTTGTGAAACCTCACTCGTTAGACCATCTTTCGGGAAAATTGACATGACAAAATTAAACAACACATTCATGGTAGCCTCTCGAGGACTCTTCGACGCTCTAGTTATAATGGGTCAACGTTACTTGTCGGAAGTTAGATTTCGGGAAGAAATTATGGCTTAAGTCATGATGGACAAAGGATTCAAAGGATCTTCCTAACGATAGTGAAGTCTAAGAGAGATAATATCATATAATGAAAATCCTCCTCTCCATTATTTTCGCTTCATATATTAAGTGAGAATAGAGGTATTTCTAAAGGTTTTACCTAACCCAACCAAATGAAGTGGTTGGCTTACATGGCTAAGATGTGAATCTATTTTCATGCAGATCATGTCTAGATGTTTTGGACTTGCTGACATAGTAATACCAAGTATTTTAAATGCTTGATTAGTGAACCTTACTTAGTTCAAGGTAATGGTTCACACTTCACACCGCCAAAAGCATGTGAGGTTTTACTTTGATCGCCCGCTACTCGAAGATTCTATAATATGACATTAATTAATTGTTTATCGATGTAGTTGTATATATATTGATCATTCTAAAAGATTGAAGATTTTAATATTTTTTTTTCGAGAACGATTCGTAAATGGTTGCAAATTAGAAAAAGGATCCCCAAATTTGAAATTTTTATTTACTTTCTTGTCTTCTCGCCTGCGGCTAGCAAAAAGAAAGACCACTATCCTGACTTTTCTTCTTGCAGTTAGCCAGTTACTCTATTGAGCTATATATTATTGGCTGGCTCATCCAAGTTTCAATTGTATCTTTCTTTATTTTAAAAAGCGTTGGTAGAAGCGTAGCAAAATTTACTTCATGATTGATAGAGTTTATTAATACTATATATTCCACTAAGACGTATTTTATTTTACCTTGTCATTCCAAAGTTTCATATAGATTATATATTATATATAGACATGATGATTGGATTAGTAGCCCCAAGAGGATACTTTTCAAACCAGTTCATTAGCTGAAACAACAAATGATTTCTAAAACTTTGGTAGGAATTTTCCACTCGGCTTTGATTAACTGGAGATGAACATATCGCAAGAATTCTTTAGTTTACTTTTACATAAAATAACAGTATTAGGATATAATAAGCATTTCATTCTTGATGAATGCCATCGTAAATGGTTAGCATGTACAACTGGCGGCTATACCTATTGATGATAAATGACTGGTAAATCTACATAAAAGTTTATTACATTTTTCTGCTTTACAAGAAAAGTTCTTTTGTTTTTTTTTCAAACATTGTTTAAGAATTTTAGAATGGTTTACACGATAACATTACTTCATATATCTCTCAACTATAGCCTATATACTTTAAATATAGTTCCAATACGCTAAATATTAGTACACTTAAATAACTTATTAGCATGTGTTACATGTCAAAATGGTTCTCTTTGTACAACAGAAGAAATAATATTTTACGTAATTACAAAATTGGCAAACAAATTTTCTGAAAGTAATACTACCAATATGATATTGGCATAGTTTATGCAAGAAAAACAGATGTTCAAATCCGAACTCAATAGATTGAAAAAAATTATCGTTACATACTAATACTAGTATTATACTATTATGGAAATTACTACTCCAAATCCAAATCTCTTGATATATACTAGCTAACCTATGACTTGTAAATGTAAATAGTTTTCATGAGCTTCATCTATTCTATGAACTCAAGTTGCTATCACCTAATTCAAGAACTAGGAAGTCTCTACTAAGACCATCTCCAATAAGTTTTCCTATTTTTGCCACTATAAAAGAAAGAACTCTATAATAGAGGTGAGTTTTGCTCCGATAGTCCTCTATTCTCACCTCTAAAATAGAGATTGCTATTTTTTCTTCTATTTAGACCATCTCCATTGTATTTCTCTATTTTTTTCTCTAAAATAGAGTAACTCAAAAATAGAGCACTATTTTCCTCCAATGTATTACTCTATTTTCACCTCTATAATAGAGGTAGTGTAAAAAAATAGAGGTGAGAATAGAGTTGCTCTATATATAGAGCAATCCTATTATTTTCTCTATTTTAGAGTAAAATATAAAGTAGGGTTGGAGCAAATGTTGCTCTATAATAGAGATTTGACTCTAAAATAGAGTGGGGTTGGAGATGCCCTTATAGAGGAGCCTTTGTAAAATAAAAATAGGGTTCTTCTATAAATAGAGGAGAAAATAGCAATCTCTATTATAGAGGTGAGAATAGAAGACCATTGGAGTAAAACTCACCATTATTATAGAGTTACTCTATTATAGAGACAAAAATAGAGGACTATTGGAGATGCCCTAAGTTAATATTCAAAGAATAATGGTTCATGCAACGTAAACTGAGGATAAAACGATGTCCTGTTTGGCGAAAATAAATAAAAATATATGTTAAAGAAGATAAAGAAAAAAGAAACATAAATTGAGGATAACTTTTGTTTCTTTGTATTATTGTACTATTTTCAGCAACACGTCGGATTAAATTTCGGAAATGACAGAGCAATGAAACTGGTTAAACCATTTTTTTTTTTTGCAAACAAGACTCGGCTATTCATTCATTCAAAGATAGAGGTTACAGATTTTAGAGGTTTAGCCAACACAAGGCGTGAATCACAGAAACTACAAACATAGGTTAAAGAAGATATCAGGGATAGAAATATCGACAACAAAACCAATAGAAATTGTAGACATGGGTTAAAAAGCACCAAATCACAAGCATATCCAGAGGGTGTCAAAGCCACATTCACGGTCATAACTGGAACATGTTGAATTGTCCTTATCAATAGACATTGGGACGTTAAGAAGGGTTCCATAGCTGAGAATCTCGATGGATTGTCATCGGCAAGGAAGAGGGTGGTTGTGGGTTTCATGTCGAGTAGATTTTGTTCAAGAGGTTGTCGGTAACCGCAGTTCATTGGAAATGAGGTCATAATGCCGAGGCTCTGCAAACTTTGGACAAAGGTGATACACTCCTTGGCTTTGATGATATACAGTTGACACAGTTCAGGGCACAAGAGAGATGTGGATGGAAGATTAGGGAAGTTCCGGTAATCACCTCTTCTTGGAGGAGTGATCATAATGCCGGTCTTCCTCTCATTTCGGGTAGCTGGAAAGATGGTGTACATGGGCAATTGTAGTGACTCAGGTTCCAGATTAGACGTGTAGAACATAATAGAGAAGCTTTGCTAACCACAGCTCCATAGAACTGAGATCATAATGCCAATCTTCTTCAACCTATGGCAGTCATGAGGGGTAAATCTAGATAGTTCTAAAGGCAGGGTTCTCAAAACCCTTTTGCAACCACATAGCAACAATGATTGATACTGTTTCAACTGCAGTCTTCGGATAGTTGGTTCCAAGTATCGGCACAAAGGTATACATGAGGACAAAAGAGGATTTGGGACAGACCTGGTTTGATGAAGCACAAAAGTAGAAACACAGAGCTTCGTCCAGATCTTACGCAATTCCGGCGTCATCACAGAGCTCCTGACCAACTGCGCCCAAGTAAAACACTTGGTGAGGGGAACTAAATCCGAGGAGCAAGGAGATGTTAGGGATGACTTCAAGGGGAGTTGGTAAGGACGACAGAAGCAAAGGCTCAAAGGGGGTTCAGGGATTTCAGATTTGACTTTGGGTGGCTGAGGGCTCGACAGAGACAGACCGTCGAGGTATCTCACCGGTTGAGATAGGGGGGGACAGGGAGGATGAAGCTGGAACATGGTCGGAGTAGCGAATTTTAACCCTCCGGTGAAGTCAAAACAGAACCAGAACAAAACTAGTGAACAGAGAAGAGGATGCAAGTGACAGATCGAAGTCCCAGAGAGAAGCGGCTAGGACGAAGAAAATTTATATGTTTTTCCCCAAAATTTTTTATTGAAACTGGTTAAACCATTAGACTTACATTGTTTTATGTATTTCGCTAACTCTTTTGTTGTAAGTGCACATAATAACATACATAGTATACTACTATTACTAATAATGAAACAAATAATCATGAGTTTCTTTAGTTTTCACTATAGTAAAAGGATAGTGGAATACTGGGACTTTTACATTTAAATGACTAAAACGATGAGTGATTACGAATATATGATTTTTTACGATTTGACAAACACAACGTCTGCCTAACTTTGAACAAACTTCAACTTTTTATGCGTTAAGGTCATTGGTTTATAGATATGATATATTCTACGTGCATCTGGTCATTGGTTTATACATACAATCTTGTATTATAGGAACCAGAATGTAACTATTTGTGATAAATTGATATATGATGATCTCTTTGCCTACTCTCTCTAGTAGCTAGACATTGTATAGCCCCTATTATAATAAAATAGTGGTGTCAAGAAAATTTGGATATGACTATTATTGTACACATATTTGTTGAAAAAAACCCTTCTAGAATAAATGAAGGGTTTAAACAATACAATATCTAGTCAAACAAACAATACAATATCTAGTAATTCTAAGATGTATGAAACATTGGAAATGATTAGGTATGATTGGTACATATGCGAAAAAAAAAAAAAAAAAAAAGCACACAAGCAAATATCTTATAGCACTGTTTTCTGTATAATTAGAACAAAAATCTTCTAAATTCTTCATAACTTTTTCAGTTTTCAAAAAAAAAAATTGTAAAATGTAAAAACCAACGCCCAACACCAACATCGCTCCTCTATTTAAGTTTGGCGTTAAATTTTAGAAAAGAACAAAAAAAATATGATTTCATTTGAAAGAAATCTATTATAACAGCATACACAAACAAATGTTAGAGCAAACAAGGCCTAGTGAGTTCAACTGAAATATTGTATGTTGTGCTAATCGGATGGGCTAATCAGTTACGAAAGATATAATGAACTTAGAAGTATGGGCTGATCAGAAATTGATAAAGTCAAATTAATGCAAGAGTGAAGTGGATTCAAAACACAAGAGTAGAGCGCCACTATTTCAGAAGCTTAACA
This sequence comes from Camelina sativa, assembly GCF_030686135.1. Lineage (NCBI taxonomy): Eukaryota > Viridiplantae > Streptophyta > Magnoliopsida > Brassicales > Brassicaceae > Camelina > Camelina sativa. The sequence continues at coordinate 14,127,656 of NC_141894.1, read as the reverse complement.
TAGTTTTAATTTAAGAAACCAAACATAAGAATGGTAACAACTAAAAACAAAGAGCTAACATTCGATTGTAAGAAAACTACGGGAGGTGAATTCCTCAGTTAACTATGGGAGGTGAATTCCTCAGTTACCAATATATTCAACTTTTCAAGTCAGAATATTGTAACATGCTTGAAGCCAATTACTACCAACAAACACGATTTAGTCACTTGTCAAGCTACTTATTTACTCATACTTGTCCCGTTGTTACCTGTCTTGTTGTGTCAGTAAGTTCCCGTAACCAAACAAATAACAACACAAAACTAACATAAGTTAGAAAAGCCCAATAACTAATTTAGCCCAGTTATTGTTGGCATTTTTAGTATTTAAATTCAAGTAACGATTATCTCAAATTCAAGTAGTAATGATTATGACAAAATAATAAACCGGGTTAAGTACTTGTTGGCACTTTGGCAGTCATTTTGTAGGCTAGTAGTATTTGATATGAATCTTGAACGAGGCAATCCAAGTAACAAATACTGTATATGAAAAATTTGCAAATATTTGTCTCGTGTCCAGTTCTACTATAAATTAGAAATGAAAATGACTCTAATGTTCATTTCAAATTAAATTAAAAAAATATGATGAGATGCTTCTAACTACATAACCTTATTTTAGAAACTACACAAACAATTATTGGAGAACTTTTGCAGTTCAGTATCTATCTACCTTTTTCCTATTCAACTCGTGTTCAAATTTTCTGAACATTTTTTTTTTGGAATTTAGGTTTTTTCTTCCTTCAGCTTCTCATATATATATTTTTTTTTGAAAGAGAGTTAACTTCTCATATTTTACCTCATCGAATTGGATACAATAATGAATAATCTAAACTTGTGATGTTAGGTGTGGATAATGCATGACAAGTTATTGATTATGTTTTTTTTTCTTGTAAAAGAAGTTATTGAACATTAAACAGTAGGTCAAAACCGAGGATACTGGATAACATATTTGATTATATCGTTGGACCTTTATAATGATTATAGATCTAGAAGTTCAAAACAAATCTTAGTATAAATATATTAATATCAAACACATCATATCTTAAATTCGTCATTGTAAATTATTAAATGGAAATAATTGGACCAAGTCCGTGACCTCTGGAGAACCTCAGTATATAGTATGATTTAATGTTTGTTTCCTCATGCAAATGGGATTTTACAAAGTTCTTGAAATTTTTTGGGACCAAATTCAGTTAACCCTTTTTGGATAATGGATAAAGCTATCAAAACACATCAGCATTATAGTTGATGTACAGTAATCGTTCAGAGTATTTACACATGGTATTGCTTTTTTATTTATCACTAAGTGCATTTTAATATATGCTTTTTGATATGTGCCTAGCAAAAATATTGACCATTTGGCCCACCATCGTAAAAATAATTCTTCTTCTGTTTTGTTGTGCGATTCGCCGACGTTCAACAAAACACGTGCTCAAATAAATCTGCATACCCTTTTTAATGCTTATATGATGTTCCATGTACCAATTTAACAATTTACTAGATGTTCTGTTATCTAAAAAACTAAAATTTTTACTTAATTTACTCAATACATACGTTGATTATAGTATCTCAAAATATATATTTTCACCATTTACCGGCTTCATTTTGGTTCCACTGCACATAGTCAAGACTCATACGCAAGCATTCCCAAAAGTTATGACAGATCGTTTCTAGTGCCCTCAACTACCAAACAAATAATGTGACTACTTCTTTTCTAAAACGTTTATTGGAAAGAAAAAACAATCTTGATAAAGAAGCATCTCTGATTGCTAGATAATTAAAAGTCTCTGCATATTTAAATCTTTTATTATTCAATGATTATTCATAATCACCTAGCCTTATTAGTTTTTGCAAGAGAATCTAGTCCATTGCTTCCTTAAATCATAAACTAAAAAAATGGGAAAAATAGCACAAAAAATCTAGAAGATGCCACCTAATCAGAGGAAGTCAAGTCACGATTTTCATTAGACCACCTGACCATCTTTTTCAGTTGGGGTCTATTTAATACAAACACTTTAACTTATATTATTGGATTTAGCCATTTAGGTCGCTCCTCATTCCTCAATACATATAGATACCGTTTCCAAATCCAAATTTCGAAACATTTCTGCATATTACAACAAAAAGAAAGAAGAAGAAGAACTGTCTTTGTATATTATTATGATTACATGACCATTTTGAACTATTTGATATGCATAATGAAAATAATTTACGTATATTTCATTATAATTAGAAGCCTTAATTTATGTGTATATATTTTGTTTTCATTAAAAGATTCTTTTTAAAATTAAAACATGTTTGAATACTCTAACAACACATGCTTAAAGACTAGCCTCATTACGATAAATAAGAAAAATGAGATTTTTCTCTCTAGTTGAATAAGACACAAAGACTTTTACACTATCTTGAGAAAGTCAAGTACCACAAAAAAAAAAAAAAAAAAAAAAAGAATCAAACATTGTTGCAAAATTACAAAACACAAGAAACATAAATATTAGGGACTAAATAAAATTAACCAAACCACTATAACATTATGGGCCCGAACACAAATCCTAATCTTTTCACCAAGTCCCACTATTTTCAGAAGACCCCAAAAGCTCCTCAAGGTACTGTTCTCCCAAATCCTCAAAGACAACAACATTATCTAACTTCACGGAGCTTTGATCAAAGTCATTGTCTTTAGTCTTTCTACTTGTCATTCTCCTTCTCATCGAGTGTTTCCTCTTCAACGCCACAACCGGAGAACAACCTTCCTCGTAGCTATACTTAATCTCCAAAAGAGATTCTTGAACTCTCGCCGCCGGAAAATTAAGAATCGCCGACGACCCTCTCGTCGAGTAAGCCGCTTGATCGTAGGCTAGAGCCGCCTCTTCCGCGCTTTCGAACGTTCCGAGCCAAACCCTAATACCGTTTCGTGTTGAATCTCTTATCTCCGCTGCGAATTTTCCCCATGGACGTCGTCTTACGCCTCTGTAAGACTTCTCTGACTTTCTTGAGTTTCCGGTCACTTCCTCGGACTTGATTGGAAGATCTGCCATGAAGTTTTGTTGCGTGGATTGCTCGATGAGACCGTAGAGAAGCATTTCCTCTGAGTCGTTCTCGTTGAAGGGGAGAGAGTAGTTGTTGGAAGAAGAGGAGGAGGAGGAGGAGAAAGATTCCGGAGAAGATCCGATAGAATATTCCGGTGAGAAGCCAGAGAAAGGTGACTGAACAAAAGATGGATCCATGTAGAGACCGGAGAAAAAAAATACTCTGTTTTTCTTACTACTCTGTTTTGTAGACTACTCTGTTTTCGGTTAGAGGATCGTTGGTGGCTTGACAAGGTCTATATATATAGAGAGAAAAAGAGTGAGTAAGTAAATGCAAATGTCCAAATTAGACATGAGTTTTCACTGTCTTACGTGAAAGAGAAATGTCATGTAAGAATGGGTGAAATGGTACTTTAGGATCTTTTTTTTAATTACACATTCAAATGAAGAATTAAGGTTGCTTCGTGGAAGATTCGAGCAAAGACATTTTGCAATTTTTTTTTTCTCCTCGTGTGATCTTTGATATATGATTGCTTTTGTACCGTTTATTTTCAGTATTAGTAGTTCTTGGTGTCTTGAATTTTAACTACGTGAGATTATGAGAAAATTAATGTATATTGATTACTTTATCTCAAAATTTGTTTGTATACTGTTATTTTGGTAGTCTTCATATTGAAAGGTGGTTGATGTTTTTTAATCGTCAAGTGTAAATGAATGAATAGTTTAGGTTAAGTGTATCATTTCGTTCTTATCATCACATGATTCATCGAAATTTTTGGTACTTTTTGCATCCATATTTAGTATAAGGTAAGATATAAATATACATGCTACAAACTATAAAAGATTTATACAAAAGTAGAAGTAAACTGTATCATTGGCACTTTAACGTAAATATTGTCTTGTCATATATAGTAAATGTAAAATATTTTTAGAGATACTTTTCATACAATTTAGAAAAAGTAAAATATTCTTCAATAACGGCCAAATTATGAATCATAAGAAAACCAAAACAGATGAACCAATTTACAAAAACACTTGTGACGACCAATTTATGGAGAGCCTCAAATATGCCACGATAATATTATGGTGTGGTGACCAAGATTTCATTTTGCAAGTGAAAAATTGATGATGATGCTTTATAAAAAAAAAAAGAAATCGCGATTATATATACATATATATATATATATATATCATAAGTTTAATCAACCTACATAACACATTCAAATCAATTTGACTCTAAACGAACGAAATACGATAATGATGTTAGTAAAAACCAGTTGACTAAAATATTAAGATTTTTTTCTATGTAAATAAACTTTTCCTAATTTCTAATTACAAAACTATCTATGTAGTAGAGTCCATATATCTTATCTAAATGACTTGAGAGTAAAACAAAATAATTGCGGAAGTTCACATTCCACATATAGAAATAACAAGATCGATGTGAAAATGATCCAAAATAACTGGTGGATCAACTCAACTATAGAATTTTTATGCTTTGGCATTGCAAATATGATTACATAAATATCAAATCATATTATCCTATAATCTTAGGAGGCTATTCTTAATTATTATTTTTAAAACTTTATGGCCCAAAAGCAAGGTAAAATAAAATGGTTGGTTGGAAGGAGTCAAAGATACATGCCCCCTTGAACCCCAAACAACAAATAACTTTGAGCCATCTCATGTTTAGAAGATAATTTGGCTTTATTTGCTTTCAACGTCTTTCTCAAAGCAAAAAAAGATGCTTCATATCCCAAGTTTTTATCATTATTCTGGTTTATTCGTCTTTGTTACATTCTCTACTTATGTTAATCTTATATTAGAAATTATCTTATATTTAGGTGAAAATACACCAGTTTAACCCAAATTTGGCAATTAATTGCTAGATTAACACTCCATCCCATCTCATAACTAGAATGACACAAATTTTATGTAAAAAGACTAAAAACCCTTCAAATTTTTTTTTTCAATTTTTTAAAAGAAAAATATAATGTATAAAAATATAATGTTTAAAAATTATGATTTAGAATATGATTTATAAAAATAAAAAAATAAAAAAAAATATGATTTTAAAATATAATGTATAAAATAATATTCAAAAATTTGATGTTTAAAATTTTATTTTTAAATAAGTTTTATAAAAAATATAATGTATGAAATATAACTAAAAATATAATGTATAAAATGTTATTAAAATATGATATATGAAAATATAATAAAATATATAAAAATATGGTGTTTAAACAATTTAAAGAAAAAAAATATGATTTACAAAAAAAAAAGTGTAAGAATATGATGTTTAAAATACTATCAGTATATGATATATAAAATATATAATATATAAAATTTGATTTTAAAAATATAATTAAAAATATTTTGTAACATATGATTTATAAAAAATATAGTGTATCAAATATGATGTTAAATATTATTTAAAAATATGATATATAAAAATTTGATGTATAAAAATATTATTTTTGTAAGAAAAACTGTCATAATATAAAACAAATCTGTTGTCACTATATTTACATCTAATAAATCTGTTATCGAACATCAGATTTTTTAAAGCAAAAAAAAAAAACTGTCATAACGTAAATAAATCTGTCATAATATAGGTCTTTATGTAGGTTATTTTACCAATTTTTAAAAAACATTAATAAATCTGTTATCAAACGACAGATTTTTGTTTAAATAAAAAAATCTGTCGTAACTTAAAACAAATCTATTGTCACTAGATATCAAACTAGTAATTAATTTTCTGTTAAAAAATCTGTCACGTTATGACAGATTTTTAATAAAAAAATAAATCTGATATAACTGTAAAAATAAATCTGCCAGATATTATATAAACTTACTATATATTATGAAAATCTGTTGTGTCTATATAAATAAGTCTGTTATGAAAAATAAATCTGCCACTAATTATAAATCTGTAGTAACTATCATTAAAAAAATCTGGCATCCAAAAAAAGTCTGTCATAATAAATCTGTCATGCAAAAATAATTCTGTTGTACAGAAACAAATCTGTCATATACTAACAAATCTGTCACAACTAGTCCGACAGACTTTTGAAAATATTTTGATTTTTTTTTAAAAATGCTGGGAGGGTAAACTTGACTTTCTTTTTTCTTAACAAAGCACAAAAGAATATTTTAAACAAAAAAATAACTCATCTAACCTTCACTTTTTATGAGTTAGTTTAGTAATTAACCTCTTAATTTGGATCAATCTAGTTTTTTTCCCTATATTTAGTGTACATTAACAAAATTGGAGCTCTTAATCCGAGTTACTTTAGGTAAATTCAAATTAGCTGAGCAAATTTATTTTACTTTAGTTCATTCAATATATGTTAGGATTAATTTATATGTTAGACACTTAATATACAAAAGAACGTTGAGGAGACTGAAATGTTCTCCAATATTTTCTACACTCACTTAATAAGTCAGAGTTACATTAAGCACGAAAGAGCAAAAAAACGCAATGGTTGCGCAAATGTCATCATTGGCCATGCTGCATACGTGACCAAGTTAGAGCCATTGGTATAATGGTATCAAGTTGCATATGTTTATAAAGATAAGATTAAGTGTGATCCAAGCCGAAGACATCTGAAATCCAGTTTACAAATCCAGATCAAATTTAAACTTTTTCAAATCTAGACCTTATGATCCAAATTTTGTTTGTTAACCAGAGATCTTGATGTAACGTTTGAAGAAACTGGTATACTTTGTCACGCGGTAATAGCATAGCACACGTCAAAACTATAATCAAATTGGAAGAGAACACTACACATCATCACATATTCACATGCATCCTGACCCGAACAGGATACAAATTTATTTATTCTTTCTTAATGCTTTCCAAAACAAGCCACACAACTGATTATTTGGTATCCCGCACGTGTTCAAAGTTCTTGGCTTTATTTTAAACCTCAAACATGGACATTGTAACTTTTTTGGCTTTATTACTTTAAATTTCATATACGTACAAAAAACTAATAAATTAATTGATTTAAATATTGCATCAGAAAAGTAAGCCCAAGAATAATTATGTTTTCATATCTGTTGCTAAATAATCATAAATTGACAAAATAAATTATGATAGATATTCGAAATTATCAATACTTCATATAGGAAAAGGAACAAGTTTTACTAAAATTTCTAGTACCATTCTTCGTGATTCAAAGTTTTGAGTTTTGTGATTGATATCTCATTATTAAATAGATGCTGATCATATACATAAAATAGTTAAGAACATCTTAGCCAAAGGCAAAAACGGTTTGATAATAAAGCTTAGAAATAGGCAAATATAAAATGAGTATTAGTCAAATCAAAAACGAAAGAAAACAAAGTCTAGGAAGCATTCAATTTTGACTAAGGTGTTAGGCGTAAGGAGATAGCTACACATTCATGGTACGTGGTCATTTTATTTGTATTCCTTAGGCATATAATTTATTTTTGTAATTGTATGTCATATCAAGTATTTATTTACTAGGAGATACCCCGTGCTTTAAGCACGGGTCAACATTTAAAAAAAAATTATAATATACAATAAAAGTTATTGTTATATCTTTTTCAAAAAGTTATTTTGTTTGAGATAATATTTATTTTTAATTTTTCTGTAAATCTATTAGTCTATTTGAATACTAAGTATTTTGGAATATTATAGTATTTTATTTTTGACGTATATTACAGTTTTATATTGTTTGTTTGTTGTATTTGCATCATTATTTTGTGAAATATAAAGTAGTAATTTTAATATTATAATTGTGAGAAAATAAAAATTATTAATTTATCATCTATATAAATTTAGTTTACCAACCCGCCAATGTGGAAATTAAATCATATATTTTTTATAGATTGATTAATATATCTTCGTTTTTAAAAATTCAAACCACAACATATGCAGAAAAAATTCTGCACTTTATTAATCATAATTATTATATGAAAATTCTAAACAAATTGTATATAAAATAAAATAAAGATGATAGGAGAATCATAATTTGAAATCTTAACAAAATTTTCGAAATTTAGTTATTAAAAATAATTATATTGTATATTTGGATATAAAATCTTAGTTTTTAAAATCCTGATTGGTTTATATTTTTTTTAAAAAATTATTTAGTAATTTCGTCCATAAGTATTTTTTATTTTTTTAATTAATTATATTTATTTAAATTAATTAATTAAGCTTAATTAAAAATTTCTAATGGCAATTGAATGTAATTTTTTACACATTTTAAGGTTAGTTTCATATTTGTACTTTCCAATTAATATAGTAAGATTTATTTTTAAGTTTCTTCATGATTTTTCTTATAATATTAAAGTGTTTAACGGGAAAAGTTTTCTAAAGTACTTTCTCTCCAGTATTTTCCACTTCGATTAAAAACAAGATGAGTTTCAGATTTCAGATCAATATATATGTTAAGCTACGGGATATGAGCATGGATTATTTTGATTTAGTTAGTGGAAAAAGTGATTTGTAGCAAACCAATTTTGAGAGGAGTTTATGTATGGTGGTTCCATTGATCATCAAGCTTTGTTTTTTTTTTTTTTTTTTTTTGTCAAACTGTGTTTTTTTTTTTTTTTATAATTTTTTTTTTTGCTTTACATGAACATAATAATACCGCTCGTAAATATATGTACTAAAGCAAATATCTAAGAAAACTCAGCCGGAAAATAAATGTTATTTATTCTAAGTTTTTTTATATATACTAGATATTCACTTGCGGTACACCGCGGGACTATATTTTTTGTTTCGAAATACAAAATAAAATTTAATTATTATATTAACTATATATGTATATAATATATTTTATATTTTTATTCTACTATAGTTTTACATCAATACATTGTGTAGTGTATACTTTCCATTGTCTACATATAGTAGTTTATCTATATATACATTTTTTTTATAACAATTTGTGTCAACTCAAGCCCCGCAGAAGTATATTTATTAATAAAATCTCTCTTCCTAAGTTATGCTGATTTGGAGAAGATAAACTCTCTTCCTAAGTTATGTTGATTTGGAGAAGTAATTTTTTTTTAACAATTTGTGTCAGTTCGGACCCCAATTTTTTAAAGAATTAAATTTATTATCAACAATTTCATCACTTGAACTTTCAAACACATGAAAATAAGTTATTATCAACAGTTTTTTATAGAATTGATTAATTAAATATAAAATATATAATGCTAATGGGTGTTAGTCCAATACTTTTGGAAATTTGAATAGGAGAAAATCTTCTTAAATTAGATTCCTAATTTGATATTATTTAAAATTAAAGATAATTGTAAAATTAATGTTAATGGCATGATTATAAATAAATTTCAACTCGAGGATTTATTTCAAAAATGTCTCCAAAAATATATATATATATATATATATATATATATTATTTAGATTGTATAATTTTAGTTGGATAATAATATGTGAAATAAATAAATAGATAAATATACCAAAAGAATACATAGAGAAATATTATACAATGTATCATTTTCAAAACTTAGAGAATGACCCGTGGACAATGATTTTATATAACTAAATGGAAAAATATTCGATTGTGCATGTATATATAGATAATATTGTTTATCGTGATTGATTTTGTAGGATAAAAGATTTTACCAAATATCAGTTTCAGAAATAACTTAACTGTCTTGAAAATATTAGTGAAAAATATACAAACAATCTGAATTATATGGAAAGTTTATCACCTATAAAGAGCTCTCTTCTCAAATTCACATTATTTTTCTTTAATTAATATAACTTTTATTTTCTTTAAGTAGGACTATCTGGCTAAAAATGGCCAATCAGACGAAAAAAAAAAACGATTTGGTTATCATGAGGCTACCATAATAAATAAAAAAATCTGAAGTGAATATTTATAGGAAGATATGACATTAAACGAAATTACATTAAATAATTAAGATTTTTGTAGAGTTTTCTTAAATTAATTAGATTCTAGTATAAAATAACTATTCATAATCACGTTTTTATTTTGCTTTAATTCCGGGTTTTTAGCTATCACATTAACTATCTTTTGTTATAAATTGTCTAATTTGGAAACTAATTAATTATAACCATAAAAGATTTTAATTGTAATTACTGAATTTTTTAATTAGAGATGTTTCTTATTGTCAACAAATTAAAATGTAATTTTAATATAGATAAATAATTATAGTTATTATCTAAAAAAATATAAAATAATTTGAAAATAATTTGCATGAATTAAGAAAAACCGAAAATAAATAAATAAAAACGAAAACTAAGACTTCTCTATTTTTGTTTTGATTCATCTTGTTCATGTTTATGAACATATATTTTATACAAACCAAAATATTTGTGAAACTAAAAGCAGTAAACATAAAATAAACTATAGTTTTTTAATAAAGTAAAATAAACAATAATGACTTTAACTGTATAAGAAAACCTTATATTTGAGAACTGAAATAAACACCATGACAACAAAAAATAACTACATTCTATAAAATTCCAAGTATATGATATTACAAAATATTGATAATGCTCTGTAACCCAAAAAGAAAAAAGTATAATAAACATTCTATTGTTTCTCCATCATTTTCTTTTTTTCTTATAAAGATTTCCAAGATTTGGAGACAGATTCGTCAACATATGTTGATACAAATCTAAAAATCATGAAAAAGAGGGTTTAACAATTATGTAGTTCTGATTGTTGATATATAATCGGAGTTTAGGTGTTAAGTATTTATAGGATGAACATTAGGTTGAGGAAATAAACATTTCCAAGCAAAAAAAAATCTGATTTAATAACTAATTAGGGAGTAAATCATTGTAATTTGTTTTGTAAGAAATATGGTAGGGATATGATATCTTTTGGTATTTAATTTTTTTTCTTTAATTTGATTGTTAATATATCTTATGAGAGAAAATAATCGAAATTAATGTATGAAAATCAAAAATCTCGGCTGATTTTTTAGCAATTAATAGATTATTTATTACGCAGATTTTTTGGAAATTTGTTTTCAAAAATCAGAATATTAGTATTATTTAAATTAATTACCAAGTTAATATTTAATAATTTAATACAATGGCAGTCTTGTAAATAGGTGGCAACTCTAGGATTTATTTGCTAAATGTACTTGGAAAATGTATATATAGATACATAAATACATGGTTAGTCCAACATTTTCGGGTGCAAAGCAAAAAAAAACAAATTATGAGCTTAAAAAAAACAGCTTATGTAATAATTGTAGATTAGAACCATAATAACATAAGTTTAATTTTGTTGTCACAAATGTATAAAATTATAATTGCGCCACAAGTAATACCTGTAAGGTTTTTTTTGTTTAAACATAAAAGTTGTCTACAGTTTTTTTTTTGGTAAAACAAAAGTTGTCTACAGTTCGATGGAGCTGAATCTAATTTTATAAATATGTAATTATTCTCTTAATTCACTACTCAACTTAATATGCAATTGGCGTTGTGAAATTAGATGACACTGATTCGGCCCTGACCCATGCTCAGGCCCAGTATTTTGCCGATTTAACCAAAAACATGACCCAACTACTATCGACGAATCATCCTTGAACTGCTAATGTTAATAAACGACCAACGAACCATTCTTGACCTGCAAATGTCGTGCCCACACCCCCAAGACCCAACTACTATCCCCAACTATTTCAGTTGCCTTTCAGGGTCATGGCATTTTGCTATAGTCCATTACTTTTCTTTTCTTGATGCTTTCCATCCACTTTATATCATCTTTTGAGTTACCAGTATCCCAAAAGTTGAGGTTAATGCGTCAATAGAACAACTTAAAACTTTCACCAAACAGATTATGGTTCATTGCATATTTAATGATAACGAATGGTGCAAGATGACCATTAATATATACGTTTGTGTGACAAAGAGAATATATAATGGGATACTTGATGTTACGACTTAAAAGACGGATATTTCTGGAAAAGAAAAAAATTATATCACTTGATGTTACGACTTAAAAGACGGATATTTCTGGAAAAGAAAAAAATTATATCAAAATGACACTTTAAAACCAACAAATTTTAAAAACTATTTTTTTCCTCCATCATAATTAAAAATTCTCTATAAATTTATATATATTTTTACACAAAATTATCATCATTTTTTTTTTTTCTTTTGACATCCACTTCTCTTTACAAATTTATTATTTTTATCATCATTTTTATATTTTCTTACAATTTTGTTATTACTAAAAATAGGGCCGGCCTACCCATAAAGCAGCCAAAACATTCTCTTTACTTTAGGTCACACTCTATAATAAATGTTTTAGGAGAAGATTCTAAAGAGTTTAGGTTGGTCAGCTAGTTAAGTATCGTGCAATTTTATGAAATATCTTGGGTTTGAATCTTAAGCCTTGCAGTTTCTTCATTTTTTTTCATTTTTCTTTTACATTTTTTTGTTTCTTTCTATTTTGTTGGAGTAGTCAAATTTTTTCTGTTAATTTATTATTTTTTGGTTTAATTCCTATTTTTAACAATAAAATCTCTAAATATTTGATTTAGTTTGGCTACTATATATTATAATAATTAATAAAGTATTTCATTTAACTTGGCTATTAGATTTTTTTACATTGTAAAAATTCAATAACTTTTTAAATATTTTTTCACTATATTTTAGTATTTTAATGAAAAAAATATTAGTTTTTATATGGAAAATCAAATTACTGAAATATGCTTTAGGTCACCAAAATTCAAGGACCGGCTTACCGTCACAACTTTTAAAATTTTTTTTTAATAGTCAGATTTTAACAGTTAAAGTATCTATAATCAAATTCTTTACAACCAAATTTTTACAGTTAAAGTTTCTACAGCCACAAATAACAGTTGTTACTAGTCGGATTAATAGTCTATAATACTATATATAAATCTTCATAGACACTTTACAAAAAGAAAAGAAGAAAACCGCTTTTTGCAATCGTATCTATGATTTACAATTTTTTTTTATATATTATAGATGTGAATAAAAAAATAAAGTAAGAACAATTTGTTACTAACAGCTTGTAATATAATTTGACTTATTTTCAGTATCTTACAAACTTGGATCTTGAATTTGTTTGGTAAGTAAAATAACAGACATTTCGACGAATGAAAAGGTGGATTTGTCTCTTATTATTATTGGTCAGTAAAATAAAAGGTCAGCCGGGAAAATATATCCATTCAGTTCCTTTGCTTGTCAAAAGAACTGAGTCTAAACTCTAAAGGGACATTATATAAAAGTGGCATCGTTTGACCAAGATTAAGTTTATATTATAGACTTAGTATAATCTCCAAAAGATACTTTTTTGACATTCCGAGTCATCGCCAAATTGCAAAATCTGAGTCATGTTTAGAAAAGTGTTTTGCTAAACATACATATGACTAAAACTTGTTTAAAAGTTGCCGTAAAGGAGTTGACGGTTTAGCTATTAGTCCTATTAGCTACGAGTTCGAATTATTATAAGTAATCTACGATGATGATATACGTTTGTAGACCGCACCACATATTATCAAAAGCTGGTCATGACTAGAGAAACAATGGGTAAAATATAACAACGGTGCAAATTTTCAGTTACTACGTGAGTTACCAAATATTCCCTGAATCACTCTTACAAAAATGACAATAATTAAATATCACACTAGTTGTTCAAATTATTTTTTAATATCACACTACTGTAGATATTGTACTATGAAAGGGGAAAAAAATACCAAAATGTTCAAAGATAGCGTCGGAATCAGAACTCATGTAACATCAACTGTAAAGTTCGAACAAAATATTATATTCCAGTTTTGGCAAATCACAATCCCATCCCTGATTGAAAAGATTAAGGCAAAAGAGACATCTTACAATTTAGGTAAAAGAAAGTGCAAACATAATCAGACATATAAACATTGATTTGACATTTACAAGATATAAAGCTATATATATATATTCAGTAATTTTAATAGTCTTGCGTTTCACTCCATTTGTAGAGTGCGAGTAACCATTTTTGTTTGTTATGTTCGTAAAAGAATGAATCAAACATAATCTATAAAATGTAAAGAGACGATGACTATTAGTTGTGAGTTATATCTATATTAACATTTTTTAAGTACATTTTGTGTTATGTCCTTTTAGTTTTGCTTATTTAAATTTTTATTTACAACATTAATCCCTAAAACAATTCCATAAATAACATTATAGAGAAACTCAAATACTAAACTTTCTTAAATTGACCAACATTTGTTACATTTATTGCCAGAAAATCTTAACAACATCTATACATTCCAATTTTTCCAAAAACAACTCTACTCATTAAAGTTTTAATCCATTAAATCTCCAAAACTATTTTTATGGATGCTAGAATTTCTCAAATTTAAATGATATACAACAGATTTTCCATAACAAAAGTTTACAATCTCCATAATTATATTAATATTAATAAATATCCTAAACCGAAACTCCAATTATAAAATGCCACATTAAATATGTTAAAAACCCCTATATAATTTGGTTTATTTTTTATTTTTTGAGAAATTACCAAAAAATTAAAATTCTATTAATTATCATAAACTATACATATTGACATAAACTATATAAACTATAAAAATATGCTAATTTTGTAAAACAATTAACATAATTAAACTTGATAAAAATCTTATTTTGATTATTATTTTTTACGCAAAAACTTATTTTGATTTTGGTGAGACGGGTTGGCATTAATCCCATATAGGGAGTTAAGTGGAATTATTTTTTTAAAACACTTTTAGATGTGTACGAGGAGATAAATGTATTACTAGACTATAAATATATCACACGGGTTAAAACCTTGAAAACACTACAAAAATCCTATACTTTGAATACTTATATCAAATACCTGTAAAATTCTATATTTTTAAAATTAATAAAATAACAAATACATACAATATAAATTTGAATTTTTTTAAATTAAAAATATTGTCCCGCGGTGTACTGCGAGTTTAATTCTAATTGAAGAATAAGACATTACCATCAACAAAAAAGAACAAAAGATAACAATGTGGCAGAATGGTCAAATACACTTTTTTTTTAACAAGAAAGTCAAATACACTTTTAACTCAGGGATTTATAATAATTAATTCTTAGATTTTTATATTTGGTCTCTCTCTCTATCCTATGTCCACACACAAACGTTGTAATGTTTATTTGCGCAAGAACGACAGGAAAAATGTATTCTTATTAGTGTACAAGAAAACTTTAGAATAAGTTTTCCATTTTTGTTGAAGATCGAATTTTTAATTTCATTAAATCGCCAATTTTGATGTAAAGGATACATGTTAGCCTGTCGTCATTGAATGCGTAGGACTTACGGGATTGGGCATAAATGGTACTTAATTACTTTGGTTAAATTATGCTTTGTCTATATTCTATGGACTTCAGATGTTAATATTTAAGAACATATTAAGATTACTGTTGTGAAGATTTTTAGAATCCTAGATTACCGATACTACGACTATTTCTACCTAAGTTACAATTTAGTTCACTCTAGAGTCAAAAACTAACTAAGAACAACCACCAAAGTTGGTTTGTGCAGCAGATGGAACCTTCCTGAATGAGACAACGACGATATATTATATTATTATTAACGCATAAAAAATTAACTAAATCAATAAAAATAATAGAAAAGGGTATAAATGGAAAGAACAGTCAACCAAAGAATCGTCAAGTCACATGAAAACGAACGTCGATTCTGACTCGGCGAAAACCCAACCTTTAATATAAATAGCTAGACGCATTATATAATGGCATCATTCATAGATCTCTCTTCTCAAACAACATTGCTGACCAAGCTCTTACAAAGCAAGCCAATCTTGAACCACCAAAGTTAATGGAGAGCTCAAACAGGAGGAACAACAGCCAGTCACAAGATGACAAGCAAGCTCGTTTCCGGGGAGTACGAAGGAGGCCTTGGGGAAAATTTGCAGCAGAGATTCGAGACCCGTCAAGAAACGGTGCCCGTCTTTGGCTTGGTACGTTCGAGACAGCTGAGGAGGCGGCGAGGGCTTATGACCGAGCAGCCTTTAACCTTAGGGGTCATCTCGCTATACTCAACTTCCCTAATGAGTATTATTCACGTATGGATGACTACTCGCTTCGCCCTCCTTACGCTTCTTCTTCTTCTTCTTCGTCATCGGGTTCAACTTCTACGAATGTGAGTCGACAAAGCCAGAGAGAAGTTTTCGAGTTTGAGTACTTGGACGATAGGGTTCTTGAAGAACTTCTTGATTCAGATGAAAGGAACAGACGGAATTAATCACGATTAGTTTGGTTTTGTTATTTTATGTGGCACTATATATTGTGGCTACTACGTGCATTATGTGCATGTAGCTCGCTTTATAGTACTTGATTTGGTATTTTTATAACGTGCCACGACCATAAGTTGTAAGATAAGGCGTACCTTGCGTTTTCGTGAAATATAAACGTTAGATGGTTTAATTAAGTACGTACACCAGCTTCATTATATATTTTCCTATATTAATTATCTGCATGTAACTCGCGTTATAGATGATTCAATGTAAAAAAAAAAGTACACGATTTAACTTCATCAGTTTGAAAGACAAGAAATTTTCATTAATTATGACCGTCGTCAAGAATCTATGGACGATGAACTGATATCGGTGTGCTAAACGAGAAAATCTAAGATAACTATATGATATCTCTTTACTTTCACCATCTTTGAATATGGAAATTGACTTTGTAAAAACTCAAAAGTTAGAGAACATCATCGTAGATCTCTACGTAAATTTTTTATTACTTACTCTGAATAAAACTATATTGTTTGTAAACTTTAGTTTGTGACAATATGAACGCATCTGATCGATCAGCATGACATCTAGAAAATCAAATATAGTTTAAGTAAGAGAAAAAAAAAAAAACAGTTCTTATTTCAACTGACGTAGTGATGATCCCAATTATAAAATTATACGAGAAAACTATAATATTAAAATCGTAATACTGAATATAGTATAAAGTCTATAAGATCTTTGAAATTTTATTGGAAAGAATATAAAGTGTCACTAAAATTCCTAAACCTAAGTAGACTATTCTGAAAATCCTATAAAACTCTAAGAATCATACAACAGTATTGAAAAAGACAGTTATATACTACGATTAATCAAATGTGAACTAGTAATAAAAACTCTAAAATCATACATTAGTATTGAAAAAGACAGTTATATACTACGATTAATCAAATAAGTAGAATACATAAATATTGGAATCAGTTGCATCACTTTCCAACATAAGGAAGAAATTCGACTAAAGATTAAGAAAGGTTAATTTTCAAATGATTCTTGATATAGAATTTTCTTTGTTTTCACCGACTGTTATTTATTTATTTTCTTTCTAATTGTTATTTGTCTCTCTCATTGTTTTGAAAGATATTGAATACCATATTACGGAAAGGTAATGTTTTCATTATAATGATCAACCAAAAGAGAGAAGTTGTGAACGACCTTAATTTAAGAATTGTCTATGGAAACGCAAGAAAGAAAATTCTACTGTTCTAGTACTACTACTCTTGTTCCGTTCGTACGTAGGTAAGAATTAGTTTGCCAGTTAATTAGGTCGATGATATCGTAAGTAGGAGTCAATTATGAAGTCCATGAAAATAAAAAACCTCCACAGTTTATATGATGCTACGCTCTCTTCATTAACGAGAAATATGTATCACAGTTTACTATATAGAATTAACTCCAACAAAACTGATAACATCATACTGTATATATAATTAAATATATTTTCTAAACAAAACAACCAACCAACTTTTGAAATGTGAACTAGTAATTTGAATTTCCCGGGGAAATTGATACATAAAGTACATAATAGGATACACTTGATTACAGAAAACAAAAAATATGATTAAGTCTTCACTACAAAAAATATAACCCAAGTAGATATGCCAGTGTTCAGTGCCGTGCCCAGGTTTATCGGGGCTTAAGGCGAGTTTAACATTAGAGGTTATTTTAATATATTTTATGAAAAATAAATAAATATGAAAAATTCAAAACTGTAGAAATTTTTCGAAAATAAAAAATAATTCTAAAAAACCTTAAAATTTATTGAAATAGAAAGAAGAACGATTATGTTTAAGGTTTTTTAGAATTTTTTTTATTTTCGAAAAATTTCTCTGATATTAGACCAACTTCTCTTAATCTATTTCTTTCTGTTTTACGACCTTACTCGGTCTTTCACAATTTAATATTTTGTTTTCCTTTTTTTATATATTTTTATAAATAAATATATTCAGAGGAGTCATACATTAGGTTATTTAAGAAATAAAAAGACTCCTAAAACCATAATGATACACCATATTTTTCATAATTGAAGATCCAAAAATACACACAAAAAAAATTATATACTTTGGGGGCATGAGGCAAATGCCTTTTTTTTTACCCATAGGCACGGCCCTGCCAGTGGTGTTACTATGTCCTTATCCGGATTCAAAACAGTATATATTTTTCACAAAAATATATTGAGTAGTAACGGTCTAACAACTTAAGGAGGAAAAACAAATTAGTGACAATGGATCTAACGGTTTGCATCATTTCTAGGTGCCTTTGTTATAGTTCTCTCCATAATCTAAAAGCTCCTCCAATATACTATCGTCTAAATACTCAAACTCAATCACCTCCTTCCCGTTACCAGGTCCACCGCCTCCTCCTTTATATTCCGACGACGAAGAAGCCACCACATTCCCATGGCCTCCACTTGGACTGTTCCCAATCATTGGGTATTCATGAGGGTAATTGAGAACGGCCCTTTGGCCTCTCATGGCAAAAGCGGCTCTATCGTAGGCCCGAGCCGCATCCTCAGCTATGTTAAACGTTCCGAGCCAGACACGAGCACCATGTCTAGCCGAGTCGCGTATCTCAGCCGCATATTTCCCCCACGGGCGCTTCCTTACCCCTCTGTATTTCACCTCGTTCGTGTTAGACGACTCTCTACGTTCCATATATGAAAAGCTTTTATGTTTTTGCATGTACATGAGTTGATGATAGTAGTGATAATTTATACGTGGAAGTAATGTGATTCTATTAGAGAATATAGTGGACGTTATTTTAACGCACGTGTGTGTTGAAAAGCCTCCTTTATATCCAATAAATAAAAGTTGAAATCATGGGAGTAAATTGCAAATTACATTATATTAGTGCCATCGTAAGAGAATGAGAAATTATCGGGCAGACAAACTATTGTGGCTGCTCAGTGTACATTATAATTTAGGAAGAAGTAAGGGGCTAAAATGTAAAAATTAAAAGGTAGGAACCATGAGTGAAGTCCAATGAATCTGGCTGGTCAAGGAGACGGCTAAGTTGAAAGAAAGTATTTTTATGACAACGGACCAAAGAACCTCTCAGCCTCTCAATTAATTGTCTCACGTGTCAACTTTGACCGCACGTGTAGTAGATTCTCAAGTCTTTTAAATTTCAATTTGACTATCATTACCAAACACATAGAGATGTGTGTGAATCTTGGTGCCTACAATGACAGATAAAAATATGACAAATTTGTGACTTCTATTAGAGAAAATATAAAATAAGCATGCTTACTACTTTTATTTGGTTAGTTATACAGTATATATCACTCTGTGTTCAATTCATTGACCAGAAGATGAAAAGTAAAGTATGGTAAAATTTTATATTGTATTAAGATTTTTTTGTATATAAAAATGATTTAATAAAATTTACATTCTATTCGAAAAAATATTTTAAAATCTCACATGAAACTATTTTTTGTCTTAAATTGATCTTACGAAACTTAGAGATATGTGGGCTTGTTGAATAGCTCTTTTATAAACGCTCGATGAGCTGATCTAGTATTTGCATGTAACTATCAAGTAATCGAGTTTCTCTATGTTTTTTTTCATGAAATTTCTGGTGGTATTAATCTTAGAGTTTCATACATAAAGAGTTAGGTAGATGCCAATAACAACATCGAATCCGGGGTGAACAAGCCCGGTACAAGAACCGAAATAAACTTAAGAAAAAGAAGAGGAGATTTAGGGGTAAAGGGAACGAAACCAGAACATGAGCATGTCTTGGAACTTTGGTAGGTGTCTCCTGGCCAAGCAGATGTTGCAGATCCTTCTATCAAACTGAGGATAGAGTGCTTCCACTAGAGTATGAATACCTGTAAAGATGCGAGCATTCCTCTCGTGCCAGAGTGTGTAAATCACCGCCTGAACAACCAAGAGCTTCAGCGTTGTCAGGTTTGGGTCGTTGTTAGCAGATTGTAGCCATAGGAGGAATCGATCCCAAGTAATGAACCACATGAATGGTAGTTTGAGCTTTTGTAGGCACCATCTCCAAAGGTCATAAGAATAAGGGCGTATGAATAAGATATATCAGTTGTAGAATGTTGGTTTGATCTGGGTTTAATCAGATGGTTCCGGTTAAGGAGCGGGATTAAATGAACCAGGGATTGTGTCCGGTTTGGAGCAATTGGACATGGTTATCGTGTTTACTAAAACGGAGGCGTTTCAATGGTGGAAGTTCGAAGGTTAAGTTGCAGAGCTGAAACAAGTCAACACCCATGTGACTGAGTTTGACGGATCATGTGCGACTCAAGTCGGTTAGAGTCAGTTAGAGAAGCTAATGCCGAGTCGGTTAGAGGAGGCTAGTATATAAGCTTTTCTGTTATGATTCGTTGGGTGTGAGAACGAGAGAGAGTTTCTGGGAATCTAGGGTTCATATTTTCTCGGGAAAACTTTACTTTCTTGTTAGGGGTGAGAGACGCTTGTAAACTGTAATCAACACTGATCTTAGTAGATTCCGAGCTGAGATCTCGGCCAGACGTAGGGATTGCGGATTGCAACCTGAACTGAATAAATTCGCATTGTGTTCTTTCTCGTTTACGTTTTCTTTTATTCTTCGATTTTGTTTCGTGAGAAAACCAAGAACAGAGTGATCAGAGCATCATCTTAATCGATTTGTTACACGTTCTTAGTCTATCGCAAGTTACAGACTCTACAAGTGGTATCAGAGCCACACGGTTATGAAGGCTCAAGTTGTCAGGTCTCATCGATTTGAGTTCGCGATGTCGTCATCAAGAATCGAGCTGGAGAAGTTCAACGGTATGATCGACTACAATCTGTGGAAGGAGAAGATCCTAGCTCATCTAGAGATCATCGGTTTAATGGGAGCTCTGAAGCTTCAAGAATCTTCATTGAAGAAGGGATCCGATTCAGTCAAGGAGGAGGATCCAAAGGGAAAGGGATCGGAGGAATCAGGGACAGAGAAATCAGCTGAGGAGGATCTAGCCATGGCGGAAAAGCAAAGAAAGGTCCGTAGTACAATCATCCTAAGCGTGAGTGATCAGGTTCTAAGGAAGATCATTAAGGAAGATACTGCAGCTGGTATGTTCAAGGTTCTCGATTCGTTGTACATGTCACAATCACTGCCTAACAGGATTTATCTCAAGCAAAGGCTCTATGGTTACAAGATGAATGATTCTTTGACTATTGAAAGTAATATTGATGAGTTCTTGCGGATAATAACAGATTTGAGTAATGTCAGAGTGGATATTTCAGATGAGGATCAGGCCATCCTCCTCTTAATGTCTTTGCCAAAGCAGTTTGATCAGCTGCGAGATACGCTAAGATACGGTAAATCTACTCTGTCACTCGAAGAAGTAATCAGTGCTATCCACTCAAAGCAATTGGAACTGGGAGCAGCTGGAAAAGGGAGCAAGACTCAAGGAGAAGGACTTTACTCTAACTCGGATAATAGAGGAAGATCTGTGACCAGAGAAGGATCACAGGGTAAATCGAGAGGAAGGTCAAGATCAAAGTCTAAAGACAAGAAGAAACGTACGTGCTGGGTGTGTGGTGGTGAAGATCACTTCAAGAAGGATTTTCCAAAGAAAGGACAAGCGAAGGTTAATCAGGATAAAGGAGAGTCTGCAGCTGTATCTGGGACTGAGTTTGTGGAATCACTGATGGTTTCAGAGGCGAATTTAACAGAGAACGCAAACTTCAGTGAGATATGGATATTAGATACAGGCTGCACGTTTCACATGACATCGAGGAAGGATTGGTTCGTTGAGCTAAGGGAGTTTGATGCAGGATCTGTCAGAATGGCGAATGAAAGTTTGTCAGAGGTAAAAGGCATTGGAAGCATAAGGATCAAGACTTCAGATGGCAGGATTGTTTGGATAAAGGATGTGAGATACATTCCTGGGTTCTCGAGAAACTTGTTGTCTCTAGGGACGTTCGAGGCTCAAGGGTGTTCATTTGGTTCAGAGAATGGAGTTATGAAGGTAAGCAAAGGGTGTAGGACAGTGTTGAAAGGTAATAGACATGGATCTCTCTACTTTTTGCAGGGACGCACCTATGTCGGAGAGGTAAACTCAGTGGTTCAAACGGATCAGACAAGTCTGTGGCATAGCAGGCTCGGGCATATTGGCCAGAAAGGGTTAGATACGTTAGTCAGGAAAGGTTATCTTGAGAAAGAGAAGGTGTCTAGTCTTCAATTATGTGAAAACTGTGTTTTTGGGAAAGCTCACAGAGTAAGTTTTTCAACAGGAAGGCATACAACTCAGAACTGTCTGGAGTATGTGCATGCTGATCTATGGGGTTCTCCAACGGTTCCTGCGTCACTAGGGAAGTGCCATTACTTCTTAAGCTTGATAGATGACCATTCTAGAAAGGTGTGGGTGTATTTTCTGAAAACTAAGGATCAAGCTTTTGAGAAATTTGTCGAGTGGAGAGTGATGGTCGAGAAGCAGTCAGAGCTTAAAGTCAAGAAGTTGAGGATAGACAATGGGTTGGAGTTCTGCAACAAGGAATTTGATGGTTACTGTCTAGAGAATGGGATTGTCAGGCACAGGACTATCGCTCACACTCCACAACAGAATGGAGTTGCAGAGCGAATGAACCGTACAATACTTGAGAAAGTCAGAAGTATGCTTAGCGAGTCAGGATTGTCTAAGATGTTTTGGGCTGAAGCTGTGAACACAGCGGTGTATCTTATCAACAAGTCTCCGTGTTCCGCGATTGAGTTTCAAGTACCAGAGGAGCTGTGGTCAAAAACGGTTCCGAGTTATGGTCACTTAAGGGCTTTCGGATGCATTTGTTATTATCACACAGATGATGGGAAGCTGCAACCGAGAGCTAAGAAAGGAGTATTTGTTGGTTACCCATCAGGGGTTAAAGGGTACAAGGTCTGGTCGCTGGATGATAAAAAATGTATTATCAGCAGAAACGTGACATTCAATGAGAGTGAATCTTATAAGAACTTAACTCAAGCTACAGAGAGTGAGAGAATCTCACTGGATACATTTGATGATTTTGAGTCTGGCATCACTGTAGAGAAGGGTATGAGTTCAGGTGGAGAGACTCAGGTTTCTGTGGTTGACCTGCAAGATAGTTCAGAGTCAGAGACTGAATCAGGTGACACTGGATTAGAAAATTATCAGCTCGCTCGTGATAGAGAAAGGAGAGTGATAAGGTGGCCATCTAGATATGAAGAAGGCAATTATATTGAGTGGGTGTTGGTTGTAACAGAAGATGGCGGGGATATAGAACCGTCAGACTATAATGCAGCTATCAGAGATTCTTGTAAGGAAGGATGGAAAGGTGGCATGAACGAAGAGATTGATTCATTGCACAAGAATAAGACTTGGATTCTGGTTCCAAGACCGAAAAACAGAAGAATGATAGGTTGCAAATGGATTTACAAGAGGAAACCAGGTATACCAGGAGTGGAAGGGCCTAGGTTTAAAGCCAGGTTAGTGGCGAAAGGTTATTCTCAGAAGGAGGGAGTAGACTACAATGAGATATTCTCTCCGGTGGTAAGACATGTATCAATCAGGTACTTAATGTCTATAGTTGTTCAAGAAGACTTAGAGTTGGAGCAGCTTGATGTGAAAACCGCTTTCTTGCATGGAGAGTTGGATGAGGAGATCTACATGACTCAGCCTGAGGGTTATGTAGAACAAGGTAAGGAAGACATGGTTTGTCTCCTTAAGAAGTCTCTGTATGGACTGAAACAGAGTCCGAGACAGTGGAATCAGAAGTTCAATGCATTTATGCTGGAGATTGGTTTCAAAAGAAGTATTCACGACAGTTGTGTGTACGTGAAGGAATACTCAGGTGTGTACATCTATTTACTTTTGTATGTAGATGACATGTTGGTAGCCTGCAAGGACATGAGGTTGATTGATACTCTGAAGAGTCAGCTAAGTTCCAGGTTTGATATGAAAGATTTAGGAGCTACAAGGAAGATATTGGGGATCGATATTTACAGGGACAGGAAGAAGGGAATATTAAAGCTTTCTCAAGAGAGTTATTTGGAGAAAGTCCTGGAGAGGTTCAGGATGCATGAAGCAAAGGGGGTTCAAACACCACTCGGGAATCAACTTAAGCTTCTTCCTGCGAGTGATGCTCAAATCCAGAAGGATGCAGAGTTTATGAGGTCAGTTCCTTACTCTAGTGCTGTGGGTAGTTTGATGTACGGCATGATAGGAACGAGACCAGATTTGGCATACCCAGTAGGTGTTGTGAGTAGATTCATGAGTAATCCGGTGAAAGTTCATTGGGAAGCAGTGAAGTGGGTGCTTAAGTATGTTAGGGAATCTACGAGGATGAGTTTGGTGTACAGGAGGTCGAATGATTTTAGAATAAGTGGTTTTTGTGATGCTGACTACGGTGGAGACTTAGGACGAAGGAGGTCTACTAGTGGTTATGCATTCTTATCTGGGAGGAATGTGATTAGTTGGAGGTCGTCTCTCCAGAAGGTGGTGGCAATGTCGTCGACTGAGTCAGAGTATATGGCGTTAACCAAGGCAGCCAAAGAAGCTGTTTGGCCGAGGGGTTTAAGTGAAGAGTTTGGATATTCTCAACAGGCTGTGGAGGTATTCAGTGATTCTGAAAGTGCTATTGCACTGGCCAAGAATAATGTGTTTCATGATAGAACTAAGCACATGGCCACAAGGATGAGTTTTGTTCGAGACTTGCTTGATAATGGTGAATTGCAGGTTACTAAGGTGCACACAAGTGATAACCATGCGGATATATTCACGAAGGTTTTGCCGGTCAATAAGTTCAAGGGAATGTTGGACTTATTGGGTGCTTCAGAGGCGTAAGTCTGAAGCAGGTTCCGAGATGCTGGAGTCACTAAGGTCGGAGGAGCAGATCAAACCAAGGTGGAGATTGTAGAATGTTGGTTTGATCTGGGTTTAATCAGATGGTTCCGGTTAAGGAGCGGGATTTAATGAACCATGGATTGTGTCCGGTTTGGAGCAATTGGACATGGTTATCGTGTTTACTAAAACGGAGGCGTTTCAATGGTGGAAGCTCGAAGGTTAAGTTGTAGAGCTGAAACAAGTCAACACCCATGTGACTGACTTTGACGGATCATGTGCGACTCAAGTCGGTTAGAGTCAGTTAGAGAAGCTAATGCCGAGTCGGTTAGAGGAGGCTAGTATATAAGCTTTTCTGTTATGATTCGTTGGGTGTGAGAACGAGAGAGAGTTTCTGGGAATCTAGGGTTCATATTTTCTCGGGAAAACTTTACTTTCTTGTTAGGGGTGAGAGACGCTTGTAAACTGTAATCAACACTGATCTTAGTAGATTCCGAGCTGAGATCTCGGCCAGACGTAGGGTTTGCGGATTGCAACCTGAACTGGATAAATTCGCGTTGTGTTCTTTCTCGTTTACGTTTTCTTTTATTCTTCGATTTCGTTTCGTGAAAAAACCAAGAACAGAGTGATCAGAGCATCATCTTAATCGATTTGTTACACGTTCTTAGTCGATCGCAAGTTACAGACTCTACATAAGTTTTATACACAATTACTAGAATTTATATACACAAACAAATATTATTTGCGGTTATAAAGTTAAATTTCTTTTTTTTCATAAAAAGTGTTATTTTAAAGTTTTAATGTTGTTTTACAAAGATGTTATTCTAAAATTTCAATGTAACTTTTACACTATTTTTATTTTATTTTACCATTAAACTAAAACTAGTTAAACCATTAAATATTTACTAAATAGAAGTATATACATATAGTTTGATTTTTTTTACTTTGTATAAAATATGTCAAAATGGAACTCTTTGCAAAACAGTGAAATATTTAATAGTTAATATGATTGGTGTTGTGATTAGAAGTTTGTGTGTTTGTGTGTTTGTGAGACAATTTGATGTTTTTTTTTGTTTTTGGTAATAGACAATTTGATTTTCTGAGTGTGGATGTAAATATGTAATGCTGTTTGAAGGTAAATTTCTTGAATCTATATATATAAAGTTCACTTTACTCACTCCTGGTGCTGCCACGTCAGCATTTCTTTTTTTAATAATTTGGGTTTTACGGATATTGAAAAGCCCACTAAAGAATCATAAAACTAACAAAATGATCTACTTAATTTTATTCCAAGTTTCCAAGCCCAGACTATTTTTAGATCCATCTAAACCTAATAATAACGCATATCGTCGGCGTAAAGTCTCTCCTCGGCGGTGACAGGGACGCTCCACTTTCTGACGTTTCTCCCCTCCTTAACTCGAGATCCATGGCCTTTCAGCATCTAATGTTGCTACGGAAACCATTCAAATTCAATTTCTCCACTCCTCTACACTTTCACCCATCCTTCTATGTCTTCCATCACCATCGCAACGGTTTTGTTTGATACGGCTAATTATGTTGTTCCATCTTCTCGCATCTAATGTACAATCTACTACTTCTTCCTTAAATCTTCGTAAGTCCTTCTTGCAAGGTTTGTTTTTCCTTTTTTTCTTTTTCAGTTGAGATTTTCTATAATTCTGAAACTTGATTGAGGCATTACATTAACAAGTGTGTTTTTGTGGGTGTTAGGTTCTTAGCAGCACCATTAAACAAAAGAGGAAAGAGAAAGCTGGCAAATGGGAGGTTCCTCTTTCTAAGGTGATATATTTCTCTGCTTTTGTATTTGTTTTTCAGTGTTGAAACTCTTAACATATGGGTAAAGCTTAAATTCTTCTCTCTTGGCAGCTAATAGCCATTTCCTTTTACAGGTCCGTCCTGTCGCTGAAGATGAAATGTTCAGAGTGATCCGATCTGGGAAACGAAAAAGTATGTATTTTGTTTTTCGTATCCTGATTTAGCTACTTGTTTTTTCATCACTCTATGTTTGAACACGCCTTATCATATAGAGGCTATTGATTCAGGAATTGGCTCTAGACTATTAGATTGAGTTTACTCTAGACTATATAGACTATAGATTTGGAGTTTACTTTGTGGATTGATTTGATTCGTTACTAAATAGTCTACTTACAACTATGTTAATGCTTTTTGCATCAACTACAGCAAGCTACATTTGTTGGACCTGCTTTCACAAGGAAACCTCCAAAGTACGAGCGTTTCATCCGTCCATCTGGTATGCGTTTCACCAAGGCCCACGTCACTCACCGTGAACTAAAATGCACTCTCTGTCTTGAGATCATTGGAGTTAAGAAGAATCCCAACGGTCCCATCTATACATCACTTGGTGTCATGACCAGGGGAACAATCGTGGAGGTTAGTCCCCAAGCTCTATACATATTAAGGTCTCGCTTATCTCAGCTATGCTATAGGTGCTAATATCTCAATATGTGAATTGATTTTCAGGTCAATGTGAGTGAGCTTGGTCTTGTTACACCAGCTGGAAAGGTTGTTTGGGGTAAGTGAGGACATAAACACTGACTGACCCTTGTGCAAACTGTAAAAAATGTGTAGGCAGTGCCTTAACTCTCTTTGTTTTGACTTCAGGGAAATACGCTCAAGTGACGAACAACCCCGAGAATGACGGATGTATAAATGCCGGCTTACTTGTGTAAGCAAATGTCCAACTATGTCAGAGAAATATGGATAGAGACAGTGAGGATCATGTTAGCTACTATCTTTTTTTGTTATCTCCTCAAACATTTTTGTGCTATCTTTAAGTTTTTTTTTGTAATGGAATCATTGATGGTTGGTCTTCGCATCACTGTCATATGTATATATATTTCTATGATTGATGAACTCTTGAAGATAATATAACAAAGTTTGACAGTTTTACGAGGTCCTACGAAGAGTCAATGACTTAAAAAGATGAAATTATGATACTTAAACGTTTGCGAAGCTTTACTTGCTGATGTTGTTAATTATATAAAGCTCAGCTTGATGGTTGAGTTCAGGATGAAGTGTCTTGGACTAGCTACAAGAATCCAAGGGATAGACATTGTCAGGGCAAAGGATAAAGGAACATCCTAAAGTTGTCGTAGCTTGACAGGTGTCTTGAGAACCTTAACTGGGATTGGATCAAAACTTGTCATTTCACACACATGTTTGGACAGGCTACTTCAAATGAGTGAACTGGTCTTATTAAGAAAACATTAATAATTCTTACATGCACGGTAGTTTAATGTTAAATGTTAAACGTCAAAACACCACTAACCACAATTAGTCACACAATCATATCATAATTGAAAGACTAAGAGGGATAAAACTAGGGTAAAGAACGTAGACATAAACGGACAATTAACAAACGCCAAATAAATTATAGAATACTAATCAGAAATTATAATGTTCAATTACTGAAATAATAATCATGTTTAATAATACAGATTAATAGATAGAATTTCCCATTCACATACATAAACGTCTTATATATTCAACTACAGAAATAATTAAAACAAAACCCACTCAACCGAATTACGCACACAATAACACCTAAAAATAATGATTATAAGTAACGGCAAAAAAAAAATAAATCGTCAATATCAAACGCTGAAAATACACAATATAATAGCAGGACAACAATTAGAAAAAACCAAACACAAACGTAACTGCAATTGACATCCAGCCTATAAAGTACGCTCTTAAAAATCCAGACTGAAATTCAGAGCAACTACTATGAAAATGCAACAAAAGAAAGATTACTCCCTTGATGAACTACCAAACGACATCCTGGGAGATATAATCTCAAGAGTTGCTCTCATTTCACGTAAAACCGTCAGACATGTTATGCAAGCATCACCACAACTAACAAAAGCAGCACAAGACAACAGAGTATACAAGAAAATAACCTAAGGCCACTAGCTATGAATCCACTAGCAGAAATTACCAAATACCAAGACCTCGTGGAGAAATGCATAGCAAGTGAAAATGTGAAGGCACACTACATCAAAGGAATACAAGAGTATTTTCACAAGAACAATACAGAAACAGGCTTGGAGTTGAAAAAGGCAGCAGAAGGTAATTACAAAGATGATATCTACCTTTATGGAATTGTAAAATTATGTAGGGGCGATATAGTAGAAGGAAAGATGTGGTTGGATAAGCTAGGCTGGAAGGAAAACAAAGCAAAAAGTGATCAATGCTGAAAAAATATCAAGAGGGCATTACACAGAGTCAAAGTACAAAAGCTACTAAAATACTACGCTACATTGGCCACATTTCAACCAACAATCAACTGTAGCATCAATGATGGAAAATAGATGTGACCACTGCTACCACCACAAACAAATGACCAAATTCATCCTGTTCGTTTAGACTATAAGGTTTACCAATGTTATCATGAGCAAATCATTTCCAACAACTCGAATAAAAACATTTCTATTTCTTTTTCATATTGATTACCAATACATAGAAACGAATATATACAAAACCAAACACAAAAAACTAACATAAATAAAAGTATAAAAAAAAAACTTAAATTCAAACAAAATAAGATAACACTAGCTCGCGAAGCATCACAACACATTCCAACAGCACCCCCAGACAATCAAATTGACAACAACATCAATATAGGTCTGCTCGCCATAAAACCATTACCGGCAATTAGTAGATAGAAGGACCTCAACGACATAAACCTCAGAGACAGATATGTGGAACACAACATCATAGTAATTGCAGAAAATTTACAAGCAAACAACTCAAGTACCGAATTCATACAATTACAAACAGCAGGAGACATATATTTCGAAAGAATATTTATCTTAATGGAATTATAATGTTAGGGACGGGCAAGAACATGAAAAGCAATCTTTGGAAGGATAAGCTGGGCTATAAACAAAGAAAAACAGAGGCCGGTCAAAGTTGTTTAAACAAAAAAAAAATTTGGTGATGCAAAACGGATTAAGGATAAGATAGCTAAAACAGTAAGAAAAAAGAAACTTGATCTAAGCTGGAAAGAAAATCACTTACAATTTACTTCGTCACTTACGCGAAAAGAGAATCAATTCACAATTATCTTCGGCAACTCACAATTAACACATCAAATAACATACATCGCCCGAGAAAAATAATTAGACCAGCATTTTCAGCAACAAATCGGAATCGAGAACATAAGCAGCCGATCAAACACGCAACAGTCAGGAAATCGCAACGATACAATTGGTGATCTAAAAAGAAGAAGAAACTTTGAAATCAGAGTTCCAAACTGGATTATGTTCTTCACTCGGAAACAAAAATGGATTTACTCCAAATTGGTTCGCTGTCATCGGTAGCTGGCGAGATCTAAGATGCAGCAGACACCAATGTCAACCCACATGCGAGTCCCCCTCACGTTAACTACTTTACCAATTTGTTTAAATTTTTAAAAATGACCCATTAGACCCCAACGTTTTAAGGCTATCTTACAAAAACCCACTAGATAAGAAACATCCAAAACAACACAATTCTAACTCATCTAAAAAATAAAAAACTAATCACAACTCATACACCCACTTTGAATTATTAAAATAAATATAGCTGCTACAAATCTTTTAAAAAACCACTAACTCATTACTACAAATACAAAAATATTGACAAAAAATTACTCACACAAGTTACTAACAAAATAATAAAATAATTAAAAGATTATCTATAACCATATATAATAAAACCAAATAATAATCCAATAACAAAATAAAAAATAATTTTAATTAAGCACAACTAACGACTAAAGCAAGACAACAATTATTACTATACAAACTTAACTTCTAATTTTATATGTTTTGAAAACAAAAATAATCATGATAATTTAAATTTATCAAAAATTTTAAAATTGACTACATTATGCTAGCTGAAAAACATATAGAAAAAAAATAAACTAACAAAATAGCAAAATAAAACATACGAACAACATAACCAGACGTAAAAAGAAACAATATATAACCAATAACAAAGTAACAAAACAACCGAAAAAAACCCTCATCTAACTCCCGCGCGTAGCGCGGATCAATTGCTAGTTATATATACTAAATAGAAAAACATTTTTTTGATAGGATACTTGTTTTTTTATACAAAATAAACATAAATCTAAATGATATTTTGATAAATCATATTTTACTAAGTTGGCAAAACAAAGAAACCAAAACGAAATAAAAATAAAAATAATTTCAGTTAAGGGATTAAGCCCCTTTATTCGAGATTGTTACGACCCAAAAGTAAGCCCAACGAATTGTTTCCCAGAAATACAATTGTGTGTTTCTTTCCCCCTTTTTAAAAGAGTATAATTGTAATTCCGATTTCAACTGTAAAGAAACTTAAAGAAAATGTTTGATTGTAGACTGATACCATATATTTATACGGTTATACCTATCAGTTTGTGTTAGACGGACTATGAAACAATTAAAACCATGAAAACGCATTAAAAAAACCTTAATTCAACAAGTTGATACTATTACGATAGAAGGATTATGCAATAGATGACATTATGAAGATGGATCTGGACACTATAAAACCAGTTAAAGTTCAAGAAATGGAGGATGAACTTGAAAAACTGAAAAAAAAAAATACTACAGTATAACACTTCCACATATACGTACATCAACATTTTATAAGCATCAACACTATAAGTACGTCTATCAACACAAGTTTAGAACCACAAAGAAACTAAATGAATTATATAATATCGGGGAGAGATTATATATGTGAAGTTCGAAGATGCGGCGCTTGAAAACGCCAACAAACGTTTTTGTTATTCCAAACATCCCAAGTGTCAAAAACTTAGACAAAAAGCATGAATGAATGATTCTTTGATTCTTTCACTGTAATGATCATATCATCACACTGCTTCATGAATTGTCTATCCTTTTCTTCGATTGGCCATTTTCTCCACTTTGTGTTTTCATTTGTTCTTTGCTTTTTATCAAAGTTAGATTTTTTTTTATCTGTCAAGGCCAAACTCTTTTTAAGCCTTAGACTTTTTTGACCAAACAAGTGACATTTAGTTTGGCCTTCTATTGAGAGAGTATGTGGATACTGCTCACTCTAGAATAGAGACAGAACTAAATAGTAAGCTTCTTTCATCTCTGGGTCGTATTTCAAATTTCTGGGGTACAATCATACGAGTAAATTTTTTTAATAGGACTGATGTCATAAATATTTTAAATTATTATGTAATATATATATAGATGATTAAACTTGTTTTTAAACCGGCTAAAATAGCGTTTTAAACTTACAAAAAATATTTTCAGCAATATACGAAAAAGGTTAGAAATAATTTTTATAATATTTTAGGAGGTAAGGCAAATGTCTTTGTTTTTCCTGTCACTAGTCATGTAATTAACTTTTCTTTACTTGATATGAATAATATAATCCATAAAAGAAGATAGAGCACTACGATATCTAATGGAGGCCATAAAAATTGAAGTGATTTATGATTTTTTTTTTCTTTTTTTTTTTTAAATGTGATCATGTGCGTTAATTCCATCCTCAAAACTTCAAATTCGACAGATTCCAAAATGGCTAGCATCCAACAAATATCTAACGTAAGGCAAAATATGACGCAACATACATACTTTCTTAAAAGATAGTATCGATGTCATCATACATACTCTAATATTTATCACACAATATCAACAATTCGCTTGGTTGCGTTAAACTTACAAACTCTAAGTGTGTGGTTGGTTCCTATAGAATGTTGAGATTAGACGCTCAATGATGATATTGTTAAGTGGATTTAGGTTGCGACCGCCGACCGCAATGAAACGATAATGCAACTGACACTCTCTCGTACATTTAAACATACAATAACTCTCAACATGCAACACTTCCATAAAGGCATAAACTAAATTATATTAATAAATAAATAAAAACTCAGTCCAATACAAAAAAAACGAAACGTAGTAATGGCCCGCGCCTTTTTTATAAAAGCGGTCCAACACTGAACGATTCTCTTTTACTGTTGACCCCAACCAATTTGCTTAATGCGTGGCTTTCTTAAATCCCTCAAAATATATTTACTTTAAAAAAAAAAATTAAAATAGTTAAACTGATTCCGATTTTGTTGTCTTCTCGTTCAAACCAAAGTGTTTATTTTTTTACTAAATTCGATATGTTTTTTTCTCCCCCCGAGAATAAGATTCAGATTTTTTTTTTGTAAAAAAATTCCAAAATTCCCTAAAATCTTTATTCTTCAACACTATTTATTCCAATAACCTAAATTCTAATTATACTATATAATATATCTAACACAACAAAAGTTTGTGTTTTTGTGTTCTGAATAAAAAGATTTTTTTCTTTTAATAATCAGATTCTCTCATTCTTCAATTCACTCTGGTTCTTCTAATGTATCCATCAATACACGACGACGATGATCTCCTCGCTGCCCTTTGTTTCGATCAAAGGTTTGATTTTTATTCTTCAATTCCGATGTCTTGTTCCTTTTCAGAT
This sequence comes from Camelina sativa, assembly GCF_030686135.1. NCBI lineage: Eukaryota > Viridiplantae > Streptophyta > Magnoliopsida > Brassicales > Brassicaceae > Camelina > Camelina sativa. Next base: position 14,093,985 of record NC_141894.1, on the reverse strand, counting down.
TTCTGGGTTTCTCATGGTTTCCCTAATTTCAATAAACGAAGCCTCAAAGTTTCGAATTTTTATAGAATATCAAAAGTTTTTATTTTTCTAGGGATTGTTTTGTTTTGCGTTTATCTGAGTTGTTTAGTTATTGATAGAGATGACTCTGTATGTAGCAATGGAGTAGAGGATCCTTATGGATTTATCCAGAGAAATGAGGATGACAACAACATCTTTCAGGGGTTTGGGTCTTCTGGTGTGAATTTGCAGCAGCCACAAGATCAAGGGCTACAATTCGATTCTTTTAGTGGAAACCTAGAGCAAGTTTGTAGCTTTAGAGGGGAGAACGACGGAGTTGTTTATAGTAGCAGCATTGGATCAGCACAATTGGATTTGGGGGCGTCGTTTAGTGGTGTTTTGCACCAAGAGACGCAGCAAGTGTGTGGCTTTAGAGGAGGAAACGATGATTCTTCAGCAGCAGCAGCAGCGCCTCATTTGTTGCAGCAGGAACCGGGGCAAGTGGTGTGTACCGGTGATGTGGAAATCAATTCTTCTTCATCTGTTGGTGGTGTTAAGGAAGAGCTTGAACATGTTGAGGAGGAATGCTCGAAAAAGAGGTAGTCTTTTTCAAGAATCTGAACACTATGCTCTTTAGTTTTCAAGAACTGTTGTGGTTGATGTGGTGTGGTGTGTTTGCTCTAGGTAGAACTATTTGCAGCTAATGATTTATCTTTGCTCTCCACCAGTTTTGGATCTTGAATTCAACTTTGATTGCAATCTTGTTTACTTGGCTAAACGTTTGTGGTTAGTGAGTGATACATGTTTCTTGTCGTTAGGATCAATCACAAGTTCCTTGTAGGAAAGAATCACTAGTATATTAAACTAGATCAGAGACTGCTGTGTGATCTTGTTGATTTTTTTATCTACATCTTTGTTTAATATGATTTATGTATGAACAGGAGACGAACTGGATCATGTAACAAGCCAGGAACCAAAGCTTGTCGCGAGAAACTGAGAAGGGAAAAGCTAAATGATAGGTATGTTCAAAGCTTTGCTTAACCTTGTATGTTTTTGTTATTGTTTTGCACTGTGTTGTTCTGCAGTGTCTCATATGTAAGAATACCGTGTGTTTTTTCAGGTTCATTGACTTGAGCTCTGTTTTGGAGCCTGGCAGGACTCCGAAGACGGATAAAGTAGCTATACTAGATGATGCAATCCGGGTTGTGAATCAGCTCAGAGGTGAAGCTCATGAGCTTAAAGAAACAAATCAGAAGCTTCTGGAAGAGATCAAGAATCTAAAGGTTGGTTTCTCACTTTGTCATAAAGCCTAAGGTCATAATACTTAGCTACCTAATCCTAGTCTGTGTAGCTTCTTCTGGATAATGTTTCTGGCTCATAATCATTATATTTGGTAAGCACTTATCTGATCTCTGGTCTAACTCTGTGGAACAGGCGGAGAAAAACGAGCTACGCGAGGAAAAGCTGGTGTTGAAGGCAGATAAGGAGAAGATAGAGCAACAGTTGAAATCTATGGCGGTACCTCCATCGGGTTTCATGCCCTCCCAGCATCCAGCAGCTTTCCATCCCAATAAGATGGCGGTCTTCCCTAGTTACGGTTACTATCCAAACATGTCAATGTGGCCATTCGTCAATCCTGCTGGCCGTGATGCGTCTCAAGATATCAAAGATCATGCTCCTGTTGCTTAATCTTCTTTCTGCTAGATTCATCATTGATCATAGTTCAGATGATTCTTTATCAGTAGTTTTGCAGTAACCATTGGTGGGTTGGGATTAGAGAGTTTTATGATTTTTGTTTCGGTTTATCAAGTATTTAAGCTTTACTCTTAGGTGCTATTTTTGAATAATGAGAAACTTTGATCCAATGTAAAGGTGGAAACAGATCATTTGAAGATGTATTACACCAAATGAAGAGTACTATTTTGTAAATCACGCAAAAGTTAGTGGTCCTTAGTAGTAGTAGTAGTAGGTCATAGACTAGAAGCATCTTAGCCACTCATTATTTAACTCATTAATACCCAACCGTTGGATCTATGCCATCTTGTAGCTTTGAAGCAAGGCAAAAACAAAAACCATCACCAACCGAATTTTACTTGTTTGCATAATTTGTGAAATCCAAAACATAACGTAAGATATTATCTACTTTAGTACAACAATCCATAATTGAAATGTCCCACAAAAATTAAATAAAACTGAGAGCATTGTTCTCAATCTCAATTAGGAAACATCTGTTTAATTAAACAATCTTTATACACTGAGTTAAACACAAACAATGGTGTAAATCGTATTCTATTAACAAAAATAAAGAATCAAAAATCTTCAGATGAGTTTGTTTAATAAGTGACCAAGTGTGTATATATATGTAAATTGTACAGAGGCTTCTTCGAGTTTACTTACGCGGAAGCGAGTAACCAGAGAGTGGTAAGTGAAGAAATGGCTATGGTGATCCAACAAAGGAAAGCTAAAGCTACAGAGAGTTGGTACCTCCAACACTCTGCTTCAAAACTGCAGCTTCCTAAATCGCCAAAGTATAAAACTGTTATCCCCGCGGAGGACGAGGCTCCTGCTAGTGACAATGTTGATGTTACCTGAACACGGAAAGAAACAAGATGATTCAGAGGTTTTTGGTCATTTAGTAGAGAGAATGAGAGGGAAGAGAAGAGAAGGGATCTTTTACCCAATCTCCAACTACAAAGAGGCTGACTAAAACAGGGCTAAGAAGCGTTTTCTTTCTCACTAAAGCGAATGTGTCAAGTATTGCAAGACCAAAACTCCATATCACTTGCAAACCCATTGCTGCTACTAGATAGCTGCAACCAAATATTTTCAAGGTGTAAGAACATATAGGTACACGAAAACTCCACATTGTTTATCTCTATACAATGCTAAATTGTCAAAGATTCACATATCAAGATGTGATTTTACACTTTTTCAAGATCCTTTTAACTTCAGAAAACAAAAAGAACCAAGCAGAGGTTTCGATTTATCAAGGTCTAGTTTCGTAAAATGTGCACAGAATACAAAACAAAACACAGCTTCTTGAATTTTGAAACTTGAGAAACAAACCAATCTTTGTCTAGATGGATCTGTCCAATCATGAAGCAATAGACAAATAAAGCCACACTAGTCTAGAACAAGATCTTCGAGACACCTAACACCAAACTCAAACTCACTCAAAATCCTAAACACTAAATCCAGAGTTCAGATTCTAAAACAACTTTCTCGGGATTGGATCTATACGATTGAACACACTATTATCCAAGAACTCAATATCCTAAACTCTGATCAAACAGAACAGAACATTAAAGAAAATAAAAGAGCTGACTTTATGATTACCAGAAAGCAGTGAAGCTGAAGAATCCACCAGAAGTAACCATATAAGAAATGGAACCAGCAGCAAAAACACACTGAGAAATTCTCAAGACAAGACCGGTCACAGTCCCTGGTGTTCCAGGGATATCTATCATTTCTCTTCCACCACCAGACACCCACCAAGAATCTCCAAATTCAACACAAAACCCCAAATCGTAAATTGTTAAGTCTTTATCACTTCTCCGAGACTAAAAAAAGTTCAGAACCCCACCGGAAAAACAAAAACAAAACAGCTTTTTTGAAACTCAGACGATTTGTCCGGCGAAGAAACAAAAATGGTAAGATTTTTAAGTTTTTTTTTCAGGGTACGAATTAGAAGAAACAGAGGAGAAGACTATTGAACAATTGAAGACTTTTTATTTATGTTTTCTTTTGTTGATTCAAAGGGGCACATAGAGAGGAGGAGAGAAGACGAAGAAGAACAAATATGCGCAATTTTTATTTTTAACTTTTGTTAATTGGAAAGTGGAAAATTTTATATAAATAGTAAATTAGCTAATGGTGAAAGTGATGGACAAATATTTATTTAAAAATTCAATCTTTTGGTCTTTTGCATTGTTGGAATTTCACTTTTTCAATTGGGAAATTGATTTTATAATGTTTGATTGATATACTATTTTTTTTTTTTGTTTTTGGGTGATTTGATCAGGCTTTTGGCTTTTTATGTTGTTTGTTTATTCAGTTTTTGTTAGTTTATTACTCAGCCAGAATATGTCCAACTTTACGGCAAAAACTATACCGAACCAAACAACATAATGAACCAGTTTTTTGTTTAGATTAACAGTAAAAATCATTTATTTTGTATCACTTAAAACATCAAATTTAGTGTTTGAACAACATAAAAATAATGCGCATAAACTCTAAATTTAATTAATATTAAAATAAGCATAGAGTCTAGAAAAAAAGAATAATGAATTAAGCTATTTAACTTGTCCGGCAAATGAAAATACCACATCATAATCAAATACTTGCTATTTTATTCATAGCCAAAAGAAAAGCATCACAAAAACTTAAAATTACACTAAAAATTATTGGAAAAAAACAAAGAGATATGTATCTTGTTTGATTGAACCAATTGGCTCAGTTAGTTTTTTTGCTTCTTGGAAGACTTCTCGATGAGAACCTCATGTCTATGTTTCATCGCAATGAAGAACGCCAATGCAGCTACTATTCCAACGCCCTGAAAATAACACACAGCCAATTTCAGTTTTCGATAATCATTTCTTGTCTGAGTTAATTACTTTCTTATTGTTAGTTAACGGTTCTTGTTTAAGTAATTCAATACCTTAATAAACCTCATGAACAATGTGTTAAACTCGCTCGGTGTGAACAGAGGGTTCGAGATGGCTAGTCTTGCAATCTGCAGAAACATTACCAACAAGAAGGTTATTTAAAAGCAATGACACTATAATTTTATTTATTTATTATAAATATAGTCTAAATATACACTAATTAATTATGATATTATGAGAAGATTATCCAGTTTGATTACTTCGTTAAGCTGATCGGTGAATTTCTGGTGCGATTCTTCATTAACTATGGAGGTATATAGGCTCATGGCCACTCCATCATCAGCTGACATCGTCTCGTTCACAAACTAATAATATTATGTCAAATGTGTTATATATAATCAATCATATATCACCAGTAATACTGATATTTCACTTTAAGCAGTGAATCAGGTTGCTTACCATTCTGAACTTTCTGTAGAAAATGGTGAAATGATCTCTATCAAATTTGCGACTGTAGAAATCGTACAATATGGGGGTCAAAATGGCTTGGTATACAAGCTAAGATCAAACCATATGCAATATTTTAGTAATTATTCCGTTGATGATTTCAGTATTAAAGATATATAAGAATAAGATAGTGAGGTATATTAGTATACCAAGAGCAAAGCTCCTATGTAGGCGTTGAAGATGAAAAAGATCCCTCCAAGTACCTTAATCGCTATACCAAGAGCAACTATGTATTTTGCCTACAATTTTTATTAATTATAACGCAAATGAATAAAACATACAGTAGAAATTGTGTGTATATGTTTTTTTTTTTAATTCAAGAAATTGTGTTTAGTTAGCGCTTTGGTATAATAAAATGTTTACCTGGTTCTCAAAAAAACCGTTTGTTCAAAAAAAAAAAAAAAAAAAAGGTTCTCAAAAAAACCAAGTTTTGGTTTTAACTCATCGGCAGCTACTCCACCATTAAGGTCGAATCCAGAAGACCTTATGGAAAAAAAAACACAATAAAAATAAAAATCACTAGGTTAAAGAAACAACAATATATTTCATTTAGATCTAAAAATGTGATTAGTGCTTACTCTCTCCAAGCAGACACGATGAACGCAGATGCAAAGATGAGTCGACCGGAATGTACAAGATGCGGCATTTTCTCGATCTTTTTTCCCCATTTAACAACCCTTTCTTGGGTTTGCTCCATGTTTTCTTAAAATTATACGAAGATTGTTAAATGTATGAAGAGAGTTTGCTAGGAAGGAAGATGATGAAGTCCCTTATCAGCAAGGAGACGAGGGAGACGGTAAATGATGGAATAATTAAATATACAGTAGAAACTACAAACTATAGGGTATATATATGATTATATAAAATGAATAAGAATAATAGACACACCTTAAAAAATGACTTACCTCTATGTCAAGAAATAACATGTTGCTTAAAATACTACGACTTGTGATAAAAAAAAAAAATTGACTATCGAATAGTATGTGAAAACAAAGACCGTCTGTATCCTAAATCCTAATCATGGATGATGGCAATTAGTATCTTTATCTTAGAGGAACATAAGTAATAAAGACTTGAATGTTTAAACCTTTAAAATAAAGTTTAGTAAAACTGTATAATTATACGAATGCTAAATTAGTTCCTCCCAAAGTTGACCTATCTTAGACCAGAACTCATTTTATTTAATTTTGGATCAGAACGATCGGACCGGTACTTACAATATTCTCAATTCTAACTAGAATATAAATTTATATTTTCATATGACTAGGGATTTGGGAAACTAATCAGAGAGTTAGCCAGTTTCAGTTGTATTTAGGGAGACTCATTGGTACATACATATGTACCAAAATGTCTCTATGTTTAACCGGCTAAAAAGTCAAAGTATGAGGATATATATAGATCCGAAGTCTCACGTTTTATAGATCTAGCTTAAGTTTTGTTTGGCTTTAGTTTCGAAAAATTGTGAAAATGTCATTTAAAATATGTTTATTTGCATGTTGTTATATTAGGCTAGAAGCCTAGATAGAACGTGAACAGTGGTGCTAATGTGATCGATTTTCTATTGAGCTACAACTTCTATTGAACAAATCCGCATGTACATGTAGTCAGTCACCATGTAGTCTACATAAATTATTATAGCACTATTTATTCAAGACTGAAGTAGTAATAACGGTAACGTATTTGCTCGTTTGTCAAAAAAATAAAATTCGAATCCAATATTACATCCAATATCACATAAAGACGACGCATTTGAAACGGTTTTTTTAAGTCTTAGTCTGTTTTAAATCTGGACGTCTTCTTGGCTTTGTTGAGTCGATGCTTCATATCCACGAAAAATAGCGATGCTTCTACTATGTCCAATCCTTTGAGGAAGCTTAAGAGCCGACGAACGAACTCATTATTATGTCCGAACAAGGCAGGGTTTGTCATTGCGTGATCCGTAAGCTACACAATACACATTAACTCAATCATCACACAGTGGTGTTATCACAAAAGCTACAATAATATTTACATGTAGGCCTCACTAACGCATCTCGCGGAATTTTGATTTGACTTGCTCTATTTGCTGCTGGTCAAATTAAGTCTGATTGGTAGAAATTGTATGCAGTGTCGTATGACACAGTTTCATTCAAAATCTAACAAGCAACCCAGGAGACATAACAATTAAAAGAAATAATGAGATTTTCAAAAGAAACTTAAAAGAAAGATCGGTTGTTATACCCTTTTCAGTTTGAGATAGAGCCGTCCGAATTCCTCGGTGTCGAGAAGATGGTTCTAGAAAGTAGAAATCATGATGTCTCATTGTCGCAATGTCTTCAGCCACAATATTAATTTGGAATGAGAGACAAAGCATATGGTCTAATCTATTGTTTAGTTGCAAAATTTGCATCCAAATTCCACCACTCCATCCAAAATATCTAGACTAATCGAATGCGTTATCTAGTTGTAAATACTAAATTGGAGAGTGCAAAACATCTAATGCATTTGTATCTATCATACCAAACCAGTCCCACCCTTAAGAAGTTCGACAACTTCCTCTATTTCAATATGATTAATAAGCTGAAACCTTGTCATCCTCTATATTGAGGAAAAATGTCTCAACCTAATCTGACAAAAACAATAAGTCAAATAATCAGATCTAGATTTTTAACCGGCGTTCCTAGAATGAAGAAGAAGTGTTCAAAACGAAATTGTTACGATTTTGGCAAAATAACTCTATGTATATGTCGTATTAGGTTAGATCCGTTAAATCTGCGTTTTAGGGAAGACCCAACACTAATTTTCACTACAAGAAATTTGACTATTGATAGCGCCTGAAAAACGCTACCGTATCATACGATAGCGGTTTGGTAAACGCTATGTCATCGCCCGCGATAAAAAGTCTGACACTTTAGATAACGTTTTTATCGTGCTATTGAATTTTGATATACAATAACGTTTTCAGCGCGCTATTGAATGTTGATAAACAATAACGTTTTTAGCAAGCTATTGAATGTTGACAAAAACTATAACGTTTTTATAACCGCTATATTTAAGTGTATACAATAGCGATTATATTTCGTTATTTTTAGACTATTTACATTTTTATATTACTTTTTGTAGCATTCGTTTTATGCTATTTGTTTGGATTCCTGATTTACGACAAAATGAAGTGAAGAAGAAAACTTTTATAAAATAACATTAGGTTTTCAATCCAACTAACCAACATAATCCACACAATAGTTCAATAAACTTATAAACTAGTTAGCCAAACATAAACACCACACAATTGTTCAAGTTCCAAGCTAAGGCCCTAGTTTGTTTCTAACACAACTGTGTTGAACTCAAGACCCTACAATCTTATCAGTAGGCCATGCCACTGTTGTACCTAAAGCATCAGCAACACATTCCACTTCCGCACTTGGTCTCCATACTTTGGCTGTTCCAATCTTTATAATTTTAACCCATACCTTGCTAGCATTAGGTCCTAAGGGTTTACAGTGGACTGTGTCTTCCGGATTGGCTGACATGACTATACCTTCTGCAACGATCTCTCCTGAGTTTTCACAGTCCAACAACATGCAAGTCTTCTTTCCATTTGTTGAGCTGTTAGCGACGCTGCAGCTTATACTCTACCACTCAGAACAAAATTAAAGATCAACTCAAGATCATTATATAACATTTGACTAACTTAAAATTCAGTCACTGGAAATTATACCTTAGGTGATGATGCTTTTGGTGATGCTTCTCTTGAAGGTTGAGTATTGATCTTGTTAATTGGCCAGGAAATATAATCTTGAAGTACATGCTCCATCAAGTAATTTTCAGTAGTTGGTCTCCACAGATAAGCATCTTTCTTAACCACCTTATCAACCTTCACCACTGCAGCATTTGAACCAATACGAATATCATTGATTACTTCGTTTGGATCAGTAGACCATATATGACCCTCAGCAACTATCTCATCCTCCTCCACATTACAATCGTAGATGATGACCATGTCATGTACCTAAGTCAGTCATAAACAAATATATATCAGAACAAGGAATGATAATAATACAGTTTCATAAAAATCAACCAAAATCAAAATTTTACCGATGAATCAGAAGTTTGGTAATCAACCATCTTGATTTTATTAGCTGGCCATGCTATTTTGACTCCCACAGCTTGGGTAAGTGATCCAACAGTTTTAGTTGACCTCCAGAGAGAAGCATTTTCTACGAGATTGTTACCACCTTTAAGTGACAAGCGTTTTCTAAGATATAAACCACAATGTCTCTCTCTTGTGGTGTTCCTAAGTATCCCGACCAGTTGAAAATTTGTAGACTGGACAACAAGCATTTAGGAACAGGACTCGGTTGATTCCAGCAAACCATACAATCATGCTCCTGATCATCCTCATGTTCCTAACAACAAGCAGAAGAATTGGATTAAAACCGTATCAGACAACCAAAAGAGTAGTAGTTTATTGAAGAAGCTTACTTCATCAAGGAACATGTTTAATACTCGTAAGTTAGGAGAATCCTTAAGCAACTGGCCAAGGAGATTCAACGAATCCTCTTTGCACACACATAAGTTCAGATGCTCGAGCTGGTTGAAAACAAAACCATCACCATACACATCCTGCCCACATAATCAAAATTATTAACAGAGTATTCTATAAATTAATGAGATTAACAACTTGTAGTTGATAAATCGAAACTAATTACCTGTGAACATATTCTAAGACGCTTGACAAATCTGATTGATCTAATAAGACACTTTAGATCAGGGAATTCAAAAACACTGACAAATGCTTCCCTCAGCTTAGGCATATTCTTAATCAAACAGTGGTGTTGAAAATAATTCCAATCCTCAAGTTTCAGATAGTTCAAAGGAGTATCTATCACATACCCATCTACATGCAAATTCTTAGCTATAAAGATCCATAAACTTTGTAAAGACGGGACGATAATATATTATCCATCGTCCAACAAGACCGTAACTCAGCTCCACATACACTCAAATTTAAAACTAGAGAATCGAGTGTGAGAATCAGAGTGAACTCATCGTCCAACAAGACCCTATCAAAAAATCAACAAATCAGAGAACAAGCAAAGATAAAATTACCCACCCGGCTAATCTGAGTGTGAGAATCGAGTGTACTCCTTGATTAGGGTTTCCACCGTGAAATCGAGTTGAGAGAGAGAGAGATGGAGTTCCGAGACAGAGAAATCGAGTTGCGAGAGAGAGAGAAACCGAGTTCAGGAAGAGAGAAATAGCTAGAGACTGAGAAATCAATTGAGAGCCAGAGAAATCGAGAAAGAGAAACCGAGTTGAGGAAGAGAGAAATAGAAACTGAGAAATCGATTGAGAGCCAGAGAAATCGATTGAGAGGAAAAGTCGAGAAGTCGATTGAGAGTTTGAGAGTTTGAGAGTTTGAGAGTTTGAGAGTTTGAGAGTTTGAGAGACTGAGAAGTCGATTGAGAGGAAAAATCGAGAAAGAGAGAAAAATGAAAACCCCTTTTGCCTTAGATCTATTTTTTTTGCCTTAGGGAAATGACGAATTTTTTCCCCCTTTTAATTTCAATAGCGTTTACAAATTTTTAGGAACCAAATTTTGGCCCGCGTCAAATTTTAATTCCCGCTGTTAACCATAGATAGCGTTTACAAATAACCAAACGCTATCTTTAATATACGGTTCACTCAAAGATAGCATAAACATCAAAAACGCTATCCTTTTATGCTATCAATAGTCAAATTTCTTGTAGTGTTTGGTTGTAAATAATAATACACATACTAGGTAGTGCGGGTTAAATCAATTTAAATAAAATATTATGAGTAAAATTATAATTTGAGATTTAAGATTTGTTTTTATGAAACAAAATATATAAGTAAAGTTTTTTTCGTTTATTCAAATTTGCATTTATATTCTGTAAATATGTTTCACCCGTGAAATATTTGAACTTGGAAAAAAATTTTAAGATGGTGTAGAAAGTTTTGATGTCTTTTTGTGTTTCTAAAAATCAAATTCACATATTTTATGTTTCACATTATTATTTATATCACTATACCATTAAATAGATAAAGTAATATTTTAAACTAATTGATTTAATTTAAACTAATCATAAGTTTAAAAATGCAATGAGAAAAATGATAAAAGTGATAAATAAATGAATATTTTTTTTTCTTATTTGTGAAATGTAATTTACTTTTAATAAGTAAATAGATAATGAAAATGATAATTAAATACATTTTCGGATTTAATAGTTGATTATATCTTTCATTTTTAAAAACTAATAGGAAAAAATTAGCTTATAATATTTCAGTGGCATATTTATGTAAATAACAATGAGAAGTAAAAACATTTATTAATAAAAAGAATATGAGCTCTGTGAGCGCGACTGATCAAAGGTCAATTAAAACCCAAAGCACACTCAACCACGATCTAGTGGTGTCGTCGTAGCACTTTAGGGTCGAATCCACAGAGATCAAGCGATGCACTATGAAATTGTATAGACTGAGTAAAGCTAAAGCAATAAGGAAGATTGTTTTGCAAGTAACCGATCAAAGACAGAAATTAAATAAGAGTTTATAAATTAAGAGAAAGTATTGGGCGCAGTGAATCAATCAGGGAACAATGATCACAAAATTAGTTGATGGATTGGGAAAGCTTTAGGTACCATTCTTGAACTCAAATCTCGAATATAAAACTAACCTACTGTCGCAGCATTAGTTATCTATGCAAGGAATGATGAAACTCTAAGCCGTCGTTTGAATCTAAGCAATCCTAGCAAGCAATAAGTTCAAGTCTGATTATGTTCACAAGGTGCCTCAACTTCAACTTTCATTGGCTAAGGATCACCTTGCTCACCTATGTTCTTTTCAAGCAATTCAACAACACTTTTGATGCCTAGATGAATTTAACCTAAGATCATAAACTAGGTAGCTAATCTAGTTTAAGCAATAAGAACAACAATAGATGAAGAACTCAATAGATCAATCCCAAGTCTAACAACCTAAGTTAGAGAATCATAAAACCCCTTTTGAAACCCAAAACCCAACAGAGATACTACTCAGACATCGAACAAAAGCAATAACAAATTAAATATGAAGAAAACATGTTTGAATTGCAAAGAGAAATAAGAGGGTTCAGAATTCTTCTCCAAAGGGTTAGAAAGGATAAGAGATCTTCTCCCAAGCTTACAAGTGCTGAAAGGCTGCGTAGAAAAAAACTTGTCTTTCTAGAGGTCGAGCCTCGTGCTTAAATAATAAAATAAAACCCTAATAAAATTTGTCAATTGGTGACAGCTTGTCCTGTGGGAAGGTTATTAAAGGGTGGAGACCAGGGTTCGAGGAACGCCTGGCGCACCAATAACCTACTGTGGATTTGGATGAACAGTTCCATTTGCCCAGTGAGTAGTTAGGATCGATGCCTTGCAAGGCCAGCTTGGGATCCGTTGGGGCGGCTAGCAGTGAGGCTAGTAGAGTCCACAGGACGGGCTGTCATATAAAAATCGATTTTTATATACTCAAGTATTGTATAGTGTGTGTGACTCTATTTTCTAAGAGTTTTAAAATTTAAACTTTTGACTTTTTCATCGGCCCTCCCCATCTCTTGCCGAAAATAGTCCCAAACTCTTCTCTCTTTCTTCTCTGTTACAAACAAAAACAAACATGTCTTCCACAAACTGAAATGATCAATAGAATTTTGTATAAGACACAATAAAAAATATGAACTTTGTTAGCTCTAAAAAAATGCTATTATATGTAACTGATAGCAAACTATCAAACGCTATCTCTTTCACAATATATAATAGCGCTTTTTCGACATGCTATTATATGTTGTTCTATTATAGTGTTAATCAAATACGTTAATATAAGTTATGATAGCTCATAATATTTTTTTTATGATATCTTGTTTTGTAGCAATTTTGAACAGTGAAGGGAAATATAAGCATGGTGGTAAATATGAGAAAAACCTCTCAACGTTCTCACCCGTTATGTATCTGATAATGATCTTGCGAGCGGATACGTGCATGTTTTCAAAGCGAGGCTCCAGATTCCGTCACCATCATATTACAATGTCGTGGCGACTCCTTCAGGTCCAATTGCCACTCTTTCTATGCCACCGCCGTCAACGAGGTAATGGCACGAAACATTAGTTAACTAATAGTGCCATGTGAAATTGTGACAACCCGTCCCGTGGACCCCACTAGTCCACTGCTAGCTGCCCCAATGGACCGTCCGTGGACCCCACTAGCCCACCGCTAGCCGTCCAACAGATCCCATGCTGGCTCTGTCCTGTGGGAAGGTTGTTAAAGGGTGGGGACCAGGGTTCGAGGAACGTCTGGCGCACCAATAACCTACTAGTGGATTTGGATATCCGCAGTAATGGGTTAGGATCGATGCCCTGCAGAGTTAGTATCGATGCCCTGCAGGGTCAGCTTGGGGTCCGTTTGGGCGGCTAGCAGTAAGGCTAGTGGGGTCCACGGGACGGGTTGTCATAGAAATATATATCATTATTATTATTTTGTTTTTTTGCCAATAAAATAAATAAAGATATATTGCAGATGACATTATTAATTTAATTTATTTGTGGTATGAAATATATCTTTATTTATTTTCTAATAATTTAAAAATAATTGTTTAATTTGTGTCTCTATAATTAATTTGATTACAAAGTTTGGTATAGTGATTGAATATTAGTTCAGTTTCATATCATGTAAAATCTTACAATATTTACTCATAATAAATTTAAGAAAACTAACCTTTCAAACTTATTTTCATTACAAGACTCTCTATGTTACATTCTCACTTTGTAAATTATTTGCCTAATCTTTTCTTCTTCTTCTAAATTATTTCTGTTGTGATTGATGTGATAAAAAAACATTCCAGCTTGGCCAGGCCGCCATTTGCTGGAAGAAGGAGAGGATTTGAGATACTATGTTTTTAAGACAGTTCCGAGAAGCCTTTATGCAAAACATGATAAAGTCTAAAACCAACGAAGAAACCCAACTATTAAGAAATGAGACCTACACTACAATCAAACACTGCCTTTCTGCAATTAGTTTTTTGGTCGACTGTAGTAAACTCCGTATAGGATCAACTGGACCAATCCAAGTGCGCAGCCTATTCCATTTGGTATCTGCAAAAAGAAAGATATCATTACAGCAAAAAATCAATTGTGTAGAAACAGATAAAAAATTTATTAATCATAATTTTTGGAAAACAAGAACTTCACCGCCATGTACGGGTCGAACGGAAGAAATCCGTAAGCCATCCAAGCGGAAGCATTAAGTAAACCAGCTAGAGACAGACAAAACGGCATGAATTCCACACTTTTAGTTTCTATCACCATTTTCTTCAAAACTAAAAAAAAATTTGATATTAATTCAAATTAAAACAGCATAAAATAATTTGGTCAGAGGTGAATTCAAAACTCGCTTACCATGATAGATAGAGGAGACACATACATTAATGTGTTAAAAATGCAGGAGACTATTCCAACGCTCAATGTCCTCTCAGACGTTGAGTGTTGGAGAGTCAGTGCCGTTGTAGCAAGGACAGCTACAAAAGCGAGTTCAACAGCTAAAATAGCGGTTATAACCAGTTTTTTATTTGCAGCCACAAAACATAAAAAATATAACTAGGAAAGCAATATTTTTGACGATCCCTATACCACTGAGCAAAGCGAGTAATGCGCTATCAGGGTGCACCATAGGAAGAGCATAAAGCATACGAACCAAATAATTCATCAGGGCTGCCAAGTATGGCATTGGGGAGTATTCTTCCACGGATTTCTTTTTCACTATCCCAACAAATGTCGGCCTGAAGGAAATCAGATCGTTGTAATATGAAAAATGTTACAACTATCCTAATTTTTTATGTAAATTATTAACAACGAAACAAAAGACGTAAGTTTGGAAAAAAACTTCTCTAAGAATATATATATATATATATATATATATATATATATATATATATATATATTTTTAAATAAAGCAATTTGTGACAACCCGTTCCGCGGACCCCACTAGCCCACCGCTAGCTGCCCCAACGGATTGTCCGTGGACCCTGCTAGCTAACTGCTAGCCGGCCCAACAGACTCCAAGCTGGTCCTGCAGGGCATCGATCCTAACCCAT
Organism: Camelina sativa; assembly: GCF_030686135.1. Lineage (NCBI taxonomy): Eukaryota > Viridiplantae > Streptophyta > Magnoliopsida > Brassicales > Brassicaceae > Camelina > Camelina sativa. Next base: position 14,078,773 of record NC_141894.1, on the reverse strand, counting down.
CACTGTGGATATCCCAATCCACCAGTAGGTTATTGGTGTTCCAGGCGTTCCTCGAACCCTGGTCCTCACCCTTTAACAACCTTCCCACAGGACAAGCTGTCACCAATTGACCTGCAGATCAATTGGTGACAGCTTGTCCTGTGGGAAGGTTGTTAAAGGGTGAGGACCAGGATTCGAGGAACGCCTGGCGCACCAATAACCTACGGGTGGATTTGGATATCCACAGTGATGGGTTAGGATCGATGCCCTGCAGGGCCAGCCTATGGGGGCAACTAGCAGTGAGGCTAGTGGGGTCCACGGACGGGTTGTCACATAAAAATCAATTGGTGGCAACTTTTCTGTGGGAAGGTTGTTAAAGGGTGAGGGACCAGGGTTCGAGGAACGCCTGATGCACCAATAACCTACTGGTGGATTTGGATATCCACAGTGATGGGTTAGGATCGATGCCCTGCAGGGCCAGCCTATGGGGGCAGCTAGCGGTGGGCTAGTGGGGTCCGCGGGACGGGTTGTCACCAATTGACTAGCAGTGGGTTAGCAGGGTCCACGGACGGTCCGTTGGGGCAGCTAGCGGTGGGCTAGTGGGGTCCGCAGGACGGGTTGTCACACAATCGGTTAGAATTCAAGATATAAAGAAAATTATAGTTTTAATAAAGCCAAAACTTACGTAGGGGACAAGAATAGACTGAGAGCACAAATGTTTCCTGAAAGCATGATCATTCCAAGTAAAAAACAAAGAATTTAAGTATACAACAGAAGATGAGGGACAAACTTGTTAAGAATTTGTGAGTCTGAACTATCCTATTATCCCTACAATCTGCCGAATGAGGTTCAACTCTGAAGGAACCATATTGGATGAATGTAACAGAGGATCTTGAAGAAAAAAGTAGATGAAGATTAGGATGATGAAGAAGGAGAAAAGAAGATGATCAGATACAGGCAAGGCAACCCGTATTTTTTTTTTTTGACAACAAATAAATTAAATTAGCTCAAATGGGCCAATTGGGAAGAGAATCGTTTACAAAAATAATAATATGCGCTTGAGTACGAACTAGTCGTGCCAATCGATCCGCAAGCACATTAGCATTCCTAGAAATCAAGGAAATCATGTATGGTGGTTACAAAAGTTTGAAGATTATTCTCTCTTATGAGTAGAAGATTTATTAACACCCCCTTAAAGTATGAATTAGAAAAATCTTTCACTAAAAGTTTGGTTTTAATGTCAAGATTTTGTACAAATATAAAATTCTAGTTTGTTGCCCGCGAGTAGCGCGAAAGTTATATTTAGATTAAATGTGGGTTGTTTTTTTTTTTTTTTTTTTAATTTTGTTATGTTTATTTGTTTTTTTTTTTGTGTGGTTCTTTGGTATGTTGTTATTTATTAGTGTTTATCATTTTATAGGTTGGTTGTTTCTGTTGCATTAACTGAGTAGTTGGTTTTAAATCTATCTGAAGTTGAGTTTGGGTCTGTTTGTATAGTATAGGTTGATGTGTGGTTGTAAGCGTAAGTTGGTTGTTTAGTATAGTATAGCAACTATAGGTTGGTTGTTTCTGCTCCATGTTTTCTTAAAATTATACGAAGATTGTTAAATGTATGAAGAGAGTTTGCTAGGAAGGAAGATGATGCAGTCCCTTATCAGCAAGGAGACGAGGGAAACGGTAACTGATGGACTAATTAAATATACAGTACAAACTATAGGGTATATGATTATTAAAATGAATAAGAATAATAGACACACTTAAAAAGAATGACTTACCTCTATGTCAAGAAATAACGTCTTAAAAATAATAGTAATAACTAGGTGATACCCCGTGCTACAGCACAGAATTATATATTTTGTTAGTTAGTTTTTTTTTGTAATTTGCATTTTTGTAATTTAGTTTTTTATTTTGACTTATTTTCTTTGTTTATCTATACTATTAAAGCAGAAGTATTCCCTAGACTCAAAATAGACCATGACTTGGTTTTGGTAGGTTTTTCATTAAAAATAATTAGAGAATCACAAAATTTAATCTAATTAACCTATAGTTTCGTTTTTGACAAATGACCATTATACCCTTGATCGATCACTTAAAAATTATGGGTCGGGACGCGGATCCTAAAATATCCGACAACAGAAGGAAAAAAACCCGCGGATCTGTTTGTACTCCAGATTAATCTTTTTCGGATCCAGTATATTATTTCATTCAAGATTAGTTATTTAAGATCCCAAACAGAGTTATTCGTTATAGGCAAACACTCTGATTTCATTTTCTTTTAAGGTATTTAAATGAAAACCATAAATTTTAATTACCAAAAATTCGGATATTTCCTTAATTACCGAGATTCGATCTTAACAAATAATCTTTAAAAAGAAATATTTTGTGATTCTAAGAACCATAATAGTATCCTAAAAAAGCATAAATCAGGATAATCTTTCCATATCTTTGTTCCCAAAATTATCTCGATCTTCAATGCTAATTAAACAAATCAAACAACATTCAATATTTTAAGATTATAGAAACTAGAATATCTTAATTACATCTTTGATTTAGATTATATGGAAATTGGAAATTATATAATTAATAGCAAATGGAAACTAATATTGCATATTCTTAATCATTGATATATTACTCGCATATTCCATATATTGCTAATCACTCACCTACAACCCTAGGATCTCCTTATAAGTCTATAAATACTGCGCCTTCACCGGAGCTCATAACACCAAAAAACCAAAACACACAAGCTGAAAATTTTAATTATAATCATTTTTTTTTTTTACTTTTCTAATACGTTCGCTCAAACTATGTTTTGATTGTAAGGATTATTTATTTCATTAATAAGTTATTGATTTACGCTATACTCTCCTATATCCAAACTACATTCTTATATACTATGAGTTATTTTATTCAACAACAATCAACTTTTTGTTTTTTTTCAGCAACAATCAGTTTACATTTATGAAATTTAGAGTTTTATACAACTTATGCAATGAAAATTAGTTATTAACCATTGCATCCCTAGCTTGATCAAAATTATTGAGCTATTACGGTTGATTTTGTTGTGTATTACTGGCCACCTATCAAGCAAATGCATTTTACTACAAAACTACTATCCAACATTGCGGTGTATCTGTTTCCATGAAAAGCTACATTCTACAAACTACTTACTCTATTAGGATTTCCAATTTACTGTATAACTCCAAATATATAAATAAACACTATATAAACAAAGAAAATAAGTCAAAATAAAAAAACTACATTACAAAAATACAAATTACAAAAAAGTAACTAACAAAATATATATTCCCGTGCTGTAGCACGGGGTATCACCTAGTATAGTGTTTATTTGTATATTTGAGGTTATACAGTAAATTGGAAATCCTAATAGAGTAAGTAGTTTGTAGAATATAGCTTTTCACGAAAACAGACACACCGCAATATTGTATAGTAGTTTTGTAAGAAAATAGACACTCCGCAATATCGGATAACAGTTTTGTAAAAGAATAGACACACCGCAATATCAGATAGTAGTTTTGTAAGAGGATGAGTTTTTCTTTATTTTGGTTTGTCGTCAAAAGAGGAGAAGTTGCTTGTTAAATTTTAGTCTGAGATATTTTAATGGTTGAGAAACCATTGTATTTATAGTGAGATTAGTTATATTTAGGTTATTATTTAGAAATTAATATTTGATATATCAAATCTCAGCAAAATTGTAAAAACCCCAATTTAATTTATAATTTGATAAAAATACATGTTTTAACGGATTTAACTCAAACTTTTTATATATTTAAAAATGTTAAGAGTAAAAATATTAATATTACTTAAATATTTTATAGACTTTCAATATATTATATGTGACAACCCGTCCCGTGGACCCCACTAGCCCACCGCTAGCTACCCCAACGGACTGTCCGTGGACCCTACTAGCCCACCGCTAGCCGGCCCAACAGACTCCAAGCTGGCCCTGCAGGGCATCGATCCTAATCCCCCACTGGGCAAATGGAACTAATCATCCAAATCCAGAGTAGGTTATTGGTGTACCAGACGTTCCTCGAACCCTGGTCCCACCCTTTAACAACCTTCCCACAGGACAAGCTGTCACCAATTGATCTCAATTGGTGACAGCTTATCCTGTGGGAAGGTTGTTAAAGGGTGAGAACCAGGGTTCGAGGAACGCCTGACGCACCAATAACCTACTGGTGGATGTGGATTTCGACAGTGATGGGTTAGGATCGATGCCTTGTAGGGCCAGCTTGGAGTCTGTTGGACGGCTAGCGGTGGGCTAGCATGGTCCACAGACGGTCCGTTGGGGCAGCTAGCGATGGGCTAGTGGGGTCCGCGGGACGGGTTGTCATATTATAATATTTTAAACTTTTGACGGAGTTCAAATATTTATAATAATTTAAACATTCTAAAAAAATTTAAATATTTATAATATCTTAAACTTTTTTAAAAAATGTAAATAGATTATTTTATGTTTACTTTTAAAAGTTTAAATATGCTCAAATATAGAACCAAATTAAACTGTTAAATTTGGATACCTAATAAATCAAGCTTCCTGCTCATTTGTACTCAAAACGTATTAGTCATATATTTATAGTGATTATCAACCATATTCCAAAATATTTAGTCGATGTGGGATATACAATACATCTTTTCTGTAAATTAGTTTACAATTTTACATATATATAATTTCTGCGTTTTTATTCTTTGCATCTATACTAATCATAATTAATTACTATAATTTTATTAAAAAATATTGAAAATCTAAACTAAATGATGATTTGTTTTTATTTAATTGTATTAAGTTAATTTATTGTTTCCGTAAATATCTCACAATATAAAAGCAAATCAAATAAGTTTACATATATATACAATTTCGTATTTAATCTATTGATTATTTGGAAACAACAAAGTCACAATTGATAAGTATTAAAGATTTCTCATTATTATTAATATTCGTAATAATTATAGGGATTAAGTATGGTAGTAGTTAATATTTGATATTACTGAAGCCATTAAATACTCTTATATCAGTTTCCTTATTTATAGAGATTATACCTCTGTTTGGTTGTGTGTTTAACTATTCTTGAATCAAACAATATACAAGATCCGAAAATTATTAATCTGGAGAACAAACAGATCCGCGAATTTTTTTTTTCTTCTATTTTTGGGTCAGAGAGGATCCGCGTCCCGACCCGGTTAGTTTTAAGTGATCGACCGAAGGGTATAATGGTCATTTAGTTAAATTGAAACTATAGGTTAATTTAATTAAATTAAGTGATTCTCTAATCATTTTTAATGAAAAACCTACCAAAACAAAGTCATGATCCAATTTGAGTCTAGTGAGTACTTCAGCTTTAATAGTATAGATAACAATAACATGTTGCTTAAAAAATACTACGACTTGTGGTAAATTAAAAAACTTAACTATCAAATAGTATGTGAAACAAAGACCGTCTGTATCTTAATCATAGATAATGGCAAATTGCAGATATTAAAAGATTAAAATGAAAATTTATCTAGTTAATGGGTATAAGTGTAAATTTTTAGGAAGGTCAAAATGAGAGTTTTGATTTAAATGGAGTCAGAATGTAAAATTTGAATGGTCAAAATAAAAATATAAAATTTACTAGGATCAAAATATAAAATTTAATGGGTCATTTTATAATTTCTACCTAAAAATATACTAGAAAAAAATATTTAGTTCACGGCCTCCGCCCCTGACGGCAATTAGTCTTACCTTAGAGGAACATAAGTAATAAAGACTTGAATATATACAGTAAAACCTCTATAAATTAATACTCTATAAATTAATAAACACTATAAATTAATAAATTTTGTTAGTTCTAAATCGGGCCAGTGTAAAAATTAACAAAATTTGATAAAATAATAAAATAATAATTTTTTTGAAATCTCCATGTAAAATATGGTCTCAATAATAGCATAAAATAATAATCATGTAAATTTACACATATATATATATATATATATACTGATATAATAATGTATTTTTCTCCTAAAGCTCATTTCTATAGAACAATTCTAATGTTGTATTCTCAAACTATAATGATATCTTCTAACATATCATAAAAATAGTTAAAGTTTTAAACTTTTCATTTTTTAGATATGCATCATTTACAATTTGATAATTTGACAGATTATTAAAATAGGACAATTGATATTATTATTCATAAATTTGAATTTATGTATGTCATGTGTATAAATCAATTTGTCTATAGTATTTGTAATTTATTGTCAATAATGTTCTCTAAATATTACAAGTTCAATACCTAAACCATAAAATTTACAATATCCAAAAGTTTAATCTTATTTTGCTAAAATTATTTCAAATAATTAAAAATATATCTATAAATTAATAATTATTAATTTATACTATAAAATAATAATTATTAATTTATAGATTAATATCACTATAAATTAATAAAATATCTTGGTCCCAACATTATTAATTTATAGAAGTTTTACTGTACTAGTATTTTTGCAGCAACTTTTGATAAAAAATCATTTTGAAAATAAATAGTATTCAATGCATCGACTTTAATATTAGTTACCAAAACGTTCACTGCATTAATTATAGGTAAGATTTAAAAAAATAAGGAAATCTTTCTACCTTATTCAAATATAAATATATGATTCCCTTTCATTTTTATTTGAATTTATATTAAATTATTCTATAATACATTCAGTTAATAAAAATTGTGATTTTTCCTGCATATGATGTAATACAAATTTTTTAAAACGGACATATATTACTCAATAAAAAATATGGGTACAATATCTCACATCGCCTAAAATTATTGGGCAATGGTTCAAAGTCATACTATAAAGGAGACCAAAATGATTCAGAATACAAATAAGTAGAAAACTTGATTTATCAGGCATTCAAAATTAAAAAAACTTTTATTTGGTTTATTCCAGTTCTTTATTTTAATAAAGAACATATCAACTCAATCTAATATTTATAATACAAAACAATAGGTATTAAAAATTAAGATGTTATAGAGGGAGTTAAAATATCTTGGGACGAGTTTTATCGACATTTATATAAATTTAAAATATCATTAATTCAGTGTTTAACGGGTAAAACATCATTTCATTATTTTGTTAACACTATCGGTATCAGAGAATAGATATATCTAATTAAATTGATTAAATAAATATTATGTAATAAATAAATTATATTACGGTATTATATAGTTAAAACCATATAATTAACAATTATTATATAATTATACATATTTACTCAATAAATATAACTTATAATTTAAATATTTTAGTTATAAATAATTTGTCCTACGGTATACCGCAGGTCTTAATCTAGTGTTTAATATAAACCTTTAAAAAAAAGTTCAATAAAAATGTACAGTTATTCGAATGCTAAATTAGTTTCTCCCAAAGTTGACTTGTCTTACAAAAGGACCAGAACGCCTTTTGGATCAGAACGATCGGACCGGAACTTACAATATTCTCAATTCTACACTAGAATATAAATTTATATTTTAATATGACTAGGGATTTGGGAAACTAATCAGAGAGTTAGCCAATTCCAGTTGTATTTAGGGAGACTCATTGGTACATACATATATACCAAAATGTCTTTCTAGTTTAACCGGCTAATAAGTCAATGTATGAGGATATAGATCCGAAGTCTCACGTTTTATAGATCTAGCTTAAGTTTTGTTTGGCTTTGGTTTCGAAAAATTGTCATTTAAAATATGTTTATTTGCATGTTGTTATATTAGGCTAGAAGCCTAGATAGAACGTGAACAGTTGTGCTAATGTGATCGATTTAATATAGAGCTACAACTTCTATTGAATAAATCCGCATGTACATGTAGTCAATCACCATGTAGTCTACATAAATTATTGTAGCACTATTTATTCAAGACTGAAATAATAATAAAGGTAACGTATTTGCTCGTTTGTCAAAAGATAAAATTCGAATTCAATATCACATAAAGATGACGGAATTTAAATGGCTTTTTAAGTCTTAGTCTGTTTTAACTTTGGACGTCTTCTTGGTTTTGTTGAGTCGATGCTTCATATCCACGAAAAATAGCAATGCTCCGATCCTACTACGGCCAATCCTTTGAGGAAGCTTAAGAGCCGACGAACAAACTCATTATTATGTCCGAACAAGGCAGGGTTTGTCATAGCGTGATCCGCAAGCTATGATGTGTATAACAATAAACCATTTTTTGGCTGGCGGATGGAGATTTTAATCAATGTAATGAAGATTTCTCAACTACCAATACCTCTTATATTTATTTATTTATTTTTGTCCGGTTTGATCTTTGATTTTTTTTTCTTTGTTGTAAGAGCCATGTAATAATAGTTTGTCTTGTACAGAGCCATGTTCAAAATAATTGACTGATGATGTATAATATTAATTTCTTCTACTTCATTTAAGATGCCTATAATGTTACTTTGACTCAACCTTTCAAAATCTAGATCTAATTCGAACATGTCTATTGGTTTAGAAACTCTTATGAGTATCCAAACATGTAAAATATTATTTAATTTAATTAAATTATAAGATTTAATTTTATTTTCAAAGTAAAAATTAAATCAATAAGTAAATGATAAATTTCAAATAGGTCTCTAGTTTAGATACCAAAGGTTCTTTTTTTTTTTTTTTTTTTTTGAACACAACATATGCTTCCATTCCATTAGATAGAGTGTAACATACAAAGCAGGTTGAAAATCATAAATAACATAAGAGGGCATACGCCAAACACAAAGGCAGTAAGAGTACAAGGATAGAAAAAAGCAAGAGATATATGGGTCTTGAGAGCTATGGACCAAATGCTGAAAAGCAAGCTGGAGCCTGTGAGATCAAAACATATCAATGCAGCTTCCAAGAGTGAATCATTGGAAGGGAAGGTGGCCAAGGTCTTGATTCGAAGACTGTATGGCGATGAAGCAAGCAAAGCTAAAGGTCTCATCGAAATGAGCCAATCTACACGAAGTAGAGCTTTGTCAAATGTGTGAGCAGGGATAAGAATGCTCTGACTACCGCTCACTGCAAAGGTGGTTGCGGTTTTAAGACTGAGAGGGAGAAACTTGAAGAGGTTGTAGTAACCACCACTCCTTGGAATGGTGATCATAATGCCACTACTCTTTAAGCCAATATGCGGGAGCTTCAATAAGTAGATGATACACAATTTAGAGAGCTTATAACAAGGAAGTGATGTAGAAATCAAACTGGCTAAACATCGGTAATCCCCACTCTGCAGAGGTGGAATCATAATGCCGAGTTTAAGCCTGGTTAAACGCTGGGACTGAAAAAGTTGAGAGATTGGTGATATGCAGCAATTAGGAGCTTCGGATGCAAGCAGTATAAGTCGCCAGAGAGACGGGTCAAGGTTAAAGATATAGTTCTGTAATGCAGTCCTCCATACCAAATTAAACAACTTTCCTCGACACAAATAGATGTCACGCCAAACCAAAGAGATCGAGACTCTACTACCGAGGAGACCCCGACTTGACCAAGTAGAGAAACTCGATGCTAAACAATTTGAGCTTGAACTAGCTTTATCACAATCAGTTCTGAGGACAAAGATTCTACACTCAGAAACTTCTAGTCGAGTACAACCAAACAACCAGGTGACACAAGGGTCTAAGTGGGTTGGGTTCAAAGCAGCTTTAGCGGATCTAAGCATATTCCAGTTCAGGGGCAACACATTTGACCAAGATATCCTACGAACCAGGGAGTTGGGTAAAGAGTGAGAATCGAACCTGGAACAGAGCGGTATCAATGGTGTGCTAGAGAGTGCCAAGGATGTGGGTTTCACCGTTAAAGTCTTCGTCGGCTCCATTGTCAAAACAGAGCTCCCGTCCAAACTCAGCCAAGCAAACCACTTGGTGAGGGGAAAAGATTCTAAGGATCGGAGAGTTGTTGCGGTTGACAGTGTTAAGAGGCGGTAAGACCGGCGGAAACCAAGACAATTGGGGCGTTCAGTGGTTTCAGAGGGAACATCTCGTGGCTGGAACCACGAAGGAGCAGATACCAAAGGTTCTTAAACAAGAATCTCTTCTCACTTTTCTCTCTCACTTTTAAAATTTTCTTTACTATTTTATTAGGAAATTTTAGTTAAGAGACTTTAATGGAGATTATTTAATTTGTGGTATTTCCTATAAATTGCTTGATCCGTGTAACAAATAATAACCTTTTTTTTCCTAGTCAATTTCTGAGATATTTTCTCGGGAATTTAGTCAAAAGTATCACATTTGTTAACAAACATTTCAATTCTACCACATGTTAAATTCTTTTTCTCCTCTACCACAAGGGATACATAAGAAGACGATAATGTCCTCAGAATTATGAGCTGCAATTTGATGTTTTTTTTTTCAATTAAATATGTCATTTAATATATATATATATATATTTATTTATTTGGCAACATGGATGAGCATTAATTGTTTATACTAGACAGACAAATAGGACCATAGTGAACATTTTATAAAGTAATGTAATTTATTTGAAGGTTACGTAAAGTTTCAAATTAAATATTTTTGGTTTAGATTTTAGAGATCTGGTGAGTGGAGTAGCATAAGTCTGTGGACAAAATTAGTTATGTGGACAAGATATGTCTCATAGTTAAGTTGAGGAGTACAAACTTGTCCATTAACTTATAGTACTTGTCCATTTGTCAAGTATTTTGTTTACGAGATTTTTTGTGAATCATGTAGTTATGACATGATTAATAGTGGACAAGTGGAGATTTTAGACAAATATAAAATTGGTCTATCGAGTAAATAAATAATTATTTTTGTAAAATAACTTGTCCATCACAAGATTAATAGTGGACAATCTGGTGTGTTTAATTAGTCTACTAAATTAATAACTCTGGCGATGGCAACACTGAATTCCATGGAGAAGAAAATACTGGGGAGCTTTTGAAAGAGTCGACGAAGAGCAAAAAAAGAAACAGAGAAAGATTTTTTGGAAAGAAAAATTGGAAATATCAGACACCAAAAAAGTTTTTGGTGTTTTGATTTTGTGGATGTAGAGAGATGTATAGATAATTAATGGAAGAAGAAAAAGATAAGAAAAAATAATAATGAGTTTTGATTTTCTGAATGTAGAGAGATATGTAAAGATAATTAGTGGAAGATGAAAGAGATGAGAAAAAAAAAGAATGAGAGAAGTGTTCATGAGAGAGATGTGGAGAGAAGAAAGAGATGAGAAAGTTGAAAAGACAAGATACCAAAACAAAATGAAGATAAACTTTATTTTTGTTTTGATAAAAAGAAGGAAATAATGAGAGTTATTTTAGTATTTAATTGTTAGGTTTATAGTATTTCTGAAAATGAGTTAACAAATGTGGTAGAAATAATAAGTTTAGTTTTAGAATGTGGTAGAATTATTAAAAAAAAATTATTTTCTAAATGTCATATTTTTCTGTTCCATATTAATTTCTTCCTCTCTTTTTTTTTTTTTTCCTTTGCACGGAGAGAAATGGGATTCTTACTATCTACCCTAGAAATAAGCCAGAGGAGAACGATGATGATGACGTACATGTAAAAAAAAAGGTTGAGAACCTGGAACGTAACTTGTCCGAGAAATGAAAATACAACATCATAATAATATTTAAAAAAAATATCTTTTAAGTTCGAACAAAAAAATTACTGAAAAACTTATATAGGTCCATAGTGGCTCAATCAGTTCTGCGTTTTGTGGAAAACCTATTCTTCATTGCGATGATGCACACCAACGCAGCAACTATTCCAAAGCCCTAAGTCAAAACAGTTTTTCAGTTTTTGATTTGTTCTTATCTGATCTCAATTAGTTGTTATCTTAATGTTAATTAATATTTTGTTGAAGTTATCGTTTTACCTTAATAAACTTCATGAACAGTATGTTAAATTCGCTCCATCTGAACGAGCTCATCTCGTTCGGTGCAAGCAGAGGATTCGATATGACCATTCTCTCAATCTAAAACGACCAAGAAGAGGACGTAAGAGTAGTGACATAATATATGTTAACTTTAGATTTGATTACCTCGTTTATTTGATTGCAAAATTTCTGGCGCCCTTCTTCCTCAACCATTGAGTCATAGTAGCACTCGGCCAGCATTCCATTATCATCCGGTGACATCGTCTCATTCACATACTGATCATATATTTCATTGGTGTTATATATACAGTTATATATAAGCATATATATAAATAACTTACAAATATACCCATTTACCAAGAAGATTATGTTAAAAAGTATATTAGTATAATTTTATTTACCTTACTTATTTGATCGCATAATTTCCGATGAACTCCACCTTGCTCACAAACTAATCATATATTTCAATTGTTATATAAATGATACTGGACAGTAACTTCAAATGCGTTTATTAATTGTTGCAGTTTGCGGATCTGGGTTGCTTACATCTTTGAGAGTTTTGTAGGAAATTTTGGACTGATTGTTGAAATTGTACAATTTCCCTGCTGAAGAGATCGTACAAAATGGGGCACAATATAGCTTGGTATATAAGCTAAAATCGAACCATATGAAAGATTTAAATTAGTACTTTATTAATTCAATTTTAAACATTAAAATAAATAATACGGTGAGTTTATATACCAAGAGCAAAGCTCCGAGGTAGGTGTTGAAGATGAACAAGATCCCTCCAAATATTCTCATCAGTATACCAAGTCGAACTATGTACTGATACAAACTAAGTTTTAGTAACTCATCGGCAGCTAATCCACCATCAAGGTAGAGTCCATGAAACCTTTAAAAAGAACCAATGGAAAATAAAATAAAAAATCATTAGCTTAAAGAAAAAACAGTAATATATCTTATCTAAATCATTAGCTTGAAGTGATAACATTTATAAAAAAAAAAATTCATTAGCTTAAACAAAAAAGCATTAATATAATTTGATTAGTGCTTACTCTCTCCAAGCCGACACGATGAACACATATGCCAAGACAAGTCGACCGGCATGCATAAAATACAACATTTTCTTGAGTTATAGGAAGATTGTTAAATATGCGTGTTTAAATATATGAGATAGACGAAGAGAGTTTGCTGGGAAGGAAGATGATGAAGTCCTTTGATCTCCTACACCAGAATAAATTTTATGACTTGTGATTTGGAAAATTGGTCGAAGTTCCCATTTACAATTATATTAAGGGTTCTAAATTATTATTAAAATGCGATTGGTTTGACTGGATTGTCAATGCACTAATGATATGAATCCAAATTCACGTTTTATGAATTAATCTACAACAAATATATATCAAACCTGGTCTAAGTAAGTTTAATAGAGTTTGTTTGGTTATTGTTTACTAAGCAAGAACGTGAACAGAAAAGTAAAGATGTTGAATTTTTATATCAAGCGCTAAGATTTGTAATAAATATATCTCGTCAAGTGTAAAGTACATGTTTCCTGTTAGGCTTTCCTATTCGATAGTGGTTACTTTTGAGAAGCTTATAAAATGTTTTCCCAAAAAAAAAAAATTACTTTTAAGAATACAACTGATAAAAATACAAACAATTAAATTTCTCGCAACGAATAATTGTTCACCTGATCACTCAGTCCGGAAAAAACGAGTTTACAAAAAAAGTAAAGATCTTGAAGACCGAACAAGACAGTTTGCCTTCAGGTTTGATACACGCGGGATCCTGGTCAGAGAGAAAGATAGATAGTGAGTTATAAGCAAACTGAAATCATCTAGTTGATTGGAAAACGTTGGCCACTCTTTCGGGATTTTGCACCATCGCGGCTAACTCAGCCAAATCCGTCTCGAAACATTGACAATCAGCTTCTCCCAGAAAAATAGACTTCATAGCTCAAATTAAAGCTTGAAGCTCAGAGTGAATGGGGGAAGGGCAACGTTGAACGCTCCTTGCTCCTAACAGCACCGTCTAACTTATTGGTTTATGCTAATAATAATATCATATATGCGTCATTTTTGAATTTCATTCTATTGTATTCCATTAATATATAAATAGTTAATTTCAACAGTTTGCTCCATTCCATCATATTCTAACCTTGTACCTAACATGACTCAAATAATCAGACAGAGTGAGATTCACTGTAAAAAAATTTGATTCAAATTCAAACTCACATAATGATAACACATTTAAAATGGTTTTGTTTCATTCAGTTTTAAATTTGGATTGTTTCTTGGCTTTGCTGAGTTTATGCTTCATATCCACGAAAAAGAGCAATGCTCCTACCACGGCCAATCCCTTGATGAAGCTTAAGAGCCGTCGAACAAACTCATTATGTCCTAACAAGGCAGGGTTTGTCATTGCATGATCCGCAAGCTACACAACACACAATAACTCAATCATCAGACAGTTTTCGCTAGCTATACTTAATGCATATAGGACTAAATAACACACCTCACGGAATTTCGATTTGACTTGCTCGATTTGCTGCTGGTCAAAGTCTGATTTGTAGAAGTTGTAGGCAGCCTCGTACGACACTGTTTCATTCAGGATCTAACAAGGCAAGAAAATAAAATGAGCTTCTAAAGAAACTAATTAAAGTTGCCTTAAAAGAAGACACAGAGGTTGTAATATACGTACCCTTTTGAGTTTGATGTATAGCAGTCCAAATTCCTCAGTGTCGATACGATGATTGTAGAAATCATGATGGATCATTGTAGCAATGCCTTGGTACATAAGCTATATACAGTCACAAGAGACGTATAGATTTGGGATGAAACAGAGAGCGCTAGATAATCAGTGATATATACAACGTATAATTACACAATACTTGTATATTATACTCAATAATTGTTTTGATTCATTTACATTAGATGTAGGATTTGTCTCTTGATTCCTTGTTCTTGTTAAAGATTATTTTACTGGGAAATTCTTAGCTAATGAATAATTTTGGAGCTTCCGTTGCGCCGATAAAAGAGAGAAAGATCTCTATACTATAAAGAACTGAGAGTTATTACCAAAAGGAAGGCTCCAAAGAAGCTGCCATAGATGAAGATAAATCCTCCAAGTGTTCTCACTATGATACTAACTGCCATAAGATGCTTAATCTGGTCTCCTGAATATCCCAAGTTTGGTCTCCAGTAATCCTCAGTTCCTTCCCAATTGGATTTGAGCTCCATGTAGCTAAATATAAACAAAGGAAAATATCATCCCACTTTTTGAGTTTAATCATCAAAAGTGAAGAAGAGTATCAAGAGCCTCCTAGCTAAAACAGAGTGCTTGATGCCTAAAATTCATTCATTTTACAAACCATCTTCCAATGTTTCTATGAATTATAGAAATAAAATTTGATTAATTTTTATTTGAATCCCAAGTAAATGATGGTGATGATGAGTCTTACTTTTCTTCCAATAATTTCGACATGAGGAAAAGAAGCAACTTTTCTTCCAAATTTGTTCACTTTTCTTTGCACAACATCCATCTCCGATTCTTACTATTTACCCTAGAAAATAATAAGCTAGAGGAAAATTATGATCCAAATAGAAAAGAAGCTTATGGAACTTTCAAATATTTTGTAGAAACGAAGTCTTACTCTTTGGCTATATGGAGGAAAGATTTGAAGCCAAAATTGGGTTTGATGAAGTTGCTGATCTGGTCTTCTTTCCGGAGAAAAGAGTGGATGCACGATGGTATTTTTTTTAATTTTCCTTGGTACTATTTATTAGTCTATACTCTATACCATGTTATTATATGTATGTCTTGTTAGTACTTGGGGCGTGTGGTATAATTCCAATTCATCACATACAAAAAGATGACTCTCTTGACACTTATCTTTGGGATTTGACACTTTGGCTATATATAACTCTTCAAGAGTATGGACACTTTCAAAACAATTTACAACAAAACCAAATAATTTGTAGCTCAAAAGGTTAAATAAGAATGGACAGAGAGTAAGAATGAGAGAGTCTCTCTTGCCGTATATAATACTTGCGTTTTCTGCTTACATTAGGTGTTGATTGGTTCTCCCGCAAACGCAGCGTTTGTGGGTGGTAGCGGTTGCTAGCGATAGATACCAATTATACAAACCGCTCCCAATCGCTCCAAATCGCCGTTTCAAACCACAGAATTCCAAAAACTGCTTCTCACAAGCGTTTGCGGTTGCGGGCAATTGCGTTTGGAATTTTTTATTTTTTTTTAAAAAAACTTGAAACAAATCAATGATAATGAAATATTTTTTATATATAGTTTATATATATATATTTTATCTAACTAAAACATATGTTTTGTCATTTATCAAATTACTTGATTAGAGTTTTGGTAAAAAGCCAATATGTATAAAGTAATAAGTATTTCAATATAAAATTTATTTATTTTTTAAATAATTATTTTAATATTTGTTTAAAGGAATTTTAATTATAAATCAAGTTTAATAAAATTTTTGGTATTTTAAACATTTATATAATTATATATTACATTTATTATGTTTTAACCGCTATTGCACCCGCTGGTCAACCAGTCGTAAACTCCCGCAAACATAACTATTTTAAAACGTTAAACCAGTCATTCAAAATGCTTAATAACGCTTGAAACCGCAACCACCCGTTTCCGCAATCTCCCGCAACCGCAATAGCAAACGTTGCGTTTGAACCAGTTTAGGGTATGTTCGTATTAGTTTAGTGGTTTAATTACTGTGATTAGTAACTAATTATAGCCTTTTTCTGATATCCTTTTCGTGAATATGGATAGCTAACGTTACAATTACGATCTGTGTCGGTATTTCCTTTTTCCAGAAGTAACTGAGAAGAAGTGAATACTTGGAAGTTTTTGGCCTTTCTTTTCTCGAAAAATCTTGAGAAATACCTTTTTAGTGTACCATTTTTTTTAAATATCTCTTTTATTTAGCCAGTTTCAAATTTTATTTTTTACACTATCTGTAGAAGTTTTACTGTATTTTCGTTATTTCGTAAAATCCCCCTACGATAGTTACTTGGTATATTATTTTTTGGTCAAAATTTACTTGGTATATAAGGATGGTTACCTGGTATAATTAGGATGTTTAGCCGTAATTACTCCGATTATTATTTATTTATTCCAAACGATACCATTTCACGTAGGGATCATATATGCTGGAAACATCAAACATGGTTATCATGTGAACACCACTAAACCAATAATGTCATTATTTTATTAAATCGTGCTCTATTCTTTGGTTTTTTGTTAGTTTTAATATTATTATGAACGTTAATTATGCACTGGCAGCACTGGACAGTGCACACCTCTATCATATATTAATAGGGTATTATTTTGAAAATATTATTCTTAATTTTCATATTTGTAAACGTTGACTTACAATACCCAAATCATGAACCTCTCCTTCTCTACGATAATTAAATCATTTCACAATGAACAAAGTTTAAGGCTTTTGTTTAAGTCTATTGGAACGTACAAACCGGTCTGCGTGAACGATGATGGTCTTTGTTTATTACGACAAAAAAATGACTAAATCATTTTCTTCTTCGTCAATGAATGTTTCTCTTTTATCCATTTCAAAACACATTCGTTCTATTTATTTACTTCTTATGCAACAGATTCATCATCGAAGCTTGAATTATATTATTTACTTCCTTTATCGCTCATAGTTTGCTTTTGGAACAAGTAAGTATCTCTGCGACAATCATCAAGTGCTTCTTGTTTCTGATTAGTTCGTACAGAGGCAGATTCAATTGCTTGGTCAGAACACAATTAGTTTAAAAATTAAAAAAGTTACTGCTAAAACAAAATCAGTTTTGCTTGTTTAGATCTTCAAGGTTCACGTAAACCCTTTATTTTCTCTATAATGATTCCATGTTTTTGGTTTCTCTTGTTTCGTACGACTTTTCAATATGAATTCAGATTCTGATCCCAATTCCCAACATTTTTTTTTATTATGATAGCAAACGTTAGTATCAAGATCATACACAATCTGAGGAATGTCAAACGTCAAGGGTATGATGTGCACAACCTTAACAAGGTCTATGCCAGCCATTGCCTTCTTTGGGAGAATGGCATTTGCCTTTGTCTTTCTCATTTCTGCTATCCAAGAGTAAGAAATATGAACAAAAATCAGTGATTCGGTTAATTGCTTATATAATCGAATCCACAAGAGGCTTGATACTTAAGTCTGTTTAGGTATGCTGATCATTTTGGCGAGGGCGGACCACTCGAGAAGACGGTTGGACCAGCGGTGAACGTGATGACCAAATACGGTTCTAAGGCTCTCACGTTTTACACTGGAATGCAAGTGGTCGCGTTCGATGTTCGACTTCTTGAATTCTCACTCATAAGTGCAAAAGCAACTGCAGCTTTATGGTTCATCTTTGGACAATCCATGCCAGCTTACTTCTTGGTAAAAACATAAATCTCTAGCTTAAAAAATGTTTTCATCTTTTTTTTAATCAAGATTCTAATCTTTCAACATGTTTTGTTGATTCCAGCTCGTAACACAAATGCTCTCAACTGTTGTTCCTTTCCCTACCAACTTAAATGACTTCACTCAGGTTAAGCTTTGTTACCACGTAAATCAACACACTGATTGATCACATGGTATTAGGTGATTAACAAAGATTGTGACTGATTTGCAGAACTTGACGTTGATTGGTGCGTTGCTCTATTACATTGGATTGAAGCATACTATCGACAACCTTGACGAGACAGAGAAGAACAAGGAGAAGGAGACAGAGGAAGATGATAAAGCCTCAACTTCCAAAGCCAAAGCAAAAGCAAACTGAAAGTGTCAACTTCACAAACTCTATTCTTTTTTTATTTCGGTAGTTCCCATTATGTCTCTTTCCTTTTATTTTTTCTTTAATCAGACGACTATTAATTTGAGCTTATGGTTACTGTGAAAATATGACTTTAATTTAAATCCAATGTGTTTGTCTAGTTTTATGTTTCCCGGTTCCGGCATTTGATTTTGTTCACCTTGTAAAACGTAAAAATATTATTAGCTTGTATCCAGCAAAAAATGGACTATAGTTCAAGTACAATGAAAATAAAATCAGATACAACAATAACAACAGAAATGTCTTTGAACACTCTCACTAATGTAAGGGTATAGAGAAGCACAACACACTGATTCACACTTGGAACGCGCCAAGCCAACGCTTTTCTATTCAATCTTATTAACAAAATTTATCTTTTACAAGGATATAATTTTGTCTCGGCCCTTACTCAACCTATTCTACCCAGTAGGATTGAACCCGACTAAGAATGAATCTGACCCCTCTTCTCTTTTCTATCTAAACACACACCTGTGTAGATCTAAGAGAATAAACTCACCCTCTCTCTTTTTAGCTGAGAGATTAAAACTCACCCTCTCTCTTTTCTATCTAAACTCTCACCAGAGTAGATCTAAGAGAAAGAAAAAACAATTCTCTGCGCACTTAATCACCACCCTGATTAACGTCACAGAGAACTGGGAACACCCCTTCTAAGCCTTATTTTTGTGGCTTCGAAGTTTACAACTGTATCAATATTCTAGAGTGCTCAAATTGGCTCGTGGCCTACTCCTAGAATATATATACACGATTTGAGAAACCCTAGAAGGCGAATCTCCAAGTATCACGGGATAAGGAAACTGCTTGTTTCTCAGCCTTATCCTTTCCTTAACTGTTACGGAGAATATTCTTCATATCTCCAGACAAAC
The DNA here is from genome assembly GCF_030686135.1 of Camelina sativa. Taxonomy (NCBI): domain Eukaryota; kingdom Viridiplantae; phylum Streptophyta; class Magnoliopsida; order Brassicales; family Brassicaceae; genus Camelina; species Camelina sativa. The sequence goes on along the minus strand of NC_141894.1, from coordinate 14,059,184 downwards.
GGAAACTGCTTGCTCCTCAAGCTTATCCTTTCCTTATTTATCGCAGAGAATATTTTCCATATCTCCAAGTACAATCTTGTCTCTATCTTCAAGACCACGTCAACAGCCTTCCTTGACGCATCATCACATCCACTCACGTCTTTCCACGTCAGCTCACACATCCATGTCAGCAACTCGGGCGTCTGTGATCTGATGCAGCTTCCTGATTGGCACAACGCTCTGTTCGGCACAACGACTTGTTCCTCACAGCGAGTTGTTCCAGAATCTGCATTTACAATCTTCCCTTTTTTGACTGAGTTTGATACTCAAGCATCTCTCTGGTTCAACCTGAAAAGACACTCCAACAAACACAAGCCAAAAACAGAACAAGCAACAACTAGACAAAACATCAGACATTATCTAGCAAAATTAACCAACGGCTTGTTCAAACAGAATTATGCATAAGAACCTAACAATCAGAAACCCCAGCGGGCTGCAGCGGAAACCATGTTCTTAATAATTCTCTAATCCAGACTTAATCAATTGGCATATTCTCAATCATTAACAACCTAAGATCAATAACCACCACCATCCTAAGATCAACCAATTAATAAATTAAGTCTCCCCCATAAACAATGATTCTCCCGCTAAACCAAGTAGCTTCAAGAATTCTCCCCCATAAGTACAGAACTCCTTATCATTAGGCGTTGAACAAAACACAAAACCAGAATCATTCTCCCCCAGCTTGAGTGATCAACTAAGTCAAAAACAGACATATGTATCACAACAATATACTGAGTTATGGGAATCACTTACCTGCTAACAGTGCTTCGCATCCTTAAGCACTTTGATGATCAGTCAAGTTGCCTATTGAAACAGCTTCTTGTTTGTAGGCATGTTGACTATCCTTGCAACCACAACTGGATGTTGGGCAATAGGACACTGGTAGCCGAGAATTCGAACAGCAGATAGCACTTTGGTCGAATCACAGTGTGGATGTGACCATACACAAGCTTTGCAGGAAAAACAGCATCTTGTGTATCATGATCTATGCTTTCAAACTTCTGCTTCACTAATCAGATGAGCTAAGCACATATCACTTCTCCAATTCGTCATCTGTAGGGAACTCAAACATATGATCATCTGTTAACTCAACTATCATCAGTCTCACATGTCTAATACCCGTCTAGCCAGTTACTCCACCATAATCAAATAGAGTGTTGATCGGTCTTGTGAGACTCCAAATGCACAGTTCCTTACAAGAACAATCACTATCTTGATCAAACCCTTGACAGTTGACAGATTAGCCCCACAAAACACATATACCTTTAGATAAGTAAGGCTTAATCTCAGACACAGTTTTTCAGAAGCCCAACAGCTTCAAACATCTTCATACATCATCAGTGAACCCAACCACAAATGTTCGTTCTTCAATGGATGTATCACGATTCTAACAACAGAGTATCACACCTCTGTCTTCATTGCTGATAACATGTCTCATCACAATTATATGCACCTGTAGGTCATTAAGGGGAGATGATCACATGTCCTCTTTTGTTGACTCCACAACACTGAAGTTTCAACACACTTATGTAGATGTACCACTACGAAGGATCGATTCCGCAGGCCGTGACACAGTCTTCTTCCCCTTTGTCTTCTTCGTGTCTTGTTGCTGAAGACTCGGAACAGGAAGCTAAGCTTTAAAGAGCTGATGAATACGACTGGGAAACGGTGGACGAAGCCCTGACTTAGCTTGCAGACCCAGCTGTATGATCTGATCATAGATCATTCTCCCAAAATCAAACGGGGTGCAATGCATGATCATGTAGATCACCATGGCTCTGTTTGCTGAAATGTACCCTGTGTTCACCGTGGGAGACCAGTTGCTGCAGCATATCTTATGCACATCCTTGATCACCAGGTCCTTGATTGCAGTTGACACCAGCTGCGTGCAGGTCTTCACTTTGCCACCAGATAGAAAGAGAGCAAGATCCTCCTCCATGATCGCAGCTGTCTGTAGTCTTTGTTCGCGTACATCAACCGCCTGAAGACTGAACAAGGCATTATTGCGGCTTGGGGAAAACTCATACACCCAATCTCTGACAAGTACATCAACTGAGTTCTCTTCAATTTTAATTGCTGGAAGATTTGCCCAGAACTCATAGACACCATCAAAATCATAAGACCCAATTTGAGTGACAGTTTTCAGCTGACCGGCTTGATCAAGCAGCTCCCTAGCTGGATCATCTACTTCCAGAGAATAGCAAACCTCAGTAGCAATGGTTCGAGAAGCAAGGAAACCATACCTTCGAGCAGCATCAACGGATATGAATCGTTTTGAGTCAAATCCCTTTGAAGGAGCCCCGCGAGATGATAATGCACACGTCAAACAGCTGGTGGGACATAGACACTTGCTTTGTAGCACAATCCATCTTCTGGTAACAGTCCCTTGCATCAAATACATTGATCAAAGACGGAACTCTAATGAATAACCACCTGTTGTACACACATGAAATAACAACTTGCAAGCACAATCTTCTGTCTAGGAGCACTCATCAGCCTCCAGTACATGTAGCTTCATTCCTTCGTATCATGGAACTGACACTATACTCATTTATCAATACAAAATGAGTATCAGTCTTTCGAATCGTCCTCAGATGCATGATGACTCAACAACAATCCTCTAAAGCCCTTTCACAGCTTGAACCAGGTTGCAGTAACAACTACTTCCAACCCTTCAGAACTCATGGGACACTTATTTTCACCCAAATAATTAGATGAACACGCAACTCTTTGATCTTACTTCCATGATCAATCCATCACTCAAGATGTTAGACCCTTGATCCATTGCTGCTCTCTGGAGTTTACTTATTAGAGAGTCATGATCATTCCTATAAGCTGAAACAGATGAGCTTAAACCTGAAACACTTAACACACACATCAGTGCACACTTGTTGAAAACATACAAACATTTCTTATCAACAATATTTAGAATCAGCCTTTTATACACAACCTCAGACATCCAAAACATAGTTAATCACAGGAAGTGAGGGAACCAGAAAAGCAATAGACCATCAAGAGCACTTGTATATTAATTTTACTTCTTAAAGTAAGCGGCTTTCATACCTTGAGATCTGTTATGTGAGGTGTGCCAACCACTTGTTTAGGACTTCACCAGAAGCTACCATAACCTTTTGTGAATCTTCAAAGAACAACTCTATGATTAGTGGCTAGTCTTTCGCTCTGGCATGCCTTTGATTCTCATGGTTCATCATCAACGTGAAGTAGGCAGCTGGAATTTCCTTTGGAGAGTGCATTGATAGGAGTGTATCAAGTCTTTTTTTTTTTTTTTTTTTTTTTTTTTTTTTTTTTTTGACTTTTCATGATACACTACCTTAGAGCTTAGATCCAACAGGCATGAATGATCTTCACAATTTGATGATATGAACGATCTTCTGCTGAATCTCCTGATTTCTATCAGCGATATCACTTGACTTCTCAACCGCGGATATTTGTGCATTCCCTTGTTATTATTCTTCAGGACTCTGTTACAGACGTACCAGCCACATAACTCTGTTTTTTTTAAAGTTACAAACAACTGGTACTTCTTTCAGAATGGAATGCATAATAATGCCACTCCTCAGCTCTTTGACCTCCTTCTTCACGACAACGTTTTACGAGATCCCCATATGAATTGGCATGACAGGCAGCTGTTTTCCACTGATTCTTCGTTTAGACAGAGTGTTGCTCTTTTATACATTCTAGGAATTCCATGGCCTGTTCTGATGCATGTCCCTGTATCTGATCAACACAACTCACATAACATATTAGATCCCACAAACACCAATGACATTTCTCAGAATCATGTGTTGATCCAAGTCCAAGGGTTTTGTAAACAAATCAGCAATTCGCAAATCAATACTCTGATGTTCTATTACTTATCAGTTTCTCCACAACTACCCTATGAATAAACTAATATTCAAGATCCTATAATTGTTATTCTAGTATGTGACACATGATCTACAACAATATTAACAAACAAACAATTATCACACAACATTGATGCAAGGTCTAAGAATGTACCGTACGCTGTTCTCAATTGTTTGATTTTCATCAGGTGATGAAAACAAGTTCCCAAGGCATTAACCTCATATTTAAAAATTGAACGAGGTACCTTGACAAGCTTCTGAGCGTAGCAGAAGATCAGATTTGTTCTCAGAAGGCAACAGCCACAGGATCCTTCACAATGACTCAAAGAGCGAGATCTCTTCAGGTTTCTGCTAGCTCCTTTCGTCAACACCAACCCTATGTTGGATGTGCCTTTAAAATACTTGACAATCCTTTTAGCAGCTCGCATGTGTGATACTTTACGATCATGGATGTGACTTCATCTCCACTTCTCTGTAACTCATATGCACTGATCAAACCTTTGGCATACTTGCATTAGTATATGAATATTTCATCATCTCGTGATGAAGTGAATGTGTTTTGTCTAGCGAACTCTCCTTAGAGCTTTGTACGACCAATCGGGCCTTGTGCTCCACAACTTTTCCAACTTGTCCATCTTCTGTTTCCACAATCGTCACCCATAAACAACAAAGTTCCTTCAGCACAATGAATTCATCAGCCAAGCACTGACCTGCAATAGCATCTACAGACCTAGTACAACCTATGTAGCTTCACCCATGTTTCAACTTAACTCCATTGGCAAAGCTCTGACATGCAACGCCACTAACTGCATCTGAACAACTCTGTGTAATAGCAGCAGAAACAACAACTCTGCCCTCCTGAATCCTTCCAGCAGCTTCTTGATGGAAGTGATTCTCACAGTTTTCTGAGTGCTACAACTTACACTTGACAAACAGCTAGTTAATACACTCCTTCTTAGATCATGTCTCTAGACATCATAGAACTTTGCTGATTGAACTCTTTTGTTTGTGGATTGGACGACTTCGAAATATAATAGCTATTATCAGAGCGCTGACCTTGGACTCAAATACTATCGCGCTCATCAACCACCTGACATCTTTCCTTGGTGAATGTAACAGCTAAACCTTCGTCACACAACTGACTGATGCTAATCAGATTGACTTTTAGACCATCGACAAGGTAGACAGATTCCATAGTGGGCTGGTCTTTACCTCGAGATACACCTCTGCCTCTGATTGAACCTAAAACTTCATCCCCAAAAGTGACCTTGTCAGCTGAGCCTTCTTCAAAGTCGTATAGCCTTCCGTGATTCACAGTCATGTACCCTGAACAACCATAGTTCTTCAATACAACAATCTGTTGACCATGAACAATGTGCAAAACATAACGGTTCATGTCACTCTTCTTGAAGTTTACTCGCATGTATCTTCGAACATTTTGTGACACTCCTTCAGATGCGTGAGTGGTATAGTACAATCCAGACACTCAAAGCAGACAGCTTTGTGGAGGCTCTGACTTGCATAGTAACAGCGACATGTTCTTTTGTTCAGATCTTCGACACTTCACAGTCTTACCCTAACTTCTAATATTGTCCTCTTCTTCCAACCTTGTGGAACTTCTACTGGACAATGACACAGTTTCCCTCTCAGGTTGTTCATAACAGTCATCTGTTTAGTCTTCTGTAAGTTGAACTGAGACACCCGTTTGACAGCCTCACCTCTATGGTTCCTTATGCCATATTTTGCAATTATAGTACCCTCGTGAGTAATCAGCCCTCTGTGCAGATCTTTTTCTCCTTTACTCATCTTCTTGTTATTCCTTAGCTGATCCTCAAGGCGTTGTCTCAACAAAGACGAAATGACTTTTCCTCAGACAACAATTTCTCAAGAGTGGAGACTCTACAAAGCAGCTCTTCTTTCTCAGACACCAGACCATAATTCTCCTTCTTTTGCATAATCAGATCCTTAGACAGAGCGATGACTTATTTCTCAACAGATAAGCCAGCCACATCATCCTTAGGTTTCAAAACAGACTCTTGATTCTCATCATCTTCTTGGGCTGAACCAAGATCACTCTATGTCAGACAAAATATCGAATGACCACAGCCTTAACGGTTGTAAAACTTCAACATGCTTCTTCCTTCAAGTGCAGAACATTCTAATTGGAAGTGTCCATAACCTTGATAGTCAGAACTCTGAGATTCTTTCTCTGCACCAGATCTGGATGATGAAGATTGACACTGACGTTGTACACTCTTCAGCCTTCTGAACTGCTTCTTGCTCAGTACTTCCTCATTACCTTGAACAGACGTCTGAGTTTCTACAGTCTTCAGAGTGAATGATTTCTCAGCCTTCTGATCATTCTTTCTCATATGCAGTTCATCTTTCTGAACTAATTTCACACACTGATCAACCTTTTGTTCATCAGAACTTAAGGCACCTTTACCATCAGATTTGTGAGAAAGATATCCATGTGATAAGCTCCTGAGAAATTCCTTGACAAACCTCTTATCCTTATATACCTTCTTCAGCACTACACCTTCCTCACACGGCGAGCTTAGTTGACTGTTGAAATGACAGGATAGTGAGACATCAGATTTTTCCTTCTTCACCCTTCTGGTTTCCTCAACGAAGGCTTCCAAAATATCCCAAGCTTCTTTCACCGACATACACTCTTGTACCATCGCGAACAGATCCATAGGCAAGCAGCTGAAAATAGTAGATAATGCTTCAGCGTTCTGTTTTCCCTTTAACTTCTCCTCAGCTGTCCATAGCTTACAGGGCTTTACTACAGTTTCTCCTCTCATGTTCGTAAGTGTTGGAAGTGACCATCCATCTTTAACAGCGAACCAGGCTTCCATATCACGACTCTGAATCATCTGTCTGATTTGTGCTTTCCAATCATCATAATACTCAACATCAAGCTTCAGCGGATTGTTCTCATCAACGAACTGTTGTGGATTCTCCATACCTCGTCTCAAGATCTCACCTGTTGAAAAGATACACAATTCTTTTATCAGGCGTCTGCTCTGATGCCAATTGTAAGGGTATAGAGAAGTACAACACACTGATTCACACTTGGAACGCGCCAAGCCAACGCTTTTCTATTCAATCTTATTAACAAAATTTATCTTTTACAAGGATATAATTTTGTCTCGGCCCTTACTCAACCTATTCTACCCAATAGGATTGAACCCGACTAAGAATGAATCTGACCCCTCTTCTCTTTTCTATCTAAACACACACCTGTGTAGATCTAAGAGAATAAACTCACCCTCTCTCTTTTTAGCTGAGAGATTAAAACTCACCCTCTCTCTTTTCTATCTAAACTCTCACCAGAGTAGATCTAAGAGAAAGAAAAAACAATTCTCTGCGCACTTAATCACCACCCTGATTAACGTCACAGAGAACTGGGAACACCCCTTCTAAGCCTTATTTTTGTGGCTTCGAAGTTTACAACTGTATCAATATTCTAGAGTGCTCAAATTGGCTCGTGGCCTACTCCTAGAATATATATACACGATTTGAGAAACCCTAGAAGGCGAATCTCCAAGTATCACGGGATAAGGAAACTGCTTGTTTCTCAGCCTTATCCTTTCCTTAACTGTTGCGGAGAATATTCTTCATATCTCCAGACAAACGGAAACTGCTTGCTCCTCAAGCTTATCCTTTCCTTATTTATCGCAGAGAATATTTTCCATATCTCCAAGTACAATCTTGTTCACTATCTTCAAGACCACGTCAACAGCCTTCCTTGACGCATCATCACATCCACTCACGTCTTTCCACGTCAGCTCACACATCCATGTCAGCAACTCGGGCGTCTGTGATCTGATGCAGCTTCCTGATTGGCACAACGCTCTGTTCGGCACAACGACTTGTTCCTCACAGCGAGTTGTTCCAGAATCTGCATTTACAACTAAACCCACGTTGTATAAATGTTTGGGCACGTACTCTTCGTTTTCTTTTACCTTTTCAGTATTATTCCGGATTTGTTATCAATTGTCTCTCCTTTCCTCTAGTTCTTCCTCTCAATGGAGATTGGTAATGAAATTTTTTTATCAGCTTAATTAAGAGTTGTGAAATGATTTACCTATACCAATATAACTGCTACTTGGTAGCTGTTAAATTATGCGTAGATGAACACTATCCCAGCAGGATTGCACAGACGACGGTTCACCTGTACATTTGCAAACAAATTTCTAGATTTAACAGAACAAGAAAATATGCTAGACTAAAGTTTACTTAATTTTAGTTTGGAAACTTATGATGAATATAAAAAAGCTGTTACATTGACTTTTGGTAATTTGCAAGCCGGTATGATTTGTTACATGATTTGCAAAGACTTAGCTGCTTAACCTCCATCATCACCAAAATCACTAAGCGTACTTGCTAAGCAGATTAAAGAGATAAACATGAGAAGAGGAATAAAAATGGTCATTAATATGGTTGCAGTAAATTGTCTGTGAAGTAACTCAGTTTGATAAGTTCTTAGCTCCAAACTCTCTGTAAACAAATACAACGAAGAACACAGATTACAAAAGAACTTAAAACTATAATCACATCACGTCATCACGATCATTCTACAATCTCATGACAATATGCCCTAGAAGATTCAGAACGTCTGATCAAACATCAACGATAATCATTATAAACTCCAAAAGTATTGATCACTCCCTAATTGTCCAAGAGAGTGTTTAATTTTCACTTAAATGAAATCTCATGGTTTTGACAACTAAAAAAAAAAAAAAAAAAAAAAAAAAAAAAAACTTTGAGTAAACATAGTCAAAATCATGAACCTATAGTAATGGTAGTATAAAGATTTAATATATTTTAACCTAAATTGAAATAAATTGAAATAAAATCTTAGGTGCGATTTTGTAATGGTAGTATAAAGATTTAATATATTTTAACCAAAACATAGTCAAGATCATGAACCTATAGTAAAATTGATTTATTTATACAATTATATTGTCAGATTGATTTTATACAACTTTTTTTTTTTTGGTAAAGAAAGCATCTGAGCACACTGACCCTAAACAAGCTTAAAATCTATAAAATAAATTAAACATAAACAAAAATATGTGAAAACACACAGAGAATATTCCTCTCTTTGAAGGAAAATATAAAAAACAAAGAAACAGGAAAGTTGGAAACCCAGCAAAACCACAGATAACAGAAAGAAAAAAAAAACAGTTTTTTTTTTTGGTCAAACAACTTGCATTTTCATTACTCAACTGGGATAAAGATCATACAAACATAGTTTAAAGTACAAGAAAAGAAGGCATTCCCCAATGCCAATACAACAGCAAGAAAAGTAGATAAGGGTAGGAATAATCGACAAGAGGTTCTTGAGAGTTTTGAGCCAAATTCTTGAAGAAACTTGGTACATGTGAGGTCAAGATTCCCGACAAGCTCTTCCATGATCAAATCAATGGATGAGACAATAGCCATAGTCATAGGACGAGTTGGCGTTTGAAAAGGAGTCAAAGCTGAAACTAAAACCGGTTGGAGAACACGGAAAGGCAGCTTGACAGTAGGTGATATGCTCAAATTAAACCCTAGAGCTACTCTCTCAAATTAAGAGATCACTGTAATACTTAGGGGTCGAATTCCACAAGGACTCAAGTCTACACAATAAATTATAGAGTTTTATAATTATGCTAAACAAATTGATTTAAATTAAAATAGCAATGCAAAATATTAAATAAAGCTATTGTAAATTCAGAAGATCAAAAAGCTAGGCCTAGGGAATTTCTCAGGAAATTATGAAATATTAAATCAATCAATAAATTAGGATTCAAACAATTAAGAACAGATCTAGAACTCTAAACACTTTTGTAAATTAAATCAGTTCTCACTGCAAATAATATCTAAATTTAAAACCAGAAAATCCCAATCTCTTTGTAAAATTCCAGGTTAAAAATCAGCAATAAAATTAGATTTAGATTGTTCACAAAATTATTAAATCAAATCTCTTTGCAAGAAATAATTTTGCTCATCAAAAGGTTTTATCAGGAAAACAATTATATTCTCATATCAATTTACTTTCCTAAAGTATTAATTCTAGATGGCCAATCAAGGATTAATATGAAGAACAACCTAAAATGAAGATCTAGATAGATAATGAATCCTAAATAACAGATCTAATAATTCATAAAATCCCTGTGAAAAACCCTGAACCTAACAAGCAAACTACTCAAACATATTCAATGAAGAACAAGACATGATTCTGAATAATAAGCAATAGAGATTAAAAAGAGTAAAAGGGAGTTCAAGAAATTCTTCTCTACAAAGCAGATCTCTCTCTCCAAAGCTCTCAAAATCTCACAGGGTTGCAGAAAAATAAAACTTGCTAGAATAAAACTTAAGGGTTTGGAAAACCTAAAAACTATATATATATATATATATATATATATATATATGTCCTAAAACACGTCAGGGACTAGTTTTGCAAATATGGAAAACTTTGGGCAACTTTGTAAAACTTCCAAATTTGGCTCTCTCGTCGGTTTGGACTGGGTGTCGATCGATGCTAAGGCAGTGTCGATCGACACCATCTCCTCTGATCGATTCCAAGTTGATTTCTTGCGGATTATTGCTCCAAACTGATCCAAATTGCTCCACTTTGCTCCTTCAATGCTAAAAACCTGTAAAGACTCAAAAACAATCTAGAAACAAATGAAAAGACACTAAAAGACTCCTTATATCATGGTTAAAAACCATAAAAACCATGATATATCAACTCCCCCAGACTTAGCCTTTGCTTGCCCTCAAGCAAAACATAAACTTAGACCTGTGAAAGAGGTTTGAAAACAGGGAACTCACTCAATTGCAGATTATTCTTATTCACACTCTTTAGTTACCTGACTCAAGAACTTACTTCTTATACTCAACCATGATTAGCATCCACAGTCCTTACTCAAATCCCACAACTTTGGAATCTCTGAAATCTCCATTGTCATCTCAATATATAAATTAAAGCAAGTACAGGTGAGTTCTTACCTTGTGTGTATTCATCAGTGGCATATGGATTCTCTTCAGGCCAAGACTTTCTTCTTACATCTCCTTTCCTCTCCCTTTTCTCACTTCCAATTTTTTTTCTCTTTTCTTATTTTTTTTTTCTTCTAATCAAAGGTGTAAGCGAATACCGGGGTCATCGGTAATTTACCTACCCCTCGCTTCCAAGCTTTGTGTGATCATTTGACTCAAGAGTAGAATAATGAGGTCACTGGTAATTTACCTACCTCTCTAAACTGATCAAAATCATCTCATCTTTTTTTTCTTTATTTATTTTTCTTAAAGCACTGAAGGGACGAGAGAGGGGAGACATACTTTGAAAAATTGTACTGTCTTGTATGGCTTGAAGAAGAAGTCTAGTCCACAGATTTCCAACCCCAAAGTAAGAGATTAAGTCTGGTTAAAATCCTGATAAAAGTTGAGAGAACGTTAGATCAATCAGATATCCATTGAATAAGGGCTTTCAGGATTGTTGATAAGGCTCATAGTCTTTCTAAGCTTCAGTTCTGAGATCAAGCATAAACAAGTAATCATTAGAGTGTTAGCCAAATAAGAGAAATCATTAGTCAAGCTCATAATTCCCAAAGACAAAAAGAAAAATTTTGAAAAATTTGACTCAAAATTTATGGTTTTGACTAACACAACTGAAACTCAAAAACAGAAATCATAGTTAGTAACTAACCTCCCCCAGACTTAAACAACACTGTCCCCAGTGTTATCAAGTAAGAGGAAAACAAAAAATAAAAAATAAAATAAATCAAAATCAAAATCAAAAGAAAAAGAAAAACCTACCAGTGGGTTGCCTCCCACTAAGCGCTTGTTTTCAGTCATTAGCTTGACTGTGCTGGAGCTCAAGCATCCGGTGGATCAGAACGTGGCAGTGAATGCCTCTGAGTGAGTGACCTCTTCATCCAAGGTGGTGTATAAGCAGTAGGTGCATGAGGCTTGCCAAGGATGTGAGGAACAAAACCAGGGCGGGATTTAGGGATGGGTTTGCTTCTCTTATGTCCTGCAAAATCATCAACAGAAGAAACAAGTGCTCTGCGATAATCTCGTGGCTTGGTTAATTGCAAAACAGTTTTTCTCTCTTTGAAATTCTTGTTGATGATAGGAGGAGGATTAGGTGCAGAAGAGGTGTACCTTTGCCTTACCTGAGGACTCTGGAGGGTGGAATGGGAGACTTTCTGTTTGGGAACAGGTTTCTGTCTTGGAGCTTCAACTTTGGACAAGCTTTGTCTCGGATGTGGAGGGGTGTCGATCGATACCCTCTTGTTGGTGTCGATCGACACTGAGCCTGATGCCCGTGTTGCAGAAACTTTTTCAACAGAAAAAGTCTGTCCATCTATAGTATGAGCCCTCCTCAGCTTATCCATCTCAAAATTCAAACTCAAACCATCCACATTCAGTGCTATATGTCCCTTCTTCACATCAATGATGGCACCAGCTGTAGCCAAGAAAGATCTTCCTAAGATGAGAGGATCTTTAGGTTCTTGATCATACTTCAGCACCACAAAGTCAGTGGGAATCATGAAGTTGCCAACCTTAACTGGAATATCCTCTAAAACACCTTCAGGAGTTCTTCGGGAGCGATCAGCCAAGATAAGAGAAATCTGAGTTGGCTTGAATTCTATCATCCCAAGTCTCACAGCAACAGAATGTGGCATCAAGTTGATGCTAGAGCCAAGGTCACAAAGTGAGTGAGAAAACCTTCCTGCGGAGATTGAGCAATCAAGAACAAAGCTTCCAGGATCTGGTAACTTCTTTGCAGTCCTACATTGAATGATTGCACTCACTTCCTTAGAGATAACCACTTCCTGCTTTCTCTCCTTCTTCCTCTGAACAGGCTGGTTCAACATAATTGCACTGAATCCTTTTGTAAGAAGTGCTCCTTCTTCAGGAATCAAACCATTGGATACCATTCTCTTCACATACTGCTTAAGAGGTGGCGAAAGCTTTACTGCATCAATTAAAGGCATCTCCATCATCACCTTGTCCATCATTGCTTTGCATCTAGCTTCCTCCATCTCTTGCTTAGACTTTCTTGGCTTGGGAAAAGGAACCTTAGGCTTGTAGACCCTTTCAACTGTTGGAACCTGAGATTTCGGAGCTTTTGGTTCCGTCTGAGATGAGTGTCGATCGATACTCAGGTGGTGTCGATCGACACCATCATCTGAAACCGAGAATTTTGTCGATTTTTCACCCAGTTTGGCAGAAGCAATTTCAACAGCATCTTCATCCCTCACAGATATGGCATTGCAAGAATTTTTAGGGTTTGACTCAGTTCTTCCAGGAAGAAAACCCTCTTGTCATTTGACAGACCCAACAGTCTGAATAACCTGATTCTCCAACTTCTTGACATGAATGTTCAATGCTTCTATCTTCCCATTTAGCTCAGTGTAGACATTGTCAATCTTCCCATTGAATGTCACTGTCAACTGCTCTTGACCTTGTAGAAGCTGCTCAAGCATGGCCTCAATTCTACTCTCAGAAGAAGTCGTAGGAGGTGGAGACTGATAAGATGAATTCCCATAGGTTCTTGTATAGCCATTGTTCTGTTGCTGCTTCTGGTCACCATTGTAAGGTCTGTTTCCTTGCTGATTACCGAATCTCTGTCCCTGATACCCAGCTCCATACACATAGTTGACATTCTCCTCTGAATTCTCTGGCTCTGGCTCAAATGTCTCAACTTCAGCAGCAAATTGGACTGACTTCTTTCCTACAAGAAGATTGTGCACTGAATCAAGCTTAGCATTAACAGAAGCTAGCTGATTTGAATCATATCCTCCATGTAATCTCTTCCTTTCAGCATCTGCTCCCTTAGTGCTATTGCTAGAAGCCAAATTCTCAATCAAAACTTCAGCATCTTCTGGAAATCTTGTTTTGAAATTCCCATGACTTGCAGCATCCAAAGCTAACTGATACTTCCAGTCACACCCTCTGAAAAAGATACTCAGCAATTGTACCCTTGAGAAACCATGGTGTGGACAGTCCCTTTGGTAAGCCTTGAATCTCACCCAAGCTGCTTTGAAGGCTTCATCTGGTCTTTGCTTGAAAGAAGACAGCTTGATTCTCAACTCATCTGACATTGCATCATCATAGAAGTGGTTGAGGAAGGCCACCTTGACATCACGCCAGCTTGTCAATGATCCAGCAGGCAGCTGTTTCAACCACTGAGATGCCTCTCCCGCAAGTGAGTAAGGGAAGAGTTTGCAGAAGATGTAGTCCTCAGTCACCCCATTAGCCTTGATGCTAGTCACCAGATCCTCAAAATGCTCAATATGGTCCAGAGGCTTCTCATTGGGCAAAGCAGAGAAAGGTCTCTGCCCAACTAGTTGAAAGTAAGCAGGCTTCAGCTCAAAGGCATTCCTCTGGAATGGTGGAGGAACAATAGCATACCGGTTCTCATACACAAGATCAGCCCGGTTGTAGTCAGCAATGGTCCTGATCAGATCCCGGTTTTGGTCCTGTCTTCAAACTGGGTTCTGTACGTGGTTGGCAGCTCCACGCACGTCTGCAGGTGGGTGTCGATCGATGCCACCTGGTTGGTGTCGATCGACACCGAGGTTTGGATCATCAACAACACCAGCTTGTTGATTCACGACAGCCTGCTCGTTGACAACAGGCTCATCAATCACATTTCCTTCTGCATCAAGCTTTTGGCCCTGCTCATTGCGCAAGTGGCCCTCTTGATCCCTCAAAACACCAGCCTCGTCACGCATCAGAATGATCGTATTAACCATCTTCAGAGATTTGGCTGCTTTTCTGTTCTCACGCTCAAGTTTTCCCAACTCTTGGTTTGAAAGCTTCAGAATTGGACCAGTCTTGTTGCTCCTTGTGTTAGGCTTATTAGGCATACACCTGAAACACACAAGAGAGAAGAAAACAAAAGCATGTTAGTTTGAAAATAAAAAGAAAAATTTAGACAAAATCTAAAACTCAAATCTAATGGTAGATCAAAGAGTCCCCGGCAACGGCGCCAAAATTTGATATGCTCAAATTAAACCCTAGAGCTACTCTCTCAAATTAAGAGATCACTGTAATACTTAGAGGTCGAATTCCACAAGGACTCAAGTCTACACAATAAATTATAGAGTTTTATAATTATGCTAAACAAATTGATTTAAATTAAAATAGCAATGCAAAATATTAAATAAAGCTGTTGTAAATTCAGAAGATCAAAAAGCTAGACCTAGGGAATTTCTCAGGAAATTATGAAATATTAAATCAATCAATAAATTAGGATTCAAACAATTAAGAACAGATCTAGAACTCTAAACACTTTTGTAAATTAAATCAGTTCTCACTGCAAATAATATCTAAATTTAAAACCAAAAAATCCAAATCTCTTTCTAAAATTCTAGGTTAAAAATCAGCAATAAAATTAGGTTTAGATTGTTCACAAAATTATTAAATCAAATCTCTTTGCAAAAAATAATTTTGCTCATCAAAAGGTTTTATCAGGAAAACAATTATATTCTCATATCAATTTATTTTCCTAAAGTATTAATTCTAGATGGCCAATCAAGGATTAATATGAAGAACAACCTAAGATGAAGATCTAGATAGATAATGAATCCTAAATAACAGATCTAATAATTCATAAAATCCCTGTGAAAAACCCTGAACTTAACAAGCAAACTACTCAGACATATTCAATGAAGAACAAGACATGATTCTGAATAATAAGCAATAGAGATTAAAAAGAGTAAAAGGGAGTTCAAGAAATTCTTCTCTACAAAGTAGATCTCTCTCTCCAGAGCTCTCAAAATCTCACAGGGTTGCAGAAAAATAAAACTTGCTAGAATAAAACTTAAGGGTTTGGAAAACCTAATATATATATATATATATATATATATATATATATATGTCCTAAAACACGTCAGGGACTAGTTTTGCAAATATGGAAAACTTTGGGCAACTTTGTAAAACTTCCAAATTTGGCTCTCTCGTCGGTTTGGACTGGGTGTCGATCGATGCTAAGGCAGTGTCGATCGACACCATCTCCTCTGATCGATTCCAAGTTGATTTCTTGCGGATTATTGCTCCAAACTGATCCAAATTGCTCCACTTTGCTCCTTCCATGCTAAAAACCTGTAAAGACTCAAAAACAATCTAGAAACAAATGAAAAGACACTAAAAGACTCCTTATATCATGGTTAAAAACCATAAAAACCATGATATATCAGTAGGTTGAGCAAGGTTGAAGGTGCTCAGAAGCTTGAAGATAGTTGCTATGGATATCGCAGGATGGAAGTTGGTTTTGATCATAGCAACTCAGAAAGGTCATTTGGATTCAGGATCCATATGCCAACAAACTTCTCGCAAGAGGGTTCAAAAAACAATGCCAAAGGGGATACTAAGACCATGATTCGCAGGGAATTAATGTAAAGCCATAGCAACAGTGATGCATTACTTATCAAATGGGATCCATAGAATAAGTAATCGTGATCACACCATTGGCTAAAACATGGCTTCAACACATGGAACAAAGGATCATGTATGGACTTACATGGGTTTGGAGATAGATCAGCCATTGCGCGGAAGTTGTCCCCGATGTTACAATATTGGACATGAAGAGGTGCAGTGGTCACGGGGCCTGGAAGCAGGGGATTGAAGGAGTGTCGGTATCTGATATGCTCAAATTTACCCTAGAGCTACTCTCTCAAATTAAGAGATCAATTATAGTACTTAGGGATCGAATCCACAAGAACTCTAGATTCACACAATAGACTTAATAATCCTTTAATTATGCTAAACAGAAATATTGTAATTAAATTGCAGAAGAAAACAGAAAATAAAAGAATTATAAATTCAGGGATTAAAAATGCTAGGCTCAGGGAAATTCTCAGGAAATCATGGAAAATCAGATCAATTAATTAAACAAGCAGGATTCAACAATTAAGCACCGTTCTTGAACTCTAAACACAGTTATAAAATAAATCAGTTCTCACTGGAAATATTATCTAAGTTTTAAAACCAGAAAATTCAAATCTCTTTGCAAAATTCAAGTTAAAAACCAGCAATAAAATCAGGTTTAGATAAGTTCACAAAATCACTAATTCAAATCTCTTTGCAAAAAGTTATTTTGCTCACCAAAGGTTTTATCAGGAAAATCAATTATATTCTCATATCAATTAATAATCCTAAGATCTAAATCCATTTGACTAATCAAAGATCTAGCATTAAGAACAACCTATGGTGAAGAACCAGAAAGATAATGAATCCTAAATTAACAGATCTAACAATCCATGAAATCCCTAATGAGAAACCCTAAACCTAACAAGCAGATCTACTCAGACATAATTGTAAGAACACAAATCATGAATAAAATAAATAGCATTAAGAGATTAAAAAAAGAAGAAAAGGAGTTATGAATCTTCTCTGAAGGAGTCTTGATTCTTCTCTCCAAAAGCTCTCTAAAAATCTCTCAGGGTTTTGCTCTCAAAAGTTGTAGGGAAAAATAAAGCTTAGGTCTAAACAATGACCATAAAAATCCTATTTATATTCCTAAACACGTCCAGGGACTAATGATACAAATATGGAAAACTTTGGGGCAGCTTTGTAAATCTTCAAAACTTGTGGGAAAACTTCCAATTCTTCTTGTGGATACTGCATCGATCGACACATCACTTGCATCGACCGATGCAAGTCTCTGAACTTTGTCTCCCAACTTTGCAGCTCAGCCTCAATGCTTGATTATGCTCCAAATCCTCCTATTTAGCTCCATTAAGCTCCAATCCATGCTAAATCCTATAAAGACTCAAAAAGACTCTAAAAACACCAAAAATACTCTATAGATAAGACTTATATCATGGCAAAAGACACCTAAAAACCATGATATATAAACTCCCCCAGACTTAGCCTTTGCTTGCCCTCAAGCAAAACATAAACTTAGCTCTGTGGAAGAGGTTTGAAAACACAGGAACTCATTTTCTTTTTAAAGTAATGCCATGATCATCCAAACCTTAATCCACATGCTTAGCTGATAAATCCAAATCGAACCACCATGTACTTCTCCGTTGAATTTCATAGCATACTAAATTCAAACCAAATTTCACTACTTCCTCCATTAAGCCTTCATCGGTGGGTCTCATCAATTTGATCAATATCAAGAACCTTCTAGACTCATTCCCGTACAATACCATAACAAGCAAGACATATTTTTTACCGCATGTGGTACTTTTTCTCTCCCCCAGACTTATTCTATTTATTCTTCCTTTGAGCTTTGCTTTGTTTTTTTTTCTCAAAGTTGTAGGCGAATAATGGGGTCATCGGTAATTTACCTACCCCTCGCTTCCGAGCTTTGTATGATCATTTGACTCAAGAGTAGAATAATGAGGTCACAGGTAATTTACCTACCTCTCTAAACTGATCAAAATCGTCTCATCTTTTATTTTCTTCTTTCTTTTCTCTAAAACAAAGTTCTCAGGAAAAATCTTTTAAACTTAAATAAGGGAGAGGAGTACCAAAATTTTTCTTTTCTGAAGTCTTACTTGTCAGGTATGAACAAGGAGTCAAGCTCTATGAAAATCAATCTCCTTGATGAGGTAAAAAGAAAAGTACAGAAATTACCTCAAGCTTTTATGGATTCTGTTGGAAATTTGGATGTCTCTGGTTTACTGGTCAGCCATTGGATTTTTCATTTGTCGGATTTGTGGATTCAATCTGCAGCATTAATCTACCAAGGCAGTACACTAAAAAGAAAAATCATAGTTCCCAACAAAATTTTGACTCAATAAAACCATTTTTTTTTTCAAAAACAAAAACGTAGTTAGTACTTGCCTCCCCCAGACTTAAACAACACTGTCCCCAGTGCTATCAAGTAAGAGATTGGCGAAATAAAATAAAAAATAAAAATAATTCAAAAGAACAAGGAAAAAGAAAAACCTACCAGTGGGTTGCCTCCCACTAAGCGCTTGTTTTCAGTCATTAGCTTGACTGTGTCGGATCTCAGGCATCCGGTGGACCGGAACATGGCAGTGAATGCTTCTGAGAGGATGTCCTCTTCCTCCAAGGTGGTGTGTAGGCAGCAGATGAATGAGGTCTACAAGGGACATGAGGAACATGACCAGGGCGGGACTTAGGTATGGGTGGCTTTCTTTTATGTCCTGCAAAATCATCAACAAAAGAAACAAGTGCTCTACGATAATCTCGTGGCTTGGTTAACGGGACAACAGTTTTTGTACTTTTGAAATTTTTATTGATGATAGGAGAAGGTTTGGGAGAAGGAGATGCATACCTTGGCCTTACCTGTGGGTTCTTGGCTGTGGAATGATGAGATTTTAGCTTTATGACTGGTGTAGGACTTGCAGCTAAGGAACCAACTCGTGAATCATCGGTTTTGGACAAGTCTGAGCCGTCTCTGGAAGGAGTGTCGATCGATGCAACAGCTGCATCGATCGATGCTCGGCCTGCAACTCGTGTTTCTTCAACAATTCTACAGCTTTCCTCAGCAATCCGTGTTTTCATCACAAAAACATCATCTACCTGCGACTTGTCATGGATCAGAACCTCATCATGATCTCTAGTACTGATTAGATGATCTCCACTCCAATCTTCAACATTAACTGGTTGCTTGCTCACTTTCTCAACAGTCTCCAACTCTTTGACCTACCCAGCAGTAATGTCTTCATGAAGCTCTATGAGTGGATCATCATCAGAAGCAATCTCCACAGAAAATGTCTGACCATCAATAGTGGGCGCTCTTCTCAGCTTGTCCATCTCAAAATTCATGACCAAATCATCCACATTCAGAGATATGTGTCCCTTCTTCACATCTATGATGGCACCAGCTGTAGCCAAGAATGAGCGTCCTAAGATGAGAGGATCACTAGGCTCTTTGTCATATTCCAGCACCACAAAGTCAGTAGGAATCATGCATTCTCCAATCTTAATCGGAACATCTTCTAAGACACATTCAGGAATCCTTCTAGATCGATCAGCTAAGATAAGAGAGATCTTAGTTGGCTTGAAATCTGTCATCCCAAGTGTCACAACAACAGAATGTGGCATTAAATTGATACTAGAGCCAAGATCACAAAGTGAGTAAGGAAACCTTTCTGCAGATATAGAGCAATCAAGTACAAAATTTCTAGGATCTGGTAACTTCTCTGCAATCCTACTCTGAATTACTGCACTTACTTCCTTAGAGACAACCACCTCCTGCTTCTTATCCTTCTTCCTCTGTGGAGGCTGCTTCAACAGAATTGAGCTGACATCCTTTGTAAGCAGTGCTCCTTCCTCAGGACTCAAACCATTGGTGACCATTCTCTTGGCATACCGCTTAATCCCAGGAGAAAACTTGACAGCATCAACCAAAGGCATCTCTATCATCACCTTATCCATCATAGCTTTGCATCTAGCTTCTTCAATCTCCTGTTTGGGCCTCCTAAAAAGGAACCTTAGGCTTGTACACTCTCTCAGCAACTAGAATTGGAGCTTTCGTAACTTCCTTCTCGGTCTCGACGTTGCATCGGTCGATGCTGTCTCGCAAATTCAACCCTTCTACAACCACCGAGGGTTGCGTCGATCGATGCTTAGCAGCTGCATCGGTCGACGCTGGATCAAGTAACGTATCTTCGTCTCCTTCCTTCACCAAAATCGCATTACAAGCATGCTTGGGGTTCTCAGTTCTTCTAGAAAGAAGTTCCTCTTGTCTTTTAACAGACCCAGCAGTCCGAATCACTTGATTCTCCGGCTTCTTGACATGAGTATTCAATGCATCAAACTTCCCAATCAGCTCAGTGTATACAGAATCAATCTTCCCGTTAAAGTCTACTGTTAACTTCTGTTGACCTTCCAAAATATGTCCAATCATTGATTCCATCTTGCTCTCTTAATTGGGTGGAGGGAGGGGTTGGTAAGAAGAAGAACCATAGTTCCTAGTGAAGTTGTTGTTTATATTTCCTGTGAAGGAATTCTTATGACCAAATCTCTGATTTTGATATCCAGCTCAATACACATAGTTGACATTTTCTTCTGTAATTTCTGGCTTTGGCTCAAAAATCTCAACATCTTTAGCAAAATGGACAGACTTCTTTCCCACAAGAAGATTGTGCACTGTATCCAGCTTAGCATTAACTGCAGCAAACTGATTTGAATCATGGCCTTCATGTGCTCTCTTCCGCTCTAAGTCTGCATTCTTGGTACTGTTGCTTGATGCTAGCCTTTCTATCAACTTTTCAGCGTCATCTGGGTACCTTGTCTTGAAATTCCCATCACTAGCAGCATCCAAAGCCATCTGATACCTCCAATCAATACCACTAAAGAAGATACTAATCAACTGCACCTCTGAGAACCCATGATGCGGACAGTCCCTCTGGTATGCCTTAAATCTTACCCAAGCAGATTTGTAAGATTCAGTAGGTCCTTGTCTAAAGGTAGAGAGCTTGATCCTCAGCTCATCAGACATGGCATCATCATAGAAGTAGTTCAAGAATGCCACCTTGATGTCATGCCAGGTTGTCAGAGATCCTGGTTTCAGCTGCCTTAGCCAATGAGAGGCTTCCCCAGCAAGAGAGTATGGGAAAAGCTTGCAGTAGAGATAGTCCTCTGTGACTCCATTAGCCTTGATGCTTGTGACTATATCCTCAAAGTGCTCAATGTGGTCTAGAGACTTCTCATGTGGAAGGTTCTGGAATGGCCTTTGTCCAACAAGAGCGAAGTAGGCAGGCTTCAGCTCAAAATCATTCCTTGGGAATGGAGGAGGGACAATCTCGGAGCGGTTCTCATAGAACAAGTCTGGCCTGTTGAAGTCCACAAGAGTCTTGACAAGCTCTCCATTGTTGTCTCGTCGCCTCTGAACATTCTCCACATCGGCTCTGGCATTGCGTCGATCGACACCAACTATGCATCGATCGATGCCATCGTTGCGTCGATCGACGCCATCTGCATTCCCATCGGCCACAATGAGTTCTTCCTGAATGACTCGTCCATCAGCATCAAGTTTTTGGCCTAATTCGTTGCGCACATGACCCTCTTGATCCCTCAAAACTCCAGCCGCATCTGGTCTCAATATGATTGGGTTGACCATCTTTGCTAATCTGAATCTTCTCTGAAGGAGTCTTGATTCTTCTCTCCAAAAACTCTCTAAAAATCTCTCAGGGTTTTGCTCTCAAAAGTTGCAGGGAAAAATAAAGCTTAGGTCTAAACAATGACCATAAAAATCCTATTTATATTCCTAAACACGTCCAGGGACTAATGATGCAAATATGGAAAACTTTGGGGCAGCTTTGTAAATCTTCAAAACTTGTGGGAAAACTTCCAATTTTTTTGTGGATACTGCATCGATCGACACATCATTTGCATCGACCGATGCAAGTCTCTGAACTTCGTCTCCCAACTTTGCAGCTCAGCCTCAATGCTTGATTATGCTCCAAATCCTCCTATTTAGCTCCATTAAGCTCCAATCCATGCTAAATCCTATAAAGACTCAAAAAGACTCTAAAAACACCAAAAAGACTCTATAGATAAGACTTATATCATGGCTAAAAACACCTAAAAACCATGATATATCAGTATCCACCGTTCAAAGAAAGTGGGTTCAAGATGCCGTTCCTCAATAGTACCCTGGAGTGGCTGGGCTCAAGAATTGTGGGCTTTATAAATGATAAGCTTAACGGGCCAGTAGAAAGATCAAAGCCCACTCGAATAAACCCTAGTTTCACTATCGAAAACCAAAGAGAAGGAAGGTTATGGCGGCTGACCGGAAAAGGCAGAGAGCGTTGCAGAGCAGTGAGCAACTCCGTTGAGTGATAGGTCGGCTAGACTAGCCGGTGGTCGTGGATTGATTCGGGGCTGGAGACTAGGTCCACTGGGGAAAACCCTAGAGTCACAACCCTTTGCCTAATGAGGAATGAGGAAGATGTCTGTCCGATCTTGGTAGAGGGATTAGCGGAGCAAGAATCCTCTCCGGTGCGTGAAGGATCAGCGGAAGCAGACATTGGCCTGAATTGAATCAATTTTGGAAGCTAGGTCCACTGGGGAAAACCCTAGTTCCACCATAAAACGCCAAGTTGAAGGGGAGTTGTAGAAGCTACCTGAAATTAACAGAGAGTTTTGTCGAGCAAAGACCCTCTCCGGTTAAAGGAAGACCAGCGGGAGCATATAGGGATTGGATATCTGTTCGGAGGTGAGGGACAAAAGGGTTCTAGAAGGGTTAAATAAAGAGAAAAATTGGGGAAAAGAAAAGCAAAAACGAGTACTAAAAGAAACAGATCGACGATGAGTAGGTGGTGAGGCAGGTAGATCCCGACGCCGGCGAGCAGCAGCTCCGCCGGCGTCGGAAAACTTGGTTAAAGGAAGCTCTTTGGGAATCGTGCCTGAGAGAGTTTTAAAGAAAAAAAAACACAGCTAATTCCTATCTTTCATTATATCTTCAAACTCAAGACTTTTGACCACACATCTCTCTTTAACTCTCATTAACAATCAAATATAACTATATAAATACAATCTTAAACATCAAATAAAACAGATAATTAACTGTTCATCTTTTATATTGTAAATTGTAATCTCTCTTTTATAGATTTATATTAAAAAATTATATGAGTGATATTATTCCAGCATTTTATTTCAAAGATCAAAATACAGTAATTTACAATTCATAAATTGTAATATGTTGTAATTTAAATCCATATATTTTTCTACTTATATTTTAAAACATAATAAAAACCCAAAAAGTAAATCATTTAAAAATGCATGATATCATTATCAATGCAATATATTAGATTTATTGCTAAAACGGTAAGAAATCTAAAACGTTTAACAAATACATAAGCTCATGGCCCAATATGAAAAATTCACATTCTTACATATATTTTTAATATAAAAAGGTCAATTAGCAAAAGATAGTCAAATTAAAATCTACGTAAAATATAAACAGAACATTAAGTAAAATATTTTGATGTACAAAAAAAAAACTAAAATAGTGAAGTGACCTTAGTGCAGTGGCAGGAGGTAAGTCCATTTGTAGAAGGCACCATCACACCCGGGATCGAGTCCCGGCTCCTACAAATGTAAAAATTTAGCTAATGGGTCGGCCAATTGTGACCCAATGGTTGACAAAAAAAAAACAAACTAAAATAATAGTAACATATTAGTTTATATTATTTCTTCAAAATAGAATAGCCATTATGTATTTTTTTTTGGTCCTCTCTTCTTCTTCCTCATTAAAGTCCAAGCGGTATGTTTTTCTTTCTGATATATATGTCTCTCTATCTTTTGCTCCAGTGTTGTTATTTTGCCTCTTAATACACTTCACGGAATCGCCAAAAGAGTGACGTTTCGCTTTCCCGAAGCGTAAGCGTCAGGAATCGCTCGGAATCGTCTAGGAATCACAATTCCAGAAGTGAGGCGTTTAGAAGCGTGGTGGAATCGACAATTCGGAACTGGAAGCGTCGATGGAGTTGATCGGGATCGTTTGGTAGTGTGTCGGAGAAGATGAAGCCACCAGCTAATTGGGCTTGTATTTTCACAATTTTTTTGTGGCCTAAGTTCAACTTAACCCACTTATAAATTTCTATTAAACGTAAAAGTTAAAATTGATTACAAGGTTTATTATTTTTTCTATGTTAAAAGCTACTAGGATAAAAGTTAAAACCTAGATGAGAATTTGGAAATTGAAAAGTCTCTAAGTTCGTAACTCGTGTAACATCCGCGAACCAAAAATTGGTTTTTGGGGATGGGTGTCGATCGACACCAAGGGGGTGTTCGTCGACACCACTTATTTCCGGTTCGACCAGATTGAGTTTTTAATCGATTTTGTTCGGTTTGGTTTAAGGAAACCATTGAACCGAGGTTTAAAAGGGAGAAAACGACCTAGGGTCGTGTTTTTGTGGTCTTACGCCGTTTGAGAGAAAAAGAAAAGGAGAAAACAGTTCCTAAAGGTTCTTGAGAGAGTTTGTGAAATTTCAAGCTGTTTTTGGTGAGATCTTGCTGTGGGAGTGAAGATCCAAGGTTAGGAACGTGTTAGAAGGTTGCTGAGAGTGTTGGATTCGTTGCCTTTGGTCTAAATCTTCCTTCAAAGAGGTGAGTGCATAACCATGGCTTATCTAAGCTAAGATTTCTAGATTTCATGTGATTTGGTGCTTATGTGGTTGTTTCTGTGAGTTCTCTATGGTATTTTGTCGCTGCTTTGGCTGGGTTTGGCTTCTGGAAATGCATGGAGCGGATTGGAGAAGATTGGAGGCGAGATTCGGAGTTTTTGATCGAAGGTAATCACTGCTCGGCATCGGTGTCGGTCGACACCAGTTGGGGTGTCGGTCAACACCAACGCGAGGACGGCTCGAGACTTTGGCGAGTGTCGATCGATGCCATGTGGAGGTGTCGGTCGACACAAACTAGGGTTTTCGGGAGTGTCGGGCAGGGTGTCGGTCGACACCAGATTGTCAGTGTCGATCGACACCACCTGGTGTCGGTCGACACCAGATTGTCAGTGTCGATCGACACCCTTCTTTCAGCTACGATGGATTGTTGTATGCTTTGTATATTGCCTGGTTTGTTTTATTGATTGTTGTTTGTGGCATGTAGAGATCTTATTGCTTGTGTGTATAGCCCAGTAGATGGGAGGATTGCCTCACTGAGTGTTTATCAAATACTTATGCATCTCAATATGTGTTTGTGGTGCAGGTAAAGGTAAAGTGTGATCGTGGAATCAAGGCGATGAAGAGGAGGATGTTCTAGTGGTTCGCTTGGTTTTCTGGCTTCTGTTAGGTTGCTAGAGTTGAGTCCTAGAACATTGTTTAGGATTGCTGGTTATTTGGTTTATATTGTTTGGATCATTAGTTGTGACTGGAATTAATACTGGATATAATGTTATTGGTTATTGGTTTATTGGATATTATTGGTTTGTTTTCTACTGTTGATTGTGAATGTGGTTAGATGGCTAGTGGGTATGGGACCACTAGTTGTAGTTTATTATTTATATTTATTATATTATATTTATTATTTATTAGTAAAAAAAAAAAAGGGTCAGTTGTTTCATTTTGGTATCAGAGCCCTTACGGTTCTAGGTTTGGGTTCACTAGGTTTCTGTTGTAGATGTTTGGGATTTGCATGCTTGGATTGATTATGTGAGTTAGTCAATTGTGTGTGGCATGGAGTCCTAGAACATCCTCTTCGAGCCGACTGTGGATTCCACGGTGAGTTTATGTTTCTGTGTTGTATTGGAAATTGTTTGCTTAGCCTTCTGTTCATGGTAGTGCAGATGGTTAGAGAGGATGCTGTGGCTGGTCGAGGTCGTGGACGCAGACGTGGTTGTGGACGCTGACGTTGTCGTGGTAGGGGCAGAGTCCCAGTGGTTAGTGAGACCGAGGACCAGAGTGTGACAGCTGAGGGTGTTGGCGAGTCGCAGGATGTTCCGGGGGATTCCGTGAGTGTGGCAGGAGGGGGCGGTGTTGATGCTCCAGTGACCGGTGATGCTAGGGTCCCGGGTGTGGGAGTCCCAGCAGGTAGAGTCCCTGGTACTGACGTTGCGGCTATGCTAGCAGAGGTGTTAGCGCTGTTACCACCTGTGGTGCCGGCGCAGGCTCAGGTAGTGCCACCAGTGGTGGTGGAGGAGCGGCAGCCAGTGGCTGCGGATGTGGGAGTCCATTCTCGTTATCTCAGCATGCTGACAGAGTTGGGCCGTATTCGTACAGAGCAGTTTTCAGGAGGTGTAGATCCTACTGCGGCAGATGCATGGAGGGCGAGTGTGGAACGTAACTTCCATACTCTGAGATGCCCTGAGGAGTTTTGGGTGGACATAGGGGTCCATCATTTGGTTGGTGATGCTCAGATATGGTGGAGATTAGTGGCTGCTAGGAGGGAACAGAGGGAGATGACTTGGGCTGACTTCATCTTGGAGTTCAACCGCAAGTATTTTCCTAGAGAGGCATTGGACCGGTTGGAGGTGCAGTTCCTTCAGTTATCTCATGGGACGCGGTCAGTGCGTGAGCTGGACTTGGAGTTCAGTCGACTTCTTTGTTATGGGGGTCGGGCTATGGAGCCTGAGGAGGCTCAGATCATGAGGTTTTTGAGGCTTCTACGTGATGATTTGTGAGTTCACTGTAGAGGGTGGAGTTATGCTACGCGTGCAGAGCTGGTTGAGACTGCAGCAGAGATTGAGGAGGATATCCGGGCACAGTCAGTGGCGGTAGCTCCAGCAGTTCAGCCTGGTAAGGCTCAGCAGCAGGGTGGTTCCGGCAGGGGCGGTAGGTCTGCACAGGGAACCAAGAGGAAGTGGGAGGCTACGCAGATGCAGGGTGGTGCTAGTTGTTTCAAGTGTGGGAGCAAGGATCATAAGTTTGCTAGCTGTCCCAAGAGGAGTGCTCCGACGGCAGGGTCTCGAGTATGTTATCATTGCAGGGAGCCAGGGCACATCAGGCCTTTTTGTCCCAAGTTGCAGCCGGCAGCAGTGGCAGCGTTGCAGCAGGTGCAGCCTGGAGGTCAGCATGTGGCACGGATTGAGCAGGGGCCACGGGTTTACACGACAGCAGAGACTGGTGGAACTAGTGCCGGGGCGATCACAAGTATAAATTCCTAGTACTTAAACTTTGTGAATTTTTAGTAAGTTCAGATTTTATGTTTTTCCTGTGATAAAGTGGTAGGTTCTCAACACATAAGGTTTGTGTAGGGACCTTGTTGGTGGACGGGTTTAAGTCCCATGTTATGTTTGATTCTGGAGCTTCTCATAGCTTCATTACCCCGGAGTGTGCAGAGTGTGCGGGGATCAGCGGGGATCCTGGAGAGCGTGCAGGAGTTGTCTCCTGAGAGTGATAGGATGGGCCAGAGGAATTGATATTCAGATCGCAGGAGAGTCATGGCCAGCGGATTTGCTTATCAGTCCAGTGGACTTATATGATGTTATTCTCGAGATGGATTGGTTGCATCAGCATAGGGTGCATTTGGATTGCCATCGGGGTTAAGTGGAGTTTGAGCGTTCAGGAGGGAAATTGGTTTTTCAGGGTATTAGACCAACTTCGGGGAGTCTCGTGATCTCAGCCATTCAGGCTGGGAAGATGATCGAGAAGGGCCGTGAGGCTTATCTGGTTACTATATCTATGCTAGAATCAGTGGGGAAGTCTACGGTTAGCGGTATTCCAGTAGTGGAGGAGTTTTAGGATGTGTTTCAGTCTTTGCAGGGATTACCACCATCTCGGTCGGATCCTTTTACCATTGAACTGGAACCGGGGACAATGCCGTTATCCAAGGCTCCTTACAGGATGGCTCCAGCAGAGATGGCAGAGCTGAAGAAGCAGCTAGAGGATTTATTGAGTAAGGGATTCATCTGTCCTAGTGTATCACCGTGGGGAGCGCCGGTGTTGTTTTTGAAGAAGAAGGACAGGAGTTTCAGGTGTGCATTGATTATCGAGGTTTGAACCGGGTCACTATGAAGAACAAGTACCCTCTTCCTAGGATCGATGAGTTGTTGGATCAGTTGAGGGGTGCTACTTGGTTCTCTAAGGTAGATCTGGCGTCGGGTTATCATCAGATACCGATAGATGAGGCAAATGTGAGGAAGACTGCTTTCAGGACTAGGTATAGGCATTATGAGTTTGTGGTGATGCCTTTCGGGTTGACTAACGCGCCAGCAGCATTTATGAGATTGATGAACAGCGTGTTTCAGGAGTTTCTGGATGTGTCTGTCATCATTTTCATCCACGATATCCTTGTTTATTCTAAGAGTCCTGAGGAGCATGCAGTGCATTTGAGGGCAGTTATGGAGAAGCTGCGGGAGCAGAAGTTGTTTGCCAAGTTGAGCAAGTGTAGTTTTTGGCAGCGTGAGATGGGATTTCTGGGTCATATTGTATCTGCAGACGGGGTTTCTGTAGATCCAGAGAAGATTCAGGCTATCAAAGATTGGCCTAGACCGCAGAATGCCACAGAGATCAGGAGTTTTCTTGGGTTGGCAGGATACTACAGGAGATTTGTGCAGGGGTTTGCAAGCAGAGCACGTCCTATGACTAAGTTGACAGGAAAGGATGTTCCTTTTGTTTGGTCAGAAGAGTGTGAGGAAGGCTTTGCAAGCCTGAAGGAGATGTTGACTACTGCTCCAGTGTTGACTTTGCCTGAGCAGGGAGAACCCTATGTGGTTTATACATATGCATCTAGATTTGGTTTGGGGTGTGTTCTGATGCAGCATGTGAAGGTGATAACCTATTCTTCGCGGCAGTTGCGGGTGCATGAAGGCAACTATCCTACTCATGATTTGGAGATGGGTGCTGTAGTTTTTGCCCCGAAGATTTGGAGATCTTATCTTTATTGTGCAAAGGTACATGTGTTTACAGATCATAAGAGCTTGAAGTATATATTCACTCAGCCTGAGCTGAACTTGAGACAGAGGCGATGGATGGAGCTTGTGGTGGATTATGATTTGGAGATAGCCTATCATCCTGGTAAGGCTAATACGGTTGCAGATGCTCTGAGTCGGAAGAGGGTAGCTTCTGCTCAGGAGCAGGAGATGGAGTCTCTGGTAGGAGAGATCAGTGCTTTGAGCTTGTGTGCTGTTTCACAGGAACTGTTGGGTTTGGAAGCAGTAGATAGAGCAGATCTTCTGAGTAGGGTGCGGTTGGCTCAGGAGAAGGATTTGGGGCTGGTGAATGCCTCCAAGGATGTGGATTCAGAGTATCAGGTCTCAGATAATGGTACTATCTTGGTGCATGGTCGGGTTTGTGTGCCCAAGGATGAGGAGTTGAGACAGGAGATTCTGAGAGAGGCTCATGCGAGCAAGTTGTCCATTCATCAAGGAGCGACTAAGATGTACCGTAATCTCAAGAGGTACTATCGGTTGGTCGGGATGAAGAAGGATGTAGCTAGTTGGGTTTCGAGGTGCGATGTGTGTCAGCTAGTGAAGGCTGGGCATCAGGTTCCTGGCGGTTTACTGAAGAGTTTCCCCTTTCCTGAGTGGAAGTGGGATATGATCACTATGGATTTTGTGGTAGGATTGCCAGTGTCACGGACCTTTGATGCTATTTGGGTCATTGTGGACCGGTTGACTAAGTCAGCACATTTTCTGGCCATTAAGAAGACTGATGGAGCAGCGGTCTTGGCTAAGAAGTATGTGAGAGAGATAGTCAGATTGCATGGGGTGCCAGCGAGCATTGTGTCTGATAGGGATTTTAAGTTCACTTCGGTGTTCTGAAAGGCATTTCAGGCAGAGATGGGCACTAAGGTGCATATGAGTACAGCTTATCATCCCCATACAGATGGGCAGTCTGAGAAAATGATCCAGACGTTGGAGGATTTGCTGAGGATGTGTGTATTGGATTGGGGTGGCCATTGGGCAGATCACCTGAACCTGGTAGAGTTTGCTTATAACAACAGTTATCAGGCGAGTATTAAGATGGCTCCTTATGAGGCCTTGTATGGGAGACCATGTCGTACACCATTATGTTGGACTCAGGTGGGGGAGAGGAGCATGTTTGGTGCTAGTTTTTTTCAGGAGACCTCATAGAAGATTCGGGGTTCTCAAGCTGAACATGAAGGGGGCTCAAGATAGACAGAGGAGTTATGCTGATAGGAGGAGGAGAGATCTTGAGTTTCAGGTAGGAGACAGAGTGTACCTCAAGATGGCCATGTTGCAGGGTCCGAACAGGTCATTATCAGAGATTAAGTTGAGTCCGAGGTATATGGGTCCATTCAGAGTGATTGAGCGGGTTGGACCTGTGGCATATAGACTAGAGTTACCCGAGGTTATGCGTGCATTCCATAAGTTTTTCCATGTGTCTATGTTGCGGAAGTGTCTCCGTGAGGGTGAGCAGGTGTTGGCTAAGATTCCTGAGGATCTTCAGCCTAACATGACATTGGAGGCGAGACCAGTGAGGGTTCTCGAGAGGAGGATCAAGGAACTTCGGAAGAAGAAGATTCCTTTGATGAGAGTCCTGTGGGACTGTGATGGTGTTGAGGAGCAGACTAGGGAGCTTGAGGCAAAGATGAAGGCAAGGTTCGAGAAGTGGTATGAGAAGCAAGCCACGACTTGAGCTTGTTTAGCATGGTCCCATCTGTAATCCGTGGCTGGAGCGGGAATGGAGTATTCCAGCCCATCTCTCTTGCTACTCAGTCGCTTAGGGTGGTTGGTTGTGCGACTCAGTAAGAAGATGAGGTGGTGCTCGGGGTACAAAGTTTCCGTGAGGCGGGGTTTCTGGAGGAAGTTTCCTGGATTAGGAGTTTCCAAAAGTGGAAAGTTTCCAAAAATGGAGAGTGCTAAATATGGAAAGTTTTACGGGAGTTAGAATTTGTCCATTTTAGTGGTAGAGAGCCTTGGAGGGGCTTGTGTGGCCTTAGTGGCGGACTTTCGAGTCAGTGTGCCGTGTGTGGCAGTATTCTTTTATTATTGTGTGGCCTTTGTGGCAGGCTGTTTAGCCAGAGTGCCTGTTCAGGCGGTCCTTCGAGACAGATGGTCCTTCGGGACTGATGGTCCTTCGGGACAGACGGTCCTTCGGGACTGATGGTCCTTCGGGACAGACGGTCCTTCGGGACAGACGGTTCTTCGGGACAGATGGTCCTTCGAGACATACGGTCCTTCGGGACAGATGGTCCTTTGGGACAGATGGCCTTTGTGGCGGGCTGTTTAGCCAGAGTGCATGTTTAGGCGGTCCTCTTTAGGACACTTGTTTGGCCTTAGTGGCGGTCCTCTTTAGGACATTTGTTTGGCCCTTGTGGCATGTATATGATCCTTGTGTGGTCATGAGGTATTTCAGTGAGGGGATATGTGGTTGGTAGGACATTGAGATGTTTTACGCGAGCCACGGGAAGGAAACCTGGATAGGGATAGGACTCAGATGTGTTTAGAATCATTTGCTCGCGGCTCTTGGAGGACTTAGGTTCTCCTAGTACTGCCATATTCAGAGACTTTGTGGCTTGGGAGTATAGATGGTATATCGACTTCGGACGATGGTCCGGAGGCGCGCTGTAGGGTGACGACCCGAGAGACAAGTTTGGATTTTTCCTTATATATTATGGCATGCGGGTTTAGGCCCGATGAGGAGCCAATAAGAACTCAAGGTCCAGGCCTATGAGTAAAGGAAAGTCCAAAAGTCGAGAGTAAATGACGCCTGGAGCGTGAGTCTGTCGCCTAGAGGTGACCTTCTGTTGATCGGTCGGAGGAGTGCGGGCTGTGGAGACGGTTGCACGGGAGTCCTTGGCTGATGGTTGTTCGAGATTCGAGGACGAATCTAGATTGGTGGGGGAGAATTGTAACATCCGCGAACCAAAAATTGGTTTTTGGGGATGGGTGTCGATCGACACCACTTATTTCCGGTTCGACCAGATTGAGTTTTTAATCGATTTTGTTCGGTTTGGTTTAAGGAAATCATTGAACCGAGGTTTAAAAGGGAGAAAACGACCTAGGGTCGTGTTTTTGTGGTCTTACGCCGTTTGAGAGAAAAAGAAAAGGAGAAAACAGTTCCTAAAGGTTCTTGAGAGAGTTTGTGAGATTTCAAGGCGTTTTTGGTGAGATCTTGCTGTGGGAGTGAAGATCCAAGGCTAGGAACGTGTTAGAAGGTTGCTGAGAGTGTTGGATTCGTTGCCTTTGGTCTAAATCTTCCTTCAAAGAGGTGAGTGCATGACCATGGCTTATCTAAGCTAAGATTTCTAGATTTCATGTGATTTGGTGCTTATGTGGTTGTTTCTGTGAGTTCTCTATGGTATTTCTTCGCTACTTTGGCTGGGTTTGGCTTCTGGGAATGCATGGAGCGGATTGGAGAAGATTGGAGGCGAGATTCGGAGTTTTTGATCGAAGAAAATCGCTGCTCGGCATCAGTGTCGGTCGACACCAGTTGGGGTGTCGGTCGACACCAACGCGAGGACGGCTCAAGACTTTGGCGAGTGTCGATCGATGCCATGTGGAGGTGTCGGTCGACACAAACTAGGGTTTTCGGGAGTGTCGGGCAGGGTGTCGGTCGACACCAGATTGTCAGTGTCGATCGACACCACCTGGTGTCGGTCAACACCCTTCTTTCAGCTACGATGGATTGTTGTATGCTTTGTATATTGCCTGGTTTGTTTATTGATTGTTGTTTGTGGCATGTAGAGATCTTATTGCTTGTGTGTATAGCCCAGTAGATGGGAGGATTGCCTCACTGAGTGTTTATCAAATACTCATGCATCTCAATATGTGTTTGTGGTGCAGGTAAAGACAAAGTGTGATCGTGGAATCAAGGCGATGAAGAGGAGGATGTTCTAGTGGTTCACTTGGTTGTCTGGCTTCTGTTAGGTTGCTAGAGTTGAGTCCTAGAACATTGTTTAGGATTGTTGGTTATTTGATTTATGTTGTTTGGATCATTAGTTGTGACTGGAATTAATACTGGATATCATGGTATTGGTTATTGGTTTATTGGATATTATTGGTTTGTTTTCCGCTGTTGATTGTGAATGTGGTTTGGTGGCTAGTGGGTATGGGACCACTAGTTGTAGTTTATTATTTATTAGTAAAAAAAAAAGGGTCGGTTGTTTCAACTCGTAACTCTTAATCTAAGCCTCTGAATTTTTTTTCTCAAATCACCAACTAGAAGAGACAAAGGTAAATTCAAAGCTATTTTTTTAAATATTAATCTAATCATACTTTGTTTTTGTTTGTTTTGTTTGTATTAACGGTGTATTATTCAAGATGATGGTTGTGCTCTGTTTTTTTTATGTTTTCAGTTATTCACTTTCAGTTATAGATTAATTTTGATGTACTTGTTGTTAAAATTTAGTAGCTGACAAAGTTTTTTTCTCCAGAAATATAACGACACCATGTCTCAAAATTCTCCAAATATTGGTGAGTCATCTATTGTAGTAGATGACAAAGCACCTTTGTGGATTTATGTGAAAAAATTGAGAAGCTGGCTGGAGGAGGGTCGTGGAGGTTTCAATGCAATTTTTGCAATATTTTGTATGTCGGATCTCATAGTAGAGTTCTGAGTCATTTGTTACAAGAAGGAATTAAGGGAATTAAAGGATGCTTGAAGGTTACTCCTCAACAAAGAGCTCACATGAAAAAACTAATTGATGAATGCAAGGAGAGGATAAAACATGCAGCTCCTAAATCAGTCTCATTACCTTCATCATCCAAGAACCCGTCTAGTTCTTCTCTTGATTATTCCTGATACAAGGGAGTCTGATCCTAAGAGGATAAAGGGAATGGGTCTTTTAGATAAAGCATTTCAGAATGAAGCTAGGGAACAATGTGATGGTGAGGTAGCTAGAATGTTCTACAAAGCTGGTTTGTCTTTCAACGTTGCAAGAAATCCTCACTACCGCAACTCATATGTGCATGCATCACAAATTTCGGGATATGTTCTACCTGGGTATAATACAATAAGAACGACACTTCTTCAAAAAGAAAAAAATAACATAGATATGCATTTGCAGCCTTTAAAGAACACATGGAAACAGAAAGGAGTTAGTATATGTAGTGATGGTTGGTCAGATCCACAACGAAGGCCAATATTTAATTTGATTGCTGCAAATGAGAGTAGTCCAATGATGTTAAGGGCGATCAATAGTGAAGGTGAAACAAAAACTGGTGAGATGATTGCATAACTGATCATAGAATGCATAAAAGAGGTGGGACATGAGAATGTGGTTCAGGTTGTCACCGACAACACTTCAAACTGTGTAAAAGCTGGTTCACTTATTTCAGCCAATTTTCCTACTATCTTTTGGACACCATGTGTGGTACATACATTGAACCTTGCTTTGAAAAACATCTGTTCACCATCAATGGCCACAAGAAACAATGAAGATGTGTATGAAGCTTGTTCTTGGATAAAGTCTATAAGTGAAGATGTGACTTGGATCAAGAATTTCATTATGAATCATGGAATGAGGCTTGTACTTGTCACTGAACAATGTGACCTTAAGCTCCTCACGATAGCTTCTAACAGGTTTGTAATCTATTTTATAAGTTAAATCTTATTTTTATTCTTTAATATGAAGTCTAATTAGATCATTAATTTTATTTTTACAGGTTTGCCTCCACAGTTGTAATGTTGAAACGATTCAAAAAAATAAAAACTGGTTTACAACAAATTGTAATCAGTCCTAAATGGGATGATTATAAAGAAGATGGTGTGGGTAGAGCATCTGCAGTGAAGCAAAAGATATTAAATGAGATATTTTGGGATGGTATTGAGTATGCTTTATCTTTTACTCTGCCTATCTATAGTGTTATTAGAGCTGCTGATACTGATAAACCTTCCCTTCATCTAGTCTATGAATGGTGGGATAGTATGATTCAAGATGTGAAGAAGGCTATTTTAAAAAAAGAAAGAAAACAATTTGATGGTGATTCTGTTTTTTGGAATGCTATTCGTTCTATTTTGACATCTCGATGGAGCAAAAGCAACACTCCTCTTCATTGTATGGCACACTCTCTAAACCCCAGGTACGTAAATTTTAATTATACTAATCCTTGTGTTCATGCATGCACTAACGTGATCAAAATCTATTATATATATATATATATATATATATATATATATATATATACGTACGTGTACTACTTTATGGATCATTGTTTTCTTTGTGGTTTATTGTATATTTAAATAGTCTATTTAGCGTAAATCTTTTGTTGGCTGCAGGTATTATAGATCAGAGTGTGCTTGGAGATGAGAAAAATAAAAAAGCTCCACATCAAGATTTGGAGATTACTAGAGAAAGAAAGAATTGTATCATGAAGTATTTTCCAAATCAAGATGAAAGAAGAGAGGTTAATGTTGAATATTCTAATTTCTCTTTATGTTTGGAAGATTTTGGTAGTGTCATGCTATTCATGATAGGTTTATTTTAGAACCTTTGAGATGGTGGGCAGTTCATGGTTCTTCAGCACCAACACTCCAAGCCTTAGCGTTTAAGTTGCTTGGACAACCCTCTTCATCCTCATGTTGCGAAAGGAATTCGAGTACTTACAAATTTATACACTCTGCAACAAGAAACAAAATTGTTCCACAAAGAGCTGAAGATTTGGTATTTGTGCACACTAACCTTCGTCTTTTATCAAGAAAGAAGTCTGCTTATAAAGAAGGTCCTAATCATATGTGGGATGTAGGAGGTGATCAATTTGATTCTTTGGATGAGATTAATCTAGAGAGACTTGAGTTTGCAGATCTTTCTCTTGATGAACCAGAGTTAGAGGAAGTTGTGTTTGGTAGAGTTGATGAAGACAAGAATGATGAAGACGGTCTCGACCAGTGACTTGTTGTATTATTTATATTCAAATGAGTTGTAATTTTTGTAATATTTATATGATTATGTATTGAAATGTTGTTTACAATGTAATATGATTCTACTTTTAGTATTTTCTTTTTTATATATATATATATATATATATATATATATATATACGCTTCCAACAAGTATCTGCTTCCTATTTTTTCAAAAAATTTCGCTTCACCGCTTCCAAATGCTTATGTTTCTGCGTACCCGCTCCCGATTCCATGCAGCTTCTTAACCACTTTTTTTTACCATGTCTGTTTTATTAATGCAGCGAAACAAATGCATTACGACTGATCGGCCGATGACTATAGCATTTGTAGCTGTTAGAAGTGTAACAAATATTATATTCACTTTAAACATTCTACTACATGTGTTTTTCATTTGCTTATACCTCATCTCTTTTGAAACAAAATCTGCTGGCTTTAGTGTTCACTTCTTCCATATTTGTTGCAGTTCTGATTAGCTTATGCTTACAATTTAGTTAGTCATCCGAAGAAAATTGCTCTCCATTACGCCCAAGGAAAGATTTTCCTTAACTTGTTCATAATGATGCCACTTATATAGGTATTGTAAATCTGTAATGTTAGAGTTACTATTTCAAGTAATGGTCATCATAAAAGTGTTCATTTACAAAGCCAGATTTCTCCTTTCATGTTTTCTTTTGTTTACAGACATTGTTGTTGGCAATACCAGAACTCTTGGGCACAAACATCCTTTTAGGATTTGCAGTTCTTTTCCAGTATGTTCCAAAGTTATATAGAATTCTACCCTATGTTGATGGACAAACACCCACCAGATTCATTTAGTCAGCTTCTACTTATTTTGTTATCAATCTTCTTATCTTCGTGCTTGTTGGACATGCTGTTGGCTCTTTCTGGTATATTTTTGGTTTGCAAGTATGAAAAAGTCTCAAAATGTTCATATTGTCCTGAGCAACAGAAAATTAAAATAATAATTTGTATTGATCCTTCTCATTGTTTGTTCCCCTATTTCTTTTGTCTCTTACTAGAGAGTTAATCAATGCCTTCGAAATGCTTGCAGTAATCTTGACCATGGATGTCGAGATCTTATATACTGTGGTAATGGAAATAGCAGTGATGTACTAGTATGAGCTGCCTGGAGAAATAATGCGAGTGCCAATGCTTATTTCCAAGAAAGTGGTTTTCCTTATGGAATCTATTCAAAAGCAGTCAATTTTCTTGAAGTTTCATGTAATAGAACGGAGCGGTGAATTAAGAGTTGTGCTTGATTTACGCGTTTGCGAATACGTTGTATTTGCTTTCTTGTTCTAATGGAATCGAAATCTGGCCGTGGTCCCAGAGAGTAGGATAAACCGAACCTTATTAAAAAAATGTCTTGTGTTTTTTACTTTCTGCACTTTATTATTGACTCTTTTGCATTAACACTTTCTAGGGGAGGTGTTCTTTACTATGAGTATCATCGGACTGGGGCTTTTGCTTTTCGCTCTTCTTATTGGTAATGTGCAAGTTTTCCTTCAATCTCTCATGAAGAGGTATGTATAAATTCGATCATTACATCATTGTAAACTGATAGTACAAATGGTTGGTATTTTTAAGTACTCTGGTCATGTTGCTTTGTCAATCTTATGAATTTTGAAATGACGCGAAGATGGTGTAAGTTGGATAAATGGATGACCCATAAACAGTTGCCAAATGATATAAGAAATTATGTGGACTATCCATCCCTGTTATACTTTGCTTCTCAATTTAAGATGCTTGTTTTGAAGAATTCACATTGGTCTCAGTATATGTCAGTAGTGTCACTATAGCACTAAGTGAATAGTTGTTCAACGTCTTCAGGAGGGTGTGACAGGCTGAGTGGTGTAACTGGGAGGCTTTAACGAAGAATTGTTCCTTGAGAGTATGCCTGATGACATTCAAAGAGATATAAGACGACACATTATTGGAGTTTGAGCCTTTGATCTATGTGTTTTTGTCTTATGAGTAATTGGATTGTTCAAGAGTCAATAAGGAAGAAGAAAAATGGTGTGGAGATACTGTAGGAGACGGTTTCATAGATTATATACTCCTAGTTACAGCCTTTAGTTTGTATTCTTTATTCTTGATGATTATATCTAAGTTTAGTGGTTTTACATAGAAGGTGTTCTGGTATTATATATATGATATATATCGTTCAGTGGATAGTTGGAATTTAGTAATATACTCCCTTTGTTCCTGATAAATTAATGTTTTAGAGAATTTTTCTTGTCTTTAAAATATTAATGTTCTAAATATTTTTAATACTAAAAAAGTGGAAAAGTAGAAAAGTGGAGAAAATATCAGAAAAATAAATCATCATATATGCATGAGATGACCAAAAATAAAAAATAAAAATTATAAATAAAAAAGTAAATAATAAACTAATTATATACATCAATTGTTTTAATATGTGTGAAAAATCTTAAATATCAAACTACTAGGGACAGAGAAAGAAAATATGTGATTGGATTTCTATCGTAATCAGACATATTTGACTAAAACACGTTTCGCAAACCAGATTATGATAATTTGACTAAAACACGTTTTCTAAACAAGATAAACCAAATAAGCTGCCACTAAATTCAAAGAGGAATTGACATAAAGGGTTTGATAAAATGAATACATAATGTTGCCAAACAAAATTTGAACACACAATTACTTGCTTTTTCTAGTTTTGTTATAAATATGTCTTTTAAACTAAAATTGTGGTATGGAATTACTTTATTTGTTTTTTATTTTCTGAAAAGTAGCATTAAAATTGTAGGCCAGAAAAACGTACAGCAATCGATTGCCACATCCAAGTTCCAACCTACCGACGTTATCACGTTTGACGTCGAAGGTAATAGACAATTTTAATTTCAGTGATAAAATGTAGCCATATTAGTCAATAGATTTGACTTAATATGAATGTTAGCTAAAATTTTGAAATAAAGGAATGAAAAAAACAACAAAAATAACTCAGTTGAATACTTGAAATTTTACTTCTAAATAATACTATCTGTCAATAAAATAAATAATATTTTAGAAAAGAAGAAATAATAGTATCTATATTTGCATGTGGGTTGGTACTTGTTTTATTGTTTGTAAGTTCTTGTAATTCGTCCAAACTCGGGGTGTATATACAGTAGTATAGTAACACAAACCTCTAAAAATGATTAAAATTTTGAGGTGAGTCATGACTAATCTATGGGGTTGATTGGGACATAGTTTCAAAGGTCGTAGGAGCACTTAAAAGTCCCCACAGTTTTCTATTTGCCAATTAAGTTTTTGTTTTTGTTCTTTTAAGTTTTAAGACATGGATGTAACTCAATTTTAACACATGGTAACTCATAAAATTATATATATAGCGTTAAAAAATTAATACAAATCACTATATTTTATGTTTTGGTCATATAAAAGCAACGTAATATAAATTAACATTAACTAATAACTCATGTTTTATTATCTTTTCTTTTACCAAAAAAGAATAATAACAATGACTCCTGAGAAGAAGTAGTCAAAAGATATATATATAAAAAAAAACTGGCGGTGGCATGAAGTATCAGTTAAACCAAGTCCATTGGATACTACTTCCATTGGTCCCATCTCTCAACGTCGGTTCTTCTGTTGCTTTCTCATTATTATTTCATTGTAATCATCGCTTTTCTTTTTTGTTTATTGGAAGCAACCAGAAAAAATATATATATATATGAAACTGGTGGTTTTAGACTTTGAGTAAACAACAAATGAAATAAATTCTTAGGTGCGATTTTGTAATGGTAGTATAAGGAATTAATATATTCTGAACCAAAACATAGTCAAGATCATGAACCTATAGTAAAATTGAAATTATATTTTCAGATTCTTGATTTTATACAACTTTTTTTTTTTTGGTGAAAAAAAAAAAAAGCATCTGAGCACACTGACCCAAAACATGCTTAATAATCTATAAAATAAATTAAACATAAACAAAAATATGTGAAAACACACAGAGAATATTCCTCTCTTTGAAGGAAAATAAAAATAAATAAAAACAAAGAAACAGAAAAATTGGGAAATCCAGCAAAGCCACAGATAACAAAAAAAACAGCTAATTCCTATCTTTCATTATATCTTCAAACTCAAGACTTTTGACCACACATCTCTCTCTAACATGCTCAACACACGCACACGTCTACGCCTTTATATAAATACACAAACACATGCACACGAATCTTTAAGCTTCTTCACAGATTCAAGAAACCCTCTTAAAGAAATCTAAAACTTTACCCTTTTTATCGCAAAACCACAAATCTTTTTTTTTTCTTTAGCTTTCTTGATTTCCAAATCTTGATTATTTAGTCGTTGCTTCAAGAACTCGTTTACGTTCGCGTGCGTACGTTTATGTCGACGACGATGAAGAGACCGGGCTGCAGCTCAGATTCCGACGATCGACGGCGGCAGCCCAGTCGTCTACAAAAACGTCCTCCGGCGTTAAACATCGTTCCGGCGACTCCGGCCGCTAATAGCTGGAAAACGGCTATACCTCTCCTCTCGCCGTTAGCTCTTTCACCTGAATCATCACTCGTCGACCAACCACCGGTTGAGATTCAGAAGACGGCGGCGGCGGTTGAGAAAACGCCGGTTTTCAAGAAATGGCAGCATCCGGCGGCGCCGTTCTATTACGAGTCATCGACGTTTGTTCCACCGTTTGTTCCGGTTTAGTTTTTGGTTTAGAGATCCAACGGCTCAAAAGTACAGTTTTTTTTTCTTCTATGTTTGGGTTTTGTGTAGATCTAACGGCCCAGAAAACGCGTTTTGTTTTAACAACTCGCGTTTTTATTTTACTATTTTGTGGTTGGAACAAACGCGATTTTCGTTTAGAATTTAATAAATGAGTACGATTGTTATATTAATTAGCATGTTTATTATGTTACTACTGGTCTTGTGGTCCGAACGTATAAGCAAAAGTCCAATTTAGTTATTGTAGATGTCTCTGCACATAAGTGGAGCGTTGTCGAAATATGTGGACAAAACTAATATGGTCATTCATTTATCCAAAAAATAAAAATAAATTGATGTGATCACAATTATTTAGGTTCCTCTTGGTAAACGTTGGTGGAAACGTCCAAAAAAATTCTAGAGATTTTTTTTTTTTTTTTTGAGAACCTGGCGGTTAAAATAACAAAGTAATTTTAGAGATCTTTTCAAATATTATGGAAAAGAAAAAAACTGGTCGTATGGAAACAGGAATGAATACAGGAAGCTAAACGTTTGAAAAAGGAAATTTTGCACCCACACCTATTTTCTACAAAAGTATTCACCATTACACATACTTTTTTATTATTGGTATACTTTTCTTAAGTTTAATTACATTTTACCTCTCACTCCTTCTAACCCTTCTTTTCAACTAGATGGTTTTCATTTTTTTAGAAACTAACTTCCTATTCAATTCATCTTTACTTTTTCTATTTCTTTCTCATTTTTCTCTCTCTCTTTCTTTCTTTTATTTTTCTTGGTAATTATTTCTTCAACATTTTTTTTTCATTTTGATTAATATCTATATTAAGTATAATTTGGAAATAAACATTGTTTGCATATTTCAATTTTTATCCCCATTTTTGTTTTCACAAAAATTAAAGTAATTTATCAGA
Source organism: Camelina sativa (assembly GCF_030686135.1). Lineage (NCBI taxonomy): Eukaryota > Viridiplantae > Streptophyta > Magnoliopsida > Brassicales > Brassicaceae > Camelina > Camelina sativa. The sequence continues at coordinate 14,017,472 of NC_141894.1, read as the reverse complement.
TAAATCTAAAGCAAATATAATTAAATGGTATTTATAGCCAAATCAACAATTTATAAAGTCCAAACTAAATTAAATAAATATTTTTGGAATTGAAAATTTTATTTAACTAATTTTTCTATCTAAAAAATTGTATTCTAACATACTTTTCAATCTAAAAAATTGTACTATAACCCTGATCAATAAATATGTTTCCATATAGACATCCTTTGAAACTCTTGTTTGATACTATAAGATGTGTCTATGCTTGATGTGGATACTATTACAATTTGTAGATACAAGTTACACATGGTCATGTGGATACTATTACAATTCGTGGATACAAGTTACAACGACATCATCAAATCCATACAACCATGGTCATGTGGATACTATTACAATTCGTGGATACAAGTTACACATGTGGATAGTACCTTGAAATCCATGTAGAGTTAGCGCATTAATGTTCACTTTTTAAGATACATGGTTAGGCTTTTACATTTTGTGTCTAGTATTTAGTGTGTTAGGCTTAAAGATTTAGGTTTTTGTGGATTCAATGTCTGTGAATCCACAAAACCACATCCAACCAACCACATTACATACTCAAATTATGAATTTAATAGACTAAATAACTATCCAAAAATAAGTATCCACAAACGCTTTTACAAACTTGTGACAGCCAACTCCAATAGTTGAGAGAAGCTCTGCAACCTACAATGTCTTCTTACAAACTTTGTATTTATGTTGAGTTCATGTAAAATATATTCTTAAAGTCTTATACTATAATATAGTAATTTATATAAAAAATTAGTTATACATGACTAATTTACCAAACCAAAAACTTTTTAATTAATTAGGTTTTATATTATTTTAAAATGTTCAAGCATAAGTAAGTATCCACAGTTTACCATCCATTTATAGTCAAACAAATGTTCAGATGAAATTGGATAGTATACAATTTATTCACCTAAAATATAGCAAAATGCATCTTAAAATGTAGACAAAATATAATTATAATCTTTTGTGTAAATAAATATATAAATTTTTTTGATAATAACTAAATAAATGATAATTAAGATAAAAGAAAGAGAGAAAAAAAAAAGAGAAAGGAAGCTTCTACCACAATTAGTCACAGCCATCAGATCAAAAATAAAAGTTACAATCGGACGGTCTACATTCAATCTTTACTCATCCTTGCTTCCTATTAGTTACTTGTTATATCCATTTAGTTGGAGGGCACTGTTGGAAAAAATTAAAGACACCTAAGCTAAAAACTTGCAAAAAGTATACCAATAGCAAGAAGTAGGTCATAATGTAAGAAACATGTGAGAAAGTAGGTCAGAGTGCTATTCTCCCTTTCAAAAATGTAAAACGATATTTTTCTCAAATTAGAAAATGGAAATTTTAAAAATGTATGTGTATATATATAACAAAACACCATTCATAAAATTATTTTAAAAAGAATATTTGAAACAACGAAAATTCATAACATAAATATCAAAGAGTAGAATTAAAATAGTAATAATATTATAAATTTATATGTATAATGAATTTTTATATTTTAAAATTATTTATTTATTAAGTTTCTATGCTGTTGATTGGTAATGTTTGAGTTGCCTCTCTCTATTCATTATCGAGATAATATATACACATATACAAGCATGTTCTCCGAGTAAACCTTATACACATAAGGGAAGTGAATATTACATATTCTCTTGGCTATCACTCCCCCCACAGTCTTAGCGTCGTCTCTGATGATGCTGAGGCTGGACCGAAACTCTGTGAAGAGATTTGTTGGTAGCCCTTTGGTGAAGATATCAGCGTATTGATGAGAAGAGGGGACATGGAGAACACGAACGGTGCCGAGGGCAACACGTTCACGGACGAAGTGGAGGTCGATCTCGACATGTTTAGTACGTTGGTGTTGAACTGGATTGGTGGAGAGGTAGACTGCGCTGACGTTGTCACAGTAGACTAATGTTGCTGTGGAGACAGGGTAATGAAGTTCAAGAAGAAGATTACGGATCCATGTAGTCTCGGCGACGACGTTGGCGACCCCACGGTATTCGGCTTTGGCGCTTGAGCGGGACACGGTGTGTTGACGTTTGGACGACCACGAAATAAGATTGTCACCATGGAAGATACAGTAACCTGAGGTTGATCGGCGTGTAGAGGGGCATCCCGCCCAATCGGCGTCGGTGTATGCGATCAGACCGGAGGGTTGTGTCGGATATAGCTGGAGACCATAGTCAAGTGTGCCTTTGAGATAGCGCAGGATGCGTTTTAGTGCATGCAGGTGAGGTTCGCGTGGGTCGTGCATGAAGAGACAAATTTGTTGAACAGCGTACGAGATATCCGGTCGTGTGAACGTTAAGTATTGGAGTGCTCCGGCGAGGCTGCGGTAAAGTGTCGGGTCTTGAACGGCAGGTCCGGTGTCAGCGGCCAGCTTAGCCCGTGAGTCTGCTGGAGTGGTGCATGAGTTACAGTTGGTCATATTGGCACGGTGAAGTATATCAGCTGCATAGTTCTGTTGCGAGAGAAAAAGGCCGGAGGAGTTGCGTTTAATGGAAATACCGAGGAAGTAGTGAAGGTCTCCGGAGTCCGTCATTTCAAATTCATTGCGGAGAGAGGAGATGAGGGCTTGTAGTAGTGTATCGGACGAGGCAGTGAGTCCAATGTCATCTACGTAGAGTAAGAGATAGGCGGTACCGTGTTTGTTGTGGTAGGTAAACAAGGAAGGGTCTGACTTGCTCTGTACGAAACCAACCCGACATGCATATTGAGCAAACCTTTGATTCCATGCGTGGGGGGATTGCTTGAGACCGTATATTGAACGTTTAAGGAGGCAGACATGATCTGGTTTGTTGGGATCCTAAAACCCTGGCAGTTGATGCATGTAGACAGTTTCGTCGAGGGTGCCATTGAGGAAGGCGTTTTTGACGTCGAGTTGATGAATAGGCCAATTGCGGGTGAGAAAGAGTTCCAACACAAGACGAATTGTTTCTGGCTTCACGACGGGGCTGAAAGTTTCATCGCAATCAATGCCTACTTCTTGAGATTTGCCATTCGCAACTAGTCGCGCCTTGTATCGTGATAGTTTACCATCTGCATCAAACTTATGCCTAAATAACCACATGGAACGCACAATGTTAGTGTCTTTTGGGCGTGGTACTAAATCCCACGTTTCCTTTTTAATTTGAGCTGCATGCTCCTCATGCATGGCGCCAGTCCAGTTAGGATCTTCTAAAGCTTTTAGGTAGGAGGAAGGAAGAGGAGAAAGAATATCAGTATGGAGTGAGAGAGGTTGCCTTGGTTTAGTGATGCCGCTCCGGCTACGAGTCTTCATGGAGTGACCGACCGGAGGTTGAGGCGGTGGAGCAACGGGTGGAAGCTGTGGTGGTAGAGGTTTCGGAACTGGTGGTGGTGTAGGTTCCGGAATTTGTGGCGGTAGTGGTGTTTGTGGTGGAGATGTGTGGCGAAGAAGTGGAGATAAGGGTATTGGAGGATGTGTTTCTGGTGGTGGTGTGGAGATGTCGTGGGGAAGAGATGATACGTAAAGCACATTGGGAGCAGACGAGTTGATCTGTGATGATGAACCTGTCTTGACTTGGCGAGCAAGGCGACGTTCTTCCTCGATGAGCATGGATCTGGCAGTGGAGAAAGAGGGAAACGGTTGACGATGCTTGATGATATTGACAATGTTATCGAATTTCTCCGATAAGCCATTCAACATGTGCATCACGACCACACGATCAGAAACAGGGGAGTCGACGTTGGTGAGCAAGTCGGATAAGGTTTTGAGTTTCTGGCAGTAGTCATGAACGGACATGTCGCCGATGGTCAGCGAGCGAAGATCGTTGTCGAGCTGGATTGCCCGTGCTTCCTTGTTATCGCGGAACAGATTTTCGATGGAGATCCAGATTTCACGAGCACTGCTCCGAGTCTTCAGGATGGTGTCGAGGAGAGAAGAAGAGATGGTGCCATAGATCCACATCTTAACGATGCCGTCACGTTCTTTCCATGTAATGTCGGCCTCGTTAGCTGGGGTAGAGGTGCCGTCGAGATGGCCATAAACACCAAAACTGTAGCAATGAGTTTCAAACAACTCACGCCATGCATTATAGTTCATCTTCTGCATGTCGAGAACAAGAGGGATGTGAGACTTGATGTGGGTGACTGTGAAAACTTTGTCGATTGGTTGAGCCATAGTGAAGCAACTTTGTCTATTGGAGAGAAAGAATAAAGAGAAGAATGATCAAAGGAAGAAACAACGAGAGATGGTTTGTGAGGAAGAAGAAAGAGACGAAGAGAGATTGAAAAAGAAAAGGGAGGCGGCTCTGTTTTTTTTCTTTAAATTAGGTTTAGAGAGGCTCTGATACCATGTTGATTGGTAATATTTGAGTTGGCTCTCTCTATTCATTATCGAGATAATATATACACATATACAAGCATGTTCTCCAAGTAAACCTTATACACATAAGGGAAGTGAATATTACATATTCTCTTGGCTATCATATGCAACATAGCGCTTTTAGAAAGGATTTTTTTTTTTATAGAACATCTATAAACTCGGTGAAAAAAATATTATGTGCTAATAAATTTTGTATATTTTAATGTGATTGTATTAGTTCAGTTAATTTCTATAGCACCTTTATTTTATGAAAGTAAATACTTTCTTCCAATTTTTAATATCATTAGATCTTTCAACGTATTATTTGATTTGATCAGTTACAAAATAGGATTTGAACTAAAAATAATTTACCTAATCCTAGACCGCATACACAAGACTACTAATAAATAATGATCCTTGTAAGTATTGCGATCACAGCAAAACATTATGTTAACTAAATTGACTATAACAACCATCATATATCATATGGTTTCTTTTACTAGTGTGTTTCTTTTACTAGTGTGTTTTTGCTCCCTAAATTGTCTAAATTTCATGGAATAGCTGCAAGTTGTTGTATTGTATTTAAAGTTAAGCTAGACATAAAGATTGCAAATGGTTTGCTTAAACTTTTTTTTGGGGTGATAATAAGATCTTGAATACTTTGGGAATAACATATGGTGCAGTAAGGATGACATTGTAGCCACAAGATCGTGTGCAACATTTGCTCAATATATCGAATATCAACATATGGGAATATTTATACTATATGTGTCTAGATGTCTTGCAAGTAATATAGTCATGTAACATATATATGAGAAACATAATGTCTGGCATTGACCAAGAAAAAAAAAACTAAAACCACATATTTATTTCAGTTTCGATTTAGTTTAAATGCTAAAAGTTTTTAAAAGTAATGAAGTACAAATATAAAAATATATATATATATATATATATATACATATATATAATTGAAAAAGCTATAAAATACAAATGTACATATCAAAAATTTTAAAATCGATACACTACAAATATAAGTAGCGACCCTACAAATATAAAAAGAGATTAAGTATAAATATAATGTAAAAATCTAAAGAGATTATGACCAAATTTTAATGCTAAAAACTAAAGGTGGTTATATTTTGTTTTTTTGTCAAATGCTAAAAAAGAAAGCAAAAACATTAAAATATAAATTTTGAAGGTAGACTTAACGTAAAAACCTTTATTAAAGTAAAAAAAAAAAGAGAAGAAGATAAAGAGCTGTTAAATATAAGTATATATTAAGAGATATAATACACATATTATAAACAAACATATATAAGATAGTTAAAAGTACAAAACTTAAATTTCCTCTAAATATTATATAAAGCCTACTTTCAATCTTTACAAGCCCGGAAAACAAAAATGAAGAAGTCATCTATTCTATGCATACTAATTGTTGTTTTTGTCATATCTTCTTTGGGTAATTGTTTTTTTCTTCAATTGGTATATTAATGCTAATAATTTTATATGTGAAAGGGGGATGACAATTGTATTGTTGTGCTCATGTTTGGAACTAAAAAGAAACTAAACTATAATATAGAAAACAGGAAAAAAAATAAAATATTGAAATAATTTTTTAATATTTTGATCTTGATATATTGAGAATGGGAAAATGATAGGAGAAGCAAAACAGTGTGAAGTTGTGGTGAGTTGTGTAGATCAAGGTAAATGCGAAAAAAAGTGCATGGATTTGTACAAAGGAGATGTAACCTGTCGTGTTATTGGTACCACTCCGGAAGTTGTAACTGTTTTATGTATTTGCCAGTATAATTGCTAATCTCTCTATCCAAACTAAGCGTATGATCCGTTATTTAATTAAATAATAAATTTATCTTAAGAACCTATCTATCACTCTTGATCGCCAATTTCATTTATCCTTTGTTTCTTTTATATATTAAGATTGTATATATATCTGACGAACGGTCATTATTTGCAAAAAATTATTGACGATAGTATATGACTGGAAATTTCCGTTGGCCACATTTTACATCGGAGGAAGAAGCATTAGACTTTATTAGAGATGCATGTTTGCCATCCATAGTGATATTCCATCTACTTTTGATCAGATTTATTAGTTCTTTCTAAGACTATTGATGATAGATAGAGAAGTTATAGTCATTGGATTATTTAACCATTGAGCCAATTCGAAGTATAAATACCACATAATCACATATCCTTTAGTACTTGGAGAGCCATATCTATAAAAATAAATGATAAAAGATTGTGTTTCTATTTAATTTTAATAAACTAAATTAAAATAAGATATACAAAGAAGAGTTGTATGAAATTTTGTTTTTTTTTTATTATAAATGTCTAGAAACCAAAAAGTCATAAAGTAAATTTAAAAATTTTCATTTAATATTAGCTACCTTACAAACTTATAAAAGTGATAAAATATTACGACAAAGTCAATATTATTTTTTCCTATATTTTATATATATTTCGGCAATTGCAAACAATGTATAATTAACAAATTAGAAGAAAAGCAATTTGATATATACACATATGTTAAAACAGCCAAAAATAAATTAATGAAGAGATCTTCTATATTATTCGTACTACACTACTAATTGTCATTTTCATCATTTTTCTTTAGGTGATTTTATTCTTTTATTTTAAAGTGATAAAGTGATATATATTAAAAATTACAAATTAAACATTACGTCTTAATATTTGTCAAAAAAGAACATTACGTCTTAATATAAAGTAAATTGGAAAATGAAAAGAAAACTACAAAGAAGAAGGAAAAAAAATAGATACTTAAAGCCTACTTTCAATCTTCATAAACCAGGAAAACAAAAAAAAAACATGAAGAACTCTTCTATAATATTCGTATTAATTGTGGTTTTCTTTATTTCCTCTTCAGGTAACTATTCTTTTCATTTGTTATATTAATTTCATAATTTGACTTAATATCGGGTTGCGAAATATATTGTTGTGTTCTTGATTGGAACTTAGAAAAGACTAAACTTAAATATAAAAGTAAGGAAAAGATACATTCTGTAAAATAGCTACCCTAATATATTTTGGTTTAAATAGATAGAGAATGGGAAAATTTGTAGGAGACGCAAAAAAATGTTATGGTCGATGGACTTGTTCTCGTGAAGACAAATGCACACTACAAAAAAGTTGTATTACATCACTTTTTTAATATATTTGTATCATGTATAATTGATGCAAATAAGTTTTACATCATTTGTATAAGTGATTTATGATTTGGTGATACAAATATTTTGCATCAGTTTTAAAAATATTTGCATCAATTATTGTTATAGATGTTAATATGTATCACTAAAAAAATGATCTTAAGTTTTGAATCATTTATTATAAATGTTGTTAAATTTGTATCAATTAATATAAGTGAGATTATAATTTGTAACAATTATTATAATTGATGTTGAATTTTTGTATCAATTGTAAGTAGTGATGTTATAATTAATGCCAATATTACTTTTTATAATTGACTTTCAATAATTATATTATTTACAATATATTTATTTATAATTTTTGTATTACTAATTTATTTGATTATAAAAAAATATTATTTTTATAGCAAAAACTGTTTAAAATATCAATTAAAATCTCAATAAAAATATATTAAAACTAGGAGAGTTACCCACACTCTTGTGTGGGAAAACACTGATTATAAACAATAATTTTAAAATTTGATTTTTTATTTTGTTACTTTTTTAGATTTAGTAGTAATTTTATATATTTTAAAAAGTAAACTCTTCCTAAACCTGCTTAATCTTCTTTCTTTCTTGATAAACATATGAGAGATTAAAAGTCGTGAATCCAGTTAAAATTTGTTCTTTCTACTTTCTATCAATTTAAGAGGAAGAAAAAATATTAGTCACAAATGTTATATTATTATTATAAAAATTAACATAATTATAATTAAAATTCTTTCTTCTTTCTATTTATTTAAAAGAAAAAAAAATTCTTAGACACAAACATTTTATTATTATTCAAAAAGGAAACAAAATTATAATTTAAACTATTTGTAAACAGAAGTAAATCGTGGAGCCCCCTTGGCCTAGTGATTAGCCTAGGGTTCATTAATGGTTCTACACTAGGAGGTCAGGGTTCGAGCCCCAGATAATGCGATTTATTAATTGTGCAGATTAAAGAAGGTAAATTTACAGACCACTACAAAAAAATTGTTAGCATCAATAGTATTTTTAAAAAATAAGTATTCGGATTAGCAAAGATTAATATGTGAATGTGAATTTTGTTAAAAAGACACAAACAAATATAATTCTAATTTAAATCTATTTGTAAACAGAAATAAATCTAAATTTTTAAGAAATTACCATAATTTTTTAATCAATAGTTTTATCAGTAGTATTCATTATAGTTTCTCTGCAGCTATAATCATTACAAAAAACATTAGCAACAATATTATTTTAAAAAGTCAAAGATTTAGGTTAACAAAAATTAATACCTGAATTTCATTATATTCAATTTAATAGATCTACGATTATGATCAACATCATCCATGAATTCAAGAAATATAAGATCATCCATGTATTTACACATACAAAGTATATCAGCCCATGACCGGTAATCGTTGGCTTGTATAATCCTTAACCTTTTCCAAAAAGATAAAAAAAAATATGATTGCACCTGGCCTTTTTAACATCCATCAGCCACCAGGATCTCCTGCAGCCATGAAGGACCACCAAGTGCCAAATATGATTGCAGGCGGCCATCCCTTGTTACACTTTTGGCAATACTCCGAGCCACCTTATTAGCTGTATCTGCTATCTGTATACAATCCCAGGAGACTAATCCGCGCAAGTAACTATGTATATCTCGTAGCAGAAAACAATATCGAGGCCAATCATTTGGATGATTGATAGCCTGAACCACCATCGCACAATCCAGTTCTATAATCACCTTATCAATATGCATTATTTGCAAGGCTTCAATCATTCATTTAAAAACCTGCTGACCCGCTAGAATATTGGAATCCGAGCTTCTTAGGGCCTCTCTAGCATGATAAACTACCCAGCCAAACTAATCTTTGAGGATCCAACTTCCCCCAACCATCGAATATTTGTTTCGCCAGGAGACACCTACATTACACTTGAGAAACCCTGGTGGTGGTTTGCTCCATCTGGGCTCCAAAATCGTAATATTTTTATCCCATGCCATGTCCCTCCGTTCTGTAGGCTATTGAGCTTCTTTCCATAGACGAGATTCGTTAAAAGCTTTGAGGACCAAGTCTCGAATATCGCCTTGTCTCCCTTGAAAGATCATAGTGTTTCGATATTTCCAGATTTCCCACAGTAACCATGTGACTACCTCTCTCGTTTCCCCAGGGACATTATCATTCACCATAATGGCAGCTAAGTGTTCCCAGTTCCTGGCTACATTCCTGTCAGAGAAACCGCCATAAGGCATAGGAATACATGCTAGCGCAAAAGCTTGGCGAGCCACATGATAGGTGAAGAGTGTATGCCCTATAGATTCCTCAGCTGAACCGCAAATGAGACACCATGGATCCACATTCATACCCCTTGAGACCAGTCTACCAGCCACCGCAAGGGCTCCAGATAACATTCGCCAGAGGAAAGACTTGATCTTTGATGCAGTACTTAGCTTCCACACATTTTCCTTCAGCTCATTTTAGTGTTTTTTCCTCTGATAACACATCATAACGAGTGATGAGTGTGTTCGCTACCCAGTATCCACTCTTTACCGAATACGCACCGGATTTAGTGTAAGGCCAGATACACCGGTCGGATTGATCCTCCCTCAGCTTCATCTTTAGAATTGTCGCTGCATCAGCTGGAGGAAAGATCTCATTCACTAGTCTTTCGTTCCAGTTACCACTCGTTTGATCTTTTAGCTGTGCCACCTTCATGTTGACCTTGAAAAAAGTTTGAAGACGGTAAGGTGCTCGAGGGTGTTGATCATGAATCCATTTATCATGCCAAACCAGGGTACCGTGGCCATTCCCTATGACTTTTAGTAGTCCTTTCCTTAGTAGTTCTCTGCCATGAAGGATGCTCCGCCAGGCATAAGAAGGTCTCGTGCCCGAACCACAAGATAGGTATTACGAAAGTACCTACTTTTGAAAAACCTGGCAATTACAGACTCTGGGTTGTTAAGCATGCGCCACGACTGCTTCGCGAGTAGAGCCTGATTAAAGTTCTCAATATCTTTAAACCCCAGACCTCCATCTGCTTTCGACTTGCACATCTTTTTCCAAGCCACCCATGCAATCTTTCTTTGCCCCTCACAATGACTCCACCAAAACTCTGTCATGGTGCTTGTCAGTTTTCGACATAGATTCTTGTTAAGTCTAAAGCACGACATTGCATACACTGGGGGCACCATTGCTACAGATTTGAGAAGCACCTCCTTCCCGCCAAGAGATAAAGATTTGGCGTACCAACCATGAAGCCTCTTTTTCAGCTTGTCCCCAATGAAGGCAAGCAAGGCCTGTTTCGATCCACTAAAGCACTCAGGTAGTCCCAGGTAAGAGCCTGCTCCCCCCTCCGCCGCAATGCCTAGGGTTTGCTTAACCATATCCTTGACTTGAACATTCGTCTTAGCTCCAAAAGTTATTGCAGACTTAGAGAAATTAATCCTCTGACCCGAAGCCCTTCCATACAGGTTTAGGCATGCTAGAAGCTCTTTACACTCTTCCGGATTAGCTCTACTGATAAACAAGCTGTCATCCACAAATAACAGGTGTTGGACAGTTGGACAAGAACTGTTGAAACTGAAATCCGTGAGTTGTCCTTGTAATTGTCGTCGATGCATGACATGTACCAGAGCCTCCGCACACAGAATAAACAAGAAAGGTGATAAGGGGTCACCTTGGCGAATACCACGACCTGGAGAGATGAAACCAAGGGCACTACCATTGACGAGCACTGAGTATGTGACTGACCGAACACAAGACATCACCCACTGAATCCACTGAGTATGGAATCCCATTTTCGTTAAGAGCCGCTCCAAAAAACCCCACTCCACTCAATCGTACACCTTGGACATGTCTGTCTTGATAGCAATGAGCTCTGTGTTGAACTTTGCATTCGTCCTTAACGCGTGTACTATCTTATGTGCAGTGAGAATGTTCTCAGAGATTAACCGACCTGAAACAAAGGCTCCTTGTGCTTCAGAGATTAGTTGAGGCAGACAAACTTTCAATCTCGAGCATAACACGTTCGAGACAATCTTGTAAAGCACTGAGCATAGACTTATTGGTCTCATGTTTGTCACATTGTTGGCATTTGGCGTCTTTGGAATTAAGCAGATCTGAGTATGGTTCCAATCCGCCGGTAACACACCAGAGGAGAAGAATTGTTTCACCTCCGAGATGATGTCTTTGCCTATAACATTCCAGTGACGCTTAAAAAAGACACCAGTCCAACCGTCTGCACCAGGAGCACTATCCCCTTTGACTTTAAAAGCTGCTTGTTTTATCTCAGATGCGGATACTGGTGCGGTCAATGTCCTGTTCATACTTTCTGTTACTCTGGCATCCATTCCTTCCAATAAATCTTCAGCATCATCCGGGTTCGAGGAAGAGAACATCTCAGTGAAAAACTTGACTGCTACATTGCCTTTTGACCCTTCCTCAAAAACCTCATTGCCATTCTTATCAATCAATGAAACCAAACGATTCTTCAGCCTCTTAAAATTCACACAGCCATGGAAGTACGCCGTGTTCTGATCTCCTGCTTTTAACCATTTTTGCCGACTTTTCTGCTTCCAGTACATTTCCTCCTCTCGACAAGCAACAGAAAAATCCCATTTTATTTGGTGCAACTTCTGAAAGCTAGGGAATCGCTTTGTGGACTCCTTTTCCAGCTCCTATTTAATCCGTTGGATCAGGGTATGAGAGTTTGTGTGTGCAGTTAGTTTCCACTTCGACAAAGCTCTTCTACATTTTATCAGCCTGTCTGTCATAGAACTCCTTGTCCCTGAACCTCCCAGCCCCCACTGAGTTTTTATGATCTCCACAGTTTCTGGTCTCTCAGCCCATTGTTTATCGTAACAGAACTGACCCCTGTATAAGCCGGATTCTCCCACAAACCTTGTGATGATAGGTCTATGATCAGACCCCATGACCTCCAGGTATTCTGTTCTAGCTCGTGGAAACATATCAAACCCTGCACTGTTGCCAAAGCTTCTGTCCAGACGACACTGGACCCAAACATTCTCTCTTCTCCCTCCCCATGAAAGCTTGTTCCCTAGACTTGGAACCTCTTTTATCCGACAGTTCCTTGCCATGTTCCGAAACGGGTAAAAACACCATTCAGGTCTCGCAGGGCCTCCCAGCTTTTTTGAATTATCCATAATCTCGTTGAAATCACCCGTGAGAAACCACGCCTCAGTCCTTTGAATACCGATTCTTGTCAAGCATTCCCACACTTGCTCTCGTTTATGCCTAACAGGGTCACCATAAACAAAAGTAACATAAAAGGTGAGGGATCCTTTAGTGATTCGGGTATCTATCAGCCGAGAATCTGATTGTAACACCTCCACCGTGTACATATCCTTCCAAAACAAGGCCAAACCTCCACTCAATCCCACTGGATCAACCACATGCACCTTGTCGTACCCTAACCAATCCATCACTCCGACTACGTGATCACTGGAGTTTTTAGTCTACAGGAGGAACAAAAAGTCCGGGAAATGTTCACGATGCATTTCCTGTAGACGTCGAACTGCCGAGGTGCTCTCCATACCCTGACAGTTCCAACTGGTTATACTCATTGGGAATTGGGTGGTTTCTGGTGAACCACCAAACCATTTTGTACCGCATTGTCATTGGACACACTCATATTTGACTGATGTTGCGGAGGAAAGGTCTCGCTAGCCAGTCTACCTTCTTCACCACTTCGATTCTGTTGCACCGCCTTCGTCATGGCACGCTTGTAACTCTTCGAGGAAACTTCCATCTCTTCCCCAGACTTCCGTTTGGGGTTTATCCGTTCAGAAGAAGACTCACACGTCTCTCCTAAACCGTCAGCAGCCACCTTATTGGGCACTTTAGCACCAATGATACTCCTTCTCTTCCACGAAGAGGAAGAAGATTGTGGACGTGGCTTCCTGGTGTCCTTACCACCCCCCAGTAGTCTCAGTTACACCCATACAAAAACCTCCAGAGAGACCATGACCCAAGGAGTCCTTTGATGGGACTTGCGTAGACTAGATGAAACTGCTACCATTCTCTGCACAGTGAGTCATTAGTGCCTGACCTGCTTGTCGTATTTCAGGTCTGGTCAGAGACCCCAGTAAACCGCTTCCCTATCCCTCCAGGGCGATATGACTCGAGACCTTTGCCTGTGCCTGATATCCAAAGACCAACCCCATATCTTTCGCCGTATCTTGTGTCAATTTAGGTGGTGCTTCCAAATGCAGGAGCGAGTTCTGAGCCCGAGTGTCATGCGAGATAGACTCTAGGGTAGACTTGAGCATTTGCTCTCTCTGTTCCAGCAATATTGGATCCCCGAATCGTAGGAATATTTTCATTTCCTCTAGAACCTCTGGAACAACCACATTATATCTGGATTGGAACCCCGGTGGAGCTGAAGGTTGGAGAAGAGGGAAGATCGCTTGCACTAGATCCTTGGGAAACCTATTATCTCGAGTAGAGTTTCCTACAGTTTGCACTGTACCAGCATTCTGCGAAGACACGCCCGCCATATGCTTTTCCTGACGTAGGAAAGGGCATCGTTGCTTGTCATGTGTAAGTCTCTGGCAATGAAAACATTGTTTGCGTACCCTTTCATACTCCACATCCACAAGGGCAGTGAGTCCCTTAGGCAGCATTAGTGACTTTGTTTTAAACAAAGGATTGGAGACATCAATCTTGACCTTAGCACGGACAAAGGAATTGTATTGCGATTTCTCTGGGTCAAAAGGAATCTCCTCGACACATCCAATCCTCACGGCGATAGTCTGAATTGTCTTTAAGGTAAGAAACTGAACCGGGATGTTACTCAGACGGATCCAGACCGAGGCAGTAGATAAGAAACTCTGTGGCGACACCTCTGTCCATCTCTCCAAAAGCAAACCCCAGTCATCAAAGGTCCAGAAACATGTCTTCAAGACCCTTTCCATGTCGCTTTCCAGCTGGAAGATGAATTGAAAACGCTCCTTAGATAGCGCAATACCTCTCACGCGTTCATAAACCCCCCAGATCCGTGGCATCTTCATAATCATCTTGGCCATGCTTTGATAGTCAGGGTTAAGCAATCGACCCAGAACGCTACTTCGACTCTCCACTAGAACACTGCACTTGCTCTCATCCGTTATTATCACTGGGCTGTCCTCCGATAAAGCCATCGTCTCCATGAGCAGTAAGAAAATCCCCAAACGCAAGGAAGGTTCAAATTTGCCCACTAGAAAGCTAAAAAACAGCGGCGACGCTTCGAAAACCCTAAAGGGTTCCAGTTGATATCGAGGAATATTAGGAAAATATTCATCAAATCTCTCAAGAAAGGAAAGAAAATCTTGTTTTCTATGCAATCCCGGATAAAACTCAATTGATTGCAAAAGAATCCCAGCAGAAAAAGGAAATCGCCGGCTAGATATCCCATGGAGGCAGGGACAATGAGACCCTCTAAACCCAAAAGAGAGTCCTAAGCAAAAAACTATATCCACACTAGCTATCAAGAGATATTTTATTTTCACATATAAATAGAATTATAATTTAAATATTTTGAGTTAAAAAAAAAAGAATTTTAATTTTAATTTATTTGTAACCTAAATAGGCGAGAAAAGCTTGTCCGTAAATATTTTAAGGCCAATTTTCATTAAGAGCAATAGAGGTTAATTATTGTGAGATTGAATATGAGCTCTTTCGACTACTCCTTTAATATATTAGATATTTAATAAAATCCCCATTAGTAAATCAAATCTTATTCAAACCCTTGTGATCTTATACATGATCATCAGCCCTTTACACAAAAAAAAAAAAAATACTGATACAATGGTCCTTCAGCGTTTATGAGACACATCTTGATTTTGTTCCATGTTACTTCATTTCCAATGTCTTGCGGACATTAATCCTTTAACTTGAAATTTTTTTTTTTCTGTACTCTGCCACTTCTATATGTAGACTAATGAAGTTTGGTTCTGGTTAATTGGATCATTCAAACTATCATGGTGATTGAAAATATCTTTATTCTACAAAAAATTAAATAAAATTAGAAAGGATTATATCTATTGAAAAACTTTTAGATCTATAACAATAATTATTTGAAAGTATAAGAATAACTTTACATTACCTTTCCCCAAACGATATGTAGAACTTCATACATATTGATTTAAACAAACAAAAATTCATAACAAAGCAAAATATGAGAATGAGTGTAATCACAATTTTTGTGATAAACGGGATCAAAGCTGCAACATATGTAGATTTGTAATATCCGCGAACCAAAATTGTGGATTTTGGAGATGGGTGTCGATCGACACCAGGGTAGTGTCGATCGACACCATCAATTTTGGTTCGACCATGTTGATTTGAATTGTCGTTTTGGCTTGGTTTGGTTCAATTGAAGTTCCTAACCGAAGTATATAAGAGAGAACTCGACCTAGGTCGTGGAAAAAGAGGTTGTTGGCCGTTCTAATGAGAAAAGAGAGAAGAGAGAGTGTTCTTGAGGGGATTTGAAGATTCTAAGTTTTTTTGGTGAGATTTGTTCCTCTGGAGTGGAGATATGGTGCTAGGAACGAAGGGGAAGCCTTCTAAGGTGTTGGATTTGTCAGTTTGGGTCAGAAACTTCCTGCAAAAGAGGTGAGTGCATGACCATGGCCGATCTAAGCCTGAGAATCCTTTGTTTTGTTTGATTTTTTTTGTGTTTTGTGGTGTTGCCTTGTGTTTTTGTGGCTGGATGTTGGTTTCTGTGACAACCCGTCCTGTTGACCCCACTAGCCCACTGCTAGCTTGCCCCCATAGGTCCAAAACTGGTCCTGCAGGGCATCGATCCTAACCCCTCACTGGGCAAATGGAACTATTCATCCAAATCCACAGTAGGTTATTGGTGCACCAGGCGTTCCTCAAACCCTGGTCCCCACCCTTTAACAACCTTCCCACAGGACAAGCTGTCACCAATTGATCTGCAGCTCAATTGGTGACAGCTTGTCCTGTGGGAAGGTTGTTAAAGGGTGGGGACCAGGGTTCGAGGAACGCCTGGCGCACCAATAACCTACTGGTGGATTGGGATATCCACAGTGATGGGTTAGGATCGATGCCCTGCAGGACCAGCTTACGGTTCGTTGGGACGGCTAGCGGAGGGCTAGCAGGGTCCACGGAGAGTCCGTTGGGGCAGCTAGCGGGGGACTAGTGGAGTCCACCGGACGGGTTGTCACATAAAAATTGATTTTTATGTTACAACCCGTCCCGTGGACCCTGCTAGCCCACCGCTAGCCGTCCAACGGACTCCAAGCTGGCCCTGCAGGGTCAATTAGTGGTAACTTGTCCTGTGGGAAGGTTGTTAAAGGGTGAGGACCAGGGTTCGAGGAACGCATGGCGCACCAATAACCTACCTGCAGGGCCAGCTTGGGGTCCGTTGGGGCGGCTAGCAGTGAGGCTAGTTGGCTAGCAGTGAGGCTAGTGGGCTAGCAGTGAGGCTAGTGGGATCCACGGTACGGGTTGTCACAGTTTCCATGAGTTTCCAGAAGTTTCGGATGAGTTTCGGATGATTTGGAGGATTTAGGAAGGGGATCTTCGACTTTCGTTTTTGTGCAGAACGAGTTGCAGAGAAGGTATCGATCGATACCAGGTAGGTGAAACAACCCTTCCCACTTTTTTTTTAAAAAAAATATTAATTCTCTAGTGGTCCCATACCCAATAACAACCTAGCAACAATCAACAAGAGCGGATAACCAAACAATTCCATTAAACTAATAAGAATTCCAACAATAATAATCCATTAACCAACAATTCAATAATCCAAAACCAACAATGAAATAATCAAGTTCCAACTTCCTACTATGTTCTATCAACTCAATTCCAGCAAGCTAACAATAGCTAGACCACAATCAATCAAGCCTCTAGAACATCCTTCTCCTTATCGCCTTGATTCCACGATCACACTTTGCCTTTACCTGCACATTACACACAACAATTGAGATGCGTAAGTATTATCATAAATACTTAGTTAGGCAATCCTCCCATCTACTGGGATATACACACAAGCATTTGAGAATCCAATTTCAAGCAATCATCAAACAATAACAATCAAACTAGGAAACAAGCAATCATCAACCAACGAAGGTTGGTGTCGACCGACATTATACTAGTGTTGATCAACACTGACAACCTGGTGTCGACCGACACCTGTTCGACACCTCCCCAAAACCCTAGTTGTGTCGACCGACACCTCCACATGGTATCGATCGACACTCCATAGAATTCCCAAGCCGTCCTCGCTTTGGTGTTGACCGACACACCAACGACGATCGACACTGACGTCGAACATCGTCTTCCCCGAAGTTCCATTGCAGATCTTCGCCTCCAAACGATTCCCAAGCGTCCCAAACTCTTCCACACGCCCCATAAGGCCATATAAACCCCAAATCGACCACAATCAAGCAAGAAATCAATCAAACAACTCAAGAAAACACAAACATAGAATTCTCAAGCTTAGATAAGCCATGATCATGCACTCACCTCTCTTGTAGGAGATTCTGACTCAAAACTGACGCCCACACACTCCTAGCAAGCTTCTAATGCAATCCCATCAACCGATTCCTCCAAAAACCACCAATAATTTCCCAAAAGCTCAAGAACACTCAACAAAGCTTCTTTTCTCTTTTTCTCTCTTGGAAACGGCGACAAAACTCTCTCTCAAACAATTACGTCGACTTTTCCTTAAATATGTTGGTTTTAGGAATTTCTAATTGAACCAAACCAATCCAAACAGCAATCAAAACAAACCGGTCAAATCCGGAATAGTTGGTGTTGATCGACACACCCATGGTGTTGATCGACACCCAGACCAAAATGCCATATCTGGTTCTCGGATGTTACAGTAGGTGTCGGTTGACATCAAAGGAGTAGTGTCGATCGACACTGAGGTAGTGTCGGTCGACACCAATCTGTTTCAGCAGTGGCTGATGTTTGTTTTCCTGGTTTGTTTGTGTTTGGTTGTTATTTGTTAAACATTGGTATCTTAGTTGCTTGTGTGTATAGACTTGTAGATGAGAGGATAGTCTCACTAAGTATTTATGAATACTTACACATATCAATTGTTGTTTGTGGTGTGTAGGTATGTGACGTGGAATCATGACGATGAGGAGGAGGATGATCTAGGTTCTCGTTTGTGTGTTGTTGGTTATATTGTTTATGTTGGAACCTTGGAAAGAGTTATGTTAGGTTGTTGGATAGAATAGTTAGGAATGTTATTGTATTGATGATATAATGGTTTTGTATTATTGGTTTGTTTCCGCTGTGCATACTGGTTGTTATTGGTTTAATGTGGAGTTGTAGTTGGGTTAGTTTAATTAAGTAGTATGAAATGCTTAATTATATATTATATTTATTATCATTAAAAAAAAGGGTCGGGTTGTTTCAAAATATATTGAAGAAATTAAGAAAGTAAAAAACTATCCAAAAAAATAAATGGAGCATGGAAAAGAAAGAAATAACAGTTATGAAATAAGTGAACGTGAGGTTGAAGAAGAAAATATTGAAGATCCCTGAAAAAGGGAAATGATTTAAGTTACTTTTTTGTATAAAATGAATATGCCATTATTATATTCTGTGGTAAAATATTTTTTAAAATTGTTACTTGTTAAAAGAATATTTTTTCATCTTTTCCAAAATGGAAATTAAGGATATACTCATATACATGAGATTTAAAATATTCTATGTAAAATTGAGTTTTTTTAGAAATCTTAAACAATTTATAACAAGAATTATAAGGATTTACAGTTGTAATTAATTGTTTATTCTTATTTATTATTTCTTTTCAATTTAAACAATGAACTTACGGTTGAAAGAGAGTATTATATATATATATATATATTATATTATGTTTTGTAATTTTTTTTTTAAATAACTAGATATATCAATAGAGTTTAAAAAATCTGAAAATAATTAAAAACTAATAAATCAATATATATATATATATATATATATATATATATGTTTTATTTGTTAATGATGACACATGTTGGTTTTATTAGTGTCAAATTTCTTAAATGATAAAAATTAAAATTAAATAACATCAGTTTCTTTTAATAATATAAGACAAGTAAATATTGATATCGGTTTTAACAATTGATGCAAAATCATATAATTAGCATCACTTTTTATTGATGTAAATTTGTATCAATTTTTTTAAGTAATGTTAATATAAATTAAAAATTATATCGATTGCTTAAGTGATGTAATATTATATTTTGTATCAATATTTTAAAAGTGATGCAAATTAATACAAATTTATATCAATTATACTGAATTGATGTAAATCAGATTACTATGGTATCAGTTATTTGAATTAATGCTAAATTAAATTATTTGTATCATTCATAAAAAAGTAATTCAAATTAAAATCATTTATTTATTTGATACAAATTAACTGATGCAACATTCACATTTTTTTGTAGTGACATACAAAGGAGATGGAACCTGTCATGTGTATTATTTTCCTACTTTGCCTACTCCGGTAGTTTTTTATATGTGCGATTGCAAGTTTGATTTCTAATCAGACCATCTATATACACATTTTTGAAGTACATTTTGGGTTCTACCCTTTTATTTGTACTTATTTACAAAGTTAATCCCTAAAAAAATTCCAAAAATAGCATTACTTCAGATTTTGTTTCCTAAATATTTTACATTCTATTCCAACTAAAAAAATTACAGCAAAATAAATATGAAAACAGAAACTATGATATATTTAACCACATCTTCTATTGTGTTTTGAAAATATTCTATCTCTTAATCCTTTGCAAACAAACACATCTTCTATTGTGTTTTGAAAATATTCTATCTCTTAATCCTTTGCAAACAAAGAAAACAACAAATTAATTGCCATTTGCTGGGTCACCACTCAGACCGAAAACCCCACTAGAATCCATACCAAATTTATCATCTTTTGGTAAGGATATTCCACCGTTGACGACAATCCTATTGTCAAAGCAGTCATTCGTGGTACGCATAATTTCTACAGGATTTGCACGACCAAAATGATCTCCCACAAAGTTTCCCCAAAATTTTCTATCATAACCTTTAGGAGTAAGAATCTCCAGAGGTGGTCCTTCTTCTTCTTCTGCGTCTTCTTCTTCTTCAGAACTATGACCCCAGTCTTCAACATTACCCTCCTGGTGAACAACATTACAACCTCGTTCCCAATACTTTGACTCTATTTCAGCCACCTCAGCCAATAGCGATGGATCAACCTGGGTGGTAGGTATTATGGCGGATTGTTGATTTGGAACCAACAGTTCCTTTCATTTCAACATCAACATCAATTAAAGGGTTATTGGTAACAAAACTACACTTCCCACGCTTCCCACTCTTACCGAAACTACAACCAGCTGAACTTCCGGCAGACACACGCTTCCCACTCTTACCATTAGTAACTCCAATCTTAATTTTTTTCTCCATTTCAGAAAGACCAGCGACGACGACATCATCCAGTTGGCTTCCAAGAGCGGCATTAAGTAATGGTGCCAACTCATCATTGCTTGTTCTAAAACTACATCCAGGCGAATTACCGGAGAGAGGAATGCCACGAAGAGAAACATCAGAATCTATATCCCCTGTATTTAACTTATCTGTGTTTGTACCTCTGTTTCTAGACTCTTGGAAATTGACAAACATATTTAAATGACGGTTCTCCCGAAACAATTGCTTGAAGTAGTCTAAGCCAACATCGATAGTAACTAGTACAGGAGGAGTTCTCTCACCCGTGGTGAAAAGCATGCTGTTAGGAGGACAAAAGCTGAAACAGGCCTTCTTCTTCACAACGCCGAATTCGAGTATTACAGCATCCTTAAGTTCAGCTAACGTAACAGTCTCGGAGAGGGGAACGACCCTCGAAACAAGAAACTTATCCTCCTCAAACCTCAAAAAGCCATCCATAGAAGAAGTCCACACACCGCATAGGAAAATACAATGTCCAACCTGCAACCAAAAACATTTGTAGTTTATAAATCACATAATTGCAATCCACAGAAAAGAAACAAATTCAATAATGTAATCCACGGAAAACAACCAAAAAACGTAAAAGACGAATTATTACCATGGCCGCCATGTTCGGCTGACCAAAACCCTATTCCTTCCTTTCTCCCTTATCCACACAAAAGGAATTTATATATGGCTGCAAACATCAAATTGGAGGAACTAGACACGTGTAAGTCATACAGCCGCAAGATCAATTATTTTTAGTTACAATTGGAAGGAGGAGATTCTTTTGCTCTAACAATTGTAGTTAGAAAGTATAATTTGGTTTGAAGCAGCTGAAGGGTAAAATTATTTATAAATGAAGTGAACAGTGTAAAAGTAAGGCAAAAAGTGCAAAAAGTGTCTTGTGGACAAAAAGTGTGCTATTGGGCAATTAAATGTATGAAAAGTGTGTTAGGATGCAATATTTCCTATAATTAATATATATAAACTTAATAAAACTTTAAAATATTACAAAGATGTAAAATTAAAAAAGTTTAGAATACTATCTGAAATGGTTATATAGTAAATGGGCTATAAAAAAGACATGTTGAAATTAATAAAATATCATTAAATTTATGCTAACACGGATTAAATCTTCATTTTATTATTTGTCAACTATTAAATATTATTTGACATATAAATTTAAGCTAATTTAACTAAGATTGTGTAGAATAGTTAAATCATTAAGAAAAATGTGACTTAATCATAGCGTATAAATGACTTGTTATGTATTTAGATCCCTTATTTTTTTGTTATAATTAAAAATCAAAATAGAATCTCAAACACTAAACAAAACAAACTATATATAACAAACAAATAGTCATGAAGTATATTACGGATTAAAAAATTAATATAAATATTTAGCCGCACAAACGGCCGAGAAATTTAGTTATATCTCTATTTGCAAAACATCCAATATTTAAATAACAACTACAATATAAAATATAAATAATAACAAAATATTATCTGCACGCGGTGTACCGCGGGTTAAAATCTAGTGTTATTATATAAAACTAAAAAAAATATAATTTTATATTTTATCCAACATAATTTTTTTGGTAGTTATAAAAAACCTAGAAAAAACATAATATTGGGTTAAAATCTATATAAAAGATTGAAGTAATTACTCAAAAGTTTAATGGGCCTTGACCTATACATTCTAATATTATACACTCTATCAATATTAAAATACTGGACATATCTAATTAAGTCGATTAAATTATGATTATGTAAGAAAACAAGTTATGATACGGTATACCGCGTGTTAAATACTAAAATTAAAAATCAAAATACAATTATAAAATTTTTATTCTAATCGTAATAAACAAATGCAACTTATATTTTTTGTTTTTTAATTACAAAAAAATTTGTCCCGCGTTGTACCGCAGATTAAAATCTAGTTTTTCTTTAATCCGTTAAATCTTATGATAAAGCAATACATTAATTCTCTTTTTTTTTGAGATTTTATAATCATATTTGTATTGTTTATTATTTACAGATTATCATTTCATTTTATAAACTTTGATGTTTTCGATAAGTAATAATTTGACATGAGTTAAAATCAAGGGCGGATCCACATACAAGGGTGTGGGGTCAATTGACTCCTCATTAATTTTTTTAAAAAATTTAGTAATACGTATATTAGTTTAGTAAAAATTTTGTAATACATATATTTAGTTTTAAAAAAATAGATGTCACATCCTTTGGTGTTTGGACTGTTGAAGTTAGTTTTGATTTTGCTTGCTGATATTGTAGCCGTTGAGAAATGTTTTTAAGCGATGAAGATTGTGAAAATTCATCGATGCAATCGGATTGTAAATCAATTTCGGAATGATTGTTTAGTTTGTTTTATTGAAAAAAATGTATCTTTACTATTAATCTCTCCGTTTTTATTACTTGTCATTCTAGAGTTAAATTTTTGTTTTATAATACTTGTCGTTTTAGATTTCTAATGCAAATGTTTGGTAAAAATTTAAATTTTATCCAACTGTTTTAATGTTTTGACCAACAAAAAAATTAGAAAATATATTAGAAAAAGATAAAATATAAAACTTAATGGTTTTCTTAATTTGCATGAAACAACCTTAAACGACAAATAAAAAAAACGTAGGGAGTACAAATGAAACTGTGATGAAAAAATTTTAGGATATAAAAACTCTTAGAATGGTTTTGTAAGATGTTTTTATATTTATATATAAAAAAGTTTTAGTTATGTTTTGACCCCGGTAAAAATAATTCCTAGATCCGCCGCTGGTTAAAATTATACTAGACGAATACATGATTTACTTGAGTTGCATCATCCTTGATCGAGCACGGGACCTCCTCCATGCATGTTAATATGACCAAATTTAATGCTAAAAAGTAAAGGTGGTTATTTTTTTCTTGTCAAATGCTATTAAAAAAGCAATAACATTAAAATATAAAATTTGAAGTTAGATTTGATGTAAAAACCTTTATTAAAGTAAAAAAGATAAAGAGCTATTAAATATAAGTATATATTAAGAGACATAATACACATATTATAAACAAACATATAGAAGATAGTTAAAAGTACAAAACTTAAATTTCCTCTAAATATTAGATAAAGCCTACTTTCAATCTGTACAAGCCCGGAAAACAAAAATGAAGAAGTCATCTACTCTATGCATACTAATTGTTGTCTTTGTCATATCTTCTTTGGGTAATTGTTTTTTTACTTCAAATATTATTGTTTGGTATATTAATGCTAATAATTTTATATGTGAAAGTGGGATGACAATTGTATTGTGGTGCTCATGGTTGGAACTAAAAAGAAACTAAACTATAATATAGAAAAACAGGAAAAAGATAAAGTATGGAAATAATTTTTTATATTTTGTTTTTGATATATAGAGAATGGGAAAATGATAGGAGAAGCAAAACAGTGTGAAGTTTTGTTGGCTTGTGTAGATCAAGATAAATGCGTAAAACAGTGCATGGCTTTGTACAAAGGAGATGTAACCTGTCGTGATTTAGGTAAACCTCCGGAAGTTGGACCTGATTTATGTATTTGCAAGTATAATTGCTAATCTCTCTATCCAAACTAATCTTATGATCCGTTATTTCTTATAATTAAATAATAAATTTGTTTTATAACCTCTCTATTACTCTTGATCGCCAATTTCATTTATCCTTTGTTTCCTTTATATATTAAGATTGTATAGATATCAACATTAAAACATCACTTGTCTATTCTTCTATCTGACGAACGGTCATTATTTCCAAAAAATTATTGACGATTGTATATGACTGAAAATTTCCGTTGGCCACATTTTACATCGGAGGAAGAAGCATTAGACTTTACTAGAGATGCATGTTTGCCATGCCATCCATAGTGATATTCCATCTACTTTTGATTAGATTTATTAGTTCTTTCTAAGACCTTTTTTTTTGTCAACAAAAGATTAGCTCAGACGAACCAATTGGGTGGAAAATTGTTTACAAACAAAACATGATGCGGAGTAATACGCGTTTTGCGTGCCAGAGAATCCGCACTTACATTTACATTTCTAGGGATAAAAGATAAAAGAAAGATGAAAATTCTTCCTTGTCAATCTTGATGTCGTCAAGGTACGCTGAGAAAGCTGGCCAGTCCGCAGGAGAAGACACCATCTTCACCAAGTCTGAACAGTCTATAAAGAACGCCACGTCTCTGAAATCATGTCCGATCATTGCACTGCATCGCCCAGATGAAAGATTCTACTTCTGCATGTAAGGGGGAGAGACTCCGCCGGAAATTTGTGGCTCCTCGAAGTGGCTGCGTATCCTGAAATGATAGATAGATAGAGAAGTTATAGTCATTGGATTATTTAACCATTAATGAGTCAATTCAAAGTACAAATACCACAAATCATTTAGTACTTGGAGAGCCATATCGTTTATCGAATTAGTAAAAACCATGAAAAAAAAATAGGAAATTAGTTAAAAATAACTCTAGCCATGAGAGAGTCAAGGAGAAAAAAAAATGTTGACAACAAAAATAAATGATAAAAGATTGAGTTTCTATTTAAATTTAATAAACTAAATTAAAGTAAGGTATAAAAATAAGAGTTGTATGAAATTTTGGATTTTATTTTAAATGTCTAGAAGCCAAAAAGTCATAAAGTACATTTAAAATTTTCATTTTTTTTTGTGGGTCAAACATGCGATATTTCATTTATCAATTAGGGTTCATTACAAACAAAGTCTCCTTCACCAGAGCATGAGCTCGTTGATTGAAGTTTGAAGCAAATATGGTGTTGGTGAAACCCGATTCAATTGGAACTCTCACTGTTGCCAGAGTTGCTAGAGCTTCAGCCATCAACGGTGAGGAGACCTGTGAAGCTGACGATGCGCCTTCCAAGATTGGATTTTTGCTTTGATCCCTGAAAACCCAACCAAAACCCGCATGTCCTTCTATTCTCCATGCGGCATCAGAACAATCCAGAATGGCCAAACTGCGATTTGGATCCCTGTGGGCAATTCGAGGTTTGGTAGGTTCTTTCGTCACTCTGCATTCTGCCTCTTGCCATTCTCGACATCAAAGGATAGTCATGGATAACACATCAATCACTGAGATTCGTTCTTTATTGAACAGCAGCCGGTTTCGCGTCGTCCACAAGGACCATAAGATCCACGGTGCCAACGGTCCCAGACTTATTCCTGTGGGGGGAAGGCAAAACAACTTGTTAACTAAAGTTATACCAGCTTTTGTCGAAAAAACTTCCTCTGTCACAACGGAGGTGGACAAAGGGCTAGATTTCACAGGCGAACCGCAAAAGGGCAATGGAAGAATAGGTGCAATGTTGTCTCCTCCGCTCCACAATGAGGACATTCAGGGTTCAAATTGATGTGCTTTTGCAAGAGTTTGGTCCCCACAGGTAAAGCCTCCTGTGCGAGTTTCCAGAGAAACATCTTAATCTTGGGGGAACATTTAAGTTCCCAAATTGTTGAGGTCCAACTGAAGTCAGTAGCAGGGGGTGGCAAGAGAGGAAGGTCGCCTCGTTCTCTATAGATTAGAGTCTCGTAGTAACCGGATTTTGTCGTGTAAACTCCCGATACTGTTGGTAACCAGGCCCATGTATCAGGTGCTCCTGTTGTGCTTGGTTTGATTTTCAGGATATCATCCTCATAAGCTGGTAGTATTTCTCTGATTAAAGGCACATTCCATTCGCTAGAGCTCGGTATGAGGAGGTCCGCAACCTTTAGTTGACTTGAGGCTTCAGTAGGTGGTCCTACAGGGAATTGAGGAGTGGATAAGGAGAGCCATGGGCTATACCAGATTGGTGTAGTCTCACCATTAGCAATTAGACAATCCAGTTTCCATTTTTATAGGTCTCTCCCAAGGCAAATCCCTCTCCAACCGTGAGATGCAGAAGATGATAGAGGGAAATCCAAAAATGAGGTCTCTTTACAATACTTTCCCATCATAACTCGGGACAATAAGCAATCCTGGTTTGTAAGTATCCGCCAACTGAGTTTAGCAAGTAGAGCGTCGTTAAATGTCTTTATGTCTCTGAACCCCAGTCCACCTTGTTTGAACGATCTAGTCATTCTTCTCCATGAGATCTAACACATCTTCTTCATACCCGAGTTGGATTCCCACCAGAATCTGGTAAGAACTGACTGTATTCTTTTGCATAGAGCATTAGGTAACTTGAAGCATGACATGGTATATGTAGGCATTGAGGCGAGCACCGATTTGAGTAGTGTAAGTTTTCCTGCTGACGAGAGGAATCTTGAGGACCAGCTAATGGCTCTTTGCTGGATACGGTCCACAATTTGAGAGAAAATATCTTTTTTCTTTCGACCAAATAGTTCAGGGAGGCCCAGGTATTTCCCCTGACCACCTTCTTTTGTAATAGCTAGATCTCTTTTGACTCTTGCTTTTTTTTCTACACTCGTGTTCTTTGCAAAAGTAATTGCTGATTTATCAGTATTAATTTTCTGACCCGAAAATTCCTCATATTTTTGTAGAATTGATTTTAGCTTGAGGCAGCTCTTATGATCCGCTCTGCAGAAGAACATAGTATCATCAGCAAAGAGTAAGTTATTGACACGTGGACTCTCTTTTGCCACTCTGATGCCAGGTAGGCTGCCTTGATCCTGAGCTTTCTTGCATAACCCCGAGAGAACTTCACTGCAGAGAATGAGACGTAGGGAAAGAGTGGGTCTCCCTGTCTAATGCCTCTTGTTGGTACTACCGAGCCTAAAATCTGCCCATTGATCAGGTATGAGTAGGATACCGAAGTAATGCAATGCATGATCCATTGGATCCAGTGTCTATGAAAGCCCATTCTGTCTAGTACCGCCTCAATGAAGTCCCATTCTAACATGTCGTATGCTTTGCTCATATCAGTTTTAACCGCCATGGAGACTCTCACTTTTGCATTTGATGTTTTCAGGTAGTGGAGAGTTTTATGGGTGATTAGCATATTGTCCGAAATAAATCTGTGAGGAACAAAAGCCGACTGGTTTTCTGAGATAAAGGTATGTAGGATTGGTTGTTGTCTCTTTGTCAAAAATTTTGAGATAATCTTGTAATACACTGAGCATAAAGCTATCGTCCTGTAGTCCGAAACCTTTTGTGGACTTGATATTTTGGGTATGAGTATGACATGCGTATGGTTTATATGCTTAGGTAGCGTACCATAGACAAAGAAAGCTTGGATTTCTGCAGTTATCTCTGTTCCCACTGAGCTCCAGTTGGATTGGAAGAAGCTGGCTGAGAATTCATCAGGACACGGGGCTTTATCCGGGTGGATGGAAAAACATGCGTTTTGAATCTCCTCTGCAGTTGGTATACTGATTAGCGCTTCATTGTCTTGTGTGGATATGCAAGGTTTGAGAGCTTCCAAGACAACACTCTTCCTGTCTCATGTCTGAGAGGTAAATATTTGTTGGAAGTAGTCAGTGATAGCTTTTACAATTTCTTTCTCCTCAAAAACTGGTGCTCCCATCACTGATTCCATAACAGAAATGTTATTGATTGCTCTTCTTCTTTTTGTTGCAGCGTGGAAGTAACCTGTATTTTTATCCCCCAGAGTTAGCTAGAGTTGTCTGCTCCGTTGTTGCCAGAACGCTTCCTCTTGTTTATATGCAGCTAAGAGTTTTTGCTTATGAGGGAAATTTCCTCTTGATTATCCGTACTGGCACTCATGCTTTCTTCCAGTTTTTCTCGCAGTTCATTACTCTCCTTCTGGTTGTTCTCGTGTTGTTCTTTGCTCCAGGTAATTATTGCATGGTGACACGCACTAATACGCTCGTTGACTGTTCCCGCAGGTAGTGATGCCCATGTATCAAGAACCATGTTACGCACTTCCTCATTATCTTTTAAACGCCTATCGTATCTGAATAAACTCTTCATTCGATTTTTGATAGGGTCAAACGAGGTAACTAGGGGGCGATGATCAGAACCTTCAAACCTCAGGTATTCACTGCGACCAGATGGGAACTCTACCACCCATTCACTGTTGGACATTGCTCTATCCAGTCGACAGCAGACCGTATGGGTATGTCTTTTCCCTCTCCAAGACAGATAACACCCAGAATGCTTTAAATCATAAAGATCGCAAGTTGACATAAATGACCTTAGTGCAGTAAAGGATCCTTCTGTTCTTGGTGGACCACCTACCTTTTCAGATTCATTTATGATATCATTAAAGTCCCCAGTGATAAACCAAGGACCACTTCTACATGAAGCAAAATCCTGGATCTGATTCCAAATAAGAGAGCGTTTGGAGTAGTCCGGTTCTCCATATACAAAGGTAGAGTGGAATATTTTGCCTTTTGATGTAATCCTTGTATCAATAAAGTTTTAGCATGATTGGAGGATCTCTATTTCCACACTTGGTTTCCAAAACAGGGCAAGTCTACTAGCAGAAGGGGGAACTATGAAGGACGATGAGTAGTTCATCCAGTCCAAGTGTTGGAGCACAAATTCTGACGAGTTACGTGTCTCCATGAGGAATAAAATATCCGCGGAAATATTTCTCTTGATCTCCCTAAGTCGCTGGCCTGTTATGGGATTCCTCAACCCACAACAGTTCCAGCTTAGAACTATTAAGGAAGAGGTGTTGGCGGATTTTGAAAATCCACCACTTTCTTTTTACTCGCCGGGATCAAGATAATTTTGGGATTTGGCGTCTTTAGGTTTCTCTGCTTTTAGGATCTTTGGCTTTGTTAGCTCCTCCCATGGTATCATCTTTTCCAGTATGGGCTTTTCCTGCTTTCTTTGGAGATCCAAAGGTAAGGTTTCGTTTTTGTGATTTTGCTCCCATCAATGTCGTGTTAGCTTTTATTGTACCATTTGCTAACGGTGGTCGACCTCTTCCTCTCTTGTGGTTTTTCACTTCTTGTGGGGGTTGTCAAGGTAGGTTCTCGGTCGGGGAGTCCCTTGGAGATACACTGACCTGTACTGGTGAGAATACCGGTTGTAAAAGGCAAGAATCTGGGTTTGCAGACGCTGAAAGGATGCTGTCAGAGTTAGCCATAAGTTTTCTACTCTCACCCTGAATAACTCGTATTTTCCTAGCAGAACTTTCAGTTTGGTCCACACAGGAGGTGTACTGAATTGTAACTTCCCTGAGATCATTCAGAATTTGTTCTCATGATAGCGCTTGTACTGGTGGAGGCGTGGTCGGATCTGGGCTAGTAGCTGATCTTTCCAGTGAAGGGCGTCGAGACCTGGAGGAGAGTGATACCTCTTACTGGACAGCACAGAGGAGGTAGGTTTTGCTCGCCACTCCAAGTTATGGCGTCTAAGATAGTTATCATTTCCTCGATGAGACCAGTTTTGTCTTTTATCTCGTTGATAGGATCTGACTTGCCGGTCTGGAGATCTTACAGGGGATCGGCGATGGGAGATGTGAGGATGGTTGTTAGACTAGTCTCCACATGGGAGTAGGATCTATCCTCCAGGTTCGTCGCTTTCCTCTTCCTGTGATTATATTCCTGGTCGGGTAAAGTTATCGGTTCACTTGCTCCCACAGCTGATCTTGGTGCTGTAAAGTTGTCTTTGGGAGTGTAGTAGTTCCTTGAAACGGGGTTTGACGCTGTTGGTTCAGAGTGGACCGTGGAGGTTTGTCTCCTCTCAGTTGTTAGAGCTAGTCCCGGACAATCTTTTTTCTCGTGAGTAAGTCGGTGGCAGTGTAGACAGTGATTTTTGAGGTTCTTGCAATCCAGGTACACCAGTGCCTCATTACCATTAGCAAATTCCACCACAGTTTCTTTTGTTAGAGGTTGCAGAACGTTGATGAGAACTTTTACTTTGACAGATGCCGGGGTAATTTCCAAGTCTAAAAGTTCTCCAAATTCCTCCGCCACTGTTTTCAACATAGCTGGTTGCCAGAAATGTTTTGGGAGTCCTTGTAATTCGATCCAGAAGGGGATCATAGCCGGGAAAGATTCAGAAATAATAGGTTCCCATTTTTGCAGGATTACCATCCACTGGTCGAAGAAATATGGTCTACTATCGAGAACCTTTTGCATATCATCCTCATACTCAAAGGTGAGCTGGAAGCATCCTTTGCCAAGATCCACTCCTGTGCTGTTCCTCGTAAGTTCCAGCGGTTGGAGAGGAAGGGGAAAAGCGACCAGAGGCGTTGAGCAGCCGGATTACTGAGCCTTCCCATTAGCTTGAGAGCATTTGCTTCGATGAGTTCTGAAGTATCAAGATCTGGGGCTCGGCTACGTTTCCGTGGTGGTGGAGAGAAGCCCTGGTCTATACCTTTCCCTTTTAAACGATAAGGTATGTTTCTGCTCATTTTGTTAGGGGTTTGTGGTTTGAGTAAACGCAGGAGTGGTTAAGGGTTTACTTCTCAGGGTTATCAACTATCACTAGTGTTTAAGTTGGCAATAGACGGTTTCAAAACGGTTGCAAGGTTTTCAAAGATTTCAAGGGTTAGAAAAACAAAGTAAGAGAGCTAGAGATTACCAATCTTGGTGCTCCGAGCCAAAGGTAGGCCAGTATTGAGGAGATTTGTCGAGGAGCTTGCCGTAGATATCAATCATTACACCAGAATTCAAATTCTTCATGCTTCGGACTGGCAGGTAATAGATTGTTTTTAATATTTTTTGGTGGTTGAGATCGGGTTAATAGAAAGTATCATATTTCTACTAACTCTCTCGGGGACCGGGTCTGGGAGCGTTTTTGCCTCTTCATTTTATAAGTTTATGAGATTCATACTGCATTAAAATTTTCATTTAATATACATATATAAGCTAACTTACAAACTTATGAAAGTGATAAAGTATTACGACAAAGTCAATATTACTTTTTTCCTATATTTTATATAATTTTTGGCAATTGCAAACAATGTATAATTAACAAATTAGAAGAAAAGCAATATGATATATATACACATACGTTAAAACAGCCAAAAATAAATTAATGAAGAGATCTTTTATATTATTCGTACTAAACTACTAATTGTCATTTTCATCATTTTTCTTTAGGTGATTTTATTCTTTTATTTTAAAGTGATAAAGTGATATATAGATTAAAAATTACAAATCAAACATTACCTCTTAATATTTGTCCAAAAAAAATTTCAAAAAAGAAGAAATGAAAAGAAAACTACAAAGAAGAAGGAAAAATAAATAGATACTTAAAGCCTACTTTCAATCTTCATAAACCAGGAAAACAAAAAAACATGATGAACTCTTCTATAATATTTGTAGTAATTGTGGTTTTCTTCATCTCCTCTTCAGGTAACTATTCTTTTCATTTGTTATATTAATTTCATAATTTGACTTAATATCGGGTTGCAACCCGATATATTGTTGTGTTCTTGATTGGAACTTAGAAAAAAAGACTAAACTTAAATATAAAAGTAAGGAAAAGATTCATTCTGTAAAATAGTTAATATATTTTGGTTTTGATAGATAGAGAATGGGAAAATTTGTAGGAGACGCAAAAAAATGCTATGGTCGATGGACTTGTTCTCGTGAAGGCAAATGCAAATAACAGTGCATGGCTACATACAAAGGAGATGGAACCTGTCATGTTTATTATTTTCCTTCTTTGCCTACTCCGGTAGTTTCTTATATGTGCGATTGCAAGTTTGATTGCTAAATCTTATGATAAAACAATACATTAATTCTCTCTTTTTTTGTTTGAGATTTTATAATCATTTTTGTATTGTTTATTATTCACAGATTATCATTTCATTTTATAAACTTTGATGTTTTCGATAAGTAAGAATTTGACATGAGTTATAATTATACTTGACGAATACATGATTTACTTGAGTTGCATCATCCTTGATCGAGCACTGGACCTCCTCCATGCGTGCTAATGGTCTTTAAACTTCCAACAAAACAAAAATTTCCAAAAATATCACAAAGAAAATTAAAAGATTTAAGACACAATTTTGCGAGTATTTGCCAAAAATTCCAGATGTGCATGGTCATTTATAGTTGACTATTTCACATATTATTCGTGTTTCAAATAGAAACCACCAAAATCTTAATCTGAAATTGACAAATAATAATAAAAATAATAATGGGACTAAAGTTGTTGGCTCACCACGCTCTAGTTGTATACTTGTATTCTATAACTGAGATAACACAAGCACATATATTCTATGACTAATGTATGTGCATGTGAATTGTAGTCGTCTAAGACTTATATGCAATATCACACCATTTATATTTTACAACGACAACTATAATAGCAATATAATAAACTTGTATGGTCATTACTTTTTATGTTTATTTTAGTGGATATATCTGAGATTATTTGTTTGTAGTGTTAAAATATAGATTTAAGAGAAACTTGTGAATTTTATTGCGAAATAATAATAAAAATATTTGATGATTAGGAAATCCCACTGAGATGAGAATCATCAACATGTAGTATTCTTATATGCTGTCTCTATATGCTTTGTCTCGTCTTCACATGAAAAATTTTTTTTAAGTCACCAACAACTCCTCACCTCAACTAATTTATCCTATAGAATAGAGTTTTATATAATATTTCTTCTCTAATAAAAACATTTCAAACACGACACAACGAATTTGAATATATAACAATTATAATTACGTGTTGAAATAATATGGCACTTTACTTTAATCTTTAGATTTTTCTTTCAAATTAGGTCAACGAAACAAAATTGGTTTTGAAAAGATGGAGAAAAGTTGAGATTTTCTTATGTTTTTGTGAGTGCAAATTAGGTAATCTTTACCGGACAAAAAATCCAAAGAGAATGGAGACAACAAGAAGAACATCATCGGTCAAACAAATTCTTTTTTTTATGTGCTTATTGTTTTCCTATGTATTGGTCTCAAGTTATGATGATGTCAATACACACACAAAATAGTTTATTAATTATTTTACTGTTTGGATTTCTATACATTTTCTAAAGTTTCATCTAATTGGAAAAATGATGTAAACAAGAAACTACACATTTTTTTGTTGTTGAAAATTTACAACATTTCCAAAAATTACTGATAAATTTTTTTAACGAAATACAGAAATACTTTATATTATTATATGTTTGAACCTTTTAGAACATATAATTTTTAAATTAAACAATACAATTTATTCGATTAAACATTAATCACAATATTTTTGAATCATCTTCTAATATAACCATAAATTTACAAAACAAAAAAAAATATTTCAAAGTCAGTAAACAATTAACCAATATTTAAAAATAAATTAGTAAACCAAATTTAAATTATTCTAGTTAAAGATATGGTTATTACTTTTATATTATATATATATAATCTCACAAGAGATTTAACAAAATTGTGGATACAGGAAAACATTAACAAGAGATATATAAAAATGAATGATTTGATATTGAAATAGGTTGGAAATTCCCAAGATAATAAAAATGATTGTAGGTTGAAATTTTAAAATATATAAAATGCTAAAAAAAAATGAAGAACATTTAGTGGAGCAAGTACGAGCTCGAGCTGCACATCACTCCCTTTCAAAAAAATTTAATAACAACAACTCTCTCTTCTCTCTCTACTCCACTTTTCTCAAAATCAAACCCAAATTTCACAACTTTCAAAATCCTCTCTCTCTTTCTACATCTCTCTGTCTTTCTTACAAGAAGCTTGCGAGTTTGGGTCCAAAGTTGAAAGTTTCTCTCTATCAAACCCCTTCTCCTTCTACTACTTCTTCTTCCTCTTCACCACTTTTACTTTGTCACAGTTCCTCAAAAAGCTCACGCCAATTCCAACATCATATCACATGAGTACCGCCCATGATACCCAATGATTAATCCCTTTTCATGCGCGAATCCCACTTCATTCCTTCGTTTCTCGATAAAGCTATATGTCTTAGTCCAAACACCCTTTTCTTTTGTCCCCCCTGGATCTGTTCTTTAACCTTCAATAAAGATTCAAACTTTATTTGAAATTGTACTATTTCCTCTGTCAAAGTTTCGATTTTTATTTGTGGGGTTTTTGAACACCATGGTTACAGAAGCTTGGATTGTGAAAATGAGAAACCAAGTAAGTGCTAATCTCAAACACGCTCTTCTCCTTGAATCTTCAGCAACTAAGAAAACCCCTAAAAGCTCTTCTCTTCCTAAACAAACCATTGGAATCTTATCTTTCGAAGTAGCTAACGTTATGTCCAAAACCATTCACCTTCACCGTTCTCTCTCCGATACAGAGATCTCTAAGCTCAAGGCCGAGGTCTTTCGTTCTGAAGGAGTTAGGAATCTTGTGTCTTCAGATGAGAATCACCTTCTTGACCTCGCTGTCTCTGAGAAGCTTGATGATTTGAGCCGTGTAGCTAGCGTTGTGTCTAGGTTAGGTAAGAAATGTAACGAACCGGCTTTACAAGGATTTGAGCATGTTTATGAAGATATAGTGAATGGGGTGATTGATTTTAGGAAGTTAGGGTTCTTGGTTAAGGATATGGAGAGTATGGTTAAGAAGATGGAGAGGTTTGTGAATGCTACTTGTAGTTTGTATTGTGAGATGGAAGTGGTGAATGAGCTTGAACAAGCTGTAGTGAAGCTTCAACGAAGTCAGCAGCATCAAGAGAGTGTTAAAGCTTTTGAACAGAAGCTTATGTGGCAGAGACAGGATGTGAGGAGTCTTAGAGATGCTTCTTTGTGGAACCAAACTTATGATAAGGTTGTTGAGATGTTGGCTAGAACGGTTTGTACTATCTATGGTAGGATTGAAACTGTTTTTGGTGGTTTGGGTTTGGGTTTGAGAATGAAAAAGGATGTGACTTTGAAGAGAGATCGTAGCAAGAATGAAGCTAGTAAGGTTACTAACTCAAGATCTGTTGCGGGTTTTAAGGATTCGAGGAGAAGTGAAGCAGAGGAGTTTACACGTGCAGGGGATTTCAATTTCCCTTGTGGGACTAATCCTGGGAGGATGTTCATGGAATGTCTTGCTATGAATAGCTCCACTATTGGTGATGATGATGATGATAATGCTCGTATCAGGATTCCTCTGAACACAGCTCAGGTGATTCGGACTAGTAAGTTTGGTTTCAAAAGCAGGTTAACTCAACATGCTTCAGCTTCAACGATTGGAGGTTCTGCTTTATCTTTGCACTATGCCAATGTTGTGATTGTGGTTGAGAAGCTTCTCAAGTATCCTCACCTAATAGGCGAAGAAGCAAGAGATGATCTTTACCAAATGTTACCAACGAGTTTGAAAACAACGCTCAAGGCTAATCTCAGATCATACTTGAAGAACATTTCCATCTACGATGCTCCACTTGCTCATGATTGGAAAGAAACTATAGATGGGATACTTTCTTGGCTTGCACCTTTAGCTCACAACATGATCAGGTGGCAGAGTGAACGCAACTTCGAGCAGCATAATCAGATTGTGAAGCGAACGAACGTTCTTCTACTTCAGACGCTTTACTTTGCTGATAGAGAGAAGACTGAAGCTGCGATTTGTAAGCTTCTTGTAGGGTTAAACTACATTTGCCATTACGAACAGCAGCAAAACGCATTGCTGGATTGCGCGAGTAGTTTTGATTATGAAGATTGTTTCGAGTGGCAGAGCCAGTGCCGTGCAGCTTACTTGGACTAACAGTTTGGGAGTTTTTAGTGTTGTTTTATAGATACATTTGTTTATGATTCAACACAATGTGAATATCTAAATCTCTAAGTTTCGTTTGCATACATAAAAAATTATTGTGGAATTGAAATTAAGTTGTTGATTACTTTAATCTTTGAGATGGTTTAAATTATAGTTATAAAGAGTGTGTTGAAGAATCTGAGGTTTTATGAAGACATGTAATTAAAGCCAACCCAACAAGAGAGAAATATGTTAGGTGATGAAGGCATTTAATCAAGAGGGAGATTTGGTGGAGAAAAGTGCTGTGCATTGATGTTTTATTGAACCAAACCAAACCAAAGCTTCACATTTTTGTGGTTGAGATTTTTATTTTGTCAATGCTGAGAATTTCATTTATTATTCACAATCTTCTTACTAGTATAAGATAAGTACAAATTAAGAAATGTGTTAAATGTTGTTATTTTATCACGTAAATTGTCACTGAATTAGTTGTATTAGAAACACTTGATTAAGATTAGAGATGGTTTAATTGTATTGTTGAAATGAAATTAAAAGATCAAATTGAAAAAGAAACATGTTTCTCGCCACATATTATTAGACATTAATATGATAACTAGGTATTATCCAGTCGCCACATATTATTAGACATTAATATGATAACTAGGTATTATCCAGCGAAAAACGTGAGCTAAATTTCTTTTTCTATGAAAATTTGTAATAATTTTTTTTGCTATTATGTTATTTATAATGGTTTATGATTAAAAATTTGTTGCTTATCTTATAATTTTTGTATTTTAAAAATGTTTATTGAAAATCTGTCAATAAAACATTTGCATGTAATTAAATAAAATTATTTAAACCTTTGTGACATATTTGCTATAGTTGTGAAGTAAGTAAAAATATATAATTAACATATAGAAAAACTCTTATTTGTTAGTTTTTTAAGTACAAATTAGTTTTGATTCTAACAGAATTTTTTTTTACTTTTCTATAATTTATTTTATTTGATGTTTCCCCTATTTTTGTTATTTAATTAGAAATATTTATTTAATTAATTATTTAATCTTAATTAAGTTTTTCTAATGACAACTGAATGTAAATTTTTATACATTTTAAGGTTAGTTTTATATTTGTACTTCCCAATTAATATAATAGGATATGTGATTGTTATAATTGTGAGTTACCCACACTCTATTATTATAAATTATTATAATTGTGAGTTTCAAGGACAGGGACATATTGAGAAGATTTTAAAAATTGATTTGGTCACCTATGTTATCAAAGTGCATTTATTTTTTTTGGTCAACAGATTTAAGAGAACTCTAGAATTAAATGTGCTAGAGCTAGAGTAGTTTCAACATAGGTGACTTTCCGGGAATTGATTATCCGAACTGTGCGACTGAGAACAAAACACATGGTAGAAAAATATTTAGGTTTATCCTTAGGGGTGAACCCTTTTGTTCATCTCCTCTTTTTTCAACCAATCAGAATCTTCTATATAATATTTTATTTAAAAAATAAATCCAAATTAAATTGAAAAACGAAACAAATTAAGTAAACAAATTATGTATACTTTTAATTAAAGAAAGTTAAATATTGACTTGGTTTAGATTTTACAATTAAACAGGGTTATATATTGGTTTGAGTTTATAAATATGAATTACGGTTTATATTTTATAATTAAAATGAATTTATGTGTCGGTTTGGGTTAACAATAAGGTGATTAGGTTTAGATTTTACAATTAAAACAATTATATGTCAATTTAGGTTTACAAATGAGGTGGTTAGGGTTTAGATTTTACAATTATACTAAAATTATATGTCTATTTGGGTTTGCAAATGAGGTGGTCAGGGTTTAAATTTTACAATTAGAACAAAAATTATATACCGGTTTGTACAAATGATGTGGTTAGGGTTTAGAAATTATAGTTAAAATGAAATTATCTGTCGGTTTGGTTTTATAAAAGAATGGTTTGAATTTTTTATTTTACAATAATATATACCAATTTTTGTTTCCTTATTTTATAAGGAGGTGAATAAAGCGGGGTGAACCCAAATATTGTCCCACAGAGAAAAATCATTTGGTGATTTGTAGAGACGGTAAACAAGTATTTAAAGCATCCCAAACGTAACAAACCAAACGTCGGATATGAATGGGCTCACAGACCTAGTGAGAGTACGTGAGACCCATTAAAAAAGGTAGGGCCATAGAGCTGAAATGGACATGGACCCACTAAAAGGTAGCGGTCGTTACACATAGAACGGCACTATTAGCACTCCTCTGCATATTAAGAAGATTATTCTCATTTTCTCGGCAGACTAAAAATTGTTTCATAGTCAGATAATTGTTTCCAAAATTACACCAAAAAGGTAGATAATCTATATTTATAAAGTTGGTTTTTCTCTCTTCTCCTTCCTCCACTTTATCACTTCTTAATTTCAATTTTAACAAATTAATTCACATCATCAAAAGAACAAAATTCTAAAGTTAACACATCAATCAATTCACTTATTTTGGTAGTTTTTTTATTATTAAAAATAATAATTTACAATAATTTTTCATCAAATATAAACCAAAAACAAAATGAAAAAAATATAACCAAAAAAAATATCAAAGTAAAATATGAATTGTGATTACGTAAATATAAAATTAGATATTTTCTATCATAACATATAATTATGTAGCTTGTGTCATAGCATATGGTGATTTAACTCCGTATGATGGTGTCCAAACTCTTAATCGTCTTAGAGGTAATATCCCTGAAGACCAATTCAAATTTGTGGACTTGCCTGAAAGACCTCCTGTTTCTATTGATAAAGTTTGCAAAGACCAAAACCCTGGTAATTTTTTTTTTATATTGATATAAATTTTAAAACCAATATTTTCATCAATAAGATCATTAATGAGATTTTTCTTTTCTTTTGCCAGCAAAACTGGATCTACCACACAATTGTCTCTACAATACACATCATGAACATCCTCCGTAACATATAGTAATGGTAACTTCTGATCAGCAGTTTGTTACTTTGATCACGATGTTGAAGCGTATGGGGTATTTCGTTCATGTGGCCTGGTT
This sequence comes from Camelina sativa, assembly GCF_030686135.1. Classification (NCBI taxonomy): domain Eukaryota; kingdom Viridiplantae; phylum Streptophyta; class Magnoliopsida; order Brassicales; family Brassicaceae; genus Camelina; species Camelina sativa. Next base: position 13,977,838 of record NC_141894.1, on the reverse strand, counting down.
GGATGATGCTGCAACCGACCTTAAAGGTATCGGACATGTCAGATGGAATTGGCATCACATGGTAATGGGGACGAATTATACATTCAGCGTCTTGTATTAATGTTGATGTCCTCTACGCTGATGAATAAGAGTAAGAGAAATCATGATATAGAGACGTATGGTGTGAAAACAGTAGTACGTGATTTCATTAACACAACGGGATGCACTTTTATTGGGATCTTAATACCACTCCTTAATTATCATCTCGATTCCTCGTATGCTAATATCACAAAATCATTGCATGCTTATGATAATAAAAAAATATGTAGCTTGTGTCATAGCATATGGTGATTTAACTCTGTATGGTGGTGTCCAAGCTCTTAATCGTCTTAGAGGTAATATCCCTGACGACAAATTCAAATTTGTGGACTTGCCTAAAAGACCTCCTATTTGTATTGATAAAGTTTGCAAAGACCAAAAACCTGGTAATATAATTTTTATATTGATATCAATTTTTAAAACCAATATTTTCATCAATAAGATCATTACGGAGATTTTTCGTTTCTTTTGCCAGCAAAACTGGATCTACTGCACAATTGTCTCAAGCAGGATCTTCTCTACAACACACATCATGAACATCCTCCGTACCATATAGTAATGGTAACTTCTGATCAGTAGTTTGTTACTTTGTTCGCGATGTTGAAGCGTATGGGGTATTTCGCTCATGTGGCCTGCTTGGATGATGCTGCAACCGACCTTAAAGGTATCGAACATGTCAGATGGAATTGGCATTATATGGTAATGGGAACGACTTATACATTCAGCGTCTTGTATTAATGTTGTTGTCATCTACTCTGATGAATAAAGTAAGAGAAATCATAATAGCTGTAACTATAAATACATAATTAAATAACATTTGAGTTTAAAATACATGGAGCTCTTTAGAAACACAATACTTAATAATAAGACCACCTATGTCCTCACAGCTGGCAAATGATTTATTCTTCAATTCCTGCGCAGGGTTGGTAATGACTAAATTATCGAGAGGTTTATTTGGGTGTGGGTATATCTAACAGATCCAACGGCTGAGAACTGATCTTCACCCTTAAATAAAAAACCATTGTGACCCTATCGCTGCGTCTCACTGTTAGTTTAAGCGGAATTGATAGATGTAATGGAGTTGAGAGTTTGTGATGAACAAAGAGAAGAATGAGAGAAAAGTGAGATCCTATTAGAATGAATATTACAATGTAGGCTAGAGCCTTTAAATAGCAAAATAAACTAGGGCTACTTCCTTAATCGTAATACAACTTGGTGATGATAGAGACATAAAGAGGGAGATAGGGTCGAACCCAATGATGATAGCGACGTATCAAGGTTTCCTTAAGTGAAATCAGCATGTGATCTCTTCGAACCTTATCTTCTAACGGCTATATGATGCCTTTGAGATCCTTCTCTTGGGCTTCCTTAAGCTGCCAGGCCTCATCTCTTCCCATAAGGTATATCAAGACTCGGCCTTAGTGATTTACTTGTACGGACACATCCAAGACTGACCAGATCACAATCAATACTCCCCCTCAAGCTTAGCCGAATGAAATGGCTAAGCTTGGATCCCATGAAGCATCACCTTGTTAAAAACCTTAACATAGAAAACCACATGGGACAAAACTATGTTAAAGGAAAAAAAGTGTGATGTCCATGAGTTAGAGGAGCTGATCATGGACGTGTAAGGTCCACGAGTCCAAGCTTGCTGTGAATATGTTTGCATACCTTTAGACTAGCGGCCTTAGTAAAGATATCCGCCAATTGGTCTTCACTCCATGTGTAGCATGGAAGAGTTACCCCTTCTTCAATCTTCTCTCGCACTTTATGACAATCGACTTCTATGTGCTTGGTTATCTCGTGAAAAACTGGACTGGTAGCAATGTGAATTGCGGCTTCATTATCACAATGCATAGTGATAGGCTTCTTTGACTCAGTTCCAAGATCTTTGAGGAGTGCTTTCAGTCATGTTAGTTCATTGGTTAACTTCCTCATGGCCCGATACTCGGCTTCAGCGCTTGAACATGAGACTACCTTTTGCTTCTTAGACTTCCAAGTGACCAAGTTGCCTCCAACGAATGTACAATAACTAGTGGTTGACCTCCTGTCTGATGTATCACCCGCATAGTCAGCATCAAAATATCCTACTATCTCAGTGTTTGAGTTCCGGCCCATCGAAATGCCTTGACCCGGGCTGGTTTTGAGATAACTCAAGATCCGTTCCACCATGCTCTAATGATACTTGGTTGGAGCCTTCATGTGTTGACTTACTTGATTCACCACATAGCACAAGTCCGGTCTGGTGATGGTAAGATAGATTAATTTCCCAACAAGGCGCCGGTACCGAGTAACATCTTCATAGGGCCCATCCAAAGGATCAACTAGAGCATGTGTTGTCGTGGTCTTCTTCTTCTTCCCCTTTAGCTTGGCCTGATAGCCTTCTTCGAGTGGAGTCAGCACCGGTTTCACACCAAGTCTCGCTGAGGAGGTCTAAAGCATACTTTCGTTGAGAAAGAAACAAACCTTCCGAGGATCGGTAGATTTCAATTCCAAGAAAGTATTTCAACTCACCAAGGTCTTTAATATCGAATGTGGAGTGAAGGAAGGCCTTGGTGGTGCGGATGCCCTCTTGATCATCACCAGATATGATGAGGTCATCAACGTAGATGAGGACAACAACAAGACCACTGGTGGTGCGGCGTGTAAAGAGAGTATGATCGGCTTCCGAACGTTTGAATCCATGAGTTTTAACTGTTGAGCTCAGCTTGTGGTACCAGGCCTGAGGGTATTGCTTCAAACCATAAATGGCCTTGCGGAGACGGAGAACTTTGCCCGGTGTGACCATGTCTTCCAATCCTAGTGGAGGATGCATGTAGACTTCTTCCTCAAGCTCCCCCTGGAGAAAGGCGTTCTTGACATCCATATGCCAAAGATCCCAAGAAAGATTTGTGGCGATGGAGAGAACGACCCGGAGAGTGTAGCTTCGCGACCGGAGAAAAGGTATCCGTGTAGTCGGTTCCGTATGTTTGAGTAAAGCCACAGGTCACAAGACGAGCCTTGTAACGCTCAATCTCACCAGTGCTTAGATACTTAATGGTAAACACCCATTTGGAGCTGACTGCCTTCTTCCCTTGCGGTAAATCTCACCAGTTCTACTTCTTTCTTTTGAAGGTGTTGTAAATCTTCTTACTACATACCTAGCACCAATATGTACTGCCTACTTACCTCTCATTTGTAGACTCTTTTGAATTATTATTTTACACGTACGGTTTGCTTGACAAAAATTACTCAGGTTGATCAAGAAGTAGATAATATGACATTAAAACAAATAAACTACTCAATCTAAATAAAGCATACAAATTTAAAGGTATCCTTAATTTCTTCGTTTTGGCTCTTGATTTTTACATTACCAACTTAGTCATATGTTGGGTTTTTTTTTTTTCTTTTTTTTTTTTTGATGAAAGGCAAGTAGAGTCATGAAAATACACTACTCTGCTTGGATGTTAGAGTTGTCAATCTTCACAAGTAATACTTCCACAAAGTCTTCAAGCCTATATGAAAATATGGAATCATGAGCAAGTGTACAAGTCAAAGCTGGTAAAGTACGGTTCGAAACGATGGGAAATCAACTAAATTAATCAATGGCCATAGAAGCCTACTTCAGAGGTTCAGCCAGTAAATGACCACATGCAAGTCTCGATTCTTTCTGGAATCTTAATTGTTCTCTAAAAAGTGGTACAAAGGAGGCTTTTTCAGGAAGCGAAAAAGATATTTGATTGAAGGATTTGTATTTAAGCTTAGAATTTTGTTTGACTGATAAGACTTTGAACCTTCTTCTTGTGTTCTCCAAATTCATACCTTCTAACAAGGTACGACTTCTGACTTAGAATCTATAAATGAGTTTGAATGGCTAATTATTCAGTCATGTAATCAGGTCTTCCAAGAGAGATTGCACATGTTAAGAGTTTTGTTCAATTTTGTTGTTTTTTTCCTAGATTCAGTCTAAATTTGTAAATTTTGGAATGCAATTAAGATACAATAATTTTTTTGGTGCATAGCACCGGGTGTAAATGTAGGAATGTTATAAATCTACAGCCGCCACCTCATCGAGAGAGAAATTAAGATCACTCTAATTTTCTCCTTGTTCATCATCTCTGTCTGAATGATGGCTTAAGATTTTTCCGGTAAGAACTTTATATCTTTTGCTCAAAAATTATTTGTTCAATATCTGATCGATCTGTTATACTAAAAGAAACTAGCAGATCTCTAATCAGTTACGTACGTTTCATGTGTTGTTTTCTTGGTGAAACCCTGGCAGATGCAAACCCAAGCGTGTTCTGGGACGTGGAGGATTACCCACTCCCTGCTGATAGCGATTTGCGTTGGTTTCGGCAGCTTTTCAAAGAACGTCTCAAAAAAATGGGTATGCGTCGTGGTGATGTGTCAATTAGAGCTTACGGTGAGGAGGACAAAACGGAAGAAGTGATCACCTACGTACACAAAGGTGATAAATATCAGAGACTTTCTCTCATGTTTGTCAAAATTGCATTGTAGGCATGTAGAAATCGCGACGCCTCTTATTATAATCCGATTGTTTTGATGGTAATCGCCAACGACAACGACATCCCTTATGAAGACACTCCCGATGAAGACACTGTGTATTATCATATTCTTGACAGCTTGTCTGGTTATTTATGAAGTTAACTGTTTTCTTAGTATTGGCTCAAAAACATCGGCCACTTCCTATCGTACATGAAGCATGGTTTTGGGATAGGCTATTACAGGGAGAATAACCTATGGCCCGCAAAGATTTATGCAAGCTAAAAAATATTTCCCTATTCCTCGCCGCATTCTCCCATGATGAAATATTTCCGTAAACATAACAGAGTGGATTGCGCACCGCCATGATGAAACACAAGCACAAGAGTGATTCTGGTTTTTCGAAATCAAACCCTTCACGCCACATATATTTTTGAGGTATCAAATTTGTAATATTTCAAGATTTATTTATCTTTTCGTTTTGCATATACTGTTTGGGGTATTAATTTCAATATCATTTTGATTTATAAATTGTGAATTTTCCAATTTTGTAGTATTGATCATGTTGTAATACATTATACATGGTTTGGTGGGAAACATTTTCGGCTGAAGAACATATGAATTACTTCAATGGAGCAATCGTGATGAACTCAAGGTAACTGTCATTTAATTTTCCTTTGGTTTACTTATCCATGATCACATATTTGATCAAGTGGTCTATTATTGATTGTTTAAGTCAGACTCTCAGACGTTAGTCAAGGCTTTGAATTTGAAGCTCCACTCTAAGGACTTTCACGGTATTCTCCATGATATCTTAGATCTATCAAATCGTTTCTCTACCTGAAATTTTTGATTTATCTCTAGAACCCAGAATCATATCGCAGATGAACTAGCAAAGAATGCTCTTACTCTGTCTCTTTCTTGTATGTGAACCGTCGGTTTGACTAATACAAGTCTTCTAGTTGCCCAAAAAAAAAAAGTTTTTGAAGAAATCAGTCCATTTGCACATATCATACCTTTTGCCTTGAATACACCACTTTCCCATTCCCACGACTTATAATCACATTTACTTGAATACACCACTTTCCCATTCCCACGACTTATAATCACATTTATAAGTTCCTTTAAGAAGCATATGAATTTATTTCTTCCTTTGTTTTATACATCTCTTTTGTAGATTACTCGATCTACACTTATAAATTTCAAATCTCTTTATTCTATTCTCTGTTGCAAACAGATACATCTCTTTCTCTTTTGTATATCTCATTATCTTTACTTTTATATATTTGTTTTTTTTTGGGCATCAACAAAGTTAGACATAAGAACTTTGGAGAAAGTTACATGAGAAGAAACAACAAAACAGAAGAATTGTGCATAAGATCTACTTCTCAAACATATTTTTATCAAACCGTTGAATCTGGTTCGAAGTATGAAATATCTAGACCATCCACCATGTTTCCGATCACAGACACAATTGTTTCTTTTCTTACTTATTACGAATAGTGTCAAATATTTGTGTTGTACTTATCATCCTAGTATGATAAGGTTTAGGTTCCGATATATTAGCACATTGAGCTTATCATGTATTGAGTCCTCATGTATAAATACCACATTATAGTTAATCAATAAAGCAAGTCAGTTTGATATCTAATTCTACATGGTATCAGAGCTGAATTTTTAACAAAATCTTTTCCTTGTTCTAAAAGTGTCGATAGTTTCAACTTCTCTTGTGTGCCAAGAAAACGATGTCTACCACCGGAGAACATCAGTCTAGTTTGTCTGGAGCTCTTGTGTCAACGTCGTCATCAACGACGGTGTCACCATACACTCTGTCCAGTTCTGACAACCGGGATACGGTGACGTCCTATGTTCTGTTGAACAGAGAAGAATACAATGAGTGGTCTGAAGAGATATTGAATGCTCTCCAAGCCAAGCGAAAAACTGGTTTCATTGATGGGTCTATCACGAAACCTGCAAAAGATGATCCCAACTTCGACAATTGGAAGACGGTGAATTCAATGACTGTAGGTTGGATTCCAGCCTTGATCGAGCCCAAGGTGAAATCAACTGTTACGTTTATCTCCGATGCTAATCTTTTGTGGGATGAACTGCGACAACGTTTTTCAGTCAGTAACAACGTTCATGTTCATCAAATCAAGGCTCAGCTTGCCTCATGCCGTCAAGAGGGACAGGCGGTGATCGACTATTATGGCAAGCTGTGTAACCTTTGGGATGAGCTGAAAAATTATCAAGCAAGTGCAGTATGTCCTCATGGTTCACTCATGTCTGCACTAGTCAAATTTGTCATGGGACTCGATGACTCACGTTTTGGTGGGATTTGTACAAGTCTGATTAATATGGATCCACTCTCGTCTCTCGTGTTGCCTACTCCAAAAAAATACGCGAAGAACAGAGACTTGCTTCGTCACGACATCAGGAACAACGGCAGGAGGCTGTGGGTTTTGTCGCACGTCGCGAGTTGGTTTCTCCATCCATGGCCGCTGAGAATCAACCTGTGAATCGTGTGGAGTCCTCTATTGTCAGGTCTCATCCTGTGCTGTGCTCACACTGTGGTCGTACGGTCTATGAAAAGAAGGACTGTTGGTCTCTAGTTGGTTTCCCTGACTGGTGGACGGATCGTAATGGTGTTGGTCGCGGCTCTGGTGGTCGTGGTCGCGGTGGTCGAGGCGCTGGACGTGGCAGAGGAAAGATAGCTACGGCTCATGCAACAAGTTCCAATCCTTCAGCGCTTCCAGAATTCACACCAGACCAGCTTCATGCCCTGTCTCAACTACTTCAAGAAAGAACCTCTACTAATAGTTCTGATAAATTATCTGGTAAGCCAAAGTTTGGCGATGTTATCCTTGATACAAGGGCTTCCCATCATATGACTGGGAACCTTACTCTTTTGACTAACGTTGGTCCTATTTCACCTTGTTCGGTGGGTTTTGCGGATGGTAGCAAAACAATTGCCTTGAGTATGGGAGAATTTCCTCTTTCGGAGAAAATTTCTTTGACTAATGTTCTCTATGTCCCAACCTTAAACTGCACTTTGATCTCTGTCTCTAAAATTGTGAAGCAAACTAAGTGCATGGCCACCTTTACCAGATACTATTTGTGTTTTGTAGGACCGTTTTTCGAGGATTTTGATTGGAAGAGGTGAAGAGCGTGATGGGGTTTACTATCTGACGGATGTTGCAACTGCAAAGATTCACACAGTTAATGTCTCTTCTGATCAAGCTTTGTGGCATCAACGGTTGGGTCATCCAAGTTCTTCGGTGCTTTTGGTTTTGCCTATGGTTTCTGTTTCTGGTTCTTCTAATAGCTCTTTGTCGTGTGTTTTCGAGCTAAGAAAACTAGAGAAATTTTTCCTGATAGTATCAATAAAGCTTCAGATTGTTTTTCTTTTATTCATTGTGATGTGTAGGGACCGTATTGTGTTCCTTCTTCCTGCAATGAAATTTATTTCTTGTTCATTGTTGACAATTCTCAAGATCAGTATGGACATATCTATTGCTTGAGAAATCGAAAGTGCGTACTGTTCTTACTAATTTTCTAGCTTACACCAAAAAACATTTTGGCAAGACAGTCAAGACAGTTCGTAGTTACAATGGGACATAATTTATGTGTCTTTCCTCCTATTTCCGGCAGCAAGGCATTGTTCATCAAACCTCTTGTGTTGGTACTCCGCAGCAAAATGGACGTGTTGAGCGGAAACACCAACACATCCTTAATGTCGCCCACGCGTTGTTATTCCAGGCATCTTACCGATTAAGTTTTGGGGAGAGGCTGTTATGACCGCTGCATATTTAATTAATCGCACTCCCACGCCTCTTCATAACAATCGTCTTTGCGTGTTTGTTGGTTATCCTTTTGGCAAAAAAGGTTGGAAGGTTTTTGATATGGAGGAAAACAAGTTTATGAATTCACGTGATGTGATTTTTCGAGAGGATGTGTTTTCCTTTGCGGAGAAAATTACAGAGGTATCTTTTTCTCCGGCTCTTTCCGCTCCTCTCGTGACTGATTCTGATTGGTGTCTCCCTATGGCTGTACCAGACAGGGGGAGTATTGTGACTCCTACTCCTGTTGCATGTGAAGATCATAATAACTCCTCTGTTTTACCATCGAGTGCGCCGGTTGCTTCTTCACCAAGCAAGCCGGTTGTGGAATCTGTCGTTCCTTATGTATCACCTGGTGCTTGGGTTCCAACTCCGGCAGTTCCGGAGTCGTCCATTCCAGGTTCTTGTGTTGTCCCCACACCGATGGTTCCGGTTTCCGCACCGTCGCCTGCAGTAGTTCAGCCACCGCCTCGCCCTGGCAAGCGTCAAGTTCGACAGTCAGTTCGTCTCAATGATTATGTGTTGTATAACACTACTGCCGATCTCGACACCCATCACGCTCTTTCGTCCTCTGTTTCTCAGTCCTCGTATTCGGTCCAAGGTAATCCTTTGTCCCCTCTGACGGATTATATACCAGATGCTTCCTTTTCCACAGGCCATCATGCTTATTTGGCTGCCATATCCACCGCTCCTGAACCTCGAAATTTCAAAGAAGTGGTACGTATTAAAGTGTGGAACGATGCAATGACTACAGAGGTGGATGCTCTTGAATTCAAGAAGACATGGGATGTCACGGATCTTCCACCTGGTAAGGTTGCGATTGACTCCCAATGGGTGTACAAGACTAAGTATTGGGCTGATGGTTCTCTCGAACGTTACAAGGCCTGTCTCGTTGTATGCGGGAATAAACAGGTTGAAGGTGAAGACTATCATGAAACATTTGTCCCTGTTGTGAAAATGACCACAATACAGACCCTCCTTCGGCTTGTTGATGTGAATAATTGGGAGGTGTTTCAGATGGACGTTAATAACACATTTCTTCATGGTGATATTGAGGAGGAGGTTCATATGAAATTACCACCGGGTTTCCGACACTCTCATCCTGGCAAGGTTTGTCGTCTGAAGAAGTCGTTGTATGGGCAGAAACAGGCTCCTCTGTGTTGGTTCAAGAAACTTTCTGATGCGTTGCTTCGTTTTGGTTTCAAGCAAGCGTATGATGATTATTCTCTTTTCTCCTATACTCGTGGGAACATTGAAATCTGGGTGTTGATCTATGTTGATGATTTTGTTATTTGTGGCAATGATGGTTATATGGTGCAAAAATTTAAAGACTACTTAGGGAAATGTTTCTCTATGAAGGATTTGGGGAGATTGAAATATTTTCTCGGCATCGAGGTGTCTCGCGGGTTAGAAGGTATTTTCTTGTCTCAACGTAAGTATATTTTGGATAATGTTGTTGATATTGGCAGTCTTGCTTCTCGTCAAGTCGTCACTCCACTCGAGCAGAATCACCATTTGGCCGATGATGATGGTCTGTTGTTAACTGATCCAACTCCTTATCATCGTTTGGTTGGACGGTTGTTGTATCTTTTTCATACGCGGCCTGAGTTGAGATACTCAGTCCATGTTCTGTCTCAGTTTATGCAACATCCACGGGAGGCTCATTGGAGTGCAGCTTTGCATGTGGTGCAGTTTTTAAAAGGTTCGCCGGGACAAGGGATCCTTCTTAAAGCGGACTCTGATTTGTCTCTTACAGTGTATTGCGACTCGGACTGGTCGTCTTGTCCCATCACTTGTCGGTCCATTAGTGCGTTTCTTGTGCTTCTTGGTGGTTGCCCAATTGCTTGGAAAACCAAGAAACAAAAGTCTGTCTCTCATTCTTTCGCTGAAGCAGAGTATCATGCCATGTCCGTCGCACTTCGTGAGATACAATGGCTTTGTAAGTTGTTAAAAGAGTTAGGTATCGAACAGTCTCAGCCTGCTCGTTTGTTTTGTGACAATAAGGCTACTCTCCATGTCGCACAAAATCCTGTGTTCCATGATCGCACAAAACATATCGAAAATGACTGTGATGTTGTCCTTGATGCGATCCGTGATGGTGTTCTTGTTACACAGCATGTTGTGTCCCGCGAACAGCTTGCTGACATATTAACGAAAGCTCTTGATCGTCTACAGTTTCTCTACATTATGTCCAGGTTGGGTGTTCAAGATCCTCACTCTCCAACATGAGAGGAAGTATTACGGATAGTATCAAATATTTGTGTTGTACTTATCGTCCTAGTATGATAAGGTTTAGGTTCTGATATATTAGCACATTGAACTTATCATGTATTGAGTCCCTCGTGTATAAATATCACATTATGGTTAATCAATAAAGCAAGTCAGTTTGATATCTAATTCTACATGACTCCAAGATTCGTGGGTAGTATTAACATGGGAGAACTGAAGAAGTCCAAAACTGAAGTTTTCGGAAGAAAACAAAAAACTTTACCGGGAAAGCTTAGATAATGCCAAGACACTTGGTGACTATTGACTATTATCGAAAAGAAGAATTGAGAGTGAGATTGGTTAACAATTTTACTTTTACACGTGTATTTATTCTCCTCATCCACGGATCCACCTTAATTATATTAGCTGTCTTTTTTTTTTATAAACAACTAAATATTTTTAATCCCGTGCATACGCACAGATTTTAAAATGTTGAAATCATTATAATATATTCTAAATTTATGTGTTTATGAATCTTAAAATATCTACATTATGAATCCTAAAAACGGCTAAACCGACTGAGCAACACAAACTTCTTGTTGAATGAGAGAAGAAACAAAAAGTGGATTAATAATAATTTTTTCTTTGCAACATGATGAATACATCTCCAAGAACAATGATCATCAATTCAATCTAGAGAAGCAAACAGTACAAAAAGCATATCATCAATAACCAACTTCATAATATCTCAGAAAAAGCTCTTAAAAGATCATTTGTACCTTAGTTATAAAAAGAAGAAGACAACACCAAATCAAAACGAAAGAATAAGAAAACCCTAGATATATATAGGATCATAGAACAAATCTCTTAAGCACGCTCCCCACGAATCCTTCTTGCGAGCTGAATGTCTTTAGGCATAATCGTAACCCTCTTGGCGTGAATGGCACAAAGGTTAGTGTCTTCAAACAAACCCACCAAATACGCCTCCGCCGCTTCTTGAAGTGCTAACACAGCATGGCTCTGGAATCTCAGATCCGTCTACATACAACCCAATTAAACAACTTCTATTAGGATCAAGATTCATCAACTTAAGGAATCACGAATACATAATTCTAGGGTTTTTGATCTATATATACCTTGAAATCTTGGGCGATTTCACGAACAAGACGCTGAAAGGGAAGCTTACGGATCAACAGCTCTGTGCTCTTCTGGTACTTACGAATCTCACTGTTGATTGATTTCCACAAACACACACAAAACCATCGATTTTAGAACATTGAAAACAACGATTGCGATTTGAGATAAAGAGAAGAAGAAATCGTGAAATTTACTTACCGAAGAGCGACGGTTCCAGGACGGTAACGGTGAGGCTTCTTGACACCTCCGCTTGTCGGCGCAGATTTCCTCGCCGCCTAAATTAAGGTTACACAATCAGTTACAGCCAAATTCGAAACCCTAGATATTCAAATTTTACAAATACCAAAACTAAAAGAAACGAACCTTGGTGGCGAGCTGCTTCCTCGGAGCTTTTCCTCCATGTGATTTTCTCGCGGTTTGCTTCGTACGAGCCATGATCAAGAAAAAGATCTGAGAACGATTTGAATTCAGAGAGAGAGAGAGAGAGAGAGGAATCGCAAGAGGAGTCTCTGAATTGTGTGTTTTGAACTTTGGTGGAGATGAAATATTTATATAGTGAGAGAGGGAAAGGTGAAATTAGGTCGGTTAATTTTGGGAGATTAATGAAGGACGGACTAGTTTGATGATAGACAATGTTCGACGGTCCAGATTTTATTAAGGATTACGTGGCGATCCTCGACATCGATTCTTATTGGTCCATTTTTTTGTTGTTAATCTTACTGTTTTTGTTGTTGGATTCATATGTTATAAACCTACTGCCGCCGCCTCATCCAGAGAAAAAAACCACTCTAATATTCTCCCTGTCTGAACGATGGCTCAAGATTTTTCCGGTAAGAACTCTATATCTTTTGCTCAAAAATTATTTGTTTAATATCCGATCGATCTGTTATGCTAAAGGAAACAAGCGGATCTCTAATCAGTTATGCGTTGTTTTATTTGTGAAACCCTCGCAGATGCAAACACAAGCGTGTTCTGGGACGTGGAAGATTACCCACTCCCTGCTAATCGCGATTTGCGTTGGTTTCGTCAGCTTCTCAAAGAACGTCTCACGAAAATGGGTATGCGTCGTGGTGATGTGTCAATTAGGGCTTATGGTGAGGAGGAGAAAACGGATGAAGTGGTGCGTCGTTATACAATGCAGGGATCACCTACGTACACAAAAGTGATAAATATTTGAGACTTTCTCTCATGTTTGCCGACATTGGTTTGTGGGCATGTAGAAATCGCGACGCCTCTTATTATAATCCAATTGTTTTGATGGTAATCGCCAACGACAACGACATCCCCGATGAAGACACTCCCGATGAAGACACTTTGTATTATTTATATTCTTGAAAGCTTGTCTGTTGTTATGGACTTCACTGTTTTCTTAGTATCGGCTCGAAAACATCGTACATGAAGCATGGTTTTGGGATAGGCTACTAGAGGGAGAACCGCCTATGCCCCAGAAGGATTTACGCAAGCTAATTGCCTGAGTGCTCCCCGGCGCCAACTAATAAATTTGAGCTCCATCTTTTGGGGCGATGGCATCAGTAAAATCTCAGCAGGATATTTCTCAACCAGTTTGATAGGCTTAGAGAATGGTTTAATATTCGGACTATCGCGAGATGGCTTAGAGAATGGATACTGTACCATCAGGAGATGGACTTGCTTCAAACATGTCCAAGTATTTCTGCACTGCACATATACGCGATAATTAAGATGTATTTCAAAATCTGACATAGACAACAAACTCAAGATAATAAAAGCACTGTTTCTAGTAAGAAAACAAGGAGATATCACTCCTTACCTCTCAGGACACGGAGGCGATGAGCAGGTTCATCATCTCCATAGAACCAGATTCTGGCATTGCTTAGATATTCCCATAAATTTCTCGAATTTCAGCTTAGGGATATCTTTTGGATCACCACTGTCAACACCATATTTGTTTTCTCGGGCTAAGGCCTAATTATAAAAAGGATTTAACTTAAGTCATTTCATCAAAACCACTATACCGAGAAAATTTGATATCAGATTATCTAACAACGTTTTTGGCACTAAGTGTCCAAGCAACATGTTTAAGAAAGATAGTTTAATAATTCAAATGGCTACATGATTTCGTTTATTAATAAGGTCAAAACCAACATTTTAGTAAACTACAGCTTCAGAGTCTCAGGAGGGTCTAAATGGTGACACTAATTTGAGGAATTATCGAGAAAAAGTTGAGGAATTTTTTCTTTGGTCACATCATTTACACCCATGAATATTTGATGACTTTTTGTCACATCATTTGGATACAAAATATTTTAATATTAATAATGATTTTATCATTATTATGTTTTTAATAAATTATATGAATACTTATATATTAGAAATCACAATTTCATAATTTTTATTAGTTTCCATAATAATTATATAATAAATTAGTTAAGAAAAAATTAATGACAAATTAGTTAACTTTTATTCAGATAGGTTCATAACTAAAATTACCAAATGATTTTTTGTGTAAACTTATTTATAAAATTAACCTAGTAAACAAAGTTATATTTTTAAACTAAATAATTAAAGAGAAATACCCTATAATAGCACTCTTTTAAGTTTTTCTTCCAACATTAGCACACATGTTCAAATTTTCCAAAACTAGCATTTATATAGTGAGATTATTATTTAATTTAAATAACAAAATTCATTTTTTTTCTAAAATTAAACTCACGAATTTTGGATTTCAAAGTTCCGACGAAGCTTGCGGTGAAGATTCTGAACTGAGATATTCATTTTAGATCTCAGATCTTTTCAATTAATTGCCAAATCGATCGATTGATTCCAATACAATAAAATCCACATCAAAAGCATCTTTATTCACCGGATTTTGATCAAAGATCAGAGTTTAATTAAGCTAAACGGTGCTTCCGTCGTCGACGATAGTGAGTGTGGCGGAGGAGAGTCTTCCGGCTAAAATTACAGCGGATGATTGGGGGAAAGTATCGGTGGTTCTGTTTGATATGTATGGTGTCCTTTGTAACAGTGAGAAGTTTTTTAGACGTGTTGTCGTTGATGTTTTTGCTGAGATGGGTCATTGTGGATGATTTCATTCCTCTTACGGGAAAGGTAAAAAAGCTTTGGCAAATCAATTTATGAATCTGTTTTCATGTTAATGTGTGTTTAGATTGATTTCATTGATTTCTTGGGTTGGGCAATGCAGAACTGAAACCATGTTTTTAGGAGGTGTTGCTTCAGTCAAAGGAGTAGAAGGATTTGATACAGATGTAACTACAAATATATTCTTTTAGATATATCTTGATAAGGTGATGTTTATGCTATATAATTAGAACACTTAGGAGGGAAATTTTCTTTACATTAGAAACTTGCTGATGTTCTTGAGATTGATTGATACTTGATCTTTGTTGTGTTTTTGATTTGTGTAATGTCTTGAGATAGAGGGGAAGAAAAGAGAGCAGAGAGTTGCTGATGAAGATGATGATGAAGTTTGAGTACAGGTCATTATGGAAAGCCTTCCTAAAATTCGAGAATGTCTTTCTAAAATTCAAGAATGTCTTCCTAAAAACTATGAAATTCTTCCTAAATTTTTAAAAATATGTTTTTAAATATCTTCATATGTGTTTTACCTTATTGTATCACATATTACTCCATTAGTGATATAATAAATGTAGCAAATATGAATATCCAGCATGATATTATAGGAAGACCTTCCTAAACGTCAATGACTCCTTCCTAAATTTCAAGTAGTTCTTCCTAAATTATACTTAGGCTACATATCTTATGATTTGCCTAAATGTAAGACAATGTAATTTAACATAATCCCTAAGCTAATGTGTTCAAAACATGGTTGGTGTGAATTCACGTTTATGAATATTATGTAATCTTTCTTGAATGTCTTGAATCTAAAAAATGTGTTTAAAATCTTTTCATTTTTATGTTTGCCTCAATGTATCACAGATTTTCTCATCAATGTGGGGTAATGATTTGTTTTTGTGTACGTCGTGAATACTACGATAGAAGCCTAGGTGTAGGCTGTAGGAGTACTATACATTATTTTCATGAAGACCTTCCTGAATCGTAAAGAGTCATTCCTGAATATCATACATTGTATTGCTGCAACAACTGTTGCAGATCCTCCTGATGAACCTCCCAATATGACGCACACAGTTTTAGCAAATGTTCATAAAAATTTACAAGCAAATGAAATCTGCCAATGATAAGAGTATATACATATTCCTAATCATGAACCGAGTTTATCAATCCATCTCAACCAAGTTTCTTCGGTGGTGAATCGGATCTGTAGCATTGAGAATGAGATAAGCCATAATCTTCTTCAATTGAATCATCATGCTATTCTCTGCTCTCACCACCACCACCCCTTCCGTCAGCCTTTCACTGGACCTACGCCGTCTATCCCACATGTTTCTCCTTACTCTCATCGATTCCAGTGTTCATCGTCGCGAGATCCATCGCTACTTCGACTCTACCTGGAAATAGAGACTCGCAATAATATTCTTATTGGAGACTCAGCAGATTGATTCGGCGTGGAGGTGAAACGCCGGAGTTGATATGTGGATGATTCCGGCGGAGATGAAGCGTATGAAGAGAAAGGAGAAGCTATTTTGTGAAGAAAAAATATTTGATTTTGTATATATAATTTTGTGCTAATTTTGGAACATTTAAGAATATGTGCTAGTTTTGGACTAAAAACTTAAATGAGTGCTATTTTTGAGAATCTCCCATATTAAAAAGAATTATTCTTTTTTAAAAAAGAATATGTTCAAAAAAATTCAAAACTCTTGTCAACGTAAGTATGCCCATTATATTTTATATGATTTGGCTAATGGACTGGCCTATTGGGACCAATGTTAACAAAAAAAATTATATGATAAAAAAGTTTTATATTTGGCTAATGGGCTAGTCATCTCCAACATAGGTGATTCAAAAAATTTCTTAATATTAAAAGAAATATATAAAAAATCAGAAGAAATAGTTTAAAAAGTATCTTAAATTAGATGTTTTAGAATTTTTTGTGCATGTATTAGAAACATTGCTTACGGCCCTGTTCAGAAGGCTGTCGCGGCGACTCTTAGTAGCGACTGGTTTCCAATGACAAGAGTTTTGAATTTTTCTTTTTTTTAGTTGGGTTGTGTCGTTAATGGCAGAAGAATATGGAATAGTACAGACCTATAAATTTCTGGTAATAGTAATTTGATTTTGGTTTACAGATCTGAAAGAAAAGAAAAAAAACAGCGACAGTCGCTGCTTCAAATTAAAGGGATGAGTTATGTAGCTGTTTAATCCAGCGACTCCAAATTTTTAAAATTCTGATCGCTGCAACAGAGATTTTGAGGGATGGAAAAGAGATGAACAAGAGATAAAGGAGATCTGTAGGTAAAAGTTTTGATTGCCGGCTGCTGTCGCAGTGACTGCCTCCCAAACAGGGCTTATATGTTTTCATTTTTATAGATTAACTTTATTTTACTATTAAAATATTAATTATTTAAGTTTTAGAAAATTCAGTTTAGCTTTTTACCGTTGAGGATGTTTTTATGCTTGATAAATCTTGAAATATCTACCTTTTTATGAATTATAGTTTATTTGCCAAATTACAATGTTAAAATTCAATAAAATTATTAAATATATAAGAATTTAAATAAATTATTTTCATTTGTTTAGTTCATTAATATTGTTGACAAAAATTTTGTTTGATTAAGTTTATACCTACCTAAAAGAGACACGATTAACACATGTCTCGATTCCTTTTGGTATTTTGTTCGAATTCGAAGGAATGAATTCATTTACACCGAACATGTTTCTATTTGTGAGTGTGTGTATATATAAGTTGATGGTGAGATGATATTCATATTCCGGAATCTTGAAAGACTTTTCCACGCTTTGCAAATCATTTGAATCACTTGGTCAGCTATTTTGACTAGGGACGACAACATTAGTCTTCATCTTGTAGCTCAAGTAGCTCAAGCCATTATCATTTCTCCTTCATGATAGAAATTTTTTGTTTGGTCAAATAATACTAGCCTATTAGATATTCGTCTAGATACATAATCATTATTATAAAAAAACAGTCACTTATTATTTATGAAAAAATAACTAACAACAATATCTTACTAACACAAAGTTTCTAAGGTCCGATACTTCATATATAAAACAAAACAACAAGTTATAACAATTAACTTTGTATGAGTATACTAATAACTTGTTAATGTTGCCACATAAGTTTAACACATAATATAAGTAGATTAACACATTAGCACATAAGTTTAACACATAATGTAAGTAGATTAACACATTAACATTTCTTACTTCTTTATTTCTGAAAATTGTTTTATTCGAAATAATTTAGTAGACGGTCGGATAATAAAATTTTATATAATAAGATAAGGTTTTTCTCAACTTCTGCTTAGAACATATCTGGCTTATTATATAACTGACACATGTCATCTCTTATTCTTAAAAGCCATTGTTTAAAGGTTTTCAAATTGTTTGAATCAATTTTTTTTTTTTAAAAGGGGTTTAGATCTTCACTAGCAATTAGAATCATATGAACCATTATTATGATCACGTTATTTGTATTATTTATTACAATCTTTAAGGTAATTAAAGAATTTCATTGAAGTATATCCTTCATTTTCATCTTTATGTTTACTACCTAATTATAACGCAATGAAAATAATATTAAAAACCTATGATTTCATGGTCATTAACATTTCATTCCAATCCCTGATTACTCTCCCTCAACCATTGCATTAAGTTTTCTTTTTAAATAACAACCTTTGACAACACTTACCTTCTCTCTCTCACACCATGGGTAAACCTAAAACAATACTCTACCCTTGATTCAACCTCCAACGAAACACACAACACTGGTATCAATAGGATTGTTGTTCGGGTCATCCATATTTGGGAAGTTTGAGACTCTCGAAGAACAATATCTAACTTATTGTTCCTGATGAAAATGTCTCCTTCCCGATGAAAATGTATATTATCTCTGTTATTGTTCCTCTTGACCCCTGATTTACCTCCGTTTTAACACATTCATTTCGCCTTTGTTTCAGGATTGTGTTATACAAGCTTCAGTCCTTCATAATCGTGTGCCTATGTTTCAAGATCAGTTGGTTAAAGGCCAGTTGTACAGCATCAATTATTTCGATGTTGTTGCATCCTCCAACCGTTATCGTCGCACCAACCACAAGTGGAGAATTGTTTTCACGGAGAAAATGTCTTTGGGGACTATTAAAAAAAAGACAATGCTCTATTGGTTTTGATTATTTTAGGTTCTCTACTTTTTTAGACTTGCTTGATATGGTAGACAAGGGTGAGGAGCTTCCAGGTAACAACCTATTTTGCACTAATCGTATTTCTGGTCTCCTAGCTTCCACTTTGTTATTCAGTATATGATTTATATCTACATTTACCCACTCACCAGATGTTGTTGGCCAAATATCCTCGTCTCAAACATTTGAAAACAAAGATCAGAACCACCCTTCGAAGACAACTTTCAATTTAATACTGACTTGCATTTAAGAAAGGTATTGGATTTGTTTTTTTTTTTTTTTTCAGATTCGTTCTATTCTTTGTAAGTCTGTAAATGTGCAACATTTCAGGTGTTTGTTGTAGTTGTGACAACGTATATATATCTCTTTGGAGAGAACTTGCGGTCGATGCCCATGCCAAACTTTTAACCCTAAAAGATGAAACATTTGTTGTCTTTGCAACCCATGTAAACCCATGGAAAGTTGGGCTTAAGTGTTTTGTTTTTAATATCCTACTTTCTATTAAATATTAATTGGTTAACGTTTTATTGTTCTACAACCTAAGACCAATTTATATGGGCCTATGAATGAATATAATGCTAACAATGGGCCATATGTATTCTTGACAATTTCAAAATTAGAGCATGGTTAATACTGCTTAAGATTTGATGTTCTTCATCGTCAATTCAATAAACCGTGGAAAGCTAAATATTGTTTTAGTAACGTCCCATTATCGCCTTTAAATCCCAATAAATTAGCTCACATTTATATCAAAAAATCAATTTCAATGTTGAGTCATAAATTTATATTCCAATCTCTTATTTCTCTTCATCTAAAATTCTGTATTGTACCATTAATTTTAAAAGGCCAAATTCTGCTACTATAATGGCTGACTGGTTGGTCTTTAATATCTATTTTTCATGTGATTGTTTCTATTTTGTACTCAAACTATTGTTATGATTCGAGAAAAGTTCTAATGTCTCTGAAGCATTTTTCCTTTAGATCACATAAATGATTTGCCCATTGCACAATTCATTTTTAAATGAAAATGGAGGATTAAAGATGTTAGACAAGGAACTAAAGTTTATGCAAGCATGTAAAGTAGTAGTCTGGACTGGTGGTTAGGTGGAGGAGAAAACCTTTACGGAATGACCAAATAATCAAATAAAAAATTTAGTTACTCTTTTTTCTCCTTTTAGCTTTTTTTATTGCCATATTGAGTAAGGTGTAATAACATTTTCTGTTTTCTCTCAACGAGTTATAAAGGTTAATTACGGTATGGAGACACCATGAGCCTACGTGCATGTACACTACGACATATTCATAAAGTTAAAACAATGCAACTTAGCCTAAGATATATATATCACACAACGGTATAATTGTGTTAGAAAATGATTTTTTGAGTTTAAAATTTTAATTATAGATTCTTTTATTTTATATATTATTCAAACTTGAATATTTGTTAAGATTACTACAGATAGGTTGACCTAAAGCTTAAAATAGATGATCAGATATCTATTATATATATGTCGAAGGAAGACATTAGAAGAAACAACGTTAGACGAGGTGATTTGTAATTGATTTCAGTTAACTTGTGATATAGGACTTCAATTTCAACTTTCGCTTATGTCTTCACGTAACAACAAAATAAAGATGATGAGGATTTGCCTTAAACAATGTCGAGGTGAATAAAACCACTAAAAGGTGATCTTTATTTTATTTTATTTTTGGTTTAAAGCCACTGAATAGGCGTTGAAGCTTGAAGGATTCTTATCATTTTCCATCTTGTGTTGACAGGACAAAAAGGTGTTTCTGATGTTAGGGGTTACCAACAGTTAAAAAGGAAATAAATCACACATTATCTGAATCTGAAGATGAAAAATATGCGACATTAAGGAATATAATATATATTTTATATCTCTAAACCTCATCATCTTTAATAAAGGAATACTCATGGATAAATTCAAAACTCAAAAATGATGGTAGCTCTCGGCTATATCTGTAAGGCCACAACGGAAACAACGTCCAAACAAGTTATTGTCGTAGTTTGAAAGTGACATGTATTAATATGACTATATGAGTTTATAATCTTTAGTTGACAAATTACGTCTTGACCAAGCAGAAAATACAAAGACGATGATCATTTGCCCATACAGCTTACATCAAGCATGAAGTTGTTTAAATATTGATTGACCATTTTAATGTTAAATATCATTTCAATGTTTACAAATACATTACATAAATCATCTATTTTGTAATCACAAAATTCACCATGAATATATTGCAAAATTGTTACATCGCAAAAGAATATGTCCTAAAAGAGAATGAGTCTAAGCTTTTAAAAAATTTGTTATTCAAAAAAGTAAACATGATTAATAAAATCCATTATACATGAGTGTGTAGTTTAGTTACTTAAGATACATACTCTTCCCCAATTATCATTTTGCCAATAGAACAAATATGAAGAAAAACCCGTGTGTAGTACGGGGTAACTTTTTATATTTAGATATTAGAAAGTAAAATAAAGGGTATGATCTATTTGGATATGATTGTTTTTACTGTAGTTGTCAGATAATTAGTACTCCCTCCGTTTCAAAATATAGGATGTTTTGGAGAAGTTTGTTGTTTCATAATATAGGATGCTTTCAAATTTCAATGCAACTTTTAGATTACTTTAGTATTTTATATTATGTAGTATTGTTTCTGATTGGTTGAACTTATTAAAAGTAAAGACTTCTTAATCTGCGTGTTTTGTTTAAAACATCCTATATTTTGAAACGGAGGGAGTACTATTTTTTTCACTAATGATTTATTACTATTCTGTAAAGGTTGTCGGGTTCGAAGAAACAAATATATAAGCACAAGTGGGTTTGTTGATTATATAAATGGCAAGTTATGTTAACCCATCTCTGATCTCCCCCCTCCCCTCTAGATTCACTTTCTGCAAATCCAATCCATTTCTACTTTATCGTTTAGTTTAATAGGCTCGAGGAATGTGCTGTTTAGTAATAGTATATAGATCTTCACTAGTCCAGGGGGCATGTATCTAAAACAATTTCTAATATATATTCCGATTTCAACTTCAACTGGTAACTTAATAAAGTCACACATTTCTATTCCAATAATTCTTTCTTTTGAAAAGTTTACATAGTGGCAGACGACATTAATCAAGCTCTTCTGAAAAGGTAAATTACGCATCCAATTAATGCTTAATTTTTTGAGATATCAAAACTTTTAAAATGGAAAATAAATTAGATAGGAAATATTTCAATATTAACAATATACGTAAATATAAAATTGTCTATTAATCTTAAAATAATAACTCCGGTTATAGTTCATAAGTAAGAAATACACAAATCTATAATATCATATTCAATTTTCGTAATTTTTTGTATTCTAATAAAGGTTGGAGCCACTTACTGAATTTGTTCTTTCTTAAAAATTGACAACATGTCACATGCTTACAATACTTATTCTCAATTTATGTATTCCTCTTTGTTAAGTGTTAAACTTTCTTTCCAAAAAGATTGTAAGGGGAAAAAGTTGATCCAAACAAAAATTAACAAAATAATATGACGAAAAAAAAGTAAAAAACACATAAAAAGCATAATAAATTAATAACTAAATAAGAATCAAGAAACTATTTAAAAAAGATATATTTTGATTTAATCATAAAACCGTGATTCTGTATACGTAAATTTATTAGCACAATTGATTCTTTATATGTAAGTTAAAAACCGTATAATTTGTTTGTCCATCTCCATTACCTTTGATAACGTTTCTGCTTTTAATATTTTAAGCTGTGTTCTTGAGACCCTACGAAATACTAAGATTCAATTTTGTGGGGTCCTAATGAGAAAAAGAACAAAAACTAGAAAAGACATAAATCATTGAGATATGGGTGGTATATAATAACAATTTCGTTTTGATATATTTGACATAAAATCTATGGTGTAAAAACTAAAAACAATGTTGTGAAATTTTTGAATGTAGAAGAAGTTGTGACCAACTTAGAGAAGTTGGTCAGCTTGTAACAATACTCTTCGGAGTTCACTCTCCATAGCTCTTAACACCACTGGCTTTCTCACAACTCCATTGATTCCAATCTGTGCACACTTGTCCCACATTTCTTGGTCTAAGCTCACTGTCGTCGCCACAATCAATGGCCAAGATCGGCTCCTGATCCTCATGGCCACTTCATAGCCGTCCATCTCTGCCATTTGAAGATCAAGCACCACAACTTGGAACGAAGTAGAAGAGGAGGATGAGCTAGGAGCAATAGCGTTGAGGCAATCGAATCCAGAGGATACCGCGGTTACATCGCATCCAAGTTTTTCTAAGAGTTTACGCGTAACCGCTCGGTTCGAATCATTGGTGTCTACCAATAAAACTTGCAAGCCACGTAATATAGAATTTGAATGAGGGTGAGCGTGGTGGTCAGGAGCGGGTAGCTCGCTGGATCCATGGACTGAAATGGGTCTGCGTCGAAACCGGAGGAGCAACGACATGGTCTCTGGTGAACCGTCCAAGCCAGGGACCACCGAGATGTTCCCATGAATCAACTGCACACATTATCAAAGAACTCATAATAAGTACTCCTAATGTTTGAGAACTTTAGAAAGAGATATGGACGACGGAAAACTCACCTGCACAACTTTCTTACAAACACCAAAGCTTAGATCTTGTCCTAACCCATAGCCGCTGGAGAATCTCATATCACCAACATCTTGATCTCTTGACGAAACAGAAACAAAAGATTGAGAACTCGAATCATCAACCTCTACATTCATTTCAAATCTTATATACACATCTCCATCTGCTGACGAGGCCGGTGATCTCCACGCAGCCCATCTTTGATCACTCCGGTCCAAGCTTCCTCTTTCTTTCAAAACCTTAAACATCAATGAAGACCTTTCTTGACGTTTTCTAGGCTTTACTAAACTACCAACCATATGAAGTATCACTTGAAAGACCCTTCTCTCGTCTCCTACTACATTATCCGGCAAAGACTTCTCCGCGTCAATCAAGAACCTGAACCCGTTGTATAGACACAAACATCTCGTCATACAAGCTGCTTCATGGATGGTACGATGCAGACTAAACGGTTTCATCTCCGTACCAAATCTACCATCAGACACATCCATCGAGTCCCCAACCAAGTTCGATATCACATTCCCCGTTTTCACCATCGTGTCAACAATAACCTTCTGCTCATCACTCAACTTCTCGTCCTGAATCATCGACAGTAGTCCGAGTATCGAATGCATCGGACGCCTCATCCCTTCGCTCATTGTCTTCTGAAACGTATTCCTCGCTTGGCTCGCCCTCAACGCGTCTCTTTTAGCCATCTGCAACGCCCTGTTCTGTTCCGCAAGCTTCTCCCTCATAAGCTGAGACTCTTCAAGAACCGCTGCATGATCTAACGCAACCGTTACTTGATCAGCCACAACTTTAACAATCTCAATATCCTGATAAGTCCAATCCCGAGGCTGCCCGCTAGGTAACACACAGACAAGTATCGCATAACTTGGCTCTCCGTTACAATCCGACACACGAAGCATCGGCATTCTAATGGCAGCCACGGGACCAATCTCACTAACATCCCCACCGCTAGCTCGAGCAATGTTCGAGTCCACACTCAATATATTAACTTCATCACTCTCCCTAATACTCACAACATCCAAATCATCCATAGACACAGAACAACCACCCCTCCCTCTCAACTCATGAGTCAAGTTCAGCTCTGTTTTAGCCTCGTTCGGCATCCACACCGCGCAGTTCTGAAGCTCAAGAGTCTTGGAAAGCTCAACCAAAGTAGTGTAAAGAATCGTATGACGATCCAACGACTTACGAATCTCTTGAGTAAGCATACGAACATGAAAGCCAGTCTCTTTCTTAATCATAATCAAACCAACTTCACGTCCAAGCTCATGAGCCTTCTTCTTAAGCATAAATTCCCTAACTTTAACTTTCAAAAGCAGAGGAATCAGAGTGATAAGCGTAATCGCAGTAGCGCAAGAGACCAAAGCAGTCAACATCTTGAAAACAGTCAACGCCACCATCAATCTAAAAGGGTGAGGAGAGTAAGTCCAACCATGGAGGAGATGAGTCATGCCACAGAGAACTATGAAGGCGATGAACTCAAAGAGTACCCATTTGAATGGAACGTTTGAACAGCTTACGAAGTAGAGTAACTCAATTGGGATTGAGAAGTAAGCTACTGCGATTAAGAAATCGCTTACTCTTTGAGTCTCTAGAATGTTCTCTGTACTCCAGAAACTAGTTCCTTCGTCTTCGCAGTTACACCGTGGATAACCACCGCCGTTTATGGCTATCGCCGGCGAAATGAAGATCACCATTGACAGTATCAAGAACCCAGAAGCTATTCCTTTAACCATCTTTGGAGAAAAATGCTTATTCCATTTAACTCTGCAACTGTAAAACAAGAAACAGAGTGAAAAAACAAAACTTGATTCAACGATTAAGGAACTAAACAGAGTGTAGAAATCAAAACTTTAACTTAATAAAAATTCTAAATTCTGCAAATGTATAAAAGAGAGATTTACAAAATCGCATTTAGATTAAGACATTCCAATTTAACAATTAGACACTAAACAAGGTGTAAAAAATCAAAACTTTTAACTTTTTGCAAATGTGAAAAAAGGGAGATTTACAACAACAAAAAACCATTAAAATTTGAGACAATTGGATTCAACAGTTAGAAGTAAAAAAATCGAAACTTTAATTTGAGTAGCACTACTAACAGTATAAAAAACATGCACACAAAAATCAGAATACCTGAAAGAGATGAGTTTGGATTTGGATAAAAGTGAAACAGTTCTCAGATCTCATCGACCTGTGAAATTCCAACGCAGCGACGTACGAGAATCTTCTAATCCTCTTCGGCATTCCGATCTTCCTCCTCTCATTAAAAATAATTAACAACGACGAGGAAAAGAGAGTCGAAAACAAAAGACTAGAAACTCAGACAGAGAGAGAGAGAGAGAGAGAACAAAAGAGTTGGTGATTGATGACCAAAAAAACAAAAACCAGAAGAAGACTGTCTAAAAAAGTGAAGAGATAGCGACAAATCTGAAACTACTTTGAACTCAAATAAAATAAAACGTGCAAGTACGTTTCGTATTATATATGTGCCCGAAAAACTGATTATGTCACCGGGAACTTCGTAAAACCGCCATAAGCCGCCGCCGTTGGAGAACAAAAAGGAGAAGTGTGTTAAAAAGGTTCTCGGAGCCGTTGGTTTTACAAAGGAAGAAGGTTTTGGAGATTTCTTTATTCTCTCTCTCTCTGATTTAGAAAATCTTAAAATAAAAAAAAAGGACCCACTTGGTTTCTTACATGAACCGAACTTGGACGCTCTTTTGATTTTTCTCTGAGTTGTTTTTCTTTTTGTTCACTAATGTATATTAAACTTTTTTGTTATTTCCACAACTTGTATTATATCTAACTTATTACAAGCTGTAAAATTATTATAATCTAAATTTTATCAAAATCCCGTATATCATGAGAATGGAGAAGAATAGAATAAAACCATTTTTTTATTGTTTTGTATTAAATGAGTAAAATATTTGATACAGTATAAAATAGTATTGGAAACAATCAAGCCACATGACATGAATCTAGGAACCTAAAGTCCAAGAAAGGCATATAGAATTATAAAGACCAAGGAGACTAGCTAGTAGATATTTCTTAAATTAGCTTAATAGTAGTAATAAACAAAAGAGCATAAAATCTAACGCTAATCACTGTGTTTTGAAAACTGACACTAGTAGTAAGAGGATAATTGATGAGATTAGTCTAATCAAAATATTTTTTACAAAAAGGAAATATATAAAAATGTAACGCTTAAGATGTTTTTGATTAATCATATATGAGGGGGGGGGGGGACCTACGAAAACTTAGATCTTTTTAATGTTTCCTTTCACCATACATGAATCTAAAGAGTAATGAGTATATAATTGAAACCACATTGTCGTTACTATTATTACCTTTCTTAACTTTTAGTTTTGGTGGTTTGACTCTAGTAATCGAAATTAGACCACAGAATAATGTACTATCCTCTCTATTCACATATCTATCAATTTCGAAAACATCATTGTTTTTATTTAAAGGGTTTCTACAAGTATATATATATATATATATATATTTTTATTTAAATGAACCTAGAAGTTTTGAGACGACACGTTACCTAAGTTTTTGGGTTAAATCGTATGTATGTTAAGTAAAAGATTTTGCTATGCTTTTTGACTAAACCAAATAACGATTTTAACCAAAGTTTTGGTTTTGTCTATAGTCTATGACTCTTTTCTAAATGTTCATGTATGGCCAAGTAACGTATTGATAGGTCGCTTTTCAAAGACTATTATAAACACCCAGTTGAAACTGTTTATATCATAGGTTGTTGTAACTGCGACTATGTAATCAGACTTCAGTTTTAGTCACTGGACGTACTTATCTGTCCTACCATCTTCAAAAGTCTAGTATTGTACAAATAGAAAGAGTACAAAGTCTCAAACACACATAATTAACTTCTTGCAACAATCTACAAATAAAACAACTTAAAAGGCTCTTATGCATTCTTCTTGCTCAACAAGTAGTCGCCCACTGTCAAATGCAAATGTTCTCCTAGAACCACAGTCACAGGAGGTTGGTTTTCAATGCAGCTTACAGTTATCTGCCATACAAAACGGGTAGACATGTAAACAATTAATGTTATTATGAACTTGATAAGCATAGAATTGGTTTAGACTTGACATGATTTGTGAGAGTATATATATTTTTGTGGTTTAGGGGGTCAAACAAACCTTCCCATCTCCAGCTTGGATCTCTGACTTAAAATTTGAATAAGCCCTCAAGTAATTCTGGAGCCTGGTTGCAAATTTTTCATTCCCTGGAACAATCAATAGACTTGTTTAAGAAGAGCGAGAAATGAAGTAGCGATCCACTCTGATGAGATGGTGAATGGCTCACCTGAGTACAAAGCGAGAATAGCTTCTTCATTGAACTTTAAAGATGGTCTAGCCAAACTTATCTTAAATGACAATTTAGATTCTTTCAATTCAAAATTCTCATCAGATACAATGACCTGCCAAAAATAACAGACAACACATTTAAGTTTCTACGGTGAAAAAACTAAAGCATATATGTGAGAGAAGAAGGGTGAGTGACTTACTACATCTGGTGGCATCAAAGTAGACATAAGCAAAGGGAGCCAATTTTTTCCCTAATGTATTGTTCCTGTCCAACAAACAAGAATGATGAAACATTGGTAAAACTCAAGTACAACTTGAGCAAACATGAAGTGAGTAACAAACCAAAAGCAGTTAGTTAGTTACCTGAGAATATAGAACTTGTTGCACAACAGATTCATCCATATCTAACGATTCAAAGTACACTTCAACAAAGTCTGTTGGTTCCAGACATGACTTTTTCCGTAGTTTCTGGATCCTATTGACAATCTACAATACAAGGAAAAATAAGCTCATGAGCAAAACCTCTGCTTATATATAGAAAAGGAATCCCATAGAAAATAGAACATATAAGAAAATGTATCGACTTCGGTTACGTCTATTTACCTCACGAGCAACACCTTCAGTTTTCAGAGATTCATCTTCTCGTAGATCCAGAATCACCAGAACATCACCTGCACCATAAACAAATACAAATAGCATATGTTTCCTTAACAACAGAGCACCGATAATCAATCAAGATTAACATAAATTGAGCATAGAGAAGTTTGTACCTTCTCCAGCTGCATCAATCTCTGTATCTTTGAAACCATCTGGGCGTTTGAACTCACTGAAAGTCTGAACAACACATGAACAAAACGTGTCAGACATGAATTCAGCTCTTTAAGGCATATTCTTCATTCTATCTCACAAGAAAACAAAAAAAACCTATAGCATGTGAGACCTTAATATCCTCTATCTTGAGCGAGTGTCCAGCAATAGTAACTTCCTTAGTAACCTTAAATCTTAAGATATCTTGGTGAGACATTTTTCTAACTTCCTTTGCAACAAGCCCCATAGATTTTCCAAGTCGCTCTCCCAACACACTGGAGAAATTAACAAGTAAAACTGAATTCTACATTCTTTTGGAGAGGCTAAAGCACATTGAGCTCAAGGGTTAAAAGTAAAACGCAGGAAGAAAACCACACTAACCTGTACTTTGGTTCTGCTTTTTGTGATGCATATTTCGAAGTATCATTGCATGGGACAAGAGATCTTACATTAACTTCGTCCAAGACATACTGCAATGAAAAATCAAGCAAAATAAATTCGAAGTGCTAAGCCTAGCATGAACTCAGGACTCTTGGAGCCTTAAGATTTTCACTTCCACATAGCTATGTGTTATTTTTTGTGTGTTTCTTATCCAACACAACTGTAGAGATATGTTTTGCTGGTTTCAAGCAGTCCTAAAGAACAAACTCCAAAAATAAAATAAAGATACACACTCAAAGATTAACAAATTACTGTAACATCACTGACCTGTTTTAGTTTTCCAGTTATGTCATTCAAGAATTCTTTATCTGGATGGACTACAATCATTTCCCTGATTCAACATGGGTAAGCATGTATCAACTTCTTTTTCAATTTAAGGCTAACAAAGAGGAACTGAAAAATTATTAAGTACAATGCTCACTTTAGAGGAGTTTTCAAGGGTAGTTGTTCTTGACGCTTATCACTCTTACGATTACGAATCTTCCGAGCAAGTTCAATGATTTTCTTCATCTCTGTAACACTTTTCTCAATCCTCTCCCCCTCTCTCTGTTTAAACACGAGAAGAAGGTATAAGTGGGCAAAAATCAGACAATTTCTATTCTATACTTGGATATAGAGTAATGGGAACTATTACCGCTTCTTCCTTTTGAGGAAACCTGCAGTAGTGAATGCTTTCCTCAGAACCTTCACACACTTTCCGCAGATTTTGGTATAATGTCTCAGTGAAGAACGGTGTAAAAGGAGCCATCACTTTGCAAGAAGTAAGAAGTACCTAAAATTCCAGACACAATTTTTAGTTATTACAAAGTGTTCAAATGATGGTGACCATGTAAAAAAAAAGTATTTACCATACATTATATAGAGTTGAAAGAGCAGTGTGACAATCATCTTTTCCTGTACGGCCTTTTAACCTCTTGCGGTTGAATCTAACATATATGTTAGTGAGATCTTCAAGGAACTCCACGAGTTCAGTAACCACCTGCAAAAAGGAAAAACAAAGATGTGGTAACCGTAAAATACCGCAAGATAGCGATAACTTTTTTCCTTTCTAAAACACTAGATAATGGCATGTAAAAAGCTTACATTGTCAAGCTCATATGCATCCATCTCCTTGTGGACAGAATTGACAAGACTTTGTGTGGCTGAGTGAATCCACTGATCGAGAACGTTTGATGACTGTAAAGTTGCCAGATTAATAGGAACAAAAGGCCCAGAAATTTCAGTCTCAAGTCTCTTTACATTCTGAATAAGGAACCGGTATGCATTGTACCATGGAAGGAGTACATCTTTGACCTAGCAAAACCCAATAGTTCAGATAAAAAAACAAATCTACTAAAATAAGAAAGCAATAAAATCAACTGCTAAGATCACTCACAACACCATGTACTCCTTCTTTCTTGAAGCGCAGTGGCTCAGCACGTACAGCCGGAGACTTGATCAGGTATAATCGCACAGCGTCCTGTCAAGGTTCACGCAAAGTCACTAAGAGAAAAAAATCTACACGCAACCAAGATTTTCGTACTGAAAACACAGCATAAAAGCATATCATAGGGAGAAAACTTACAGCCCCGTACTCATTTATGATATCCAAAGGTGGTGGATAATTCTGTAATTTCTTAGACATTTTTTTGCCATCCTCAGCAAGCACGAGACCATTGCAAATCAGATTTTTAAAAGCTGGTTTATCAAATAATGCTGTAGACAACACCATAAGAGTATAAAACCTGTAGATACATTCCAAATTACAAGTTTAGATATTAATTGCCTTGATTCTTTCAAAATAGTTCTAGAATCACATTTTATATTGTATAATGATCACACCTTCCATTAGCCTAGACTCATTACTTAGTAAAGTACATTCATAGACAAGACTTACTATCCAAATCAGTTCATACAGTAAAGGGCCAAGATTTGGAATGACATACCATCCACGAGTTTGATCAAGCCCTTCAGCCACAAAATCACCCGGAAAGTTCTGCTCAAATAGCTCCTTGTTTTCAAATGGATAATGGATATATGCATAAGGCATTGAACCACTCTCAAACCAACAATCAAAAACCTGAAAAAGCATGATATAAACATAACTATGGGACAATACCACGGACAATCACAGATTAAAAATAAATGAATGCATCTTACGTCTTCTACACGACGGAGCACGCCACGAGTAGGAGTAGATGGGATTGTAATTTGATCAACATGGTGACGATGCAGATCAAAGACCTGCACCATAAGTCATCAGAAAAGCAAATGAGCATCAGATTTTCTTATTTCCAATATGCTCCAGTGAGGAAAAAAAAAAACACTCGTAGGATGTCATAAACTTGAACAGAACATACTAATAAGACTTCTAGAAACAATCAATCAGATACCTTGACACCAGAGAACTTTTCAAGCTTCTCAACTGAATCCATGACCTCGACATCCTTCCCATCATCACTGATCCATATTGGAAGAGGCGTTCCCCAAAATCTACTTCGGCTGACTGCCCAATCCTTTGCATTTTCAAGCCAATTGTGAAAACGTTTTTCCTGCAAGAAAATATAATCATATTAGTAACTCATCCAAACGAAAGTGAACTTGTAAAAAATACTCAAAGAGTACTGATCCTTTCTTCCACTGACCTTCACATATTTAGGTACCCATTTTGTTCTTTCATTGTTTTCTAACAATTTTTCTTTCAACTGCTCCACATTCACAAACCTAACAAGTCAAACACTTACAAACTTTAAATTCTTGACTCTTGACCCACTCATGAAAATGAAGAATAAGCTTCATTAGGTCAGATATTCAGTACATATAATTTCAAAATATAAAATAGATAAAGTCAAAACATGGAAAATCAAAATATCTTAAACAAAGATTTCTCCGGAAAGAGGCTGCCAGATATAATGAAATGAATAATTATAATATATGATCATCATTTGCGTCAACAGGACAGGAATAGGACAAAAGCTTACATCTTTTAAGCCAAACTCGAAATAAGGACCAAAGAGACAGAGAGTGTGTGTCTCACCTAGCACTAAATTAACAAATAAATAGCTAAAACTCATATAAAACATGAAACATACCAACTCGGAACTGCTCTATATATGAGAGGGGTGTCTGATCGCCAACAAAATGGATATGAGTGAGTAAACCTCCCCGATTTAACAAGCCTGCCTTTTTCCTGCAAAAAAAAGGGGTTACTTACTATAAAACAATTTGATAGTCCAAAAGTACACTAACATCCTCTAAGAGACATGACAGATCATTATGATCTTAACTGACTCATGTAGTCTATTTACAAACATTAGGCATCAGTAATCACCTTCACGGCTTTAATTATATCGTTATCTGCATCTTTGACATAACTGCCACTGAATTGGGTGATTCTCTCAGTAAACACCCCATCATCATCAACAGCCACAACTAGATTCTCCTCCTGCAAGAGAGGATAAAACCATATACAACATTTAACATAATGAGATAAAGAGAGAGTATAGTAGAGTATATGAGCATGGTTTCTTGAAGATATTGTAAGACTAAACAAGAAAGAAAATAAACCACAAATGAGCATCTCGTTTCTCGTCCTAAACAATAAATCCCTTAAACCCCCTACGAAATCCATGAACCCTTAACAATGGCTAATGTCTTCTGATGTTAATGAGGTGATGATAAGGAGAATGTAGTAAAATCTAACCTTCTTAATTATCTTGTTGTCAAGACAAACACGGTGGTCATCTTCACCAAAGGCAGGAGCACAATGGACAATACCAGTACCACAGTCATCAGTGACATAATCATCTGCTACTACTCGAAAGGCCACAGTAGAGAAATCGTTAAAATAATCAAACAAAGGTTCGTACTTCTTCCCAACCAGGGAAGCTCCATCAAATTTTTCCAAAACTTGATAAGAATCCTCTGCACTGTCAGGCTTAGCACCTTTAGCCTTCTTGGTATCACCAGCAGCCTTAGGCTTATCACTGGGAAGAGATGACAACCGAGATTCAGCAACCACATAGACTTTTCCAGTGTTGTTGTTTCGAACCTTGAGATAGACAAACTTTGCATTGACACACAAAGCAAGATTGCTTGGAAGAGTCCATGGAGTAGTAGTCCATGCCACAAAAGCCGCATCATCTTCATCCCCAATCACTGGGAATGTAACCATGATCTCTGGATCATCCACATCCTGTTGTACGAAATCGTCAAAACATCATTCAAATACGCAACAATATAAAGTAATAAACTAAGGGAAACAACATACATACCTTATAGTTCTGACCAGCTTCAAAATTAGACAGAGGTGTCTTACAACCAGTACTATAAGGCATAACCTGCAAACAAACGAGACTTGAGTCAACAAGATTTCAAACCTAAGACCAATTCAAACCCAAGAAAAAAAGGCCAAACCTTGACGAATTTGTAAACAAGACCCTTATTATAAAGCTGAGCAAAACCCCACCAAACACTCTCCATAAACGACAAGTCCATAGTCTTATAGTCATTACTAAAATCAATCCAACGACCAGTCCTGGTAATAACCTTCTCCCACTCCTCAACATAACGCGTCACAATACTCCTACACTCCTCATTATACTTATCAATACCCATCTCAAGCACTTGGTCTCTCCTCTTAATGTTCAACTTACGATCAATCTCGTTCTCTACAGGGAGACCATGACAGTCCCAACCGAACCGCCGCGTGACGTGTTTGCCGTTCATGGACTGGTACCGAGTCACGATGTCCTTAATCGTACCGGCGAGTATGTGTCCGTAGTGAGGAAGACCGGTGGCGAAAGGAGGACCGTCGTAGAAGACGTACTCTTCGCAATCCTCTGTTCGTTGGAGCTGTGTCTTGAAAGCATCGATTTGAGTCCAAAAGGAGAGAACTTTTTCTTCTTCCCGTGGGAAAGAAAATTCCTTTCCTTCGCAGACGTCTTCCATGGCGGAAACAGAGCACTATCCCCCACCAAAATTTAGGTTTCTATACCTTCGACGACGTCTTCCTCTGATATAAAAATTCTTAATTCAACTTTTCAGACAAATTAAAAAATGGAATTACTTGTAATATGAAGATTTAGAGTAGACCATATTAAATTTAAACACCTAAGATCAAGAGTTAATTCCTAATCAAACTAGATAACTCCTAAATATTTCCATCCTAATCCTAATCTCTTTACAAACCATAACTCGGTGAGATTATGATTATCTTGCTCTTCAAGTTTCTTTCAAGCTTATCTCAACAGACCAATATTTAATTATTGTTGACCCAAAAATAGATTAATATTAATTAATTTGTAATCTGTTAAAATTAAAAACATATGTGGAAAAGACAAGAAAAAAAATAAACAAGATTTCCTCTTGTGGATCGGACGTGAGAAGAAAGAAAAATAACATTTTTTTTTTCTTGATATTTTTCTTAATAAAAAGAGCTATTTTGAGCAAATCATAATAATATATAAATAAATAAAAAGATCTATTTTTGAGGATTTTTTATTTTATGAAATACGTAATTTATTATAGTTAACAAAGAAACATATCTATACTGTACATCCTTATCATTTTTATTAAATTTAGGAAAACAAACTTTTAGCATGTTTGATATCATTAATTTTTGGTCAAAGCCAAAGATACATATCTCTCCTGTAAATAAAAAAGAAGCAGCATTCAAATTAACTTGCCCATAATTAATTCAGTATGCATGAAATGTATGGTTAGTGCTTGTCACCACAAGCTAGATTTCGTATTAAAATCGCATTATATTTTTCTTGAGCAGAACTAGTAATAAAATAAGAACTTACACTTGCAAGTTCAAAACAAAACCAGCCAAGACCCAATTAAGATCTTTATATTTGATTTATATCTTTTCAAACCAGTAATCTGATTTAAGTGAACAATCAATTTCAAATTTCCATGATTTGTAAGCCCAGTAAATTAATAATGAATCTGGCTCCAAAATCAAACCTCCAATGATATTGGGCCTTTTAATTTTGATCTCTGCTTCTAAATTACCTCAACTGTCAGTTCACAAAACCCAGATTTGTGCTCTCTTTATTATTTACCATTTGTGTATTTTTATAATCATAATTTGTTTTACAATTATTAGGCTTTTGATTCATATCAGCTCACATGGGTCTGCAAAAATGTAGAGAATAATGTAGCAGAGAGTCTTGATTATATAAACCCAAATTTCATACAACATAGATAATAAGAATATTACACAAGTTAACCTATTTGATCTATAGATCTACACTCATATAGTCATATATAGTTATGGAAGAGCGATAGCAGTAGAGAAGAATATGAATTATACAAACCCAACTTCATAACAACGTAATATAACATTAACATTACTCAAACCTATTTGATCTTTGATAATAATATAGTCTTAAATTATACAAACCGACACTTCGTATGAATGTGATCGACGTTACATAATAACTACATGACTCCACTTAAACATATTTTGATCCATATATGTAATACATATTAAAAACATGAAACATCACAATAAGCAAATATCATGCATATATAAGGACCTTATAATAAGGTGATTAAACTTTCAACTATAAGTATTGTATATGATTACGTGGATTAAACGTGAGGGAAACCACCGCTGCAAGCTTAATGATGACGATGACGGCCGAGACGAAGATCAAGATCAAGATCATCATCTTGAGGCTCAGAACCTCCGGTCTCTTGTGGGCTTTGGTGAGTGTCATCATCTTCATTCATCATGTATCCGAGCCCTAAGCTCAAATCGAGACCATGAGACTCCCCTTGAGCAAATCTCCCTCCTCCTCTTGGTGATGATGATCCAAAGTATTGTGTGTTGTGGCTAGGGTTTATCGGTGGCTGAGACACTTGGTGGTGGTATGAATCGATGGTCGGAAGATATGGAGACGGGTTGTTGTTATCATTAGGGTTCGTGAAGTTTATGGAGGAGGAGGGAGACTGAGATGGTAAAGGAAGAGAAAATGGAAATGAGTTGGAAGGAGAAAAGGAAGAGAGGTTTCTCTCGCGTCTGCTGTGGATATTATTGTGACCACCGAGGGCTTGAGGATTCGTGAAACCTCTCTTGCAGATGTTGCAGTCATAAGTCCGGCGCTTATCTCCAGAGCCGGAGCCGGAGCCTGAGCCGGAATCAATCTGTTTTCCCCGGTTGTTCATCTCTCTCTTCTCCTTCTATTGGGGTTTCTCTCTATCTCTCTCAATATTCAATGTTTTGAAATGAGTCTGACGCTCATGTTAGAGTATATATAAGCTAGGAAAGAGCATGTGTTTGATCGGAGGGCTAATGTTTTTAATGGTTTGGATATTTCTTACAAAAATAAGCATTAAGGTTTATGGAGAATTAAGATATATTTTGAGTCTTGTTACACCAAAAGGAGGACAAAATAGGGGGTTTTAAAATAAATTGTTTGTGGGTGGCAACATATAGTTCTAGCTATTATTGATTATTATTTACTACAAAACCACCATGCACGATTATTTTAATTAATTTGTATATTTTACAAAAACAAAATTCAGGGAAAGTACTTTAACAAAAGGATAATATCATATCAGTTGGATTAGTTGATTTGGGAAACAAACTACTCAAGGTGTTGTTATTCATGAGTCTTAGAGTGACTAGTTAGGCTAATAACTAGCTAATTTCACATTTAAATGTGATCATACGTACACTATACACATATGCACACATAAAAGATACAAAGAAATAATCTTGTACACCTTTGAAGATAGTAATTAAGAAAATGTTATACGTTTCCATCGAGTGTAAAAAATTACCAACCAAAGTTGTTTAAACAAAATTTGAAGGCTAGCTATAAGCTACTGCAAACATAAAACTTAGTTTAATTTTAATCTATACGAAATTATATATCAAGTGTGAACATATAAGAAATATAGAGGAATAAAACAAAATATATTAAAAGATCCACTATAGAGTTGTGGTTGTGGATTGAAGTAGCTAAAAAAAATCAGAATATAAAAAATGGAAATATCTCATGAATTAAAATGCATTTATGAAATTCATTATGAATTTTCCCAATAACTGAGAATGATTATGATGGTTTCTATATTGGTTTAACAAAAACAAAATAAGACGTAGGAAGCACAAATATGACCGATGAACGATGGCCTTGCTACTCTTAGGATTGCTAAAAATAATATACCTGCATATATTTATTTCTTTGACCGCCCTTCAACAATTTTGTGGACCGAGACCACGTTTTATAAGTCAAGTTTTGAGCAAGTAACACATATAGTATGTATTACGGTTTACTTATTTAGGACAATGTTTAATGATTATATGGCATAAAAGAAAAGTGTTGAGTGAGAGATCATGCATGCATTATGCATATATAACAGTGAAAGATTGATACATTAGGTTGGTTCAGAGTTTAATCAGACAATCAGTTTTGCAGCTACGATACAAGATATACCATTATGTATATGGATACATAAGTGTTGTCATTCATTTTCTATAAGCTCAGCTGCTCAGGAGCATTAATGTTTTTATAGGATTTCGAGAACATGGGAGAATCCTACTGACTTAGGAGAATATTCACTAGAGACGAAACAGCACTTTTGGACCACAGCTCATCGTGGACTCTAGTCTCGTATAGCTATATATACATTTCTTTTTTTATCACTAAGTATTTTTTTTTCTCACCCATAGGCCATAACCTCCAGAAAAAAAAAAACACCCCCCGCACGAACAAATATTTTAAATTGGTGTATGGATAAAAAAAACAATTTGGTCAATATATGTAACGTCTATAAAATTAAAGATATTGATGATAAGTCACATGCAATCGAAACATTAATAAGAAATAACAAACTCATGAATGCCTGCAAAATGTCACTGGCTATTAGCCTATTTTGTTAGTTTTCACACTTATACATTCAATGCTCTATTGTCTATTCCATTTTGCTTGTAATGTAACCACGTCTCGTTTTGGGTATGGACTTGGCTTCTCTTCTTTTTTATACATGATGATTGATGAATGTAAAAGTTCGAAATTTAATGAATTGTTCCTTAAGTCAAAGAATGAAATAAATGAATTGGTCCTAGAGTGGCTATGCTAACATTTTAGAGCTGGGCTTTGAAGCCCCAATTTAAAGTCCAAAACTGAATGTACTGATGGACAGAGATAACAAGCGTCATGAGAATGTGATACCTTCATTTTATGGTTTTTTTTTCTTCCAACCCAACCCCATTATTCTTGAATCACCCGATCTTAGCAGATTAGTACATAGCATTCAACTTCTGCGCTGAATCTGAAGATAATGTGGTGAAATTATAACTAAAACCATGATCAGATCAGTA
This sequence comes from Camelina sativa, assembly GCF_030686135.1. Lineage (NCBI taxonomy): Eukaryota > Viridiplantae > Streptophyta > Magnoliopsida > Brassicales > Brassicaceae > Camelina > Camelina sativa. The sequence goes on along the minus strand of NC_141894.1, from coordinate 13,939,284 downwards.
CAAACACTAGTCCTCATAATTTGACTTCAGAAAATAATTCTAAAAATCAAACGAACATCAATAATGAAAATCCAACCTCAAATCATCACTGAAAGTTCCATAGTGGCCAGATTTTTCTTTTTGTGAAATTTACTATGAGGGGAAAAAGTGGTAATGATCGAATGAAAAAGAAAATGAATAGGGAAGACGTGGAAATTTTTATGAACAAAAGTCAATATTATATACCTTAACCCAAAAATCAAAAAGTTTTGATTAATTGGAAGTGGAAGACCTAAACTGATAGTGCCTTCGCCATGATCATCGACTAAAACTGAGAGAAAGAGAACCAAATTGTGTGACCTGTTGTCGATCGATCCTCGTTTGTCAAATTTTCAACATTCTGATCATGCATGGTAGTATGGTACTTGCTGAAAAGTTATTGTATTATATATACGATTTGTATAACGTATTTAGCATTGATATATATACATACACATTGATGATATGATTAATTTTTATAAAATCGGGAAAGCAATTCACATATACTGATATACATGATCGGCAAAATAATTAATAAAGAGTGCTTGATGACCAAATAATAGACTGTGATATTTGCCTAACTTGTTACTTAATTTGTTCATCAACTTGTTACTTAATACCCTATTAAAGTATCACTTTTATTATTATTACCATTATGTGCCCATGTCTATCTCCACTTTCACAAAAATAACAACAAAGATGAGCTTCTCCTTTGCCTATTTGTCTTTACAATTTTCTATGTGTTTTCATTTTCTTATGACGTCATCATTATCAAAGTCATTCAATGTGACGCCTCATCACGTTGCAGCCCTAAGTGCCCCTTTTGGGCTCTTCTTTTGCATCTGCTCATTTATATACCTACTTGTATGTACAATGTCACACTATGGTATAAACTTTTGATTATTATTCATGAATTTAATACTGACATGCACACATGCATACATTATGTGAAGAGATCTTGACATCACTTGACATTGTATACGGACTATAGAGCTTTATCAGAAACAGTCCAGTCCCTAGAGATGGAGGATATATATATTAGTATATGTAGTGGCTAATGTGGTTTTTAAAGAGGCTAAAATAATTCACGATGCGGAGTCTTGCGAATAGCTTTAGAGATACAGTTCTTTTTTCCCCATTTGAAAGTTATTAATTTCATTAGTATCTGATTATACTTTTCTCAAAATTTATCTCTCTAATATGCGTTTTGAAACGATTTTCATACAACTGAAGCTATAATGTCAACTTTGTAGCTCTTGAAATTGCTAAATTGTTTTTTTCTTTGTAGGGGATTAAAAAATTAAGAAAATTTTGGATTCAAGTCGTGCTAATGGTTTGCGATTTTAACAATGGCTAGAAAATTAAGTTTTGTAACGGTGCGTAGACATTTGAAGTGGGCGATGCATGTTTGAGTATGTGAAAAAGGTGTTGAGAAAAAAAAAACTTTTAATGCTTTTCAAGAAAAGTAAATTTGGTGGAGGAGTTAGTACTGTTTAGTTATGTGTAACGCTTAGAACTGACGAAAACATAACTTACTATAAAAGGAAAGCTCATCATGCCATTCAAAACCCAGACATTGTCGGGAACATGCAAACCCTCAGGTTTTGGGGAATACCAAACTTCCAGCATATATACCCTCTTGTCCAAATCCAACTATGGTCACATACGCACACATGTACGTGTTGCGTATCTGTGTTATTTCAAAATATTTTAATATCATCTTTGATCCTTCTATAGTTTTGTACAGTATGACTTATATAAATGCCGTACGTGTTGACCTTTTCAAACCAAAAAAAAAAAAATTGAAAAAGATCTAATGAAATAATAAGCGATCGAGTAATTATGACATGTTTACAGTTTTTGCACTCATGAAACTGAAATATGCTTTGGGACTTGTTTTTAAATAATGATTTGTTACCCTCAGTGCAATGATTCACTCAGTATATGTTTTTGTACAATTAGTCATGATCACACGCAAACGCAGTTTTCTATTCAAACCAATTCAGATTTGAAAGATATTAGTAACCATACAAAAGTCAAAATCTAACAAAAGTGGCTCTGAACGTCGAGAAAACTTTTGTTCATCGTCGTTCGGACTTGGAGATTGAAGAAACTATAATTATAATCCCGTCCTTTCGTATTCACAAACAATAGAAGCCTTCACTGATTTTATATATTTCGACGTTTAAATTTATGTTTGATAAAAATCACCATGTTTAATAAAACTGACTACATTCTATTAGGGTTGTTAATTTTAAAATCATTTACAAATTCGAATGTAAAGACGAAAAGCAGACATAACAAAATTTTATGTTCTGACATAGTTGCAAAAGCTACTTATCAGAAAAGACATAGTTGCAAAAGCTCATAATCCATTAACGAAAAATGTGAAGATATATACTGTATTTTGTTTTGTTTTAAGTGATATTCTATTAAATTTAAATAGTGTCTATATAGAAAGAAAGAAAAAAAAAAGAAGAAGATTGAAACGCTAATTACACGAGGAACTTACTAACCAAATGAAAATTTATATTTGATACGTTCCACGAAACTATCTATTTTGCATCTTAATAAGTTGCCTCGGGGTAATTATTACCTAATAAAAGTAGGTTAGAACAATATCCAATTTGCTTGAGAATATGATCAAGATCAACATATAGCACTATCTTTGAAGTTTGAATTTAAAGCTTTGAAAAATATATGAATCGTTCCAAGGTACTAATAGTGGCGGATCCAGGAAGAAAAATAATATGGGGCACAAAAATTATATTTATTCTTTTAAAAAAAAAATCAAGTAATAAATAACATAGAGAAGTAAAAAAACATTGAGAAACAAGTGCTTATTGTGGCATTCGAACCCTTGACCTTTCACTTAGCATGGGGCACTCTTCCCAAATGAGCTAGGAAATTGTTACTAATAAATCATCATTTAAACAATTTTTATTAAGGAGTATGGGGCACGTGCCCCACCTAGTGCACACATAGATCCGCCCCTACTATTTTTCATTTATATGCATGCCTTTGTGTAGAAATGCAACCTGAAGTAGCTAGCTGGTTTGATTTTAACTCGATCCGACCTACACGCCCCACTAGGTACCGTATTAGCTATGAAAGATATGAACTGAACTTGTAGATAAAAAGAAAGTCTTACAAGCCCCCTCCGAAAAATCAACCATGCATGTTTTCGACTAAAGGAATAATCGTTTCTTTTATAAAGTTTGATGCTTTGGATCAGTTCTTTTTTTCAGACATATTAACAAGAAACTAAAAAATGTAATATATCCATCTAAATATCTAATTATGTTGTTATTATTAAATATTGTGCAATTATGGTCATATAGGGCTTCACCAAGAAATAGACAATAAATATTGCAAAACAAAATCAATAAAACATCATCTATATCAGATAAACAAAAACAAAATTAGTCTTTTTTCATCATAAATTTTATTAAAAATGGTAAAACAAGTTTAAGTCTAACACATCAGTTTACATGAATGAAACGGAAGGTGTAAAATATGTAGAAATTTTAAGACGAGAATAATCGATTAGTAGACAAAACTGTATCCATTCGTCATATATAAAACGGTAGTAATTAAGCACATACATATATTATATAACATCTAACGCCCCAAGGTTTTATATAGCTTATATTATAGTATTATGATTAACCATGACGTTGTACTAATTAGCAAGCTTACAGAAATTCATATAGATGAAACTAATTAACCTTAGAGAAGCAGCATATCTTCTAGAATTGAGAACTTCAAATCCTTTATGGATAATGTTCTACAGCTTAACCATCTAAGCAAAACCCAAACGGAGTTCTAGATCCAGATCTTGCTCTGACTCGTTGATCAGACCAATCTCAAGCTCCAAGCTGATGATTTCATCATTCCTCAAGAACTTGCAAGCATCTTTCTTGCTCAACCTTTTAGCCTCTTCAGCCTCCACTAAAAGAGATGATTTCTCATTCTCACAAGCGTTTTCTGGTGTATGTTTTGACTTGGGGCTCAAGGAACGGACCAACCCTGCCCTATATCCTGGTGAGGACGGAGGAGAAAGGGTTGGAAATAGGGTTAGAGGAGAGTGAGGAGGAGGAGGAGAGGTTGCCATGGAAGAGTAAGAGTAATTAGGGTTAGGGTAAGGAGGAGAAGGTGTTGAAGATGATGATGAAGACTGTTGTAATCTGAGCCTCGCTCTGTCTCTTCTGTGAACATTCATGTGGCCCCCAAGTGCTTGAGCTGATCTGAATTCCCTTTTGCAGAAGCTGCAAGTATAGGACCTTGGTGGCCATGAAAACCCTAGAAGATACTCATGATCCTGTTGGTAATTATCATAATCACCATAGCTCCATGGTGAAGTTCTTGCACGGCCGTAGAAGCTGTTCCTCAACTCTATGTTGTTTGATCTCTCCATATGTGAGCTCTTTCTTGTTGGCTATGGTAGATCACAAATTGTGAAGATAATTAATATAGTACTAGTAATGATTTGTGGCACATCAGTTTTATAAAGCAAAGTGTTTGTAAGATCTGAAAAGATGAACTCACTTTTTCCCCTGGGAAAAAATCTAAGATCTATGTCTGTCTGTCTCTTAGAAAAAGAGAGAGAAAGATAGAGAGATAGAGATGAGAGAGAGGTGTATGTGATGATAGGGTTGGGGCTCTTTGGTGTTAAGACTATGAAAGAGACTGATTCTTGGACGCATTATCAAAGCCCCATCTTAGATTAAATAAAATTAAAATTAAAAGAAAACGCCATATTTATGTTTGTGGGGAAACATGTGTTAAGCGAGCTTCTCCATGATTTGATTTATGGAGATGACACAAGTTTATTAAGTACATCTAATTTAGAGTTTCATTAAATATTATCACACCTTTGAGTTTCGTGAAATCAACTACCAATTTGTCTTGACATATACTCCCTCTGTATCATAATAGATGATGTTTTAGGATTTTTACATGAATCAAGAAAAACATTTATTATTTAATAATAAGTGTATTATTTATTTCTAATAATATATTTTTATAATTATTAACCAATAATATTTCATCAAACTCTTAAATTTTCATTTAATGATTCTTGAACTTTGCAATTTCTTAATATTAATTGATAAAAGTATATAGAAAATCATCTATTCTGATACAAAATAAAATCCTACAACATCATCTATTCTGACACAGAGGGAGTAATTAATTATTTTATGCTCACAGTTTTTATTACTTTTATCTATAAATCACATTCGCAATTGGATAGAGTTTTTGTGTGTGTGTGTGTGTGCAAATACTAAAGATAGTGTAAAGATAGCAAATTTGCAAGAGGGATGATAAAGTTCATATAGAGAGTTTTAACGACTACAGTTCGCATTCCTCCTATATAATTCTCAAACATTTTTGTCAAAAATGAAAAAGTAAATCCACTACAAAAGATATCTCAACATAAAACATGATTTTCAAAAAGGGTAAAATGAAATAATTTAAGGGGATGGGGGAAAAAGAAGTAGAAATGAGTGTATTTAAATGGCTAATACATCAAGTTATCGTTTTTTAGTATGATATCGCAATCAAAACCTGATGAAATCACATATTATCAAACTTATGTAACACTATAGTTACTATTTGCAACATATATGACATTTCGCAGAATCACAGCAGTAGATATCATGAGAAAACACTGTTCTTAATCATAATTTTCTCTAAAAGTAGGAACTTATATTATTATTTTTAAAGGAGTGATGGGTGAATATGTGAGAGACGGGAGAGGGTATAAAAATGGAAAACCTCGGCGAGCAAAAGGACATTATATCAAAAGCTTTATACCAAAAATAGAAAAGTGGATGTTCCTTTCTCCCATTTTCTATTTGTTTGTTGATTTATAATTTTAAAACATTTATCATCTATAATTTTTAATCCTTGCTATAAAGCTTTCCTCGTGAGCCATATCTTGACATTTGTTTGTTCTCAAATCTAAGAAAACGACGCACATTATTATTAGACTTAGGTCTTTAGATTTTGCCTTTCCATACATTGTCCCTTTCCTTTGTTTTATATAGTTAATAAACCACCATGAGTTCTGGACCAATTACTTTCAACATGTGTTGTGTTTGCTCAAATTGTGACCCCTTACTTTGACATTGATTTCATCGTTAGTTATGGTACGTATTGATGTTTAATTTTCATTTCTTCAGTCGTTTGATTAATATATATCTGGAACATTCCATTGTAGGAAGGAATATTATACATATAGACTAATCTTCTGAAATAAGAATTATATATTACAACACTGTCGATAAAATGGATTAATCTTGTGTTTGAACTCTTTAGATAAAAATGGATTAGCAAGTGAGATTGTTTAAAGGCCACGCGATGCAAATACTATGGAGGAACCGTACAATTTACAAAGTGCAACATTCACCAACGAGGAAAGTCTCATTTAATACACATCCAACTGCTACATATATATCCACCCAATATGAACACATTTCACAATTGTCGAAACACGATAAATTATCTAACCATATCGCTCCTTTTTTTCATTCCTCTCGTTGAATTCCAACTTTTGTTACATGTTATAACAGTTCACCGATTGAATTATATATAAATATATATATATAAATAATTTTCTTAAATCTTATTTTGTCTACAAAATCTGCTTACTCAAGACAGAATATATATTTTACCATATAAATTGATTTTTTTTTTATAAATCTGACCTCCTAGGAAAAGTGCCTTGATTAGTTATTCCGGTCAGGAAGAGTATCAAAAAATAAAGTAATATAACATACACATACAGAATGATTAGACTCAAAGTATACCGGAATTAACCAATGGATTTCTTAAGGTTCTCTGACTTGAAATTAAATTACTGTTCTTTTTTGTACTTATTACATATCGTTTATGTCAAGATCCTTAAATTTATGAAGTTACAACCACACAAATATAATATAGTTCTTTAAGCTTGTACAAAATGTCCCTCAATTCATTGTTCTATATCAAAGTAATTCACATGTGTAACCTGTTTGCATGTCCACATGCCACATCTAGTGGGACGGATTAAGGCTGTTTGACACATTCACACATATACTTAGTTGTGATATTTTGATGTAGATGGTTAATTAGTGTTGTACGACGCTTTTCTATTTTTTAAACACATATTTTTAAAAAAGATTTGCATGATTCTTTCTACATCGTCTAATTAATAAGAAATGTCACACCACCAATTTTTTAAATACTTTAGCAATAAGAAAAAAGTTCACCGTACATTTCCAATATTTTTCGGTTCACTATCATTTATTTTCATCATCTAAACTTTATATAAACCTGAAATGATCTAGTTACCTGGTGAATGAAGTGAAAAAGATGGGAAATTTTAGGACAGAGAGAGTGGAATTAGACAAAAGATTCTGCCAAAATTAGAAGATGATATATATATATATATATATATCTATCTCTCATCATCGATATGACATATCCAACGGCTGAAAGAGAAGGTCTAAAAGTCTAGTGGCCTCTCTTTTTTATTATTGAAATTTCTCTTTTATTTACCATTTGTGAATAAAGGGCCTCGATTTACTTATAGCTTCCTTGATCGAAGTTGCAGAGTTTACTCGCAGTAGTTCAAACACTTTATTGTTTATTGCACTAGCCCCTTCCCTACGTGTTTTTGCATCATCACTAATTCTCTAAAATAACCTACTTTTAAAACTTTATTATAAGACTCATTATTGTTTAATTTCTTCAAAATTAAAAACAAAAAAGTGTGAAACTTTCTTTTATGAACCGAGAAGGTTTTGTTTTTATTATTTTCCACATATAGTTCATAGTAAAACTTGTGATGGGCTTGTCATACATATCACGTCAAGATTTTTTATTCGCAAAATAATTTTTTTTGTATTTCTTTTTAGGTATGGTTGAAACCTAAAGACGTCAAACGGAACTATATATTATATACAAATTAGAAAGGTCGTACAAAACATACAATGGTCGAAGTAGAACCGAATAGATGTCTCAATTTGGTTCAGTACCAATAATAATAATAAAAGAACTGAATATTAAGGTTTTATATTTGATATCCTAATTAAAATCAAATCTATAAATTAACCGAATTTTTATAATTTTTTAAAGTTGAATGTAAAATTTAAAAGAAAAAAAACAGACTATTGGTGTGATTGATAATTGATTATATAAATTCTCCGTCGCTTTTTAATTAATTTTACAACATTTGTCTTCTGAGTAAAGTTGAAATGAACAACATTTGACTGTAAAATGAGATACTAGGAGTTGTCTCAACTCTCAACAATGCATATTGTGTGATTTCTTTGCATGTTTCCAATCTTACATGGTTTTGTTGCTAACAATTTGAGCCATTAGCACTAACATTGGTTGGATCACCTGATCCAGAACAAGATTTTCTCCTTCTGAACAAACGTTAAGGTTTCAACCTGCTATCAGCATTAATCTCTACACTACACGAATGCTACAAGAAAATTTATGATATTTTGAGGAAATTATTAGCATTCGTGTAGTGTAGAGATTAGGAGGTATGATTCATCCGAAACAATGATATCCCATGATCCCAATTGATTCAATAAGTTAATTTTTTTATGCAAACAACAAAAAAAAAGTTTTCCATGAGTTTAATATTTTTTAGTAACTCTATAAAGCAAGAACTTCTAATATACATATCCGAACAATGTTTGATGAGATTATCGTATTAATATACATATCCGAACTTCTAATCTTAATTTTATTTATAAAAAAAAAAAATTCTGAAATTAATTAACAGAAAAATCATGCAATAATAGTTTGTATTAAATATAATTGTAATTAAGAGTTTTAAAATGGGTTTAATTAACACATCTTTGTTTAATGGGCTCAGCGATTGTCACCAAAATGGGCTGGACTTTCATTACACAAGCCAAGTTTTGTGAAAAGGTTGTCCTCTAGTGTTCTCTCTCTCCCTACCTTTACCTACCGATTTGATTTCATCTCATTGAGTTTTCAATTCCTCTACCAACCAAACCAGTAAACAAAATTCAAAGCCATATGTGAATATCAAATCCGTCAACCAAGATTTTAATATCAAATCTTTCAATTCAATACATCAAGCCAGATTCAAAATTAGAATCAAGATTTCACAAATCTTTTATTAGCAAATCAATAAAACATTATCATTATATCTTTCCAATGAACATAGTATAATCAAAAAGAAAGTACAAAAGCAAATCATAAAGTCAAAGAACCATCAGATTAAAGAAGATCTCAAACAAATATAGTCATGGCTTTGAATTTAAAACATCGGGGGAGATAAGATTGGGGAGCAAGCTCTTTAGCTTGCACAGAGAATCACAGAGGAAAGAGACTTTAAAAAAGACTTAAAAAGCTTTTGACCACACTGTGATTTCTCTCTGCAAGCGAAGGTGCTTAGTCACCAACAGAGGAGGTACAAGTTTTTTTTTGGAAGAGTTTAAGATCTAAAGAAGAGGAAAAAGTTGGTTTGTGATATATATAGGGGAACATAACATTAGGGTTTTGGGCTGAGATTACGATGAGACCGCCGCTTTTAAGTTTTTTTTGTTGACTTTTTTCTTTTGTTCAGTCTCCAAATATTCTTTTTCCTTTTCCAGCTATAATTTATAAGATTTTATTCCTTATCATAATTTATAATTTATGACTTGTATTTTTTTTTTTTTTTTTTTTGTGTTAATAAGGGTGCTTGGGCAACGATTTATACTTATGACTTGTAATATACGTCGTTTTGAAAAGTAAAAATAAAAATATTTGTATGCCTCCATGCGTAGGTTACATATTCGTAAAATATCAAACCTCTATAAATTAATATTCTTTAAATTAATACTCGCTATAAATTAATAAATTCTTCCGGTCTCGAGTTGGACCGGTGTAAAAAATGATACATTTCGATAAATTAATAAGATAATAATTTTTTTTAAATTCTATGTAAAAATATGGTCTCATCAATATCATAAATTAATAATCAAATAATATATATATATATATATATTTATATATCTAAGAAAATCTAGTGAAATATGACTCTATTGTTGTTTGAATATTCTTAAATTTGCATTTTTATTGGAGCTCATCTCTAATATTTTTCATTGTCGTCTTTTCAAATCGCATCTAAAAATTGTGGAGAGTCCTAAATGCGATAATTGCTTCTTTACATGTAATTGGTTCTAAAATCACCGCAATATCTTCTATGACTTCATCATTACCATGAATGATACTAGTAGCAATTTCTTCTAAATTCTAAACTTCTAACATTTATCATTTTTACCTAAACTCTAAACTTAGCAATTACGATAACCAAAATTATAAATTAAGAAATTCTTTAAAAATATGAATGATAACAAAAGTATCTTATTGTAATATAAAATTTTCAAAATTATAAAAATTAAAAATTTCTTCATAAATTAATAATTATTAATTTATCGATAAATTAAAACCTCTATAAATTAATAAAATTTCATGGTCCCAACCAAAAGCTTTGGATGTGGATGATATAAAACAATAAATTCATTTTAGATCCATATGATGAAGGCTTTTATGGTTAAAATTCCATTCAATTCACAAAACTGGGTATTTAACATGAGGATAGACTTAATCTATATATATATTTTTGAAGTATATTTTGGTTTCTACCATTTTAGTGTTACTTATTTAAAAACTTATTTACAATATTGATCTTAAAAAAATGTACAAAAAACTATAACTAAAACCGAAAATTCCTAAAATATCTTTATAACAATATTCTGTTTTTCTTTAATCTTTTTTTTTTTAAATCGAAATTATCATATTAAAAACCATATTAAGAACCAATCTTAAGATCATTAAATCAAAAATTAAATCAACAATCCATTAAAATAGGAAACAATACATAAGTAACAAATTTGAGGTTTTAATGCTATCAATAACAATAAATATGGTATTAAAACATACAAAACTAAATGAAAGCTGAATTAAACATTAAATATCTAATCAAGATTTTTCAAGATTTCTAACTTGCTCACCAAGATTTATTCTCCTAATCATGACTACCTCTATAAATAACCTCTAAATAGAACAACTATTGTTATCATCGTAGCAATACATCTATATATACATTTTTGGAGACATTTATAAAATAAATCTTGAAGTTGACACTTATTTACAGGCATGCCATTAGCAATTAATAATTTATTTAATAAATAAATTAACTCTACCTATATTCCATTTTTTATAGAAACTAAGTGTTTTAAAAGGTAACAAACATAGTTGCAAATGTATACAAATTTTATTTCCCTATTTTATAAGGAGGTGAATGAAGAGGTTCACCTCTAGGGGTGAACCCAAGTATTGTTTTTTACTTGATAAAATTTTGAAAAATTGATTTGATAAAAAGTGATTTTTAACCTCAAATACTATATTTTACTTTCACAGGTTTTGTATGATGAGTTTTTGTGGATTAAAAATATTTGAACATGTTGTGTGATCCGCCTAGCATGACGAGTTTAGACTATAGTAGAACCAACACTAAAACTATTAGTTTATTTCATATACTATAGATTTGTAGTCATAGTCTGGAAAATTAACTTATAAATTATTTAGTGTATGAACTACAAAATATTACACATTCTTAATATTCCAAAAAAAAATTGTTTACACATAAAAATATACACTAATATACCATATAGACATATACTTCTGTTTAATTATTGAAAACAAAACTAAGTATTTTAGAATTTTATATTCTATCTATTAACAAATTTAATATAATTAGGTTCTAAACTGTATAAAACGTAAGAATGAGAAAAAAATATTCTAAACAAAATTATAAATTAATTAGATAAAAGTTAATTAATTAGGAATTTGAAAACTAAATAAATTTAAAATTATTATTTAAAATAAAATAATTTATAATTTAGTCACGCGGTGTACCACGGTGTACCGCGGGTGAAAACCTAGTAGTTCACATTTTATTATCATTAAAACATTTTCTTTCTCTCAGTTTTGATTTTTGTTTTTAAGAAAAACATTGTCCAGTTTGTATGAAATATATGTTTACTCTATGAGCACAAGATAATGAATGCAAAAATAGATAGTTTTTTGGGTTTTGTTTTTATTATTCTTATGTTTTTTTTTTTTTTTGTCAACCATTGGGCCACAACTGGCCGGCCCATTAGCCAAATTCCTACATTCGCAGGAGCCGGGACTCGATCCCGGGTGTGATGGTGACTTCTACAAATGGACTTACCTCCTGCCACTGCACTAAGGTCACTTCAATCTTATGTTTCTTTTTATCATTCTCATTGATTATATTTGACTTAATTCTTTTTGTTTTTTTTTTGTAATAATCATAATAATTCTTAATCTTTTTTTTTGGTAAGGATTATAATTCTTAATCCTAAGTAACATTGATTTCAATTGGGTTTTGATTTTATTTTCTGTAACAATTATAATTCTTAATCTTAATCATTATCCTACATGGGTATACTGCAGGAAAAGTTTTATATAAATTTTATTTCTAATTTAATATAAATATTTGTATTAAAGTTTTATATAAATATTTGTAAATATATAAGTGAGTGTGAAACAAAATTTACAAGCATTCAAATTTACAAATTTGTATATGTTTAATTCAATTCTTAGTCAAACCGTTTAATTATACTATATAATATTTTAAAACTTAAAAATAAAAAGAAATATTAATATACAAATTGTATAGCGGGACGGTTTGGATCAACATTAATATAAATTTAAAATTTTATTAACTCACTTGGATTGGTTTGATCCAAGAATATTGATATTAGATTCTTTGAAAGTTAACATATATTAAGATTATGGTCCATTTACAATACCTAACTATAAACATACTTTTAAAAATGACCAAAAATAAATGGAATGTTTAAATAGGAAGTATAATTAAATACTTTCATCCAAATACTTATCTTGAAATACATATTATAATGTATTCTTGACTCTAATAAATTTATTTGCAAAACTAAAATAGCAAAACTTAAATGTTAAACATTTCAACCAAACCCCAATATATATTTCCAAACTAGATAAAACTACATTTTCATCCAAAAATAATTAATAATGTATAATTGTTATATGGCATAAGAAATACTACCAAAAAATAAAACATAATTTTATTTTATATTTAATTATAAAAATATATTTCTGCGGTATACTGCGGGTTAAAACCTAGTGTTAGTGAAATTAAAACGTAGATAATTTTTTTAGATATTAACAATATTTTTGGAATTCTCCTATATTGATTAGATGCCAATATATATATATATATATATATATATATATATATATATATATATATATATACATCTTGTTTGCCAAACATTCTTCTTCTCTAAACAAGTTTAGCTTGGGATAAGAAAAAGATCAACGAAGTAGGAATCAGTTCTAAAACTACACTTCCTCGAAACTACTCATCAAGCCACCTTTACCCCAAAAAAAACTTTGAACAACTTTGAAGCAGCTTCTCATCCGTAGATATTGACCAAAAAATACTAATTTATTTCGAAAACATTTACTCCAAGTTCTTAATAGACATTTCTTGTAAACAAAGTGGACCGATGTTATGTTCAAGCTCTTACAGTCTAACAAATTGACCATGCCTAACTCTTTGTTTTTCTTTTATGACCTGTTTAAACAAATTTAAAAATTGGGTCTATGAAGAAATATGCATTTTTTCGTATAACACTACTATATACAACAAGTCAACATTCAAGATCTCTCCACAAGATAATATTCAACAAATAAGAAAGAAAAAAAAATCGTTATTACTTTCAAACATTTTCCTCTATATAAATTCAACAATCGCGCACCACATAACTCATCACACAACTATAGATTCAGCTTCTATTTTTCTCAAGAGTAAAACAACTAAAACAAGAAAAAGCTCCATTTTATTCATTCATTTATTTATTCCATTTTACTTCTACATAAGTAATATGCAAAAATCTGTTGCATTGATACTCTCGTTAAACTTTCTTCTACTAATGGTGTTACACGTTCCGACAAACGAAGCTTTTAGGCTTTTACCAAAAGAGCGTCTTGGCAATTTACAGTTTCTACAAAGAGGTGAAGTCACTCCTTCCAATCCTTCTAGCTGCACAAATATCCCCGGCGGCCACGGTCCGCCATGCCCTGTCCAAGAAGAACGTCATTTTGCTGGTCGCGCCTCAGTGCTACGACAATGACGAGGATTTACTCACATCACACAACCATGCTCACGGTCACATCTCCTCGTAATTTAGTGATTAAGTGACGACGTACATATAGACTATTGTTAGTAAACTCAACTCCCACGCCCTCTCCTCTATTTTTTTTTACTTTGTTATTTTTTTTATTGAATATTCATTTTTTAAATCTTTGAATTGTAAGTACAAATGTTAATTTGATTGTGGTTAGATTGGAAGAATAAGAGAAATATTACATTCTTTTTTTAACTTTTAGAATCTTACATTTTATTGTGTAAAATCAATGGAAGAATAATGTCATGTCTATATATATTTCTTAATGTTAATGAAGATGGAATCGTGATTATCCCTAACAAAAAAGGATGGAATCTTTTAAAAAGTGAGAAATTTATATATGATGAGTAAATTTCGGTTTAGCTCAGCAGTCAACACTAACGCATCTTTGTACTTTGGTTCCCAAGGAATAGTAGATGATACGCACTTATATATACTTTTCATGTTTCACTCATACATAGTTTAAGCTCTAGTGGCCTTCGATTTAGCTATATTTCGTCCTAGCTTATTGAAAACGGATATATGGGGATGGGTTATCCCACCCTATATATTCAAAGTTAAAAACATATTTTAATTAAACAAGAGATATAATAATAGTAACATTCGTGAGCATCGCTATGTGTTGACTGTCCAAAAATAGATTACGTCAGATTGGAATATTTCTTCTCCCAGACACGAATATCGAGGAGACCCTTTCAACCATTTTCTTCGGCGCCGGTGAGACTCCTTCTCGCCGGTGTCGGGATCCATCTTTAACTTTACCTGCTTATCTGTTAGTCGATCTGGCTAGTAATTCCTTTTTCAAGTTTTTCTCTCTGTTTTCCCCTTGTTTTAACCCTATTACAACCCTAATAAAATCTTCCACCGATTCAAACCACAATTGCCGTATGCTCCCGCCGATCTACACTTCTCCGGAGAGACTCTCTTCCCAAATCTCGGGAAACCATTTCTCTCACCCCTCACCATGGCAAATTACTATGAAGATAGGATTTTCCCCAGTGGACTTATCTTCAATCGTCGTTTCTAACCAAGGCCACCGACTGACTCCGCCGAACTCACCTTCACCAGGGATGCTTCCGCTCTCGGGAAAATCTCTGCTACTTTCGGATAGTCGCCTCAACCAGTTCTCACTTTGGCAATCGGTTATGACACTAGGATTTTCCCCAGTGGACCTAGTTACCAAAGACGATCCCTGCTACCACGGCCACTACATGAACCCGCCAGCTCCCCACTCAACGGAGAACCCGTCTGCAGCGCAGATCTCTCCGTCCATCTCGGGCGGCCGACAACCCGACCATTCCTTGCGGCGACCTCTTGGAAACCTAGGGTTTCCCTTAGTGGACCTAGGCTTCAAGAAAAGCCCATTAGCACAAAAACATGTCAAACCCATTTATTATCCTCAGGTTGGTCAAAAGAGGAAGCCTAGGCCCTTTACTTCATCGTTTATGGATTTCCAGTGCAATGTACTGCTTCGTTTCCCTTTACTCTTTGGTCGAAGACTCCATTGGAGAAAGGTAATGACAGTACTGATTTGGTTATTCATCTATTTTTCACGGAACCTGGCCTTAGATGCTTCTAGAGTAATGAGATTAGGTTATAAAAGCATATGGATATATGGTATTTGCTCCTTGAACTGCTCTAGTAAAAGTGGTAATCTCGATTTTGAACACATCTTGTTCATTGACGGATACAAACTAAGCTGGCTATTTGATGATTACAAGCATCGTCTTTCAACCACCTCCACCACATGGATCTTGTCCCAACCAGTCCTTACTGTGAATTCACGAAGTGATCCGAACCTTATGCTTTGGGTTTCAAAGCAATCCCTAACCGACTATAGCACCATAGTCACCGGTTTCTTTGCCGTCCTGTTACTGTGGGTTCCTATCGCCCGGTGGACATTGAGGCACTGATACCTTTGTTAACGTCACAATGTCGGATGACAGTGACTATTCAACCATCCTTTGAAGCCCTCGAAGATGGTCTATCGATGTACCATGATCTCACATGTACCATTAGGCCCTCAAGCCTGTGGCTCATAGCTCTCTTGGACTATACAATCGATGTTTTTCTTTTATCACTCTGTTTATCACCTGTTGGCATTGGGGAATGCTTTTTCTTTGTTGTTTCAAACTCTGCTCCTTGCCTCTTCTATGTACTTGTAATGGACTCTTATATATTTGAATGAATGAAGGCACAAGGTTTGACAAAAAAAAAAAAAAAAAAAATTAAACAAGAGATATAAACGTTATAATTAAAGTGATTTTCGACTTAGACAAGTTATATTATGTATTAAAACTTTTAATTTCTCCATGTAAGAGATCGAAGAGCAGAAGCTATAACCAGCTCGAAATCTCCAGGATACGCATCCTGTTTTACATGTCAAATCCCAAAGACACACATCTGTGAGTTATCCGAGTCTATCTTTAAATATTTATTCTCTGATTCTTTTTTTTTTGTCAGCAAACTTTCATTAATTAAGTCCAATATGGATAACATACATACATAGAGATACTTCGTTCAAAAAAAAAAAACATACATGAGAGATACAAGGTGAAAACGGAGCACAACAAACTAAAGCTCAATCATAAACCTAATAGTCTAATACAAAATACAGTCAAACACAAATAGGTTTCGAAAGGGATACGTATTGGAAACTATTCAACCAAAATAATTCAACCAAAATTTTATAAAAATTCTTGAAAACTATTGCTTCACGGTTCACGAACACGTAAAAGCAAAAGGACACAACACACGTGTTCGTGGAGAACTCAAAATAGAAAACGTTCTTCATATTTGCATTGACATGTATATTTTTCTTACTTTTTAACTCAGAAAGGGTTCAAATGTCTCTGGTTTTGGGTTCTAATTTCTAAAGTTAGAGTATCCCTTACAAATGTCAAATAATCAAAGATGCGAATTTTTAAAAAATTTAAATTTTGATACACTTGATTGATCTATTAAACGGTAAAAAAGCTCGAAGTTGTATGTGTGATGTGTCAGTCAATTTTCAGATATCTGAGATAAAAAGTAAGAACTAAGATCTAATATTTCTTTCACGAATTTTAATGCTTTTAAAAAGTTCATAACTTGGCGCTAATCTTCTATATATATAAAGTGTAGTTTTTTTTAGGAGTGGGCATTTTAACCGAACCGAACCGACCCAACCGAACTGAAACCGACCCAAACCAAACCCAATCCTACACTCAAACCATTTGGTTAAGTTTCTTCTCAACCCAAACGGTTCGGTTTGATTTGGTTTGAATCCAAACCAAACCGATAATCCAATATGCTTTTTATTAATTAAATAATTTATAATATACATAATTGGTGTATAATATGTATTCATAATCTTATTCTTTATGAATTCATTTATGTTAGATTAGATTTAATTATTTCTAAAACTTTGACCATAGGTTTTAAAGAATAAAATTGTAAAGACTTATAAAAAGTTTTACAAGAAATTATATTTTTTTTATCTTCTTACGTTGTTTAGTTTGTTTCATTTTCATTTTTTCCTAATTACTAAACATTTAATACTGATATAGTTATCATTTTTAAGTAAAAGTTTCATGGATGCTTTGAATTATTCAACTTACAAAGGGCAATGAATTTTGTTTTGTTACATTAATTGATTTTTAAACTGAATAAAATCAAAACTGAATTAAAGCCAAACCGAACCAAACCAAACCGAATATAAACCGACCCGAACCCAAACCAAACCAAACTAACAATGGTTGAATATGGTTAGAGTTTTATGAAAACCGAATTAAACAAACCGAACCGAACCCAAACCGAACCCGAACTTAAACCGAAATGCCCACCCCTAGTTGTGCTGCCACGTCATCACCTCTCTCAATTAAATTAGGCCATTTTCTTGAAGCCCAATTTTAGGAGACAATCCAGTAAGCAATTCTTATATCATTCTTTAATTTGAATTTCTAAGCCCATTTCGAATCCATCTCTATTATCTGTTCAATCTGCTCATCGAAGAAAACTCTTTTCCTGGTAGCTTGACTCCGCCGCCATTAATGTGCGACCTCAACCGTCCCCCCATCTTGATTCCCTTCTATCACCTCACACGTCCCTTATCTTCTTCATTGTTTCTTTACTCGCTTATCTTTCAAACCCTTTCTCTATCTCCATCGGATAGTTTTCCTCTACAACTGTTACTCAAGTTCTTTCAATGCTCTGTCATTCAATTGAAGCCGCACTAATTTTTCTTCAATGCGTGCAAGGTCAAGTCCTATATAATGCCTTCTCCTCCAACTTCATGCCTCTCACAATTTCTTTCTCTCTAATTTTTTTCTTTACTAACATGGATTCCACTGTTGTTTCATTCGAAAATCTCAAAGCTGGCCGCCTACACCAGCAGATCGTTGGAAGATTGCTTCGCCACTGGACTGCCCGCAAAGTCAAAAAAGGAGGCCAACTAATGGGAGTAGATTTCCTGCTAATAGATCAAAAGGTTGTATCGATCTCAACTACATTTTTCAGTTACTCGATTACAATCTCTTTCTCTAATTTGACTTTCTTCTTTTCAGAGTTGTTTCATCCAAGGATCCATCAATGTCACTCATCTTTCAAAACACGAAAAGTCGCTGTCTGATGGGGCAATATATATTCTGTCGGATTTTGAAGTCACCAAAAGCAACACCCGTTTTAAACTAACTGATTCCCCTTTCTCCATACGTTTCATAGCAACCACTGCTTTTCATCAGGTCCACGAGTCTTTCGGTATTTCTCCGGAAGAGTTTTATAGGTTCATTACTTATCAGCAGTTGGTTTCTCTTGCCAATACCAATATAGATCTTCCAGGTGAGCCGAGGATTTAACTCTTTCAATATTGCCCGTCTCCTATATTGTGTTCATCTCTTAAAAGTAAAACTTCCATTATTAAGCGCTTTCGTTTAATTTAGAAAAAGAAATAGACAAATTTTCTATATGATGTACAGGGCGTCTTTGTTCTACTTTTCTATATTATGTTGATTAACAGTGTTGTTATTTTATTCTATTCATGAATTTATAGCCTAATGATTATTTCCTTACATTTCATTTGCATAGCTCAAACCTCGCTGTTTAGAGCAACATGTAGTGGGTAGATTGCTCCATTTTATTGGCCTGCCCGTAATGCTAAAAATCCGGCGTCAGCCAACTCATGGGTGTTGACTTCATTCTCTCATTGACGAAAAGGTATTCTCCTGCTCCTCATGTTTGACTCTCAGTCACCTATTCCTCCTATTTTAATAGTAATGTGTGTTGCAGACTACTATGATGCAGGGGTCAATTAACATTCTCCACCTTCTAAATTTTGAGAGATCTTTGATCGATGGAGGCCATGGGGAAATCTACATTATATCTGGTCTTGAAGTCACAAGAAGCAACCCACGTTTTAAACTCACTGATTTCTATATCTCTATAAACAATTACTCTCTCTTGGAAACACAAATTCCAAACTCTCGGGTACGTCTTCTTATTGGAACCTAATATATTGAACAGTTCCGATATTTTTATACTTTCAAAAACTAACCTTCTCTTCACATGGGCCAAGTTTGTTCAACACATGCGTATCATAATGGAGTCACACAAACGTTGGAGAGGATGTTAGTCGTTATACATCTTGAAAGGTTTAAGTTCTTAGCAAACCACGTCTGTTTAGAGTTGTTTCATTAAACATACACTCTCCCTCCCCCATGACTTACCCATATTACATCACCACATGTTTCAATACTACTGCTGCAATGAGAAGCAGCGGTGAGAGAGTTCGAGTTAGCGCATTTGACGAACAAACACGCGACCACGCTTGAGGTTATTTATAGCGAGAAAGATGGAGGGAGTTGTATAATTTACCCACCAATATCAACCCCAAGATATTCAGAGAATCGGAGATCATATTCTACCTATTCTTGATTATGTGTAGTCAATACTATGTGCATGGTCTTCTCAAATATTATGATCTGTCAACCTTGCAACACACTTACCAATCATTTCTCTCCCGGTGAACTTTAACTTAATGTTACATCAGGGACTAAATTTTGATGGGGAGTTTGTGACAACAAGGGACTTTGTAGAAATGTAATAACCGTCTCTCTTTGTAATCCATTTAATTTTCATATTCCTAAAATCTTTGTCTACACGTACCCAAAATTAGACTATCAAACAGGCTAAAGGTCTCAACTCTACAGAACCATTGAAAGTCTTTGTATTTCTCTAAGTCTTTACAATCAAGATTACAATGTATTTAAAGACATGTTAATTACAAAACAAGTTCGATCTTCCTGAAAAGAGGAGAAGATTTCTGAACCGTTATTTGACCAAGTTTGAAGATCAAATATTCCATATTTGGTCAACCATATCATGGTATACAGAAGATTGAACATGTATACATTGATGAACGAACCCACATGTGCATTTTCCAAATTCTATAACTAAGATCCACTTTATTATTACGCTCATGCTCTTATTACAACCATCCACGCATTCGTAACACTGAAACGTGTATGTTATTGTGTAAGATAACCTTCCAGCTGCAGTCTTCGGCATTGCCAAACATTTCACAAAGTAAGGATTCCTGAAAAATATAAAACCTGACCTGAAAGAAAGAGTGAGTGGTGAAGGAAGCAAGAAGCAGAAAACGAAATGCAGAAAAGTAAAAGACAGAACAAAATTCAAGAGAAGTAAACTCTAATATGCTCATCTTAATATGTTAAAGCTTGTAAATAAAAAAAAACATGTTAAAGCTTGTGTCAAGTTTCACATCCGTGATCTTCATATGTTTAAATAATCACATGTTGCAGATGGAAAACAAAACCAACCATGGCTAAGTGAGAAATACTTCACTGAATCTTTCTATCCTGCCCACCTCTCGCAGGAATCACTTGCCAAACAAACAAAACAAACATAAGAAAATAAAATTTAATAACGTAAACAACAAAACACAAATAAATAAGTTAGAAATTCTATTCATTAATTTAACAACACACAATTCACATCCGATCGAAACAGAGACTCTGGAGACCAAACGAAACAAAATTAAAACAAAAATCGGCATTACAATTCACAAATTAATTCTGAAATGAAACCGAAAAAACAAAAAATCAATAAACGCCAGATTTGAAGACCAACAAACACTTAACTGGAACAAAACCAGCAGAGAAGAGCCAATTAACCCGTACGGATGCAAAGCGCAGAGAGGTAAATTATTCATCACTGAAAGGGCTGAATGAAGAAGGATTAGCATGATGAAGGAAATACTTTCAAAACTCTAATAATACTGTAGATCGGGAAAATTACTTCTCCGCTCCGCTATCCGTTCACACGACCTCATGTTTTGAAAGGGAAGAAAGCCATTCCCACATCAAGGACAAACCAGTAACAACTTAACGGCCCAACAGAATTCTAATTATTAAAGAAATTAAAGCCCAATGTCTAACAGAAAAAGAACCAAATTAAAATTACAGAACTGGTAAAACATTTGACATCAAAAACCACAAACACATTACTCCAAAAACAAAAGCATTTTGAAAAAAACAACTACCACAGGTTAATTATTTTCTTTTAAAAAACAAAAAACATTACCTACAACAACATCTAAGAAAAGTAAAAAAATATGGAACGAGAAAATGAGAAATTAAATTAATAAACCAAAACGAAAGACTAAACCAATAAAACAAACAATAACTATACAAAACTTAACTTCAAATTCTATATTTTATGAATCCAAAAAAAGATCATCATGATTTTAGTAAATTTTAGATTTCTAAAATAGAAAACAAAATACAAACTTGAAAAAAAGAGACCCAAAAAAAACCAGTAAAAAACAAAGAACAATATAAAAACACCATAACCACACGGAAAAATGAGAAAAAACATACAAAATATCAAACTAACAAAACAACAAAAATAAAAAGAACCTAATGAAACTTCCGCGCGTAGCGCGGATCAATTGCTAGTTATAATATATAGAGGATACGACGAACATACTTGCATCGACGTAAATTTTTAACTAGGAAAAACTTATACCACATATGAATTAAAAAAACAAGGGGAAATTAGAATTACTTAGGAAATATGCTATCATATACTCTCTCCATTTCAAAATATAAGATGTTTTGAGTAAAACACGCAGATTAAGAAATAATCACTTTACAAAAGTTTAACCAATCACAAACAAGACTGCATAATATAAGTATTAAACTAATCTATAAGTTACATAGAAACTTGAAAACATCCTATACTATGAAACAAAAAAACTTCTCTAAACATCCTATATTATGAAACAAAGGGAGTATATAAGAAGTAAAGTTTCACTCTCTCCTTATTAGTCCATTTAGCATTTAATTTCTAAAAAAACAATATTTATTTGTAATAAAAGAAAAATATAATAATATACATTAATATACACCATTTTTTTTTGGACAAAAGCTTGATTTCATTCACTTAAGTAGAAACCAAATACAAAGGATAAAAGGAATATGAGATCCCAAGGTTTAAAACACAACAATACAAGGTTTCCATAGCCAACATAAGATAGAAAGTTGAGTAGATAAAGCTAATCGATAAGGACATTTTGAAAGCTATGAGCCAAAAGTTAGGAGGCAATTTAATACATGTGAGATCAAAGATTATCGAAGATTCTTCCAAAGACGAAACAATGGATGAACAAATGGCCATAGTCATAAACAAATGACGGTTTGGCGTTGATGAATGAGCCAAAGACGGGTGTCTCGCCGGCACGAGAGAAACTACTCGAGGTAGTGCTTTGGCAAAGGTTTGGACTAAAGTGATGGTTCCTTTGTGCTTGAGGTTGCTTGGTAACGTTGCTAAAGAGTAGGAGTTTGGCTCAGACAGACCAAAGCATTTGTGGGCGGTGATGGCGTCAGCAGATCTTGTTGGAGGATGGGCAATGGATGCACTCAAGATCATAGGGAGAGCAACAGCCACGATTTGCAAATAGATGGTATAGAGCTGTACCAAACCAGGTGGATCCTCTCTCACATAAAAGCCTCAGCCATGGAGATTAAGGAGTCCACAGAAGGTTTGGATTCGGCTGGATACTAGCAAAGTAGGAACATACATGAGCGTTGAACTTTCCGGTGACAAAATGGTATCCCTGGCAGTAATGATTTTTGAATAAGTGAACTCGGCAACCAAGGGATACAAAGATAGATGGTTATGGAGAAGACGATAACCAACGCTCCTTAGAGGTGCGGTCATAATGCCGTTTCTCGTCAACCATTTCCACTGCCTTCGAGAATAAGATCCATCAAAACACCCTAGACATACTAACCTTCTTCTAGCATGGAAACGACCAGCCAAAACAGAAGTAAAGGGTATTAAAGGGGTTGAGGTTGATAGAGAGTAAAATAAACTAAACTTGGGCAGAGATGACCAAAGTCCCAGATTACAACGTCGATAACGGGTCAGCAAGAATAACCTTTCACAAAGATTGGCAAGATTGAAACATGATGCCAGGATTTTCGTATGATAGTGCCAACACAAATCTCGTGGAATCAATTCCCAAACCAAGTGGAGTCTTCGACCACTGGAGGAGAGGAATCGTTGAAGCAAGAGAGGTTTTGACAAGGAATAAAGGGGACCAAAGGCAGGAAAAGATTAGGCCAAAGCTTTTGTATATGAGCCGAAAATTTGGTATTAGGCCCAAAAGTGGGTAGAGATCCACCAAAAGAAACCCTAATGTCTCCTTGGTTAGGTAGCTGCGGCGGCTAAGAGGCGAGCAGAGATTTGGCCGTGAAATGAACGTCGCCGGAGTAACCGACAACCGCAAGCCCTTGTTACACCGGATCTTTAGCATAGGTTCAGCATATATTCGACATAAAGCATATCTGAGGCTAAAGGACGGGTTTGGGGGTAAAAGTTGCTTCAAAAATGTTGTGAGCAGAGGTTGGGTCTGGAAAAGGGTTACCAGACATCTCTTCCACCTTCTGTCACTATTGAATGAATGAGCATGGAAGCTTTGGGATTTGCAGAGGATTCGGAAGGAGAACAAAGTTTTAAAAGGTTGAGAAAAGATTCGATAAACACTTGAAACCGCAGAAAAATTAGACTCAAAGCTATGGAAAAAGTTGAGGTCCCGACGCCGGTGAGCCATGGCTTCACCGGCGCCAGAGAAAGAGGTTTGAAAGGAAGTTCTCAATAATCGGGTCTGGGAACTTTTTCGTTAGATAGATACAAATATGTTAATATCTTTATATATCATAAGGACACTTCGATTCTACTATACACCCCCTCAAACAAAAGATGGTGATGGAGAGAAATCAAAATCACATTAATATATACTTTAAGTCCACACTTTACTACTATATTATAACTGAAATTACATAAATTATGAATTATGAATTGACTATTTTTTCCATTTAGTTTCATTCAAATACACTATAAATTATAATTGTAACTCCTCTAATTAAATTATTTTAGAAATGTAACTTCCATCTCTTGAAATCCTATAAATAACCATTCTCACATCATCATCCACCATATCTCAAATTCTATGATTATACATTTTGTTAGATTTATCTTATATTTTGTTCAATTTTATTTCTTTGTTTTTATATACTTCTTTTTTCCTTCTTTGTCTTCTTATTATTTTTAATTTTCAATTACATATGTATAATAAAATATTTTAGAAATGTAACTTGCATCCCTTGAAATCCTATAAATAAATATTCTCACATCATCATCCACCATATCTCAAATTCTAAATATTTTCTTTGTTTTGTTTATGTTCTTGTATGAGTTCAAAACTCATGGTAAGAGTGTGATTATATATTTTGTTATATTTATCTTATATTTTGTTCAATTTTATTTCTTTGTTTTTATGTATTTCTTCCTTCCTTATTTCTCTTCTTATTATTTTTAATTTGTAATTACATATGTATGATAAAATTTTGGTGGCTGTAAAAAACAATTATTGATGCAGATTCAACAATACTAATTTCGATTAAAGCTCAATGAGAGAATCAAGCTAAACAAATCATCTTCATTCATGTATATTTATTTTAGTTTTAAAAGTATGCAATATTTTAACAAAATAAACTATTATAATAGAATTATTAAATAAACTTTTTTAACTCTCTCTTACCTCCAATTTTTTTTTGAGAATTTGTATACTCATAATTATATTTAGTTCTTGTGACCCAAAATATAATTCTATAAAGATCATTATCATGTTTATTTAATTAAATTTTTTGAAATTTAATGATTTTATATATATATATATATATATAAAACAATTTGATATTCCATTTCCAAAATTTTACTACAAAGAGGAAATCATTAGAATTTAACCTAGTAATATAGCTTAAATTATAAAAAGACTAAAAAATAAATTAATATTTGGGATTTTTTATTGCATTTCATATGATTTATACGGTTTCACTCTCTCCTTATTGGTCCATTTAGTATTTAATTTCTAATTTTTTTTTATTTTTTTTTAATTAAATAAAAATGTAATAATGTACATTAATCTATACTTTAAATCCACACTTTACTACTAAATCGTAACTGAAATTACGATTGTAGTATGCATTTGCGTTTATTGAATTGAGAATTTGGGTATGGAATCATTACTCTAATCTGCTGGATATCGATCTTATACGTCTAAGTTTGGGAATCATGACTCTGGTCTGCACAGTTTTAGATTGACTTATGAGCATAAACGTCTGAATAAACAAACCTCTAGCTGACTTAAATCTTGTGCCAGTGATTGCCCATGATCTGATAAACGCTCGAAATGTAGGAAGCCTACAAGATGCTGGGGTCCGTGACATTAGTTGCCTGATGAAACATATTCGGAGGTATATATATACACCAGCTTCATTTTGGCATCATTCGTTGGTTCAGTACTATTTAGTTTTTGGTTTGGACGTTGCATGAATCTGTTCTGATTGATTGCATGTAGAACCCCTCTGGAGTCATTGGTTTATCGAAAGCCAAACTTGACCAAATCTATGAAGCATCTGAGATAAAATTGGTTAGTTTACAAGCTGGGAACATTTTTTCAAAATGTTTTTGTTAGTGAGACTTTTCAAAATGTATTGAAATTTTGTTCTTGAGAGGAAAAAAAAGCAGAGAATCAATGGAAAAGAACTAACGCAATTGAAGTTGAATATCTGATGCAATGCTTCCTCAAGCATAAAAAGGTGACATATTAATTACCTATGTTCATTATGTTAAGATTGATAGAATTTATGTCATCCCAGTAAAGATTAAACATTTTTAAGTCTTGTTTTGGTTTTCTTTTTTCCTCCAGAGGATTACAGATTTGACAAAAAAAAAAAGATTATAGATTTGATTACCTCCATTGCCTTGAACACTACTGGTGGTGCAACATTTGTTCATGGGGACAGCTTCAACATTGGGAGAGAGAGCTCCAGCCATGCAAAAAGAGGGTGGCAAATATAGAAGAAAACAATTTCAAAAAACCAAAAAAGTAAAGAAAGCAACCTTGACATAAGACTTTTTAATCCTATTGTGGAGCACCCTTGGAATTACTTCCTCTTTGGGAGTATAAGAACATCTTTTCTTTTCTTTTTTGCTTGATAATGAATTCTGTCTAAGGGTCAGTTGGATGTTTCTTCTCTAATATGCTTTTGTTGTTTCATTTGCTAATTAAGAAGATTACCGAGATTCATTTTTGTAGCCCACTTAACAAACTCTCGCTGATTTATGTAGCTATTACCAGAATGCTTGAATATATTTTTAGTTGAGGAATCACAAGAAAAAAAAAACTAAGTGGTTTAGTATTATTAATTCTGAAACTTTAAATGCAAAAGAAGAGTGCAAGAGTTTTGGGGCAGCAGAAAACAAAAACATATGTAGTCAATCAGATATCATAATTAAAGAAAAAACCAAAATGAGATTTTTTAAACTTACTAAACGTATGTTAAACCCACTAACTTATTACATTAGGGTTGGGCAGGTAATGCAAAACGACACAAGGGGCAGCCATTCGACGATGCATCCCCTGTGAAACTGATGCCGACAAGGTGAAGTAGAGGCTTCGGCTCCAACCGCCAACTCGTCTAAACATATTGTGCAGCCTATCTTTTCCTCTATCCATGATTTTTTCAACCTTCTTACTGCACACTCACTTGCTGGCTTAATCTTTGGTATATACTCGAGGAAAACCACAAGAGCATCGAGTTGGATAGAATCTCGAAAGGTATACGTCAGTGTGTTTTTGTTGTCTATAAACAAGACAACATTGTCCCAACCTTCTTCATGATCTATTATGAGAGAGTCTGAGTCCCAAACGCCATCGTACTGATCAGCCTTGATGATCCGACGGCCTGATCAATTTTGATGCCCCTCCGAATGTTTGCATAGTGATCAACACTCACCAAGATATTCATACACAACGTTAGACACCCCCTAAAGATTGACAGTTCAAAGCAATTATTTCATAACCATAACAAGACATGGGCGCTATTATAAAATCAGCATCTTCCTTTCTTATTCCGGAGATCGTCAAGAACATGATATCGATATTGCTAGAATGTTGTTATGTTTTTATTCGTTTATTCTTTTATTCAGTAATTGTTATTGGATTAATGTTATTGGTTTGTTATATGCTGTTGTTTGATTGTGGTTGTTTGATTGTGATAGGTTGTTAGTGATCATGGGATTACGAATAGATATTTATTATTCAAAAACGGGTTGGATTGTTTAAATTTTGTATCAGAATCCTTACGGTTCTAGGTACGGGTTTGTTGTGTGATGATGTGTGTGATTTTTCACTCCAAATCTTTTACCTGAAAAGACCACACGACAACTGAAAGTGCACCGTTAATCAATGTAGTATTTTAGGATCGATCTCACAGAGAGTAATAGCTAACACAAATTGAATTATAAGAGAAAGAACTATGGCTAAGACTAAATAAGAATTAAGGGTTTTGATTTTCTTAATATCTATTGGGAGTCATCTCAGGGTTTTTATGATTCTAAGCAATATTAAGTGTCAAGATCTAACAAGTAACTACTAATTTCGGTCTAGGTTCTTATGACAACCTGTCCCGTGGACCCCACTAGCCCCCCGCTAGCTTGCCCCCATAGGCCCAAAGCTGGTCCTGCAGGGCATCGATCCTAACCCCTCACTGTGGAAATGAACTATTCATCCAAATCCACCAGTAGGTTATTGGTGTGCCAGGCGTTCCTCGAACCCTGGTCCCCACCCTTTAACAACCTTTCCACAGGACAAGCTGTCACCAATTGATCTGCAGGTGACACGGGCGATTTTAGAGGCAATGAAGAGCACTGCTTGAATTGAAACTCTAGGTCTTGAAGAGTATTTATAAGATTTTTGTCTTGGATTAGGGTTCGTAAGGGTAAAAGCGTATTTTCTTCTTGAGCGCAGGACAAGGGGCGGCGAAAGAGACATCTGGACCGTGGTGAAGGCTTGGACTGGGCCGCCGTGGTGAAGGCTTGTACTGGGACTCCGTGATGGTTGCTGGTCAGGCCTTCAACAAAAGCCCATCATCGCCTGGATGCTTCTCTTCACGTTGGTTTAACACGTCTCGGTAAATCGGGCATATATTCGGATGACTGAACGGATTGACTTGATTCTACTTTAAGGAGAAAGATGACTCTTCCAGCTTTCTATAGACACAAGGCATGATATAACATGAGTTGTGAAAGTTCTTCAAACGTGGCTCATACTATAAAGCTCTAAATCTGTCCTGAAACATGTTTTCTTTGTCTTTTGGTCTTTTTTCTATAAAACCTGTAAAACCTTCTTGAAACCTGAAATACTTGATAATCGACCTTTTATACCTGAAATCTCATCAAATCTTCCTAAATGCATATGAAAACTAAAGCTAATATGGGTGAAATAATGATGTTATAATGTGATGATGTTTGGATTGCATGCTTGGTTGATTATGTGAGTTAGTCAATCGTGTGAGACATGAGGTCCTAGAACATCCTCTTCAACCCATAAATGTGATTCCATGGTAAGTGGTGTTCCTTGTGTTGTTCTGGTTAATTTTGTTTGCTTAGTGATGTAGTACTTTTTGTATCAATTATTTATCAATCCACAATTTGCAATCAACCAACTCACCAAGAATACACAAAATGCTTAATCTATTCTTAATCAAGTAAAAGTTCTTATGTCACTACTTAACTAATCAAAAAGACTCAAATAAAGCAAACAAGAAGATGCAAACTCAAGGCAAACAAACACAAATAGCAATAATACTGAAAATCAAGAATTAACAAGAGAACCTTGGGCAAGATAATTGACTTGGGAGATAGCTAATCAATCCTAGATGTCTAAGTAACAATCAAGAACAATCCTATGGCTAGAACACTAATGCAAATCAATTCATTTCCATGATAGAGATCCTATGCTAGTCAAATGATAATCAACAATTTCCAAAGGAAATCATAAGACAAGCATGCATTAAGAACAAGTTCAAACACCACTAAGCACCCTAATCATCAATTTCCATTGGCTAGGAATGCAAAGCTCTTAAAAAGTTTGGTTCAGGAATTTCATCAAACACCTTGTGGGCATGGAAATCCTAAAGTCTAGATTTAAGCTTGATCAAGGCTATCTAGCAATATTATCACTAATCAAGATAGGAAATGCATAAAATAAACCCTAGACATCAAAGATCAACCATCTATCTCCCTAATCTACCAAGCCCAAAGTTCTTAAAAGATCTACTCTCTAATCATAATGATCACACAAAGGAAAGAGTTTTGTCTTTGTGAAATCATAATAAAAGCTTGTAGATTAAGAGATTAGAAAGACAAATTACTATTAAAACTAGAAAATCCACCAAAGATCCAACTAAACCCAATATGGAAATGCTTAAGAACCCTAGGTGGCTACTTAACAAAAACTAATACAAGAGATAAAATGATAAGATAAGAGATAAGAGATGAGATAAAAGATAAGTCTCCACAATTAGGGTTTGAGTTAAAATTAAACAATTCAGAGAAAACCGGAACAAACCGGGTTTTGGTCTCAAAATGGTGCTTGATCGACCACTTGATCGACCATTTGGTCGATCGTTCCTCCGGTTTGGTCGATTGCTCGGTCGATCGTCCAAGTCTCCAAAGTCTCGCTTTGCGTCACGATCGACCATTTGGTCGATTGCTCGGTCGATTGTCCAAATCTCCGAAGTCTCGCTTTGCGTCACGATCGACCATTTGGTCGATTGCTCGGTCGATCGGCCAACTCTCCGAAGTCTCGGCTCGCGTCACGATCGATCATTTGGTCGATTGCTTTGGTCGATCGTTTTGTCCTGTGTCCAGTCCGAGGAATCCTGATAGTGCTTTGATCGACCATTTGGTCGATCGGCTGGTCGATCGGCTGAAGTCCGAGAATCTGATGATGCGTTGATCGACCATTTGGTCGATCGTCCGGCCTACTTGTCCACATTTTCATTTCCTTGCAAATTCTTGACTTATTTGGCTCCAAAGCACACTTTCCTTGCATATCTCCACTCTAGCACCTGAGATACCAAACTTGATGCAAAATGCAGCCTAAACAACCTAAATGCTCATGAATATGCACAAAACAATGAAGAATTAAGCTTTAAAAACACAAGAAAACACAAGATATCACTTAGCCTTCTGTTCTTGGTGGTACAGATGGTTTGAGGTGCTGGAGTTGCTAGTCGTGATTGTGACACCCCGGTTTCAGAGACTTGCAGAGAGATTTCAAAGAATTGATTTGGCCAATTATGTCACCAAAATGCACTTATCGTTTCGCTCAAGAGGCCTGAGAGAACTCCAGAGTTAAGCGTGCTTTTGATGGAGTAGTCTCAGGATGGGTGACATTCGGGGAAGTGATTATCGGAACTGTGCGAGTGAGGACAAAACACAGGAAAAGATCATGTGGTGATTTGTAGGGACGGTACCAAGTCTTTAAAACCTCCCGGACGTAGCAAACGGACCGTCGGATAGAGATGGGCTCATGGGCCTAGTGAGAGGACGTGAGGCCCATTATGGAAGGTGGGCCCATGGACTGGGATTGGACATGGGGACCACTAAGAGGTGGCGGTTGGGGCGTTACAAGTGGTATCAGAGCCGAACCTAAACGAGTGTGGAGTCGAGTGGGCTCACACCATCGGGGGTGATGGTCTTGGTGCGCAACGAGGACGTTGCGATCTGTTAGTGGGGGTGAATTGTGACACCCTGGTTTCAGAGACTTGCAGAGAGATTTAAAAGAATTGATTTAGCCAACTATGTCATCAAAGTGCACTTATCTTTTCGCTCAAGAGGTCTGAGAGAACTCCAGAGTTAAGCGTCCTTGAGCTTGAGTAGTCTTAGGATGGGTGACCTTCCGGGAAGTGATTGTCGGAACTGTGCGAGGGAGGACAAAACAGAGGAAAAGATCATGTGGTGATTTGTAGGGACGGTAACAAGTCTTTAAAACCTCCTAGACGTAGCAAACTGACCGCCAGATAGAGATGGGCTCACGGGACTAGTGAGAGGACGTGAGGTCCCTTAAGGAAAGTGGGCCTATGGAATGGGATTGGATATATGGCCCACTAAGAGGTGGTAGTCGGGGCCTTACAGTGGTCGTGATCGTGGTCAGGGACAGGTTCTTGAGACCAGTGTGAGTGTAGCCCAGAATGTGGCCAATGAAGAAGTAGCAGAGTCGCACACTCATCCAGGAGAGCTTGGGGGCTTGGCTGGTGGTGGTATTGACGGAGCTGGTGGGCTTGACATCGATCTTGTTGTTGCCCCAAGTGCATGGGTTGTAGCGGTTGTTGCCTTAGTTTGTGATGATGTTCTGGCAGACTTGCTGGCTCAGGTGTTGGTGCGGCTTCCAATAGTAGTGTCGCCAGCGGCTGACGTGCAGGCTCCTTTAGTGTCATCAGCAGTTGGTGTGCAGATTCCAATGGTGTAGCCTGTGGTTGGTGGGCAGGCTCCTGCGGTGTATTCTGTGGTTGGGTTGCAGGCAAGTGTGCGACAGGAGGTCGAGGTTGTGGATGCACATTATGTTTGGATGATGGTGTAGCTACTGCATGTGGGTACGTGATACTTCCCTGGAGGTACGGATCCGAATGGGATGGATGAGTGGAGGGAGCGGTTGGAGGACTTTTCCCAGTCGCTTCAATGTCCTGACCGGTATTGGGTGGACTTGGCAGATTATTATCTATCGGGTGATGCGCGTGGGTGGTGAAGGTCGGTGACGGCCTGGAGAGTGCATCGGAATATGACTTGGATAGACTTTGTGGGTGAGTTTAACGCCAAGTACTTCCCATAGGAGGCACTTGATCGCATGGAGGCGTGATTTTTGGGGTTAACCCAGGAGAACTGTACTTTGCAAGATCTATACATGGAGTTTAATCGACTTGTGGTGTATACAGTCCAGGTGTTGGAGCGAGAGTCGGCTCAGGTGCGGAGATGCTTGTTAGGACTCGGTGCAAAGTGAGGAGTTATGCTAAGAGAGCGGAGCTGGGTGATACTGCAGCTCTGATAGAGGATGACTTGAGAGCACAAGTGGTGGTGGTCAGTCCTCTAGTATACACAAAGCAAACTTAGCCGCATTTTTTTTCTAACTAGGGTGGAAGCCTGCGCAGGGGCAGAAGCGGAAGTCTGATACCACGCAGAGGGCAGGTTCCAGCGGTGCAAGATGTTTTGGGTGTGGTTTCTTGGAGCACATAGTGGCGAGTTGTCCGCATAGGGGCAACCAGTCAGCACCATCAATGATTCGGGTGTGTTACCACTAGAGAGAAGTGCGATATCTTAGATTAGCGTGTCCCTAGATGCATCTTATGACTGTGGCGATGATGCTGTCAGGAGTACAACAGGTTAGACAGATGGTGTTGCCATTACCAGCGGCACCGCGCGTGTACTCGACCATGTAGACGGGAGGAAACAGTGGCAACACGATAACAAGTATAATTTCTTACTTGGCTTTGTGGTTTATGTCATATTGGTTATTATGGTTGCCTGTGATGAACGCCAGGGATCTTAGTGGGAAGACTTTTGTCTCACATGTTGTTTGATTCTGAAACAAGTCATTGCTTTATTACTCTGGAATATACTGAGAGCGATAACATTCGTGGAGATCCCGGAGAGCGGTTCAGGGCCGTTAAGGATTTTTGGAGGTGGGTTGATCCATGTCAATGGACGAGCAAGTGGTGTGGATATTTAGGTGGCTGGGGAGTCAATGCTGGCAGATCTGGTTATCAGTCCTGTGGAGTTGTATAATGTTATATTGGGCATTGATTGGTTGCATTGGTACAAAGAACATCTGGATTGTCACTAGGGTAGATTTTCGTTTGAGTGGCCTGGAGAGAAGCGGTTGGTGTATCAGGGAGTGAGGTTGACTTCAGGGAGTCAAATCATCTCACATGTGGAGGCAGAGAAGATAATTAGGAAGGATCGGGAGGCGTACCTGGCTACTATTTCTATGTCGAAGTCTGTTTCCTTAACGATTGAGTTGGAACTAGGGACAACAGCTTTATCTAAGGCCTCCTACAGGATGGCTCCAACAGATATGGCAAAGTTGAAAAAGCAGTGGGAGGATTTGTTGTCCAAGGGATTCATTCGTCCTAGCACTTTACCGTGGGGAGCATTGGTGTTGTTTTTTAAGAAGAATGGCGGAAGTTTTTGCTTGTGCATATATTATCGGGATCTGTACCGGGTCACTGTGAAAAACAAGTATCCTCTTCCGTAGATTGATGAGTTGTCGGATCAGTTGAAAGGTGCTACTTGGTTTTCCAATATTGAGATATGGGCAGTACAAATTCGTGGTAATACCCTTTGGTTTGACTAATGCGCCAGCTGTGTTTCTAAGATTGATGAACAGTGTGTTTCAAGAGTTTCTGGATGAGTTTGTCATCATCTTCATCGATGATATCGTAGTGTATTCCAAGAGTCCTGGGGAGCATGAGATTCATTTGAGGGCAGTTCTAAGGAAGTTGGAGTAGCAGAAGCTATTCGCTTTGACCAAGTACAACTTATGGCAGAGGGAGACGGGTTTTCAGGGTCACGTTGTTTCTTGTAAGACCCGTGAACCAAAATCCCAGTTTGGGAGGTGCATCAATTGATGCACATGGTGCATCGGTCGACGCAAGGTTGGTTTTTGCGTGACGAGTTAAGTTAAACCCTCGTTTTGTTTCGTTTTATTTTGGGAAAACCTTGGAGTCGAGTATAAAAAGATACCACGACGTCCTTGGCTGAGTTTAACCGTTTTTGAGAGAAAATTAAAGAGAAAAGTGTTCTTGAGAGTCCTTTTGAGTTTCTGGAGATTTGTGGCTGTTTTTGGAAGATATGAGGCTTAGATCGTGTTAGAAGCGTGCTAGGTGAGTGTATAACCATAATTTATCTAAGCTTGAGATTCTCTTATTTTTCGTGTTTATGTTTTATGTGGTTAATTCCTTGACTTGTTAGTATGTTTTCGATTCACTTGGGGCTTTGTGAGGCCTCTTTGTAGTTTTGGATCGAGTTTGATGTGTTTAGAAACGGAGATCTGGCGAGGAGCTTCGAGGAGAACGATGATCGACATCTGCATCGGTCGACACAGTGAGAGGACCGTGCGATAAGACCTACGAGCACCGGTCGATGCCATGTGGAGGCGTCGGTCGATGCAATTAAGGTTTTCGCAAAATGTCGAGCAAGCATCGGTTGATGCAGAGTTGGTGTCGGTCAATGCAGTCAAGTCATGCATCGGTCGATGAAGGCTTGGCGTCGGTCGATGCAACTGCAGTCAGTGTCAGTCAATGCAGTGTTTTTGTGTCGGTCGACATAGCCTGTTCAAGACGCAGATGTTGTTTGTTCTTCCCTGGTTTGATTATTTATTATTGTTTGTTGGTTAGAGTTATCTCAATTGCTTTTGTATATAGCCCAGTAGATGGGATGATTGCCTCACTGAGTGTTTATGATAATACTCACTCATCTCATATGTGTTGTGGTGCAGGTAAAGGCAAGGTGTGATCGTGGAATAAAGGCGATGGAGAGGAGAATGTTCTAGTTACTCGTTGATGTGTTGTCTGGCTTCTGTTAGGGTGCTAGAGATGAGTCGTTAGAATGTTGCTAGGTTGCTGGTTTAATGTTTTATGAATTGGTTGAATTATCATTGTTATTGGTTTATTAATATTTGGTTATTGATTTAATGGTATCGTTGGTTATTTCCAGTGTTTGGTTTCAATGTGGTTAGGTGATTAGTGAGTATGCGATCACTAGCTTAATTATTAAATAAAAAAAATGGGTAGGGTCGTTTCATTTTTGCAGAGGGAGTCTCCGTTGATCAAGAGAAATTGAGGCTATTAGAGATTTGGCTACACTAAGTAATGCCACCAAGATCAGGAGTTGTCTTGGATTGGCAGGGTACTACCGGAAGTTTGTGAGGAGTTTTGCGAGTATGGCGCAGCTGATGACTAAGCTGACAAGGAAGGACACTTTTTTTGTGTGGTCGTCTGAGTGTGAGGCAGCTTTCGCAAGCTTGAAGCAGATGTTGATGAATAAACCAGTATTGGCATTGCCGGAGCAGGATAAGCCATATGTGGTGTATATAGATGCTTCCAGAGGTTGTTTGGGATGTGTGCTGATGTAAGAGGAAAAGATTATCGACTTGGAGATGGCAGCTATGGTTTTTGCTTTAAAGATTTGGCGGTTTTATCTTTATGGCAGGTACAAGTGTTCACAGATCATAAGAGCCTGAAGTATATCTTCACTATGTCTGAGCTGAATTTGAGGCTGAGGTGGTGGATGGAGTTAGTGGCAGATTATGATCTGGATATATCTTACCACCCCAGTAAAGCTAACTTGGTGGCAGATCCTCTGAGCAGGCAGCGGGCGGCTTCTGTTCAGGAGCATGTTGTGGAGTCCTTGGTGAGTGAGAATAATACTTTGTGGTTGTGTGCTATCTCACAAGAGCCATTAGATTTGGAGGTAGTTAATAGAGAAAATTTTCTGAGTAGAGTTTGGTTGACTCAGGAGAGTGATGTCAGGCTTGTGAATGCCTCTAAGGATGCAGGTTCTGAGTATCATGTCTCTGCTAATGGGACTATCCTTGTGCATGGTCGGATTTGTATGCACAAGGATGAGTGTCTGAGGAAGGAGATAATGAGAGAGGCTCATTCGAGCAAGTTCTCTATCTCGGAGCAACTAAGATGTACCGTGACCTTAGACGGTATTATCACTGGATCGGGATAAAGAAGGATGTCGCTTGCTGGGTCGCGAGGTGCAATACCTGGCAGCTAGTGAAGGCTGAGCATCAAGTGTCAGGTGGGCTGTTGAAGTGGGATATGATCATGATGGAATTCGTCGTTGGTTTGCTTGTTTCGCTGACTATGGAAGTTTTTTGGATGATTGTGGATTGTCTGACCAAGTCTACACATTTTCTGGCCATTAAGCAGACTGATGAAACGTTATTTTTGGCTAAAAAATATGTGAAGGAGATAGTGAGGTTGCATAGTGTGCCTGTGAGCATATTATCATATAGAGATTCCCTGTTCCCTTCAGCGTTATGGAAAGCGTTTCAGGCAGATTTGGGCACTAAGGTGCACATGTGTACAACTTGTCATCTTCAGACAGATAGGCAGTCAAAGATAACGATTCAGTCTCTGGAGGATGTACTGAGAATGTGTGTGCTGGAATGGGTGGTCACTGAGTTGATCAATTGAACTTGGTAGAAGTTGCTTACAACAACATCTATCAGGTGAGTAAGGTTATTGCTCCTTAAGAGGCGTTGTATGGGAGGCCATGTCGCACACCCTTATGCTGGACTTAAGTGGGGGAGAGAAGCATATTGGATGCGTGTTTTGTTCAGAAGACCACAGAGAATATTCGGGTACTCAAGTTAAACAAGAAGGAGGTTCATGATTGACAGATGAGTTATGATGATAAGAGAAAGAAGGATATTGAGTTTCAGGTCGGTGATAGAGTGTACCTCAAGATGGCCTTGTTGCGAGGACCAAACAAGTCATTGACAGAGACTAATTTTAGTCTGAGGTACATGGGTCCGTTCATAGTGGTTGAGCGGATGAGACCGGTTGCATATATGCTGGAGTTTTCTGAGGTTATTGTAACGCCCCAACCACCACCATTCAGTGGGTCCCATGTCCAATCCCAGTCCATGGGCCCATTTTTCTTAATGGGCCTAACGTTCTCTCACTAGGCCCGTGAGCCCATCCGTATCTGACGGTCTGTTTGCTACGTCCGAGAGGTTTTTAAAGACTTGTTACTGTCCCTAAAAATCACCATATGATCTTTCACTGTGTTTAGTCCCCACTCACACAGTTCCGACAGTCACTTCACGGAAGGTCACCCATCCTGAGACTACTCCAGCTCAGGCACGCTTAACTCTGGAGTTCTCTTAGGACCCTTGACCGAAAATATAAGTGTACTTTGGTGACATAGGTGGCCAAATCAATTATTTTAAACCTCTCCGGAAGTCTCTGAAACCGGGGTGTCACAATTCACCCCCACTAACAGATCGCAACGTCCTTGTTGCACACCAACACCGTCACCCCCGACGGTGTGAGCCCACTCGACTCCACAATCGTCTGGGTTCGGCTTTGATATCACTTTGTGCACACTCGGGATAATGAAGCTATGAGTTATTCTTGAATCAAATATAACGTGGGAGCCAATCTTATGGCATGCAGGTTTCGGCCTGATGAGGAGCCAATAGAAACACAAGGTTAAGGCCTATGAGTAAAGGAAATTCTAAAAGTCGAGAGCAAATAATGCCTGGAACATGAGTCTATCACCTAAAGGTGACCTTCGTAGATCGGTCGGAGGAAGAGCGGGTCGTGGAGACTGTTGCACGGGAGTCCTTGGCTGATGGTTGTTCTAGATTTGAGGACAAATCTATGTTGGTGGGAGAGAATTATAACATCCGCGAACCAAAATGTGAGTTTTGGGGATAGGTGTCGATCGACACCAAGGATTTCTGGTTTGGCGAGTTTAAGTAGGAAGTTTGTCGATTGTCTTAATTGTCGATTTGGGTCGGTTTGGTTTAGGGTAAACATTATAACCAGACTGTTTAAGTAGGAAGTCGACGTAAAGGGTTTGGGGAAAGTTATTTTGTCGCCGTTCTATAGATTTTTAGAGAGAAAAAGAGAAAAAGAGTATTCTTGAGAGTTTGGTGATTTTTGGGAAGATTGATGGCTTTTCTTGACAGATCTGAAGCTAGGAGGGTGTTAGAAGCTTGCTAGGAGGGTTGGATTCGTTGTTGTTGGTCAGAAACTTCCTACAAAGAGGTGAATGCATGACCATGGCTGATCTAAACCTGAGATTTCCTCTGTCTTGCTTGTTTGGTGTTGTTTGTGGTGTTTTCTTGCTTGTATGGTATTAGTTATGTTATTCGCTGTTGTGTGTTTGTGGTTAGGTGGCTAGATGGGACCACTAGTTTAGATTATTATTATTATTATTATTAATTATTTATAATTAAAAAGAACGGGTCAGATCATTTCAGTTATGCATGCGTTTCATAAGGTTTTCCATTTGTTGATGCTGAGAAGGTATCTTCACAAGGATAATAAGTTGTTGGATAAGATTCCTACAGATCTTCAGCCTAACGTGATTCTAGAGGGGAGACTGTCGAGGATTTTTGAGAGGCGGATCAAAGATTTTTGGTGGAAGAAGATTTCTTTGATGAGAATCGAGTGGGATTGTGATGGAGTGTTGGAAGAGACTTGGGAGCCATAGGCGAGGACGCAGAGAAGATTCAAGAAGTGGTTCGAGAAGCAGATCGAGGCTTGAGCTTGTCTATCCATGGTTTCCAGTTTCGTTTTGTTGGCTTGGTGCTGTTGTATCTAATTTTTCATTATGTATTTTTGTTGTGGTTGTAACGATTATGACATTTTTTTATTACTAAGATGAATATTTCTTTGTAATTTAGTATAGTTGAAAGGGTAGATTTCCAATGTACTTAAAAAAATGTTAATATAGATATGATGAACTTTTCATTGAGGGTTAAACTTTATTTTTAACCTGTATTTTTGTAAAAATATTAACACTCTCTAGATACTTTTAAGAAGATGAAATTCTAACACTTAAGAATTCATACAAATATACTTGTAATTTTGTACATTATGAATTGATTTGATCTTATTCATATGTGACAAAAATGATAAGAATAATTAGTCAGCTAATTCATTGTAAAATAAAAGAAAAACCATAACGCAACCATTACCTATATTGTAAATAATAATATTCAGTATGTTTGTACATTTTGAATTGATTTGATCTGATTCATATGTGACAAAAATGATAAGATTAATTAGTCAGCTGAATCGTTGTAAAATAAAAGAAAAACCATAAAGCAATCATTACCTATACTGTAACAATAATATTCACCTATAAGTTCATGGTTTATGTCAACAAACCCACTAGCACATCCCGACAATTAATTGTGCTTTGATACGAAAGAGAATGATTAACTTGTACTAACCAAAAGAGAATGATTAATTTGTACTAACCAACAAACCCACTAGCACATCCCGACAATTAATTGTGCTTTGAAAAATGCCAGATTTCTCTCATATACATAATAGACTTTGAATGAGAGGACAGAAAAAAGCAGGTCACCTTTAATGCATTCCTCCTACCATTAAATCACCATTCAAGAATTATTTTTACTTTTAAAAGTTAATGCAGAGGAACTGCACACAGTTCAGATTTTTTTTTTTTTTACTTTTTATGGTAAATACAAGAGAAATACATGCAGATCTAGTCTAAAACTTTTTTGATGATGTTCACCTTTTTGTATACAGACCAATTAAATAAAATAATAATTCAAACAAATTTTTTTGTCTTTTTTTTTCTTGGGTGTATTAGCCCAATAACCAAAATAAAAAAACTATAGTAGTACAATGCAAAATTACCAATGGTGGTGGAGGACAGTGGTGGTTGTTGGTTGGAAGCGGTGGCCGGCGGCGGTGACCGGAGACCGGTGACCGGAGATGGTAGCCGGAGGTGGTTGGTCGGCGGTGGCTGGCTGGAGGTGGCTGGCCGGCGGTGACTGGCTGGAGGTAACTGATCGTAGGTGGTTGGCCGGCAGTGGTTAGTCGGCGGTGGTTGGCCGGTGGTGGCTGGCCGGAGCGGTAGTCGGTGGCTGACCAGAGCGGTGGTTGGGTGGTGGGCGGTGGCTGGTGCTGGTGGTGTAAGGGTGATGGTAAGAAGGATAAAGTTGTCAATAATACACAAAATATATCCTATATAACTTTTTGATAGTTATACTGTTTACCAAGTTAAATATAATTTTTTTTTTTGTGTTATTTTTGTCAATTTCCCTTTTTTCTTTCCACTTTTATAAAAACAATTATGTAACAAAAAATTATTTTTCTATATATTAAAATGTTCTTTTATATTTTCTACAATTATTGATATTTTAATAAAATTATGTAAGTAAATAAAATACAATTTTATAATTATTGATATTTATGTTTATGTATTGTATATAGCTTATATACATACTAATATTATTGTAGTTAATAATATTTTCTATTATTATATTATATTTAAAACATTAAATAATTTTAATTAGAAAATATAATATATTGAACCTGTTGATCTACACTTGAACAACCAAATCTGATTGATCCGCTTTTGTTCTGCTTGAATCATTTGATCTGCTCTGCACCATACGCTCTCTCCATTTGGGGCCATAGCCCATCTAGACATAACATATTACATATGTTTCTCCATTCCTATGAAACACTAGTGTAGGTTCTTAAATAATAGACCCTCTTTGATGTGGACGTAAGTTTGTGCATGTACATAAGAAACAAAGGATCATGAACAAAGCAATTGATGAACAAAATACATAAGTTTGTGCATGTACTAGTTTGTTATGTAGTGGCAAACTGACAATTAATAAATCACAGATAAATTTTAAGGACTAAAACTTATATATATATGCTAGATTAGTAATAGATTAATTATACGTAATTTATTAGTAGTTATAGATTAAATCTACCAATAATCAATTACTTATAATTAATCTATTAAAAGATAATGCATAGAAGTTTTTAGTCATTAATTTTATCCACATACAAATGACCAATAGTAGCATTCCACATAAGCATCTAAAATTAATTACATTTAGAGAAGTTGGTTGATTAATAGAAAAGCTTTCGATTCTATTAATATAAAATGTCATGTGATTATATAGTCAATTTTTTTCCTTATTTTGCTGCGA
The DNA here is from genome assembly GCF_030686135.1 of Camelina sativa. Taxonomy (NCBI): domain Eukaryota; kingdom Viridiplantae; phylum Streptophyta; class Magnoliopsida; order Brassicales; family Brassicaceae; genus Camelina; species Camelina sativa. The sequence continues at coordinate 13,897,860 of NC_141894.1, read as the reverse complement.
ATTGATTGTTGACAGAATTATATGTCTACTTCTTCTAAAGAAATTAGTCTTAAATTCAAGGGACAATTTACCCAATAGCCAAATTCAGAGATTCAAGTAAGAATATAGCACATTAATACCAAAAATTACAAAAATGGGATGAAGGGCAAAGAAAATTACAATTTTAGTGTTGATGGTGTGGTGGTTGATGGTGGTGGCCGGAGTTGTGGCCGGAGTTGCGGACGGAGTTGCGGACGGAGCGGTGGCCGGAGATGGTGGCCGGAGTTGTGGCCGGAGCGGGGGCCAGAGTTGTGGTCGGAGTGGTGGCCGGAGTTATGGCTGGAGCGGTGGCCAGAGTTGTGGCCGGAGCGGTTGCTAGTGAGGTTGCTGGAGTTTGTGGCCGGAGCGGTGGCCGGAACGGTTGCCGGAACGGTTGCCGGAACGGTGATCGGAGGAGAAGGTGGAGATGGGATTGATATGAATGGGATTACTTTTAAGACTATTATATAAAATATAGAGAATATAATATTTTTGTGATTAGAAAAGTTACTCATTTAATTATAGTTTTTATTTAGTTATTCTTGCCAATTTCCCTAAATTCAATAGTATATTTTTTTTTTTCATCTGCTATCCTACGGTACCATGTCCTACGGTATCATGCCGGTGAAAATTACTATGTACTGTGTCAATTATATACATATACGACCCTACATTTTAAACGTAAACCAAATAAACAGAAATGATTTTTTCCATTTTTTTTTAATTTACTAAGTTATAATCTTATATTTGTATTGAATCGGCATACAATAGAGCTGAAAAACAGGATGCAGATCCATGTTTGTTAAGAAGAAATTGATAAAACGAGTGATCATTGAAAGATCTGAACTCGATTTCCGCTTAGATTTCATTCAATTGATCGCATTGTTGGTATGCGTAATCGTTTTCTGCTTGATTGTCGAATCATTTCTCTCAGATCTAAAAAAGAAATTGGACACATGGATTTGTTTAGGACAGCCAATGAAAGAGAGGTTAAATTTGTTTGTATGAGTCCATTAACTGTTCTAATTGATTGTTACTAAATCAACAAAACAATAACTTAATAATCAAAATATATTATTTTGTTCATATAGATAACTAAAAAATTAACCAAAAGACATATACCTTTATAGATACATAATCAAATCTTTCATATTCTAACTAATCTTTAGTTAGAGCTGTAACATCCGCGAACCGGAATCCCGGTTTAGGGTGTGCATCGATCGATGCAGTAGGAGCATTGGTCGATGCTGGCTCGATTCTGTGCGTTTTGACTTAAGTCAAACGCTGCGTTTTGGGTTAAGGAAAACCCTTATATGCGAGTTTTGTCTCATTCGTGGTGGTGGTCGTTTTTGAGAAAAGAGAAAGAGAGAAAAACTGTTCTTGAGTGTTTTTGAGGATTCTGGGAGATTGGAGGCATTCCTGTAGAGATCTGTAGCTGGGATCGTTGTAGAAGCTTCCTGGGAGCATGTTCTTGGTTGTTTGAGGTTTAGTTTCTTCTGTGGCAAAGGTAAGTGCATGACCATGGCTTATCTAAGCTAGAGGACTCTTTAATCTGTTTGTTGTGTGATGTTAGCCTTGTTAGATCGTGATTATGGACGTTAGGAAGCTTTCTTCTGGCTTGGGATCGAGTTTTGTGGTTGTAGGAACGAAGAACCGGTGAGAAGCTTCGGGGAAATCATGGTGCTCGACGTTGCGTCGATCGATGCATATCTTGCGTCGGTCGATGCAAGTGCGAGGACGGTGCGTAAACTCTAGGGTGCGTCGGTTGATGCAGATTGGGTATCGGTCGATGCAAGTTACACTTGCATCGGTCGATGCAGCTTCTGTGTCGATAGATGCTTCCCCATTTGGCTTCGGTCGATGCATGTGTGGCGTCGGTCGATGCTGAGTCCTGGTTTGTTATTTGTCGTTTGTTGATTGTTGTGTGTTGGTTATTGATACTCTATTGCTTGTGTGTATAGCCTAGTAGATGGGAGGATTGCCTTACTGAGTGTTTATAAAATACTCATGCATTGCAATATGTGTTTGTGGTGCAGGTAAAAGCAAAGTGTGATCGTGGAATCCAGGCAATGAAGAGGAGGATGTTTTAGGGACTCGGTTTGATGTTGTCTGGCTTGCTAGGTTACTAGAGTTGAGTCGTTAGAACATTGCTAGGTTGCTGGTTCTATGCTTTCTGCTATTTGGTTATTGGATATTGTTGATGTTATGATCATTGGTTATTAATGGATTATTATTTGGATATTGATTGGTATTGGTTATTCCGCTGTTGGTTGTGATTGTGGTTAGGTGGCTAGTGGATATGGGACCACTAGTTGTAGTTTATTTATTTTATTATATTATTAATTATTATTTATTATTGATTAAAAAAAAGGTCGGTCGTTTCATTTTGGTATCAGAGCCATTACGGTTCTAGGTTTGGGTTCACTAGGTTTATGTTGTAGATGTTTGGGATTTGCATGCTTTGATTGATTATGTGAGTTAGTCAATTGTATGTGGCATGGAGTCCTAGAACATCCTCTTCGAGCCGACTGTGTGATTCCACGGTGAGTTTATGTTTCTGTGTTACATAGTAATTGTTTGCTTAGCCTTCTGTTCATGGTAGTGCAGATGGTTAGAGATGCGGTTGTGGCTGGTCAAGGTCGTGGACACGGACGTGGTCGTGGGCGCGGACGTGGTCGTAGTAGGGGCAGAGTCCCAGAGGTTAGTGAGACCGAGGACCAGAGTGTGATAGCTGAGGGTGTTGGCGAGTCGCAGGGAGTTCCGGGGGATTCTGTGAGTGTGGCAGGAGGGGGCGGTGTTGATGCTCCAGTGGCCGGTGATGCTAGGGTCCCGGGTGTGGGAGTCCCAGCGGGTGGAGTCCCTGGTACTGACTTTGCGGCTATGCTAGCAGAGGTGTTAGCGCGGTTACCACCAGTGGTACCGGCTCAGGCTCAGGTAGTGCCACCAGTGGTGGCGGAGGAGCGGCAGCCAGTGGTTGCAGATATGGGAGCTCATGGACGTTATTTGTCTATGCTCAAGGAGATAAAGGGTCTGTTCACTGAGAGGTTTTCGGGTGGTACAGATCCTACTGTTGCGGATACGTGGAGGACGAGTGTGGAACGTAACTTCCATACTCTGAGATGTCTTGAGGAGTTTTGGGTGGACATAGGGGTCTACTATTTGAGTGGTGATGCTGAGTTGTGGTGAGATCAGTGGCTGCTAGGAGAGTGCAGCGGGAGATGACTTGGGCTGACTTCGTCTTGGAGTTCAACGCAAGCATTTTCCTAGAGAGGCATTTGATCGGTTGGAGGTGCAGTTCCTTCAGTTGTCTCAAGGGACACGGTCAGTGCGGGAGCTGGACTTGGAGTTCAGTCGACTTCTTTGTTATGGGGTCGGGCTTTGGAGTCTGAGGAGGCTCAGATCAGGAGGTTTTTGAGGGCTCTACGTGATGATTTGAGGGTTCACTGTAGAGGGCGGAGTTATGCTACGCGTGCAGAGCTGGTTGAGACTGCAGCAGAGATTGAGGAGGATATCCGAGCACAGTCAGTGGCGGTAGCTCCAGCAGTTCAGCCTAGTAAGGCTCAGCAGCAGGGTGGTTCTAGCAGGGGCGATAGGCATGCTCAGGGAACCAAGAGGAAGTGGGAGGCTACGCAGAAGCCAAGTGGTGCGAGTTGCTTCGGTTGTGGGAGCAAGGATCACAGGGTTGCTATTTGTCCCAAGATGAGTGTTCCGACGACAGGACCTCGGGTATGTTATCATTGTAGGGAGACAGGGTACATCAGGCCTTTTTGTCCCAAGTTGCAGCCGGCAGCAGTGGTAGCGTTGCAGCAGGTTCAGCCTGGAGGTCAGCAGGTGGCACAGATTGAGCAGGGGCCACGGGTTTACACGACAGTAGAGACTGGTGGAACTAGTGCCGGGGCGATCACAGGTATAATTTCTGGTACTTAATCTTTGTAAATTTTAGTAGGGTCAGATTTTATGTTTTCCTGTGATAAAGTGTTAGGTTCTCAACACATGAGGTTTGTGTAGGGACCTTGTTGGTGGGCGAGTTTAAGTCCCATATTATGTTTGATTCTGGAGCTTCTCATAGCTTCATTACTCCGGAGTGTGCAGAGTGTGCGGGGACCCTCGAGAGCGTGCAGGAGTTGTCAGGGTTGCGGGAGGTGAGTTCCTGAGAGTGATTTGACGAGCTAGAGGAATTGATATTCAGATCGCAGGGGAGTCATGGCCAGCGGAAGCTCACGAGAAGCCTTCATGGGAGGATAAACTAATCGTTGCGATGATGTTGGATGAAGTTCATTGGAGATGGACAAGGTTGCTAGATTCAAGGTTTTGGTAAGCTTGTTGGAGGGAATAAGTCAAGTGGTTTGAGTTAGCGGCCTGCAAAGCATTTGAAGCGGTGAATCTGAATACGCGAACGTATGGTACTTGTTTGTTTTATTACGTTCATATTGATGATTTGCTGTGGAGAATTGCCAAACGGAAGGAATAAGCTAACTTGTGGAAGTTTTCCTAACTGGCAAGTTACTAGAGGTTCTTGGAGGAACAAGAGGGTTGATATTCAGGTGGCGGCGAGTTGATGTCGGCATACTTGAGTATTTGTTTAGTTGAACTGAGGAAGTAACTAGAGAATTTATGGAGCAAGGGATTTATACGTTCTAATGTATCACTGTGGAGAGCACCGGTGTTGTTTGTTAAAAAGAAGGATGGGAGTTTTCGGTTGTGCATTGATTATCGGGGTTTGAATCAGGTCACTGTGAAGAACAAGTACCCTCTTCCTAGGATCGATGAGTTGTTGGATCAGTTGAGGGGTGCTACTTGGTTCTCTAAGGTTGATTTGGCTTCGGGTTATCATCAGATACCGATAGATTAGGCAGATGTGAGAAAGACGGCTTTCAGGATGAGGTATGGGCATTATGAGTTCGTGGAGATGCCTTTTTGGGTTGACTAACGTACCAATAGCGTTTATGAGATTGATGAACAGTGTGTTTCATGAGTTTCTGGACGTGTCTGTCATCATTTTCGTCGACGATATCCTGGTATTTTCTACGAGTCCTAAGGAGTATGCAGTGAATTTGAGGGCAATTCTAGAGAAGCTGCGGGAGCAGAAGTTGTTTGCTAAGTTGAGCAAGTGTAGTTTTTGGCAGCGTGAGATGGGTTCTCTGGGTCACATTGTTTCTGCAGAGTGAGTTTCTATAGATCTGGAGAAGATTCAGGTTATCAGGGATTGGCCTAGACTACAGAATGTCACTGAGATCAGGAGTTTCCTTGGTTTGACAGGTTACTACAGGACCAGGAGATGAAGTCTCTGGCAGGAGAGATCAGTGCGTTGAGCTTGTGTGTGGTTTCTTGAGAACCATTGGGTTAGGAGGCGGCTTATGGAGCTGATCTTCTGAGCAGGGTGTGGTTGGCTCATGAGAAGGATTTGGGGCTGGTGAATGTCTCTAAGGATATTGATTCAGAGTATCAGGTCTCAGATAATGGTACTATCTTGGTGCATGGTCGGGTTTGTGTGCCCAAGGATGAGGAGTTGAGACAGGAGATTCTGAGAGAGGCTCATGCGAGCAAGTTGTCCATTCATCCAGGAGCGACTAAGATGTAATGTGATCTCAAGAGGTACTATCATTGGGTCGGGATGAAGAATGATGTAGCTAGTTGGGTTTCGAGGTGTGATGTGTGTCAGCTAGTGAAGGCTGAGCATCAGGATCCTGGCGGTTTACTGAAGAGTTTACCCATTCCTGAGTGGAAGTGGGATATGATCACCATGGATTTTGTGGTAGGATTGCCAGTGTCACGGACCTTTGATGCTATTTGGGTCATTGTGGACCGGTTGATTAAGTCAGCACATTTTCTGGCCATTAAGAAGACTGATGGAGCAGCGGTCCTGGCTAAGAAGTATGTGAGAGAGATAGTCAGATTGCATGGGGTGCCAGCAAGCATTGTGTCTGACAGAGATTCTAAGTTCACTTTGGTGTTCTGGAAGGCATTTCAGGCAGAGATGGGCACTAAGGTGCATATGAGTACAGCTTATCATCCCCAGACAGATGGACAGTCTGAGAGGACGATCCAGACGCTGGAGGATTTGCTGAAGATGTGTGTGTTGGATTGGGGTGGCCATTGGGCAGATCACCTGAACCTGGTAGAGTTTGCTTACAACAACAGTTATCAGGCGAGTATTAAGATGGCTCCTTATGAGGCTTTGTATGGGAGACCATGTCGTACACCATTATGCTGGACTCAGGTGGGGGAGAGGAGCATGTTTGGTGCTAGTTTTGTTCAGGAGACCTCAGAGAAGATTCGGGTTCTCAAGCTGAACATGAAGGAGGCTCAGGATAGACAGAGGAGTTATGCTGATAGGAGGAGGAGAGATCTTGAGTTTCAGGTAGGAGACAGAGTGTACCTCAAGATGGCCATGTTGCAGGGTCCGAACAGGTCATTGTCAGAGTCTAAGTTGAGTCCAAGGTATATAGGTCCATTCAGAGTGATTGAGCGGGTTGGACCCGTGGCATATAGGCTGGAGTTACCTGAGGTGATGCGTGCATTCCATAAGGTTTTCCATGTGTCTATGTTGCGGAAGTGTCTCCGTGAGAGTGAGCAGGTGTTGGCTAAGATTCCTGAGGATCTTCAGCCTAACATGACATTGGAGGCGAGACCAGTGTGGGTTCTCGAGAGGAGGATCAAGGAATTTCGGAAGAAGAAGATTCCTTTGATGAGAGTCCTGTGAGACTGTGACGGTGTTGAGGAGCAGACTTGGGAGCCTGAGGCAAAGATGAAAGCGAGGTTCAAGAAGTGGTATGAGAAGCAAGCCGTAACTTGAGCTTGTTTTGCCTGGTTCCATCTGTAATCCGTGGCTGGAGCGGGAATGGAGTATTACAGCCCATCTCTCTTGTTACTCGATCGCTTGGGATGGTTGGTTGTGTGACTTAATAACAAGATGAGGTGGTGCTCGGGGTACAAAGTTTCCGTGAGGCGGGATTTCTGGAGGAAAGTTTCATGGAATAGGAGTTTTCCAAAAGTGGAAAGTTTCCAAAAATGGAAAGTGCTAATTATTGAAAGTTTTACGGGAGTTAGAATTTGTCCATTTTAGCGGGGGAGAGCCTGGGAGGGGCTTGTGTGTGGTCTTAGTGGCGGACTTTCGAGTCAGTTTGCCCGTGTGTGGCGGTCTTTTTAGACATTGTGTGGCCTTTGTGGCGGGCTGTTTAGCCGTGTGTGGCCTTTGTGGCGGCCTGTTTAGCCAATTGCGTGGCCTTTGTGGCGGGCTGTTTAGCCAGAGTGTCTTTGTGACGGTCCTTTGGGATAGATGGCCTTTGTGGCGGGCTGTTTAGCCAATTGTGTGGTCTTTGTGTCGGGCTGTTTAGCCAGAGTGTCTTTGTGACGGTCCTTCGGGACATATGGCCTTTGTGGCGGGCTGTTTAGCCAGAGTGTCTTTGTTACGGTCCTTTGGGACAGATGGTCTTATTGACGGGCTATTTAGCCAGAGTGTCTTTGTGCCGGTCCTCTTTAGGACATTTGTTTGGCCTTGGTGGCAGTACTCTTTAGGACATTTGTTTGGCCTTGGTGGCGGTCCTCTTTAGGACATTTTGTTTGGCCTTGGTGGCGGTCCTCTTTAGGACATTTTGTTTGGCCTTAGTGGCGGCCCTTGTGGCATGTATATGATCCTTGTGTGGTCATGAAGTATTCCAGTGAGGGGATATGTGGTTGGTAGGACATTGAGATGTTTAACGCGAGCCACATGAAGGAAACCTGGATAGGGATAGGACTCAGACGTGTTCAGAATTGTTTGCTCGCGACTCTTGGAGGACTTAGGTTTTCCTAGTACTGCCATATTCAGAGACTTTGTGGCTCGGGGATATGGTTGGTATATCGACTTCGGATGACGATCCAGGGGCGCGCTGTAGGGTGGCAACCCGAGAGACGAGTTTTGGATTTTTCCTTATATATATATTATGGCATGCGGGTTTAGGCCCGATGAGGAGCCAACATTTGGCATGCAGACTTAGGTATGATGAGGAGCCAATAAAAACTCAAGGTTTAGGCCTATGAGGAAAGGAAAGTCCAAAAAGTCGAGAGCAAATAACGCCTGGAGCGTGAGTCTATCGCCTAGAGGTGACCTTCTATAGATCGGTTGGAGGAGTATGGGCCGTGGAGACGGTTGCACGGGAGTCCTTGGCTGATGGTTGTTTGAGATTCAAGGACGAATCTATGTTGGTGGGGGAGAATTGTAACATTCGCAAACCAAAAATTAGTTTTTCTGGGATGGGTGTCGGTCGACACCAATGTTATCTGGTTCGATCAGATTGTTTTAATCGTCGATTTTGATCGGTTTGGTTTAAAGAGAACCATTAAACCGTGATATTTAAGTGGGAAAACGACCTAGGTCGTGTTTTGGTTGTTGTCTAGCCGCTGGAAACAAAGAGAAAGAGGAGAAGGGAGAGTAAACTTGAGTGTTCAAAGCAAAAGAACAGAATCGTCAGGGTTTGGGAGAAGGAGGATCTGACTGCTCAAATCATTTTGAAAGGTATTGATATTTGGTAGGATTGTACCTAAGAGATTTTCGTACACTCTCCTTTTTACAGAAGTGAATTTGAGTTAATATTGTAAAAGATATCGGCAGTTTGGTGGGGCGTTTCTTCTCAGTCGCGGATTGAGACCAGCGGGTTTTTCGGGATCGATTGCGGTTTCATCTGAGATCTGATCGTGCCGAACTTTTGTGGGAAGCTTCGTGACGTCTAGGGATAGCTTTTCACTGGAGGGATTTCATAGTTAACGGTTGGTTTTCATTTTACGAGGTGAGTGCATGACCATGGCTTATCTAAGCCTTTGATTCTTTGTTCTTGCTTGTTTGTTGCTTGTTTGTGTGTTTTTATTGTTGGGATTGGTTGCTACAAGTTCCTACTGATGTATAAGGCTTAGGTTTCGAGTATTGGACAATTTGGTGGAGTTTGGGAGCGAGATTCAACTCTCGGCTTCGAGCGGATCGCGATTGCAGAGGGAGTGTCGATCGACACCAGCAAATTGCGCATCGATCGACACTGTGGGGTAGTGTCGGTCGACACCAAGGCCAGTGTCGGTCGACACTTGGCTGGTGTCGGTCGACACTTGGCTGGTGTCGGTCGACACCTCCCTTCCAGCGAGACGATGTTTGATTTCCTGGTTTGTTTGTTTTGTTTGTTGTTTGTTTGGAACATTAGAATCACTGTTGCTTGTGTGTATAGCCCAGTAGATGGGAGGATTGCCTCACTGAGTGTTTATCAAATACTCATGCATCTCAATTTGTGTTTGTGGTGCAGGTAAAGGCAAAGTGTGATCGTGGAATCAAGGCAATGAAGAGGAGGATGTTCTAGGGACTCGATTGGATGTTGTCTGGTATTCATAGGTTGCTAGAGTTGAGTCATTAGAAACATTGTTAGGTTGCTGGTTTCATATTTTCTGATGATTGATTATTGGATTATTGGTTATCTTGTTATTGGTTATTGTTTATGCTATAGTATTGGTTTTATTATTGGATATTATTATATATTGTTGATGGTATTGTTATTCCGCTGTTGATTGTGATTGTGCTTAGGTGACTAGTGGATATGGGACCACTAGTTGTAGTTTATTTATATATTTATTACTTATTATTTTTTTAAAAAAAGGTCGGTCCTTTCATTTATATGTGACAACCCGTCCCGCGGACCCCACTAGCCCACCGCTAGCTGCCCCAACGGACCGCCCGTGGACCCTGCTAGCCCACTGCTAGCCGTCCCAACGGACTCCAAGCTGGCCCTACAGGGCATCGATCCTAACCCATCACTGTGGATATCCCAATCCATCAGTACCAGCTTGGGGTCCGTTTGGGCGGCTAGCAGTGAGGCTAGCGGGCTAGCAGGGTCCACGGGCGGTCTGTTGGGGCAGCTAGCGGTGGGCTAGTGGGGTCCACGGGACGGGTTGTCACATAAAAATCGATTTTTATTGTAACAACCTGTCCCGTGGACCCCACTAGCCTCACTGCTAGCCGCCCAAACGGACCCCAAGCTGGCCCTGCAAGGCATCGATCCTAACCCATCACTGTGGATATCCCAATCCACCAGTAGGTTATTGGTGCGCCAGGCGTTCCTCGAACCCTGGTCCTCACCCTTTAACAACCTTCCCACATGACAAGCTGTCACCAATTGAGTCAATTGGTGGCAACTTGTCTGTGAGAAGGTTGTTAAAGGGTGAGGGACCAGGGTTCGAGGAACACCTGATGCACCAATAACCTACTCGTGGATTATGTGAGTTAATCCACAGTGATGGGCTAGGATCGATGCCCTGCAGGGCCAGCCTATGGGGGCAACTAGCAGTGAGGCTAGTGGGATCCACAGACGGGTTGTCACAATCAAACTGAAGGTTGACTTCTTTTGCAATTTGATAATAGCCTTTTTTTCCAATTTGACGCATAGACTTATTGGATTAGTCTTCCTCTTTCTCAATCTTTTTTTTAATTTTCCCGCCAAACCTAATCTTATCTGGCAGAATGGATGAGAGAAAACCAGAATTTCTTCGGAGGTTTTACACAAAAGGTGATGAGCCGCTTCCTCAAAAAAGCATCGGCTATTACAGCAACGATACGAAGCTGTTTGATGAACTCTACAAAGCTCTCGAGCCGGATGAATGGGACGAGATTTATCAATCTCGACTGGGTGTCTTGTTACAGTTCAACCGTCTCTAATTTGAATGGGCTTCCAGACTGGTTCACCATATGCTCACCTTACAGATAGTCTGCAACAAAAAGTACGAGATTTGAAGTCTTGTTGGATCTAATCCTTTACGATTTTCTTTGAATGAGTTTGAAGCCATCATTGGACTTAACTATGAAGATGTCGAGTCATTAGAGCAGCCACATGTTGAGGTTTCAGACGAGATGGAAGAGTTTTGGGAGAAGCTTGGAGTCAATTTAGACAGCGGTCCGAGTATTGAGCAACTGGTAGCAGCATGTAAGAACTCAAACGATTGGGATAGAATCGATCGTGTTAGGTTGAGTTAGATGGACTTTGTGCGACGTTAGGTTGAGTTATTTAGACATCTACGCTGGGTTTATAGAAGCTAGGAAACCATCAACGCCCACCCGTCTAAATATGGCTAGGCTAGTCATGGATTTAGATGCATTTCTTGATTATCCCTGGGGAAGAGTTGCTTTCAAGAACCTGATTCAGTCTGTTAAGGAGAAGGACTTAAATAAGCAGAGTTACACCCTAGACGGATTTGTCGAACCTCTGCAGATATGGGTGTACGAAACTATGCCTGATTTTGCCAAATTAATTGGGGAACCGTTGCCAGGTAATCCAAGTCCACCGTTGCTTGCTTACCGCAGTTCTCGTAGTAGAAAACATGTCAAAGAGCATTTTCTAAAACAGATACGCATCCCTGTGATTTGTCTATAGTTTATCTATGATATTAGATGAGTCGGTAACCCTATTGTGTTAGATTTGAACTTGCTTTTTCTTCTTGTTTTATATAAATTGTAGACAAACTTCAGAAACTTCAAAACCATTGGTGGCATGATTAGTCCTGTTTGGGAAGACGATGAAGCAGATGAGAAGATTGATAGCATTTTGAGAGCATTCAATGGGCATTTTGGTCCATGGATGTGGGGGAGAGGTTTGTGGCAGACAGTTGGTATTTATGAATCCAACAATCCGAAGATTAAGATTGAAGAAAAGGGATCGAATAAGAGAGCTGGTGAATTTGGTGAACCAAGTGGGAAGAGGCACTGTCGAGGTCCTTCGACTGACATGGAATTCAACATTTTGGATTCTTTCAAAGAAGAGCTTGGCATGTGGGGAGCAGCTCTACTCGATCAGATGAGAGAAGGTTTCAACAGTTGCGATTTGCGGTTTGACATGTTGACTGAGAAGATTGAAAGCCTGGCTTCGGATCTTACCAAAATGAAGGGAGATGTAACTGGTACGAAAGAGGCTGATTCTTTATCAAAGGAACAGAAGGACTTTCAGGCAGCTACTGGTACGAAAGAGGTTGTATCAAAGGAACAGAAGGACTCTTAGGCAGCTACTGGTAGACAAGAAGCTGTATCAAAGGAACAGAAGAAGGACTCTCAGGCGGATATGGTTAGTTCTGAACACTTGCAATTTCCTACTACGATCCCTCACAATCACAATACCAGGTACAAGGCGAAGAAAAAAATAGAATTCTAGAAGTCCTCAACTTCGAAGACATAAAAACAAGTGTTGTCTTCCTTTTGTGAAGTAGACTTCCTTATGTGAAGTAGACTTCTTTATCCGTGTGAAGTAGACTTCCTTATGTGAAGTAGACTTCTTTACTCGTGTTGTCTTTGTTTGTTTTATTCGAGACTTCTAAACATATGCTGCGACTTTAATATTATTTGTTTTCATAAATGATCATGTAACTTTTAAATCGGAATTTGCAGAACAAGCCAGCTGTTACTCGTACGAATACGAAGGTGCCAAAGATAGTCAGCTCTGATTCATCTGACACTGAGTCAGACCCACCTGTGTTTATTCGCACGGAAATCACAACAGCTGCCGAGTTGACTGCTAGAGCCAAGAAACAAGAACCAAGGAAAGAAGCGGCTAAGATTGCGGCACATGGCAAGGCCGAAAGGGTTAAGAGGTTGGCGTCAAGTCAACATTCTTCGTTTGTTGGTGATAACACAGCCAAGACTATCATGGGTGATAAGTCAGCCACGTCAGCGTACAATCCTTTTGATAAAGCAGACAAGGACTTGAAGAAGGTTTTACTTGATTTCTTAAAGAAAGATCCGTAAGTCTTCTAACTTTTATGGTATGTTTCAAAAATTCTATTTTTCGAAACTCTAGTAACTTTTAAGGTATATCATCACCCACAGGACGTACAAGAACAAAGTCCCAGAGAAATCTCAAACTTGTCTTTGGTGGTACGAACTGCAGACAAAAGCAGTGTGGCTACGAGATTCGGTAAGTCTACTAGAAAACTTCTACTTCAAGTATACTAGAAAACTTCGGACTTCAAATTATATAACCTCGTTTTAAATCCATGTGGTTATCCAGCACATGGATGCGGGGTTGAATCTATTGAGACATCGACACGCACAACATCCTGAGAGGTTTAAAACGAGTAGAGTGGCTTTCCTAGACGCTATGTTCACTCATCTGTGGACAACGAAGTACATGGACTTTGTCAAGTCTGAGGCACATGCTAATGGGTCTGGGAAACTGTTGTCGGCCGGTGCCTTCAGCTACCACGCAGGGGAGTATCCACCGTATGCTCAGACTAACAAGCAATGGGGTCTGGAAGTGGACGACTTATACGCGCCGTTAAACGTGAAGTCGACGCATTGGGTAGCTTTGTGGATATCGATTCCCATGAGACACATCGTCGTCTGGGATAGCATCTTGAGTGTCACCAGCGACGAAGAGCTTGCATCTGCCATCTAGCCTATTGCCGTGTTGGTTCCCTACATGCTGTGGGAGTTAGCCACCCAGAGTTCAAGCAAATGTGGTCGTACGAGAAGTTCACTCATGAGCGGGTTATAAAGGGAACACCTCCGAACAGGAAGCCAGGTGACTGTGGTGTGTATACTTTGAAGTACATAGAATGTCATGATCTGGGGATAACCTTTCCTACTACTTTGTGCGACGCAAACATCACATGGATAAGGGAGAAGATGGCTTATGACTTATTTCACGAGATTGAATGCCGGAGACCAAATGAGGAGAACTACATGGACGACTTTGGGCTCTATGATCCTCCCCCAATTCGGGACTAATTATAAACTTTGTTTGAAATACTTAAACTCTTGTTTTCTATTATGTATGACTCATTAGGATTATATATGATGATGTAGGATGATGTTTTGTTTATGTTGGGAGATCTTTATATTTTGTGGGTGGGATCCTAGTGATTAAACTCTGATGATGGGCGGGATCTTGATATTTTTTGTATGATCCTCCTTTAAAACTCTAATGTTTAAGGATGATTGTTCTTGTTGACAAGAACTAGTTATATGTGGGATATTGGTATTTTTTGGTCAATTTTTCGTTTCATATATATAACTTCAAACGTTAAGCATAAAACAGAGTGAAAGAGTGTAGATGGCCAAAAAGTAAAAATAACTTAAAAAAAGACAAGTAGCGTACAGCGAAAGCTTAGTAAACAAAAGTAGCGTACATGGGAAGCTTAAGAGACATATGATTGAAGTTAACCGAAAGACTTCTTCTGCAACCTACTTCATACACATCCCAAGACACATGGCCATGATAACAATGAACCCTATCCAAGACAAAACCAAGAATTGTCGAAGCATTTTTTCCCTTTCATTGTCTGCCAGTAATTCACATTCAAACTTCTTCTCTTCCTCATGTGTGTTAACCACCCCAGAGTTCACCAAACCGTTAACAACTTGTTCTTTCATTTCTCTTATAGATTCTTTAAGTACCTTGGTTTTTCTCTGAACTGACGGATCTCATCCCTCGCATCCAATAAGCTCTGCCTCTGCCAACCACGTGATGGTTCTGCGTCTGACCAATGGGAAAACCCATGAACAGTGCATCTGAAGAAATTTCTTCCTGGATTTGCATATGTCCATGATTTCACAATTATCGTCGATCTACCACAGTAGTTGCAGATTGGACCAGTAATTTGTATTTGCGAATTTGTTTCAGAAAATGACCCCGAAATTTGACTCATTATCCTCTTGCTGTTGGTGCTTGGTTAAGTAGATGAGTATCATAAAATGGTCTTACGAGTATAAGATAGTTAAGTACTTGTCTTTAATAATGTCGACTTGAACACGTAGGATAATCCCTAATATTTTATTACAGAGACAAATTATTGGTACGAAAATTCCATATGACTTCATGATGAAGTTAACTTCTACTCGCCGTCTTCAGCAACCTGAACAAATAAATGGTGGTGTAACCGACGATCATATACAAAACGTTAAAAAAGTATTTAGTGGGATTGTTACTTAGACAATGAGGTCAAGTATGTAGCGGTTGTAATCATCATGTGTATGCGCATATGCTGCCCCTTTCACCAAGTATATCAGTTGCTTCCCATGGAAATTAGAAATTATGTTTTGTTGGAGATGGTAGTACATATCCCTCGTGTTACCCATGACATAACATTGCGACATGCTTTAGCTATTGAACTGCACCTATCTGAAACTACTACCAGTGGATATTCATCCGAGATACACTCACTTAATTTGGCGAAACACCAATCCCATGAAGCATCAGACTCCGAGTCCACAATTCCAAATGCCAACGGAAATATCTGAAAGTTACCATCCTGTGCGCAAGCGACTAGCATTACACATTTATACTTTCCGGTGAGATGGGTCCCATCAACCACAATAACTCGCCTCACGTAATTAAAACCACGGATTGAAGCATCGAAAGATAGAAAAAGGTACTTAAACCTATGGTCGTAATCAACAACAAGGTCAACAACACTTCTCGGGTTTGACTGCTCTATTTTTCTAAAACAATAAGGCAACTTCGCATATCCAGATTCGGCGTTTCCTCTCACATATTCCAAGGCATATTGTAAAGCTCTATACGAAGTTGTGTAACCCAATGTCATGCCGAACATTGTCCTCATTTAATCTTCGATATGTTGTGGGACAACACCATCAACTATTCCTACCCGGTCTACAAAAAGCATCCCAATATATTTGGAGGTGCAACGCCTACGGTGAGCTACACGGTTCACAATAGAACATGTATGCACGTTCAGATATTTGGTGACCCAAAAAGTGGTTGGATCATTCTTCACACTGGCGACGACCCTCCACGTGCATCCTGGCACAGCGCATATTGCCACCAACCGAGTCTTTGTGGACTTCTTAATTTTGAAAGAGAATTTTAACATAATAGCAGTCAAACGCACCTCTGTTATGACATCATGTTTGCATGGAAAGCATTGACCTACTTTTAGTTGGTCTATCCAAGGATTATTTAACTGTCCATGAATACCACCAACAAATGGTTTCCCTTCTTCAGCATCTACATCCAGGTGATCTCCATCGCCATCGTCATCTTCATCTTCAAAATTCCCGTACTCACTGTAATCAAAATCCATGTCATCAACATCTTTCGGCTTCTCATCTATAGTATCATGGAGAGCTTCTTGACATTCTTCTACACATTCATCCGCACCTGGATCTACATTGTCACCTACTTCACCCGTTGACTCCCCATCGTCTATAGAACGAGAGTTGTTTATATCATTAACACATTCCTTAACTGGCTGTCCATCCATGCATCGCGTAGAGACGCAAAGGCGAACAACATTCCTACTACTAAAATCTATCAAGTTCTGAACTGATCTATCATTTGTGATATAGACAGGAGGGGTATCTTGGGGCAATTGTTGAAGCATCATCTCTGTTAAGGGATACGATAACTGAACCATCTCTGTTTCTTTGTCAATCTGATAATCTTCTACAACCATTTCAAGAAGCTCAGTGTATGTACAACCGTGTCGCAAAAAAAACAATCTCCCACCTTTGCGTCCATCCATATCAAAATGCCAAGACCCATTTCTCGTCACTCATACTCCGAAAACAACAGGTATTTGCGCCATTTACCTGAAAGAGTATGCAGCAAGTCAAATACTCATTACATAGCTGACTACATGTAGAAGTCTTAAATCAATAATAACATAGATGCATAACAAAACCAAAAACATGATTGATCCAAAAGTATAATATATTATCATGAAAAAAATAGACAGAGGCAAGTACATAACCGATACAAAACAAATGAACTACAAAATCAATAAGAAAAATTTATAATTTCAATTAAACACTATCTCAATTATACAGACTTCACAGATAACTCCAACACGTTGACTTCCTAAATTAGTCTACCTTAATGACCTAACTGCCTATGAAAACCAAAAACTTGATTTCTCCATATGTATAATATGGATTCATGTCAAAAACATACAGAGGCAAGTAAATAACATATATAAAAGAATACAACAAGAAAATCTTAAAAATTATTCACCAATTTGCAATAATTTGGTTTTCAAATAATACTGACTTCATGTTCACATCAACGAGTAGACATAAAAAAGACTATACGAGGATAACTTCAAATGAAGTCTATTTTTTGCGGTCTATTTTTACAATTACAATTTAACAAAGCAGACTGCGAACGAAGTCTACCAGAACCGGTTGACTTCTTTTGTGGTCTTCCTTTGTTAATTTTTTGGTTAGTTTTGCAATTAAATAGATAAAACAAGGTAGACTTCAATGGAAAGTTCAACTGGTTAATTTCAAATATAGTCGACTCTGGTTATTTTTGCAATTGACCAACCCATTGACTTTACAGTAGACTTCTGTCTACTAAGTAGACTTCAACTATCCGTCAACAAGAAAAAGTAAACTTTGTTGCCAAGTAGACTTCGTACAAAGTCTACATTAATGATGACTTCGTTTGCAGTCTGCCGTGGTCATTTTTGTGGTTGACCAACATTTGAATTTTTTAAGTAGTATACTTCTTTTGCAGTCAACTAATTATTTTAATATAATAATATTACGGTCAATATTTAAATATTTTAGTCAATTCCAAAAATAGTCACTATAGAAGTCTACTCGTTTATTATCGTAAGAACGCTTAGCCTAGCAGTCATCACTAAAAAGTCAAGAATTTGGTCAATTGCAAAAATACACCTTAGTAGACTGCAAACGAGGTATCGGTTGGAAATATTTTAATGCAGTCTACACTATATTTTTGTTTTCAAATGAAATTATGGAGACTAGAATTTTAGTCTACGGGCTCGAAAGTCGATAAATTTTAAATTGCAAAACTGACCAAATAGTAGACTTTACATGATATTATGACGGTTGGACTAACAAATGAAGTCTAATTTCGACAAAAAAACAAAGAAAATCACGAAATCTACCGGAAAATAACCTTATTGGTGGTTGTTTCGCAATGTCAAGCACCGAGGACATGGTATTTAGTCACCACTGAATAAACACAGCGCCAATTTTCCTTGTTCACAAGATATAACAAGATTAACAAACTTTCAATTTTTTCGATTAAAATGGAGAAGAGATGGAAGAAATGAAGTACTCATAGCATTGTGTGTTATTTAAGCTCACAAATTTGGGTTTTTGAAGCATTAAAAGCTTCAAATTTGGTTGTTCATGGTGGTTGGAAAATTGATGGCGATGGCACAACCGTAAATAAAAGAAGAAGATGAGGATATGGATGTAATAAATATTTTTGCAAGAAATTCAAATAAATCAGAAATAATGGCATTTCTGTGAATACATGGAATTGCAGAGGATTTAGTAGGGAGAAAATGACAAATGTTGGAGAGAAAAAAAGAGGTCCAATTTTACAATTGACTCAAGTCAGAGGTCTAATTTTGCAATCGTCCCTATAAAATATCACCTCCTCAAATCTTTTTTTTGATGCTTTTGGTGCCTTCTTGTGACTTTTTTTTTAGTGGAAAATTGAGTCTACATGTGTTGCTGATTGATTTACGGTATTATGTTTGAGGACTAGTATTTGCAGTTTCGTATAGAGCTATTGACTTTTTTTCTAATCAGATTCTGTTTTGCCAAAGAATATCAGGCTCTGTATTTTCATTAGAAAATTGTCATATATCATTGACAACAAAAGAATATATAGTTGTATAATGCAACTATGTAACGTTTCAAATTAAGTCTTTCTAGAATGTGACTCTTTGGTTCAATGTTTACCTTTTTCGCTATTTCCTACTAAATTCCTTCATACATCCCTTCTTGATTATCTTTGTTTCCGCTTTCTTTGTTTACAACACTTGATTCTTAGTTTTGATTATATGTAAATTGGTGAATATGAGTTTTTTTTGTAGATAATATTTCTAGTAGTTTAAGTTTAAAACTTTGGGGTTCATATGTCGAGATCAAATAGATATATACCCACCAAATAT
This sequence comes from Camelina sativa, assembly GCF_030686135.1. Taxonomy (NCBI): domain Eukaryota; kingdom Viridiplantae; phylum Streptophyta; class Magnoliopsida; order Brassicales; family Brassicaceae; genus Camelina; species Camelina sativa. Next base: position 13,878,951 of record NC_141894.1, on the reverse strand, counting down.
ATATGAAGAGAGCATTCAGGATCAAATTTTTTTTTGTAACCATTAGGTCATAAGAAACCAGCCCATTAGCCAAATCTCTACTTCCGTAGGAAGTAGGATTCGAACCCTGGTGTAATAGTGCCTTGTGCATTAAGAACTATGCATCTATGGTCATATTTTAGTGTGAGCTTTACTGGTTTGATTCAACTTGGAAAACTGAACACCAACTATCTAAGGCAAACAAAACCTGATTTTTGAGTTCCGCTTGTGCAATAAACATGAATAAATCTTTTAGATTTTACCTAAGTAATAATTAGATGTGTGCTAGTTATTATTATTATTATTCGGTTTGGGGAAAAAAGTATTACAAATATGCTATAATAAGAAAGGAAAAATCTGAGAGATTAATTTTAGTCTTCTATATACATGATGCTCTCAAAATCATCCCAAAGAATTGTCTACAAAGATGCACAAGAGAATTGTGTGTATAAATGATATGGCTCCAAAACAAGGTTCTTCACTAAGGAGGGTGTATTCAACTTGATATTTTAAGTGATTTGTGTAAAATTTATAAATCCTATGTTATTCAATCATGAATTTTAAAAAGTCTCCTGAAATCCACAGTTATTGAACTGATGATTTAAAAATCTACTTTAAAATCCACTGTTATTCAAAACAGTTTATGGATTTGGATTTTAATAAGTTTTTGGGATTCCGGAGGATTTGGGAGGATTTGTTTAGTTAAAAATACAGAAATCCAAATCTCATAGTTTTAGGTGAGATTTGAAAGAATTTTACCATAAATCATATAAATTTCCCAAAAATCTATCAGAATTCCAAATTTATTAAATCCCATTAAATCCTTCAAAATCATGGATGCTAAGAAATTTAAAATAATTTCCTTCTAGACGTTTCGTCAAACACATTAATGGGTGCTAAGAAATTTCTTCACTAAAAGGAAAAAAAGATGTAGGAAAGGATTCGTTGACTCCATCTTAGCCACATGACCCAATTAATTTATAAGAAGACTTGCCAAGTCAACGTTCTTACGAATGATGTGTTCTATTATAAAGATAAGTGTGTAACCAATACATATATATCACATACCAATTTAACAACACAAAAAAAAAAAAAAAAAAATCGTTCAATGTCTCCAAAATTTAGAATGATACAAAACCAATCTTATTGCTTTCTTGGTATTACTACCATCTATTTTTTCTATTGTTTTCTTAGTATTACTATCTTCTCTTCTCTTACACTGTCCTTGTGCCGCCATGACCAAAGAGATGCTCTTTTGGAGGTACAAAAAGAGTTCGGTGTACCAACAACTTCATGGAACAAGAGCGTTCACTGCTGTTCTTGGCGTGGTGTCACTTGTGATGATATTTTGGGAGAGGTGATATCATTATCTCTCCATTCCTCGGATATTATTGTCAACACCTCTTTGAAAACTAGCAGTGGTGTATTTAAACTCCAACATCTTCGTGAGCTAGATCTTTCATTTTCCAATCTTCAAGGGAAGATTCCTTCTTCCATTGGAAATCTTTCCCATCTCACATCTCTTGATCTTTCTCATAACCAATTAGTAGGTGAAGTTCCTTCTTCCATTGGAAATCTTTCTCATCTCACATATCTTAGTCTTTCTCTAAATAAGCTAGTAGGTGAAGTTCCAACTTCAATCGGTAAACTAAACCAGCTAAGATACATGGATCTTTCGTGTAATTATATAAGAGGTAATATTCCTACTTCATTTGCCAACTTAACCAAGCTTTCTATATTGCACCTCTATGAAAATGAATTCACTGGTGGGGATGTAGAAATAGTATTAGCCAATTTAACCGGCTTGACCTACATAGACCTCAACTCAAATCACTTCAAATCCTCGTTTCCCTCATTTTTGCTCAAGATTTCTTCGTTAGTAGCAATTGCTTTAGATGAAAACCTATTTGAGGGAACTCTTGATTTCGGGAATACCTCTTCATCATCTAAGCTTGAAGTTTTAAATGTTAGGGACAACAAATTTGATGGGCTAGTTCCAGAATCTATATGGAAACTACACAATCTCAATACTTTAGATCTTAGCCATAACAATTTCAAAGGGAGAGTCCCTAGTTCAATATCCAAATTGAATCTCATTTCCATTGATCTTTCCTACAATAAATTTGAAGGTCAAGTACCTCCTCATTTATGGAAAGTCCAGTGGAGACCGTCTAAGGATGAGTCGGGCTCTTTAAAGCTTTCTCATAATTCGTTCAACAGTTTTGGTAAACCAGTGGAAGTTATCGATGGAGCCCTAGTAGAGTTGGATCTTGGGTCAAATTTATTCCAAGAAACATTTCCCCAATGGATATGCAAGTTCAGAAATTTAACTAAATTGGATTTGTCCAACAACCGTTTTTCTGGTTCGATTCCTCAATGTTTGAAGAATTTCACTAATCTTCGAGAGTTAACTCTCAGAAACAACAGTTTAAGTGGACTTCTACCAGATTTAAATGCCTCTGAGTTACGCTCACTCGATGTCAGCCGTAACAATTTGTTGGGGAAACTTCCAAGATCTTTGATCATTTCCGTGGAAATGGAGTTTCTGAATGTGAAAGGAAACAAGATCAAGGACACGTTTCCTTTTTGGTTGGGATCTCTTCAGGTCTTAAATGTTCTCATGCTCGGATCAAATGCATTCTACGGTCCCGTCTATAACCCCTCTACCTATTTAGGGTTTACGAATCTGCAGATCATTGACATATCCAATAACAATTTCGTTGGATCATTGCCACAAGACTATTTTTACAACTGGACAATAATGTCATTGGTGTGGAGTGGTTATGAGTCTTTGCACATCCCAGAGTTTGGATATATGGGAGATGAATCGATTAATATGGTGTATAAAGGAGTTGACATGGACTTCGTTCGAATCTTGAAAGGCTTCAAAGCCATTGACTTTTCTGGAAACCGGTTTTCGGGACATATCCCAACATCCATTGGTCTATTGAGCGAACTCAACCTTCTCAACTTGTCAGGCAATACATTCGCAGGCAACATCCCACCATCCTTGACGAATATCACAAAGCTTGAGATATTGGACCTATCACGAAATAACTTGTCAGGTGAAATTCCTCGTGGTCTCGTAAATCTCTCGTTTTTGTCATACATAAACTTCTCCAACAATCATCTACAAGGATTGGTTCCACAGAGCCCACAGTTTGGAAGTCAAAATTGTTCTTCATTCATGAATAATCCAGGATTATATGGCTTCGAAGAAAACTGTGCAAAAAACCGTGTCCCTGTTTTGCATCAGCCCGACGAATCTTTGACGTCGGACCCGGATGAGCCAGTACTGAATTGGAAAGTAGCCGCGATAGTATTTGGACCTGGTGTGTTTTGTGGATTAGTGATTGGACACATCTTCACTTCATACAAGCACGAGTGGTTTAATTATAGCTGGTTAATCTTATCTTTTAAAGGTTTCGTCAAGTTTGTACTCCGGTAACTTATTCGTCAAGTGTTTGCCACTGGCAGTTTTCTATTTTCTGGTTTTAGTAAACATTCTCGGTGTTGTAAGTTGTAGTGGTCTCATCATTATGTAATATGGTTCATGTGATTGTCTACGCTTCTCAGTTATCAAGCTTGAACAAAATCTCTATAAATCATGTTTAAGTTGATTCAATGCATATATTTATTTTACAAATAATGAGTTATTAATTAGGAGGAAGAAAACAGATATCGTGAGGAGAAAATTGCAAAAGTCTTCAATCGGTTAGAGAAGTGTAAGAAGGTTTGGGAATCCAAAAGTCTTTGTCGGGCACAAAGTTATTAACTATGAAAGAATATACTTATAAACTTTGACGATTGGCTTTGCTCTTTCTTATCCTCATAACCTTATTTAATGATAAACCTATTTCTCACGGCATTATACCTGAACACAAGTGTGTGTCTTATTTTTCTATCATTTATTTTGTATTTTTGTCTAACCACGACACATGGGTGCATTAACAACATATGAGTACACGTCTTTGTCTCTTAGACCATCTTCATCCATAAATAAACCTCATGAGTGTATTAACTTTAAATTTAACATTTTAGTGACGCTCTCATTCTTAGACCTATTGATTTTGGGGAATAATTTTTGAGATATTAACGAATACTATTTAAATGGGGGAGTCCCTAGATCGATATTGAAGTTAATAAATCTAAGATCAATGATTAGTACATGACAACATCCTTTCACACAAAAACTACTCTGTCCCCAAAGAAGAAGCAATTAAAAGATTAGGAATGTCAATGATTCTAGGTTAGGCAATGTCAATAATTATAGTGTATAGTCATACACTTAGGCTTATATTAGCCAACATAAGAAAATTCAAGACCCCGACTGTGGTCTTCTTGATAGTTTACATTTTCAACGCCATTCAAATTTAGTCTTTCCTTCTCAAAAGTCCAAAAGACCTGTAACCAAACACAATCAGCGAGACTACAACCAGGATTTGAGGCTTACTCAATCTTTTAAGAAATCCTCTCTTCAGCAAACAAGAGATCTAAGAGGCAATTGCTTCTTCCTACGCTTGCATAAATCAAAACAAGGAACATTTTCATATTCGTTTTTGCCTTTCTCTTATTACAATATTGTTTCATTGCCTAACTCTAAAAAAAAGTCATTTACTAGAGCATTCTCGTTAAGTGCGTCAAATGATAATTAAAAAATGTGTGTTTACTCTTTATACAATTTACTCAAACAGAATCCTATGATAACGTCTATAGCACGCTGCAACAATAACTCTCATGTGAAAAATAAATTTGTGGCCGATCCAAATTTTCCACAAAGATTTGGCTTTACAAAGTCACTCATGAAGATTGTTCCACCAAAATTTCCACAAACAATACTATATTATATGTAAATGATTTATTTCCCAAACCTTCTGTTTCACTAACATTTTTCCAAATCTCTTCTATGATTCTTTCCAGAATGAGAGATCCTACATTCGTTTTGTTCCTCTTAATTCCTACATATTATATTATTAATATAATACTATATCATATTATAAATGATGTAAATGTATGCATTGAATCAACTAAAATATTGGCAACCAACATGAACCATATTACACAAAACGGTGATAACATTCGACCTGAGGTAAAAGAAGAGTCATACAGAGAAGAAATAACTGACAATGTTTATAATAAGCCTACATAATGGAAAATTACAAAGAAGAAACACCTGTCAAAGATTGATAATTGATAAACATAGACAATCACCTGAACCATAAAAAGAAATGGTAAGAACAGTACAACTTATAACACCAACATATGTTTATTGAAAATAATTTACAAAGAACAAACACTCTCGAGGAACTAGCTAAACTAATATATATTAACCAGTAGGCTTTACAAAAACGATCGAAGAGTGATATTTATCTCCGTAACCTAGACGCTTCCTCTAATAATACTACTTAGTGGGCACTAAAATTTTCTACAAAAAAAAAAATGAAAAGAAAGGACGAGTAGGTTCTTTAACACGGCATCAACCACTTGACCTGAGTAATTCCAAAACCATTTCTCACGACATTACTTGAACTGTTGTACATACATGTTTGTTTGTATCCCCTTTTGGTATTTGTTTGTGCGTTTTTTTGGCTTTGACTACCTTAAAGTTTGGTTGGTGTGCACTAAAATTATTATTCATTATTCCCGTCTTTGATTTAATCGTAAAATAATATAGTGGAAGACTTGCCAAGTCAAGCTTCTTAAACAGAATGTTCTTATATAAAGAATAGTGTGTAAGCCAGACAGTTTCATCACTTACCTTTCAACAAAACAAATTATATTTGTCTCAAAATTAATAACAAATATTGAGAGGCGATGATTCGAAGCCAATCTGATCGCTTTCTTGGTATTATTATTACCATCTATTTCTTCTTTTACCTTATCTCCTTACCAAACACTCTCGCTTCTCCCACACGGTCCTTGTGCCGCAGCGACCAAAGAGATGCTCTTTTGGAGCTAAAAAAAGAGTTCACGATCCATTCTAACGACAACGGTCATGAAACAACAGTTTTGTGGAACAAGAGTGCAGACTGTTGTTCTTGGGAGGGTGTCATGTGTGATGCTACACTAGGAGAGGTGATATCACTTAATCTCATTTCAGAAACTGCCAACACCTCTTTGAAACCTAGCAGTGGTCTTTTTAAACTCCAACATCTTCGTGAGCTAGATCTTTCATTTTGCCATCTCCAAGGAGAGATTCCTTCTTCCATTGGAAATCTTTCTCATCTCAAGCATCTTGATCTTTCTTCTAACCAATTAGTAGGTGAATTTCCGGCTTCAGTCGGTAACCTAAACCAACTAGAGTACATGGATCTTTCTGTTAATGATCTTAGAGGTAATATTCCAACTTCATTTGCCAACTTAACAAAACTTTCTGAATTGCACCTCCGTGAAAATCAATTCACTGGTGGGATTAGAGTATTAGCCAACTTAACCACCTTGTCCATAGTCGACCTCTCCTTCAATCACTTCAAATCCTCGATTTCTTCGGGCCTAAGTGGACTCCACAATTTAGAGCAATTGTGGGTGTATAATAACTCATTTTTCGGACCTTTTCCCTCATCCTTGTTCACGATTCCTTCGTTAGTCGATATTGTTTTAAGTGAAAACCAATTCGAGGGAGCTATTGATTTTGGGAACACCTCTTCATCATCTAAGTTGACAAACTTAGATGTTAGCTACAACAACTTTGATGGGCCAATCCCAGAATCTATATCTAAATTAGTTAATCTCGAAAATTTAGATCTTAGCCACAACAATTTGGGAGGACAAGTCCCTAGTTCTATATCAAAATTAGTCAATCTGGATCGTTTATATCTTAACCACAACAACTTCGGAGGACAAGTGCCTAGATCAATATTTAAATTAGTCAATATAGAATATTTAGATCTTAGCCACAACAATTTCGGAGGACCAGTCCCTAGATCAATATCTAGATTAGTAAACCTCAGTTCCCTTGATCTTTCCTACAACAAGTTGAACGGTGAAGTACCTCATTGTTTATGGAGTTCGTCTAAGTTGAATTCGTTGGATCTTTCTTATAATTATTTCAACAGCTTCGGCAAATCTGTGGAACTTGGTACTGATGGATCATTAGAAAGAGACTGGGATCTTAGTTCAAATTCACTCCAAGGACCAATTCCCAAATGGATCTGCAACCTCAAATATTTTTCTTTCTTAGATTTTTCCAACAACCATCTCAATGGATCAATTCCACAATGCTTGAAGAATTCCACTGATTTCAGTACGTTAAATCTGCGAAACAACAGTCTAAGTGGGTTTATGCCAGATTTCTGCATGGATGGCTCACAGTTGCGATCACTTGATGTCAGCCTCAACAATTTTGTGGGGAAACTTCCAAAATCTTTGATCAATTGCGAGGTGATGGAATTTCTAAACGTGAGAGGAAACAAGATCAAAGACACGTTTCCATTTTGGTTGGGATCTCTACAACACCTAACAGTTCTTGTGCTCCGGTCAAATACATTTTATGGTCCAGTCAATAACCCCTCTGCCTATTTAGGGTTTCCAAGCTTGAGGATCATGGACATATCCAACAACAACTTCGTTGGATCGTTACCACAAGACTATTTTGCCAACTGGACTGAAATGTCATCGGTGTGGAGTCGACCTATCCGCACACTAGATTATAAAAGAAATATACGTATACCAGGGTCGAACTACATGGGGGATAGAAAAAATAATCACAAAGATTCGATTGAGTTGGTGTATTAAGGAGTAGACATGGATTTCGTTCAAATATTTAAAGCCTTCAAAGCTATTGATTTTTCTGGAAACAGGTTCTCTGGACATATCCCTGGATCTATTGGTCTCTTGAGCGAGTTGCGTCTTCTCAACTTGTCAGGCAACGCATTCACAGGCAATATCCCACCATCATTGGCAATATCCCACCATCACAGGCACTTTTCAGGTGAAATTCCTCGAGGACTCGGAAAACTCTTCTCTCCACCATCAACTTCTCCCACAATCATCTTGAAGGATTGGTGCCACGGAGCACACAGTTTGGAAGTCAAAACTGTTCTTCGTTCATGGGTAACCCTGGACTCTATGGCCTCGAAGAAATTTGTGGAGAAAAACATGTCCCCGTTCCTACACCGCGTCAACAGGATGAGTCTACGTCAGAATCAGAAGAGCCTATGTTGAGTTGGATAGCAGCTGCGATAGCGTTTGGACCTGGTGTGTTTTGCGGATTAGTGAGCGGACACATCTTCAATTCATACAAACACATGTGGTTTATGGCTGGTTAAGCTCAATGGTTTCGTCAAGTTTGTACTCTGTCAAGTGTTTGTTATTTTTTAGTTTTCTAATTTGTGGTTTTTAATAGAATGTTGTTGGTGTTATAAGTTGTAAAAGGACTAGTATGGATTGGTAACTCCTTTTTTTAACTCCAATAGAGCATCTCTTTGGCCACAGCGGCACAAGAAGGCCTTGAAGTTTCACATTGGACATACAGTTGATGGTTGCTAATCGCATGGATGACGAGAGCAACAAGCAAATAGCAATTGCAAACACTCCGGTTTCACCTCCAAAACATGATCGAGTCATCAATGTTATATTTGGAGGATAAGAGATAAGTGGGATAACTCACTCAGCTGTGAAAAGAAACACTAGAGCTGTCAAGAACTTTCAAGGCAGAAGACACGCTACATAAGGCGATAGACCGTCATACACTATAACTTTTATGACTGATGAGAGCAGCGTATCCACTCTGCATCACGATGAGTTAGTCATACAGTTGATGATTGCTAATTGTTTGATGAGGAGAATATTAATCGACAATAGAAGATAAACCAACATCCTTTATTTGAAAACATATAAAAAGTTGGGTCTTGACGAAGGAGGACTGACACGAAAATCTATTCCATTAGTGGGGTTCAGCGGTGAGGTCAAGCAGAGTATTAGCGAAGTGACACTTCCAGTATATGCAGAGGGAGTTAACAAATACACTAATTTTTGGTAGTAGATTATGCTTCGGCTTACAATGCTATCATGGGACGCCCTTGGATTCACGACATGGGAGCTCTTCCATCGACTCTTGTAACATTTGTGTTCCGGGATTATATTTTGGATTATGTCGATTAAACCAAAAGAATAGATTTTTAATTGATTTCGTTTAATTAAATCAAAAGCCTTAGTAGTCTTTCTAAAAGTGACGCCTCCTTCTCCTTATTGTGAATGGTCGATACCGGAGTCTCAGAGAAAAAGAAAGAGAGCCTTGGTCGATTTGGTGTGAAGGAGAAGGAGAAAGAGATCAACAAAGCTTTATTTTATAGAGAAGGAGAATGAGCAGAATCATTAGGGTTTGGGAGGAAACAGTTTTTACATATCAAATCGTTGTCAAAGGTAACGAAATTTGGTAGAGTTATTCTCAATCCTTTTATCGTCATTCTCCTTTTTACAGAAGTAGATTTGGATTTAAACCCGATGAGTTATTGACAGTTTCATGAGAAACGTTTTCTCAGACGCGAGTTTGGACCATTGGATATTGTAACTGAGATCGTGGTCTCGTCTGGTTTCTGATCGGCACGAGATTTTGTGTGAAGCTTCTTTACGTCTCGTGCTAGCTTTTCACTAGAGGGATTTGATAGTTAACGGTTGGTTTTAATTTTAGGGTTTCGTCTTTGAGACTGTTTTTTTCTGATGTTTCTATCCAGTTTGCTTCAAGGTTACTTTTGGTTATGTGACTTGTTGTAGGACGTTTCTGGACTATTTCAGACGCGAGGAGAGTTTCTCCTGGTTATATTTGTTGTTAGAATCAGCTTGTTAAGGTGAGTGCGGGACCATTAGCTTATCTAAGCAATTGCGTTGTATGACTTATTTTGTGTGATGATGTGTAGGTGTGGTGAATGTGTTATTGAGTGTTCTATTTAATGGCTGGTTTGTTATGTTTTTATTTGTGGTTGTACTCCTGATTAGCTTGTGTGTATAGCTCGTAGATGGGATGATCGCCTCATTGGGTATTTCTGGTAATACGCACGCATCTCATTGTGTTTGGGGTGTGCATGTATGTGTCGTAGAATCCTGGCAATGAGGAGGAGGATGATTTAGGGTCTCGGTTGTTGTGTTGTGTTTATGTTATTTTATTGTTGGAACCTTGTTAGAAGTATGCTAGGTTGCTGGTTTGTATTAGTTTTAATTGATATGATATTTATATCGAAATTGGAGTTGGTTTGGTTTGTCTTCCACTATGCATGTTGATTTATTGTTTGAGTTGTAATTAAATATTATGGGGCATTTAATTAGATTATTATTATTAAAGAAAAAAAACGGGTCGGGTTGTTTCAGTTTGGTATCAGAGCACTTACGGTTCTAGGGCGGTTAAGTAGATTGGTGTTAGAGTGGTTTTAAAGGAATTTAATTTGTGAAATTTGATTTTCATATATTTTACCTTGTTTTCCCTTAGTATATTCATATCTTTTGCATCATTTACTATCTACTTTGGTTGTTATTGCATAGTTTTAGGACTGTTTATGTATTAGAGTAGAGTTGCATTGCATTTGCATAGTTCTTGCATAAACAGGTGATTTTGGAGTCTAAGGAGCATGGAAGGAATGCTGAAGAGGATTGAAGCTATCAAGAGAAGAAAACAAGGGAGCTAGAGCTGAAGAATAAAGATCCGGGAGTCCACTCGACCGCCCACTCGACCAGACACTTGACCGTGTGCGGAGAAGGACTCGACCGGATGGAAGCAGCAAAAGAGAAGCCCACTTGACCATGAACTCGACCGAGCACATGGTCGAGTTGACCAAGCCGCCCTTCTATTTTGTCTTTTAGCCTTTTTAGGGCTTCCCCTCTCTCCTATATAAAGACTCGTACCCTGCAGCCACCAAGGAGAGCAGCCCCTTTTTAGAAAAATCTGTAAAACCTAGTATTTACCCTTTTGGAAATTTTCTACTTTTTGCCTTTCTTTGTTTTAGATTTTGTAGCCACTTTTGCATAAACCATTGAAATCTTTGATACTTGTTGGTTCTATAACTTTCAAAGTATTGAGATTTTGAGTTTGATTTCTTCTTCAATATTGTAGATCTCTATCTCATCTATCTAATCATGCAAGTTTCATTGATTTCTGGGTTTATGATTTTGTTCATCATGTTTAGTGATTGTGAGTAGTGTCTTAGGATCTTAAGGATGAGTTAGGCTGGATTAGGGTTGTGGTTGTTTAGATTGGTCAAGCTTGTTTTGTTATAGATCTCTTCTAGGATAGATATGCTCTATGCTAACCTTATACTGAGAAGGTAAGGTTAGATCTAAAGCTCCTTAGCATCACACCAATGTCTAAGTTGCTAGATAAGGCTAGATCTAGAGATTATCATTAAGCATGCTAAGAGATTAGATGTTTTGTTTGATTTTTGACATAAATGATCTTGTTGTTTATTGCCTGCTTTTATATGTTCTTTACTAGTGAGAGCTAGTCTAGGAGTATCTAAGTTTGATTGTTATTACCATGAGAGTGGATTAACATGTTTTAGGAGACCATTGTCTAGAGATATATAGCTCATGTTTGATTGAGGTTTGTTTACCAGTTTAGATGATCATAATCCAAGTCCAGCCCATTAATCCATCCTTAGGACCTTCTTTGTCTATTGATTTCCCTGTTTAAATCCTGTTATTCGCTTGCTGTTTGATTTGCTTTTGTCTTGCTCTGTTTTGTTTGGTTGACTCTGTTTCTCGTATTTGTCCACTCGACCTAGTACTCGATCGTGCATCCGATCGAGTGCTTGCTCGAGCTCGTTCCAGAGTCTCTTGTTTATGTTCTGCATCTGTCCTGTTTCATTTCCTGTTTCATTTCCTGTTTCATTCTTGTTGCATTCATTTAGTTTATGTTTAATCATGTTCATTACTTATCTTGTATTATTGTAGTACTTGCTCTTGTTTAGTTTCATTACTGCTTAGTTTACATTGTTCACTTTGCATTTAGTATCTTGTCTTAGTAGTTTTTACATTCTGCATCTTGCTATTGTCATTAGGTTGTTAGTCAAAAACATTCATCATATTTGGCTTAACTTAGATAAGTGTTCACATCCTGATTGCTTGCATCACACTCATTTTGGTTTGACATCCTTTATGCTACAACTACATAAGGGTAATTAATCCCTCTTGCACTCCACCTGTTCATCATTCATCATTCATCACCACACAAAAGTGCAGGTTTTAATTTGGCGCCGTTGCCAATTTTGAGTGTTTGTTTGTGACAATTAGGATCTACATAAATCTAAGCTTAAGTTCTATAGCTACTTTGATCAAAACTGATCACGATTATTCATCTGCTTGGTTGTTTTGAGTCTCAGGTACCAACTCGAGCAAGCACTCGACCGTCTACATGATCGAGTACCTGATCTAGTCACAACCCGTATTCATTTAGACTTCTCATCTCAGTCGACTTGACCTTGAACTCGAGCCAGTGCTTGACCGAGTGTCAGTTCGAGTCAGTAATCATGTTTCAAAGCAGTATATTCCATTATGTACCCACACAACAGCAACCAGGATTCCAGGCTCAATTGTACCCACCTCCAGGGTTTCAGACCTCACAAGCCCAAGAACATGACTTAAGAGCTATGATGCAGCAATTTTTACTTGGAGAAGTAAATGGGCATATTGAGGAAGCAAAGCAGTTTGCTGAGCTGAACCAAAAGTTGAATTATTATTCTAATGACCTGAATAACAAGTTTGAAAGTCTAAACTCTAGAGTGAAGTACATGGAGAGCAACATTGCTTCTACTTCAGCTCAAAAGCCTAATCAACTTCCTGGAAAAGCTATTCAAAACCCAAGGGAGTTTACAGCTAAAGCTATTCATTTATATGAAGAAGTTGTCACTGAGGACAGTGAGGTTCAAGGTGGGGAGGATTCGTCACTAATTGAAGCCCAGAGTGAAGGTTTTACTCAGCAGACTGAAGAAGAGAAACCACTCGACCACACACACGATCGAGTACCTGATCGAGTGGCCCATCGAGTTGAAGACACAGAAGCTGTTAAGCCTGCTAGATACATTCCTCCTGCTTACAAACCACCTCTGCCATTCCCAGGATGTTTCAAGGCATAAAAGCTGAAGGAACTAAGGGAAATCATTGAGAAAAGAGAAATGATGGCTTTACAACAAGAGGTTGTCATTGAGAAGAAAGAGGAAGTGATTGCTTTGAAAGAGGAAGTTGTCATAGCATTCAAAGAAGAAGAGAGAGGACCTGCTTTGGAACAGTATGCTCCATATCCTCTCTACCAAGATATGCTTCTTGAGATGTCAAAGCAGAAAGCTCAAAATCAAGACAAGAGGGATCTTGAGGAGATTGAGGGAGTTATCATCCCAACTAAACTTGAAGACCCAGGTCCATTCAATCTGCCTTGCTCATTTAGCTATCTTCACCTCAACAAGTGCTTGTGTGACTTGGGAGCATCTATCAGTGTAATGCCTTACTCTATAGCACAAAATCTTGGGCATACTGAATTCAAGTCCACCAACCTCCACATAAGTCTTGCTGATGGATCAAACAAGGATGTAGTGGGGAAATTAGAAAGCCTTCCAGTCAAGATAGGCAAGGCAAGAGTACCTACTGATTTTGTGGTTATAGAGATGGATAAGGAGCTTGAAGACCCTATCATTCTAGGGAGACCATTCTTAGCCAATGCTGGAGCTGTTATAGATGTCAAGGAAGGGCTGGTAACCTTGAACATAGATGAGGGTTTAACCATGAAGTTTGATATCAATAACCCAACCAACTTGCCCTCCATCAAAGGTCAACCTTTTACTATCAAGGACAAAGGTGATCATGAGGTCTCAAGTGAAGTGGCAACTCCAAAAGCTAAGCTCTCCCCTCATGAGGAATCAGTGGAAAAGCTCAAAGGTTCAGTTCAAGAGTTGACTAATCTAGTGAAGGATCTTCAAGTGCAACTCAACAAGAGGTCTTTGAAGAAGGCAAGACCACGACTCAAGATTAAGAAGAAACAAGGTTCATGTGTTAAGGGTGAAGTGATCAAGGATTAACTTCACATTGATCAAGTTGTACCAGGGAGTATCTCATCATCTCCTTGGTCTCCAAACCAAGCCTGAAAAGGCATTAAAAGTCAAGCTTAGTGACTTTAAACAAGCTCACTAGGGAGGAAGTCCCTAACGTATCTCTGTCTAGATTTCTTAGGATTTTTGGTATTTTGATTTTTGTTTTGGTGTTTTCATGGTCAGGGAAGCAAGGGAGTCTAAACAGAAGAAGAAAGGAAGGATCGCAAACCAACTCGACCAGTCCACTCGACCGGGCACTTGACCGAGTACCAGTCGATGGCCATCGTCGAGTTGCCTCATTCTCCACCTCCAAGCCAGTAACAAGACCCTCACTACACTTATGAGAGCATGAATGAGGGCGTGGACAGTTTCTTCCACAATCCATGAGGTAACACTATCACCTTATCTTTGTAAATACCATTGCATATCTAGTTTCATTTTGTTTTTAGTCTTGAATCCTCTTACAAATTTCTCTTACACAGTGGACTGTGTAATTTAAGTTTGGGGGAGGGTTTGAGATAGTATTTGATGTTGTGTTTTGTTTTCTTATTCATGTTTATATTTTCATTTTATCTAAGGCATATAAAAAACAAAAAAAAAAATTGAAAAATTTTGCAAAAAAAAAAAAAAAAAAAATCTTTATAAAAAAAAGAGTGTTCATGTAGTTTGCATTGCATATTAGGATCTTGTTTAGCATGTTTCACTTAGGACTGTTTAATATTTGTATTAGGGATCTATGATGAATTTTGTCTTCTTAGCTTGTATAGATTCACTAAACTAGGATCAATGCCCAAGTTAATAGTACTTTGATGCTAGTTGAGTGGTTAGAAGCATAAGATTGAACCAAGCCTTGAATTCCTAAACTGCATTATGGTCTAAATTAAGCATGTTGTGATTTGATACCATTTCCTTTTTTTTTTTTTTTTTTTTTTTTTTACCATTTCCTATTTATACGAACCTAATATTGACTTTTAATTATTAATTTGTGCATTGCTTTAAACTCATGGATACCATATACATATTTGGATCATCTTCCTCCTTTTTACCACTCTTGTTGATCCAAAGTAGCTGATTACATCATTAAAATCAGTTTCGCCCACCCTTAACCAACCCTTCTTTCAAGCCATGTTTATTCTTGTGTGTGTGAGGTCTATTTTGGGATTGAGCTTGGTAGAAAGTGTTAGGTTTGAGCTGAAAAGAGTAAAGTCATGTGTAGTTCTAGTTTGCAATTTTCAAACTAGATAGGACTAGGTAGTTTAATTGTTGGGTTTGGGACTTGGTTGTTTTGAAAAGAAAAGAAAAGAAAAGAGAAAAAGAGAAAGAAAAGGTTAGAGTCTTTAGGAGGGGAATGTGTTTAAATAAAATCAAGGTCTAGTGAAAGGATAGGAAGTAAAAAATTGTTAAAGATGGTTCTAGTCAAAGAAAAGAAGAGTATAGCAAAAAAACTTTTATGTCTTAAGATTAAGAAGAAAAGGGAACGATAGCAAATAAGAAAGAAACTCCCATTCCACTAGAAATATCAAATAAGAAACCTCTCCTAAGGCTTAAAACAAAAGAGAAATGGGTATAAGAGAAGAGAAGAAGATAAAGGGTAGAACTAGGACAATTTGGGCTTAGAATGTTAGGATCAAAAACTTTGGGTGCCTTTGGGTAGAAAATGTTTTGTTCTTGTATGTGTCTAAGTGTTCTTACCTTGAGCCTTCTTCTAAAGCTCAATCCATTTTTATGAGAGAACCTTGAT
This sequence comes from Camelina sativa, assembly GCF_030686135.1. Lineage (NCBI taxonomy): Eukaryota > Viridiplantae > Streptophyta > Magnoliopsida > Brassicales > Brassicaceae > Camelina > Camelina sativa. The sequence continues at coordinate 13,863,183 of NC_141894.1, read as the reverse complement.
ATTGATTAGCCCCACTCTAAAGAGAGACCATTATTGTCTCTAAACCTTTATCTCCAAGCCAAATGAGTTTAAGCATTGCATAAGATTGATTCATGTTCTTGATTAATGAATGTTAATAGAAATGGTTGATTTGAATGCATGTGGATATCTAAGGCTCAAATCAGTAAAGGTTGTGATAGGCTTGTCTAAAATTTCTAAGTACAGCTCATTCAACTTGCATCATAGTACTAGTAACTTGGACATTGATTCTAGCTGGTTTATTAGCAAGCTTTAGGAGTTGAGATCCCACTTTCAAACCTCACATACCTTCTTATGTCTTGTACATTTGCTTGAGGGCAAGCAAAGACTAAGTTTGGGGGTGTTGATGTTCATATATTTTACTTTGTTTTCCCTTAGTATATTCACATCTTTTGCATCATTTACTATCTAGTTTGGCTGTTATTGCATGGCTTTAGGACTTTTTATACATTAGAGTAGAGTTGCATTGCATTTGCATAGTTTCTTTCATAAACAAGTGGTTTTGGAGCCTAAGGAGCATGGAAAGAATGCTGAAGAGGATTGCAGCTATCAAGAGAAGAAAACAAGGGAGCTAGAGCTGAAGAATCAAGATCCGTGAGTTTACTCGACCAGACACTCGACCGTGTGCGGAGAAGGACTTGACCGGATGGAAGCAGCAAAAGAGAAGCCCACTCAACCATGCACTCGACCGAGCACATGGTCGAGTTGACCGAGCCACCCTTCTATTTTGTCTTTTAGCCTTTTTAGGGCTTCCCCTCTCTCCTATATAAAGACTTGTACCCTGCAGCCACCAAGGAGAGCCCCCTTTTAGAAAAATCTGTGAAACCTAGTATTTACCCTTTTGGGAATTTTCTACTTTTTGCCTTTCTTTGTTTTAGATTTTGTAGCCACTTTTGCATAAACCATTGAAATCTTTGATACTTGTTGGTTCTATAACTTTCAAAGTATTGAGATTTTCAGTTTGTTTTCTTCTTCAATATTGTAGATCTCTATATCATCTATATAATCATGCAAGTTTCATTGATTTCTGGGTTTATGATTTTGTTCATCATGTTTAGTGATTGTGAGTAGTGTCTTAGGATCTTAAGGATGGGTTAGGCTGGATTAGGGTTGTGGTTGTTTAGATTGGTCAAGCTTGTTTGGTTATAGATCTCTTATAGGCTAGATATGTTCTATGCTAACCTTATACTGAGAAGGTAAGGTTAGATCTTAAGCTCCTTAGCATCACACCAATGTCTAAGTTGCTAGATAAGGCTAGATCTAGAGATTATCATTAAGCATGCTAAGAGATTAGATGTTTTGTTTGATTTTTGACATAAATGATCTGGTTGTTTATTGCCTTCTTTTATATGTTCTTTGCTAGTGAGAGCTAGTCTAGGAGTATCTAAGATTGATTGTTATTGCCATGAGAGTGGATTAACATGTTTTAGGAGATCATTGTCTAGAGATAGCTCATGTTTGATTGAGGTTTGTTGACCAGTTTAGATGATCATAATCTAAGTCGAGCCCATGAATCCATCCTTAGGACCTTCTTTGTCTATTGATTTGCCTGTTTAAATCCTGTTATTTGCTTGCAGTTTGATTTGCTTTTGTCTTGCTCTGTTTTGTTTGGTTGACTCTGTTTCTCGTATTTGTCCACTCGACCTAGTACTCGATCGTGCATCCGATCGAGTGCTTGCTCGAGCTAGTTCCAGAGTCTCTTGTTTATGTTCTGCATCTGTCCTGTTTCATTTCATGTTTCATTCTTGTTACATTCATTTAGTTTCTGTTTAATCATGTTCATTACTTATCTTGCATTAGTGTAGTACTTGCTCTTGTTTAGTTTCATTACTGCTTAGTTTACATTGTTCACTTTGCATTTAGTATCTTGTCTTAGTAGTTTTTACATTTTGTATCTTGCTATTGTCATTAGGTTGTTAGTCAAAAATATTCATCATATTTGGCTTAACTTAGATAAGTGTTCACATCCTGATTGCTTGCATCACACTCATTTTGGTTTGACATCCTTTATGCTACAACTACATAAGGGTAATTGATCCCTCTTGCACTCCACCTGTTCATCATTCATCATCTCTATCATCATTCATCATTCATCACCACACAAAAGTGCAGGTTTCAAAATTATTTTCCTGTTGCTTGGTGCATGATGTTGTGAATGGTTGTTGTGTGATGGAAATTGATTATGAGTAGTTAGTCAATTTGTGTGTGGTATAGAATCCTAGTATCATCCTCTTCGAGCCTTGTAACATCCGCGAACCAATTTTTGTAGTTTTGGTGTGGGTGCCGATCGACACCCTTGGTGTATCAATCGACACCATGATTTCCAGTTTGGTCCGGTTTGTTTTAATTGCTGTTTAGTTCGGTTTGGTTCAATTAAAATCCCTAAATCGTGATATAAGCGTCTAAGACGAATTAAGGGTTTGGGAAGTCTCATTTTTAGTCGCCGTTAAGTGAGAAAAAGAGAGAAAGGAGAGAAAACGTTTTGTGATTTTTCTGGGCTTGTTCTTGGTGATTTGGGAGAGATCTGAGGCTGTGGAAGTGATAGCTGTTGCTGGGAACGAAAGAGAAGCTTCTGGAGGTGTTGATTCCAACGTTTCTCAATCCAATCTTCCTGTTCTTGAGGTGAGTGCTTGACCATGGTTGATCTAAGCATGAGATCTATTTTGTTTGGGTGTTTTCTTGTTGTTTTGTGTTGTTTGCTTGCTTGGGTTTGTTGTTTTCGTGATTCCCAGTGATTTCCGAGGTGTTAAGGTGAGTTTGAGACGGTTTCGAGATGGATTAAAACGAAAGTTCGACGTTCGTGTTCGCGCAGATCATGTCTGCAGAAGTGGCATCGATCGACACCTTAGTAAGTAGCATCGGTCGACACCTCTTTGGTGGAGCATCGATCAACACTTTTCAGCATCGGTCGACACCGGTTTTTGTGGCATCGATCGGCACCTCTCTTGTAGCATCGGTCGACACCAATCTCATCCGAGACTTGTTTTCTTGGTTTGATGTATTGCTTGTGTTTTGTTTGCTTGCTTAAACATGAGGGTCTCATATGCTTGTGTGTATAACCTAGTAGATGGGATGACGGCCTCACTAAGTATTTATGATAATACTTATGCATCTCAATTGTTGTTTGTGGTGTGCAGGTAAAGGAAAAGTGTGATCGTGGAATCAAAGGCAATGAGGAGGAGGATGTTCTAGAGGCTTGATTGATTGTGGTCTAGCTATTGTTAGTTTGCTAGTATTGAGATGATAGAACAGTGTAGGATGTTGGAACCTTGCTATTTCATTGTTGGTTTGGATTATTGCATTATTGGTTTATTTATGCTGGATTTCTTATTGGATTAATGGAATGGTTTTTTTGGTTATCCGCGGTTGTTGATTGTTGCTAGAATGTTAGTGGGTATGGGACCACTAGTGAATTATATTATATATAAAAAAGGGGTTGTTTCATTTTGGTATCAGAGCCCTTACGGTTCTAGGTCTAGGGTTCATTGTGCTTTTGTTGTTGATGTTTAGGATTCCATGCTATGGTTGATTGTGTGAGTTGGTCAATTGTGTGTGGCATGAAGTCCTAGAACATCCTCTTCGACACTGTTTTGTGATTCCACGGTAAGTTGTGTTCTTGTGTTAATAGAACTATTTGTTGTTTAGCCTTCTGTTCTTGTTGATACAGATGGTTAGAGGTGAGGATGTTGTTGGTCGCGATCGTGGTCGTGGTCGTGGGCGTGGTCATGGTCGTGGTCGGGGACGAGGTCAGGTTCCTGAGGCCAGTGAGAGTGTGACCCAGAGCATGGCCAGTGAGGAGGTAGCGGAGTCACATGTTCATCCTAGTGTGTCTGGAGACCAGGCTGGTTTGAGTGACGGCAGGGCGGATGGTCCCGGTGTCGGTCACGGTGTTGCCCCGGGTGTGAGGGTTGCAGCTGAGGGTGCTCCGGGCAGGGAGGATGTCTTGATGGACTTGCTAGCTCAGGTTTTGCAGCGACTTCCAGCAGTAGTGCCGCCAGGAGTTGGTGGGCAGGATCCAGTAGTGCCGCCAGTGGTTGGTGGGCAGGTTCCAGTAGTGCCGCCAGTGGTTGGTGGGCAGGTTCCAGTAGTGCCGCCAGTGGATGGTGGGCAGGTTCCAGCGGTACAGCCTGTGGCGGATTTGCAGGCAGGTGTGCAGCTGGGGGCCGAGGTAGTGGATGCTCAGTATGTGCAGATGATGGAGCAGCTGCGGCGAGTGGGAACGGGGTATTTCTCAGGAGGTACCGATCCGAGTGTAGCGGATGTGTGGAGAGAGCGGATGGAGGACCTTTTCCTTTCACTTAGGTGTCCCGACCAGTTGAGGGTGGATCTGGCAGTGTTTTACTTGTCAGGAGATGCACATGAGTGGTGGAGGTCGGTGACAGCACGGAGGGTGCAGCGGGGTATGTCTTGGGGAGATTTTGTGAGGGAGTTTAACTCCAAGTATTTTCCTAAGGAGGCTCTCGATCGTATGGAGGCACGGTTCTTGGGGTTGACTCAGGTGGACCGTACAGTGCGGGAGCTGGATGCAGAGTTCAGTCGGCTTGTGGGGTATGCAGGCCGGGCATGGGAGCCAGAGTCAGCTCAGGTGCGGAGGTTCTTGTTGGCTCTGCGAGATGATCTGAGGACTCGGTGCAGAGTGAGGAGCTATGCTACGAGAGCAGAGCTGGTTGAGGTTGCAGCTGGGATAGAGGATGACATGAGGTCACAGGTGGTTGTGGTCAGTTCTTCGGTGCAGCCACAGCAGTCTCAGCCGCATTCTGTTCCTACCAAGGGCGGCAAGCCTGCGCATGGACAGAAGCGGAAGTTTGATGATATGCAGAGATCGAGGCACGGGGGTGCGAGATGCTTTGGGTGTGGTAGCAGGGACCACAAGGTGACCAACTGTCCACAGAGAGGTGAGCAGCGGGCAGTGACAGAGCAGCGGGCGGTGATGGAGCCGCGGACAGATACTCGGGTGTGTTACTACTGTAGAGAGACGGGGCATATCAAGCCTCGTTGTCCCAAGTTGCATCAGATGGCAGTAGCAGCGGTGCAGGCTGGTGGTCAGCCAGGAGTGCAGTAGGGTGTGCAGCATGGTGTGCAGCCGGTGGGTTGGATCGAGCCAACGTCGCTGGTGTACTCGACTGTGGAGCCCGGTGGCACTAGTACAGGAGCGATCACAGCTATAACTTCTGAGATTCGAACTTGGTCAATTCAATAGTTCAGATTATATTTGTTTTTGCTTGTGGTCAAGTGTTAGGTTCTCAACACATCAGATTTGTGTAGGGACCTTGTTGGTGGGCGGGTTTAAGTCCCATGTCATGTTTGATTCTGGAGCTTCTTATAGCTTCATTACTCCGGAGTGTGCCGAGAGTGCGGGGATCAGAGGGGATCCTGGAGAGCGTACATGAGTTGTCAGAGTTGCGGGAGGCAAGTTCCTGAGAGTCATTGGACGAGCCGGAGGGGTTGATATCCAGATCGCAGGAGAGTCGTGGCCAGCAGATTTGCTTATCAGTCCAGTGGAGTTGTATGATGTTATTCGTGGGATGGATTGGTTGCATCGACATAGGGTGCATTTGGATTGCTATCGGGGTAGAGTGGAGTTTGAGCGTCCAGGAGGGAAGTTGGTTTTTCAGGGTATTAGACCAACTTCGGGGAGTCTCGTGATCTCAGCCGTTCAGGCTGGGAAGATGATCGAGAAGGGCCGTGAGGCTTATCTGGTTACTATATCTATGCCAGTGTCAGTGGGGAAGTCTACGGTTAGCGGTATTCCGGTAGTGGAGGACTTTGAGGATGTGTTCCAGTCATTGCAGGGATTACCACCATTTTGGTCAGATCCTTTTACTATTGAGCTGGAACCGGGGACGATGCCGTTATCTAAGGCTCTTTACAGGATGGCTCCAGCAGAGATGGTAGAGCTGAAGAAGCAGCTGGAGGATTTGTTGAGTAAGGGTTTTATCCGTCCTTGTTGTTCACCGTGGGGAGCTCCGGTGCTGTTTGTTAAGAAGAAGGATGGGAGTTTTCGGTTGTGTATTTACTATCGGGGTTCGAACCGAGTTACTGTGAAGAACAAGTACCCTCTCCCGAGGATTGATGAGTTGTTGGATCAGTTGAGGGGTGCTACTTGGTTCTCCAAGATCGACTTAGCATCAGGTTATCATCAGATTCCGATACATGAGAGGAAGACGGCTTTCAGGACGAGATGTGGGCATTATGAGTTTGTAGTGATGCCTTTCGGGTTGACTAACGCACCAGCTGCGTTTATGAGATTGATGAACAGCGTGTTTCAGGAGTTTCTAGACGAGTCAGTCATCATTTTCATCGATGACATTCTGGTATTTTCCAAGAGTTCTGAGGAGCATGCAATACATATGAGAGCAGTTTTGGAGAAGCTGCGGGAGCAGAAGTTGTTTGCTAAGCTGAGTAAGTGCAGTTTCTGGCAGCGTGAGATGGGATTCTTGGGTAATATTGTTTCAGCTGAGGGAGTTTCAGTGGATCCAGAGAAGATTCAGTCCATCAGGGAGTGGCCGAGGCCGCAGAGTGCCACTGAGATTCGGAGTTTCCTTGGGTTAGCAGGTTACTACAGGAGGTTTGTTCAGGGTTTTGCGAGTATGGCACAGCCAATGACTAAGCTTACAGGGAAGAATGTTCCATTTGTATGGTCACCGGAGTGTGAGGCGAGTTTTGCTAGCCTCAAGCAGATGTTGACTACCACGCCGGTGTTAGCACTGCCTGAGCAGAACAAGCCTTATGTTGTGTTTACAGATGCATCTGGAGTGGGATTGGGTTGTGTGCTTATGCAGTAGGGGAAGGTTATAGCCTATGCTTCGCGGCAGTTGCGGAAGCATGAAGCTAATTACCCTACTCATGATTTGGAGATGGCAGCAGTGATTTTTGCTCTGAAGATTTGGAGATCTTATTTGTATGGTGGGAAGGTACAGGTATTTACAGATCGCAAGAGTCTGAAGTACATTTTTACTCAGCCTGAGCTGAATTTGAGGCAGAGGCGTTGGATGGAGTTAGTAGCGGATTATGATTTGGACATAGCTTACCATCCTGGTAAAGTTAACCTAGTTGCAGATGCCTTGAGTCGGAAGCGGGCAGCTTCGGCTCAGGAGCAGGATATGGAGGCGTTGGTAGGTGAGATTAGTGCATTGCGTTTGTGTGCTATCTCACAGGAACCTTTGGGTTTGGAGGCAGCTGATCGAGCGGATTTGTTGAGCAGAGTGCGGTTAGCTCAGGAGAGCGATGAGGGGCTAGTGAATGCCTCTAAGGCTGGAGGTTCAGAGTATCAGGTTTCTGCTAATGGTACTATCCTTGTGCATGGTCGGGTTTGTGTGCCCAAGGGTGAGGATTTGAGGTAGGAAATACTGAGAGAGGCTCATTCAAGCAAGTTCTCTATTCATCCAGAGGCGACCAAGATGTACCGTGACCTCAAGCGGTATTATCACTGGGTCGGGATAAAGAAGGACGTAGCTGACTGGGTGGCGAAGTGTGATACTTGCCAGCTGGTGAAGGCGGAGCATCATGTTCCTGATTGTTTATTACAGAGTTTGCCCATTCCATAGTGGAAGTGGGATTTGATCATGATGGACTTCGTGGTGGGTTTGCCTGTGTCGAGGACGTTTGATGTGATATGGGTCATTGTGGACCGTTTGACTAAGTCTGCGCATTTTCTGGCCATCAAGAAAACTGATGGGGCAGCGGTTTTGGCCAAGAAGTACGTGAGGGAGATAGTCAGACTGCATGGTGTGCCTGCTAGTATTGTGTTTAATAGAGATTCCAAGTTTACTTCGGTGTTCTGGAGGGCGTTTCAGGCAGAGATGGGCACGAAGGTGCATATGAGTACAGCCTATCATCCTCAGACGAACGGTCAGTCAGAGAGGACGATCCAAATTTTGGAGGATTTACTGAGGATGTGCGTGTTGGACTGGGGTGGTCATTGGGCAGATCATTTGAGCTTGGTGGAGTTTGCTTACAACAACAGCTACCAGGCTAGTATTGGGATGGCTCCTTATGAGGCTTTGTGTGGGAGGCCGTGTCGTACACCGTTATGTTGGACTCAGGTGGGGGAGAGGAGCATATATGGTGCGGATTTTGTTCAGGAGACCTAGGAGAAGATTCGAGTTTTGAGGCTGAACATGAGGGAGGCTCAGGATCGGCAGAAGAGCTATGCTGATAAGAGGAGAAAGGATCTTGAGTTTCAGATTGGTGATAGAGTGTATCTCAAGATGGCCATGTTGCAGGGTCCGAGACTTGTTTTCCTGGTTTGATGTATTGCTTGTGTTTTGTTTGCTTGCTTAAACATGAGGGTCTCATATGGTTGTGTGTATAACCTAGTAGATGGGAGGACGGCCTCACTAAGTATTTATGATAATACTTACGCATCTCAATTGTTGTTTGTGGTGTGCAGGTAAAGAAAAAGTTTGATCGTGGAATCAAATGCGATGAGGAGGAGGATGTTCTAGAGGCTTGATTGATTGTGGTCTAGCTATTGCTAGGTTGCTAGTATTGAGATGATAGAACAGTGTAGGATGTTGGAACCTTGCTATTTCATTATTGGTTTGGATTATTGCATTATTGGTTATTGGTTTATTTATGCTGGATTTCTTATTGGATTAATGGAATGGTTTCTTTGGTTATCCGCGGTTGTTGATTGTTGCTAGGATGTTAGTGGGTATGGGACCACTAGTGAATTATATTATATATATAAAAAAGGGGTTGTTTCAAGCCTTCAATGAGATTCCACGGTAAGCTTTTATTATGTTTTGTGGTTGTCTAAAGTTTTTTTGTCTATGTTCAAAGAAGTGCATATGACTAACAGAGAGTGGTGGTTTAATCAAGTGTTTTTGTTGTTGTCTGGCATAGATGGTTGTGTGGTAAGGTTAGGGTGTCGCTCGATACCAGCATGTTGTGGTTTTGGGTCGTAGGAGAACGGCTGAATTTAGGTTTTGATGAGAAGGAATCGACAAAAGTGATGTTGTGGGCATCAATGTCGACCGACACTAGAAGAGTGTCGATTGACACCATGTGTGTTGGTTCACAAGAGTTGTGTTGGGTGACGAGGAGTTGATAGTGAATTTAACACCCCGACCGCCATCTCTTAGTGGGTTCCATGTCTAATCTCAGTCCATGAGCCCACCTTCATGGGCATCATGTTCTCTCACTAGGCCCGTGCGCCTATCCATATCCGGCGGTCAGTTTGCTACGTTTGGGAGGCTTTAAAGACTTGTTTACCGTTCCAACAAATCACCACATGATCTTTTCCTGTGTTTTGTCCTAACTTGCACAGTTCCGATAATCACTTTCCGGAAGGTCACCCATCGTGCGACTACTCCAGCTCAAGCACTCTTAACTCTCGAGTTCTCTCAAGACTCTTGACCAAAAAGATAAGTGCACTTTGGTGACATATGTGGTCAAATCTATTCTTTTATTCCTCTCCGCAAGTCTCTGAAACCGGGGTGTCATGTATATTTAGCTGAGAATTCTATAATTTTTAAGAGCGTCGCATATTTTTTATCCAAAATATATATATATATATATATATATATATATATATATATATAAGATTTTAACCTGCGGTACACCGCAGGACAACTTTTAAAAGGTAATGGAATTTTAACTTCTATTTTTTTGTTATATTTAGTTGTTTTGTTTAGTTAAGTAAAAATTATATTTAGATTATTAATTATTAGAAAATAATAAAGGAATCAAATACATAAATATGTAATTTATAGCTATTGTCTGATAAGTCACAAATTTAGCAATAATTTAATTGTTTTACAAAATTTTAGTTAAATTACATTGATTTAATATGTCTAGTATTCTAATATTAGTAGTGTTGATCAAATAATTAAATAAGAATTTAACTCGTGTTTCAAAACCGAGTTAATAATATACAATTTATATATACAATTTTACGTGTAGGTTAAGATCTAAACTGAAAAAATTATATGTATATATATATATATATATATATTAAGTTTGTTAAAAGGTAGGGTCTATATATTAATTAACACAATCATAATTTTCATTGTCATGTTACCGTAGGACAGTATTTTTTTTTTTGTCAAACAAACACTACACTATTGAATTTAAAACTAATTTCTTTAAAAGAAATAGATATAATCCTGTCAACATTCAACTCGTAGCAAAAGCAGATGACTAGATATTTTAGCAATGTCGTGTAAGAAAATAATATGACTAGACAGTTGGTAACTCTCAGAACATTGTATCTTGTTATGAACGTAATTAGCCATGCGGGAAAAGCGGTTTTATAGTATGGTACGGTTCAACTTCTTTATATGCGGTTTGCGGAACAAGTGTGTTTTTTATAGAATAAGAGGTGCGGAATCATGTTGATTGGTGACACAACAATTTGAAATGATAAAAATATTTGATTGGTAAAAAACAATAAACATGACATAATACATATTATAAATATATAATTTATATAAAAATATTAAGAATACTAATATTAAGATAAATTTTCAATTCATCTCTTTTTGTAATAAGCTTGTTGCAACTAACAATATTATTTATTTTAAAATTGTGCAAATATAATTATAGTATGTATTATACATTTTGTATGAAATTGTAACCACACTTCAATTAATTAATTAGCTATAGCTTATTTCTTTTGTATAGATCTCTTTTCCTTAGTAAATTTAATTAATTTATGGCTTGTGAAAAAATAACGAAGAAACTTAAAAAGAGAGAGAAACATATTTAAAATGTATGTCATTTATAAGAATTATTAACAACTTAAATTAAAGAATACAACTTGAATTATTTGATAAAATATGAAGTGGCTATTAAATTATTTTTTATTAGTCATAAAAAAATCAAGTTTTTGGATTATCTAGTGAGGAATTGACTGAACCGCTAGATAATAGACAATTGGATTAAAATTTGCGGACCATGGGTTAATAACATGTTTTATAAAACGGAAATAAATTTTTTGTCCTTTTTCAAAAACCGAAAACTACACAAATATATGTGATTGGTGATATAATGCGGTTTTCAAAACAAAAACTTGAAATCGCACTTTCACATGTCTCCATTCACAGCCTAAATATGAGCTCCAATATCAGTAGTCACATTTTCTTATCCTCCATTAACTTTGGCTTTTAATTCAATTTTAAATTCACAATTTTAACTTGTGCATGCATATATCATTATATAATTAATTAAGCAAATAACAAGGAAACAAGTACTAAATAAAAAATTTTATAAATTATTTAATTAATTGGGATAATAAGCTCATAATGTGACTTAGTGCCTCTCTAGTATATTCCCTATATTAAATGAGAATTCTATCATTTTTAAGAACGTTGCATATTTTTTATTCAAAATATATGTATATATATATATATGTATATTAGATTTTAACCCAAGGTACACCGCAGGACAATTTCAAAAAGTAATAGAATTTTAACTTCTATTTATTTGTTATATTTAGTTGTTTTGTCTAGTTGTAAAAATTGTATTTAGATTGTTAATTATTAGAAAAAATAATATAGGAATCAAATACATAAATATATAATTTATAAGCTATATTGTCTGATTAAGTCACAATTTTAGCAATGATTTAATTGTTTTACAAAATGTTAGTTAAATTACATTGATTTAATATGTCTAGTATTCTAATATTAGTAGTGTTGATCAATTAATTAAATAATAATTTAACCATTGTTTCAAAACCAAATTAATAATATTTTCTATTTATACTAATGTTACTTCAAACTGTCATGTTTATAACATGTCCAGCCATATAAACCACGTTATATAGTAACATTAATATAAATATAAATAACTAGACCCAATGCACTTTCACTTAGGTTTATGATCAGCAAATATCATAACCATTGAATGAAAAACATCTAACCCCCTCTACAGATAACCGCTTTTCTCCTTCCCCTGCCACCTCCCAGATATCACCAGCTATATCACCCATTTTGTTTGATTTGTGGTTTTTGGTGAAGTTGGAAAATAGGGGAAAAAATAAGGGAGCTCTTTTGAGAAGTTGGAAAACAGGGGAGCTATTACAAGTTAAGAGAACAAAAAGTTCAAATAGGGAACTCTTTTGTGAAGTTGGAAAAACAAGAAAACTCGTGTTTAATTATGGAGGGATAAAACGGGATGAAGAGAGAGGTAGATATGAATATAATGAGAAGTGACCGATGAATATAAATATATAATGAGAAGTGGCCGAATAAGCAGAATGATTTTTCTTTTATCATAATATATTTTTCTAATTTACTATTATTATTATTATTATTATTATTATTATTATTATTATTATTATTATTATTATTATTATTATTATTATTATTATTATTATTATTATTATTATTATTATTATCTTTATTGTCAATATTATTAAAATATCATTTTAGATAAATTTCTGAAATCAAACAGTTTTTGATTTTAAAGATATAGAGGGAATAAAATATATACTTTGTGAACTAAGTTCATATTCAATAAGAATTAAGTTAATAGCTTTGTGAATGGAATCTGTCACAATACACTTATTGTAGAATTAATTCACTTTGTTTAATTTTTATCCACTTTCAAACTCTGAAACAAAAACACTTAAAACTTACAATTGCTTTTAAAGGAAAATTGTGGAAACAAAATTTTTTTTGTCAAACAAACACTACACTATTGAATTTAAGACTAATTTTTGTAAAAGAAATAAACATATAATCCTGTCAACATTCAATTCGTAGCAAAAACAGATGACTAGATATTTTAGCAACATTGTATAGCAAAAGAATATGACTAGATAGCTGGTAACTCTCAAAACAATGTATCTTATTATGAACCCTTTAAGGATCTGAATGATGACAGCATAATTGGCCATGCGGAAAAACGGTTTTATAGTGCGGTACCATTCAACTACGTTACATGCGGTATGCGGAACAAGTGTGTTTTTATGAATAAGCGGTGTGGATCATGTTGATTGCTGACACAACAATTTGAAATGATTAAAATATTTGATTGATAAAAAACAATAAACATGACATAATACATATTATAAATAAATAATTTATATAAAAATATTAAAATAATAATATTAAGATAAATTTTCAATTCATCTCTTTTGTAATAAACTTGTTGCAACTAACAATATCATTTATTTTAAAATTGTGCAAATATAATTATAGTATGTATTATACATTTTGTATGAAATTGTAACCATATTTCAATTAATTAATTAGTTATAGCTTTATATCTGTTTTTCTTAGTAAATTTAATTAATTTATGACTTGTGAAAAAATAATGAAGAAAATTAAAAAGAGAGAAACATATTTAAAATGTATGTCATTTATGAGATTTATTAACAATTTAAATTAAAGAATACAACAAGAATTATTTGTTAAAATATGTAATGGTTATTAAACTATTTTTTATTAGTCATAAAAAATCAAGTTTTTGTATTATCCAGTGAAGAATTGAGTGAACCGCTAGGTAACAGACAGTTGGATAAAAATTTACGGACCATGGGTTAATACCATGTTTTAAAAAACAGAAATAATTTTTTTTCCTTTTTCAAAAACCGAAAAGTACACAAATATATGTGATTGGTGACATAATGCGGTTTTCAAAACAAAAACTTGAAATCCGCACTTTCACATGTTTCCCTTCACAGCTTAAATATGAGCTTCAATATCAATAGTCACATTTTCTTATCTTCCGTTAAATTTGGCTTTTAATTCAATTTTAAATTCACAAGTTTAACTTGAGCATGCATATATCATTATATAATTATTTAAGCAAATAACAAGGAAACAAGTACTAAATGAAAATCTTTATAAATTATTTAATTAATTGAGATAATAAGTTTATAATGTGATTTAGTGCCTCTCTAGCATGTCACTATATTAGATGAGAATTCTATCGTTTTTAAGAATGTTGCATATTTTTTATTCAAAATATATATATTAGATTTTAACTAAGGTACACCGCGAGACAATTTTTAAAAAGTAATCGAAATTTAACTTCTATTTATTTGTTATATTTAGTTGTTTTGTTTAGTTGTAAAAATTGTATTTAGATTATTAATTATTAGAAATATAATAAAGAAATCAAATACATAAATATGTATTTTATAAGTTATAGTGTCTGATTAAATCAAAATTTTAGCAATGATTTATTTGTTTTACAAAATTTTAGTTAAATTACATTGATTTAATATGTCTAGTATTCTAATATTTGTAGTGTTAATGAAATAATTAAATAATAATTTAACCTGTGTTTCAAAATCGAATTAATAATATTTTCTATTTATACTAATGTTAATTTAAACTGTCATGTTTATAACATGTCCAGCCATATAACCATGTTATATAGTAACATTAGTATAAATATAAATAACTAACCCAATGCACCTCCACTTAGGTTTATGATCAGCAAATATCATAACCATTGAATGAAAAACTTCTAACCCCCTCTATAGATAACCGTTTTTCTCCTTCCCCCGCCACCTCCCAGATATCACCAGCTATATTACCCATTTTGTTTGATTTGTGGTTTTTGGTGAAGTAGGAAAATAGAAAAAAACAAGGGAGCTCTTTTGAGAAGTTGGAAAACAGAAGAAAAACAGGGGAGCTATTACAAGTTAAGAGAAAACAAAGAGTTCAAACAGCGGAGCTCTTTTGTGAAGTTGGAAAAACAGGAAAGCTTGTGTTTAATTATGGATGGATAAAGCGGGGATGAAGAGAGAGGTAGATATGAATATAATGAGAAGTGACCGATGAATATAAATATATAATGAAAAGTGACCGAATAAGCAGAATGATTTTTCTTTTATCATAATATACTTTCCTAATTTACTATTATAATAATAATTATTATTATTATTATTTATTATTATTATTATTATTAATATTATTATTATTATTTATATATCTTTATTGTCAATATTATTTATATTTCATTTTAGATAAATTTATGAAACCAAACATTTTTTGGTTTTAAAGATATAGGAAGAATATAGTATATATATTTTGTGAATTAAGTTCATATTCAATAAGAATTAAGTTAATAGCTTTGTGAATGGAATCTGTGACAATATACTTATTGTAGAATTAATTCACTTTGTTTAATTTATATCCACTTTCAAACTCCGAAACAAAAACACTCAAAACTTACATTGGCTTTTAAAGGAAAATTGTGGAAACAAATTTTTTTTTTTTTTGTCAAACAAACACTACACTGTTGAATTTAAGACTAATTTCTGAAAAAGAAATAGACATATAATCCTGTCAACATTCAGTTTGTAGTAAAAGCAGATGACTAGATATTTTAGCAACATTGTGTAGCAAAAGAATATGACTAGATAGCTGGTAACTCTAAAAACATTGTATCTTGTTATGAACCCTTTAAGGGTCTGAATGATGATAGCGTAATTGGCCATGCGGAAAAACGGTTTTATAGTGCGGTACATGCAGTTTGCGGAACAAGTGTGTTTTATGAATAAGCGGTGTGGATCATGTTAATTGCTGACACAACAATTTGAAATGATAAAAATATTTGATTGGTAAAACACAATAAACATGAAATAATACATATTATAAATATATAATTTATATAAAAATATTAAGATAATTTTCAATTCATCTCTTTTGTAATAAGCTTGTTGCAACTAACAATATCATTTATTTTAAAATTGTGCAAATATAATTATAGTATGTATTATACATTTTGTATGAAACTGTAACCATATTTTAATTAAATAATAGCTATAGCTTATTTATTTTGTATAGATCTATTTTTTAGTAAATTTAATTAGTTTATGATTTGTGAAAAAAATAATAAAGTAAATTAAAAAAAAAAGAGAACCATATTTAAAATGTATGTCATTTATAAGAATTATTAACAACTTAAACTATAGAATACAATAACAATTATTTGTTGAAATATTTAGTGGTTTTAAACATTTTTTTTATCAGTCATAAAAAAATATATCTCTATAGAGCTTTTCATCAATTTTTTGACTAGTTCTGTCTTTTGATAGTTTGGTTGTTGAACTCATGGGAGTTCTAGCTAACTTGCTTGTTTGCATCACAAATCTCTGAATTAAGCTGTTTGCGATGTCGATTGTGAGATGTGAATTCTATGATCCAATGAAGTAATTCATCTCACCAACCATGCTCATCTCAAACTCCTTGGTCATTTCCTTGACAAACGTCTTCACAAGCTTTGGATTAGTGCTTCCAAACACAATATCATCCACATATATCTAATTTATGAGAATATTTGCACCTTCTTCATAGATGAACAGTGTCTCGTCAACACTGGCTCTTTTAAACCTATTGTCAATCAAGAACAGAGTGAGGCGTTCATACCATGCTCGCAGTACATGTTTCAGACCATAAAGAGCCTTCTTGAACTTGTAGACATGATTAGGGAAGTTTGGATCTTCAGAACCCTTTGGTTTAGAGACAAACACTTCTTCTTGGATAATTCCATTTAGAAATGTACTTTTCACATCCATTTGAAACATCGTGATATTCAGAAGGCATGTCATTCCGAGGAGGCGAATGAATTCAAGACGTGCTACAAGAGCAAAAGTGTCATCAAAGTCAACTCCTTCAACCTGTGAGTAACCTTGAGCGACCAGCCTCGCTCGATTTCGAGTAACATTTCCATCCTCATCAATCTTATTCTTGAAAATCCACTTAGTGCCAACAATATTTACTTGAGGAGGTTTTGGAACAAGATCCCAAATGTCATGTCGAACGAACTGGTTGATTTCCTCATGACATGCAGCAAACCAAAACTCGTCTCCTAAGGCTGCAAAGATATCAGACGGTTCCAATGTTGAAACAAAGGAGGAGTGCTGTAGAATTTCTCTAAAGTTGATCTCAACTCCTTTTGTTTGTCTTTGACCTTCTAGATTTCTCATCACATCTGACTCTGAGTGATTTTTAGGTACCTGGAAAGGTGTTACACTTGTATTTGTCACTGGTCCTAGAGTAACACTTCTTTCTTCTTCTTGAACAATATTTTCTTGATCAAGAGGTAAAGGATGTTATCATCTTGAGCAACTGGAAACTCTTGAGTTGGACACCTATCGACGTCAAACACAACATTTACAGATTCTTCAACTCTCTTGAGACGCTTATTATACACTCTATAAGACATATTGTTTGTATCATATCCCATAAATATCTCTTCATCACTCCTAGCATCAAATTTACCCAGGTGATCTTTATCATTCAGAATGTAACATATGCACCCAAAAGTATGAGAATGGCACAGGTTAAAAGTTTCCCCTTTCCAGATTTTGTAAGGAGTAGTGCTTGTGTTTAGCTTTACATATACACGATTGATGATGTAAAAACTAGTGTTTATAGCTTCAGCCCAAACCTTGGTGACACGTTGTTGTCGTGGATCATGGCTTTTGCCATTTCTTGAAGAGTTATGTTCTTCCTTTCAACTATCTCATTTTGCTGTGGTGTCCTTGGAGCTGAGTATTGATGACGTATCTTTTGTGTGTTGCAGAATTGTTCAAATTCCTCATTCTGAAATTCACCACCATGATCGCTTCTGATTTGGACTATGTGTCCCTTTTCAGTCTGAAGTTGTCGAGCTAGAATCCTGAAGCTTAGTTTCTAATTTCTCTCTTAGAAATCTGACCAAGGTGAATCTTGAGAAATCATCAACAAGAACAAATGTGTACCTTTTTCCATTCAGACTCTCAGTTTGAACTGGACCCATAAGATCCATGTGCACCAACTCTAGAATCTTTTTCGTTCCAATATCAGCGACCTTTGTTGCGTTGAACCTTGATTTGTTTTCCTTTACTACATATATCGCAGATTGAATCAGTTTTTCCATCAAGCTTTGGTACTCCTCTGATAAAGTTAGCATTCACAATCTTGATAAGACTTCGAGTGTTAATGTGACCAAGACGTCTGTGCCATATATCACGTTTAGATATTGTTGCAGATATGCACATCTCTAACTCTCTCCACATGTAGCAGTTGTTTCCTGATCGAACACCAGCCAACACCTTGTTTCCATTCTCATCATATGCATTGCTGTCAGTCTTTGTGAATGTGACTTTAAGACCATCATCACAAAGTAGACTGATGCTAGTCAGGTTTGCACGAAGTCCGTCAACCAAATACACATTTGCCAGTTGTGGTTGATTTGATCTGTCAATCATGCATTTCCCTTTGATTTGTCCATTTCCTCCATCTCCAAAAGTAACTTTTCCACCTAAGATAGGCGTGAAATAATCTAGGGCTGATTAAGTACTTGAACATCCACTGTCAAAATACCAAGGGTTTACATCAGAGGACCCTGTAGATTTGTAGGCTACATTGGCCTGAATGTAATCTTCTTCATAGTCTATTAGACTTATGTTGCATCTCAAAATGATTGACTCAATCTTCATTTGAGATTGCATATTGAGTAGATATCATCATTCTCTTCATACATCTTCTTTAACTTCAAATTTGATATCTCTGCAGATAGTTGTACAAGTCTTTCTTTGCAATCCATACATAGCAGAACTTAACGGCTTTCAAGTAACACTTGTTGAGAGTCCACATCAGACCTATTTTTTTCTTGAAACTGTAGCAGTATTTTCTTTGATGATTACCCTTACAGTGATCACATCCATATGACCTTCTTCTTTTGACCTTTCTGAATTCATCCCTTGGTAGATGCTCTTGTCATTTCTCTGATCTCTTTATCATCTCTGCTTCATCCTTTGAACCAGTACACTACAAGAAAACAGCCAGTTTTCGAGAGAAGGAATCGTCAGTAATCCCTCGGAAACAGCCTTTTCCGACAAATTACCGAGGAATAAAAGTCCTCAGAAACCGCTTGTCGGAAATTAGAAATCGTCTGAAATCCGTCGGAAATTTCCGACGGATTTCCAAGGGTGTACAATTTCCAAGGGATTTCCAAAGACGCAAAATTACCAAGGAATTTTAGAGGGAAACATCTTTTCCGACGGAATTCCAAGAGGTAAGATTTCAGAGGAATTTCCGAGGGAAAATAATTGCGAGGATTTTCCGACGACTACAGAGTTCCCGAGAACTTTGCAAGGGAAATAAAAAAAAATAAATTTATATATTTATTCGAAATTATAAATAAATTTATTTAATATAAAAATAAAAATTCTTCAATAATAAATAAAAACTAATATATCAAAAAGCTGAAAATAAATATATACATATCCTAATACAAAATATATAAACCCCAATACATAATTATCAAACTAAATAAAAATTCTCATAAAATTAAAATAGTTTAGAAAAAAAAAAATTCTTTAATCATGAGATTTTCTTGCTTCAGTTCCTCGACCGTCGCGTCTTTTTCTTTCATTATCCGGTTAAGATCTTGAACTTGTTGAACAAGTTGATTGTCCCGAGGAAAAACTGAAGAGACATTCCCATCTCGTGACACAAGATTTCCTAAACCGGGTCTCTGACCTTTGATTAAAGGAATTTCCTAAGTTAGAAGAATAAAAAATAATTAATGATTAGAAATAAATAAAAAGACAAAACAATATATTTAAACATACCTAGAGTATATCAAATCTCTAATTCAATAACAAATCCAATCTACTTAAAATAAATTAATTCTAAAATAAATACTTTCTAAAATTATTTACACAAATAAATGGTTTCTAAAATTACAATCTAAACATATATCAAATCCCTAATTCAATAACAAATCCAATCTACTTAAAATAAATTAATTCTAAAATAGATTCTTTCTAAAATTATTTAGACAAAGAAATGCTTTTTAAAATTACAGTCTAAATCTATATCAAATCCCTAATTCAATAACAAATCCAACCTACTTGAAATAAATATATTCAAAAACCTAATTCTAACAAACAAAACCAAAAATCACAAATCAAACTTACATGTTTGAAGATGGTGACCGGCGGTGGGAAGGAGCTGATCGGCGGAGGGAAGCGGAGCGGACTGGGGGAAGGGAAACCGAGCTGACCGGCGGAAGAAAGCAGATCTGACCGGCGGAGGGAAGAGATGACCAGGGGAGGGAAGAGATGGCCGGCGGCGTTGGGAGCAGGGGAGGGAAGGAAAGACCGGCGGAGCAGGGGGGAAAGAGATTGTCCTTCGATTTCAGCAGTTTTTCAGAGTTGTCGATGGGAAAAAAATTCTTTGAACATGGATATATAAACATTTTCAGAGGACTAAACTGTCGGAAATCCCTAGAAAAAAATTAGGGTTTTGCCGCGTGAATGAAATAATAGGCGGGTATTTATTTTCGCCTCGCAAACCCGTCGGAAATTCACCTTCCGTCGGAAACCCGTCTAAAATATTTTGGCTTCCCTCGGAAATCCCTCTGAAATACCATTTATTTAACCAAAGAAAACACATTTATCTGAACAGTCCAAATCCCTTGGAATTCCGTCGGATAGTTTAGTCTCCCTTGGTTATCCGTCAGAAATTTCCAAAGGATTTCAGACGGATATTATTTTTTATGACAATTTTATAAAAATTGATTAATCTTAAGAGTTGTTTAACACTAGACTAAGACATATTGTCAACACAATTACATTTAGGATCATAATAGATAAAATATCACATAGTTTTTTAAAATCAATTAACTCTCACTAAATTACAACTACATCTCTAATATCATCTTCTAAACACTTAAGTGTGTAGATAATGTAATCTTCCAAATGTTATATTTTTTTGTGGTACAATTTTTTATAATCTTATTTATTGTCAAATATGGATTATTGTAATATTAGACAACATATTAGATGTGTCAAAACTTATAAATTCTTTAATAAATAAAAATCACTTGGAATTCCGTCAAAAGTTTCCGACGAATTTCAGAGGACCCGGAGGAGTTGTCCGACAGATTTCAGAGAAAACGGTTTAAGCCTCAGTAATTCATCGGAAATTTCCACGGGTTTTCCTATGAAACAAGTTTTTTTTCTTAATCTGACCACATTCGTCTTCCCTCGGGCAGCCCTCTGAAATTTCTGACGGATATCCAAGGGAATGTCCGACGTATTTGCGACGCTATGTTAGTTTCCTTGGTTATCCGTCTGTAATACCGAGACTGATGTTTTTTTTATATATATATGATATGTATTTGTATTATATATTACATATATTTATATTATAATCGCAACGGATATAATGGCAAAGTTCTGAAACGACCGACCTTTTTTTTTTTTTTTTTTAAATAATAATGTAATAAATAGAACTACAACTAGTGGTCCCATACCCACTAGCCACCTAACCACAATCACAAACATCAGCGGAAATAACAACACCAACATAATATCCAATAATACTCCAATAAAAACCAATAACCATAATCATCAACAATAATCAATCCAAACAACAAGAAACAAGGAACCAGCAACCTAGCAATGTTTCTAATGACCCAACTCTAGCAACCTAGCAATGCCAGACAACATCCAATCGAGTCCCTAGAACATCCTCCTCTTCATTGCCTTGATTCCACGATCACACTTTGCCTTTACCTGCACCACAAACACAAATTGAGATGCATGAGTATTTGATAAACACTCAGTGAGGCAATCCTCCCATCTACTGGGCTATACACACAAGCAATAAGATCTCTACATGCCACAAACAACAACCAATAAAACAAACCAGGCGATATACAAAGCATGCGACGTCCATCGTAACTGAACAAGGGGTGTCGACCGACACCAAGATCGATACTGAACATCTGGTGTCGACCGACACCAAACTGGTGTCGACCGACACCCTGCCCGACACTCCCGGAAACCCTAGTTTGCATCGACCGACACCCCCACATGGCATCGTTCGACACTCGCTAAAGTCCCGAGCCGTCCTCGCGTTGGTGTCGACCGACACCCCAACTGGCGTCGACCGACACCGATGCCGAGCAGCGATTTCCCCTCGATCAGAAACTCCGAATCTCGCCTCCAAGCTTCTCCAATCCGCTCCTTGCACTCCCAGAAGCCAAACCCAGCCCAGACAGCAACGAAATAACATAGAGAACTCAAAGAAACAACCACATAAGCACCAAATCACATAGAATCTAGAGATCTTAGCTTAGATAAGCCATGGTCATGCACTCACCTCTTTGCAGGAAGTTTCTGACCAATAAGGACGAATCCCTCACTCCTAGCAAGCTTCTAGCACCTTCCCAGCCTCCAATCTCTCAAGAACAGCCAAGAAATCTCACAATCTCACTCACAATCTCAAGAACACTTCTTTTCTCTCTGTTTTTGACAAAAGCGGCCAAGAGAGGAGAAAAACTCGAGCTCCCCTCTTAAAAACCCGAGTTAGGGTTTTCCCTAAACCAACTCCCCAAACCGGTCAATTAAAATTGAACCGACCAAACCGGCCACAACTGGTGTCGATCGATGCCTCACTAGAAGGTGTCGATCGACACCCTTACCAAAATACCAAAAATTGGTTTGCGGGTGTTACAATTCTCCCCCACCAAACTAGATTCGTCCTCGAATCTCAAACAACCATCAGTCAAGGACTCCCGTGCAACCGTCTCCACGGCCCGCACTCCTCCGACTGATCTACAGAAGGTCACCTCTAGGCGATAGACTCACGCTCCAGGCGTCATTTGCTCTTGACTTTTTGGACTTTCCTTTACTCATAGGCCTAGACCTTGAGTTTCATCGGCTCATCATCAGACCTAAGTCTGCATGCCAATGTTGGCTCCTCATCAGGCCTAAGTCCGCATGCCATAATATATAAGGAAAAGCCCAAACTCGTCTCTCGGGTTGCCACCCTACAGCGCGCCCCCGGATCGTCATCCGAAGTCGATATACCAACCATACTCCCGAGCCACAAAGTCTCTGAATATAGCAGTACTAGGAGAAACTAAGTCCCCCAAGAGTCGCGAGCAAACGATTCTGAACACGTCTGAGTCCTATCCCTACCCAGGTTTCCTTCCCGTGGCTCGCGTAGAGACATCTCAATGTCCTACCAACCACATATCCCCTCACCGGGATACCTCATGACCACACAAGGATCATACACACGCCACAAGGGCCGCCACAAAGGCCATCAAAATGTCCTAACAAGGACCGCCACCAAGGCCAAAACAAATGTCCTAAAGAGGACCGCCACCAAGGCCACTCGTCCCGAAGGACCGTCACAAAGACCATCTGTCCCGAAGGACCGTCACAAAGACCGTCTGTCCCGAAGGACCGTCACAAAGACCATCTGTCCCGAAGGACCGTCACAAAGACCATCTGTCCCGAAGGACCGTCACAAAGACCATCTGTCCCGAAGGACCGTCACAAAGACCATCTGTCCCGAAGGACCGTCACAAAGACCATCTGTCCCGAAGGACCGTCACAAAGACCATCTGTCCCGAAGGACCGTCACAAAGACACTCTGGCTAAACAGCCCGCCACAAAGGCCAACAATTGGCTAAAAGCCCGCCACAAAGGCTACACACACTGTCTAAAAAGACCGCCACTCACATGCACCCTGACTCGAAAGTCCGCCACAAAGGCCACAAAGCCCCTCCGAGGCTTCCCACCGCTAAAATGGACAAATTCTAACTTCCGTAAAACTTTCCATATTTAGCACTTTCCATTTTTGGAAACTTTCCACTTTTGGAAACTTCTCTTCACAACCCCGCCTCACGGAAACTTTGTACCCCAAACACCACCTCATCTTGTTACTGAGTCGCACAACCAACCACCCCAAGCGACCGAGTAACAAGAAAGATGGGCTGGAATACTCCATTCCCGCTCCAGCCACGGATTACAGATGGGACCAGGCTAAACAAGCTCAAGTCGCGGCTTGCTTCTCATACCACTTCTTGAACCTTGCCTTCATCCTTGCCTCAGGCTCCCAAGTCTGCTCCTCAACACCATCACAGTCCCACAGGACTCTCATCAAAGGAATCTTCTTCTTCCGAAGTTCCTTGATCCTCCTCTCGAGAACCCTCACTGGTCTCGCCTCCAAGGTCATGTTAGGCTGAAGATCCTCAGGAATCTTAGCCAACACCTCCTCTCCCTCACGGAGACACTTCCGCAACATAGACACATGGAAAACCTTATGGAATGCACGCATCACCTCAGGTAACTCCAATCTATATGCCACTGGTCCAACCCGCTCAATCACTCTGAATGGACCCATATACCTCGGACTCAACTTAGTCTCTGACAATGACCTGTTCGGACCCCGCAACATGGCCATCTTGAGGTACACTCTGTCTCCTACCTGAAACTCAAGATCTCTCCTCCTCTTATCAGCATAACTCCTCTGCCTATCCTGAGCCTCCTTCATGTTCAGCTTGAGAACCCGAATCTTCTCTGAGGTCTCCTGAACAAAACTAGCACCAAACATGCTCCTCTCCCCCACCTGAGTCCAGCATAATGGTGTACGACATGGTCTCCCATACAAAGCCTCATAAGGAGCCATCTTGATACTCCCCTGGTAACTGTTGTTGTAAGCAAACTCTACCAGGTTCAGGTGATCTGCCCAATGGCCACCCCAATCCAACACACACATCCTCAGCAAATCCTCCAGCGTCTGGATCGTCCTCTCAGACTGTCCATCTGTCTGGGGATGATAAGCTGTACTCATATGCACCTTAGTGCCCATCTCTGCCTGAAATGCCTTCCAGAACACCGAAGTGAACTTAGAATCCCTATCAGACACAATGCTCGCTGGCACCCCATGCAACCTGACAATCTCCCTCACATACTTCTTAGCCAAGACCGCTGCTCCATCAGTCTTCTTAATGGCCAGAAAATGTGCTGACTTAGTCAACCGGTCCACAATGACCCAAATAGCATCAAAGGTCCGTGACACTGGCAAACCCACCACAAAATCCATGGTGATCATATCCCACTTCCACTCAGGAATGGGTAAACTCTTCAGTAACCCGCCAGGAACATGATGCTCAGCCTTCACTAGCTGACACACATCACACCTCGAAACCCAACTAGCCACATCCTTCTTCATCCCGACCCAATGATAGTACCTCTTGAGGTCACGGTACATCTTGGTCGCTCCTGGATGAATGGATAACTTGCTCGCATGAGCCTCTCTCAGAATCTCCTGTCTCAACTCCTCATCCTTGGGCACACACACACGACCGTGCACCAAGATAGTACCATTATCTGAGACCTGATACTCTGAATCCACATCCTTAGAGGCATTCACCAGCCCCAAATCCTTCTCCTGAGCCAACCGCACTCTACTCAGAAGATCTGCTCTATAAGCCACCTCCTAACCCAATGGTTCTCGAGAAAACCGCACACAAGCTCAACGCACTGATCTCTCCTACCAGAGACTTCATCTCCTGGTCCTGTAGTAATCTGCCAAAACAAGGAAACTCCTTATCTCAGTGACATTCTGTAGTCTAGGCCAAGCCTTGATAATCTGAATCTTCTTCGGATCTACAGGAACTCACTCTGCATAAACAATGTGACCCAGAGAACCCATC
The DNA here is from genome assembly GCF_030686135.1 of Camelina sativa. Taxonomy (NCBI): domain Eukaryota; kingdom Viridiplantae; phylum Streptophyta; class Magnoliopsida; order Brassicales; family Brassicaceae; genus Camelina; species Camelina sativa. Next base: position 13,837,752 of record NC_141894.1, on the reverse strand, counting down.
TTACCCTGCCAAAAACTACACTTGCTACCCTTAGCAAACAACTTCTGCTCCCGCAACTTCTCCAGAACTGCCCTCAAATTCACTGCATACTCCTTAGGACTCTTAGAAAATACCAGGATATCATCGACGAAAAAGATGACAGACACGTCCTGAAACTCCTGAAACACACTGTTCATCAATCTAAACTCCGTTGGCGCGTTAGTCAACCCAAAAAGGCATCTCCATGAACTCATAATGCCCATACTTCGTCCTGAAAGCCGTCTTTCTCACATCTGTCTCATCTATCGGTATCTGATGATAACTCGACGCCAGACCTACGTTGGAGAACCAAGTAGCACCTCCCAGCTGATCCAACAACTCATCAATCCTGGGGAGAGGGTACTTGTTCTTGACAGTGACCCGGTTCAAACCCCGATAATCAATACACAACCTGAAACTCCCATCCTTCTTCTTCACAAACAACACCGGCGCTCCCCACGGTGGTACACTAGAACGTATGAATCTCTTGCTCCATAAATCCTCTAGTTACTTCTTCAGCTCAACTAAACCAACACTCAAGTATGCCGACATCAACTCGCCCCCACCTGAATATCAACCCTCTTGTCCCTCCAAAAACCTCTAGTAACTTGCCAGTTAGGGAATCTTCCACAAGTTAGCTTATTCCAAAGATAGCTTTCCGCTTGGCAATTCTCCACAGCAAATCATCAATACGAACGTAATAAAACAAACAAGTACCATACGTCGCATATTCTGATTCACCGCTTCAAATGCTTTGCAGGCCGCTAACTCAAGCCACTTGACTTATTCCCTCCAACAAGCTTACCAAAACTTTGAATCTAGCAACCCTGTCCATCTCCAATGAACTTCATCCAACATCGTTGCAACGATTAGTTTATCCTGCCATGAAGGCTTTCCGTGAACTTATGTATCTGGCAAACATGCCTCTCCTAAATCAATCCTGCTGTAACTCCCCTTCCCGGGACTCCTGCACCATCGGCCTCACAATCCTGGCAAAACAGCCACACATTCATAACCGCTCTGGTTCATAAAACCCTGGCCCAACGGCCAGCATAATCCTAAAATCCAAGATTAAACCACCGTAAATCTCTCGAGGTCTACATTCAATCGTTATGTTTATACTCAGACCAGCGTCTTCGAGTTATACCGTCTCACTCTTGGACCACAATCCTCAAGATCTCGGTATCAGGGGAACTACTCATCCCCTCAGGAGAACAACATCCCCTCTGCCACTCTCGGAGCCCTCAGCCCCTCGAGCTATCGGTATTCAGGGGAATCACCATCCCCTCAGGAGCAACAATCCTTAACGACTATAAACATCTCTCGACACAACTACCTCCTGTGATCCGAGTATAACATTACAATGTTACACCTGCCCACTCAACTTAGAATATCCAACTGGATTAACCACCAAGCAGAGAAATATCTGCTCCAACTGCATATGTCCACATATCCGCCTCTCTAGGCCCAATACCTCTTGAGAATAATCTCATACCGGTCATCTACAACCGCTCCATCCTCTTAACGTAAGTTGGAAAGTCCTCAACATCCGCAGCCCTCGACTGCACCCCGCCACATGTGGCACAACTGGAGCCTACACTGGTACCCCTCTCGGTAACCGCTCCAACAGCACGCCAACAGATCCGCCAAGCGATCATCTCGACCCTGGGCTCCACTTGCTGCAACCCCACACCTGGGTTCCCAGCACCCCCGGCACGCTCACCGGCTAATCCCCTCCGGTCCCTCCTTATACGCTTGCGACCCTCTGACGTACCTCCTCGTGGAACTCTGGACTACACACTCGCTGGCCTCGGGACCCGCCCGACAATGACCACGACCACGTCCCCGTCCACGACCAACAACTCAAACACCTTAACCACTGATCTTCCAAGAACAGAGGCTAACAAGCAGAAAACAAATCAATACCACACAAAGAAACATAACAATAACTCACCGTGGAATCTCATTGAAGGCTCGAAGAGGATGTTCTAGGACTCCATGCCACACACAATTGACTAACTCACATAATCAATCAAGACATGCAATCCCAAACATCACAACAGAAACCTAGTGAACCCAAACCTAGAACCGTAAGGGCTCTGATACCAAAATGAAACGACCGACCTTTTTTTTTTTTTTTTAAATAATAATGTAATAAATAGAACTACAACTAGTGGTCCCATACCCACTAGCCACCTAACCACAATCACAAACATCAGCGGAAATAACAACACCAACATAATATCCAATAATACTCCAATAAAAACCAATAACCATAATCATCAACAATAATCAATCCAAACAACAAGAAACAAGGAACCAGCAACCTAGCAATGTTTCTAATGACCCAACTCTAGCAACCTAGCAATGCCAGACAACATCCAATCGAGTCCCTAGAACATCCTCCTCTTCATTGCCTTGATTCCACGATCACACTTTGCCTTTACCTGCACCACAAACACAAATTGAGATGCATGAGTATTTGATAAACACTCAGTGAGGCAATCCTCCCATCTACTGGGCTATACACACAAGCAATAAGATCTCTACATGCCACAAACAACAACCAATAAAACAAACCAGGCGATATACAAAGCATGCGACGTCCATCGTAACTGAACAAGGGGTGTCGACCAACACCAGATGGTGTCGATCGATACTGAACATCTGGTGTCGACCGACACCAAACTGGTGTCGACCGACACCCTGCCCGACACTCCCGGAAACCCTAGTTTGCATCGACCGACACCCCCACATGGCATCGTTCGACACTCGCTAAAGTCCCGAGCCGTCCTCGCGTTGGTGTCGACCGACACCCCAACTGGCGTCGACCGACACCGATGCCGAGCAGCGATTTCCCCTCGATCAGAAACTCCGAATCTCGCCTCCAAGCTTCTCCAATCCGCTCCTTGCACTCCCAGAAGCCAAACCCAGCCCAGACAGCAACGAAATAACATAGAGAACTCAAAGAAACAACCACATAAGCACCAAATCACATAGAATCTAGAGATCTTAGCTTAGATAAGCCATGGTCATGCACTCACCTCTTTGCAGGAAGTTTCTGACCAATAAGGACGAATCCCTCACTCCTAGCAAGCTTCTAGCACCTTCCCAGCCTCCAATCTCTCAAGAACAGCCAAGAAATCTCACAATCTCACTCACAATCTCAAGAACACTTCTTTTCTCTCTGTTTTTGACAAAAGCGGCCAAGAGAGGAGAAAAACTCGAGCTCCCCTCTTAAAAACCCGAGTTAGGGTTTTCCCTAAACCAACTCCCCAAACCGGTCAATTAAAATTGAACCGACCAAACCGGCCACAACTGGTGTCGATCGATGCCTCACTAGAAGGTGTCGATCGACACCCTTACCAAAATACCAAAAATTGGTTTGCGGGTGTTACAAGTTCTCACTAATCTGTCAGATATCTCTTAGAAAAAACCAACGGTCTTGGTCCCTCAGAAATGCGTCGGAAATGTTGAAAATTTTCCGAGAATATTCTGACGACCTGGTTTTCATCGGAAATTACCAAGCAATTACAGACGGATTAACATATTTCCGAGGATTTTATGAGAGACTTTTTTTCCTCAGAATTTCCTCGGAAACATGTCGGAAATCTCTCGCAAATCTGTCAGAAATTTCCTACGGATTTTTTCTGTCAGAAAATTCGTCTGAAATCGACGTGCTTTCTTGTAGTGGTAGGTATACACGCTTCTTCTTTTAAATTATTTGCGCTTACAAAGTTAACAGGTTGAATGGTCATTTCACCTGAGATTCCAGAATTTCCTTAATACCGTAAACCTCTGTGTGTAGAGTCTATTGTTCCCATAGACAGGATCTTGTATAGATCCTTAGTTCCAATATTCAACATTCTAATTTGCTTGTGCTTTTCATTCAACTCCTTTTCGAGCATTGTTGCTCTTTCGTTTTCTTTGTAGTATTTTTCTTGCAGATTACTTAGTTTATGCAGAAGTCCTTCAGTTGATTGATCAACTGCCCCAGTTGGAGTATGAGTATCCTTTCCGGTCGCATCTTCATAGGCTGATGCTAGTTTAGATTCCAGAGTGAGATTTTCTTGAATCATCTTCATTTTATCCTTTCTTAGTTGAACCCAACTATCATACAAAGTTATATATTCCTCCTTAGGATTCACTTTCTGAATCAAAGTCAGCTCCAATCTGAACACTTTCTACATTGATTGTGAATGCAACAAAGTTGAAAAGTTCTTCTCCTTCCTCATCAGTTTCAGAGTCGCTGAGGCTCAACAAGGATTTCTCATTTGACTTGTTTTTGTTTGGCCATTCAAATTTTGTATGTCCCATACCTTTGCACTCAAGGCACTTCAGCTCATTCTGTTTGATGACTGGACATTCAGGTTTGATATGACGATAGCCTCCACATTCATAACATTGGATCTCCTTTCTCTTTGCAGAGTAGTCGTTGTCTGGTTTGACAGATCTACCACTAGGTTTGTCCCCTTCAGTATTACTCCAACGCCTCCTATCTCTGTTGTTGTTTCTCTCAACCTTTTTCAAGGCTTTACCAAAGTTTTTGGCCAGCATAGCCATACTATCCTTGATTTCTTGAAACTGAGGTTTAGCTTTGTCTTCATCAGCTTCCATTTTTCAGTTTTTAGAATACCAACCAGTTCGGCAAACGTCATTGAAATAGTATTACCATCTACCCTCATCACAGCTTTATGAGCAGCAAACATGGCAGGGAGACACCTCAGTAATTTCTTTACTAGTGTATGGTCCTTGTATATCTTCCCAACTACTTCAGTTTCATTTGCTATAGCACTTATCTTTGAGTTGAACTTCACAATTGTCTCATCGAGTGCCCTCTTCAGACATTCAAACTGTGTAGCTAAGAGATCAAGTCTTGTTTTCTTCACACTTGATGTTCCTTCATGAGACTATTGAAGAATATCCCAAGCTTTATTTGATGACTTTCACCCTTGAATGAGTTTGAACTCATCTTCTTCCACACCAGAGAAAATTGCATTAATGGCACTTGCATTGAATTTTGACAGATTCTTCTCATCTGTAGTACATCTAATTTTTGGTTTCATAATCTTGACTCGATCTTCAGTTGTATCATATGGAGGTTCCCAACCTTTTTCTACTGCTGTCCATGCGTCTTCTCCTTGGCCTATGTTGAGTTGTGTCATTCGAACTTTCCAATATCCATATCTTTTAGTATCCAGCATGATGTTCTTACTTGTACCTATACCATCAGTATTTGGTTCCATAACTTAGGATCTAACCTGTGTAGAGACGTCAGTCTCAGATCGGTTTCCTGCTATGATACCAATTGAAACAACTAGAACTTTGAATACTATTTCAAGAACACAAACGATATAAATAAACTGAGTTATATTATAGATTCCTCATATAAATATCTTATAAGCTTGTTTGATTAACTTCATGCAACATCACCATAAGTGATTTGCCACTTAATTAATCCTAATCTACCCAATCTTACCAGCATAGAAACAGCTTTGCACACTCGTATATTCACTCACCAGCAGACGAAAACAACTCTTTTCTTTTGCTTGATTCTAAACTCACACTTTTCTCTCTACAAAAGTGCTCACCCTAATAAGATGAACTTCTTTCAATTATATAGGCTTCAACAATCTTCACCGCACTCTTCTTTGTCCAGTAAATACTGCAGTGCTTCATGTCCTTCACAACGCCTCTCTTTATCTAGTAGGACCTGAGAAGTTCCCCATCATCATGTTGACTTTAACAATCCACTTGTAGCATTCAAAAAACACTTTTAAGGCTGACACATTTTTTGCCCATGCTCTTGCTATAGTCAAACCTGCTCCCCATCACCATACTTTATGTGTTGCACTATCTCCAATGTGCCACCCTGGCAGTTGACACTTGACTTCTTCCCGCTTCGTCTGAAGACCTTCAGACATGGCTTGTAAATCTTACAAGCACTCTGTTTCTTCAGTATATTCTTACAAAAATATTCAACAAAGATTCAAGTATTAGTGTATAGGATTTAAACTTATATGATGGGTGTCACAATGGTGGAGTCTTCTCTCTGCAAGAAAAAGGCTTCTTTAGCGTAACTTGGGCAGCCCTCAAGTAGTAGGGCCCTAATAGAATCTGAGCTAGAAAGACGATGGATAAGCAACCTAAGTGTTGTAAAACGACCTGACCCGTTTATTTTTTTTTTTAATAATAAATACAACATATAACTAAGCATCCCATACTACTTAATTAAACCACCCAAACCACAATTCCTCATTAAACCAATAACAACCAATATGCACAGCGGAAACATACCAATATTACAGAAACGATACATCATCAATACAATAACATTCCTATCCAATCTATCCAGCAACCTAACATAACTCTAACCAAGGTTCCAACATAAATAATATAACCAACATCACACAAACGAGACCCTAGATCATCCTCCTCCTCATCGCCATGATTCCACGCTACACATTACCTGCACCACAAACACAATGAGATGCGTGAGTATTACCAGAAATACCCAGTGAGACGATCCTCCCATCTACGAGCTATACACACAAGAAAATCAAGAGTACAACCACAAATAAAACATAACAAACCAGCCATTGAACAGAACATCCAATAATACATTCATCACACCTACACAACTTCACACAAAACAAGTTATACAACCCAATCGCTTAGATAAGCTCATGGTCACGCACTCACCTTATCAAGCTGATTCTAACAACAAATACAACTAGGAGAAATTCTCCTTGCGTCTGAAACAGTCCAGAAACGTCCTACAACAAGTGACACAACCAAAAACAACCTTGAAGCAAAATGAACAGAAACATCACAAAAGAACAATCTTAAAGACGAAACCCTAAAATAAAACCAACCGTTAACTATCAAATCTCTCCGGTGAAAAGCTAGTCCGAGACGTCACGAAGCATCCCACAAAATCTCGTGCCGATCAGAAACCAGACGAGACCACGATCTCAGTTACAATCCCCGATGGTTCCAACTCGCGTCTGAGAAAACGTGTCTCACGAAACTGCACATAACTCATCGAGTTTAAATCTAAATCCACTTCTGTAAAAAGGAGAACGACAATGAAAGGCTTGCGAATAAAACTACCAAATTTCGTTACCTTTGACAACGATTTGATATATCGAAACTGTTTCTTCCCAAACCCTAACGATTCTGCTCCTTCTCCTTCTCCTTTAATCTCCTTCACACCACAATAGGCTCTCTCCTCTCTCTATATCTCTTTCTTCCTCTCAACACAAGTATTGAATAGCAGCCACGACCAAATAGAGAGAAAAGGCGTCCATATAATTATAAATACATCACTTAGGGTTTCCCAAAACTGGGTCTAAACCAGGTGAACTTAAACCAAACCGTGCAATTTCATGATTTCACATAAATTGATCGGTTCTTCCACTTTTCTTTGGGACACGGGTGTTATAATTCTCCCCCTCTAACAAAAGATTTGTCCTCGAATCTTACAACACCGTTCCTCCACCAAGGACCTCCGTGCAACCGTCACTACGGCCCGCACATTCCTCGACCGGACTGAACACCGTCAGTCAAGGTTTTCCGTGCAGCTGTCGCGACAGCCCGCACATCCATATGACCCAACGGTCTGCATAACCCTGACCCCACTAGTCAGGACAACCCAAAACACGAGATCAATCTTTACCTCCGAGGTCTACATCCTGTCACTACGCTCATAACCACGTTCTAGACATTGTTTGCTCTCTCACTCATACATTCTTAGGTCGCAACCTTCGAACTGCACCACCTGCACTCTCAGACCGTCGTGCTCGAGCCATACCGTCTCACTCTCGGATCGTCACCCTCGAGATCTCGGTACCAGGGGAACTACTCATCCCCTCCGGGGAACTAATCATCCCCTAGGAGAACTAATCATCTCCTCTGCCGCCCTCAGGGTTGCAACCCGTCAAGCCCGCGGTGCACCAGGGGAACTAATCATCCCCTCAGGAGAACTAATCATCTCCCCAGGAGAACTAATCATCTCCTCTGGAGAACTAACCATCTCCACGTGAGCAAACAAGTCCTAACGTCAATAAGCATCTCCCGACCGGAACTACCTCATGTGATTCGCGTAAAACATCGCAATGCTCTACCAATCACCAGAATATTACCACTACCATGACCACTCTTCAGGCCAACTCAAAACATCTCAACCATTTGGGTGTTTGCACACGCCCTTTCCATAAATAGACAAGTTCTAACTGTTTATAGAACTTTCTACTTATTTGCAATCGCACTTTCCGTAAATAGACAAGCTTTAACTATTCATAAAACTTCCCATTTTTAGAACCCGCACATCTCGTAGCACCCTGACATCACCAATCAAAAATCCATGAAAACTGATCATCTCATCTGTGACCACTCTTCAGGTCAACCTCTAAACATTCTCGCCACTCCAGGCATTCCACATCCCCTTTCCAAAAATAGTCAAGTCATATCTATTCATAGAACTTTCTATTTATGGAAACTTCCCTTTTCTGGAACTTTTTATTTTTCCTTTGCAACGACACTTTCCATAAACAGCAAAGCTCTATCTCCCTAAACACTTTCCATATTTAGAAACTTTCTATTTATGGAAACTTCCCACTCCTAGAATCACATAATCCTTTAACCCATCCCTCGTCAAAATTTCATAAGAACTAATCATCTTATTAAATCTGCAATAAGGTCATCTCGGTCTGAGCAAAACCTGTTACCACACTCACAGAACCTGCTGGACCTCCAACAACACCAGTAAGCACATCGGCCACACAATGTCTCAGAAGACAGCCACACACGGGCACACACTAACTCAAAATTCCGCCACAAAGACCATACAAGCCCCTCCACGGCACACACCGCTAAAAAATTGACAAATTCTAACTTCCATAAAACTTTCCATTTTTAAAACTTCCATCTTTTGGAAACTTTCCACTTATAGTAAATTCTATTTCGGGAAACTTCTCTCAACACCACCGCTTCACGAAAATTTCGGACTCCGAACACCACCTCATCTTGTTAAATAGTGGCACTCTAGCCACTCTAGGCGAAGTAAGTCTCCAACTTAACTTCTTGGAAATCCCTTTCCAACACATCCACTTTCACAAATCACCGCCAACGGTATTTCCCGATACCGGCGTGATCCACCAATTTCCAACAACTTGTCAATAGCCAACTGCACCTCCCGTACAGAAGCTACAAACACTACACAACTAACAACACATAAAATAACTTACAGTGGAATCTCATTGAAGGCTTGAAGAGGATGATACTAGGACTCCATACCACATACAAATTGACTAACTACTCATAATCAATTCCATCACACATCATCATGCATCAAACAATAGGAAGATAATTCAACCAATTAAATTCCTAAACCGCTCTAAACCATCCATTTAACCATCCTAGAACCGTAAGGGCTCTGATACCAAAATAAAACGACCTGACCCGTTTTTTTTTTTATAATAAATACAACATATAATTAAGCATCCCATACTACTTAATTAAACCACCCAAACCACAATTCCTCATTAAACCAATAACAACCAATATGCACAGCGGAAACATACCAATATTACAGAAACGATACATCATCAATACAATAACATTCCTATCCAATCTATCCATCAACCTAACATAACTCTAACCAAGGTTCCAACATAAATAATATAACCAACATCACACAAACGAGACCCTAGATCATCCTCCTCCTCATCGCCATGATTCCACGCTACACATTACCTGCACCACAAACACAATGAGATGCGTGAGTATTACCAGAAATACCCAGTGAGACGATCCTCCCATCTACGAGCTATACACACAACAAAATCAAGAGTACAACCACAAATAAAACATAACAAACCAGCCATTGAACAGAACATCCAATAACACATTCATCACACCTACACAACTTCACACAAAACAAGTTATACAACCCAATCGCTTAGATAAGCTCATGGTCACGCACTCACCTTATCAAGCTGATTCTAACAACAAATACAACGAGGAGAAATTCTCCTTACATCTGAAACAGTCCAGAAACGTCCTACAACAAGTGACACAACCAAAAACAACCTTGAAGCAAACTGGACAGAAACATCAGAAAAGAACAATCTTAAAAACGAAACCCTAAAATAAAACCAACCGTTAACTATCAAATCCCTCCGGTGAAAAGCTAGTCCGAGACGTCACGAAGCATCCCACAAAATCTCGTGCCGATCAGAAACCAGACGAGACCACGATCTCAGTTACAATCCCCGATGGTTCCAACTCGCGTCTAAGAAAACGTGTCTCACGAAACTGCACATAACTCATCGAGTTTAAATCCAAATCCACTTCTGTAAAAAGGAGAACGACAATGAAAGGCTTGAGAATAAAACTACCAAATTTCGTTATCTTTGACAATGAGTTGATATATCGAAACTGTTTCTTCCCAAACCCTAACGATTCTGCTCCTTCTCCTTCTCCTTTAATCTCCTTCACACCACAATAGGCTCTCTCCTCTCTCTATATCTCTTTCTTCCTCTCAACACAAGTATTGAATAGCAGCCACGATCAAATAGAGAGAAAAGGCGTCCATATAATTATAAATACATCACTTAGGGTTTCCCAAAACTGGCTCTAAACCGGGTGAACTTAAACTAAACCATGCAATTTCATGATTTCACATAAATTGATCGGTTCTTCCACTTTTGTTTGGGACACGGATGTTACATGTTAGTTGATAAATTAAAACATCCAACAAGAGAACATTAGTATTATATAAATGTTGTAATTCACCTCTGTTATGGCAGATATAAGCACTATTGCAGTTTTGTCATCTTCCTTAGTATGAACTAATTGACAAAACTCTAACTGAAGCAAAGATCGCCTTACGCTTTCTTCACACCTCTTTGTAAATATTGCGATGGAATGACGGTGATGATTTGAAGCAGAAAAAGTGCTTTTGCAGATCTTTGCATCAAATCTCTATAACTATCAATATAGTTGTGTGCCTGCATGACAACAAGACCAAAATTATAAACCAAAAAGATGGAAGAGAAAACCAGAACAAAAAGTTAAAACTCTCTTACATCCTTTACTTTTGATCTCACAAGTGATTGAATCTTGCTTTCATGCTCATGCATAACATCAGTAGAAAAACGACAAATCACCACTTCATCATACATGCGGATATGGTACCAGAGTTGGTGTTTTTTGACATTATACGACTATTCCATATTGGATACAATGATCCTGATGAAAAAGATATAATCCTTTGTAAGCAGCCGAGCGAAAGAGGTCGCCTTCTTGAGCAACTCAGACAAATGTACTATCACCAAATTGTGGTGTTCTCACCTTTTTCCGTTTCTATAATACGTTAATTGCTATCAATCCAATCTTGACATCAAACGTATTTACTCCACCCATTATCATGCAAGTCAACATCAAGCACATGGCAGCCGTTTTACCACCTCCGAAATGGGAGACAAAAGCAGAAAAGGAAGCTAATGAATCCTCTTCATCTAGACTCTTAATAAGGATATCGACGGCCTATTGATAACCAGTTTCATCACAGTCGTGGTGCTAAACAACAAAATCTTCAGCCTTGGCAAAATATGTTGGGTTAAAAGATCACCTCTGTCCCTGAGTATTCCACAAGTTTTTTTCATAAGATAGTTAAAAGACATCTGAATATAAAAACACAGTAAGAGCAGTATCAGGAGTGGAGAGCACATCGGCTACAAAAATCATGCAGCCATTAATGTGGACGGTAAACAAACGTTCCCTTAAAGTAGAGCTGTTGTCAACCTCTCTGCCAACCATAACAACTAAAGAAGAGGTAGAAAGTGGTAGTGGATGTGACATGAAAAGAGTTCTAGCAGATCAACATGCAGTCGTAACTTTCATATCTCCACTTAACACGTTAGGAGTTAGAAAAGGACGGTTAGCTATAACTAATCTCAAAAAAACTGGAGTTCGGGGCTGGTTGTTAATCCCAAAAAAAATTTCCTTTCAATTATTACTACTTGATGAGGTGGAAAGATACATCCTACTACAATCTGATAATACAACAACATGGTGCGACTGCGATCACTTGGCTTAGACAGAGATGAAATGCAAACAATATAAGGCTAGATTGTTTATATACTCCCCCACCTTCTGAGTAGGGCTTCCACCATTCATCCCAAGAAAGTAGGCCTCCATTTTTGCCATCTGGGTATGAGTGTATCAAATGTTCCTTTTGTTATCAACGACCATTTCTACAACACGACAAGCTCTTTCCTCCCATCATTTGCTCAGCCTCCTTGACGGTGGATATGCTCTTTCAACTTCTGATCCGGAACCCGTTCTGCATCTCAAGAACCCTCCTTAGCTTCATCTGAGCCATACTAGGCAGTGACTTTGTCGATGTCTAGTGTTGATATCTTCAGGGCTACGGTCTCTCTCTTCAACTGGACTTCTATCTCAGCCCCTTTCCACCTTTTGAGCTTGGCAGAACCGAAACCCCCTTCACTGATAAGTCTTTGTTCTCTTCCGGCAAGCCGTCGCTCAAATCAGATCCACTGGTCAATCACAACAACTCTAGGGTTTGTTTGGTTGGCCTTGGATATGCACCCGGCCCATTAGCTGCTCGAAAGCTCATGCCCAACTTCCAAAAAACCAGGTCTAATTTAAATTCCTATTTGTCAAGCTTTTCCTTTTGTCTAGGTATATGGTTAACACATAGCCGAAGACTCTATTGTAGACTCATGTTAACTAGACTAGGTTGGCTTTGCAATTTTTTTTACGAGAACCCTAGTTATTGCCAAAGCTTTACCCCTAGTTGATGGTCTTAAGAACCTGTGTCTTTATAGTTTTTTCAACCTGACCCCAGCTAGCAACCCCAAGCTTCACCCATTCATCTTCACCCTAACCTTGTTTGTGTTGCCAAAAACAAAACCGAACATACCTACATTGTATCTTCTTTTGTCAAATTGGCTACATGCTTTGTGTGGATTTCTGAATCTCCATGGTCAAGGTCTCCATGTGAGAGAGAAACCTATTGTATTGTTACAATTTAACATATATTTATGGCATTTTCTGGTTTTAGTTTCCTTTGGAAGGTCTGAATCTAATGGCTGAAAGTTCTATGGTCTATCGCCCTGGAATCCATTTTGCTCACCTGATGATTTCAAGCAGATCAACTTCAGTACCACTTCCATCTCACGGAAATTATGGGTTAAAGATAATCCTTGGCTACCAAAGCAGCCTACCCGAGATCTTACATCCTTGAGTAGTCCCAGGATGGGTGATTTTCCGGGAAGTGACTGTTAGAACTGTGCAAATGAGAACAAAACACAGGGAAAGATCATGTTGTGATTTGTAGGGACGGTAACAAGTCTTTAAAGTCTCCCGGATATAGCAAAACGGCTGTCGAATATAGATGGGCTCACGGGCCTAATGGGAAGACGTGAGGCCTATTAAGTATAATGGGCCCATGGACTGGAATTAGACATGGAGTCCACTAAGAAGTGGCGGTCGGGGTGTTACTAGTAGTATCAGAGCCGAACCCAGACGAGTGTGGAGTCGTGTGGGCTCACACCATCAGGGGTAACGGTCTTGGTGCGCAAAGAGGACGTTGCAATCTGTTAGTGGGGGTGAATCATGACACCTCAAATTCAGGGACTTGCGGAAAAGTTTAAAAGAATTGATTTGGCCACTTATTCACCAAAAAGCACTTATTTTTTCGTTAAAGGATCTTGAGAGAACTCCACAGTTAAGTGTGCTTATGCTGGAGTAGTCTCAGGATGGGTGACCTTCCCGGAAGTGACTGTCGGAACTGTGCGAGTGAGGACAAAACAGAGAGAAATATCATTTGGTGATTTGTAGGGACGGTAACAAGTCTTTAAAACCTCCCGGACATAGCAAACTGGCCGTCGGATATAGATGGACTCACAGGCCAAATGGGAAGACGTGAGACATATTAAAGAAAGTGGTCCCATGCAGTAGGATTAGACATGAAACCTACTAAAAAGTGGTGGTTTGAGGCGTTACACGAATGAATTAAATCATGTGCTTGTCACACAAAAAAAAAAGTTTTAGTTAAAGAAAAAATTATGTTCCGTTGATCAGAAATGAGATATTTGAAGCACTGGCTCTGTAGCAAAATTAAAGTAGGATCGAGTGAAGAAGGTTCGACCATAATAGAGCAGAGCAACATAACAAAAAGACCTACGAGAGACTCTCGCTTATGCGGAGGCTCTCATTTCAAAGAATAGTAACAAAAGAGCCTGTACAGCTAGAGCCCGTGCCTGCCTCTTTATTAATGATAATCAGGGCCGGCTCAACTTTTTTTGGATCTGGTGCCCAATTTTTATTTTTTTCCCCAAAACTAAGGTTATAGTTGCAAAATTTCAAACTTAATGATCCTAAATTACAAAATATCTAAAATATAGGGCCTAAAACCTTGAAGAAAAAAATTAAAAATTCAGGAGACATGGTGCAAAAGCACCTCTTGCACTGGGTCAGCGCCGGCCCTGATGATAATTTTTCAAATTATAGTATTTCTTATTAATATCTGACAACTCTTTTGTTCTTAGCGAAATTTTTGATTATAATTCATGAGAATTATTGACATGCATACGCTATGTGAAGAAATCTTGATATCACTTGTCATTATGTAAGATCATATATAGGGCTTTTGTTAGAAACGGTCTGCAGTAGTGGGTAATGTGGTTGTAAAGATAGGAGGGAAAACATTTTCATTTACTTGTATATCATTGATTATGTTGTTCTTGTCTCAGCTTTTATTCTGTCTTCTTCTAATTAAAGCATTTTTGTAAAACTTGTTCTCCGAACATATAGAATAACAATAATAAGCACACATCTAGTTTTCTTATAAGATTTATTCATGTTTATTATTGGTCAAGTGGAATTCAAAATAGGCAATTCTCATAAATACCACTAAAATGAGTTTTTTTTTTCAAAAAATACTAGTTTTAGTTTTTTCTCCAAAAATATCACAAAATTGAACTAAATTTTTTATATCAAACACTAAACTGATCGCTAAATCTTAAACACTAAACTGATCGCTAAATTTTAAACACTAAACTATATCCCTAAAAACTATATCCGAAATCTAAATTTGTCAACCCAAACCTAACAAAAAAAGAAATACCCAATGAAAAAACAATTTTTTGTGTGTTTATGGTATTTTTGGATAAATACAAATTTTGTGGTATTTCTGGGAAAAAAAAAATTATTATTTTTGGAAAAAAAGTGAAATTGTGGTATTTGAGGAATTTCTCATTCAAAATCCAGGTATTGCTTGCCTTAGATGGATGTATTCAGTTTTCCAAACTTGAATCAAACAGTAAAGCTCACACTAAAATGTTCCCCTGGCTGCTCCCTTCAGCTATCTATATCTTGGTCGGTATATTATACCAATTTGATCTTGAAATATTAACCCCAAATTTTCTAATTTAAAACAAATGCATACCACTGTATATTACAAAGTTTGTTTTGTTTTGTTTTGTTTTGTTTTAAACCATGTTACAAAGTTTTAAGCTATTAGAATAATATACTAGAAACTCATAATTTACCAATTTACATACAACCAAAACTAAGAATCAAGTGTTGTAAAGAGGGAAAAGCTGGGGAAACGAAGATGATCAAGAAAGATGAATGAAGGAGTAAACCTTTTAACAAACAAAAAAAGATGAATGAAGGAGTTCAGCGGGAAATAGCGAAAAGGTAAACATTGAATCAAGGAGTCACATTCTAGAAAGACACTTGATTTGAAACGTTACATAGTTGCACTACGCAAGTATTCTTTTGTTGTCAATGATATATAACAATTTCACATTAAAATACAGAGTTTGATATCTTTTGGCAAAACAGAATCTGATAATTAAAAAAAAAATCGATAGCTCTATACGAAACTGCACATACTAGTCGTCAAACATAATATCGCAAATCAATCAGCAATGCATGTAGACTCAATTTTCCACTATAAAAAAAGTCACAAGAAGGCACCAACAGCATCAAAAAAGAGTTGAGGAGGTGATATTTTATATACGTATTTAATAATTTTAACTTAGTTCATATCTATTCTAAGAGTTAATGTATTTATTTTTTTATTTCACTGTTCAACCCTAGAGAGTCTCTTATAACTTCTCCATCAAGCTAACCAATGCTGATCACAATTCACAAGGATCCTAGTGGTAAAATGTTTTTTCAATAAAATCTTCTCGCAACAAAGACTCTGACTTTAGTTTTTCTTTATTTATTATACAAAAAAAAATGTAGCTAGAGGATGATAATTAAACGTTTTTAAGAAAACTAATTACAACACCGGAGCTAAGTTTTGAGTTTGTGTCAATAACTTGAAACAAAAAACATCGATTTGACAATGGGACACGAAGGGAGTGGTGCAATACACAACAAACTTCCTAAGAAAGAGATTGCTACGTACCTTTGACCTTTCAAAGCTTCCACAATTCGTGCCGAAGGAATCTACTTTCTTATCAGATACGGGAAGGGTTCCTCAACAGTCAACAACATTATCTACATGAGTCTCATCAGAGTTTGTATAGATACCTTCAAAGCTGCATTATAAAAAAGCCTTATATGTCTTTATTTAATTAACTTCACCCTCACTTGTCCTCCACATCAAGCCTAATAAAACAGAGCATTTTTTGAGGAATGTGCATGGAGCTCTTTCTTTCTCCATAGCAGCCCTTGCTTGCTCGTGTCTCCTCCTTTAAATATAACCTCCTCTCCTTGTTGCTAAGCCTCTCTCATCCCACACGCTCAAGACCCTCTTTGACATATATATCTATGTAAATAAAATAAAACCTTTTCTGCAATTCTCTGTGTCCATCTCCAGAAAATATCGTGTACACTAAGATCAACCCAACCAGACTCTACGAATGGTTCAATAGATGTTTATATGCTGTTTTTGTCAACTGAATCTAACAGAGATTTCAAATACTTTACAAAATACTAAAGTAAGAGTTTCCTTACGAATCTCAACTAAAGTTCTTAGAGGATGCTTTTAGTTTAACACAATTTTTATTTTGTCTGATAAGATATGAGAGAGGACCAAGGATGTGGACGCACTGGCTGGAGCAAGTATAGGGTCAAGGTTCGACCAAAACAGAGCAACATATAACAAAAAGACCACGAGAGACACTCGTTTATTTGCGAAGGCTTTCTATACACAGAAGAAACATGGGCCCAAAGCTTTATAGATAAGTTCGCCAAGATAAGATCTTTATCAAGCTCTTCTCACTCCGTAAGAATGTGTTACACACAAAAAAAACCCTGTTTGTCTATGAAAATCATGTTAACGAACCTCAAGTCTCAACATTTTTGACTGGATATACATTTTTGACTGCTTAACCTATGATCACACATGGATTTCCAACATCGAAAGTACCAAACTCTATCAATAACAAGTAAAACCTTATATATGTATGTAAAATCATGCTTTCAAACTTGAATCAAACAGTGAAGCTCGCACTAAAAATTTCCCCTGGCTGCTCCCTTCAGCTATATTAGGCCGATCTTTACCTATTTGACTTTTGAAGTTTTAACCCCAAATTTTCTAATGTAAAACAAATTCATATATACCACTGTTACAAATATAATTTTTGGTTAGTTTAGTTTTAAACCTTCCTACAAAGTTACATACTTACATTTTACAAGATTTCTAATTAGTTGTAGTGACAATAATTGTAATGGCATATGGCTTTGTTTGAACGTATGATTTAATAACTGGAGATTTCGGGAGAATTTTCTATATTAATCTTGAAACATGTGAAAGATAAGTGGTTAATTTGATTATTTATTACAATAGTAGTGGCACTGTAGCTATGTATGATATGTATGAGTCCATGCATTATGTAGCTATATATGGTATGCATGAGTCCATGCATTATTTGTTTAACTCTCCTCAAACCAGAAGCTTCGACTCCTTTAAGTGTCTCATATATGGCTATATTCATTTCATGTCATAATTTAGAAACCTTTCTCTGGCATGATAACAGCTTCCACTCCCAGTGCTCGATTTGACCGGCAGAGCACTGCCTGCCACCTCCGGAGAGCGTGATTAAGGCTTGGAGGATTTGAATACGGCTGCTCTCCTGGACTATAGTCTGTTGGATGTCCTTCCTTCCAATGGTGTTAACGGTCTCCCTACGGTTCCTCATCTGCAAAAAAATGCTTGAAGTTGAGAGGCAAGACAGGGGCTATTAATGTAGCAACAAAGTCATACAAAACGTGATGCATATCCTTTTAATTATGTGTCAATAGAAAGAATAAGATTATGCAGCATAATAGACCAGACATTATACAGCTTGTACAGATTTTGCTTGATGTTTTTTCAAATCCAATAAACAGTTTTTTCAGTTGGTTGATGATATTATGCAGCATAATTGACAAACAATTCATCGTATCCAAATTAATAATAATAATATTACTCGAGGCTAAGAAAACAATATTTTTAAAAAAGGACAACCTGCCCATTTTTTAACCCTAATGGTTGATTTATTCAACATCCTCATTTTCACTCTACATCATGTTATTTCTCTTCTACCTAATAATTCAACATCCATCTTAATTTTAATCTCTACAATAGTGATATTATGCAGCATAATTGCCAAACAATTTATCGTATCCAAATTAATAATAGTACTCGAGGCTAAGGAAACAATTTAAAAAAAAAAAAGACAATCTGTCCACTTTTTTAACCCCAATGGTTGATTTATTCAACATCCTCATTTTCACTCTACATCATATTCTCTCTCTTCTACTTAATAATTCAACATCCATTTTAATTTTAATCTCTACAATAGTTTTGTTCAATAAAATTCAACACTCTATTCGATTTGTTTCTTTTTTCATATTTTTATTCATGTTTTATGTTTTTGTGGTTATATACTAATTATAACGATTACCAACTGTAATTAAATAAAAATTGTTAAAAGTTAATAATTTTTCCTTAATTTTTTCTAAGTAACAAAATATATATATATATATATATATTCATTATGAAAACAAATAAAGTTATAGAAAACATAAAATGCAATACAATATATTAATAAGCATACAACACAATTTAATAAAACACACATAGTTCAAATAGACAAATAAACACAATTCAAAAACAAGTAATTAGAAGAATCTTGGGTGTTCAATGGATTAATGTTGGGATCCATTTTGAAGAGATGAGTTTTTTTTTGCTGTGTCCAAATCAAATAAAACAAGTATCTAATTATAGATTGTAAAAAAAAAAAGTTTTGATGTATAAAAATAATAAATTAGATTACTAAAGTATAATCAATTTTAAATAATTTGGTGGAAAAAACAAATTAGAAATCTCTACAACCAATAGAAAGAGAACACATATATTTATCTATCTTTTTATCAACAATAATTATTTCAACCAATTTGTAACACCCGTGAACCGGAATCCCGGTTTTAGGAGTGTGCATTGATCGATGCATGGCTGCATCGGTCGACGCAAGTTACTCCTCAGCGGGACAACTTAAGCCAAACGCACATGTTGTTGCATTTTGGGGTTTTGGAAACCCTAAGGGTCATCTATAAAAGCTTATTGTGCCCTTGGCTTGTTTATAGTCGTTTTCACTTATGCAAAAGAGAGAAAATCTTCCAGAGAGCTTCCTGTGAGTTATGTGCCTGTTTTTGAGAGATCTATTCCTATGGTTGGAGTTCTGAGGTCGTGAACATGTTAGGAGCGTGATGTGGTTCTGTCTCTGGTCGTGTGTGGTCTATTCTCTCTGTTTTGCAAAGGTGAGTGTGTGACCATGGCTTATCTAAGCGATTAGATCTGTGTTTTGTATGATTTGGTGTGTTTGATTGCTTTGTGATTGATTGTGCGTGTTTGTCGTGATATTTGTGACTTGTGGGAGGCGGATTTGGCATCACCAGCATTGTAGCGACGTTTGGAGCCGAAAGGATTCGGGAAAGTTTGTGTTCGACGATGAACCGCACGACTGTATCGATCGATGCAAGGTCTGCATCGGTCGAGGCAGTTAGGGATTTGATGGAGACGCGAGGTTGCATCGGTCGACGTAGCTAGGGATTTGTCAGAGTGCATCGGTTGATGCAAGGAGTGCATCGGTTGATGCAAGGGATGTTGCATCGGTCGATACAAGGGATATTGAATCGGTCGATACAAGGAGCGCATCGATCGACGCAGAGTCCTTGCATCGGTCAATGCAAGGAGTGCGTCGGTCGACGCAAGGGCGTAGTGATGACGATTATCTTTTCGCTTGTGTGTATAATCCGATAGATGGGAGGATCGCCTCACAAATTATATTTGATAATAATACTCAGGCATCTCAATTATTGTTTGTGGTGCAGACAAATATAAAGTGTGATCGTAGAATCAAAGCAATAAAGAGGAGGATGTTCTAGAGGCTCGGTTGTTTGTTATGTACTTCCGTTAGGATGCTAGAGTGGCTCTTAGTTGTTTGCTTTGTGCTACTTTTAGAAAACTTGGTAAAGTTAACAAACGAAGTAGGAATATTACCACTAAGCTCATTATTCTCTAGATTCATGTATCTTAGCTGGTTTAGGTTACCGATTGAAGTTGGAACTTCACCTAGATCAAGATCTGTGAGATGGGAAATATTTTTAATGGAAGAAGGAATTTCTTCTAGGAGACCGCAAGATGAAAATTCTAGGTGGCGAAGATATTTGAGATTAATTAAAAAGACCACTGTCATATTTCAAAGAGGTTTTGGTCGCGGAGTAGGAAACGAGTTCTAGTGATATTACCTCTCCCAAGATAGCATCAAACGTGACACCGTACCAAGAACAGCAGTCAACGCTATTGTTCCATGAAGTTGTTGTTACAGAATAGCTGTTGTTGGAATAGATCGGGAACTCCTTTTGTAGCTTTAACAGAGCATCTCTCTGGTCGCAGCGACACAGGGACTGACAAGGACCGTGTGGGACAAGCAAAGGTGCTTGGTAAGGGAAGAAGACAAAAGAAGGTAATAATACCACGAAAGCAATATGATTGGCTTCTTCGATTCATTTGTTGATATTTTGAAGCAAATATAATTCGTTGAATGCTAAGTTGATGGAGATGTCTACTTTCGCACTTCTCTTTTTATATGAACTTTCCGAGCTTGACTTGGCAAGTCTTCCTATGAATTATTGACTTGGCAAGTGTTCTGATGAATTATTTCAAAGATAAATTAAAAGGGTGGATATTGTTTTTCTGGACACCAACCAAAGCTTTAGAAATACAAAAGCGAAGAAAAGAATATAAGAAAAATCCATACGTCAGATAGAGAAGTGTAGGTTTAGGAATATATATATATATATATATATATATATATATATATATATATACAATTATCATCTGTGGTAAATTTGTAAGAAAATCGTAGAAAAGTCAAGTCTTTGTCGGCCACACAAAGTGTTCACAGAAGACTTTACTAAGAAAGAAGATAAACCTTGACGTCGACGAGTGGCTTTGCTCTTTCTTCACCTCTTATGACCTATTCAATTATAAATCCAATTCTCACGGCACTAAACCAGTGTATGTTTTTATTTTCAATCATTTATTTTTAATAATTTATTTTATCTAAGTGTATGCATGATGCATGCAACTATTTCTTTTGGGGAATACTGTTTTGTTGAATATTAATGAACGAACTCCGTAGTCCCTACTCGAAGTTACTGAATCTAAACTCTGCATGACAACATCCTTTCGCAGAAACTACTCTGCCCTATAAAAGAAGCAATCAAGAGATTACAAAATGTCGATGATAAGCAAGAAGAGATTAGAATATGGACAAAGGTATACTATCATGAAGAGATGACAAATGCTTGATAGTTGACATTCCCACTGCCCAAATTTAGTCCTTTGCTTTTCAAAACTCCAAGAGAGCTGTAACCAAACACAGCCAGCAAAGACGACAACCAGGTGAATGAAGAAAGAGATCTGATATAAGTTCGGAGGTAGTTGTTTCTTCCTACGCTTGAATTCATAAAAAAAAGGAAACATTTTCATATTCGTTTTTGCCTTTTGCTTTTTACAATATTGTTTGTTTGCCTAAACTCTAAAAAATGTACGTCATTTAATATTGAGAATTCTCGTTAATTGTGTCAAACGAAAATTAAAAAATGTGTCTCTTTACTCCTTTACAATTTACTCAAACAGAATCCTACGATAACGTGTATAGCACGTTGCAACAATAACTCTCATGTGAGAAATACTCTTGTGGCCGATCAAAACTTTCCACAAAGATTTGGCTTTACAAAGTCACTCGTGAAGATTTTTCCTCCAAAGTTCTCACAAATTATACTATATCATATGTAAATTATTTATTTCCCAAACCTTCTGTTTCACTAACGTTTTTCCAAATCTCTTCTCTGTTGTTTCATTCAAGAATTAGAGACCCTACATCCGTTTTGTTCCTCCTAATACCCACAAAATACTAAATCATAATATATATATATATATATGCATTGAATAAACTATACTGAAGAGTTTTGAGACTTAATTTATAATTGAGAAACATAGGCAACCAACATGGACCATATTACACAAAATGGAGAGAACATTCGATCTGAGGCAAAAGAGAAGTCATACAAAGAACAAACACTTGGGGAACTTTTAATTTGTTCGAGATTAATAGCATAAACATATACAATCTCATGAACCATAAAAATAAATGGTAACAACATTACAAAATATAACACCAACAAATATTTATTGGAAATAGAAAATTACAAGGAAGAAACACTCGAGGAACTAGCTTAGAGTAAAATATCAATTTAGAGAAGAATCGTATAAAACCCCTTGTGTTATACTACGATTGTACCCCATGTTCTCTAAACGCGGCTCTTTACGGACGACTGTTATGACTTATGTATTTGGGTAATTTTGAGAGCCTTATGTATTTGGAAGCCTGAAACTAACTTCAGTTTTTTTTTCTTTGTCTATGATCTATAAACACAGAATTAGGTTTTGTTGGTGTTCTGTTTCGAGATCAATTTAACAACAGCATTTGCAGAAAAGTAACTAAGAAAGTTTGATGGGTCCATTCATCTATATGTGTATTGATGCTATAAGCAAATAAGAATGTTTCATGAATTACAAAAACAACTAAATCAATCCTTACGCCCTATGAAAAAAGCATTGACAAACCTCAAGTCTCAAACGTTTTTGACTGGATGTATTACCTTCAAAATGTAAAAAGGATTTGGCTAGACCTATGCACACATGGATTCTGATTTCTGAATATCAATGGTAACAAATTCCATCAATAACAAGATATATATATATATATATATATATATATATATATATATATATATATTTTTTTTTTGATAAATACAAGGATGCAGTTAAAGAGACATTTGGTTTGTAATCATGTTTGAAAGCATGATCTTATATATAATACTAGGAGTTGCTCCGTGCTACGCACGGATTTATCTTCATATTTTTCCGTAAGTTTAGTTTTTAAAACAGCCAATTATTACGATATTATTTTATACAACCCAAATATCTAATATTTTTAATTACATTTTGGGTTCTACCCTTTTATTTATATATATTTACAAAGTTAATTCCTAAAAATTTTCCAAAAATAGCATTACATCAGATTTTGTTTACTAAATATTTCACATACTATTCTAACTTAAAAAAATACAGCAAAATCAATATGGAAACAGAAATTATGATATATTTAACCACACCTTCTATTTTGTATTGAAGATATTCTTTCTATGAATCTTTTGCAAAGAAAGAAAACAACAATTTGATTACTATTTTGTTTTCCAAAAGCTGTGAGCTTTGATTCTTAACGTAAGAAAAACTTCGATTCACATCTATTTAAATATTATAATTAATAAATATAAACTTAATAAAATTTTAAAATATTACTGTAAAATTAAAAATTTTAAAATACTATATAATATGGTTATATAGTAGATAGTTTATAAAAATGACATGTTGAAATTAATAAAATATCATTAAATTTGTGCTAATACGGGTTAAATCCTTATTTTATTATTCGTCAATACTATTAATATCAGAAGATTTGACATATAAAAATTAAGTTGATTTAACTAAGATTGTTTAAAATAATTAAATTATTAGGTAAAATATGACTTAATCATAGTATATAAATGACTTACTATGTATATAGATCCACTATTTTCTGTTATATTAATTAAAATCAAAATAGAATCTTAAACACTAAACAAAAAAATTAAATATAACAAACAGATGTTCATAAAGTATATTTCGGGTTAAAAATTAATATAAACATTTAGCTGCACAAACAATCAGAAAATTTAGTTATTCCTCTATTTGGAAAACATCCAATATTTAATACACAAATACAATATAAATATAAATAATAATAATAATTATATGCACGCGGTGTACCGTAGGTTAAAATCTAGTATTAAATGATAATCTAGTACCGTAGGAAAGAAGAGATCATCAAATGATAATCTTTTGGAGCTTGCCAAAAGAAAACTTTACTTTAGTATTAAATTATATAATATAGTAAGGTTTCTTTCAACTCTTACTCTAAGAATCATCATTATATATTAAAATTCTTTTAAAATCACATACAATTATTTTTATTTTCTTTTATAAATATTTTAAAATGATTGCATAAATCATCAAAAGATGAACAATAATAAAAATAATTTACATTTTTGGAAAAATTATTCAAGACTTAGTAAGATAATATTTCTTCTAAAGTTAGGAACTTCACAAAAACGGATTATCCGAACAACGATACTATTGTTACCAGTGTGTTGTTTGTTGGAAATTGAATCGAGGATAGAATAGAGAATAAAAGTTATAGTTTTCACATTAATTTGAAAGAGGATGTGTTTGTATAGTAATAAGTTGTTTTTAGAAAACCAAACTTTATAGAATGTTTGAACCTTTAAAAGAGAGAAGGGATTGAGATCAAATATTAGTTATCATAAATTTGCAAGTGTTTCAAAATAATAAGTTAAAGATGAGAAGTAATCTAAACAAAAATGAAAATTGAGGAAAAATAGTGGGTAGATATAGGGCAATGCATAAAATGATGGTATTATTTCAAATTAAAACATAACTGATTATGTTCATAATTTATTCTGAAATTCCTAATATGAAAACTTAGAAATTTTATGTAATTCAAAAATACCATGATGTTTGAAATAATAAGTGTGAATCTAAGAAAATAATTATAGAATTAGATTAAAACATCTCACAATCTTACGTAGTTTCCAGAAAATAAGCTCAAAATTTTAATTTTATATAAACAATTTTTTAAAAAGTTAAACAAATTTACTTAAATAATACCATCCCACCATCTTATTTAAATTTGATTCTGCTTGTGCCTATGAAAATTATATAAGATTCAAACACAGAAATTAAACCCAAAAATTCAAACCTATAAATTTAATTTAATATTGGTTTAGTTCTAAGATGAAACCAACCACACACTGATATAAGGTGACTCTAGATTCTTGAAGGCTGCATATGTTTCTTATTAAAAAATAGAGGAAAAAAATGTTGATGTTTTTTTTTTTGGGTTTTATGGGCCTGTAGTTAATTAAATCCAAATTATAGTTAATTAGGTCCAAAGAAAAAAAGTACATGTGTTAGAAAAATAATTAGCCAAGTGTCATCTCCTTAACAAAAATTAAGAAAAACCTTCTCATATTATATAAGATTTGGTCAACGTAGCGGTTTCGTCGAACACTTTGGTGGGGCACTTAAAATTTTAAGTGCCCCACCAAAGTGTTCGACGAAACCGCTACGTTAGTGAAGATATATATATATCTTCACTAACGTAGCGGTTTCGTCGAACACTTTGGTGGGGCACTTAAAATTTTCTTCCCAAAAAGAATATTGACGACTAGGTGACTCAATCCACATGACGACCGGAATAACCGATTAACTTCAAATCCATTTCTCACGACATCATGGACATACATATTTGTTTGTGTCTCCTTCTATCTTCTGCTCATATTTTTCTTTTCGTTTGTACGTTTTTAAAGCTGTCCACAAAAGGAATATATTCATCATTTTCCAATGGAGGACTTGCCAAGTCAAGCTCCTTACAGAGGATGTCCTTATATAAAGAGAAATGCATAAGCAAAGACAGTGTATCACAAACAAAGCGTCTTTTCCAAAAAATATGATCATGAGTCAAAGCCAATCTTTTTGTTTTACTGGTATTATTACTATCTATTTCTTCTTTTTCCTTCTTCCCTTACCAAACACATTTGCTTCTCCCACACGGTCCGTGTGCCTCCACGACCAAAGAGATGCTCTTTTTGAGCTACAGAAAGAGCTCCATGTACCAACAACTTCATGGAACAAGAGCGTTGACTGCTGTTCCTGGAATGGTGTCACGTGTGATGCTATATTGGGAGAGGTGATATCACTAGATCTCTATATCTTAAATATTACTGCCAATACCTCTTTGAAATCTAGCAGTGGTCTTTTTAAACTCCAACATCTTCGTATGCTAAGTCTTTCATCTTGCGGTCTCCAAGCGGAGATTCCTTCTTCCATTGGAAATCTTTCCAATCTCACACATCTATATCTTTATCGTAATCAATTAGTAGGTGAAGTTCCTCCTACAATCGGTAACCTAAACCAACTAGAATACATTGATCTTTCCTACAACAAGTTGGAAGGTCAAGTACCTCATTTTATATGGAGAATTTCTAAGTTGCAGTCTGTGGATTTTTCTCATAATTCGTTCAACAATTTCGGCAAGTTTGTGGAAGTTTTGGTGAACGCAACCTTCGGTGGGTTGAATCTTGGTTCAAATTCACTCCAAGGACCAGTTCCCCAATGGATCTGTAACTTCAGATTTTTTTTCTTCCTAGATTTATCTAACAACCATTTAACTGGCTCAATTCCTCAATGTTTGAAGAATTCCACTGATTTTAATACGTTAAATCTGAGAAACAACAGTCTAAGTGGATTTCTGCCAGAGTTATGCATGGATAGCACTATGCTACGATCACTTGATGTCAGCTACAACAATTTGGTGGGGAAGCTTCCAAAATCTTTGATGAATTGCCAGGATTTGGAATTTTTTAATGTGAGAGGAAACAAGATCAAGGACACGTTTCCATTTTGGTTGGGCTCTCGGGAATCATTAATGGTTCTTGTGCTCCGATCAAATGCATTCTATGGTCCAATCTACAACTCATCTGCTTATTTGGGGTTTCCCCGCCTGAGTATCATTGACATATCCAATAATAATTTTGTTGGATCATTACCACAAGACTATTTTGTCAATTGGACTGAAATGTCATTGGTGTGGGATATCAATCGATCTAACTACCCAAGAAACACTTCCTCAAGAACGATACAATATGGGGGACTTCAAACTATCCCAAGGTCTAACTACGTGGGCGTGGGGGACAATTTCAACATGCATGCAGATTCGATTGATTTGGCGTACAAAGGAGTAGACACAGATTTTGATCGGATCTTTCGTGGCTTCAAAGCCATTGATTTTTCTGGAAACCGAATCTCCGGACATATTCCTAGATCCATTGGTTTGTTGAGCGAACTGCGTCTTCTCAACTTATCAGGCAATGCATTCACAGGAAAAATCCCATCATCCTTGGCGAATATTACAAAGCTCGAGACATTAGACCTCTCCCGAAATAACTTTTCAGGTGAAATTCCTCGGAGTCTCGGGAACCTCTCGTTTCTGTCAAACATCAACTTCTCCCACAATCATTTACAAGGATTGGTGCCACGGAGCACACAGTTCGGAAGTCAAAATTGTTATTCATTCGTGGGTAATCCTGGACTCTATGGCCTCGAAGAAATCTGTGGAGAAAAACATGTCCCCGTTCCTACACCGCGTCAACACGATGAGTCTACGTCAGAACCAGAAGAGCCTATGTTGAATTGGATAGCAGCCGCGATAGCTTTTGGACCTGGTGTGTTTTGCGGATTAGTGAGCGGACACATCTTCACTTCATACAAACACATGTGGTTTATGGCTGGTTAAGCTCAATGGTTTCGTCAAGTTTGTACTACGATAAGTAGCTGGACTAAGTGTTTGTTATTTTTAGTTTTCTATTTTGTGGTTTGTTGGTGTTATAAGTTGTAAAAGCACTAGTATATATGGATCGGTAACTCCTTTTTTAACTCCAAAAGAGCATCTCTTTGGCCACGGCGGCACAAGAAGGCCTTGAAGTTTCACATTGGATTTTTATATTACTATTTTGAGAAAATGAGGCTTGAAGCTTTATAGTAATCATTTCATCTCCAAGCCTACTGCATTTACTTTCACAAGCAATACAGATTCTAGCAATTTTTTCAACGAAAAGATGTTTATCTTTTCCTACCTATGAGCTCGACAAAACTTGGAATGGAAACTCTGACCTAAAATCTCAAGGCAGGGGAATCTCTTAGCTCCGTGCAGCTCTCCTTTGGCCACGAGCTTTGCTGCTTGTTGCCTTCTTTGAGGCTACTTCCCCGCTCTGCTCATTGTCACTTCTTCCACTGTCGTCAAAGCTTTCAGTTTTGTCTGTCGACTCTTCCTCCTCAACTGCCTTCCCTGAATCTTCTTTGTCCCTTAATGCTCTCATTTTTTTTTTGCCTTCTTTGCATTCAATACAGAAAGGAACTGCATAGACAAGGTATAATATCAAATACTAAACATGATAATATCCTTTCACAAAGACTACTCATCCCTAATAATAAAGCAATGAAGATAAAAGCCAACGATTCTAATCTAAACAAGAAGAAGGTGACAGATATTTCGATAATACATGCCTTTGCATCCTCAAACTCTGTTTTTTCTTTGCAGAGCTTTTCACCTTGCGCTAGACATCTCTCAGCTTCACTCTTCATCTTCTCAAAAGATCTCGTCTTGTTCACAACTTCTTCCTGTGGAGTATAATCATAAGAACTAAGATCACCATCACATTCATAGGCAAAACAGAACATGACAAAATCTTAGCCATTTCATTCTCAAACATCACAAGAAATCCTCAAAAGTATCAGAACATATAGAGTTAAGAGTCATACACTTAGTCTTATATTAGCCTCCATAAGAAAATCCAAGACCCCAACAGTGATCTTCTTGTTATCATGTGATGGTTTACACTTCCACCCCCACTCAAGTTTAGTCCCTTCCTTCTCAAATGTCCAAGAGAGCTTTAACCAACAGTGATCTTCTTGTTTTGTTTCGCTTACGTGGATGCTGAATCAGCTTCTGTATTAATTTTTTTTTTTAAACTCTCGTTCGTTACATATGATAAGAACACGAGGGGTGTCAATAAGAGGTTTATGTTCTATGCCATATTTCTGTGAGAGACTAAAACATTTGTAGAGAGATAGCAAATTTTCCCAATAGAGATTAACTTTCTGGTTTGCAGTAAAGCTCGCCTTGGCACTATTTGTGTAGGTCACTGATACTAACTTACCATTTGATCTTGGCATCGATGTACTTTTCAGAAAAGGTTCAAATTTAATGTCTTTGCGTTTGCTTCTTATTTCTAAATTGAGATCTAGTTTCCTTATCTACGAATCTCATCTAAACTCCTTATAAGAAAGTTTGAATGCTTTTTTTTTCTTATTAACTCACAGTTTTGTTCCTTTGATCAGAATTGTGTGAGGATGTTGAAGCAGAAGTAGGATGCAATGAAGGTTCGACCAAAACAGATAGACTCTCGTTTATGCCCAATCCAAAGAAGAAAAACATGGGCCAAATGCCTATAGACAAGTCAACAACAAGAGGAAGATGATAAGCCTTCATCAAGCTCTGCTCACTCCGTATGAACGCGTGAATTAATAAGAAAAAAGCATTCAATCTTCATCTCTTCTTCCTTTCGTATTCTTTGTTTTCACTTATAATTACTACACAATTTTTTTTTTTTTTTTTGTCTGATAAGATATGAGGGAAGGATGTGGAAGCACTGGCTGAAGCAAGTATAGGGTCAAGGTTCGACCAAAACAGAGCTAACATATATAACAAAAAAGACCTCGAGAGACTCTCGTTTATTTGCGGAGGCTTTCAAGATTTCTATTTAGTTGTAGTGACAATATTGTAATTGCATATGGGCTTTGTTTGAACGTATGATTTAATAATTGGAGAAATCGGGAGAGTTTTCTATATTAATCTCGAAACATGGGAAAGATTAGTGGTTTTGATTATTTATTACAATAGTAGTGGTACTGTAGCTTCGAGTCATCTTATATGTCGATATTCATTTCATGACAGAGGTGTCGAACCTTTCTCTGGCAAGATGCCAGCTCCCTTTTCCAGTGCTCCATTTGTCCAGCAAAGCATTCCCCACCACCTCCAGAGTTGAGGGCGATAGACGCTTGAAGGGCTTCAATACGGCTGGTCTTCCTAACCATGGTCTGTTGAATGTTTTTCCTGCCAATGACATTGATGGTCTTTGATATGTCTATATTTTGTATTTCCTTAGCCTATTTTTATCATGTATTTAGCTAGGATAACTTATTGGTTTGCATCGTTTTCTTAGTCCTTTTTATACACTTTGCATGTCTAGGTAGTTCTTGCATCATCCTTGCATACATTGTGCATTTTGGAGTATTTCAGGTATTTAGGAGACGTTGGAAGCCATTCTCGTCCAAGCCATTGTCGTCCCAGCCATCCGTTCGAGCCGTCCCACTCTAGTGGGATTTAGCTTTCAACGTCTTCATCAAAGTTGTAGGGAATTGAGTTATCTTTCCAACGCCATTTATTTCAAGCCAATCGAAGGTGTGGTTCAAGAGTTATCACCGTTTTAGTGGATGCGTATACACCATGCTCGAGCCATGCTCCTCCGCTACGCACTCCAGCTTTTTTGATCGAGCCATGCTCCCCCGCCACGCACTTCAGCTTGTTTGATCGAGCCATGCTCCTCCGCTACGCACTCCAGCTTGTTTGATCGAGCCATGCTCCCCCGCTACGCACTCCAGCTTGATTGATCGAGCCATGCTCCCCCGCCACGCACTCCAGCTTGTTTGATCGAGCCATGCTCCCCCGCCACGCACTCCAGCTTGTCTGATCAAGCCATGCTTCTTCGACGCGCACGGACTCGATCGCACATGTCGGGAAGAAAGACGTTTGGTTTCACACGCTTCAGGAGATTACCGAACTGACGCTTTACCTTGTCGTTTTAAGTTTTAGGGTTTTCCATGTTGGACTACTATATATACATTTTGTTAAGTCTTTGCTGAGACATCTTATCTTGAATCTCGTATTGTTTT
Source organism: Camelina sativa (assembly GCF_030686135.1). Classification (NCBI taxonomy): domain Eukaryota; kingdom Viridiplantae; phylum Streptophyta; class Magnoliopsida; order Brassicales; family Brassicaceae; genus Camelina; species Camelina sativa. Next base: position 13,806,497 of record NC_141894.1, on the reverse strand, counting down.
CCTTCCCAGAAGGTTTTTAACTAGCCAGAAAATACGTTCTGAGACTTGTATTCCGATATCGTTGAGATTTATTGAGATTTTGCATTTGATTCCTTCTACAAAGTTGTTCATCTTATTTTTATCTACCTAATAATGCTTGTTTCAATGTTTTCTGAGTTTACATCCTTGACTATGATTTTCAGATCTGAGTAGTGTGGTAGTTCTTGAGGATGGGATAGATTAGGTGGAGGATTTTTAGGATGTAGGGTGTTAAAGCTTTGATTGTATGATTCCCTTCTGGACTAGAGTTAGAATTGCTAGTTTCTCTCTGATCAATTGGAACTAGGTTCGAGACATTTCCACACCCAAAAGATGTTTGATGAAATGTCTGACCAACTAGTGCCAGAGACTTACGTTCCTAGCCTAAAAGATTAGTTGTCTAGGATGTTTGTTGACGTGAATGAACTTGTTTGTCATGCCTGCTCAACGAGAGCGAGGTATGGAAGTGGTTGAGTCTGAGTAGCTTTTGCCAAGAGATTGGATTAGCTAAGTTGTGATGTTCGTTGTTTAGGGATAGTTTGCTTGTGGTATGTTAAACACTCTATAGACTAGGATACTCCACCGACATCAATTACCCCATTCTTAGGACTTCTTTCTTTCTGATTTTTATTACATTCCTGGAACTGTTTCGTTTGTTCATACTTAGAATCGTTTTCGGTTTCACTTATTCATTTTCGCTTCTTGTCATACATTTTCGTTTCTAGTTTTGCATTTTGATCACTCTAGGATTGTTAGACGTAAAATCACTCTCTGAACTGGCTTGACTTGTGATTGCTTGATTGCATCTTGATTGCTAGCAACATCCCATTTGGATTGACACCTTAAGTATTACAACGCATAAGGTTAATTGAACCAACTAGGAGACACAAAAATCCTAGTATCAGTCTTCCTACGGTTCATGAGCTGCAAAAATGCCTAAAGGTGAGAAGCAAGACAAGCGGATATTGATGTAGCAACAACGCATAATAGATATTGATGTAGCAAGGGGATATTGATGCTTGAAGGTGATGCATGCATATTGTTTTAACTATGCGAACAGAAAGAATAATATCATTAAAAAGAGAAAGATGGGTCTGTACCTCTCTTTCATGGTGCATTTGTGCCATGTAACCTGCAGGCAAGACAGCAACCTCTTTAGCAATCTCTTCAGCAACCTCTTCAGCAACCTCTTCCGCAACCTCTTTAGTAATCTCTTCAGCAACCTCTTCCCCAACAACTGATTCATGCTCAAAAATTTCAAAATATAGCAGAGATTCGAGTGTGAAGTGACTCAACAACAACCGAACAAAACAAGTACCAAATACTGACACTAATGACAAGCAATTCACAGAAGAAACAAAGAGCAATTCAAAAGAACACAAAGGATTCATGCTCAAAAATTTCAAAATAAAACAGAGATTCGAGTGTGAAGTGACTCAACAACAACCGAACAAAAAAGTTCCAAATACTGACACTAATGACAAGCGATTCACAGAAGAAACAAAGAGCAATTCAAAATAAACAAAGGATTTCAAATACTGATTCATGCTCGACATAGAGATCGCATACCAACCGTTTGATAAAATGACTGAAACAGAATCAGATCATAAACGTCACCAAATCATTTACAGAGTATAAATCGAAATCCAAATCAGAGGTATATGAATCGACACAAAGAAAAACTTATATCTAAACAGTTTGAGTAGGAATTGAAGTGATAATCGAGTTCAGATACCATATCATTTACAAAGTATAAATCAAACTCCAAATCAGTGGTTTATGAATCGGCACAAGGAAAAACTTAGATCTAAAACAGTTTGAGTAGGAATTGAAGTGATAATCAAGGTCAGATCTTACTAGTTTCACTCGCTCGCTTCAGATGAAACGTCGACTTCATCAATTTCATCTTCATCAAATTCTTCTCCATCAACGAGCAGCATCGGGACTTGCTCTTCAACTCTGTGATCCAGCAAACAGAAGAAGATGATGAGAAAAAACACCTAAACAAAAACAAAAACACAGTAAAACGGAAACGAGCTTACTTGGGAGCACGAGCATCAGCCACCTTTGCTCTGAGACGACGACGAAGGATTTGAATCTTGAAATTCATCATCGTTGCCTAAACCAAAGAGTGAATTGAGAGCGAGAGAGATAGAGATAGAGATAGAGAGAGAGAGGATTTGAGAAATTTTAGAAGTTTTTTTTGAAGCGGGATTTGAAAATTTTGGCTGCTCTCTCATGGTATATAGAATGTTTTGGAATCCGTAACAAACTTTGTTTTCGTTTTTGTATGCCTCAGATCACGACACGTCATGCTATCAAGCTTTCTTATCGACGGCCAGCGGATTAAAAAGCAGCTTGTTGATCCGCATCCCATTTACGTGGATGTTGCTGAGTCAGCCTCTCTACTCCGTTATAATTAACTAGGTTAAACCCGTACTACGCCGCGGGATATTTTTTTAACTACTTTCAGATATATCGAATTATTTAAAAAAAAAATTTGGAATTGGATTAATTGTAAAACTATGGTTTATCCAATAGTAAAATATAAAAATGCACTAATAAAATAAAAAAATAAAGAAATCTCAAATTTAGTATGATTTATAAATGTTTACTTTTAGATCGAGTAGACTTAATTATATAAATAGCCTAACTAACCCTAATGTATGCTCTTTTTTTATTTTCTTTAGATATATTAGTGTAGTTTGAATTTGTGGTGTTTGTTTTTGTTTTTTTTTTTTTTTTTTTTTTTTTTTTTTTTTTTTTTGACAACAAAAAAAAAAAAAAAAAAAAAAAAAAAAAAATAGACTATACTTTAGGGATGGTTTCTTGAGGGACGACTGTATAATTATATTTTTTAGTGAAATCTTTGGGATATATACCTTTTTTAGTGTTTGTTTTTGTATTTTATACAAATTTAACAACATAATTGTTATATAGTATTTTTATTGTTATAAGTGTTATTATTTGTAAAAGTACATAGACATATTTTTACTTTAGTCTCGTTTTGTGTATTATTTAATATTATTAGGGACATTTACAAAAATACCATTTTTTCATTACCCTTTTGCAAAAATAACTCTTGTTGTCCATTTTTAATAATACATTCTTTCAATATACAAAATAACTAAATTCTAAACTCTAAACTCCAAATATTAAATCATACCCTTTAAAACTATATCCTAAGGTAAAACAGAAAATCCAAATCTAAAAAAAATATATACAAATCAATTTAACACATTGTAATTATGCAAAAAAGGACAAAAATGAAACTGACCAAAAAATGGTATTTTTGAAAATGGTATCTGTATTACTAACAATTTCTCATATTATTAGCCGACCGATTAGGTTAATTGTCAAAGTAATTTTTAAGTCACTGATTTTAAACTATAATATAAAACCTTCAATTTTGGAACTTATATATTGTTCAATTTATCATTAGTTGGTGTTCTTATATATAAAATCACTATCAACACTAATCTCAAACTTTATTTTATTTACTTGTTGTAGGAGATATATTAGTGTAGCTTGATTTTATGGTGTATTATTTTGTAGTTTATACAAATTTAATCACATAATTTTTATATAGTTTTTTTGGTTCTTAGAGAAGTTATTTATTGTGAAAAAAAAGAGAAGTTATTTATTTCCTTTTTTGTTCTTTTTTAAGAATCTAATTGTTTTGTTATGTTTTGTTTGATAATAATTCCATGTAACTCAATATACACATGCTTAGTTTTACTTTAGTTTGGTTTTGTGTTATTCGTGGTTATTCTTAATTTATATTCTATTTGTATTATATTATTATTTTCTTTGTATTATATTTATATTTTACTAATATGAATTAATTACTTTTATTATTATACTTGGTTAACATTAGTATATTTTTATAAAGTTGTAAATGATTTATTAATTTATTTTAAATTTAAGCTGAAATTTTAAACCTTTATTTTTGAAAAATATTGATAGACATACAATAATTAATATACTTGTTTGATATTATTATATTTTTGAAAGTTGTAAATAATTTATTAATTTAGTTTAAATTTAGGCTATAAATTTAAACATTTGTTATTGAAAATTATTGATGATGTTTATTATTTTATATAATTTAATTGGTTACACAATTTAATTGATGTGTTAGTTTCTAAAAATTTAAAAAAACTGATTTGGAACAAAAAAAATAATTATTATTGGCTGAGAGATATAAGCTGTATTAATGAAATGTTTTCATTGGTAAGTAAATAAGCTGATGTGTAAGCACTGGAGAGAAACGTATTGTGTTTTTATCGTATTGATTTTTAACTATTCCACTTTTACATGTTTCTTTTCACTTAACCAAATTACCCACTGTTTTCGTTTTACTTTTTAACTTTTGCCAAGCAAACTCATATTTTTGTATCCTCGTTTCATTTTTCTCTATAATGCTTTATGCTCTCTCTAAACGGAAACATAAAATTTGAACTTGTGAGGTTTCCCCCTTTTTTTTTTTTTTCTTTGTATCTTTTTAACATCTTTTCTTGTATTATATATATGATTAACAAGAGTTACGAACCGTACGTGCTCTTGGGTTACGTACTAGTACTACGTATCACTTTTTACATGCAATAAGAATATTTTTGTATTTTTTTAACATCCCATTCATCCATCCATTCAACCATGATTTCAGACTCTGTATTTTTTAACCGCCGTAGTGTTCTTCTTATTGCCAACTCTCTGCAAATTTTGTAGGGACTTGAAGGTACTCAATACTCTTGACATGCCATAACTTTGATAAGGCAAGCCTTTTTGTTTTTCATTCCCTTGATACTTATACATTCTACTCTACATTGGCAAGATAGACTAAGAACTGCTTGTGCTTTTAACTTTTAAGGGTCTTCTGCCTCCTGAAAAACTCATTGGTTAACGTTGGTTAAAAAATCATAAATATGTAAAAGTCCTATTTTTGCGGATTTGACTATTGCCATAATTTTTTTTTTTTTTTTTTTGGTCTATACAACATTATTTTAGTTGTGTCTAACGACGATGAAACCGTTACAATAACGATATGTTTCTATGATACCCGTGAAACTAGTATGGAATATCGTTCGATCGTAATGTTTTATTTTTTTGGTCAACACGATCGTAATGTTTATGTGACAATTCAGTCAAGTCTAACAAGGAAATCTTTGGTTATATGTATCATTAGAGTATCATTCATCATGACTCGATCGTCAGAATATTAAATATCACAACCAAAACATACTGCATACCAAATGTTTCGACAGATGTCGCCTCTCTCCGGTAGCTTCCTCACTTGGGAAACTTTGTTGGCTTGGACAAGATTAAAAACAGAGTCTTCTTCTTCAATCTTGAAGAAATTGGATGCACATATTGATCATACATGGACGCAGAGAAACAACGTAACTGCCTTCATAATAGAGTTTTATATTTCTCTTTCAACTATTTTCAATTGATAGGGAGAATTTGAATACTGTTACAACTAGCTACAAGGAGTTGGAAATCTCTTCGTAACTTGATGGCTCTTGCCTCTTAGGATTAGGTAAAAGTAAGTGCTCAAACACTACACTTTTTACCCTACAATATTATGAAGAGAAATTAAAGATGTATTCATTTTATTGTATTGGAACAATCTTCATGATACATGTATAAAATTATAGAAGAATTCATTTCTATTGAAACCCATCACTGATAAATTTTCAAAAACTTAATTTTTATTCATCTGTTTATTGATAAAATTACTTCACTCATCAACATTACTCTTATTAGGGTAACTATAAGGCAAATATTTCTGTGAGGTTGTTAACCGATCTGAGTAAAACGAATCGAATGACTTAGTCTGAAACTTAGCAAACCTAAATTGAAATTAGAAACTGAAAGAGAAAGAAGAAAGAACGACACAAGAGATTTAGCGAGTTCACGCTCCTTAACCGGAAACGCTACGTCTCGCGGGAGATAGTACTCCGGAATCTACTAGATCCTTTGTGGTAACTGTTCTCGATTACAAGACTCTCAAGCTTTCTCTCACTTCTCTCTCTCTCTCTACCAGATCACTCTAACCTCTTTAACAAACTCTTCGAGTTCTCTCTAATGAAGAAGATAAAGATCAGAGAGAGTTATAATAGAAAAGACTAAACTGCCCTTGTTGACTTTGGCATCTCAGTCTTCCATCTCACGCGTGAGTCACGTGCTTCACCTGAAAGCTACTTGAGCTAATACTCTCCTTCCCCGAGAGTCTCTTCCACACTTAGATACATCCTTGAAGACAACATTAGAGACACAACTTACTTATCTCCACCTTGCCTGTTATGGTCTTCTGCATCCACTCGATCTAGTACCTGGATTCCCCTCCGGTTCCTCAGTCTTGAACTCAGCTTTCTGAAACTCGGAGCAACTGAAGTGCTCCTTCCAGTGTATCCACTGACAAAACCTTGGTAAATATATTAGTTGGATTACACTCACCAGCAATCTTAATCACACTTACGAGACCTTCATTGATGATGTCTCTAATGAAGTGCAGCCTTATATCAATGTGCTTAGTCCTTTCGTGATGCACCGAGTTCTTCAACAACGCAATTGCACTCTGTGAGTCACAATGCACCTCCACGAACCTTTGTGGGAACTCGAGTTCTTCAGCTAAACCTTTTAACCAAATAGCTTCTTCCACAGCTTCAGTGAGAGCCATATACTCGGCCTCTGTTGAAGAAAGAGCCACAACTTTCTGAAGTCTTGACTTCCAAACAATAGAGTTCCCTCCTGCAGTAAAAACATACCCAGTAGTGGACCTACGACTATCACCATCACCTGCATGATCTGCATCGCAATATCCTCTTATCAAGAAGTCCTCTTGCCTCTTGAAACACAACTTATTTTTCTCAGTACCTCACATGTACCTCACTACCCACTTAACCGCTTGCCAATGATCCTTAAGTGGTCTTCCCATGAACCTACTGATCACACCAACAGAATATGCAAGATCTGGTCTTGTACCAATCATCGAATACATGACACTACCAACTGCATTGGCATAAGGGATTACCTTCATCCTTTCAAATTGTTCATCATATTCTCTGTCAGTAGCAGCTTGGAGATTGAAATGAGCACCCAATGGAGTAGCAACAGACTTAGCATGATCCATACCAAAGCACCTAACACCTTTTTAACATAGCTCTCCTGAGACAATGTCCATGTTCCTGCTGCTCTGTATCTCTCAATCTCCATTCCCAAAATCTTCTTAGCATCTCCTAAGTCTTTCAATTCAAACTCCTGACTCAGCAACCTTTTTAGTTCCTCCACCTGAACCTTACTCCTAGAGGCAATCAACATATCATTAACGTATAATAAAAGGAAGATACGACTCCCATCCTCTAGTTTTCTCCAATACATACAACTATAATATGCACTTCTCTCATAACCTATTCCTTGCATAAACTCATCAAACCGCAGGTTCCTTTTTAACATAGCTCTCCTGAGACAATGTACATGTTCCTGCTGCTCTGTATCTCTCAATCTCCATTCCCAAAATCTTCTTAGCATCTCCTAAGTCTTTCATTTCAAACTCCTGACTCAGCAACCTTTTTAGTTCCTCCACCTGAACCTTACTCCTAGAGGCAATCAACATATCATTAACGTATAATAAAAGGAAGATACGACTCCCATCCTCTAGTTTTCTCCAATACACACAACTATAATATGCACTTCTCTCATAACCTATTCCTTGCATAAACTCATTAAACCGCAAGTTCCATTGCCTAGGGGACTGTTTCAAACCATACAATGATCTTTCAACATACCTGATCTAGATATTGTTCGTCGATAGACCCCTCAGGCTGTGCCATGAATATATCTTCATCCAGGAAACCATGTCAAACTGAACCACCATCGATAGAAGATACCTGATTCACACATGTTTCACAACCGGTGAGAAAATCTCGGTGTAATCAACACCCTTTGTTTGAGAATACCCTTTGGCTACCAATCTAGCTTTGAACCGAGGAGCCTCTACTCGAGGTATCCCTGGCTTTCTGGTGTAAATCCATCTGCAACCAACCACTTTAGCTCCTTCCAGTTTATCTTCGAGATCCTAAGTCTGGTTCTTCTTCATCGAGAACATCTCTTCTCTCATAGCTTCGTTCCACTTATCCCAATCTGGGTCAAGTAAAGCCTCTTTATATGAACTGGGTTCTGATTTCCCACCATCCTCAGTATAATAAGCCACTCTACCATATTTGACTCATCATACTTCTTATTGGCTTTAATCGCTCTTCTACCTCTGTCCCTTACTAGTTGATAATCACTCAAGTCTTCAGTTTCAGAATTATCTTCCTCAACTTCAATTTGTGCCTCTCTTGAACTCGAAGAATTAACCGGAGTTTTGTGAACATGTTCCAATGAAACTCCACCTTGATTAGAACTTTCTCTAGTAGCTCCACCTTGATTAACATCACTCATCTTTAACCCAAGATTTTCGAGATCAACCTCTGTCAAACTGAACTGAGAATCTTTGCTGCGATCCTTATACATAATCTTTTCTCTAAAGATCACATTTCTGCTTATAACACACTTACCTTCATCTGGAAGCCATATCTTGTATCCTTTAACACCTTCAGGATAACTCGTAAAGAATCCCTTCTTAGCCCATGGATTCAGTTTACCTTGATCAGTGTGAATATAAGCCAAACAACCGAACTTCCTCAACCTACTAAAATCTGGTAAACTTGAAGAGTTACATTCTTGTTCATTAATATATTGAAAAAATGTGAATTTTTCCATTAATTAGCTAGGTGGTGTGGTCTACTCCAATAAAGTTGCAATGGTCTCATCCTCACATAGCTCATAAGTAAGAGAATGTATAAGTCGTCTCTATTGATGAATACAAAATATATCTTCACAGACATCAATTCACTGTACAATTAATAATAATTTCTTTATTCTCCTCTCTTAAAATCTATGGAGAAGTTGTTGTTAGCTCCTTTTGGACTGGAAACCCCAATGGAGAAACACATGTGTTGTGACCTTCACGTACGTCTCTGCATATACTTCCGTCAAGAACCTCTGAAACTAGTAATAAACAAGATGGTGAACATGTTATTTATCATATCTCTCACACAAATAAATAAATTATTGCATACATGTAGTAGATGATTCTGGTACTACTTTTGAGATTCCTATAATTTTATAGGATCTAATAGGTTTCGTTGATACTTATACAATGCAATCTCTAATAATTTTGACTAGCTCAGCTTAGGAACTGCAAATGATTGTATGAATTGCAATATTTTATATATTGGGCTTCTTAATATAATGGTTCAAGCTTAGTTTGAACTTTGTGGTTCAATATTGTCAAACCCAATTTCGACTGAGTGAGGTAATAGACAGAGACCGGGATAACATGTAACATCCGTGAACCAAAATTGGGGATTTTGGGGATGGGTGTCGATCGACACCAGCTTTTCTGGTTCGACCAGATTGGTTAATTTGTCGTTTTGGGTCGGGTTTGGTTTAGGAAAAACCATTGAACCATCATATTTAAGTGGGAGAACGACATAGGTCGTGTTATTAGTGGTGTTACGCCGTTTGAGACAGAGAGAAAAGGAGAGAAAATGTTCTTGAGGTTTGTGGGAGAGATTGTGGGATTTATAGGCTTGTGGGGTGAGATCTATTCCTGTGGAGTGGAGAGCTAGAGCTAAGGACGAAGGGGAAGCTTTCTAAGGTTTTGGTTTCGTCATCTTTTGGTCAGAGTCTTCCTGCAAAGAGGTGAGTGCATGACCATGGCTTATCTAAGCCTGAGAATCCTTTCTTTGCTTGATTGGTTGTGTTTTGTGGTGTTGTTCTTGCTTGTGGTGGTTGTGTTATGGTTCTTATAGGTTCCTGAAGCTTTTGGGTGAGTTTGGAATGGATTGGAGGTGATTGGACCATTCTGGGCCTAGTGTCGACCGACACCACTTTGGTATCGGTCGACACCAACTTGTGTGTTGCGTGGCTTTCGTGGTTTGTTGTGTTTATTTGTTGTTTGTTAAACTTTGGAATCTCAGTTACTTGTGTGTATAGCCCAGTAGATTGCCTCACTAAGTATTTATGATAATACTTACGCATCTCAATTGTTGTTTGTGGTGTGCAGGTATGTGACGTGGAATCATGGCGATGAGGAGGAGGATAATCTAGGGTCTCGTTTGTGTGTTGGTGGTTACATTGTTTATGTTTGAACCTTGGATAGAGTTATGCTAGGTTGTTGGATAGATTGGTTAGGAGTGTTATTGTATTGATGATGTATTGGTTTTGTATTATTTGTATGTTTCCGCTGTGCTTAATGGTTATTGCTGGTTTAATGATGATTTGTGGTTTGGGTTGGTTAATTAAGCAGTATGAGATGCTTAATTATATATATTGTATTTATTATAAAAAAAACGGGTCGGGTGGTTTTAGTTTGGTATCAGAGCCTTTACGGTTCTAGGATGGTTAAATAGATGGTTATAGCGGTTAGAAATTTAATTGGGTAAATTATTTTCCTTTTGCTTGATGCATGATGTTGTGTGATGGTATTGATTATGAGTAGTTAGCCAATTTGTTTATGGTATGGAGTTCTTGTATCATCCTCTTCGAGCTTTCAATGAGATTCCACGGTAAGTAATTTTGTGTGATGTTATTTGTGTAGTGTTTTTAGCTTATGTGCGGGAGGTGCAGTTGGCTATTGAAAGTTGTTGGAAAGTGGTGGATCACGCCGGTATCGGAAAATACCGTTGGCGGTAATTGGTGGGAGTGGATGTTTTGCAAATGAAGTTCTTTTGGATTGATGACTTGTGTGTCTTGTGGAAAGAAATTTGCACTGGACTTCTAAAATTGGAAAGTTTCCATAAATGGAAAGTTTCTAAAAATGGAAAGTTTTTCGGGAGGTAGAACTTGACCATTTTTGGAAAGGGTGCGGGGGGACACCCAAAGTGTTTGAGATGTTTGGAGTGAGGCCTAGGGGTGGCTATGACAGTGGTGACTTACTGGGAGAGATTATGGTATTGGTAGGACATTGAGATGTTCTATGCGGATCACGGGGGGTGGTCCCGGTTAAATAAAGCTTATAGACGTTATGACTGTTTGCTAGAGGACCGGGGGGTCCTGAACAACTCATGAGGAGATGGGAGTTCTCCTGAGGGGATGGGGGGTTACCTAGATACCGATAGCTCGAGAGACTGCGATCCTGAGGATGGCAGAGAAGATAGAGGTTCTCCTGAGGAGATGGGGGTTCTCCTTATACCGAGATCTCGAGGGTGACTACCCTAGGGGGAGACGGTATGGCTCGAAGATGGGGGGTTTTAGAGTGTGCTCGAAGACAGGGGGTCTGAGAGTATGCTCGAAGACGGGGGGTATGAGAGTGTGATCGGTATGGCTTGATGGTTGCGACCTAAGAGCAGATGAGTTGGTGACAAAAGTGTCAAGGACGTGGGGATAAGCATTATAACCAGAAGTGGATTAAGGAGATTGATGGGGGTTCAATCTCAGATTTTCCATTGTAACTGGAAGTGGATTAAGGAGATTGATGGGGGTTCAATCTCAGATTTTCTATTGTGGCCGGATGTAGATTTTGGAGATTGATGAGGGTTCAATCTCAGGTTTCAGGTTGTGATCGGGTGCAGATTTAGGAGATTGATGGGGGTTCAATCTCGGGTTTTCCTATTTTGATCAAGTGCGGAGTTAGGGGATTGATGGGGTTTCAATCTCGGATTTCATGTTGTTATCAGATGCGTATCTCGGGGTTGATGGGGGGTCAATCTCGGGGTTTCTGTGTGTTAACTGGGAGGGTCAGGTGTATGATGGTCGGGGGGACCAGAGTTGTGATGATTGGGAGAGTATGGTTTGGATTGACCAGTGGGCTCAGGACTTTGCTAACCGGTGGGGTCAGGATTGTGTGGACTAGTGGTGTCCTGGATGCAGCAAACCATATGGTTGGATAGTGCGAACCGTTGCGAGGAGGGTTTGATGAGTTTTACGGATGAGTGGCGGTGTGTTCAGATTTAAGGACGAATCTTTTGTTAGAGGGGGAGAATTGTAACATCCATGAACCAAAATTGGGGATTTTGGGGATGGGTGTCGATCGACACCATGCTAGTGTCGATCGACACCAGCTTTTCTGGTTCGACCAGATTGGTTAATTTGTCGTTTTGGGTCGGTTTGGTTTAGGAAAAACCATTGAACCATCATATTTAAGTGGGAGAACGACCTAGGTCGTGTTATTAGTGGTGTTACGCCGTTTGAGACGGAGAAAAAAGGAGAGAAATTGTTCTTGAGGTTTTTGGGAGAGATTGTGGGATTTCTAGGCTTGTGGGGTGAGATCTGTTCCTGTGGAGTGGAGAGCTAGAGCTAAGGACGAAGGGGAAGCTTTCTAAGGTGTTGGATTCATCATCTTTTGGTCAGAATCTTCCTGCAAAGAGGTGAGTGCATGACCATGGCTTATCTAAGCCTGAGAATCCTTTGTTTGCTTGATTGGTTGTGTTTTGTGGTGTTGTTCTTGCGTGTGGTGGTTGTGTTATGGTTCTAATAGGTTCATGAAGCTTTTGGGTGAGTTTGGAAGGATTGGAGGTAATTGGAAACGGAGATTCGATGATCGGCTTCGAGCAGAACGCGTCTGCGGTACCTATAAGAACCTATATGCTTCATTAAGTAGTATAATGAAGCAGTATATTGTATATTGTTTAATTATATATATTGTAGTATGGGATGCTTAAATATATATATTATATTTATTAAAAAAAAACGGGTCAGGTTGTTTCATAACAAAAGGAACTCACTCAGAGATAGAGCAAGCAAGGGTTACTATACACACAAAGTTCAAACTAATCTTGAACCATTATATTAAAATGCAAATTCAGGTAGGTACTCAAGTGTGCTAAGGACGGTAGTCAAAATTAACAAAGAGAGAAAGAAAGAAGATTCGGCCGCCATGGCTTCCAAATGCATAATTGACTGTGTAAACGTCGCAAATGATGCCATTTGGGTCTAGCCGAGTACAACTTTAGCCAAATTTCACAAGTGGCTAGCTGCAGAAGCGGAGTTCATACAGTCAATCAGCCACGGCAGTAGCCAGGGTCGTACCATAGCGATTTAGGGCATATCTTGTAGACAAATGTACCTTAGGAGCTATACGTTCTCAAGAAAAGAGGAAAACGAGGACAGTGATCGAAGATGTTTTGGAGGAGGGAGGAAGAAGGTTGCGGAAAAAATGAAGCTTTTAGGGCATTGGTGGTCAGATTCTAAAATAAATTGTAAGTTGTGGCTCTAATGTTGTCTTCAAGGATGTATCTAAGTGTGGAAGAGACTCTCGGGGAAGGAGAGTATTAGCTCAAGTAGCTTTCAGGTGAAGCACGTGACTCACGCGTGAGATGGAAGACTGAGATGCCAAAGTCAACAAGGGCAGTTTAGTCTTTTCTATTATAACTCTCTCTGATCTTTATCTTCTTCATTAGAGAGAACTCGAAGAGTTTGTTACAGAGGTTAGAGTGATCTGGTAGAGAGTGAGAGAGAGAAGTGAGAGAAAGCTTGAGAGTCTTGTAATCGAGAACAGTTACCACAAAGGATCTAGTGGATTCCGGAGTACTATCTCCCGCGAGACGTAGCGTTTCCGGTTAAGGAGCGTGAACTCGCTAAATCTCTTGTGTCGTTCTTTCTTCTTTCTCTTTCAGTTTCTAATTTCAATTTAGGTTTGCTAAGTTTCAGACTAAGTCATTCGATTCGTTTTACTCAGATCGGTTAACAACCTCACAGAAATATTTGCCTTATAGTTACCCTAATAAGAGTAATGTTGATGAGTGAAGTAATTTTATCAATAAACAGATGAATAAAAATTAAGTTTTTAAAATTTTATCAGTGATGGGTTTCAATAGAAATGAAATCTTCTATAATTGTATACATGTATCATGAAGATTGTTCCAATACAATACAATGAATACATCTTTAATTTCTCTTCATAATATTGTAGGGTAAAAAGTGTAGTGTTTGAGCACTTACTTTTACCTAATCCTAAGAGGCAAGAGCCATCAAGTTACGAAGAGATTTCCAACTCCTTGTAGCTAGTTGTAACAGTATTCAAATTCTCCCTATCAATTGAAAATAGTTGAAAGAGAAATATAAAACTCTATTATGAAGGCAGTTACGTTGTTTCTCTGCGTCCATGTATGATCAATATGTGCATCCAATTTCTTCAAGATTGAAGAAGAAGACTCTGTTTTTAATCTTGTCCAAGCCAACAAAGTTTCCCAAGTGAGGAAGCTACCGGAGAGAGGCGACATCTGTCGAAACATTTGGTATGCAGTATGTTTTGGTTGTGATATTTAATTTTCTGACGATCGAGTCATGATGAATGATACTCTAATGATACATATAACCAAAGATTTCCTTGTTAGACTTGACTGAATTGTCACATTAACATTACGATCGTGTTGACCAAAAAAATAAAACATTACGATCGAACGATATTCCATACTAGTTTCACGGGTATCATAGAAACATATCGTTATTGTAACGGTTTCATCGTCGTTAGACACAACTAAAATAATGTTGTATAGACCAAAAAAAAAAAAAAAAATTATGGCAATAGTCAAATCCGCAAAAATAGGACTTTTACATATTTATGATTTTTTAACCAACGTTAACCAATGAGTTTTTCAGGAGGCAGAAGACCCTTAAAAGTTAAAAGCACAAGCAGTTCTTAGTCTATCTTGCCAATGTAGACTAGAATGTATAAGTATCAAGGGAATGAAAAACAAAAAGGCTTGCCTTATCAAAGTTATGGCATGTCAAGAGTATTGAGTACCTTCAAGTCCCTACAAAATTTGCAGAGAGTTGGCAATAAGAAGAACACTACGGCGGTTAGAAAATACAGAGTCTGAAATCATGGTTGAATGGATGGATGAATGGGATGTTAAAAAAATACAAAAATATTCTTAATGCATGTAAAAAGTGATACGTAGTACTAGTACGTAACCCAAGAGCACGTACGGTTCGTAACTCTTGTTAATCATATATATAAGGGAAATTACTTAGAATATTGCATAAAAGTAGGTTTATTACTAGACTAACACATTGAGATTTCTGTTTTACTAGAATAACACATAAAAGTTTGCAAATTACTTCTATATCTGAGTTGTGTGTTTTATTATGATTTATGCCATTCTCTTTTAAAACGAAGATCGTAAAAGGGGAAAATAAAAAGATCATAAACCTAAGTCGATCTCTTGAATCTTTGTGTTGTTTGTCTTACGATTGTTGGGTTGAGATCAGCTATTTTTAGATAGCTTGCGGCGTGAAAAGAATCTGTGTGGAGGACGTTTGGCTGGAGGACCACTGACGGCGAGTTGACGGCGAGGTGGTTTGAAGTAGAGGAGGAGGGAAATAAAGCGATTTGCTCAGAGGTAAATTTCTATATCGTGGTTTAGTCTCTATTGCTTAATGTTTTCTTATACCCGAGTATTACATAGTAGGCCTTGTATATTGTATGTTAGTTTTTTGTATGTTGTTGAGCTCTGTTTTTCGGAAGATATTTGTGTGACTTCATGTTGCTTTGTTGCTAATCTAAGCAACAAATGTTTTGTGATATTGAATTAATAACTAAACTAAAGCTTCTGTCGTAGATATGGGGTCAAGCAAGAGGTATCCAAGTAGGTTGTATGGGGTTGGTAATTTTCCACTACCGATGAGAAGCATGCACCACGATTGTAGTTTGTCCAATCTTGGTGGTTTGAAAGGCTTTGTTGGTGATGAGGTGTATGACAAAATAAGAAAGAATTTGCAGCTGGGAGTTCTATTGGATCTAGCCGAATCTGACTACCTGTTTTGTGGGAAGACCATCCATTATCTATTGTCCAATCAATTGGCAATAAACATTCCTTCGGAGGTATGGTTTTTGGTTGGAGGAAAGCCGTTGAGGTTCTCTCTATATGAATATGAAGAAATTAGTGGTTTGAATTGTGAGAAGATTGATGAAACAGAGTTTGAAGTTGATCATACACCTTTATGGGCGGCTTTAAAGGTGAAAGCTTTTAATGGACCCAACTGGGAGGAGCTAGTTGAGGGTTTGAGAAGCTGCCGTGGGTGGTCTGATGAAATGAAGACGCAGATAGCTCGGTTGTATCTTGTTCATGTTGGAGTGCTTGGTTTATCAAGGAACAGTCGGATTCCTCTGGAATACGCTAAACGGGTGTTGAATGAAGAAGCATTTGAGAGTTTTCAATGGGGTAGGGTTGGATTCAAGATTTTAGTTGATTCCATCAAAGTCCTTGGGTTACCTAACAATGCTTATACCCTCCATGGATGTGTCCATGTATTGCTGATATGGGCATTTGAGAGTGTGAAGGTGCTGGGGGCTAGCTACGGGAATGTAAGAGAAGGTGTAGATTTGCCTCTGTTAAGGTGGAGAGGAGGGAGGCCAAGGAAGGATATCGAAGCCTTCATATCCGGGAGCAAACTCCTTAATAATGGGGAGGTATGCCTTCAATTTACGTATACATTATTTGTCTGCATTTTTTCTTTGTGATAGATTATTAAAAGTTATGGTATCTGAAATGCAGCTTCAGGTGAAGCATTTAGTACCTAAACCTTTGGAGTTTATATATTCAGATTGGCCAGGACAGTATTGTGTGTATGGTGTAGGAGAAGGTTTGAAGAAGAAACTGGATAATCTGCTGTTAGACGTGATCAATGGCGAAGTAGATGAAAGAGAATGGGATTGTGTAAAAAAAAGGAAGGGGGAACATACGAAGAAGAGGGAGAGGAGGCAACATGTTGCAGGGGTAAGTGACGATGATTTCCTTGAAACAGCCCCAACCAGCATCCGTTATGTCCCCAATAATGCGAAGGAGCAGAAAGAAAGTGTTGGGGACAAATGTTCAGCAGAGAAGGCGTCTGGAGATAAGCATTCAGGTGTGCAGGGTGAAGATGGTAGTGGAAGGTTATTTACTATGGTTGAAACACTAGGGGCGAAAATGGATAATATTCAGATATCGTTTTCTAGAGCAATAGCGGAAGTTTTGTTCAAACTTCAAGGTATGGAGAGTAGGATGGGTAACTTTGAGAGTGACGTTCAACTATTGAAGAAAGTTGTTATCAACACAACGGATGGAGGAGCGCATACGCAAGGACCTCTTACATTAAGAAATGACGAACAAAAAATAGAGGAGGTATGATCTGCGTACCGTATTGATAAAATTGTTATTATATATCTATTGTTCAGTATGAAGTCATTGTATTTATATATTCGAGGAAACAATATCAATTTCAGTTTTGTGAAGTTGTATAATTAATTTTGTAATTATTTTGATATATGATTTTTTTCGTACACACAATTTCAAATTGTATACTTTGTCTCTAGTTTAACAGCGTCATATTATATTCCAAATGTCTTGTAAATAACGTCAAATACATGTCTTTTGTTTCAAGTCATGGCTATATCAGATAAAGCATTCGGACAAGGATGGTTATAAAGTTGCTAGTTGTGTTAGGAATCTGTTAGCCATTAAGGATAAGGTAATGTGGTCTGAGAGTATTAAAATCGAACCAGAGGACAGTGTAGAGCGAATTCCAAAGCAGATGGTAGACAGTGTACAGCGTGTCAAAAGAGTACAGAGTTGGGAGACAGAGGAAGGCGATAAAAGAGCAAAGTATAATGACAAAGTTGATGGAGCAGGTGCTCAACCCGTTCCTATTAATGTTATCCATCCGGTAAGTGGTGGTAACCCTCGCTCGTCGGATCGAAAGTGCGAATCTGTTGTGGATTTAACCAATGAGACCAGGAGTCGTGCATCGTCTCATACAGTGAAAGATAAGGAGAAAGCCATGTATTTTGCATATTTGTTACAAAAGGTGTTTCCTCCATCAAGAGAGCTTGATCTTCTATTAGTAGATCCAGTGGACACCAACCCTAATGACGAATCAATGCGAGCTGCATTAATGACCCGACGTGAAAGCAACATTGTAGTCCTATCTCCCGCAGTGTACGATCCTTTTAGTGAGGCAAGTCCTGAGAAAATTGCAAAGCTGATGTCCTTCCTAACTGATGATTTGTAAGTCTTCATTTAGAGTTGTATATAATTAGTGTCTATATTCGGATTTGAGGACTACGATCTATAACTGATTTGTTAATTTTGGTATTCAGGGCTAAAGTACCTTCTACTGGAAATGCCGAATTTTATTTTCGCCTCCTGACCCCTAAACAATTGTGGGCAACTACAACATTCGGCTGGTTATGGGATGCGGTAAGCTTCGTAGCATAACATTTGACGCAGTTAACTATGGTATACTAATGCCTGATAGATGTCACTCGTGTTGCAGCACATGGTTACATGTATGCATATGTTCCGTATTAGGGGGACGCAAACGCCATCCCCATATAAAACAGATTGTATTGCTTTTCTCGATCCTTTGTTTGTTAGTATGTGGGCACTCGAATTCCCTAAAATGGAAGCCTCTAATCAATGGGTTTTTGGAGAAGGTTGTTTTGAGACGTACGTGGGAAGGCTGCCAAAATACGGAATGACAAACAAAGTGTGGGTTGACGATGTAGACACCCTGCTCTTCCCATACAACCTCGATAACAACCATTGGGTAGCCATCGAAGCTGACTTAGTCCAGCGGAGGCTAAGAGTTTACGATAGCATAAACAGCGGTAGAACCGACGAGAGTCTACAAAAGAAGTGCAAACCGTTCGCAAAAATGATTCCACGCTTGATACAAGCATATAACCGGAGGTACAAAGATGAGCATATCGGGACGGCGGCATTTAGTTACTACCGGGTGAAAACACTCCCACAGAACTATCAACAAGGTGACTGTGGTGTGTACACGTTGAAGTGCTTAGAGTGTATAGCTCTTGGAGTAAATTACACAGGCCTATGTGATGCGGCCATGCCTTCTATTAGGATGAAACTTGCTGCAGACGTGTTTGATGAGGTCCCAGACCGAGACTGCTTTCTCCAACTAGATGCTACGTCGGAGACAGTAGATTATCCAGAAGCTGAGTTCAACTCGGGATCAAAAAGTTGAAGAGGTTCCATGTACATTACCGGAGCAGTATGATTTTGCAAAATTGAAGATTGATTTTACGCGTGTTGCTAATAGAAAATGCGTGTTTGGTCATTATTTTGGTAACATGTGGGATTTGAGGATGTCGTTCTTAGATTTTCCGAGGTCTGGTCACTCAAATAGCTCCTATCGGTTGTTTGTAAACCCTCTTCAGGTGTAGTGTTTTTTGTATATTGGAGGGTGTAGATATGTATCATTATGACGTCTTTCTAACCAGTATTAGTATATGTTAGGCCTTTATCAGATGTGTACGTACCATCAACTAAGGAACAGCCTTATTATGGTCTGTGTACAGACGTACGTATATTTATGATCTGTGTACACACGTACGTGTATTCATCAGTGTACGTACAATCGTTTTTCTACCGTTATAGACTTTATTTTTAGGTGGATGGTTGGTGCTTAGTTTCTATCCATTATGAGCACACTAACTTGTCCCTACTGGCAATCCTATGATATGATGAGCGAGGCAATTAAATTGTATTCAAAGTCAGCGAACCATAATCATCCTAAGAGACTGTTACGGATCATATGGACCACCTGCGTGAAAGTAATAAGTACAACCAGGAAGAATGTTTATTCGCTACTTAATTTATCGGACCAATACCAGCTTCGTAGACGTCCATCGCGAACTTCTTTCGGAAATTGTCAATATTGTTGTCGCAGATCTTCAAGCAATCAGTGATCGGTTTACCCATGCTCAACAGTTCTAAAAACTTCATAGTAAAAGGTCCAAAATCTCCCGTCCTCAAGTTTTGTCCTACTAGGCTAACCCTTTCAGAGGTAAATGGATCGAGAGGGTAGTTGACATCGATAACCCTCTGAAGTAGGTACGGTATCATCTCACACACCGGCTTGATCCGGGACATTACAAGGGTTTCTCTGGTGGAGGTCATCAAAGGATCGTAAATGGAAACATGTCTCGTTATAAGATTTATGCCCACTCCTACCCAATGCTTAGATTTCCAGTTCATTGGAGCATATATAACGTCGACATCTGTAACCCACTTCAACCTTGGTTCATGGTGCATCCTTTCCCCATTGACGGTGTTGATGAGTACTTCGTCCCATCTGAAATTCCGTTTCGCTGTGCTCCTGTTGAATGCTTGGAACCTTCTTGTCAACTCGTAAAACAGAACGTCGTCCAAAACTACGGTCCTTTGTTTTATCATTTCTTCTCCGTTTTTGTGCCTCAGCGTTAGGGCAATCATCTCCATGTGCTGCAGATGCAGTTAAATGCAAACCCGTTGTGGGATTTAAATCCAACAAGAAACCATGAACACACCAAAATCGTGTAGTTAAAGTTTAAAATATGTACCTGACTATGGACCCATTTTTGGGACGATATAAGAGTAGAGAAGAATAGGATATCTGCCTTGCGGAATCCGAAAAAGGTGTGTACCCTGTGCAATTTTTTAATTATGGATACCCTATATCAATGATTGAGGATATCAATATGTCATCGGAGTAATATATACTACACTTACACATTATCTTGTTTTATCAACTCGGTGAATTTGGCGAATTTTCCATCAGCAACATCTTCCATAGGGTCGTATGAAACCGACCCTGCTTTTATCACTATGGCTTTGGATGGTTGACTCGCATGTATCTCCATTATCAATATCTCAGCCCGTCCTGTTTCATCCACAATAATAACCGTCTGCGGCACTAAATTGTCTGACTCACCGGGAATACATTCCTCCCCGGGACTATGATCTGGTTGACCTCTAGTCTCTTTACAGCCCTCTTCGACATCGCTTTCGTTGGGTATTGCTTGGTCTCCTGCCTAATAAGATGCACGTACATACATTAGTTGTGACGTACACTTGACCATCCTAGTAGACACTATAAATATGGCAAATATTCGAAATAAAAAAATAAGTTTGCACAATTGGAGGTTAACTGTTGTTTCTATTTGTACATGTCCATCAGTTTTGTTACAGCCCTCCATGCCATCGCTTTCAATTTGTAGTGCTTGGACTTCGGCCTAATAAGGTGTACGTACATAGATTCATACTTACGTACACAAATGTCACAAATACTCAAAATCATCAAAGTTAGACACTTGCCTCTTGTTCACCGTCAACTGCAGTTTCATTTTCTACAGGTATTTCGGTTTTGTTACAACCCTCATCTGACTCACCTTCCTGACGTCTTATGTCCCCTCCGTTACTGTTAAACCACTCGAACTCGAGTTTCCCGCCTTCTTGATGCAGTTCTTTCCCATCCTCCTATTCAAAATAATGAAACTTTTAAGACGCGTGTTCGTAGTAGGTCCGTTGCTAGAAGCAAAATTTTGCACACGTGTAGATTAGAGGAGATAAACAAATAACCGAATATATATGAAACCCACAGATGGTTATCCCTTTTATGGTTACTTCCTGACCTACCATTTTGTTACAGTGCAGATCAGGTTCCATTTTAGTATTCAGCTGCAGCAATATCTGTTCAATTAAAGGTGGACAATGCTTTATTACAAATTTAGTGTTGTAATCTCCATTCCGTGTCAAATACTTACATCGGATACGATTTTAGTTGGTGATAACTCAACAGCAATGTCCCCCGCATCACAATCTTTGCGACATTCATTAACTCCATTGTCCGGGGATGGTTCGTTCAGGCCACAGTCGTTATTATCGGTGACCCACTCATTAATATGAGTACGGGTTTTATCCTACGGTCAAATATATAAAGCGTATATGATAGGTGCATAAGCATAAACACCCCCATTACGTTGATTGAGACGTATTCTAAAGAGGATCTTGTTGTCCATTACCTGGCCTCCAACTAAAGAGTCACCACTTACAGTGTGTTGACCATCTATGGCATCCTTCGAACCATCATTATTCCGATCACCCTGTGCACACCACGATAGCAACATAAATTAATATATGTAAGTAGTGAGAAAATTACTACCCTTAAGCTATTTGTCTTATCAACCTTAGCAGTGGCAGCGCATCCCCTGTTTCTGACCTTCTCTCTCTTTTTTTTCATAACCATTACTGAACTCATTCTTCTAAACTTTATAGTTTTCCCTCTCTTTTTTTTTGAATACTTCTTCTCTGAAACTGTATGCCAAGCGTCAGAAGGTTCCCCATGTTCGTTTCTTTTAACCTCTAATAGTGCAGCTCTTATCTCCTTGCGGATCTCTGTACGTACGAAAATCTCCATGTTTGCCTGATTTTCCTTCATCAGAGCTTCTTGTTTCCTGTAGAACCGGTATAGTTCCGCCTTAAACCTTTCAAATTGGTCATCGTCCAAACGTTCATGAACAACGTGCGTACCCCCCGGTCGCGCATCAGTTCTCGTGCTCTTCTCTTTCTTATTGTCAATTGTTGCGGTGTCTGCTCTTTTCCTCTTCCGACAGTCAACTGTAACTATATCACTAATTAACCATTAATTTTTTTAAAAATTAACTTTATAGTGTATCCCTTTGTAATGTATAAATGTTTTTAATACCTTTCTCTTCGGGACGTGTCTGTTTTGGACACCTATCATCACCTCCCATCCATATTCCCTCATCCCATTTGTGGCCTGCTTTAATAAGATTTTCAATGTTGTCAACTTGATGGTCTTCCTCTTCGTCACGCCACGCCAATTCTCGACTATCACAATGATCCCCACTACCAACCATCCGTCTAATAATCACCTATAATATGATTACAAAAATATATACATTTTACGGAACTTATAGATTCAGGTCGTTAACGTATTATATCTGATAGACAAGGGATAAGTACATACCTCTTTAGCAGCCTCGCATGCGAAGATGTCTGCTGTCTTGATTGGCCGCAGTTTAGCCAGATTGTGGATCGATCTTTGATTAAACGCCTGATCCTGAACGTCAGATGGTACTAATCTTGAAATTGCAGGGACAGATTGGAAAGCCAGCAGCTGGAGTGCTAGAGGAAATCCATGAACAGCAACTGATTGTTGCTTGAAAGTTTTTACTAAGCTGTCTACGTCTGCTGGACATTTAAATCCTGTTATAGTCTCCAGCGTCCGTTCAAATGACAACCTTCCCCATGGATATTTTTAAAAAAAATCAATATTCTTGGTCATCTCCACTGTCTTCGGATCTGGTTTTACTGGTTGCGTGGCGCATGTTAGAACTCCATCAACTATTATAATCAGCGCTAAAGCTAGTTTCTGCCACGATTCCATTTCCTCAGTCTCCAACCTTTTTACCAACTCGGAGATCGTTAGTTCCATGTTTTCCCCGAATAGAACCTCCCAAACAGTCTTACATCCTTTATCCGTTTTTGTAGCTCTTTCCACATCTCTCTTTTTAGGATAATTCCTACATTCGAGTCCTGTCAACTCTGCAAATTCCTGTAAACCAAACTTGATTGGATTGCCACCAAACACAATCCACATCTCATGCCGCTTTTTGGTCACCAATTGACGGCAAACAAATCCATGAACAAGTTTACCGGAGAACGAGATCTTGTTAGCAGGGATACGAAAAAGCTGCCCAAATGGAGACTCTAACAAGTTTTCCATTTCCTTTGTTCCACTCAGCACCCTCGATATTGTAGAAAGATATTCCGGTTTTGAATACGCATTTATCTTGGTTTTGAGAGGGTAACGGTCAAGAGCAAATAACCTCCTCGGTAGATCCAAGCTCAATTGAGGAACGATCTCTACAGCCTCGGGATCCATCCTGGGCTACTCAAATCGATACTTAATTGTATTTGCTATATACTCTTCCAACGTAATATAGAATTTGGGGGAACAATCCCTCTTCTAATTTAAAGTAGGAAGTCAAGACAAACACTTACCTTCTGATTCAACACCGGTGATGATAGAGGGATCGAAACTACTCGCCTTTTTCTGATTTCACCCGACCTCTGTAATCTCTTCTTCCTTAAATGTTCCGTCGCCGACTTGTAGGGAGTGTCGTTTTGTAGTACTTATCCCAGATCTAAACACCTTGATTCAAGAAATTGGGAGGTAAAACAACCCTATCGGACAGAAGATTCCGCTGTCGCAGCGAGGCGTCAGTTTTCCGTCTATTAGCAAGAAAGAAGATTTTGCCTCTACTACTAAACTATTTAAAATTAATTTTTTATTTATACACAGTGCAATGGCTGAGCTTGTCTTTAATTATTTTTATTCATAATATACTGTTTTTCAACGTTATTGGTTCATTTGCACTATATATCAGCCTTTATCTGTCAGTTTATACCAGATGAGATCTATTCCTTGATATTTTATAAAGTTTTACATTGAATTGGTTTGTTAAATGAACCAATATATTTTCCGGCTATATATATAACGTCGAATATAGGGTCATAATTAAGTGGTGCATGCGATGTATCGTCTTCGCTTAACCGGCTGTTACACGTGTTAATTATCTAAATGCTATGTATCTATATGGATTGCAGTCACGACGTTTGAAAAACCACAATATGATACATCCATTTGTGTTTCTTCGCGGATTATATAAGAAGACAAATACACACCCGGTGAAGTATGTATTCGTCTCTCAAAAACCAAAATATCACATCACTAAGTAAACATAAGTGCAACAAAGTCATGGTGCATTTCGACAGGCTATCCGATCTCCAGACGTGGCGTTCTGATTGGAAGGTTTCTGTTAAGATCATCCGCAAGTGGAGAAAGAGAGAAGCGAACATCGTCACCTTCGAAATGGTTGTTTCGGATGTGTTCGTAAGTGACTCGTCTCATCATCATATTATATGCACTTAATATTAAATGATTCATGTAGATCATGGTTGAACTTTTTTCGTATTCTTAGGGCGATAAGATGCAGGCAACAATCACCGAGGACCTGTTGCCCCAGTTCTCTGCGGGGATTGAGGAGGGTTTGTGGAAAACCTTCTCTAATTTCGTCGTCACTGACGACACATCCGCTGTGAAGGTCGTGGCTTCCAACTACCGGATCATATTCACTGCTAGGACGGTTGTGGACAACATTCGTTGCTTGTCGACCAATCACTACATCGACTACGTCCCCTTCGACCAAATTTATGAACGATGGCCTCCTTGGACCCAGAACTGCTGCTTAGGTAACGTTGCATTGTGTTGTTACGTTTTTTAATATCAAATCCAATACCCTAATTCTAATGAAATGAAACCATAGAGACGATGGGGCAAGTAACTCACGTCGAACAAAGAATATTGGTGGACGATCCAACTGCTCCACGTTTTGCCGAGAGGACCCGGTTGAAACGGTTTTCATTGACGAATCTCAAGTGAGTCGTTTTGGCGATTATTAGCTTTCACACACTTTAAAGATATACCGTCCTATTAACGTAAGGTGTCTCTTTGGGTAGGGGGCATCACTTGCAATGTGTGGCTTATGATGAAATGGTCGATGATTTCACCCGCAATTTTTGGCTATGCGGAGGCAAACCAGTTGTAGTCTTGCGATTCTGGAGGCCCAAGTTTAAGGATGGAGGTACGGATTAGGCAAACGTATTTAAAATAATTCAATCACCTTTTCAATATAAGATTACTTCATAATACTAATTTTGGTTACCCTTTTTCCTTATTTTTCCACACCGCAGGAGGGATGGAATTGGTTAGTCAACCGGGTGTTTCTAAAGTGATATTTGAACCACCCTTCCCTGAGGTTAGAGATTTCAAACTCCGGTTGGAATACTTCGACCAGCGCGAGCGGAGTGAAGACGATTTGTAGCCTATGTTTCCATTTGTCAATGTTGCTTACATTATAAACTTCTAAACCACGTTGCTGAACTCTTTATATTATCTTTATTACCTACATCCAAACAATCTATCTAACGTAGATAGGAATATTTTGATGTAAAATGTTTGTGTGTTATACGCATGGTTAATTATATATATTTATTTTAATTTGGTAAGCATCTTCCTAATACTGCCAACCTTTAATGTTAGACGTATGTGTACAAACGTGTACAAATGTTTATGTTTAATTGGAAGGGTTTGGTCGATAATATTAACACGACAAGGTTCCAAACAGTCTTTTTTTTAGACGACAAAATATGTCACTAAACCAAATATAACGTTTATAACTTGATTTCAAACAATTAACCCACAACCCAAAATACTACTCTAATAAAACGACATAACTACATTAAGAAATAGGTCATTGTTGCTACTATAAACAAAGTCGCAACAAACACATTGGTCAGTTTTAATTTCATAATTAATCCATCACTCTTGTATGCAATCAACTTCTTCATCCTTTCCAACTCCATCTGATTTTCCTTGTGCATATTTAAGATGTTAGCAATGTCCTCTTTTTGTGCCTGAAGCGCTTCACGCAAATTCAAACTAGTTAACTTTAGAATATCTTCCTTCACTGTTTTCAGTTCCTCCATCATAGCACCATCCCACCATTTAAAAATGTGATAGTCCCCATCCTGCATTAATTTAAAAATATTGTTTTACACGAAAGTTAAATTATGCAAATAAATCTGATCTTTAATCAACCTCGGCGAAACTGTAAATCACTTACCTCTCTATTTCTACAAGTGTAGTGAAGCCTCCCTGGGTTTGTCCTTGTAAAAGAAGGTTGTAGGTTTGGCGTTTCACCACAGTAACAAACAGCCGGGATCCCATACTCCGCATCGTCATACTCGACTGGACTCGTGTTTGGCAAAGCAGACATTAAGAACGAAACTGATAACGTAATTGAAGGAGTGAAAATAAAGAAAAGAGGAACTTTAAACTATTATCCGAATATCCAACTCTCAAAATCTAATCCAACATCTACGGCAGCGGCTCTCTCTGTTTCCCCCAAATCAGTTCAATGAACCCTAATTTCCCTGAATCTTATAATATATCTATTATATTCGGTTGGCCTTTGATAGAACTTTCTGTATCGTGTCATTTTTTGTATTGAAAAACAACATGAAGTTTTCCAGGTTGTGTCGTTTTCCAATAGTTGCGAACGGCGTCGTAAGCTTGTTACAGTGCCGATATACCAAGGGCTTTATGCTACAGATTCTATTACCGATTATAGGGGATTAAATATCAAAAACGGTGCGGTGGTATAGTGGTAGGATTGGCCATGAGTGTCCTTCAGTGTCACGAGTTCGAGGCCTTGTAAAGCTGTACTTTTTCTTTTTTTCTTATGTTTGTTAATGGTAAAAATATGTTTGGGCGGCAGTGTTGATATTTGTTGGTGTGTTTGCCCGGTGAAACTAAGTACACGTCGTCTTCACTGCACTGTTGATATTTATTTAGGAATATAAGGAGCAATACGACATCTACTAGACATTTTCGGATTAAAACGAGCAAAACGCCCAAAACGACAACGATTGTCATCCATGTTAATTAACATCTTCATTACATAGTAATTTAATTATCTAATAAAACATACGTGGGGAGATGAAACGCAACACAGAAGGGAACCGACGATACACCTAGAGGATTTCACAAATAGATTTGGCCACCCACCACACTCCGCAATTTACATAGATGATGTCATAATAACGTGTGTCGGTCGATAACCTGCCCCATCTCAAACAACTACTCATGGCACAGTCCGGGAAAGGGATCAACGAACTGGATGGATATACAAAAGAATCTTTGTACGTCTTTTTACGCGCCGTCTTAAACATACTCAACCGTTGGAACAGATCTTCCCCGATAAGCCGTACTCCCTCTGATTGGAGTGGATAGTGATGTGCATCAAATTGGTGAAGAAAACGAACCGCCATCTGCTCTTCCCCATATCACATAGAGAAAATTCCACATGCAAGAGTGGACTCGGCATCTTCGGGGACGTTGTTTTTTAGTAGTGCGATACCGCCCTGAATGTCTCGCTCCTCGGCAACGATCCGTAGGCCCTCGTTGTAGATTGCTATGCTGTTCCCTGCTTTCAAGCATTTTTCGAAAATACGCCTGTGAATCCCTTCTTCCTGGTGTTCACCATTTGGATTCCTTGTCGTTTGGAATGAAGAAGGATGTTCACAGATGTGGTAGATGCTGGCAACCTTCAGAACTTCTGGGGCAAGCACCGCATCCACTCCTCGCCGACCAGCCTTTAATAATGGGCCAAGGCGCCAGAACCCATCAATTACGAGATGCTTGGCTATTTTTATCAACATCTCGTCTGGCAGATCAATCTTCTTACGGCTAGCAGACGCCATTTTTTGGGAGTTCAGTAAACTAATAGCAATATGTGCAGAACCAAATAGACGGAAACTGCCGCCTGCCCACTAATATAACCTACGATGTGAGAGGTGGTTGGGGAGTTTGGCGAAAATCCTGGAAATTTATACTACTTTCTTTATTGACGTCATTTTAAATTACCCTTTTGTTAACTACTTAATTACGAAGGAACCCATTTTAGGTTTATGAGCTCTCATGCACGCCTACTCGATTATAATTACTAAAACATATAAGTAGTGCGAACCACGTGTCACTTTCGTGTTATCGGATTTCAAATTCATTATATTTGTATTCGTTAAATATCGCCTATAACTCAACCATCAGCTAACCCTAATCCTAGACTATGACTTTTGTAGGTTCTCTGATGTGACAACTTCGAAGAGAGTCGTATTTATTGTTGCTTTAGATATGATAGTTTTCTCATCATTATGTTTATTTGATGTGTATCCAGTTACGTAATTATCATCACTTCCTCTCAAGTAGATCAATCCAGAGGATTGCTATTCACTAGTATTGATTGTACGATTATTTAAGCTTCTGTACGTAGACGACTATCACAATATATTATGACTTCCAACGTACATCAACTATGGTGTGGGGAATAAATTATCTTTCTGATAAGACAATACAAACATTCGTCTTATTATTAGGAGATAGTACAAGCATTCCGTCATTTCTTTTACTTTATTTAATGTCCAAAAAGAAATAAACATTTACTAATATTTTTGTGAAAATAGCTACTAATAATAACAATTTTAATATTCAAAACTCTCCCTATTATTTTCTATCTCAATTTCAACAATTATTCGAATATTAAATAAATAGGATAGAGTACGTTTTAATAATACAACCATTGTACATATTCTCAGGAAATTAAACCAATATTTGAAATAGAAAACAACATTTGATTTCTATTTCTCGTTTGTTTTTCTGTCCTCATTCCGCGGACAGTCTGACGAACGTCCGTGCAGATTCTGTATGGGTTCCGGAGCTTTCTGCTTCCTGGGCAATTGTTTCAATTGTTGTCCCATCGTGTCCCATCACATTGTTAATGTAGTGTTGTGCAGCAAACTCACTTCTATAAGTTTAAAAAATTAAATGTACATGTGAGAGTCTGAACAGATAAGAACACATACGCTTTCATACCAATTATTAATATAATATCAACTTACATCTCCTTGTGATGGCCAAGTCCTTTGAAATCTGCTCGAATGAAGAATTTAGAAGACGCTTCGGTGTGTACAAGACATGGTACGCCTACACACAATTACGTAATTGAGTTGCTAGACAAATTACATGTACTTGCTTCTATCATAATATCAATTTCATCTGACGTACCTTCATAACTCCCAACCTTAAAGAACCGGAAGACACAAAACACTGGCTCGGATTTGTGAAGAACATGACATCCCTTTGATTCCCAATCAGAGAGGAATTGATGGGCATAGAAGTCTGTGAGACGACATTTGACACTTTCATTCCTGCATTAACGCACAGTTGCTTTCAAATTTAAACCTATGAAGTTCCAATATATATATGTATATTACTATGTCTATAGCATAATAGGTACTTAACCTGCCATTCAGGAGAGTGAAGACAACTTCAATACACCTGCCATCGTAACGTCTTCTTATGACGTCCACATTTACGATGCACCCACAAACATCTAAGGGGGGGAAAATAAAATGGGGATGTAACGTTTATTTTGTACTTTTGCAAATGATACACTTAAAAGTAACGTCCTCAACTGACCAAACGACCACTAAATGAATCTCAGCAACCATCGCAAGTTCATAATTCCACGGACATTAATATATACATATTAAAGAAATTATAGATAAAACATACCGAAAGAAACGGGATGAGTAACTCTGCCACGAGTTATATCATCGATATCCTCGAAGCGGAAGTAATTTTTGTGATTCAAAGGTTGGATCACATCCATGGTTGACTCATGCGTAAACTTGATTTGGTATGGGTGATGAGTATTCCTCTCCTTGAGAGTTGGATTGATTAATTTAAACTCCCGAATATCGTACCAGGAACCGATTTCAGGGTTTGGCGGGATATTTGGGTATTCACCCTGTAGAAACGCCACTTCGATTGTGGAACCCTTCATAACATATAAATTGTTATACATCAAAAACTGTTGGATTTAGCGAATTAAGAAAGACTTGTTCAAGTAACCTCTTCGTCCACAAGGAGGAGAACTCGTTTTATAAAGCATTCGTGAATCGACCAAGCGTTCAACACCTTGGCGTGGATACACCAACACCAATTCCTTCTCTCACGGTCCAGTTCAGCAATACGATCGATTCTGAAGCTCATGGTGATCTCAGATTTTGGATATCTCTTACTTTAAACTGTGTTAGAATTTGACGAAGGTTGAGAGCAATTTAAATATTTACGGAGAGCGAAATCTCGAAACAGCGCGGCTTTTCAACTTTTCATGGTGTCCGTTTAATAAGACCCTAAATGTACGTACCTTCCCAATGTAGTATACGTACATATGTATAGTTTGTATATTTACAAGACTAACAAATAACCGGGAATCATAAATTAATAACGAGATCCCGACCAAAACGAAAGAGGATATCGCAAAGCCCACACCTTAACCATTAAACTCATAAATGTTAACAAGCATCGATAGACCAAAATTATGTTTCCCTCAATTCGAAACCCTGTACCATAATTGTGATAAACACTTCAAGAGATGGTTTAATCGGGCTTGTTTTAAATAATATTCGGTTATTAGCGGTTTCAGATTTACAAGCAGAGTAAAGGTAGATCAAATATTTAGCTTTTCTAGATTAAGGGTGAAGAGCATAATAAAAAGGTATACAATTTATGCATGTCTTTCTCATGCATTAACCACAAAAAGACAAATAAACTGCAGTTAAAAATAATATCTATCTTGAACAGCCACATATTTGATTTATAAAGTTAGAGAACTCGTGTAATTTTATTTGTAAAATATGCTAGTACGGAAACATGTCTTTTTCTACAAACCGGATTTGAGACAAATTATATACGAACTACACAACTTTCCACTTTGACGTCCGGAACAGCCAATAGCTATAGCATTAAATGCGACAAGTACATGCAGGGATTTGACATCTTCTTTTGTGTAAAATCAGTCTTACTTATATTTTGAAATGACTATTATCTCATCATAGTGTTTACTGATCACTTTTTAAGCAAGTAATAATTATAAACTTTGCCCAACGAGTACAGTATATATTTTTGGTTACCGAGACGACGAGAGAAAAACCTTTATCGTGTGAACCAGTATGATGTTGCGTAAGCATTACGTACACCTTTTCCCAACTAATTACTCTCTGTAACTTATTCTTCAATACGCATTGTGCTAAAAGGACACGCAGAGTAATTATATTGTACAGTTTATATACAAATTTCACAACCTACCTCCTTTATTGTTGAAGCATATATAATAGCTCCGATAACGAAATCTCAAAAAAAAAGAAAAAATGCCGAAAGCACACAATAAGCTCCCATATCTCCCTGATGATATTTTACTCGAAATCTTTAGGCTTCTCGCAGTAGATGGGCTGTCGCACCTTGCTCCAATATTGAAGTCGGGTCGGCGAGGACTGAAGACGGTGCTCGACCCCTATGTTCTAAAGGATGCAAACATCTACAACATCTGTTGGGATCCGTTATTGATCCAAAGGTCAGACGACCCAAATGGTGGCCCTCAAGATAAAGGGATTCATAGGCGTATATTCAAAAAATGCTTCAAAGCTGGAAACGAAGTTGCAATCTACTACGAGGGCCTCCGGATTGTTGCGGAGGAGAGAGACATCAAGCGAGGCATTTCTGTTCTATCTCGTAACGTTCCCGCAGACGCTGAGGCAACACTGGCATGTGGTATCTTTTCTATTTTATATGGAAGCGAACAGATGGCGGTTCATTTTCTTCATTTATTTGATGCACATCACTTTCCTCTCAAATCGAATGGGGTCAGCTTTGTAGGCAAGTCTGTGTTTCGCTTGTTGTTTACATACCAGGTGGCAATTCAAAACACGTACAAGGATACATTCGTCTATCCATCTACTCACCTCATCCCTAACCCGGACTGTGCCGCCATTTGTTGTATCCAATCCGGTTTCTTCTCTATAAACTTTCGAGACTACGACATCTTGTGTACTAATTGCGGACTTTGGTGGTTGGCGAAATCTATATGTGAAATCCTTTAGTTCTATAATCTCCAATGGCTGCTCTTTAAAGTTTATTTTTTTTTGTTTTAATGTGCTGTTGTATACGTCTGGTACGTACATGTGAACTTATATGAGCGGTGGTACGTACATTGATAATTTGTAGGGTATGTTATTAAATAAAACAAGACGATATGAACGGGACTAGTCCATGTGTACGTACACGTCACAGACAATAGAACTAGTTTGGAACCGTGTACAACTATGTATTTATGTACGATGCCCTGTTACGTTGTACGTACACAAATACATAGGTGTGGCACCGCGTACGATGGCGGGATAACACTAAATAGAATACATACGTTGATTATAAAATAAACTCTGGCATACACCGAATAACGGTTCGAGGTTCCAAAAAGAAAAAAGCAACCATCAAGTACATAATATTTATACATTAACCTAGTTGAAAACGTCGTCACTAAGGTTAATCCGCAAAAAAAATAAAAACATGAAAAGAGGATCTTAAAAGAACGGGCGCAACTCCTGTGCATACCAGTAGAAAAAACAGGACTTACACCCGGTGAGGTAGCTACTGCAAGTACACCTACGGCGGTGGAGGAGAGAAGGCGACGATCTCACTTCAAAAAGGGGACCACCAAGATGGAGGTTCGCAACATGATACATAACCAGGCCAGCGACTTCAACGGTGGTGTTCATGTGAGGGACCATGAACCAGAAAATATTGCCAAACGCCTCGGCCTCCGTCACTTGGCCCGTAAACGTTGCGAACAGCACATAAGCGAAATTCGTATACGGATCCGTTGGTGCAAAATAGCGTAGCTTTGCCATACCTTCAGCAAA
Source organism: Camelina sativa (assembly GCF_030686135.1). Taxonomy (NCBI): domain Eukaryota; kingdom Viridiplantae; phylum Streptophyta; class Magnoliopsida; order Brassicales; family Brassicaceae; genus Camelina; species Camelina sativa. The sequence goes on along the minus strand of NC_141894.1, from coordinate 13,773,255 downwards.
GGTGGGGGAGTTTGAAGCTAGCATGACGCCCTCAAGATAGTTCGCTACGATGTGGCCCCTGTATAGGAGAAGCTCAAAGTAGGGCCTGAACTTAGACTCCATAGTGATGAACTGTGGCCACGTGATGAATGGACGAAGTTGAACAGTTTGGAGGTCGACAGTGTTCAGCGCCTCGACCAATACGGGGATAGGAGTGACAGATACGGGAATAAAATTGACAAGGAGGCTTGTAGGGTTTGGCAGCTTGATGGCCAGGAATATCTCGTTCGGAGGGGTGTTCATTGTTTTTGTTTTTGTTTTTTTATTTTGTTGGAGACGTAATGGGCTGTGGATGGTATTTGCTGTGTGTAGGGAATAAAACATCTTCTTACGTACACACATCTATATATAGTGAGAACAGTGGTAATTTTATTTTTACTATAACAGGTAATTAATTCGATGGTATTTAACAGTAAAATGTACTAATTGTATAGGAATATATTTATATAAAAATGTAATGATTACTTTATGTTTATTAGCCACGCCAAAAGTATTCAACAAGCTATGTTTGTTCTTTGGTACTCGTGTACGTATATAAGTGAAATTACATAACTGATATTTAACATCTACAACCCTTCAAGTCATATGGATTAAAATTCACTTATATGGACGTCAAATCAGTTGGCCATTGCATTAAAAATAGCAACATGTCATTGCATTAAATACGACTACTATTAGATACAAACACATTTTTAATTTCCCTATATTATATATTAAATATAGTGGTTTCAATTTTAAGTATGAAAGGGTAATATTCAATTCGAGCTACACGTGCATGTAACTGTTGATGTAGGTCTTAGCCATGTATCGTACAGAATAAGATATTCGATAAACTATTAGTTTTACTAAAACTAATAGCCAGTTATCACATCTAACAAAGTTCGTGGTTACCTTTAAATGCAAACATGTTTCGTTATAAAACTACCAAAGCATTTGACTAATTCGGCGAGCGCACCACCAGATTGTGCATTTCCTGCAACGATGCTTGTAAGGGCCCACCATATTGAGTACGTCTTCCTTCCTCATTGAGAGCGCGCATTTTAGTGCGCACGAAGGAGTTGTTATTTCCCCATCATCAGGGTAGTCAAAAAACACACCATAAGTTGTATTGTGTGATGCTCCATAGTGAATAAGCTCAGTGATGAGTTCTTCACACATATCTCCAACCTCTTCGGAGTCAAGTGGGTAGTGTTTTATAGAAAACAGCTGAAGCAAATGACCCGCCTGGACTCCGGACCCTTTACAGATGCACAACATGGCAGACGCAAGAGTAGCGTCGGCATGTGTTGGTACGTTACGCAGGAGTAAATTTACGGCCCCTTCAATGTCCCCATCTTTTGTTGCAAGACGAAGGCCTTCATAATATATGGCCGTTGGATTATCCGCATCAAGGCACCTTTTAAAAAACTTCCGGTGTCGACCACCAAACATGATATCATCGGGGTCACTGCACATGTTGAAGATGTTTGCCTCTTTCAAGACGTCGCGACGGTAAACTATAGTTTTGCCTCTATTTCCCGAACGTAGGAGTGACTGCATGTACCACCAGTGTTTTGCTGCCATTAGTTTAGCTATTCGCGCCAACAGATCATCAGGAAGATTTGGGTTGGTCATATTTGTAGTGAAAGTATTATGTGCACATTGTAATGCAAACGATTTTATAATACAATCGTTTGATATGGTTGGGGAAGTATTTGGTATGGATATAAATGATACTTGATATAACTGCGTGACAAGATGGCGAGGTAACATCAAACCACTAATTATTAAGAGTTTATAAACATCCACTAACAATATAGATGGAGTGTCGTTTTGAGAATCTTAATGGGCCGGTTGGAATATTTTAGGCCTCTTTACATCATAACCATATATAATCCCCCACATCCCCTATTAGTATACACGTGTCATAACCATATAACGGATTTGAAGTCTACTACTATAATCTACTATCTCAATCTCGATTATTCACTACCCGCTCAGCTTAACGTCTATTGTCAGACATGACACCTGTTGGCAACTGCGATGTGACAACTGATACCCGCAAAAGTCTGAATGGGAAGACGTAGAAGAGTTGTTTAACAAGTAAGTAGAGGGATGTGACTTATATCTCATCGATGTGTCTTGATGAGTACGTTTAACATGATGTGTTTGTAATCATTACTAAGTTACAAAATCTGATCACAGTGTGAACTAAGGGTGTGAACAAATAATATATTCACACATGGTTCGTATGGAACAATGATTACTACGTATTTAGGCTATAGTTTGACCTCTCTCTATGTCGAATTATGTGCGGAATTGTAACTTGTATTAGTATTAAACAAAAAAGAAAAATCAAATTATTGCTTTGTTCAGTGCGGAATTTATGAAACCGCTAGGTAAATGGTAGTTGGGTAAAGTATATGCGGTTCATGGGCTCCAAGTATATGCGGTTCATGTGTTAACTGTTTTGGAAACCGCAACAGTAATTTTGCTTTTCCAAAAAAAACTAAAACTACAGAATATGTCTTGATTGGTAACATCACGCGGATTTAAAAAAAAAAACTTAAAAGGCGCACTTATACATGTCGTCGTTCATTGCCATAATTATTAAAAACCCTGCAACTCCAAACTAGAACTTTCTCTTTATTTAGAGTACCCTCCACTAGTTGCAACACATACGAAACATTGTTTTAGAAAATTCAAGTGAAAATGACGACTGCAACTCGAAAAATGCCTGATATACCCGATGAAATATTTATTAAAATCCTCGGCTTTCTCGCAGTTGATGGTTTGGAGTACCTCGCTCCAATACTGAAGGCAGGTCATCGAGGTGAAGAAACGGCGCTCTCTCCCCAAGTTTTAAAGGATGCTAACATCTTCACCTTATGCTGGGATCCGACGATGTTTCAAGCACCACATCACCCAAATGGTAGAGTCCAAAATGAAGGGATCCACAGGCGTATCTTCAATAAATGCCTAGATGCTGGCAACAAACAGGCAATTTTTTTCGAAGGTTTCCGGGTTGTTGCCGAGGTGGAAGACATTAAGCAATATATCGCACTCCTAACTCGTAACGTTCCCGCGGAACCTATAGCGACACTCGCTTGTGGGTTTTTTTCTATGTTAGATGGGAACTGCGAGATGGCTAGACATTTTCTTCAACTGTTTGATTCACATCACTACCCACTTAAATCGGAACGAGCAAGGTTTCTGGCCAAGGGGGTGTTCCGGTTGCTGTGTAGATATCAGACGGCGCGAGTAGACACATACAGGAACACATTCGTCTATCCTATTGCTCCCTTTATCCCTTCTCCGGAATGTGGTCGATTGTGTTTATTGAAGCATGGTTTCAAAAACAAATGGTATGAAGATTATGACATTGGCTGCAGAAATTGCGGCCTCTGGTGGTTGGCGAAAGCTATGTCCGAGATCCTGTAGTTATATTATCTCTTTAGATGTTTCGCCCTAAACGTAATATGTAACGAATATCATGTTTTCAACGCAGTTCTTATATCTTCTAGAATCCTTCTACGGCAACTAAATCCGTTTACAATGTCTCCCTGTTGTACTACCATTTTGGTTCATGTAACACCTAGGTTGTATCCTTCATAAGAACGCGGAATCTATCGCTACTTAATATGTTGTTTACGAAAACTAAGAGGTTGGGTGCCTAAAACTCGTACCTACCCATTGCAAAACCACTTATATATAATACTAAGACGTACACAACCTGAAAGATATTAGTGTAATAACTACGTTTATAATTTCAGTCTACGTTCAAGAGAATGTACGTTTAGTGTACGTACAATAGTATATACTTTAGGCCTTGTACGTATTAGGAGTTGCAATTTGCGTGTTCGTAGAATGGGAAGGAATAGTTCAGGCATTATCTCCATTTATGCAATTATTGTTTGGGTGAGCAAAACCCCCTGTATGCAAATTAATTATAAATATATCCGCTGACGCAGATTCTTCTATTTCGAATTAGTATATACGTGGCGCCACCATAATAATGGATGTCAAATGCGTTATACACTACTTAGACAATTATTTCTCTTAAATTCCGCTAGGCTCTACTTAGGGTAGACATGACAGCAGTAGGTTGGACGAAGTGACAACTCCTACCCCCCAAGTCGTGTTATCTCAGCGTGATGTGATTTATATCTCAGCGAGTTTTAATTAAACAGTAGTAAGTGACGTTTGTCACGTTGCATTACAACAATAAACGGGTAGGGTGTTAGCTAAATACATATCTTGTTAGCGTTCTATAAATTATAATTACCAGTCCCACTGAGTGCAACCTGAACTTTGTGTTCTTCAAACACCCTTCTGTACAAGTTGTAGTTCCTACTGAAAAATCACAGCAAGATGGCGTCTGCGTCTCAAAAAATGCCTCATCTACCAGATGAGATGTTGATTATCATCTTCGGGTTTCTCGCAGTTGATGGTTTGAACTACCTAGCTCCAATAGTCAAGGCAGGACCTCGAGGAGTCAAAACAGCGCTTAGGCCTCAAGTTCTCAAGGATGCTAACATCTCCAGCATTACTTGCCATCCTTCTTGGTTCCAAAAATTACATCATCGAAATCGTAGAATAAAAGAGGAAGGGATGCACCGGCGTATCTTCGAAAAATGCCTTCACGCTGGGAACAAAAAGGCAATCTATTACGAAGGTCTCCGGGTTGTTGCCGAGGAAAGCGACATTGAGGGAGGTATTGCACTTCTAACTCGTAACGTACCCGCAAGAGATGATGCCACACTAGCATGTGGTTTTTTTTCTATGTTACATGGGAACCTCGACATGGCGGGTCATTATCTTTACCTGTTTTTGGAATACCACTACCAACTAAATACAACTCAAACAAGGATTTTGGGCAGGGAGTTGTTCATGTTGCTGGGTAGATATCAGACGGCGCGAGAAAACACGTACAAGGATACATTCGTCTATCCGATTGCCCCTATGATCCCTTCTCCAGAATGTGCTAAATTGTGTTTATTGGAGCATGGTCTGTACTCTCTCAACTATCGAGACTATGACATGGTGTGCAACAATTGCGGCCTTTGGTGGTTGGCGAAATCTATATCCGAGATCCTTTAGTTATATTATCTCTTTAGATGTTTCGCCCTAAACGTTTCATCTAAATGCCTTCTGTTATAAACGCAGTACTAATATCTACGTCATAGGCTTTACGCGGACTGAATCCGGCCTTTTGTTTCAATGGTTTTCTCTTCTACTTATTTTTAAGCATGTACCACTTGATGTTGTTTCCTTTCCTTTTGTAACTGTTCTATCTTGCAAAAGAACTATACACAATAGATATATCTGCCAATTGTGTATGTACAACAAAGTGTGTGTGGGTACATGGGTCCTTACGTTTGGTACGAGAAATGTATTGTTTTGTTACTACTGTGCATTCGGTTGGTGAAGTCGGGAAGTGTTCACATCCCTATGATTTCAAGGTATCGGGCCTCAATTTTAATAAGCCCATTCGGTATGGATTTGTTGTTTATTTCTTAAACTCAAACAACATTCGGTCAAATTTAATAAGCCCATTCGAACAAACATCAGAAGGCCTCAATTTTTAGAGTTTGAGTTGAGGACCCATTTAAAAATTTCAAAAGTTACATCGGCCTTACTGAGAAAAACAATTTTAAAGTAAACAATACAATTTCTTTTCGCATTGGGCCTCCAATGTTGCTCGACCGGCAATTAAATTATGGTTTTTTAATATGTAAACTACGAATTAAAGTAAATTTGAAATATAAACCCGAAGAAAAACAAAGAAAGCAAAGAGTCGCGACGTTTTGTTTTATTTAAATAGCATCACCCTGTCTCCTTTCCAAACCCAGGGTAGACACGAGTAACAGGATCTTATCAGAAAAAACCATGGAGTTTAGAGTTGATGCCATCGCTGATCTTAGACCAGGAAAAACAAATTGGATTATCCAAGCAAAGGTCTTGAATTCGTGGTATGTTACTGAGTTCTTTTGGAAGCGGGTTCTGCTCCTTGTTGATACACGGGTTAGTCCACTTTGCTTTGTAAAATATTTGCACGAAGTTGTTAACCAACGCAGTGGTCTTCTACACAATTGATATGCAATTTTGTAGGGTAACACAATCGAGGTGGCGTTTTTACCATGGACCTATAAGAAAATGAGGAAGTATATCTATGATGGTGATAGGTATGAAATTAGGAATTTCAAGGTCATCCAGCCAACACCCTTTCCAAATCAAATTTACTGATGAGTCGACGATGGGCCTGCTCTCACCGGTGAATCAAAAACACTACTTCCGTTTCGAAGATTTGGGTGATATATCTCGAGGGAGAATTACCCATCCCATATCATTCGGTACGCTTATCTTCAATTTTCAATTACACAAATCGTTTGAAACAACGTTAAAAAACGTTTGCTAATTGATATATTTGTGATTATCACTAGTTTTTAGGCCTCATACTAAATAAATAGGTTAGTAGACAATTTCATATCAAAATACATAGGTCGTAACATTTAAAGTATGTGTCTACCCCGGTTTCAGATGTCTGTGGGTGTGTAGTTGGGGTGGAAGACAGAAGATTACTCGAGGGGGCAAATGCGGCCAATGAAGTTGTCCTCACCCTACTGAATGGGAGGTAAAGGAGATTTGTGCTACCTTTTCAATACATTTACATTTAAAGTTATTTCGTATACCCGTTCAATATTAACCTAAGAAAATCGTAGGAATGAAACCCTCAAGTGTCGTGCCCTAGATGATTATGCTGCTCGCTTCATAAATGCTTGGGAAGCACTCGGGTGTCATCTTACTTTTACATCCGAACCTGTCTTTTGTATTTTGCGGTTCTGGAAGGTTGGAAGCTACGAAGGTATGTTCGATTTGATAGATCAGATAAGGAAACCAGCCTTGTGAAACCATATACAACTAATTTTGTAAATGTTCTGAAGGTGCTCCTTGCCTCGTCAACACAACCGCCTCTTCGCTGTTCTATATAAAACCAGATTTCGAGGGAATGGAACATCACAAGGAGATGTAAGCTCTTTTTTTCCTACGAAAAGACCTAATTGTATTTGTTGCTACTATCAAATACGTTAATACACTTTCTATATTTACCGCAGATCTGAAATCGCTGGACGTTACTATATAGAACATATAATGGAGCACGTAGGGGAGAATGCAGTACCTTGAGAATAAAGGAACCATATGGGCGAAAGGGAGAACTCAGGGAGTGTACCATATTTATTTAAAGAACCGGCACAGATCTATGCAATTTATTAACTTTTTTTTCCCCGGTGTGTTTGTACTTTTGAATGAACCCAATGTTACGCTGATTATGGATAATATATGGTTATGTTTTGTCAACAAAATATAAAATTAAGTACTCCGCAATATATGTACGTACATAACAATAGTTATCTACGATAAGTGATCATGTCAACACTATCCAACCATCGAATTATGTCCTCTCTAATGGACCATATAAAGGCCACAAACAGATATATTTCGCTTTAAAAAGCTTCTTATTCAAACAGAAAACCGTTTGCTTGAGATTTCTAAAAAGCCCACACGAGTAATAGGCCCATTTAGGGCAGCCGGCAACAATTTCTCCAACAATTATAGTTAAACAAAAATGTGGGCTTAGAAATTAAAAAGGGCCATCATAACCATGTTACAAAAAGCTATGTTGGCACTTACGAAAAAAGAGTATTATCCTCACGCCAATTAAAGATAACACGTCTATTGTCGCCCATGCACTACGTATTGGCTGGGCATGTTGTACGGTTGTGGCCAACCTGTTGACACTGAGAACAAGCATGCTGTTTGCGGGGCCGCTTCGTCTCCAACGCAACCTCGACAAAAGACTTCCTCCTCGTCATCTTTGGCCTTCCTGGAGGATTCCTAACAAAAGGCGGTTTACATCTGGACGGTGTAATATCAGTAGGAACGATGCAGGATGTATCTATCGGCATTATCGCCTCCGCATACCCACTGCAGAGGCTGTCTCTGCGGAAGTATGGATGGTGCTGGTTTATAACTGATACGTTGGCCGTATATGCGGCTGCGATAGCATGTACGCATGGCATCCTCTCTAGATCAAAACGCCTACATGAACACCTCTTATACCTCAGATTGACAACATGCGTTGAGTTACCACCACTTACTTCAAATCGATCTTCATCAATTTCTTGAACCTTTAGACGCCTTGACTGTTCAATACGTGCCTATGAGTAAATCAAAGCGTAAGTTCATATAACCAAAACAACAAAACATATCCACTAACATTTTTCAGGCCTTTCGTTAACATATATATCGATGGATATGTTAATGAATGTCACACGTGTAACAGGTTCTCCACTCCTTTGGTTAGTAAAGTTGGCATTGCGGCAGCTTGTTTTCTCCTTGTAGCAAACCAACGTGTCAACATATTCCGAACAGCTTCTAGTAACTCTACAATGGGATAGGCTCTGGCAGGATTCAGTACTTTGTTTAGCGATTCTGCAATGTTGCTCGTGGTGAAGTTGTACCTATCATCAGGAAAGTGCGCCCTGCTCCACTTGGTTACATCTGCACGAACCAAGTAAGCTTGCAGTTGCGGATTCGCTTCTTGAATTTGCTGGAAGATTTCTTCGAAATCAACTACACGGTACGCTGCAGCTGCTTTTTTTACCAGCCGGAATGTTTCGCTCCCACTAAATCTCAGGATAATATTCTTGTGAAGATGATAAGTGCAGATTCCTCGACTTGCCAGGGGGTACAATAGATTTATGCCGGTCAGATATCAGTGCAAGCTCTTCATCATCAGGAATTACACTACTTAATTGAGTAAACAACCATTCCCACGACACGTCGTTCTCTGTATCAACAACCGCATACGCCAGAGGGAAAATATTAAAATTCCCATCTTGTGTTGTTGCTATCAGAAGAGTCCCTTTGAATTCACCTTTCAAAAAGGTTCCATCTACAACTACAACTTTCCGCATATACCTGAAACCCTTAATGCATCCAGCAATCGCAATGAAAACATACTTGAATCTGTCTTCTGCATCAACGACCAGTCTAGTAAGGGTCCCCGGATTAGAGGACCTCAGCCTGTATAAATATGCCGGTAATTCAGCGTATCCACTTTCAGGTGTACCCCTAACATACTCCTGTGCCTTTATAAGTGTACGATGTGCCTTCCAGTAGCCAAGCTATTATATGAAAATGGTCAGTAAAAGACATCAGCACTAAACACTATCAACTAGATCGAATTATATATATGTGCAGTGCAGGCCATAGAATCAACTAATTTCTGACAAACTCAACAAACTTAAGCTACGATCTGTTTGTACACCCTATAAACAAGTACACTCACAGAGCCAACCATAAAACAAACATATTCAAGTATTCCAGTAGCCAACCTGTACACCATATCGTAGGTTGAGCCCATCCCCAACAAGATTTGGCACAACAGAACTTCCCACACCACCAACATAATCCTTGTATAATTGAGCTAGGATTGGTGGTTTAGCATTACGGCTACGGCCATATCGTTCCGTAACAGAGCAAGTATGTTCACGACAATATCTGCGAATATGAAACACCGGCGAATCACCCATGGTTGAAGCCCGTATTCTCCATTTACAACCTTTTACCCAACACTCAACGATTAACAAAACGGGCGTTGAATATCGAACATTGTAATCATATTTATCTAATACACTCAGCACCCTCAACCTTGCCACCAATGTTTCTTTGCTATCAAACTTATCCCCCACAGCAATATCACCACCTCCGTTTTCTATTTTGCGAACCTCCTTCTCAATTGCATCAGTTGCAGAGTTAGTCTTGCGGGTACGGTTATTTGATTCTGTGTTACACACATTTTCCTCTATACAAGACCCACCCCCAGGTCCGTCGTCCAATGATTCCTCTGCTTCATCCGGGGCGAAGTTGGAGTACAGCAGATAGTCTTCATCCCCTGAACTTGCACCATCGCTGTCGTCACAGTAATCAAATCTACTGTTCTCCTCGTCATCTGCTTCATCTTCATCTAGATCATTTCCTACATTATCTTCACCGTCTTCCTTCCGACTCTCGTACTCATCATCTTTCTCTCCCATTTCCTCTGCCACGCCTACGAAATCATCTACAACGACTTCAGGGGTCTTGGGTGTTGGTTCTGGGGTTTTCGGTTTAACTTCCTCGAACAAGGTTTCACCAGATTTAGCTTCGATCTCAACGCATAGCCGGATGAGTTCACTCCTATGCTGTTTGAGAAAGTTTTGAAACTGCCGACCATTCGAAACAATCACCGGTGGCATATAACATCCGCTTTTTTTATATCTATCTAACATATAGCTCAACTTTATCGCGGAAGTTCTTTCACAGAAACCAAAGTCATCGTACACCATAGCAGTAAAGTCTTCAAACTTTGTTTCTTTATCGGCAACTATAATCCTGCACCCTTTCCTAGTATCAACATCAAACAACCAGCGCTTTTTGTCTACCCTCCACCTCCCACACGCCAATACGATATCTTGCTCTTCCATGGATGAACCGAGATCAAAGATTAAAGAAACTGAGTAGGAAAAAGACGTTTGCTCCGGCAGACAAACAGAACACGATTGATGAATCTGCTACAAACTTTATTACATGAACACCATAGATCGGAAGAACAGTAAAGGTGTTTAGATCTTCTTCCAATAAGTCTATCGCAACGCTAGACTGTCTTTGACAGCTCAAACAAATTCGTGTTATTCTGGTAAGACTTTACAGCTGTCAATCTTGCTTACTACATCTACCACGGACAAGAAGCCTACCACAACACTACGAAAACTATTTCAAAAAACAAACAAAGTATACCAAAAATATCTGTAAGGAGAGAAGGCTGTCGCATAAATCTGTCGCAACATGCCATTAGTCTACCATAAATATCTTCCCAGCCTGTTACGTTTGCCGCTACACGCGCTTAAAACAAAAGTCTATCATCAAAGGGAAATTCCTCTACCAACTTAATCTAACGAATCGATTTCATGTACGTCCACCGATAAGTGTACCAACACTACAACTAAGTGTACCATCTACAGTGACCGATAAGTGTACCAAGACTACAACTAAGTGTACCAAAAATATCTGACGTACACCTTTAATCAGTCCACGTGTATAAATCTACCATCAAAGGATCGGTAGACTTAGTCCCAACTTCCAATGTTTTTTTTTTTCCTAATGGCATTAGCCGTAATTACGTTTTTTCTCAACACTAGTTTCAGGATAGTATAGGTACAAGGTGTTAGTCTAGTCATTACAAACAATTATATGTTTTCTTCGTATCTTTTTAACATCTTTTCTTGTATTATATATAGGGTGAGTTACTAAAATATTGCATAAAAGCTTCCTTATTACAAAAGCAACATATAATTGTTTGTAATGACTAGTCCTTGTGGTGAGTAAATTATTAAGAAAATAATTACAAACGGGACTGAGAATGTTGGACTGTAATGAACCGACGGGTTCATTATGGGTCATAAACTGCTGACGAGCAGGGGAAGAATCGAGCTATGGGCCGTGGTCTTCTAAGAAAAGGGGGTTTGGGAGCCATAAAAAGTGTTAATGGCCAAACCTATAATCAAAGTAAAATACTTAAATATATTATGAAAAATATTTTGTTGTGGAACGTTGTAGTCTTTCACGTAAGTGAAAGCTATATGCTTGTTGTCTGATTTTATGCTAGTGTTTGGAAGTTGTGTGAAAGTATATTTGTAAGGTTATGTTTCGGTGGGCAGTGTTGACCACCTCACTGAGTAATTAATTACTCACTCCCCAATCTTTTCTCTTCAGGTCACGGTGAGAATCTCGAGTAGTTGCACAAGTTCGTCTCGCTTTGTGGTGTGTTTTTGGGAACGTTAGGTTTAATATTTTCACCGGTTATTCTCTATCTTTCTTTTTACGTTCGGATTTCTTTTTATTTATGACGTTCTTTTCTTTTCTTTTTAACAAGACTATTGAGATATTGCATTAAGGTTTTTATTTTAATTCAGTAAGGATTTTCTGGAAATATGAGTAACTTAGTATTTTTATTATATAGATGTGTTTAAAATAACCTTTTAGTAAGAACACTAGTGTAGTCCCAAAGGGTTTGGGAGCGGGTTGTGACACTCGTGCTCCCAAGTAAGCTCGCTTCCGTTTTACTGTGTTTTTGTTTTTGTTTCTGTGTTTTTTCTCATCATCTTCTTCTGTTTGCTGGATCACATAGTTGAAGAGCAAGTCCCGATGCTGCTCGTTGATGGAGAAGAATTTGATGAAGATGAAATTGATGAAGTCGACGTTTCATCTGAAGCGAGCGAGTGAAACCAGTAAGATCTGACCTCGATTATCACTTCAATTCCTACTCGAACTGTTTTAGATCTAAGTTTTTCCTTAAGCCGATTCATAAACCTCTGATTTGGATTTTGATTTATACTTTGTAAATAATCTGGTATCTGAACTCGATTATCACTTCAATTCCTACTCAAACTGTTTAGATATAAGTTTTTCTTTGTGTCGATTCATATACCTCTGATTTGGATTTCGATTTATACTCTGTAAATGATTTGGTGACGTTTATGATCTGATTCTGTTTCAGTCATTTTATCAAACGGTTGGTATGCGATCTCTATGTCGAGCATGAATCAGTATTTGAAATCCTTTGTTTATTTTGAATTGCTCTTTGTTTCTTCTGTGAATCGCTTGTCATTAGTGTTAGTATTTGGAACTTTTTGTTCGGTTGTTGTTGAGTCACTTCACACTCGAATCTCTGTTTTATTTTGAAATTTTTGAGCATGAATCCTTTGTGTTTTTTTGAATTGCTCTTTGTTTCTTCTGTGAATTGCTTGTCATTAGTGTCAGTATTTGGTACTTGTTTTGTTCGGTTGTTGTTGAGTCACTTCACACTCGAATCTCTGCTATATTTTGAAATTTTTTAGCATGAATCAGTTGTTGGGGAAGAGGTTGCTGAAGAGATTGCTAAAGAGGTTGCGGAAGAGGTTGCTGAAGAGATTGCTAAAGAGGTTGCTGAAGAGGTTGCTGTCATGCCTGCAGGTTACATGGCACAGATGCACCATGAAAGAGAGGTACAGACCCATCTTTCTCTTTTTAATGATATTATTCTTTCTGTTCGCATAGTTAAAACAATATGCATGCATCACCTTCAAGCATCAATATCCCCTGGCTACATCAACATCTATTATGCGTTGTTGCTACATCAATATCCGCTTGTCTTGCTTCTCACCTTCAGGCATTTTTACAGCTCATGAACCGTAGGAAGACCATCAATGTCATTGGCAGGAAAGACATTCAACAGACCATGGTTAGGAAGACCAGCCGTATTGAAGCCCTTCAAGCGTCTATCGCCCTCAACTCTGGAGGTGGTGGGGAATGCTCTGCTGGACAAATGGAGCACTGGAAGAGGGAGCTGGCATCTTGCCAGAGAAAGGTTTGACACCTCCGTCATGAAATGAATATCGACATATAGGATGACTCGAAGCTACAGTACCACTACTATCTATATTAACATTTTTGAAGTACATTTTGGTTTATGCCCTTTAAGTTTTACTTATTTATTTATTTTTTTACAACATTAACCCCTAAAACAATTCCATAAATAACATTGCAGAGAAACTCAAATACTAAACTTTCTTAAATTAACCAACATTTGTTACATTTATTGCCATAAAATCTTAGCAACATCTATACATTCCGATTTTTCCAAAAACAACGCTACCCATTAAAGTGTTAACCCATTAAATCTCCAAAACTATTTTTATGGATGCTAGAATCTCCTCAACTATTCAAAGCACTCAATTATGAATCCACTTTCCCTTCCTTATTTATTTAAGCGTTTTTTATAATAATTATTTCCATATGTCTATATACTCTTTAATGTGAAAAAAATTGTACATATCAACTATTTTGCAGTTTTTATTTGATTTTTTGTTTTATGGTTTTTAGTTTTTATTTTTAGTTTTTATTTTTGGTATAGATTATAGTTCTTGCAAAATAATCTTGAATGGTATTTGTTTAGTTTTTGATTTTTATCAATAATTCTTCTTAAAAACGTTTTTGAATTCTTTTTACTTTATTTTTTTTCTTTTGTTTTGTGTTTAAGAATTGACTAAAATAATGATAATAATTATTCTATAAAATGTCACGTTAAATATGTTGAAAATCCTCCATATAATTTGGTTTATTTTTTTATCTTTTGAGAAATTACCAAAAAAATTAAAATTTTATTAATTATCATAAAATATATATATTGCCAAGGAAAATTATAAACTATAAAAATATGCTAATTTGGTAAAACAATTAACATAATCAAACTTGATAAAAAAACTTATTTTGTTTTTTTTTTACGCAAAACTTATTTTGATTTTGGTGAGACAGGTTGGCATTAATCTCATATAAGGAGTTAAGTGGAATTGTTTTCTTTTAAAAAATACTTTTAGATGTGTACCGGGAGATAAATGTATTATATACATATACCACACGGGTTAAAACCTTGAAAACACTACAAAAATTCTATACTTTTGAATACTTATACCAAATACCTGTAAAATTTTATATTTTTAAAATCCAATTAATATTTATAACTATATAATCTAAAAATTAATAAAACAATAAGAAAATAACAAATAAATGTAATATAAATTTTAAATTTTTAAAATTAAAAATATTGTCTCGCGGTATACTACCAATAAATTCTAGTTGTAATAAATAATCAAAACCACTAATCTTTCCCATGTTTCGAGATTAATATAGAAAACTCTCCCGATTTCTCCAATTATTAAATCATACGTTCAAACAAAGCCCATATGCAATTACAATATTGTCACTACAACTAAATAGAAATCTTGAAAGCCTCCGCAAATAAACGAGAGTCTCTCGAGGTCTTTTTTGTTATATATGTTAGCTCTGTTTTGGTCGAACCTTGACCCTATACTTGCTTCAGCCAGTGCTTCCACATCCTTCCCTCATATCTTATCAGACAAAAAAAAAAAAAAAAATTGTGTAGTAATTATAAGTGAAAACAAAGAATACGAAAGGAAGAAGAGATGAAGATTGAATGCTTTTTTCTTATTAATTCACGCGTTCATACGGAGTGAGCAGAGCTTGATGAAGGCTTATCATCTTCCTCTTGTTGTTGACTTGTCTATAGGCATTTGGCCCATGTTTTTCTTCTTTGGATTGGGCATAAACGAGAGTCTATCTGTTTTGGTCGAACCTTCATTGCATCCTACTTTTGCTTCAACATCCTCACACAATTCTGATCAAAGGAACAAAACTGTGAGTTAATAAGAAAAAAAAAAAGCATTCAAACTTTCTTATAAGGAGTTTAGATGAGATTCGTAGATAAGGAAACTAGATCTCAATTTAGAAATAAGAAGCAAACGCAAAGACATTAAATTTGAACCTTTTCTGAAAAGTACATCGATGCCAAGATCAAATGGTAAGTTAGTATCAGTGACCTACACAAATAGTGCCAAGGCGAGCTTTACTGCAAACCAGAAAGTTAATCTCTATTGGGAAAATTTGCTATCTCTCTACAAATGTTTTAGTCTCTCACAGAAATATGGCATAGAACATAAACCTCTTATTGACACCCCTCGTGTTCTTATCATATGTAACGAACGAGAGTTTAAAAAAAAAAATTAATACAGAAGCTGATTCAGCATCCACGTAAGCGAAACAAAACAAGAAGATCACTGTTGGTTAAAGCTCTCTTGGACATTTGAGAAGGAAGGGACTAAACTTGAGTGGGGGTGGAAGTGTAAACCATCACATGATAACAAGAAGATCACTGTTGGGGTCTTGGATTTTCTTATGGAGGCTAATATAAGACTAAGTGTATGACTCTTAACTCTATATGTTCTGATACTTTTGAGGATTTCTTGTGATGTTTGAGAATGAAATGGCTAAGATTTTGTCATGTTCTGTTTTGCCTATGAATGTGATGGTGATCTTAGTTCTTATGATTATACTCCACAGGAAGAAGTTGTGAACAAGACGAGATCTTTTGAGAAGATGAAGAGTGAAGCTGAGAGATGTCTAGCGCAAGGTGAAAAGCTCTGCAAAGAAAAAACAGAGTTTGAGGATGCAAAGGCATGTATTATCGAAATATCTGTCACCTTCTTCTTGTTTAGATTAGAATCGTTGGCTTTTATCTTCATTGCTTTATTATTAGGGATGAGTAGTCTTTGTGAAAGGATATTATCATGTTTAGTATTTGATATTATACCTTGTCTATGCAGTTCCTTTCTGTATTGAATGCAAAGAAGGCAAAAAAAAAATGAGAGCATTAAGGGACAAAGAAGATTCAGGGAAGGCAGTTGAGGAGGAAGAGTCGACAGACAAAACTGAAAGCTTTGACGACAGTGGAAGAAGTGACAATGAGCAGAGCGGGGAAGTAGCCTCAAAGAAGGCAACAAGCAGCAAAGCTCGTGGCCAAAGGAGAGCTGCACGGAGCTAAGAGATTCCCCTGCCTTGAGATTTTAGGTCAGAGTTTCCATTCCAAGTTTTGTCGAGCTCATAGGTAGGAAAAGATAAACATCTTTTCGTTGAAAAAATTGCTAGAATCTGTATTGCTTATAAAAGTAAATGCAATAGGCTTGGAGATGAAGTGATTACTATAAAAGCTTCAAGCCTCATTTCCTCAATAGTAATATAAAAAAATCCAATGTGAAATTTCAAGGCCTTTTTGATCACCATACCAGTGCTTTTACAACTTATAGACCAATGGATCCTGCAGGGATATGTCCGACGGTTTCTCCATGAAGCTCCAGCTCCAAGAACAAAAACCTGAGTCTCGGACCTCACTCTCCTCCATCCCTTGCTGACCGACCAAACTATGCTCAGCACTTTGTATTCACTAATAGGATCGTGCCCAAAATAGTTCCACATACGAGAATCACCTTCCAACATGTTGGACTTTACAATGGGCAAGCTCAAGAGCTGCCTGGTGGTGAGGTTATATATCCGTACCTCTCTCCCAAGCCTGATACACATCTCTTCTGTTTTTGTTCACAGATCTCTTCTGTCAACAATGACAACCGGCGGCCCTAATAAGTTAGGTACTCTGTACTTCTCTACAGAGTAAAAAGTAAAACAGAACTCAACTTACCTTTTTTTTTTTTTTTTTTTTTTTTTAAGGAATCGAAAGTACAACTATTTTGTCTTCACGCTGTAACTGCTTTTCTTTCTTTTTTTACACTCTTTCAAGTTTAAAAAATGGGCCGAGGACCAAAAGGCCCATATCCAAAATCTTTTTTTTTTTGTTTTTTTTTAATTGTTTCCTTAGCGTCGAGCGATATCATTGTTATTACTTTGGATATACGATAAATTGTTTGGCAACTACTATATTTTATTTGTTGCATAATATATCATCAACCAACTTTTTTTTTTTTGGTAAGGTTTTTTTTTGGTAAGGATATATCATCAACCAACTGAAAAAAGTGTTTATTGGATTTTAAAAAATATCAGGCTGCTTTCCAGATTTTGCAATGTAATCCAGTGAAGCACGAGAGAAGTACTGACTTTGTTCACAGACTAAACCAACCTCACATATGAACTAAGCCAGTTCTAAAAACAAAAGAGATTGATGCTCAATTATATCATCAAATCGAAGTACTTACCTATCCAAAAAAGCCCTCTTGATATGATTGATATCGCAATAATGTGCTCATATCTAAAATAGGCTCTAACACATCAAGAACACCAAGAAAACAATGCGCTACAATTTTTTTTTTTTTTTTTTTTTTAAATGTCTGGTGCTGATAACGTACCTATATAACGCCACTGGCGTGACCATAATTGAGTTCATAACGTAACTTTTATTTTATATGGTAAACTCTCATCTCCGGCAATGTATGAGAGATTCTCCGGCGACACTTTAACCATATAGTTTCCTAACATTCACGTTTTATTTGTTATATAATATATCCTCTTTAAAAGTATAATGTTTCTTGCTACTAGAAAAGAGTTTTTTTTTTTTGGACATGGAGACAGAGAAATAGAATTGAGCCTGTGGGATGAGAGAGGCTTAGCAACAAGGAGACGAGGTTATTTTTAAAGGAGGAGACACGAGCAAGCAATGACTGCTACGGAGAGAGAGAGAGAGAGAGCTCCATGTACATTCCTTAAATGCTCTGTTTTATTAGAGGCTTGATGTGAAGAACAAGTGAGGGTGAAGTTAAAGACATGATAAGGCTTTTTTATAAGGGAATGCAAGTTTGATGGGAGCTATTACGGACCGGACCCTGATGAGACTCATGTAGATAATGTTGTTGATTGTTGAGGAACCTTCCCGTATCTGATTAGAAAGGAGATTCCTTCGGCAAGGATTGTGGAAGCTTTGAAAGGTCAATGATACGTTGCAATCTCTTTCTTAGAAAAATTAATTTGGGTTTCTATTGTGTATTTGCACCACTCCCTTCGTGTCCCATTGTCAAATTGATGGCTTTATTGTTCCAAGGTACTGAAACAAACTCAAAACCTAGCTCAGGTGTTTTAATTAATTTTCTTAAAACGTTTAATAATCATCCTCTAGTTTGTATAAATAAAGAAAAACTAAAGCCAAAGTATTTGTTGCGAGAAAAAGTTATTGACAACACATTGTGCCACTAGGATCCTTGTGAATTGTGATCAGCATTGGTTAGCTTGATGGAGAAGTTAAATACAAAAATATAACACATTAATTCTTAGAATACATATGAACTAAGTTAATTATTAAATACGTATATAGAATATCACCACCTCGCAGAGCCATGTCAAATCTTTGTGTAACGAAACGCCTGACTTACCGAGAGCGTGTATTAATTAAATTCCCTCCATCCTGTCACAAAACGTCTGGGACTCTCGTTGACGTTTATAGCAAAGGTGATGCGGCTTGACTAAGTGTTACAACATTGTTGTTCCTCAAATATAATGTACAACTTTTTCCGAAAGCAGAGAAGCTTTTATTTCAAGAAATGGTGTGACTAATCGTTTGAGATGTTGAGCCTGAAAGAAAACAAGGTGGACTCACATGTTTTCTAGAGCTGATTTTATACTTACAACACAACACCATTGTTGGGGGTGGATCCACACCCCAAACAAAAGGCCCAGCTCAGGAAAAGCCCATAATAAACCCCCAAGAGAAGGGAGGGTGTTATGGTCTTTTACATAGACGAACCGACACAACTCTCTATAAATACAGACGTACGGCCTGCGTAAAAAGGGGGTCAGAGAAAAAGGAAGAAAGGTAATACAGTAAGTACAAGAACCTCAGCTCGTCCAAGCAGAAGTCAACGGATTTGGAACCAATCGCTCGGAGAATCGGCGAGACAACAGCTCGTCTATTATCCTCACCTACTTTTGTAACTCGTCTAAGTCGTGTTAAAGCCCGTCTTTTGTGTCTCGACATCAATATAATATAAGAGAACTTCGACCCTCCTTTGACCGAACTAAATATACTAATTGTGACTGATTCCATCATCAACAATTTGGCGCGCCAGGAAGGGGGAGCCAAGTCGAATTTCTCTGAAGCATTTAAGAACGGACCTACACCGACTAGACGAGATGACAATAATTGACAAGGAAAAGAGCAAGGAAGGAAGCTCGTCGGGGGGGACGACTACCCCGGCAATGGAACAAACGGACCAGGCAGTCCTCCCCACGCCAGACGCTCCAAGAAAGGTCGTGACGGTGGAAAGCCCGGAGACTTTTGTCATAGCTACAAACCTGACGACCCCGGCGACCGTAGAACCAACACAGGCCCCAACGCAGCTTACTTTGCTCAGCAATCAGCCCGTCTCAAGCATAGACGAACTGTTCCGCGGAATCTTAACACGCCTTGACCAGCAAGAAGAGCGAACCAACAGCCGATTGGATGCACTCACCGCGGCACAGTTTAACTCACAAGATGAAATCAATCATCTCAACAACGCTCGGCTCAACCCAATGAACTTCACCTCGGTAAGAACAACGCCAGGGTCGTATGTGCAAACCAGCGGATTAGAACGTAATCCTGCCCAGCGCCCTATCGAGCGAAATAACGACGTGACTGATCTAACGAAGGACGCCGAGCTAAAAGAAATCAAAGAGCAAATGAAAGAAATGGCAGCGATGATTCAAAAAGCAACGGACAAGGCACCCGAAGTCGGACTTATGCTCGAAGCAACACAACGAACTCCGTTCTCTCGAAGACTCGCTACAACAACGGTCAGACGGGCAGTCAAGCCACGGTTGGGTCACTATGACGGAACGGTCGACCCGCGAGATTTCTTACTCACCTTTGGCGTAGCCCTCGGCCCTTTACAGTTCAGCCCGACGGAATACGATGCTGGAGCTTGTCAAGTTTTCGCCGAGCATCTAACAGGAACCGCATTGAGCTGGTTCTCGAGACTCCCACCCGGATCAATCGATAGCATCAGGGAGCTGATAACCGAATTTTTGAAGCAGTTTTCTGTTTTGATCGAGGATAAGAATTCCCATGCCGACTTATATGCCTTAACTCAGCACAAGGGTGAATCGCTTCGGTCCTTTATAGGGCGATTCAAGGAAATCTACGTCAACATTTCAATTCTGGACGCTGCCGCAATTGTCGCACTTCGAAATACGCTCTGGTATGAATCTCGGTTCAAGGAAAAGCTGTCTTTAACGCATGTTGAGACCGTAGCCGAGGCATTACTCCGAGCTGCGAAACACATTGGGCTCGAGGAAGAGAAAGCTATCAATGCTAAGAAGCATTCTTCGGAGGCAAGTGCGATAACCAAACAGCCTGTAGCCGCAGCTCCAAAAGTTGATTACGTCGAGCCTCGACAACACTTCATCAAAAACCAAGATCGAACTTGCCGAACCTTTGCGATCGGCGAAAACAAGTATATCCGGAAAGAGGGAGGTGAAAATAGTGCAACCCCGTATTGCGACTACCATCAGAGTACCACCCACACAACTGACGAATGTCATTACCTCCAGAAGGTCTTGATGGAGCGATACAAGAAAGGGGCAATAGTCATCGAGCCCGACAGAAGCAAGACAGCCCGACCTGGACGAAGCGACGCCAAGCGCGCCCGAAAATATCGCTCGAAAATTCGTCAAGGAGTCAAAGGTACTAGCCGACCAAAGCGAAGACGAGATGGAAATTCAAAACCTACTCGCCGAATGACGTGAAGACAGCGGTCACGAAAAACGACCGCATACAGACCGCAAGCCCGACCAACTTCCTCCGACGATAAGACGAATCAACATGATAATGGGCGGGCTAGCCGGATGCAACGATTCGGTCAGAGCGATCAGAGATTATACTAAGAAAGCTGAAATGACGAAATCTTGGCTGTCAAGGTTCGAGGCTGAAAGCATGCCAATCACTTTCGACGGAAAAGATCTAGAAGGTTTGGATTTACCGCATAACGACCCATTAGTCGTCGAGCTCTTGATCAGCGAAAGCGAGGTGACGAGAATATTGATCGACACTGGAAGCTCGGTCAACGTCATCTTCAGAGACGTATTGGCCAAAATGGAAGTCGGCGAACGAGACATTATGCCAGAATGTCACTCTTTAACGGGCTTCGACGGGGATCATCTTATGTCCGTCGGCACCATCACCTTACCAATCTTCATTGGGGGGATAGCCAGATACTTCCGGTTCGCGGTTATCGACAAGCCGACAATCTACAACGTCATCCTTGGAACCCCATGGCTCCACAAGATGAAAGCCGTCCCGTCAACATATCATCAGTGCGTTAAGTTCCCAACTTCGAAAGGAATATACACACTGCGTGGCAATCAGCAAACCGCACGGGCCTGCTTCCTGATCGAGCATAAGCTTCGCACCGGAAAGAAATTATAGCAATCAAAGCAGCGGGTTGGCAACGATAGCGCGTCACCAACAGACGGAAAGCCGACTGCCGTCCAACAGGGCGTTGCCGCGGTCGAGGAGGTGAACCTAGACGAAAACGACAAGAAACGATGCATGAATATCGGTACAGAGATAATAGCCGCCATGCGAAACGAGTTGATACTTTTCCTCAAAACCAATATCTCGACGTTTGCATGGAGCGTGACTGATATGAAGGGGATCGATCCAAGTGTCACAACCCATGAACTCAATGCCGATCCAACGCATAAGCCGGTCAAGCAAAAACGGCGCAAGTTAGGTCCCGAAAGATCACAAGCAGTGAACGACGAAGTTGACAAACTCCTTGGCGCCGGGTCAATTGTAGAAGTGAAATATCCCGAGTGGTTAGCTAACCCGGTGGTCGTCAAAAAGAAGAATGGAAAGTGGCGAGTTTGCGTCGATTTTACCGATCTTAACAAAGCCTGTCCAAAAGATAGTTTCCCATTGCCAAGAATTGATCAACTCGTCGAGGCAACCGCCGGCAACGAACTATTAACTTTTATGGATGCCTTCTCTGGTTACAACCAGATTCTAATGCACAAGGACGACCAGGAAAAAACGTTGTTCATCACGGATAGAGGGACCTACTATTATAAAGTTATGCCCTTTGGCCTGAAAAACGAAGGAGCGACGTACCAACGGCTAGTCAACAAAATGTTCGCCGAGCAACTCGGCCGGACTATGGAGGTTTATATCGACGACATGCTCGTCAAATCTCAACGTGCAAAGGATCATATCACTCATCTCCGACAATGTTTCGACACCCTAAACAAGTATGGGATGAAGCTGAACCCAGCCAAATGCACCTTTGCAGTTAAGTCCGGCGAATTCCTTGGGTACCTGGTAACCAGACGAGGCATCGAGGCGAACCCAAAGCAAATTAAGGCAATCATCGATTTGCCACTACCAAAGAATGCCAGAGAAGTTCAACGACTAACCGGACGGATCGCCGCCCTAAATCGTTTTATATCCAGATCGACCGACAAGTGTCTACCATTTTACCAGCTTCTCAAAACCAAGGGCAAGTTCGAGTGGACCGAAGCCTGTCACAGCGCATTCAACGAGCTAAAGAACTATTTATCGACCCCACCGATCTTAGCGAAGCCGGAGCTCGGTGAAATCTTATTTCTTTATATTGCGGTCTCAGAGTCGGCCGTCAGTGGTGTACTCGTTAAAGACGATCGAGGAGAGCAACGACCCATCTTTTACATAAGCAAATCACTCGACGACGCGGAAACTCGCTACCCGACAGTCGAGAAGGTTGCCCTGGCAGCCGTCACATCCGCAAGAAAGCTCCGACCATATTTCCAGTCGCATACTGTCGCTGTCCTGTCCAACCAACCTTTACGGTCAATACTGCACAGCCCGAACCAATCGGGTCGACTAACGAAATGGGCAATCGAACTTAGCGAGTACGACATCGAGTATCGAACTAGTCCGGCTGCAAAATCCCAAGTACTCGCCGACTTTCTGATCGAGCTACCACTTGGGGAAGCCGAACCAACACCCACTGACCCGTCAGATGACCGGTGGACCCTGCATGTGGACGGAGCATCCTCCCATCTTGGGTCAGGAATTGGGATTCGACTAACTTCGCCGACCAGAGAAATTTTGGAGCAATCTTTCCGTCTCCGATTCCAAGCAACCAACAACGTCGCCGAGTATGAAGAACTCATCGTCGGGCTTAAACTCACCAACGGAATGCAGATCAAGCGGATACGAGCTTTTTGCGACTCTCAGCTCGTCGCCAACCAGTTCAGCGGCGAATACGACACCAAAAGTGAACCCATGGCCGCCTACCTTAATGTCGTTAAGATTTTGTCAAAACGCTTTGACGAATTCGAGCTCATCAAAATCCCCAGAGGAGACAACGCTCCGGCCGATGCTTTGGCAGCACTCGCGTCGACATCGGATCCCGATCTTCGACGAATCATCCCAGTAGAAAGCATCGATACGCCGAGCATAGGTGAAACACATGCCGAGACTTGCCTCGCACTCCACCAGCCCAACGAAATCAGGACCACTTATCGAACGATGAGGTCAGGCCGAGGATGCGAACCTGCATCTGACAGCGACGAGACAGATTGGCGAGTCGAGATCCGAGCATACCTAGCCGACGGCGACGTGCCAGCAGACAAATGGGCTAAACGGAGATTAAAGGCCAAAGCCGCCCGCTACACCTTGATGAAGGATCATTTGCTTCGATGGACGGCATCAGGAGCCATTTTGCTTTGCAAACACGGCGACGACACCGACCGCGTCATGATGGAGACACACGAAGGAGCCGGGGGAAATCACTCAGGTGGCCGAGCCTTAGCGCTACGAATCAAGAAGCATGGTCACTATTGGCCAACAATGATATCTGATTGCGAAAGGTTCATTGCCAAGTGTGAAAAATGCCAGCGACATGCCCCCATTATCCACCAGCCGACTGAATTCCTACGAGCCGGAGTAGCTCCTTACCCTTTCATGCGCTGGGCGATGGACATTATTGGCCCACTGCCAACTTCCATACAAAAGCGGGACGTCCAACTCTTTGTCTGGAAATATATAATCTGTCGCCACGGTCTCCCGTATGAAATAGTCACTGACAACGGATCGCAGTTCATTTCCCTGCAATTCGAAAATTTTTGCGCAAGGTGGCGACTAAAACTAAGCAAGTCAACGCCGAGGTATCCACAAGGAAACGGCCAGGCTGAAGCTACCAACAAAACCATACTCGATGGCCTAAAGAAAAGGCTAGACGCCAAGAAAGGTGCCTGGGCCGACGAGCTAGACGGAGTACTTTGGTCCTACCGAACAACACCAAGGACCTCCACCAACCAAACCCCATTCTCCTTAGCCTACGGGATGGAAGCAATGGCACCCGCTGAAGTCGGCAGTTCCAGCCTCCGGCGAACAATGCTCGTCCACAACACTGCGCTCAACAGTCAGATGCAAATGGATAGACTCGACGAGTTGGAAGAAGAACGAGACAAAGCACTCCTACGAATCCAGAACTATCAGCTCGCCGCGGCCAAATACTACAACAAGAAAGTCCACAATCAGCATTTCGACGAAGGTGATCTCGTCCTCCGTAAGGTCTTCGAAAACACTGCCAAGCCAGACGCCGGAAAAATGGGGGCTAATTGGGAAGGTCCATATATAGTGTCTAAGGTCGTCCATCCCGGCGTGTACGAACTCTTAACAATGGGCGGCAAACCAGTCTCGAGATCTTGGAATTCAATGCACCTCAAGCGCTACTACTACTAAAAATCACCAAGCGAGCCCGGCTATATCCAGCTCGTCCTTTCTATAGTTTGAATACACATGTAAATGTGAACTACGATCGGCTTGATCCCTCCTGATCGGAGGGTACGTAGGCAGTCCCACTCTACGGGACACAGCCGCCAATAATATAAAATTTCTTTCTCACAAGAGTGAGTTGTCGTTTGCAAGTTATTTTAGTCGTTACCATTGGCCCGGTAATGACCCGACATTTCGACGTATTACTTTAAGCCGAGTCGCAACTCGCATAAAAGGGTAAGCCGACTATTAACGGTCGCCCCTGGTTATATCAAGCCGAGTCGCAACTCGCACAAAAGGATAAGCCGACTATTAACGGTCGCCCCCGGTTATATCAAGCCGAGCCTAGCTCACATAAAAGAGATAAGCCGACCATCACAAGTCGCACTTTAAAAAAAAGAAAAGAAAAGTAAAAAGTAGAACTCTCAAGAGTAGCATAGAATTTGACTTATTAAAAAAAAAAGATACAACGGTCTGATGCGGGTGCCAACCCCATTACGGCACAAACAAAAAAAAAACAACAAAGGATAACAAGTCAGTCAACTACAAGGTCGGCACTGGAAGGCTCAATGAACTCTAACCCGCCAATTATGGTTTGCCAATGACGGCACGAGTCCTTCACATCTTTCAGCAGATCCATCGGGACAGCCGCACCTCGTCCAATCATATCCTCGAGGTACGCACAGATCCCTTCGACGCGATTACTCTCACTAAAGTAGTGACTTGTGCTCTCCAGTTGCGAAATGTAACGACGAAGCACGTCGTTACGAGCTCGGCAGGCCTCGATTTCCTCCCGATCTTCAAACGGCCTTCGACCCAGGGAATCAAGGTCACCCTGCTCAAGTGTAGGGATCACCACTTCTGCAAAAAGATTCTCGCGCCGGGTACATTCGTGCAGCAGCCGATCCCAGCGCCACTTTGGAACGAAATATCCTTCGTCAATCAGCGTTTCGAGACATTCCACTGTCCCGTCAACGCGACAGAAATCATAATAGCGTTCGAATGAACGACGGGTGGAGATGATGTAAGCTCTTAGCCGCTGGATGCGAGCATTATAGTAGCCGAGTTCCGACTGTATCACCTCGTCGGACCTAACGCCGAGTCGTTCCCGCGCCCTACGCAACCACGCCGCTCTAGTCGTCACTGGCATCGGAATAATTTCCTCCTCCCTACAAAGACAAAGGAAACTCCCCAAGACTAAACTGAAGTAAAAAGCAAAGACTATTTATAGAACGAAAAGCGCAAGTCCCAACAGGCATTCAATGACCAGTAAGCAATGTTTCGAAAAATAAGGCATTAAATAGAGTAGGAATAAATGCCCCAAGGGCAGGAATAAAGTTTTTCAAGGGAGCCGACCCCTAAACACGGCGCACAAAAGTACGTGGGAGCCAACCCCAAAAATACGGCAAACAAAAGATAGTACGCGGGAGCCGACCCTCCGACACGGCGACAACAGAAGAATCACGAAACTAAGCCAACAACCGGCGACTCATGCCCGGGAGTTGACGGACGTGGAAGTTCTTCGGCAGGACGATCCGTAGCTTGCTCCTCGACTCCATCAGAAGGGTGGTCGTCGGCTTGCACCTCAGCTCCATCAGAAGGACGATCGTCAACCTTCTCCTGATCGTCCAGTTCTTCACCCCCAATCTCCCCACTCTCTGACCCATCACTCCCACCCTCGTCATTACAGACCTCGGTATTCCCGCTGATTGGGGAAGCGATCCAAGTCGGAATTGGGGGAAGAGGCCCGGCAAAGATCTGAGACATGTCGAAGTCAGCTTCGGTAATATCCGGCAGATCGACCTCTTCAACCTTGCTCTTCAGTTGGCTCATCACGGCCGTAACTTGGTCCTTAATCCCCTCATCGAGCAAAGAAATCCGACCCTCGGCAACGAGCGTTTCGAGCATCTGGACGTTCCCAACAGCTTGGTTATACTCAAGAAACTTCTCCCGCGACGCTTCAACCGCTTCGGCGTAGCTTTTGTGCTTCGATAAGAGCCTTTGCACGCGACCAGCCACCTCGTGGAAAGCGTTGATTCGCTCGTGGTGCCCATACTCGTCACGTCGATCCCTAAGCCTCCTCGTCTCCGAGTTAAGGGTGAGCTTCAGACCGTTACAGGCAACTTCAGACTCCTCAAGCTTCGTCATAAGGGAGTCTCGTTCTGTGATCAACCCGCTCCGGTGATGTTCGAGTTTGGCCACAAGGTCGCTAAGTCTCTGGTTGGACCGCACCGCCTCCCCCAATTGCGCCTCGAGGTGCTCGATCCTCTCACTCGACGCCCCAGAACGCTCCCCTTCCAAGTTCCGAACACGACGCTCATAGCGAGAAGCCATACGATTGATACGCGCAATAAACTATCAAAATGAAAGGAAATGACAATCATAAGAAAAACGAGTAAAGGAAGATTAAAAGCAAGTTGGTTTAACCGACAAACCTCAAAGGACGCTTGAGCAACGTCGGTAACCGCGTCGGCCTCTTTCATCTTCTCAACTGCAGGAAGACGACCTTCACCAAAGTGGATCTTCCGAAATAACTCGGCACAAGACCTCGAGTCATCCGGAAAAGGACGAGCCCCAGAGGAATGCGTAAAATTCCAGCTGAAGTCGACCGACTTAGACTTCTTTGATGGGGCAGACTGCTCTTGTTCAGGACCATCCTTCCTTTTCTGCGAATCTTTCGCCACCTCGGCGACGCGACCAGGAGTCCCGACCACCTTCTTCCTTGGAAGTGTCTCCTCTGGACCAATGTGACGATTCGGGGGAAGGGATCTTGGACGCATCCTCGAAGGGTCGTCCACAACTTGACGAGAGGAAGGAGAAACCCTTTTTGACGAGCCAGAGCTTGGAGGATTGGCACCCGGACGAGCATCATGACGGGGAGCGGAATGAGGCAACGGCTCCGGAGCTCGGCGATAACGAGCAGACGCGTTGGGAACACTCAAGTTCATCTTACCCATCGTCCCGGCTACAACACAAAGCAACGAAATTAATTGGAGAACTCAAGGAGCAGCAAAAAAACGGGTTCAACTACACTAAGGTGTACCTGTCTTTCTTCGAGGATCAGATGTCTTCCTTGAACGACCCTTTTTCGACTCGGTACCTGGCCAAACGTAAGGGGAGAAAAATTTGATCGCGTCTATCTCGGCTTGAAACAAAGAAGGGTATGGGAGCAAACACCTTGGAACAACAACTAAAAAAAAAAAAAAAGGGAAAGGTTAAGCACAACCAGAGAATAGTGCGAATAAAAATATACTAGGCAAGAAGGGTCGGCTACCGGGTGAAGGGTTCCACCCAGAAAACCAAGGAATCGACGGATCCTCCAAAACCCCCTCACCGACTTCAAGAAAGAAGTACGAGCCCTTCCAATTATATGTTTTGCCCTTGGCACCCTCGACGAGCGTCGTCTTCCTTCCCGACGCTACATAGTAAATTCCAGGAGTTTTGTCTCGGCTCGACGGGTTCAGACACGTCAACTCTTCCAAATGGTCACAAGTGAGCTTAACCCCCGCAGCTTCGGCAATAATCGAAACACCAACAGCGTTTCGAAAGGTCGCCGGGGCAAATTGAGAAATGGCCGCCTCACGACGAGCAAAATATGTCATCAGGAAAGACGGCAAAGGGAAGGTAAGCCCGCACTCGGTGAAGTACTTCTCCGAAAGGCAAATAAAGCCGGAAGGAGCATCCCAGGGACGCTGAAATGGTTATGGTATCAGAATTCTCGGTTCGGTGTTTAATTTCCCAATGCGAACTGCATCAGCCGCCGCTCCCGGTTTCAACGTCGACGGAGGCATATGAGAGAAGAGGTTCGCGGTTGGCAAAGGAACGTTGTCCAACTCGGGAAAGGATGGGTCATTGATCAATGGCTCGTCTATCAGGGAAGGAATCCTGCAAGGCAGACCCGACGAGCTTGGAACCGCCAACCCTGGGACGAGACGACGTCTCAACTCTTCAAATCGAGCCATGTCCGAACCCGCCGAAGACGAATCAGAGGGACTCCGAGAACGGCCCTCCCGGCGAACGGACCTATTAGAGCCATCAGATTCGGAAGTCGTCGCTCGTCGAAGGTGGCTCTCGACGGATGGATCGGACGATTGAGATCGAGGGGAGTTCATAGTAAAAGTACGACACACTAAAAGCAAAATAACGACGAGATAAGAAGAAGGGAGAATACCTGAACGATGAGCGCCGAAAAACGCGAGAAGAAGATAATGAGAGAAATGGAGAAGTGATATTTATAGGAGAAGGACGAAGGATCTGGAAGGGTCATCATTACGACACGCGCCCAATAACGATATGATTTCCGGATCTCACGCGTGTCGATTACCGCACACAACAATTCGACCTCAAAAGTCGGGAACTGTTCCTTCACGCGCGACTCTTCGCTCCTTCACGGTTGTTCTTCGCCTAAAGACTACGAACTAAAGGCCAGGGGGGGGACTACTGTTGGGGGTGGATCCACACCCCAAACAAA
Source organism: Camelina sativa (assembly GCF_030686135.1). Lineage (NCBI taxonomy): Eukaryota > Viridiplantae > Streptophyta > Magnoliopsida > Brassicales > Brassicaceae > Camelina > Camelina sativa. Next base: position 13,743,595 of record NC_141894.1, on the reverse strand, counting down.
AGGCCCAGCTCAGGAAAAGCCCATAATAAACCCCCAAGGGAAGGGAGGGTGTTATGGTCTTTTACATAGACGAACCGACACGACTCTCTATAAATACAGACGTACGGCCTGCGTAAAAAGGGGGTCAGAGAAAAAGGAAGAAAGGTAATACAGTAAGTACAAGAACCTCAGCTCGTCCAAGCAGAAGTCAACGGATTTGGAACCAATCGCTCGGAGAATCGGCGAGACAACAGCTCGTCTATTATCCTCACCTACTTTTGTAACTCGTCTAAGTCGTGTTAAAGCCCGTCTTTTGTGTCTCGACATCAATATAATATAAGAGAACTTCGACCCTCCTTTGACCGAACTAAATATACTAATTGTGACTGATTCCATCATCAACAACCATGACTTATACAAAACGTCAAATCTGGCCATTTGAAAGAGGCTTCAGAGACGTTCAAGAGCTTGCTAGGAGAAGGGATCACATTGTAGAGGCTCTGGATAGGATTAAGGATGTGGAAATGGTATTGAGCCCGTCGTCGGATAAGAGGCTTAGCAACAAGGAGGGGACATGAGGTGTTTTTTAAGGGAAAGGACTGCTATGAGTTGAACTTGATTTACTTTAATGTCAAAAGCTTGTAAAGTTAATGGAGGTATCTGCAGAGTTTATAGGATGAAATGATCAGAGAAGGCATCAGTCTGGGTTAATTCTTACTGTGACATCTAATATAGGTAAGTAGGCATGAGATACAACCCACATTTCCATGCCAATTTGTAAACCAAGATCTTAAAATTAAAGCAGGTTAGGAAGTATTGACCTCTTTTGCCAAAATGTAGCTTACGACAATAGTAACTCTACAAACTAAACAAAGAAAATAACCCAAGGCATTAAAAAAAAAAAAAAAAAAAAAAAAAAAAAAGTATAATTATGTATAAAATAAGCTTTCAAATGTCATATTGCTGCTACATATACAGTAAAACCTCTATTAATTAATAAGTTTGGACCACGATATAGTGATATTCATTATTAACTATTAATAATTATACATTGATAAATATATATTTAACTGTTTAAATTCTTAAAAAATATGAATTCAGATAATTTAAGAAAAATAAGATTAGAATTTCGAATGTTATAAACACTTGACCAACTAAGTTATCGTAGTACAAACTTGACGAAACCATTGAGATTAACCAGCCATAAACCACCTGTGTTTGTATGAAGTGAAGATGTGTCCGCTCACTAATCCGCAAAACACACCAGGTCCAAAGCTATCGCGGCTGCTATCCAACTCAACATAGGCTCTTCTGATTCTGACGTAGACTCATCATGTTGATGTGGTGTAGGAACAGGACATGTTTTTCTCCACAAATTTCTTCGACGCCATAGAGTCCAGGGTTACCCGTGAACGAAGAACAGTTTTGACTTCCAAAATGTGTGCTCCGTGGCACCAATCCTTGTAGATGATTGTGGGAGAAGTTGATGGTGGAGAGAAACAAGAGTTTTCCGAGTCCTCGGGGAATTTCACCTGAAAAGTTATTTCGTGATAGGTCTAATGTCTCGAGCTTTGTAATATTTGCCAATGATGGTGGGATATTGCTGTGACAACCTATCCCGCGGATCCCACTAGCCTCACTGCTAGCTGCCCCAACAGACCGTCTGTGGACTCTGCTAGTCTCACTGCTAGCCGCCCCAATGTTTCAACGAAGTTGTTGTTGGATATGTCCATGATCCTCAGGCTTGGAAACCCTAAATACGCAGAGGGGTTATAGACTGGACCATAGAATATATTTGACTAGAGCACAAGAACGGTTAGGTGTTGTAGAGATCCCAACCAAAATGGAAACGTGTCTTTGATCGTGTTTCCTCTCACGTTTAGAAATTCCATCAACCCGATTTGAAAATAAAAATAAAATAAAGAGAGTATAATTATGTATAATATATGCTTTCAAATGTCATATTGCTGCTACATATACAGTAAAACCTCTATTAATTAATAATATTGGAACCACAACATTTTATTATTTTATAATGATATTTATTATTATCTATTAATAATTATAAATTGATAAATATATATTTTAATTGTTTAAATTATTAAAAAAATATGAATTAAGATAATTTAATAAACGTAAGATTAGAATTTTGAATGTTATAAATTTTCTGGTTTTAGAATTGAATTTGTAATATTTAGAAAATATTATTGACAATAAATTACAAATTAAAATACTATAAACAAATTCACCTGTACACATGATACATATAAATTCAAATTTATGAATCATCAAATCAATTTTCATATTTTAATAACTTCTAAAACTATCAAGATAAAAAATGATGCATATCTAGAAATTGTAAACTTTTTTGGGTTTTTGAAAATTGTTTATTCTATATTTGCCACTCTTATTTTGCAAGACGTGAGATCTCTCTTCCAATATTCTAGCTGTCCATGTGAGTATGTTGCACCACCCGTAGTATTCAAGGCAATCGAGGCAGTCAATTGTGTAATCCTCTGAAAAAATGACAAAAAAAACTAAAATAATACTTAAAATATTAAATCTTAACAAAATGAATGGAGGTAATTCATATATAACCTTCTTAAGCCTGAGGTACCGTTGAATCAAAGCTTTTAAGATTTAAAAGGTTACACAACAAGAATACAATGTTCTGAGATGTTACCACACGATATTGCTAAAATGCCATGTGATTACACTTAGTCAATTTTTTTCCTTCTTTTGCTATATAGATTGAATGCTGACAGGATTATATGTCTACTTTTTTCAAGAAATTAGTGTTAAATTTAATAATGTATTTGTTTTTTAAACAATATTTGGGTTCACCTCCTGTTCAATCACCCTCTTACAAAATAAAGAAACAAAATCTGTATGCATTATTGTAAAATTAAAAATTTAAATTCGTTCTTTAATAAACCCAAACCGATATATAATTTCGTTCTAATTGTAAAACCTAAACCCTAACCACCTTATTTGTGAACCCAAACCGACATATAATTTTATTCTAATTGTAAAATCTAAACTCTAACCACTTTATTTGTAAACCCAAACTGACATATAATTTCACTTTAGTTGTAAAATTCAAACCCTAACCATCTTATTTGTAAACCCAAACCAAAATATAATTTCGTTCTAATTGTAAAATCTAAACTCTAACCACCTTATTTGTAAACCCAAACTGATATATAATTTCGTTTTAATTGTAAAATCTAAACCCTAACCACTTCATTTGTAAATCCAAACCGACATATAATTTCACCTTAATTGTAAAATCTAAACTCTAATCACTTTATTTGTAAACCCAGACCGACGTATAATTTTGTTCTAATTTTAAAAATCTAAATCAAGCCAGTATTTATATAATTGTAATAGGTAATTGTATTAAAACACAAGGGGTCGCTTACAAATGTGAAACTTGTATGGATTACAAGCATAAAACCGAATGTGACAGATATATAATGAATTCCTTTGCCCATAAGTTGCATTCTCAAACTCCTTACGTTAGGTAGGCATTTCGAATTATATACACTTAGCCTTATAGTAATTAGCCTCCATAAGTAAATACAAGAGCTGGTCTTATAAATAGTTTACATTTCCACTGCCAGTCAAATTTAGTCAAATTTAGTCCTTTGCTTTTCAAAACTCCAAGAGAGCTGTAACCAAACAGAGACAGCAAATACGACCACCAGGTGATGATGAAGAAAGAGATCCGATATAACTTCGGAGCTTCTTACGCTTGAATTCATCAAAAATGAACATTTTCATAGTCGTCTTTGCCTTTTGCTTGTTACAATATTGTTTGTTTGCCTAAACTCTAAAAAAATGAACGCCATTAAAATTGAGAATTCTCGTTAAGTTCGTCAAACGAAAATAAATTCTTTATACAATTTACTCAAACAGATTCCTACGATAACGTATATAGCACGCTGCAACAATAACTCTCATGTGAAAAATACTCTTGTGGCCGATCAAAAATTCCCACAAAGATTTGGCTTTATAAAGTAACTGGTGAAGATTGTTCCACCAAAGTTCTCACAAATTATACTAGATCATATGTAAATGATTTATTTCTCAAACCTTCTGTTGCACAAACCTTTTTCCAAATCTCCTCTGTTGTTTCATTCCAGAATTAGAGACCCTACATCCGTTTTGTTCCTCCTAATTCCCACAAAATACTCAATCATAATATATATGCATTGAATAAACTACAATGAAGATTTTTAAGACTTAATTTATAACTGAGAAACATAAGCAACCAACATGGACCATGTTACACAAAATGATAGAGAACATTCGATCTGAGGCAAAAGAGAACAACACTTGGCGAACTTTTGTTCAAGATTGATAGCACAAACATATACAATCCCATGAACCATAAACATAAATGGTAAGAACATTACAACTTATAACACCAACAAATATTTATTGGAAATAGAAAATTACAAAGAAGAAACACTCGAGGAACTAGCTTAGAGTAAAATATCAATTTAGAGAAGCATCGTATAAAACCCCTTGTCTTTTAATACGATTACCCATGTTCTCTAAACGCGGCTCTTTACGGACGACTGTTATGACTTATGTGTTTGGATGATTGTTATAGGGGTTGTTTGGATGATTTTGAGAGCCTTATGTATTTGGAAGCCGGCCTGAAACTAAATTCAGTTTGTTTTTTTTTTTTTTCTTTTTTTTTGAATTTAATGTTAAATTATATTCAAAAGAAAAATAACTGTTTTAAACATTTGCTATGAAAACTGTAGATTTGGAAAAATTGAGATGAAAGCAAAAACTAAGACTGAGATCGGGCTAAGAGCCACCTTTGGTAGCCTTCTGCATAGCGATAGACGATAGTCCCCAAAACGTTGAATCATGGTGAGCTGATCCTTTACCTGCTTATCCACTCAACCGATAAGAGTGTCAGCAGAATGAAATGGCTCACCATGCTGCCTACCATTCCGCTCACGCCAGACAGTATGAAGCACAGCCTGGAACACATAACAGACAAGAAATCTATCTACCTCTGTCCAATCAGTGGTATACCGTGTGTGGAATAAACCTTTAGCAAGAGCAGCCCAAATTGGGGAAACATAATCGCAGGTGAAGAACAAATGATCACGCGTCTCTAAATGCTGGTTGCAACACCTTATTGTTTTTCTTTGTCTATAATCTATAAACTCAAAATTAGGTTTTGTTGGTGTTCTGTTTCGAGATCAATTTAACACGTACTACAACAGCATTTGCAGAAAAGTAACTAAGAAAGTTTGATAGGTCCATTCATCTATATGTGTATTGATGCTATAAGCAAATAAGAAAGTTTCATGAATTACAAAAAAACCTAAATCAATCCTTACGTATTTGTTTGTGTCTCCTTCTGTCTTCTGCTGAAATTGTCTTTTCGTTTGTACGTTTCTATAGCTGTCCACAAAAGTAATCTATTCATCATTTTCCAGTGGAAGACTTGCCAAGTCAAGCTCCTTAAGGAGGATGTCCTTATATAAAGAGAAGTGCATAAGCAAGACATGTGTATCACATACAAGTTTAACAAACAAATCGTCTTTTCCAAAAAATATGATCATGAGTCGAAGCCAATCTTATTGTTTTGATGGTATTATTTCTATCTATTTCTTCTTTTTCCTTCTTCCCTTACCAAACACACTTGCTTCTCACACACAGTCCTTGTGCCTCCGCGACCAAAGAGATGCTCTTTTTGAGCTACAGAAAGAGTTCCATGTACCAACAACTTCATGGAACAAGAGCGTTGACTGCTATTCTTGGGATGGTGTCACGTGTGATGCTATGTTGGGAGAGGTGATATCAATTTGTACTCTCCCGAAATGGCTGCGTATTCTCAATTCGTACTCCGTCAAGTGTTTGTTATTTTTAGTTTTCTATTTTATGGTTTTTAATCAAAAGTTGTTGGTGTTAGAAGTTGTAAAAGCATTAGTATGATAGATTTACGATATCGCTAACTCCAATTGGACAACTAACCGATTACAAACTAACTGATAAGAACAGAGACTAGCACATCACTAGCTCACCTCTCCAGACACAAGCACATCGCTTGACAACATTCACAATATTCAATATTCAACATAATGAAGAAGAAGAGCTTCACAGCTCATTTAGAGCATTCCCATCCCACATACTGTGGGGATGGGTATCAGAAAATAATAATTATAAAAAATAAAAATAAGGAGAGAGAAGATTAAATCTTCATATCAAATGTCTCTGCAGAGACACTCAAGAGATGGGGATGAGAAAAAAACGTCCAGCTGTCTTCTTTTTACTGGTCATAGACAATAAATTTAATTAAATAATAAAATAATATATATATATTAGAAAAAAAAACTTTGAGACACTCCAAACTAAGATGACCAATGGATTTGCTCTTAAGCTGATCCCGTAACGGCCAAGCCTCCTCCACAATCAGAGTCTATCCTCTCTTCTGGTCCACGTCATCATGTTCTTTACTTACTTCCTTCTCACGTGGCACAGTCCTTCTCCTACTCAAGATATTAGTTTTCTTCTTCTTTATGTAATACGATGATGAATCGTATCAATACTTCCCCCTTTGAAAACAAGCTTGTCCTCAAGCTTCTTGTTTATACTTGAACATCCAAGTTTTAGGAACCCTTCTCTGTTTTTGTATCATATAATCTGCACCCAACTCCCTCTCTTGTAAAGAGACTTGTAACGAATTGTACCATTTGTAACCTGAATCATGCTCCAGCTCCCTAATTGTCGGTTGAGATAGCAGATTCCCTGTCAACATGTTATTAGTTTGCCAAACTGTTTGCCAGACAACAGCTTCTCTCTCAGAAAAAAGAATGACACCCATGATTCGCAGCAATCACAAAGCATGTTTCCTATAGCAACACCCACAAACTCAGAGGTTCCTTGTTTTTCCAACGGTGCCACAAGGAAAAATAATTTGTGTTACACAAATGTAATGAGTAAAAGTCATGTGATTGGAGAAACCTCAACGTCCCATTCCCCAAACATGTGTCAGTCTCCTCATTACTTCCCTCGTTGAGAACAAGCTTGTCCTCAAGCTTGGATACATGTATCCACAACAACATGTTTTCTTTGTGACTTCTGCAAATTGGAGAAACTGCAGGCTGTGTGTTATGAAACTGAAACTCTATTGCAACCTCCTTTTGCTTAATTCCCCACAAAACAAGAGCTCTATTACTGCTGCTGATAGCTTTGAATTTAAACCACCAATTCTTGCACAAATTTCTCCTCCACAATTCCGAAACCCAACTACAGTTGTTCATCAAGTTTAACATCACAGCACCACACTCAAACTGATGTATTCTTCTTAACTCTGTGGCTTCAAAACAACATTTGAAATCTCTTGATGCGAATGTATCCTTGTACTTGAATTTCCAGGTTTTAACAAACTTATGTTTCCTGTAACTGTGCAAGACCATGATAATGACTTCACTTGATTTCTCAGCAATATAAATTGTATCATCATCCAACGCTCTAGGTCCAAACTGATTGTTATGTTGTTGTAGTCCCTCTGACTCATGGGAGGATGCAAATTTCCAAGAGTTTGAACTCTTTTCCATCAGCCTCACAAGCAGAGATCCGATATTGCTCAACACATATGCAACCTGCAACCAAGTCACAAACTTCTTCTCCAAAGTATAACCCAAAAAATTATGTAATTGGGACATGGTACTGATAAGTGCAATGTTGACACCTTGTCCTTGCTGCAGCTCTATCTCAGCAAGACTAACTTGTAGTCTAGGTTGAACATCACTATCTCGGTAACTTTTCTTTGATTCCGTGATAGAAAAGAACATGGACTTCATATCACCCTGTAGCACTAGAGTAATCTGTAGCTCACCATGTAGAAGTGGTTTCATGCCACCTGGATCATGCATCATCCTCATTTTATGCAGTACCCTTGACATGTGAGCATTATGTTTCAGTCTCAGGCGCTGAAGTGTTCCCTTCTTCTTCACCAATCCAACGCCAACACTAGAACAATGATATCGAGACTTGATAGTACTTGATTCAATGACTTGAAGCAGAGCCATTTGTGACATGTTTCTTGGCACAGTCATGTTTTTGAACTTAAATTTCCATGACTTCGGTGACAAACTCAGTTTCTTCTTTCGCTGAAGTCTATGGCTTCTAAGGAACAATCCATCAAACACCTTGTGTGCATAGTTTCTGTTCTTGACACTTCCAAAAACAGATTGTGGATGTTCCTGATTTCCCCACACAATTTCACATGGCCATGCCTCAAAAACATTCAACGGTTCACTGCACAAACTAAGGCTAGGTTCCAAGTTAGAAACAGAGACCTGAATATCTTCAATATCAGGTGAGACATGATCAGATTCCTTCTCTGAACTTGAGTGAATCTCCACAATCGATGAATCGGTGACAATAGATTCACCTCCACCCAACGATTTTGTCGCCAGAATTGCCTCTGATGAAGAACAAATCTTAACTGGACAGGTTGATTCCACTTCTGATTCACAATTTGAAATCAAATCAGTTGCCGAAGGCACCTGTGAAGAACAACTCTTCACTGGATCAAATTGTGCCAACAACCTCTGCTTAAAGACACTCCAATCCATCATTTTCTCTTTACTCATCTCTCGCATAAACCATGTCAATGCAACTCCGCCTAAAAACAAGAAGACTAGATCAAGTTTCGCATCATCTGAGAAACAGCCACGATTGAAAAGCCTCTCCACTTTTGGAATCCACAGCGACGGATCTGTTCCGGTGAACATAGGCGTATCCATACAACCATCATCGTCATATATCACAGGTTCCATCGTCTTCATCGTCGCGTTGAAGCTCCGATCACAGTTTCACCGCACCAATGATAGATTTACGATATTGCTAACTCCAATTGGACAACTAACCGATTACAAACTAACTGATAAGAACAGAGAGAGACTAGCACATCACTAGCTCAGCTTCCAACACACCATAAGAGAGAGACTAGCACATCACTAGCTCACCTCTCCAGACACAAGCACATCGCTTGATAACATTCACAATATTCAATATTCAGCATAATGAAGAAGAAGAGCTTCACAGCTCTTTTAAGCTGATCCCGTAATGGCCAAGCCTCCTCCACAATCAGAGTCTATCCTCTCTTCTGGTCCACGTCATCATGTTCTTTACTTAGACTATCCTCATTGGTTTAGTTTCTTAGTTGTTTTTTAAGACATTTTTAATAATAAAAAAAATAGAAAAAACTTTAGTAAAAGTTAAGGAAAATTTTGTTGATTATTGGTAGAACCAAATTTAAGGGTCTCTTAGTAATAAATATAGTAAAATAATAATTAATATCTTAAAATATTTGAAATTATTTTATATATCATAGAAATATATTTTATTAATAAAAACATAAAATAACATACAACATTTAAAATTAAAACACAAAACATTAAAAAACAAAAACATAAAACACACCATGAAATAAAACATAGAAACATATTTAATTAAAACATGAAACATATTTAATATCCAAATTTAGTCCATAAATGTTCAACTAAATCAAGTTTCAATTGGTCATGCACTTCTCTATCACGGATTATTATTTGACCATTCAGCACGTTGCTAATATTTGAATTCATATTGATAGAATATGAAAGATCCACACCCTCTGCTTGTGGGAAATCAGAAACGTCAGCTTGACTGTATCCATCTCGTTCATTTTCGACAATCATATTGTGGAGTATGATACACGCCCTCATAATCAATCCCACTTGGTCTTTATCCCATAAAAGACATGGATTTTTAATGACCGCGAATCTAGCTTGTAGGACACCGAACGCACGCTCAACATCTTTTCGATAGCTTTCTTGGCGGTCAGCAAATAAAGATGCTTTTGGAGTCTGTGGTAGTGGTATGGATTGAATAAACGTTGGCCATTTCGGATAAATACCGTCTGTCAGATAGTAAGTCAAATTGTACTCTCTGCCGTTAACGTAGTAGGTAACTTGTGGAGCTTTACCATAAAGTATATCATCAAAGACGGGAGATCGATCAAGAACATTAATATCGTTAAAAGTACCTGGAGACCTAAAAAACGCGTGCCATATCCAGAGATCATATGATGCGACCGCCTCTAAAACAATTGTTGGTTTGCCGGATCCTCGTGTATACATGCCTTTCCAAGCTTTTGGGCAATTCTTCCAAACCCAATGCATACAGTCGATGCTTCCAACCATCCCGGGAAATCCACGTTCTTCTGCAAAATATAGTAATCTCTGAAGATCATCTGGTGTGGGTCTTCTTAGATATTCATCGCCAAAGAAATTGACAACTCCACTGACAAAATGTTGCAAACATTTTCGAGCAGTTGTTTCACCAAGTCGGACATATTCGTCCACCATATCACACCCGCCACCATATGCTAGTAGCCTAATTGCTGCAGTACATTTTTGGATCGGAGAAAGACCAAGCCTTCCTGTGGCATCTCTTCTTTGTCGGAAATAAGGATCTTCTGCAGTAAGACGGTCGACAATACGCAAGAATAATGGCTTGTTCATTCTAAAACGTCGTCGGAATACATGGGGAGGATATGTCGGAGATTCACTGAAATAATCATTCCACAAACGGTTGTGGCCTTCTTCCCGGTTTCTTTCAATGAATTCTCGTTTCTTTTTCTTTTTCACAAAATGTTGTCCATGAATATCATGGTTATCAAAAAAATTTGCAAAATAAGACTCAAAAAGTGGATCATCATCCTTTGCAAAATTAAAATGTGAATGAGAAGAAGAACCCATTGAATAAAAAAATTAAATTACTTTAGAAGAGTAGAAGAGATGTGAATGAGTAGAAGAGATGTGAATGATATGAATGAGTAGAAGTTTTGTGTATATATAGAACTAAATTGTGTAGCTTGTGATTCTCTTCTCACAATTCCTGTGAGACTTGGTTGTAGGTTTATATGTTGTATTTTTGTGTTTGTTTTTTTTGTTCTCATATATCTTGTGATCCTTGTTGTATTCTTGTGTAGGAAAAAAACAAGTACATGTGATCCTTCACATGGGAACAGCTGACCGAGTATCAAACAAACTTAAACAACACCATACACATGGGAAAAACAAGTACACGAAACCAGTACGAGTGAAACTTAAACAACACCATACATAATCAAATTAAACTGTCCTACTTAAACATAATCAGACATAACACAGCAATCAAACATAATAAGACACCGAGAACCAATTCCAAACTGAATATGTACACTCTCTTCTTCGTATTCAACTCAGCAACCAGCTTCTCTAGCTTGTTGATCTTCTCATCAGTTTCAACCTTCAAGTGTTTGATCTCGCTCAGCTCAATTTTATATTGAGTAAGAGTATCTATCTTTGATGCAACCTTCCCATAGTTTGTTTCAATTGCTCTCATCTCCTCCATCACCGCAACATCCCACCACTTCCATATATGACACTCGCCATCGTCTCTGTTCCCACAAGAGAAGAACTTTCTTCCTGGATCATTCCTCGAGTAACATGTGTCAATGATAGGTTCAGCACCACAATAACACTTCTTGGGGAATCCCAACTCAGGTTCACTGTCTGCATAGTTGTAAGCACTTGACTCGGATGGCTGGCTAGATTCTTCGTCAACCAGATAGCCATTACAGTCAGATGACGACGGCTGGCTATAGCTATATCGCCCAATGTGTTCCTTGTTCTGTAAACAAAAGCAAATTATAATTAAGAAATTAGACATTCATTTGAAACTAATAGACAGATAAGAAGTACACAGAAAACATCAACTTATAATTATAATTAGACATCCGTTACACAACAACTTATAATTAGACAAGACTCAACAAGACACAACAAGACTCAACAAGACACAACAACTTATAATTAGACAAGACTCAACAAGACACAACAAGACTCAACAAGACACAACAACTTATAATTAGACAAGACTCAACTCGACCAGATTTGTTCTAATACTAAGCATCCACTAAGTCAAGCAGCTTCTCTTTCATAGCTTCTTCTTTCGGAGTAAGCGGTCCAGTTTTGGCCAGCAAACTGTCAAGAATTTGCATTTTTGACAATCTCTCTTTCAGCAGCAATTCTTCCCTCTTGATTTCCCACATGCCTTGGTACTCCTTCAAAGCCTTCTCTTCCTTCGCTTTTGTATGAGTCTTCCTCTGTTTCGCCTTACTTGCGTCTCTACCAGTAGGCCTTGTGTTTGTTGGCTCATCTATATTACCGCCGGTCTGAGAAGCTAAAGATTGTGCAGGATCATCAAAGAGTCTTTTCTTGTTGGTTACTTTAGGTGCTTTACCATTAACACTCTCACACCATTTTTGGTCGTAGCGTAACTCTAACCAACAATGCTCAAGAACGAATTTTTTCTGATAAATGTTGAAGTACATATCATACGCTGTCTTCATTATATCATCTTCATTCTGACCACTAGTTTTAGCCCTCACCGCAGCAGCATACGTTCCACAAAACTTCCCCACCGTATCTTGGATCTTAGCCCATCTCTGTTTACACTGAACTGGCCCTATCTTCTCATTGCCATCAGAAAGAGGACTATCTGAAAAATACATAGCAACCCTATTCCATAAGGTCTTGCCCTTCTGATCATTGCCTTTCACAGCATCCTTGCTGGTGTTTAACCACCCGCTAATGAGAATCCGGTCATCAGAAGGTGTCCATTTCCTTCTCTCCCTACGGAACTGACTTGGGGAAGGTGTTGTGTCTTCACTTGGGGAAGCTGCGGAACTGACTTGGGAACTAAAGAGAGGAACTGGAGACGAAAGAGTAGGTATATTTGGGTAGAGGGAATCAAAAGAAATGGTTTGAGGATAGCCACCCCCCTGCTGACTATTCATAAGTCCCACAAAATTTGTGGACTGGTTTAGCTCATGCTCTGACTCCATAGTAGCAAAGAAGAAAAGAAGAGTGGTTTATGCTTGAGAGGTGTAGAAAAGAAGAATGGTTTATGGTTTATGGTTCGGGTTTGTGGTTTAAGATCAAGAAAAGCTTAGTTTTTAAAGTGAAGCATATTGGAGTTACAATTAATTCTCGACACCAAACACACAATGAATACACAACCTAGTCACTTCCATTAATGAAAGAACAACCACCAATTAAGAATAATGACAACCTAGTCACAAAGAAGTACACATAGGAGCACAAATAAACAGTCATGCTATAACTCACTACCCCAAAATAGATACTACCAAACAAACAAAGCAATCAATTTGTAGCTAAACCAGTTAGGTGTATATTTACCTCTTTCGGTTGGTTGAAATGTTGTTTCCTTGTCGCCTTAAGTGTGACTTGTTTGAGCTCAACTAAAAGAAACTCACAAAACAAGAAACAAGAAATGGTTTTAGTAACTATGTAAAGACATGACATCCATTAAAGCATAACTACAAGTACATGAGTCTTAATTAATACCAACTGTGTAAAGACATCCATTAAAGACACAACAACCAACAACCAACTCAATCCGACTATGAAACAACAATTTTTGATTGATTATGAACAACAACACTCAAAAAACAAACTCGGACTACTAGTGTTTCTGGTTTCTGATTACACAATTGATTGTAATAAACTCGGACTACTAGTGTTTCAAATAAACAATACGCAATTACTAGACATGCAGAACAATTACCTGAACAAATCGAACTGCTTGAATCTTCCCCAAACGAAAGACTTAATTAAATCGAACTGCTTGAATCTTCCCCAAATCGAACTGCTCGAACAGTTAAAAATACGCAAGGCATACAAACGAAAGACTTAATTAAATTAAGATTGAGACATTTTTCAAATAAACAATCAACAATTACTAGACATGCAGAACAATTACCTGAACAAATTGAACTGCTTGAATCTTCCCCAAATATTAGGGTTTCGACGGATCGATCACCACCGGAATCACATGTCTCCTGCTTCACCGGAACCAAATCGCCGCCGAATCCATGGACAATCAGCCGTGGGAATCAATTGGAAGAGAAGCAATCAAGCTGAAATCGAAGAGAGAAGAGATTCAAGCTGAAATCGCGAAAAGTCTCGAGAGAGAGAGAGAGAGAGATAAAAGAGAGAAAAGGAAAGTGAAAGAGAGATGAAAAAAAAAAAAAAAAACCCCTTCCTCTCAATTAAGACTCGACCCACTAATTTTGTGACACCTGTCCAGCAAGAGACGTTTCTTGCAATCCTAAAATTAGAAACGAATCTTGCATTTCTTAACTTTGCTTTGAATAATTAATACTATCTACCCCTAAGAAATGAACTAAGAAACAACATAAATCCACCGATGAGGATAGTCTTACTTCCTTCTCACGTGGCACAGTCCTTCTCCTACTCAAGATATTAGTTTTCTTCTTCTTTATGTAATACGATGATGAGGATAGTCTTACTTCCTTCTCACGTGGCACAGTCCTTCTCCTACTCAAGATATTAGTTTTCTTCTTCTTTATGTAATACGATGATGAATCGTATCATAGTATGGAACTATGGACTGGTAACTCCTTTTTTAACTCCAAAATAGCATCTCTTTGGCCACGGCGGCACAAGAAAATGAGGCTTGAAGCTTTTATAGTAATCATTTCATCTCCAAGCCAATTGCATTTACTTTCATAAGCAATACAGATTCTAGCAAATTTTTAACGAAAAGATGTTTATCTTTTCCTACCTATGAGCTCGACAAAACTTGGAATGGAAACTCTGAACTAAAATCTCAAGGCAGGGGAATCTCTTAGCTCCGTGCAGCTCTCTTTTGGCCACGAGCTTTGCTGCTTGTTGCCTTCTTTGAGGCTACTTCCTCGCCCTGCTCATTGTCACTTCGTCCACTGTCGTCAAAGCTTTCAGTTCTGTCTGTCGACTCTTCCTCCTCAACTGCCTTCCCTGAATCTTCTTTGTCCCTTAGCGCTCTCAGTTTTGCCTTCTTTGCATTCAACACAGAAAGGAACTGCATAGACAAGGTATAATATCAAATACTAAACATGAAAATATCCTTTCACAAAGACTACTCATCACTAAAAATAAAGCAATTAAGAGATTACAAAAGCCAACGATTCGAATCTAAACAAGAAGAAGGTGATAGATATTAGATAATGTACATGCCTTTGCATAAGTTGCATCCTCAAACTCTGTTTTTTCTTTGCAGAGCTTTTCACCTTGCGTGATACATCTCTCAGCTTCACTTTTCATCTTCCCAAAAGATCTCGTCTTGTTCACAACTTCTTCCTATAAAGTATATTCATAAGAACTAAGATCACCATCACATTCATTGGCAAAAACAGAATACGAAAAAATCCTTAGCTATTTCATTCTCAAACATAACAAGAAATCCTCAAAAGTGTTAAGAAGAGTCATACACTTAGCCTTATATTAGCCTCCATAAGAAAATCCAAGACCCCAACAGTGATCTTCTTGTTATCATGTGATGGTTTACACTTCCACCTCCACTCAAGTTTAGTCCCTTCTTTCTCAAACGTCCAAGAGAGCTGTAACCAAAACACAACATCACAAAATCCTCAGACTTACTCAAACATTTAACAAACCATTTCTTCACCAAACCAAAAAGATCCAATGCTAACTTGATTCTAATCAAAAGAAAGTAACATTTTTCATGAACTGACCCGTTTAGATCCCTCAAGAGCATCAGAGAAACCATAGACAGAATCAGGCTGTTGAAACCCTAAGTACTGCTCGGCGAGCTCCAAATACTCCGATACAGGTTGGTCCCATTGCACCGCTCGCTCCGCAACCTCCTCCTCCGTTGCTTCAATTCCGATTAAAACCCGGAAAAAAAACATCAAATCCAAGAAAAGTTTAGTGACAGTATGAATTTAGGGGTTTTATATTACCATTGCAAATCCAGGAAGAGGAGCCATCGGTGACGGAGATATCAAAACGAGAATGATACCAAGTGCCTTTGATGAAAATTGGATCGGCGCCGGAGATTTCAAGGCGGAGACATGTGTGTTTCGTTCTCTCCGATTCAACCATTGCTTCAAAGTTCAAAGTCGCCGACGACGATTTCGGGAGTCAACTCTGATGGTAATGTCAAATTTGTTTTGTTTCGCTTACGTGGATGCTGAGTCAGCTTCTGTATTAAATTTTTTACATTTTAGTGATTTTACTACCATTCAGTTTTCAATTTATTTTCGTTTACTTTGAAGCTTGGCAAAACTATCATAAAAATTCCTAACAAAAAGAAAACAAAACTCATCATAAAATTGAAGAATATCTAATTTCAGTTTTGCAAATTTTTGTGTTTGATATTTGTTCTTTCCTATCATCCTCACTTATAAAGTTAGAATATACCCTTTTTAAAGTGTAATGTTTTACTTTTGTATTTAATAACCTTGTTTGTTATTTAACTAGCTAAAGCAAATTTTATTTATCTATTGATAAAATTGTTTATAAAATAAAATGCGAGAAAAATACTTTTTAGAGACACAATAAATTTATATTTTTTAGAAAATTGAACAATTCATTTGTTAATGAAAACTCAATAATCGAACTAATTCAAGGACTGACATTGTTTTTACGATGAGGTTAAGTAAGTAGACGCTGCCAAATTACAAAGTAATATCACCTTTTCAAGTTTGAATCTTCTTTTATTTTCATTATCAATCGCGACACATTATCATAAATATCTTAAATTGTTAGATAAATTAGAGTTTAGGATCTATTTTAGCATAAGATGTTTGAGCTTATATCCGTTTGAGCTATAATATGTTTTAACAAAAGATGTTGTACTCATCATGTACTAGTACAACAATTTTCCACTATATTAACCATTTGTTTGAATTTACTATTATGATATCAATTATAGTCTTTTGGTCAAGTTTGATGTACAACTTTCCAAATTTGAATATAAACAAAACTCATCATAATTGAAGAATATCTGAATTAGTTTTGCAAATTTTTGTATTTGATATTATCCCTTTCCTAACATCCTCACTTATAAAATTAAGATAGATGGAAAAAACTAAAACAAGAGAAAATTTTGTGAGATAGCACTTTTATATTTAATAACCTTTTTTGTTATTTAATAAGGCAAAGCATTTCATTTATCTAATAAAAAAGTAGATTATAGAAAAATTTGGATAAAAATATTCTTTAATATACGCAGATTATCATCATCCAAAAATACGGTTCCATTTTTGTGATGCGTTAAGCAAAAGTTGTAAATTTCAAAAAAAAAAATGAACAATTCAATTATTAATGAAAACGACTAGGATATATGCAACCTAAACGACTAAGATTTATGCGCTCAACCAAAGAACAAGAAACGTTTTTTCTACTTATAAACAATTTTGCGTTAATATATAAATGTAACAAGTAGAACATATGATATTTTGAATCATATAGTTTTGAAAGTATATTGGAATATAGGCATACACATACACATAGTCATAGACTCAAATCCATATGAGAATGGCTCAATATGAGTAATGTTTGTCAGTTGTCACTATTCTCTAATGGTTGTAACCACTACGTCTTCTTCGGCCACCACAACTTCGTTTGCCACACAAGAAATGTTATTTTTGTCAACATTGATTCAATGAATTATTTTGTGTTTTACCACGTATTAATGATGACACAAAATCTTATTTACAGTTATTTTGGTTTGTAAAATATTTGACAATAAAATTTATGTTTTAATAGACATGACTAGTGCTTTTTTTTTTTGACAAAAAACATGACTGCTAATATCAACACTATGTTAGTATTTTTCATTTGTCCTCGGAATCTGTTTGTAATGGACTAATTGTGGTCATATTTTAACATCAAAACATACACCGAATCCGTAAGACGAATTATTTTGTAAAATCACCTAAGCTACAACTGCGACGTCTATATACATCTCCCAAAAATATAAAATATCATATAATTATGAAATTATTTATTGTTTTTCTGTAACCATCTTTAGAGAATTATTATTATTATTATTATTATTATTATTATTATTATTATTATTATTATTATGGTTTAGCTTACAGACAAATGGGACCGACCCACTTATTTGTTGGATAATCTTTCTTTTACTCCACTCAGCGCATAACCTCTATCACACACAGCTCAATCATCCCACGTCTTCTTTTTCAAGTTCCCTATCTCACCCTTAAACCTATCATCACTGATTCGATTTTGACCCTTACTTGTAACAAGGGCATGTCAGGGATACAAACAATAATGAGATGCTTATCTTAAAATTTAAATATTAAACAAGGGTGGTGCAATGTGTTTTTCAACAAGAGTTTAGGTGTGGGATAATCTAAATCAATGAGCAATTAATAAGATTGGATGCAATGCCAATAAGGATGTTATGTCTTTTCTATAATCACTTTACCTTATTTTTGTTTAATTTATGGATTCCTTGCCAAGTCCACAAAATCACGTTTTTTATATAATATCATTTGTGTTAAAATGTGTTTTTTACTTTAATGGTTAAATAAATGATGCTTCCGTTGAACCATGTTATAATTATGTGCTTTGGTATGACTGAAGATAGTAGTAGATACAATTTTAATATTTTAAAACTTGCTAAGTAATCAACCAATGGCAGTGATGAATTTTGTATGGGTGTAAGTAAACAAAATATAACAGATGTACTTTTGACTACTTGCACAAAAATACTATAGTTTGTAGCCAAAATTATAAATTGGACTTTGGAAATAATGGTCTGATATCTTGTCTCTTTGTGCGGTCATAATGATTGTCTGATTATATTCAATTGTAGTTCACAATTCACAGATATATAAAAGGAAATTTGCATAATTGCCGGAAAAAACTTGTCCCACACTAGCTGAAAGCTATTATAATATTAGGAACCAAATCTTTGTAGTTTAGTGATTTTGTTATTGCTAATGTTGGTGAAGACTCGAAAAGATTATGAATCGATTTTACATGAACACATGTTTAACCTCTCAAGCTCAAATGAGTTTACGTGGTCTAGTGACTTTATTTTCATCTTACACTACAAACTTTGGTCACAAGTCTTTGATAAGGTTAACCGGATTGAATGTAATTTATTATGAATTGAACTCAAAGATTCTAGAATTTGTAATTGATTAAAAACTAACTTATCATAATCTTAGTGGTTAAAAATTTTACAATGAATTCGAGGAGCTCAAAAGAAAACATACGATTTAAATCATTGTTTGTAACGCTTTCAATAGTAAAAACAATCATCTTTATTTACATACTTTGACGTTTGTCAATTCCCCAATACTAAAAGTAGGTAAAAATGAACTGAAACGTTATTATTGGAGTTTGCTAATGAAAATAGTGCAACAATCATTGAAAAGATGCTAGACATGAACAAGTATGCTATTTCTTGTTTTTATTAACCAATCGAACATATAATTGATGTAAATAAATAAACAAAAGTAGCAAGTCTATAAAAATTTAAAGCCAAAAGAAAGTATATAAAAGTTAATCTCGAGTAAACCTAAATACCTAATTGACAAAATATTAATTAGCGTGGAACACTAATAAGAAACGGTGTCTAGTAACGGCGTTAGCACCGACGAGGAAGGAGATGGTATAAAACACACACGCCAACATAAATGGTAATAGTATCATCATTCTCATCACAACACAACACGCGGAAGAGAGAGAGAACAAGGAAACAAAAAAACAGGGAAGCGGTTACAATTTCTCTCGTCTATCACAAGAACAATGGGTAAGCAAATTTTAATCCCTACTTCGATATCATCTATGTTTGATCGTTTCTTGTTGCAGCTTCGAAATTTGGTTTGTGATTATAGAGTTTTCTTGATTGCGATTGATGACCATAGTAGTTCCTAATTCGTAGAGTAGTTGAGAATTTTTGAGCTGCATGTTCATTTTTGTTTGAATGCAAGAAGTATCGGTTGTTAAACAACTGAAATTTTGAGTTTCTTATTTGTTAAAATTTGTTTATCAAGTTCTTTGTTTTGCTTGATTAAAAATTTAGTTTTGTCATTACGAAAATATTAACTTAGAAAAGTCTAAAAGTTTTATGTTGGCCCAAAACCATGATGATTTATGCGTTTAACAAAGTGTCTTTTCTTTGTTGATTCTTGACTATGCAAAAAAAAAGATTTTTTATTTTGGGTTTGTCTAATGCAAAAAGATTTGGCCGTGTGTACAGTTTAATTTATCTTTTTAGAGAAATTGATACTTGATTATTGTTCTTATTATTATATAGGTACGTTTGATATGCTTAGAATACTATATTACTTTCCTTTAAACAACAAGCTGTATTCTTCTTTGATGTCCCTACATTTGGTTAGCGCCTAATGCTTTTAGGAGAATAATTTATATGGTTAGTTGAATTCTTGGTCATCGTTTGTAACTAAGTATACTTTAGTTATTATACTAATAAGGAACCTGAGTTGTATTGTCTGTGATTTATATAAGGAGGCATAGTATAGTATCGTTTGTTGTGATAGACCAAATATACCATAATATTGAATTGTGTCGTAAACGCGCTTGCGAAGTAAGTTTGTGTTGGTTTCACATAGGTTTTGTGTAATATGATTATCTTTCTTTACTTATATAGTTGACTTGTGTTGTGGCAGATATCTGTATGGACAAGGAACCAGATGGTGTGGTGGTCTATGCGAATGGTGATTCTTGTAATCCAAACCAAGAAAATGTTTCTGAGCCTCTCTTAGATTCAGTATCACGCGATGATACTAATGCACATACAGAGCTTCGATATACAGAAGAGAACATCGAAGCGAACGAGTATGATGTTAAAGAGTGTACTAGTGAGATCCCCGTTGGTAAGCCAACAGGAGATGATTTTGAGTCCAAGGATGTCACTAAGTCACTTTTACCTGCTAAGCATGCTTCAAAGTCAGTTCGAGGGAGTAACAAAACTAGGAACACCGTTCCTCAGCCGTTTTCTTTAGAGACTGAGAAGCGTGCTTCATCTACACGTTCGTTTACGAGTGAATCTCTTGAATCAGCTGGGTTAAAAAAGTTTCCGGATGGGCATAGTAAAGTAAAAAATCAGGCCACAAAGGTTAGAGTTTATGCTATAATAACATATTTTACTCTCTTAAATGTATTTGATTTTTCTAAGCGTACGTAAGGCCTAAGTATCTATTTACGACTGTAGGTAACTAGGAAACCATTGCAGCCAAAAAACAAGAAGCTTTCAGATGAGGAAGATTCTTGCTCTGTTGCTTCATAGTATGTTTCTTTCTTTTTAACTTACATTTTTCTACTCATTTCTCTCCAGAATATGTGATAATATCAAGTCTTGACTTCTGTTGACAGCGCTACGTCGGGTGCAAAGTCTGCTAAATCAAGAGCTGTTGTCACCGCAGCTCCTTCGTTTCGATCCACTGAGCGGGCAGAGAAGCGGAAGGAGGTGACATTTATTTTTCTTTATTAATTAGTTACTTCTATACCCTTTCCTCCACTCTTAGGAGCTTTTTGATACATTGTGTATTGACTTTTAATTGGTTTTATGTTCTTAAGTTCTATACAAAACTGGAGGAGAAACACCAAGCCATGGAGGCCGAGAAAACGCAAAGTGAAGCAAGGAACAAGGTAAATACATTTATGCTAGAGCTTTACAAATTCCTTTATCACATATGTTGAATGTTTCTCACATATCCTCTTCCTCTCTTTGTATGCTTGGAACTCGAAATCTGAAGGAAGAAACCGAAGCAGCCTTAAGGAAGTTAAGAAAAAGTTTGAGGTTCAAAGCAAACCCAATGCCAAACTTTTATCACGAAGGGCCTCCTCCAAAGGTTGAACTTAAGAAGGTAACACACAAGGTTGTCTACAATTTCACTACAACATTCACATAAAGAGAAATTACCCCTAAACTTTAAAAACCATTTCTAGTGTAAATCTTGCATTATGTTTATACCTAAAACGGTGTACATACACAGCCTCCTCCAACTCGAGCAAAGTCGCCAAAACTAGGACGGAGGAACACAAAAGAAGGGAACAGAGCAAAAGGAGCATCAAGGCGGCATGAAACTCTAAAGACTCTAGCGATCTCTAAAGAAGACCATGATGATGAGACCTCACATTTGGAATCGGAGACCGCTTTTGCTTGCTAAAGAGTCTTTTTTGGTCACAACGAACATGAGAGTTATGTTTCCGTTGTGAGAATGTGTGGGATGCTTGTGTTTTTTAACTTATGATTTGAAGTGTAAATGTGTGTAATTTAAAAGTTGTTTATGCCGTGTTTATGAATGTGTGTACACTTAGAAATAAGAATCTTACTGTTGTGCTTTTGCTTGTTTTTTAAGTTATAACGAATCTTTTGTTCATAATAATTTTTAGACTCGACGAAGCCTATATATTACCTAGCATGGGTCGTTAACTCGTTACTCGTGATGACAAGACCATAATAAATCAAGAGTCTTGCATAAACTTTTAAGGGCCATAGGCGATTGAAAAAATAATTGTGGCTCTTTTCACTATCTATTTTTTTTTTTTACCACAGTTAAGAAATAAACAGAACTAATCATGATGAAAATACTCAAATACAATGTACTTAAACCTTTCTTTGACAGGAAAAGAAAAATGTCCAAACCTTTAGAATAAATGTTGGGACCCTCACTTTGTGAATAGAATAATATATGGGGTCGAAGACCATTGCCTTTATTTATACAAAGATTTTGTCACGGCTCTAATCATAATAATAACGTTATACTATTATTTTCAAAGAAAGTAGGTTGTTTGATCAAAGCTGTCATTATTGGTGAGAAGTTGGTGGATCAAATGAACTGGTTATTCCTTAATCATTTCATTAGTTGTTTGATTATGTTATCAATATGTTGCAAGTTGCAACTTGCTCCATCTTTCCAAAAGTATATTCAATCTTTAAAAACGCAAAAAAAATGAAAAGATTTTTAGTTGTTGTCGGTTCGTATTGCCAAAAAAAAAAAATGTTATCGTCTTTTCCACTCACAATCTTGATTTCGTAGGACTAATATTCATTGGGCCTAAATGGGCCGTAGAATAATATGTGGCGCAACGATAGTGGCTTCACTTCAGGTTCTCTGAGTTCTGACAGATCTCTCAGAAGAATCTTATCCAATTTCCCAATACAGATAGCAATCTTGTATGTACCACATTATCACAGTCACTATCCAAAACTACACGTGTTTCTTGAGTTCGCATCGACTCTAACGCTTCCTTCTCCAGCACATGCAGAGCTGCACGTGAACGTCACATTCTCATTTGTTTCTACACTAATAGTCTACCTCGATGGATTATGGAATTAACTACTACATGAAGAAAAATAAGCTGTGATTAGAATAGTCGTAATGGATTATGGAATTAATTAACTACTACATGAAAGCAAAGTGGAACAGATCTAGTTATTATGTTTGAAAAAGTGGGAGTCATACGTTTAAATCCAGACTTTTTAATGATTTATTTACTTTGTACTCCCTCCGTTTCTTAATATAGGATGTTTTAGAAAAGTTTTTTGTTTCATGATATAGGATGTTTTCAAGTTTCTATGTAACTTTAAAAGTAGTTTAATACTTTATATTATGCAGTCTTGTTTATGATTGGTTGAATTTTTTTAAAATAGTCATTTCTTAATCTGCGTGCTTTACTCAAAACATCTTATATTTTGAAATGGAGGGGGTATTTTATATTTGTTAGAAACGGAAATATTATGGTTATGGTAGATAATTTGTTTGGTTTGTCTGAGTTTGATGTCCTACCTTATCTTCACCCATGGATTTTTTTTTTTTTAACTTTTTACATCCTATTTTTGCCTTGATTACTAAATAATGTTTTATGTTGCTAAAATTTATAAACCAATGAAACCTCCAAAACATATTATAGATGTTGACGACAAAAAAAAATAAACACATTAATTTTGTTTATATAAAATAACAATATCCAACATAAACTTAATATATTATGAATAGTTTGATATAGTTTTGATGTTAGCCTGAATTCAAGTTTTGTGAAATAATCCTTAGACCATCTTTACCAGTGATTTCTCTTACCATTACTCTTGTATTTGGGGCCCAAAACATAATAAAAAAAATTCATTTTTTGGTCCATTAACAGGAGAATCAATTCTCCCGGAAGGAATTGAAGAACACATTAAGCAACGCTACGTGGCGCGTTTTGGTACATTGATACATTTAAAAAAAAAAAAATTTGTTTTTTTTTTTCTATTTTCTTCCTTCTTTCTTTCCCAGTCTTCTCTCTTTTCTCTAAGGCAAATCGACTGAAAACCAGAAAAATCAATCGATTCTTCTCTGTTTCGCGACCCTCCCTGCCGTTATCGTCATCTGGATAATTATCTCCACCGGCGCGACTTTGGGCTGGAGAGATGGTCACTGGCCTGGAGAAATCACCAGACCTCTCTTCCTCCTTTGGTATGTTTCTTCTTCTTCGTTTTTTCTTTCAATTCTATCGGTGAATACTCAATTACGGGAAACATTTGGCTCTCGGTAAGCTTTTTAGACCATATCCTCCTAATTTTAAATGATAGAAAGGTTGAACGGTTACCTGTTACAATCAGTTTTTGATTTTTTTTTTTGTATGTAGATGATTGGAATCGATGATTGGTTTGGAACTTGCAGTTGCAGGTTAAAATTGCAGGGAATGTTTAGAGGGATGTAGTAGAATCACTCAAAGGTAAATTCTCAATCTGTTAGCTCACAAAATTATATTATTACAGAAATATAAAAACTTTGCAGAATGGTCG
Organism: Camelina sativa; assembly: GCF_030686135.1. Taxonomy (NCBI): domain Eukaryota; kingdom Viridiplantae; phylum Streptophyta; class Magnoliopsida; order Brassicales; family Brassicaceae; genus Camelina; species Camelina sativa. Next base: position 13,718,926 of record NC_141894.1, on the reverse strand, counting down.
AAGGATTGCAGATGTTTGTTTTGAAGAAATGGTTTATGTGATTAACTCCAAAGCTTTTTTATGAACTGTGAGCCCCAATTTCAATTTCAGTTAATGTTTCATGTTGTCTTCAGCAAAATGTATGTATGTGGGTTTTATATTTTTTTTGCAGCAAATTTATTAGTTTGGATCCTATATAAGTAGTTTCTGCAGCAAATGTATTAGTTTGGATCCTTGTCATGGAGATAATCATGAAAGGTTAAGATTTTCTCCGCTCATATTTGTGTTTGTGAGAATGACTTTAGAAAAAGACATATAAACGAAATCTCTTTCTCTATGTATTGCAGTAATGACGATGATGAAGCTTGAGGGAAGTTATTATTCTCAAGAAGAAGAATAAGAATCATATTTGTGTTTGCGGTGTTGTTCATCAACTGGAGAGTGGTGTTCTGCAAGGTTTTATAGCAGTGAAGAGTGGTGTTCATGAAGTGGACACATTGGATTGTCTAATTTGAAAAGGTATGGTCCTCTACTTTCATATGTTGTTGTTAGGTTTTGTCTGAGTTTCGACTCTGTTATTGTTTCATAAATGTTTCAGTTGATTGTTTCGATTCTGTTCGGTTTTGTCATAGTAGATCCGAGGTTAGAAGGAAAGTACATGATCAAGCCAGTGCAGAAACTAGCGGTTGTAGCCAACCTTTGCCTTGCTAGGAACCGAAAGGCGCGTCCAAAGATGACCAAAGATGAGTGAATATTAAAAGGTTTGTTTTTTTTGTTTGTTTATGATTGCAGAATTCGCAAGAGAACATGGGGGACTATCTGTAGATGTTATTAAAAAAGCGTTTAAAGAAACTGAAGAGGACTTTTGTCATATGGTTAAATGATCTCTCTCAATGAAACCTCAAATGGCTACTGTAGGATCTTGTTGTCTTGTTGGTGCCATCTCTAATGATACTCTGTATGTTGCTAATCTTGGGGACTCTAGAGCTGTTCTTGGGAGTGTTGTTCCAGGAGATGTTAATGATAAAAAAAGTGCGGTAGCAGAAAGGTTATCTACTGATCATAATGTTGCTGTTGAAGAAGTTAGAAAGGAAGTTAAGGCACTTAACCCTGATGATTCACAAATCGTTATACACACTCGCGGAGTTTGGAGGATTAAAGGCATTATTCAGGTATAGTTATATATAGTTCTGGTTGGCTTGCTTGCTTGCGTGATTTCATTTACATACCATTTCTGATGAAGTTGTTTTATGATTGTGTTTTCATATATAAAAGTTGTAATCTGATGGTGTTTTTTTTTCTTCTCTTTTCATTAATATAAATGGGGGCTTACGCTAATGGTGCATCCTGCATCTTTCAGAGCTAGTAAGCAGAACAGCTATGGATGTCACGAGCTTTGCTCCTCCATGGGTCATCTTAAGACACGCTTTCCGGTCAGTAGCAGCTTCTTGTGAACCAATGATCCAGATATAGTTGCAACTTTAAGGTACAAGTTTTGAATGGTAATTTTCTCTTCTTGAGTTTTGTTCTTGTCTACATTTGAGTGTGTTTGTCAATTTATATGTGTTGTGGTCTCTTTTGTGAAGGGGATGTATTTTCCAATGCCACTTGATTGAGTTTCTTTGTTTGGCTGGTTACTTTGCTAGGTCTTATATTGTTCATGTTGTTGGGTTAGAAAGATTGCAGAGATGAGATTGACGACAGACAGATGGGTTTTCGAGGTTTTATTTTTTCTTTCATCTCACAGTAAGTGATCTTTTCGGTGTGATATACATTGTTGAAAAAACATAATTGGGCAATGTTAATGCAGGATGCTAAGACAAAGAATGTGGAACATGTCTTGATCTTGACTGGGGATCATCTCTATCGGATGGATTACATGAACTTTGTGCAGGTTAGACTTATTCTTCTTATTTGAATGAATATGTTGTTGTTTGACTTTGGTTTTGCGGACAAGAAGTCAGTGTCAGTTTTGCGGACAAGAAGTCAGTTTCGTGTTGAGGACTTTGGTTTTGCGGACAAGAAGTGACTTTGGCATTGTTGTTTGAATGAATATGTTGTTGTTTGACTTCAGTTTCAGTTTCAGTTTTTGTTGCATGAGCTTTTGCGGACAAAAAGTAGACAAATATATTATGAGTTTAGCGGACAAGGAGACAAAGATATAATGGCAAGGCTCTATTTAGCATTTGGTTCAGACTCTGTTTTCTACCAAAAATCCCAGTTTTTCTTGCTTAAAGTGCAAGCTTTTTCTTCTTCCTCTTTTGTAAATCAAGTTTTTAAAAATTCAAATTAAGAACTTTGAATTAAAAACTTTATCATTGATAATTACTAAACACAAATTACAAAATTATTATTTAAAAAACTGAACAATCTTCTTTGGGTTCTCTAGTAAGGGAAGAATTTTGCAAAAATACTTTGCTTTACTTAAATTAATATTAATTATATGATTAATTAATATGGATTTAATATGAGAGTAACTTAAGAGAGGTACTCCACTAACGATGCTCTTAGCTTCTAAAGAAAATATATCTTTCAATATTCGATTAAATTTTTTTGTTTCATTCGGTGTGAAAAGTCTGACGAAACTTGCGGTGATGAGAAGATTTATGTATAGAAATATTCATTAGAGAGAAAGAAGTAAACATCTATCTAATTGTAGATGTATATAGACCATAGAGTTAATATAGAACAGCCTTAATAGAAATGTAAGATGAAAATAATGGTTTTGTATGAATTCGTATCACTAGTACTACAAGAGAAAAAAAAATAGTTTATTTATCCTTTCAGACGTTTGGATATAGAAATGTAAGAGGAAAATAATGCCTATGTAGGAACTCATACTACTACATGAGAAAAAAATAGTTTCTTTATCCTTTCAGACGTTGGAAATATACATGAGAATCGTTGTTATGCGGTAACAATGTAAAATTTTACATATATCAAACTAAGCGTTGTATTTTTGACTGTGCTCATATCTTAATATTTTTTTAAAAAAATCTCATTTTTGTCACCAAAAAGTAAAGGACATAACAATATTATTTCCGAAATACATATTTAAGAAAGTCAGAGAAGAGTGGAGGTTCCTCGTTAATATGACATTTGCAATTTTGATCCATGATCAATTCTAACTGCAAGGATGATAGTGATGGCCAACATACGGCTAAAAAGGAAGAACATATTTTCGATGACAACAATTTAATAAAGGACACTATAAAAAGAATGTTGTTGCAAATCCATTTATGTCTTCTTGTCTTTCCAAAAGATTAGTAATGAACAAAAATCACCTGAGCATACTTACTTATCATTCTCTCACACAAACGAAACCTCATTTTTCGGACGGGCTTTACTTTTGTAAGTTACATTTAGGAATTAGGATAATCCCTTTCAAAACTAACATAAGCGATAATTACAGATAAATGCGACCGTTTATATATAAATAGGAAAACATTCTTAAAATAATGATGATGAATTGTCGCCACAGAGTTCAAAACACATTTTACCAAATAATTTTCATAAGTCAATACTTAATAATAATTACATCTACGCCATTATAGATTTTATTTGAAATTCATAAAAGAAATTAAAACTATTTGTTATTTTCCAAATTTAATAAAGTGCACCTCTTTTGTTAACATCTAATTTTGTAATATAAAATATAATGTCTAATTAAATTAGTAATAAGAGTAATACTCATATATTTACATTTAAAATACCGAATATGCCGCTTTGGAATTTTTCTAAGTATAGAAAATATTAAGAAACTGAATAACTAGATCAAAATAGTTAAATAGACTAATGAAAAATATAAAATCATTAAGTTATATTATCTTCCGAAAATTAGTATCAAATCCGATTACTACTAACCGATAATGAAATCAAATAATTAAATTATCGAGTAATATAATGTATGTTTTTATGGTTCCATAAGAAATATGCAAAATTGTTATGGTTAATCGGTAAAACATTAATTATATAAACTTGATTTTTAAAACACACAAAAAAATATTACCATAAATGGTAACGTTTTATCAATTTAGGATTTGAGCATTAGAAATAAAATAAAATTTGAAAGCAATGTAAGATATATATACTCTATAAAATAAAATGGGCATTCTCAAAAATGCTCCTTTTTCCATACCCCTTTTTAAAAATACCCCTTCATGTTGACCATTTTTAAAACTACCTCTCTTTATATACAAAATGACCAAATTACCCTTTTTAAGTGACAGCAAGAATGTACAGTCATCAAAATCGAAAATATTTTTCCGCCAAAAAAATTTCCCGCTAAATGTTTTTTTCCCGCCAAAATCGAAAATTTTTCCCGAAAAATTATTTTTTCCCGCCAAAAAAAAAAAATTTCCCGCCAAAATCGAAAATTTTTCCCGCCAAAAATATTGAAATTTATACCTTTTAAAAACATTGTAAACGCTTTTAAAAAACTTTTAAAAGCGTTTACAAGGTTTTTAAAAAGTTTTTAAACACATTGTAAACGCTTTTAAAAACCTTGTAAATGCTTTTAAAAAGCTTGTAAATGCTTTTAAAAGGTTTTTAAACACCTTATAAACACTTTTTAAAAGCATTTACAAGGTTTTTAAAAATCTTTTAAAAATCTTATAAAAACTTTTACAAGGTTTTTAAAATCATTGTAAAAGCGTTTACAAGGTGTTTAAAAACTTTTTAAAAATCTTTTTAAAAACCATTTGAAAACCTTTTAAAAACCTTTTAAAAACCTTTTAAAACCTTTTAAAAACCTTTTAAAAATCTTGTAAAAGCGTTTACAAGTTGTTTAAAAAACCTTTTAAAACTCTTTAAAAAATCTTGTAAAAGCCTTTACAAGGTGTTTATAAGGTAGAAGCCTTATAAAACCTTTTAAAAACCTTGTAAATTTTTTTTGGCGGGAAAATTTTTTTGTCGAAATTTTTTAACAAAATTTTTTTGACAAAAAAAATTTTGGCGGAAAATTTTTTTCGAAAAACTTTTGGCGGAAAAATATGTCGGAAATTTTTTGGCGGGAAAATTTTGTTTTTCTTTTTATTGAATAAAATAATTTTCATCTAAGGGTAAAATGGTCATTAAAAAATAAAAGAGGGCAAAAATAAAAATAGCCAAAAAAGAGGGTATTTTTGAAAAGGGGTATATCAAAAGGGGCATTTTTAACAAATTCTCAAAATAAAATTTAAAACTTTTACAATAATGTTTTAATTGATTTTTCAACTCATATATCAACAATAAAAAAACTTCAAAAAATACTTAAGATTTGAGATATGGTGGAAAAGTACGAGAGAATGAGAAAATGGTTTATTGAGGGCCAAACACACGGGTAATCAAAAACATTTAAAAATTCTCTCATCCTCTTCTACTATATTTAACTTTATAATATAACATTATGGATAGTAATGCAAAACATTTAAAAATCTTTGAACGTAGATCAGTTCCACATTCATAATTATTAGTTTTATTAATATCTATTTTCTTATGATAATTGAGATCACTATCAATTACTTCAAATTGATGAATGTCATTTTTGCAACTCAACTCATAGAAGTCACTTTACAAAATATGTACAAGAGATCTCAAATTATTACTATTTTTCTTGGATATTATTTGTCTAAAACCAAGATTGTAGAATTGACAGTCGAGTTTTAGTAACATTAAAGTCATCAATCAATAAATTATCTTATATATCTAAACAGTTTTGTTTAACAAAATATTCATGTATTGAAAAAAACGGTAAGCTAATATTTTGAATAAATTATTATTTAAACTACAATACCGATGTATAACAAAACGAACCAATACATATAATCAATATATGTGCCTTAAAATATTACACAAATCTAAACAAACAACAAAACCGAATCACAAATGAGATCACAAAAACTTTAACTATCAATATTCTAATTTTGTGTGAGAACTAAATTACGAATGTAATCATAAAACTCAAACAAACAAATTATGAAAACTTTTTTCACTATATATTATATATAAAGTGTTATTGATTATGAATTTCATATTTTTGCGAGTATTTATAAATGATATTTTTACTTATTCTTGAACAAGTAAATCAATCAAATGACTAAATTTTGAATAAAATTATAATGTTAGCAAATGTTATTACTTAATTTTGAATAAAACTAACCAAAATTACTTAAGTCATCAATAAGATTGTGAGTTACTTTACTTAAGTTTGGTTAGTTTTATTGATGAGTAAAGACAACTGTTAAGAGAGAGGGTGAATTATGAAAGTAGTGGGTAATAAATTTTAGAAACTTACATACTGTTTCAAAGATTGGTATTTTGTAATTTTTCCATGTTCCACAAAAATTGATTTTCCATGTTCCACAAAATTTGATTTTCTAAAATTTTTAGTTAATTAATATTAAGTTTTTGTAAACTTTAAGAAATAAGCATTAATAAAATTTGAATTATTATTAGTCTATATTATATAATACTTTAGTGAAAAATAATAATGTATTTAAAGTCAATAATAATTGTTTTGTAATTTGTGTAAAAACCTTAAGACATTATTCTTTTAGAAATAGAAGGAGTAACTTTATGATTTTTTTATTTGTAAAAAGTAAAAACACCAACTCGTGTTTTAAAAAGGGAAAAGTAAAAGAAAATTTTTTTTTTTTGGAAGAAAATGCCATGTGGCTAATATTTGTTGGTCAAGTGAATTATGTTTTATAGATAAAGGATACTTGTAATCTTATCCACAACAAACAACAAATGCGGCTAAAAGCGTGAGATTTTTTTGGTTTAACGATCAAAAGCCACGTCATCACCACTGTGCTGTTCCTATCATAACACCGCGCCAATGTCTTTTCTTTTCGGTACAGCAAATATACCAAACTTAATTAATTTTATTTATTTTCAATAATTTAATAATTTCACTACTGAAACTCTTATCTTCTTTGATTCTCTCTTTTTGGATTGCTTCCTTTTCCAATGTCGCTTAGATTCTCCAGTGAAACAACAGAGCCCAATCTGAAAATTATATCTTAGTGCAGATTCGTTTCTAGTTTTGTCATGGATTTATTCAAGAAACCTACATTCGTCGACGTTTTGCTATGTGCAGTTCCGATTTGGGTTGCCGTTATGATTGGGGTTTTGATTGGTTGGTCTTGGCGTCCTAGGTGGACTGGATTGGTTTATTTAGGGTTTCGTTCTAAGCTTCGGTTTCTATGTACTGCTCCTCCTCCTGGATTTGGTGCTCGTCGTCTTTGGCTTGCTTTCACCGCTCTCTCTGTTTTTTCCATTTTCCGTACTCTTTGGTTAAGTCTCGGTTCGAGTTCCAAGAACTCGACGGTTATTAGTGGTTCAGCTCCGTCTTCTAAACCGGTTGATGAAGAAGAAGAAGCATTTTCACGGTTAGTCTGACGAAAGAATCAATATGTTTTGGCTCTGTTACTATTAGTGATTTTTTATTGTTCTTTTGCACAGAGGGAGTGATAAAGGTACAGAGAAAGAGGAAGGTGTTGTTGTGACAGAGAAGGATCTAGAGCATTTGTTGCAACTGCTTGAAGCTCGAAATGCTAATTTTGAGTGGCAATCTATGATGGATAAGTCTACTCCTAATATGAGTTACCAAGCTTGGCGTCATGATCCTGCGGTAATCTTAGTTTTAAAGACTCTTTGCTTTTATATCTGTTAGTGGACAGTTTTGTTCAGATTTTGTAATCAGAAATCTAGTTAGTATGATTTGAATCTTAATTAGAGTCAGAATCCAGTTGCATTGGTTCCATCGAAAAGGTTTTTTGTATGGCTTAGGGTATGATGTTTGGGGCAAGTTTCTGCATTTACTTCTCTGATGCATTAAGCTTGTAGCACATTTTACCTGGAACTTGTTTTTGAGACAGCACTTGGAAAAAGATTCTATGACATCAATGAGATTTAGTTCCTGAAAGGCTGTTGTTATGTTGTTTTGTCAGGCAGGTCCTGTTGTTTATCGTAGTCGAACTGTGTTTGAGGATGCAACGCCAGATATTGTTAGGGATTTCTTCTGGGATGATGAGTTTCGACCTAAATGGGATCCTATGCTTGCTTACTTCAAAACTTTGGAGGAAGATCCTAAGACAGGAACTACCATTGCTCGTTGGATTAAAAAGGTATATTTGTGCTTTTCTTCCTTTTTGATATTTGTATCCCTCTTTATATCTTCTTCTTGATGAACATGTTCCCATTTCTTTTGTTTGCAGTTCCCATTTTTCTGTAGTGACCGGGAATACATCATTGGCAGGAGGATATGGGAATCTGGGAAAAAATATTATGCTGTGACAAAGGTATGATTTTGCTTTTGCTTTGGCATGGATCAAAATATCTCTACTAGTTTGGAATAGTAAAACGCTCGTCTGATATACTGTTTTGGTATTGAATGTTTGTAGGGAGTACCGTATTCAGCTCTACCAAAGCGTGATAAGCCGAGGCGAGTCGAGCTTTATTTCTCAAGTTGGATTATCAAAGCAGGTATGTCCACTTAAGTTTGCTTGACAGCTTTCTAATTTCCTTTACCAGATTGTGTCATGTCTGAAACTAAGCGAGATACCCAAAAATGCAGTTGAATCCAGAAAAGGGGATGGACAATTATCAGCTTGTGAAGTTTCTCTTGTCCACTATGAAGACATGGGAATCCCAAAAGATGTAGCAAAGTTAGGAGTCCGTCATGGCATGTGGGGAGCCGTAAAGAAGCTAAACTCCGGCTTAAGGGCTTACCAAACTGCTCGAAAACCAGGGACGTCTCTCTCACGGAGTGCGCAGATGGCCAGTGTCACCACAAAACTGAACATAGTTTTGGTGGAAACATCTGGAGCAGAGGAAGAAGAGAGAGGACGAGCCGTGGAGAATGCAAGGAAACAAAAGGATCAGTTCGGTGTAGATTGGAAATGGATCGTTGTAGGAGGAGTGGCTTTGGCTTGTGGGCTTCATTCTAGTGCTATAGGCAAGGCATTAATGATTGGAGCTGGACAGAGACTAGCTCGTAGGTGAGATCTTTTGCCTGAGGGAGTCATAATCTTATATGTTTCTGGAGAATTCTTAGACCAATTCTTAGAAACGCAATATGGATTGTGTTGTCTTGTAACTTCATTGAGAAGAGCATAGTGGTCGTAGAGGTGAACCATGCAGAGTAGTTTTGAATTAAGTGCTAAAATTTGGTCCAATGTGTCTTGTAATACAGTTGAAGACTCTGAAGCTTATTGGACTGTTTTAGGTAAAAGACAAAATCTTGCTTTCAATTTTATTTCCATGGAGGTGTATAAGATCCATTTTACAATTTTACTAATCATAATGCCACAGCTCCTAAAAGCTTAATGCTAAAGTTACAACGCTCATTCCATTGTTCTTACGCTTATCTTCAGTTAGCTCTGATGCTGCAAACGAACTTTGTTGCTCGGCAGATCTTTTGATTTTGTATGACGATCCTCTGCGTCAAGTACAGCAGAATCATCACCAAATCCGGTTTCTGATTCATTTGAATCCCAATCTTCATCATCAGTATCAGATAGTTCCCCTTCTGCTACATTCTCACCATCTTCTCCTTCTGCATAAGTCTCTGAAAATGCATCGACATCATCATCTTCTTCTTCCTACAGAGTAGTACCAAGCCATATGAGACCTTAAACACAGATTCTTTTTTTTTTTTTTTTGGGCAAAAAACACAGATTCTATGATGACTGAAATCCATAAAAAAAAACAGAGTGATTCTAGGTATTTACGTCTGTCTCCTCGTCGCTAGAAGCACATAAGCCATATCAAGCTTGTTGTATAACTCTTCATCACCCTTGTCTGTTACCTTCTCCATTTGTTCCTAATGGAATGATTGCATATTCTCAAGTTAGTCTACCATTGCCGAACAAACTACATTCTGTGGTTAGTCACTGAATACATGATACACAGCATAATTAGACAAAAGCCAACGTAAAATGAGTCAGATCCATTACAATTTCAGCTCTCAGCTGTTCTGCTTTCGCCTGCATCGTAGAAATGTGCTTTAGAAGACCCTGTTGAATGCAAACAGAAAACGAATCAGCTAATGAGTTCCCAAACAAGAAAGCAAATGATGATTTTATTATATCAGCAAACCTCGCGTCTTTGGATCTCAATGGAACGCGCTAAAGCCTTCCTCTTTGTCAAAAGATTTTCCGGCCTCAACATGGTAGGACGCTTATAGTCTTTCCCTCTGTACACGACAATGGCATATCCTTTGGTGACCTTGTCAATAGAAACCAGGATACCACCACTCTCGGCTTCAAGGGCTAACGCCACTTTCTTTACACCGTCAAAAGTTTTAGCCTTCACAATAATTTTGACCAGCTCTCTGTATTTCCAGTGCAAGTGCATGTTCTCCACTGTACCATCAAACACACCTCGCCTACCTGGAGCAACATTTCAGGCTTCTTTTACGAGTCCGAACATTTATAGAATAGACTCGACTACACTCATCTGTTGTTGATAAATTTACCTAGAAGTAAGAAAGCTTTCATTTTTAAACCAAGCTTGCGGAACATAAATCTCTCTTCATCAGTTATGCTTTCTGGGTCTTCTCTTTGCTCTGCAGGCATAAGACACGCTTCCACCTTAGCCAAACCACGTTCAGCTTTCAACAGCTTTCTCTCAGCCTAAAGCAGAAGAGGCAATCCAATTAATTTAGAGAACTTTTTAACACATGGTTTGACAACCTAACTCACAGGTAGGATCAAAGAAACAAGAGACAAGTCAAGAGCTCACAAAATCAAGTTTCCTCTCAAGCTTCCTGACAAGATTTTCATGCCTCAATATCTCAACCTCTTGTTTCACTTCGTCTGAATGATCGTCATCATCCAGATTCTTCCCCCACTTACCAGTCGCATCAAGAGTTTCACCAAGAGTACCAGCAGAAACAAGTTTATTAGCAGGTTCAATACTTGGGACAATCAGAGCCGATGAACCTCTTAAACGTGCCTGTTCTTCTTCGTCTTGCAAAGTCCTTGCTAATCTCTCCTGCTCCACCAGAGCGTCAGCTACTTCTCGTGACAAAAAGTTCTTTCCTCTGTAGAAAACCAAGAAGTCTTTGTTCCTAGATAGCATTATACCTCCAGTCAATTTCTGCAGTTACTTACCAAAAACATGATATCAAATATTCAGCTACAAATCCATATAAATGGCAAATGGAGCAGAAATGTATACACAGAACAAGAGATGCTTAAAACTAAAAGTGGACGAAATATCATAGATCATGACAGGGTCCTTATTACCTTGAGATCTTCAGCCATTCTCTCACTGGTAGTCGATTGCACACCACGTTTAATAGCAATCTTTGCTAGCATACTCTTTTCCCATAACCTGACCATTGCTGTCGCCAAGCCTTGGAGTTGCCTACTTCTACCTGAAAATCAAAAGAAACTCCTACTCCTCAAAGACTCTATCAGACTCCCAAAGAGTATAAAAAAATTAGAAATCTCATACCTAAAGCAAAGTGGGGAGGAAGAGATCTGGCAAGTCTTCTCAAAGCTGTTGCCTCTTTTGGTCCCAGAGATGATCTTACCCCATAAGGAAGTATCCTGAAAGGCGGTTCATAACCAGGAATGGCGCCTGGAAGCAAATCAGCATCTACAGGTAATGGATTATCTCCCGGCCAGTCCATGAACCTAGGACCAAGACCATCTAACAGTTCATCAATTTCATCTTCATATTCTACTTCTCGTTGAGATGTCTGGTCTTTCTTTTCCACACTAGTTGTCTCCTGCTCTATTTGAGGAACATGAACTTTTTCATCACTATTATCCACCATAGTTGTAGTTTCAGGTAAGGAAAAAGGTGGCGTCTCCTCTCTTCTCTGCTTGTTCCATTTTCCTGATGGAAGCTCATAACTGACACCTCTGTACAAAGAGATCGAAGTCCCTGACCTCCAAATCACTAAACCACCAGTTTTTTTCTGTCATAGAGAGAAAAAGAAAAGTACATTTTAACAACTACCTTAGACTTAAAACAAGCCTTATGCAACCAAACACGGTTATTGGGGGCGTCATAAGAAGCAAACCTCTAATATGTCATGCATTTTTCTCATGTTAAGCGCACTTGCTCCTTCAATCTTCAATCTCACAATCTCTACGCTTTTCCACTTCTCCTTAATTGCATCCACTGCCACCTGAGTCACACCTGCACCCCGAATCCTCATCTTGCTCGCTGTTCGAAACGTCAGATTCCTCAACCTCCTTACCTCTGATTCCGGAAGTGTCATTTCCGCCAAAGAGTATCTATTCTCCTTCTTCGCAGTCCACTCTGCTTCCAACTCCTTCTTCTCCTTTGCACTTATCTTCTCCCAAGGAAACCCAACTTCTCCATTACCAAGTAACGATTCCTCAGTGAATCCACCTCTAACATTCGGTAACTTCCCTTCTTCAACAAAGAATATATCCTCCACTGATCCTTTCTCAATCCTTCTCTCTTGTTCAATCTCCTTATTAGGCCCCTCCTTATCATTTTCCATATACCCATACTTTTTCAATTTCTCCACAATCTTCTCCATTGTACTACCATCACCATCTCTACTACTATTATCACCTGACCCAGAAAAGCTCCCTTCTTTACGATAATTTACAACTACTTTAGGGGGTTTAGGTTGATTACGTTTCTGAACCCTATTCCAATTCTCCAACCACACACCATTACCACCATCCCTACTTAAGCTAAATCTCCTCGATGGAGTTTGATCATTTCTCGAACTAAAGGCGACACCTTTACAATACCCTAGTGAAATTGATGAACTGTACCTTAAGAAACGGAAGCAGAAGGAGGTTTGAAACGAGTAGACAAACTTCTTCGTGACAGTAGTTGGGTAAAAATGGAGACTTGGTTTCATCGCCATTGATGGGTTTAATCACTAAGCAATGTTTCTGTAATCCAATTCATTAAAAAGTTGAAATTTTGCAATAAAAATGTCAGCTTTACCCGTCACGAAGCTCTGGCTCTGTGTTTTTATTATCCATGGCGGGCAAAAGAAGAGTGGAGAGATAACAGAGTCTAGAGCCTTGTTTGGATACAGATATATCTTTAACCCTAACTAAACCAAAGAAAGCACAAAAACCAGCGCATATTATCACATTTAACTTAAACTAGCTAAAATGAGCTGTTCTTTAAATGTACGAAAACGATACCGTTTTAAACCCTCAAAAGTCACAAGCAAGCAAAATCAAATAAACAAAGGGTTTCCATATTTAGCAAGTCCTTTAGGGCATCTGCAGCGGCGTATATATCAACCGTCCCACATATTAATTTGATTTAATTTAAATCAAAATGTGATATTTATGGTAGAAACGTTCCTTCGTAGGGGACTTTGTCTACTCCGTCCGTCGAGCCACGTGGAAGGCTGTGAAAACAACAAAAACTCAACCTCTTCTCTCTCTTTTCTTTCTCTCTCTTTCCCTTTTTCTGATCTTGAAATTTCCTTCTTTTTTTTAACCGGTGATGATATGTCAGTCGCCGGAGCGATTAACCCCGTAGTTGTTGCACCCACTACTCGCCGCCGTGTCACCGATTCTCTAGACGTAATCTCCGAACGACCCTCGAATCCATCCGATTTCTGCAATACAGTTAACTTACCCGTCGTTGGATCAACGGATTTAGACGGAGGAGGAGATGCGAGTGGCCAAGACTCGTCACCATCTTCCGAGAACTCTTCTTCATCTACTGGATCTCATTACCATCACGATCACCATCACCGATTTTAAATTAAAAATAATATTATTTTTTCCAGGGGACCAATTGTGAAGGACACCAATGCTCATACCATACTTAAGAAATTCTCAAAATAAAATTAAAATAATTGAAGGACCAAATATTGTCCTTCACCGATGCATATGCCCTTAGGTCTCAGCAATGATTAAATAAAGAAAGATACTAAACTTAGCAACTCTTTTTTTTTTTTTTTTTCCATCAACTTATAGCAACTCTTTTAAAAAGGAACTTATTCATGCTTTCTTGCACAAATGAGTTTCGAAAGAAGAAGAGAAAGTTTGATGTTCTGAGAAGAATTATTCAGAGCCAGAGCCAGATCCAGAACCGGAGGCAGAGAACTCAGATTTGAAACTGTAATGAAGAACCATGACGAAATCATCGGCTGAGTCTCCAACCATTGCGCTTTGACGCTCAGGCAATGGAGTTGTTTGGACCCACCAATCAATCACGTTTTGTAGTGTCAGTGACGCAGACAGTGGCTCATGCCCTAGCCATATCTCCACCTACAAAAAGAGGTCAGAATATTAATTAAGCATTAGATAAGAGAGGAGAGAGACAAAGATAGAGAAAATATTAGTTACCTCGTCTTCGTTTTCAAAGACACCACCAATCTTAACCATTAGATACTTCTTGACATTTGAGACAGTCATGTTTCCATTTCTGTGAATATAAAAAACAAATCAATATATACCACACATTCAACCTACACACACATACACAGAAAACGAAATGAGATTATAGTAGAAACTTAGTACTTACTTTACACGTATGTAGGGAGATTTGATATCTGGAAGTAGCATTTCATTGTTTCTGTAAAACGAACAAATCAAAAAGATTCGTAAACGCTTCAAATATAATCAGATTATATCATATATAGGTTAAAGATATGAAAACAAAGAAGAAGCTTTACTGAGTCGTTGAAGCCACTAGTTTAAACCAAACTGGTTTGAAAACTGGATTGTCACGTCCTTCAACTTCCTTTTCCGCTTCCACGGGAATGGCAACTTCTGCTTTACTAACAGCTGCTGGAGGAACCGTCCTCCCATCCTTTCGGGGTCTCAGTCTCGGCCCATAACCATTTCCCACCGGTTGCTTACCCTTTTCCTTCCTTGACCTAGAGCGACCACATCCTTGTTTTCCTCTACCATTGTTCATCACTTTCTGACCAGATACCTCCTCTGTATCCCTGATAAGGATAGTGTTTTGATGATTCTCTTGGACTGGTACTTCCTTTGTTTCCCTATTCACAACACAGTCAACACCATTCGCTAGTTCAACAATCACAGAAGCAGCATCGTTCATGTTTAGTGGCACGACAGTATCGTTGATGTTCGGTATGCAATCTTGAGATCTTGATGCTTCAGCTTCGTCCTGTACATGAATCAATTCAGCCAGTAAACATTAGTTGCAAACAGATACTTAAAAACAAAGATTAAAAAAAAAAAAAAAAAAAAAGAACTATACATAGATTATATACTGACCAGTCCGTTATCTGGTTCGTTGTTGAGATCAAATGGCTGGAGCTTCTTAACATTAGTCTGTTCAGATACCATTCCAGAATCCTTCTTCTTAGGAACTGAAGCTTTCCTTCCACGTTTCTTAAACGTGATTATCGGTTTCTCCGAGCTCGGACAAATAAGACCTAGCACTACATTTCTGTGATTCTCCTCCATAACCACATTGGGTTCCAATGGAGCAGCAGGTGAGAATGGTACTCTAGATGAAGAGTCCAGGGGTGTAGTTAGAGGCTTTTTCTTCTTCTTGGAAGATTTCAAAGAGGTTGCTACAGTTTTAGGTTCTGCCTTTACATCTTTTGTCTTTAGTGGGAAGATTTTTTGCCTCAATTCTATCCACCCGTAATCCTTCCTGCACTCACATAGATAGCTCAAAATCACATAATTGTTATACACCTGTTATCGATTGATGCAGATTCTAAGAAGTAAGCAAGCCAGAATAAGACCAGAACACCAAAGTCACATCTTAAAAATAAATTACATGTATATGATATGAAGAATATGGAAAAAAGAGACTATACCTGAGTTTCTCGAGAGGCAAACCACCAAGATCAACATTGCAGACTGGACAACAAGCTCTCAGTTTCTGTGTTGTTAACTTGTCATGTATGCAGTCCCAGCAAACTGTTGCCACAAATTGTATAAGTCCTAATTACATCTTACTTAAAGCCTCAGATATATATGAAACCATAACAAGCCAAAGAATATACTAATGTACAAAAAGAATCAAAGTTATCAACACTCAAACCAAAATACAACAAAACTATAGACAAACTAGCTTGAAATCACAAAGACATAAACTGAAACTGAACCATCCACTTGTAAAAGTAAACCCTCATCTGCAAAACAGTACTTAGCTTAATCCTAAAACTTACACAGCTATATACATGTTAAAATACAACATAGTAAGGAAGCTAAACAAACCAACACTACTCACCAAATTAAAGATGAACTTAAAAATTGGTATCAAAGTTTCAGAAACAATCTGAAAATATTTCTAACCTACATATGACATAACCAAATCAAATCCAGTCGATATAACCCATAAAATCACACAAAATTCAAGAAAAATAAAAATTAAATCGAAGAGTCATCTATACTGACAGGTGTGGAGGCACTCGATGATGGTGGTGGCACAAACGAAGCGTTTGGTGCAGAGAGGACATGTTAAGCATCGAGCAACGTCCTTCTTCTTCACTCGTACTGTTGGCATCTTCTTCTCTGCCAATCCAAAAAAACTTCTCACAAATCTCCGTTGAGATTTATAACAGATTAGCTATATATATCGTTCACGTAACGCTGCAGCATGGTGCATTTTCTATGAAGAAAAAACAAAACTTTACAGCTGAAATTGGAAGATTGTTGATTTTTTTTTGGATTTTTGTCTCTCAGAGGAAAAAAGATTGTGTAAGAAAGAGAGGTTTCGAGTTTTATGTTTTTTCAATAGGGTTTGTTTTGTGAATGTATATAAAAAGAGAGCTCAAAGTGAAAAAAACAAGATAATCTTAAGTGGCTCAAAAAAAAAAAGATTCTTTTGCCAATGGATTATTTGAGTGATGCATTAGGTTTAATATATACTTCAAAAGCTTATTGTAAAGCAAAGTATAGAGCTATAAATTTGTTCATAAAATAATTTACATTTCAAGCTCTCTAATTTTTTTTTTGCTAACTTATATCCTAATATTTTAGCTTTATTGTAAAGAAATTACATAAATTATTTTTACGTCAGCAATTACGTATTCACCAAATGAAAATTTGGATTTTTTACCACTTTTACTAAAACTAAATTAAATGTGTATCTCGAAATTTTGTAATTTTCTGTGCATGTTTGTTCAATATAGAGAAATATATCCGCATGTATATTACGTGTCAAAAGTTCCAAATCTTTCCAAAAAGTTTTATAAATATTTAAATACATATTAAAAATTTTTTGGACCACAGTAATCTTCTGTATCAAGCCAGCTAATATTTTTAAATTATATATATATATATATATATATATATATTCATTTTTTAAGCTGTCTACTTTTTTATTTTCTTATTTTTGTCAACTTATATTCTAATATATAGCATTGCTAATTTTTAAAGAAATTACATTTTTCTATGTCAGTAATTACGTATTAGCCAAATGATAATTTAGATTTCTTACCACTTTTACTCATTTTTAATTAAATGTGTATCTTTGACCTAAATTCTCTGCATTTTGTAATTTTTCTGTATGTTTTGTTCAAAATAGAGAAAAATATACACATTTTACCGTACGTGTCAAAATTATGAATTTTTCTAAATAGTAATATGTATATATATTTAATTTTTTGGACCATACTAATCTTGTGTATTATGCCAGATAATATAGTTAAATTATATTTTTTTTAAATGATGCTAGCTTTAAAAAATTACCACATATTTTATTTGACAATTAAAGATAAATTTCACTAATTTGTCTTGTGGCTATAAGACCACTGTTTATGATGTAATATAATAATAATTAAAAATATTTCAGGAGGTTTTGGTTTGTTATAATTAGAGCTCAACATGAAAAGTTAAACATCCATAAGTATATATATATATATATATATATATATATGCATGATAATTGCATGATGCATTGGGTTTTATTTATACTCAGAAGCTTACTGCAAATTTATTCAAAATATAGAGTTTTAAATTTGTACATATATTTTTGTATATTTATTATTCAAGCTCTTTAATTTCTATTTATTAATTAACTTGTAGTCCTAATATTTTGCCATAAATATTTTTGTAAGGAAACCACACCTTTGTTTCCATTAGCAATTACGTATTCACCATATGAAAATTGAACATTTTAAAACTTAAATTAAAATTGAAATAAATGTGTATCTCTGACTTAAAATCTCTAAATAGTAAATATTCATCAATTTTTTTATGTATGTTTTTGTTTAATATTGTGAAAATATTTGCAGATAAAATATGTGTCAAAATTTCAAAACTTTCTTATAAATCTATGTATATACATTGAATTTCATCTTGCGTCACACCAAATTTGTGCATTATATATGCTAGATATACCATTAAATTATGTATATATATCTATATATTTATTCTTAAATGATGTTATTTATGTAAATGTTATCCCATATATTATTTGGTGAGTTAGAGAGAACGTTCAAAAATTCTATCGTTACAATTTACAACGAATAGTTTTAGAAAGTCTGAAAAAATTAAGTGTTCTAAGCTAAATTTTGTGTGTGTGTGTGTTTTTTTTTTCAACTGCTAAATATAGTGTTTCTGAATGTATATTATTATATTAGAAGAACAATATCTCTTAGAAAACATTTATAAATCTCCTTTATGAAGTTATTGATTAGATATTCATAAATTTTACATTAGCCTTGTCTAAATTCACATTAATTGGTATATAAAGAAAAACTACGTGAAAATATTTCTTAATCCTTTTTGTGAAGTGTTTTGATTAGATGTCATGCAAGTCTAAAATCTAATCTATTGTACTTCCTTTGTCTCTAATAAATTGATGATTTAGAAAAAAATTGTGTTCCTAAAAGATTGATTTTGTAGATTAAAAATTTTAAATAAGTTTTCTACTATATACTTTTTCCATGTGGCATATTATTTAGTGGTTTATATTTTCTCTTTCTACCAGAAAATAATTATAAACTAGTTTAGAAATAAAAAGTTTAACTTTTCTTAATATGTATGAAAATGTTAAAACATCAAATCTATTAGAGAGAGAGGGAGTACAACGTACTAAATATTTCCTTGTAGATTTTTAAAAAAATAATAATAATAAAAAACAATTTTCTTATTTTAATATTTTGTGGCGTTTTTTTATTAACATTAGTTTTATTTTCGTAGGAGTAAAAATACTAGAAAGACCATGATTTTGGGTCTTCACGGAAAGTGGTCTTCACGGAAAGAGAAAGTATTGAACGATCCTCTGAAAGATATCAATCTAGGCTTTTCCATTAAATGGGCTCATGAGGCTTTTTGTACAAGTTTGCAATTTGTAAAGTGTAATGTACCAAATTTTGAATTACAACATGGCCACTCTAAACTCTAAAGTCTCTTAAGAGAACATCTAATGTGATTGTTACTATGCTGCTTATCTTGAACTCAACAACTTTAGAGTCATGGAGAAATGCATGCAAGTAAAGAGTCCCAAAATCATCGTTTAAATTTTCTCACCCATTTGTTTTTTTAGTCTTGTAGAAATATGTGGTTTTAATTAAGTAAACAAATCGGCATGCTATTGTAGTTTCCTAAATGCTTTTTCAAAACTTAACACGCGTATATCTCCATGTCATTTGAATATTTATTGTTTGTGTTGTTTGGATCTTTTTTTTTTTTCTATATTATACATTTGCATTCAACATTGTTTTGGATATTAAATTAATAAGATACTAGTATAGCTCTATATTAAATTTATTAGATTTGAGTTTTTAACCTAGAATTTGCAAACGCATGCATGCATGGCCCTAGACACTTTAGCAATTTTTCGTCACTTGGCTAATTTTAAAAGAAATTAAAGTTCTATCGTTGCATCAGATCCAAGAAAAAAGTTTGGGTATTGCAATCATCAAAACTCATGAATTTCGTATTTAGTGATCCCATGGCACTCATTATTTTGTTTACATATATAGCTAGAATTTAAAATAGATTTATGTGATCGAGCTTGGTACTACCAATAAACCTTACCCTTAAACTCTACATTACTCGACTTCATTTGTAATATGCCTGAATTTTCAATGGACCTGGCCTAGCTGAATTAATATATGGCTCTAAGCTTATAATTCCAAATCAAAATTTATGATAGGAGTAGTATAGTTACTATACATAAGAAGAATTAAATTGTCATATATTGTTGGTGTATAAAAATTACTTAATTAGGACCCATAAGATTGCGCATTGCTTTTTTTTTTTTTGGGGTTCAAAGTCATTATCATATTGCACGTTTGACCTTGGTTTGGTTATTTTTTCCGATAAAATGATCGGGCATATACTATATCTATATTTATGCGAGTATAATGAAATTTTGAATATGACACAAACATTGAGACAAATTATAAAATAGGATGAAACTTTCTTCTCGTGATCGGGAAAATAGGGTACAAATTACAATAACATAATGGCCATATGAATTAAAAGACCCATGAACATCCACATGCTCTTGTTCCCTCTCATGGGCCCTGAATTTAATAAATTCCTCCCACAAAATTAGAGCGCAAAAAGAGGTCAAATTATACTATTTGGAACTAATTGGAAGCATCAACGACTTACATAATTTAGATGAGATTATTAAAGTAGTCTATAATATGAATGATTTATCAACCAATAAGAACCATAATAACTCGTAAGTCAACAAATTGTAAATATGAACGAAAATATTCGAATATTAAAACTGTTGGACTAAGTTTATATCCTCTTGTGGGAGTGTATAATAAATTAATTATACAAAAAGTTGTTATAATTAATGAATATCTTTTACATGGATTGAAACTAAGAAAACAAAATATTTTTGGAGAGATGGCTTAATTAATCTTGTAAATCTGCCACACATGTATAATCATCAGTTAGTTTATAATATGACAGATTACGGACCACATGTCCGAAAAAATTAGGATTTCAATTTATGACGAAATGACAACAAACCAACTTTAATTTCTACTTTTTGTTTGTGGATATGTTGATTGATTAAAGAATTCGAGTAAGTGTCAATACGTAGTTGGATTCTTAAAACCAAACTAACACTTCTCATGTTAACAATAAGTTTACCAATACTACGGATATGTGTAACATTTAAACCAAAAAAAAAAGTAATACGAGTATGTGACTTGTTAGTCTTGTTTAATACAATATTGTAATTAGTAGGCTTGAAAGAACAATGTATCCACATATCTCCCGTTACATTTTTTGCGACTACCTCCAATACCAGACAGTCATTTTACACGTACGGTTAGTTAACATTGCAAACTATAAATTCAATAATTGCTACACACACACACACACACACACACACACAAATCATCTCCACTATAGCTTTCGCATCAAAAATTCATTGCAAATTTGTCACAAATATTATGATGAATCACAGCAGATTTAACATATTGATAATCAAGTTTTATTTTTAGAAAGAACGAAATAAAAGCTAAGATATCATTAACATAACAAGTAATTATTCATTTTGCGAAAAAAAACTATAATAACCCACACAAGAAACGACAAGAAGCATAGTAGGGATCAAAACACATGTACATGTACATACACATAATTTATATATGCATATATATCAAGTTGTGATTGATCATCAAACCGACAGACACATGTTGGGCAATAAATATGACACAAACACAGAGATTTTGAAGTTTCCTCTCTTTTGGTCACATTACAAATTTGTCCACATCTTACTGGTAAAAAAATACTATTGCCCTATATACCCATCAAGTATTTAAAATTACAACACACATATATATAGGAGAAAACCACATAAAATCATATAAAAAATACATATAAAATCAAGAACCCGTCATATTGTTGATCATTGATAGTTCTTTTTTTTTTTTTTTTTTTTTTTTGACTTTAAGATCTGTTCTTGCAGTACTTCTCCATTGCTCTCGGAGCTATACCAAAGCCAAGATAACATAATTAACATTTATTTAAACAGAAAGGAAAAAAATGAAATAAAAATTAAAGAGTTAGGAATGCACCAAGTCCAATTGCTTCAGATCCCTTCATAATGCGCAAACGTTTGCAAGACTCGACAAACATTCTGAAATAGATATTCAAGTTTACGGTTAGAACATTAGTATAGGAGTCGTTAACATTAAAAGCTTATTCTATAGGTTTTAAGCAATAAGTGGTGAGAAGAAGTTGTTGTGCCAGCTACGAATGAGCTCTAAACTTATTGATACTATTGTATAATTTGAAAGATCCTCTTGTCTCTAGCCAACCAATGCATGGTTGTACTTATTTATCAAACATGGATGTTGAGTATCTTTGGCTGTGTCTCTACCAATTTAGGAAATGTGGTTAATGAGTCAAGTTATAAGTTAAAAAATATGGAACGTTAGTGATTAAGTTTGACTCACTCCCATGGGACATCGCCGACGAGCATCCAATCACCATCTTTGTCCTCGTAGCTTGGAACATACTCAGAACTATTGAGGAGATTCATAAGCTTGCTCTCGTTCATGAAATCTATCATTCCTTGTGCTCCATAGTTTCCTTGAAATTATTCAAGACATTCAAAAATCATATAAATTTATGTGCTTATAATGTCATTATTCGTATATACTACATAGTTAAGTCGTACACATTTAGCTTGATTACATCTTGTTCATATGTATAAGATGCGAATGTGTCGTTCTATCTTGGTCAGCGTCATGAGTTTGTATATATGAATAGATATAGTAAATAATATATTTGTTATATACCAATTTAGTTTTTCCATACTTTTCGATATGAAATTTCTAACACGTACCCATAGTGAAGGAACTGAACATTTTGGCCAAGGCATCAGAGAGATCCTGGTAG
This sequence comes from Camelina sativa, assembly GCF_030686135.1. Lineage (NCBI taxonomy): Eukaryota > Viridiplantae > Streptophyta > Magnoliopsida > Brassicales > Brassicaceae > Camelina > Camelina sativa. The sequence goes on along the minus strand of NC_141894.1, from coordinate 13,696,190 downwards.
CTTTTGTACATCTTGAGGTCAACTTTCCTGAGATATGGAGCACCGTCCATGGACACCTTCACCAAGCCGGCTCCAGCCGCTCCTCCACTGCCGCTGCCGGCCTTCTCGCTGCTGGCCTCTTCCGTGCCGCTGGCTTTCTGCTGCGTCATTATGTTCTTCCTGTAGTTCCTCACAGGTGGCCATCCCACCACTTGTGCTCTACAGACAACAACATTATTTATAAATGTGTAAATCAACCGATGTAATTATTAGTTACCTTGCATTATGGACCATATTGGCTTGATTGTAACATGTATTATTTCATGTTTGCTTGTACGCATGTATATATTGGTGTTTAAGCATCAACCACACTTTAATTATTATTATATTATATTCTTGGTATAATATTGTTAGAAAACAAATTTATATCAAAGTTTTACATATAGTTTAACCCCAAACAAAAAAGGATTATGCATATGGAAAGTATATATGTAATATTTAACATTCAAGAATTTGTATTTTGTTCGTATGTTTATAGTTTGCCCCTCACAATATTTGTAATTTTGGAGGAGATATAACTATATGTTTTATACATGTGTGGATCAAATTGTTGATACGTAGTCCAAGAAAAAATAAATATATAAATAAACATGTATATATGTAACTTACTTAGCAGGGGGCTTGGCAGGGTCTTTAAGGAGAGTCTTCTCCTTGGTAGATGCGGCGACGTTGTTTAGATCAACGGAGCCTTCTTTGTTAGATTGAAGATTGAGCATGAGATCAACGGTCTCGGAGAAGCCTCTCTTGCTTCCCACCGCCGATTTTGCAGGACTCTCAACGGCTTCAGCGCCACCGGGGAGGCCGAGACAGAGCTCCGTCGCCTTGAGGTTCATAAGTTGTCCGATCATATTAATTACTTGTAGTGGATTAGAAATGTATTGTTTCTCTCTCTGAAGAGGTAAGAGGGAAGAAGAAAGGAGAGGGAAGGGGCAATAATAATATAAGGGAGAGAGGATGGTGGTGGGGTGTATGTATTCGTGTAATTGCATGTGCATGTCCTTTGCTCTTTTTTCTTTCTTCATATGTGGGGTTTATGACACGTGGGCTTGATTAGATATTAGTTAATCACTTATTCTCTGTTACTACAAATTTAAGTTAAGATAATTTTGTTTAGTTAATCATCCAGCTAGAAAGTTTTTGATTAGTGACCGGGAAATTATGTTTTAATTATGAGGAAGGTCACATATTGATCAGGATCTATTGTGTATAGATTTTAGTAGGATGTAGGATAACAGAAATATGGCACATATAAGACTTACTACTTTGAAGAAATTAAAGAGATGTGAAGAAATATGGAGAGATACATGTATCTCACATCTTACCAAAATTTATGTACAGTGTGCTTTTTCGTATCAACTATTCGACGAATCCAATATGGGGTCACTGACTTAGTTACATATTTTTCTTAATGACTTAATAGCATTAAATAAAAAATAGTGTTTTGTTCAAGTGTGTTCAGCATTTTCACTTTGAAAATACACGAAACTACAATACTATATATCATTCTGTGTAAGTTTAGTGTTTTCGCATTTGTAGTATCAGTCCACTTTAGTTTTCAAAAACATCCTCCTATCACTAATACTAGCAGAGAAAATATAAAGCTAGCTAGCTTGAGCACATATAACTGTAGCTAGGTAGTTTATAATACTACCAGCTACTATATAAAGTATGAAACGAATTCAGATTGTTTGTAAAAGAAGAAAAGAATAAGTTCTCTCAACGTGTCTATGTATGAGTTGTATTAATTACTCCTTTGTGAGATTTGTTAATAGCCTATTTGTTACATATTGTCTCCTCTGGTCAACTGTTCATCGCATACAAAGCAAGTGGAATTGGGCGGTGAAATTCCGTTAATCAAATTGGTCAACATTATAATTAGTTTGTGTCGAGCAATACCAGTCATATATATTAATTTAATTGCATATGGTCTCCCGTTTTTTCTGTACCATCTTGGTTATTAAATGTGTCTTAGTTAAACGTAATGAATAGATAATACAGGCTACTACTAAACAAATGGAAAAAAAATAAAAAAATAATAATAATAATAACAGACTCATAATAAAAGAGTAGACATTTGTGGTATATAAACGGAGAATCTATTTGTTGGTCTAGGTTCATGTTCTAAGTGAGGACACTGAGTGAAGAGTAACTTCAATCTTCTTCTTCCCAACACACAAAAAAAAATGAATTCAAGGGCCATTTGCATCATGGCTGACGAGAAGTGAGGATAGTTCTTGGGAGTTGGGAGAAGCTCGATGAAAATCTATCTTACAGCATTTAGAGTTACACGTGAGCATAAACATATTATAGAAACTTAGATTTTGAAAGCGGAATAGATAGTCTTGCCTCATTAGACTATGAATCATCCCTACACTGGAACCTTCCCCGACCCGGCTTTAATCGCATTATTTCAAGGTCAATTTGTTTAGACTCGATGTTAACTGCTTGGTCAAGCCGAGACTCCCTCGGGAGCAGAACATTAGATTCTTACAATTTACTTGAACCCCTTTTGTGTCGAGTTCAGTGTGAGTCCAGGTCTGATATTAACTCCACTCTCTCCCTCTCCTTTCAACGTTTGATGTGCTCAATGGTATCACCAGTTCAAAGTCTATTTCTGATCCTTAAGCCATCATCTTTGGTAGTTTGGTATGAGAGTTATTTGGAAACCGCTATATATGGATCTCCCAGGGATTATCTCTTCGAGAGAGTTTGCTTGGTGAAACTTGGCATTATGAGCCCACCGTTAAGATGGTGGGGTTACCTTGCTTTCACCATCTGCCCTTCTCCACCTCACCCGACACCTGATTCAAATCAAGAACTAGTTGGCATATCTATGGTTACATCTGTTATCTCTGCTTGGTCAAGACGAGTTAATCTCGGTAGCAGAACATCGATGTCTCCAAAGCTGCTTCTTAGAATAATATGTCGAGGTCAATCCTTTAACCCTGTCCGGACGTTTGCCTTATTTGGATACACTTATGAATCCGATCCGACAGCTTGCCTGTATCCCACGCTTGAACCTTTTGACCCCATGGCCCTGTTACCGCCTCTCCCAGTTGCACCTTCTTCAATCACCAGGACCACTCGACAATCACCTCACCCCTCAGTCTCCTCTATGGAGCACCCCTTTAAAAGCTCCCCTGCGTATATCGTAAGAGCGAATATTAACCAGTTACTGGTTAGGGATTCCCTGAAGTTTGCCCTCAAGCTTGAATCCTGCAAGACTCCAAAAGACCTTTCACCCTTTGCAAACTCCCCAAAATTGTGCATCTTGTTGGAAGACTCATGTAGTCTCTATCTTTGCTTTTCTTGTAACCTTTTGATTCTAATTTGTAAGAACATCCCTCTTTTGAGGCTTTAAGTTTTAATGAAAGCTTGTTTTGTTCAAAAAAAAAAAAAAAAAGAAAGTGGAATAGACAATTGTAACTTTTATAGTATTAAACTATTAATTAATAAATGATAACATTTTATAGAAAAATAGTTTTTTTCTGGAAAAAGATAATAGTTATGAAAAAACGCCTATTTTTTTTGGTGAATGATAACATTGCGAATTCTTCTAACCACCATGAAATTAATTAGACGAAACATCTTTTCGTGAATAGTTGTAACTCGCCAAAGAAACATTTACCGTCGTATATTAGTAATCTTCTTTCACGAGTGGCCGTAATCTTATGGATTGAAAGTCTACCACTGATTTTTTATCCGGTTCAACCGGCAAGATTGACATGTGTTTTAGCTACCTAGTGATTTAGAGTGTTATGCATTCTTGTAATCAAGTGTTTTGATTTGAAATCTAAACTAATTAACTAAAAAATACAAACCATATCAATATCAAAGTGGCCAACCGAACATGGCACCAAAGCGCTCTTAATTATTGCACCACCACAACTTTTTTTTTTTACGTAAAATTTGTTGGTTTCTTTCGAATATCCCATATTTGGACTTACCATCGATTCCCATTTATATAATCAATCAAACAAAGCAAAAAGTATTATGCACTTCACTAGATCTGACTTTTGGCTAATTGTATCACTCATAGAAAACTTGACCAGAACTCCATGAAGAATCTCAGAGCAATGTACTACTACTCTACCATTACCATTTTTTTTTTTGTCAAACACTCTAAGTCTCTACCATTACATATGTCTAGTTTTTAGCTACTTGAAATAGTTTGGACATTATGGATTTAAAAAATAAAAAAGTTTCAGAAGAGAATTACAGAGTTAGTTCATTTATTATAAATGTCAGCATGAAACCCGACTTAGGGAACTAGTAAACCTGTATATTTCAGAAACTGTTTGACCATATAAAAAGGCATATGTACATTCAGTACATGCATGTCTGAAAAAAAAACCATTTTAATTATATAAATATCCCACAATTTTGATGTCAACATTCTGTAAAATAGTTACAATAATACTGTACGAGTTATCGTAAATAATTACACTGATAATAATATTATTTTTTTTGACCATCTTACTCTGAACTGTGAAGTGATGAACATATTCCTCAATATCCATGATACTCATGAAATTATCAATTGATCATAAATATTCCATATTAATTAGATATACATAATTTAAGAAAATTTATTCCTTAAACTTCCAATCATGTAAAGCCACATGAACGTACCTTAATTCGACAGAAAACATGGATTAGTGAAAATATTTATTTGCATACTGATAAATTATTAAATTGTTTGAGTTTGTAAATATAGTAAGATACGAGTCAATTTTGTCTAATTGTTTTTTAGTTAATCATTAGATACCAAAAGAATAGAAACACTTGAAACACAAATGGCCCAATCACAGTTTATGCTCCCTTTATGCTTTCTAAACAAAACGTGATTGGCTTTCTAAAATCTATATGCTCACTTATATACATTACCAATCAAGACCTAAGTCTAGTTAGGGATAAACATCCAACAGTATAAGCTAAAACCATGATCTTTTTCCTAACAATTATTTTCACGATTTTATTTATTTTATACTTTGTCTTTTTAAAATAAAAATTAGAAAAGCATTATTAATTTTTAATTAAGAATTACTAAACTAATAAATAAGTAATATATACCTATTGCTTTAGTCTATTACTTTAGCCGATATTCATCAATTTCCTTAGAGCATGTTTATCGGTTATTCCCTGAAAATAAATTATAAAATAATATTTTAATAACATAATATCATTTAATTTAAATTTTATTTGTTTTTTGAAAATCAACCAATCAAGATATGATATTTATCAAAAATAAGATTTGAGGGTGTCTTTAAAAGTCTCTACAGAGATCTAATATTTTTCTCTTTCATCACATATTTATTACTTTTTTGGTTTTTTATTAGTTTGATCCCCATCCAAAGATGACCGATAAACATGCTTTTAGGACATGTCCACCGGTTAAAATCAGATGAATTTCTCAATATATATCATTTTAATAATTTTAATATAATATGATTATTATTTAAAGATTAAAACAGGAAAAAACAAATCAACTAGTATTAGCCATGTGACATGTGTTTAAGAAAAAGTTTTATAGTTGCCCAGTTAGAACAGTTTCTCAGTTTTTAATAATTTATCCATATCAGCTACCATTATTAGATCCTATGACCTTTTGGATTCGTCTAAAACATTTTTTCCAGTCGAGATATCATCTTTAGTCAAAAAAAAATAAAAAATTCAATGAGTTATTGTAGTTTTTTGGAACTATAAAACTTGTGTTAATGTGGCCTGAATTTTGGAAGCACATATTTTACAATTAATTTAACATTTTGGAAGTATAAGAACTCAGTATACAAAATTTAATATACAATACTGTAAAATATCAAAAGTGAGGAGCTGAAATTTTCCAGTAAAAAAAAGATGAAAAAGATTCGGAAGTGTCTTTAGTCAAATGGTTATAGCACCATCTTTGCGATTTATCTCATTAGAGTTCGACTTCACTAAATCGCGTCACCCCGCGTTATAAGAATTGGTTATGGATCGAACATTGTCCATTCACTGAAACGAAAAAAAAAGATGAAATAGAATAAATATTCAAAGTAATATTGATGGACAAAAAAATCTAAAATACACATTCAAAGTACCTAGTCTTTAAGCCGACCCTACAATATAGTAGATGTTTGTTTTGTTCAGTTTCTTATATTGTACGGAAAATGGTTTTGATATGAGTACGACGAATATCAGTATTACATTCATATATAATTAAACATCTGAAAATTACCAAAATTATATAAAAATACTCAAATGTATCTGATATTATCTAAAATAATCATATTCAAAACTAATTTTACCTAATTATTTAAACTAGCTACCCACTTTTGATCTTTCTCCGATCTTTCTTGATCCTATCTCCCAAATGTGTAAGCCTAGTTTCTCTAATCATTTATAACTCTTACAAAAATATTGACAAGTTAAATTCCGCTTAAACCACGGTAGTAACACTTGTACAACTTTTAACAAAAAAAAAAAAACCCCTTGTACAATTCATTAAGATATAAACTGTGGTCAAATGCACAAACCTAGTTGAAATATTTGAAATTCGCTACTGAATATACACTTCAACACTTGGACTTGAAGAGTCCTTTAATCTCTTAGGAAATGAGAGTGAGTGATGAAGAGGGAGAGACAAGTCACGTCGAAAGAAACATACCAAACCCCATCAAATCAGGCTCTTGTCTTTGCCTTGTCAACATCCCTCACCCATTAACCATTTCTTTATACCACTCCACCAACCCAATCCTCAATTTTCTAGTACATGTTTTATTTTTTATCTCCTATGTAAATAAAAATCTTCATCATGTAAGAAATAATGCTACGATAAGTTCAGTTAGTTTTAAGTTCGTAACACCTCTTATATTCATCAGCTAAGAAATAATGAATATGTTTACTTAGATTTATTTCTCTATTATGAGCTTGTAAGTATTAGATGTACGTGTACAATACCTACCTTCGATTCTTAGAGTTTATAAGCGGTTATGTGCACTCTTTAAGGATGCGAATGCAAATTGTTGTTATCTTGTTATCTTGTTATACAGTGAGCAATTCGATATAATATTTGGTTCCTTACATTTTTTTTTTGATAAATTTTAGCGGTTGATACGATCAATCTCGGTAGAAACAATATTCTATAGTAAATCGCCTCGATCTTTTGTCAAATAGCTTTTGACTTAAAAAGCAATGTCCCCTTCATGGTTTCTTGTCATCGAGTGCACATATATAATTTTCAATTTTCGAGATCATATGATCGATCTTTGTGTATTTACATGATCCATGTGAAATGCCAACTCGAACGTAAAGATTTTTTGAATCTCATAAACGAAGCTTTAAAATATCGCAATGTCCTAGTTAATTCAGCGGCTATATCATCTTTCTAAAATTTTATCTAATTAACGTCTTTAATTAGAGCATGTGTAAGAACCAAAAATGTAGAACTATAATATTGTAATTATTATAACAGTAGAAATAATGAATAGTAATATGAGTCTGTATTACTATCATTTTTAGTTTTAATAAAGCCTCTCAATTATAAGTAAATGGTTAAACATAGACTGAATTGCCTGATTAAAGAAATGTATTCTTGAGAGTGAAGCTACTCCTAGTGTTAGTGTGAATACGCATTGACATCGTCAAGGTTATATAGTTTGGATCTGATTTTGACATCTTTTTATCTTTCTGATATCGTAAAAGAGCAGAAAATGTCTCTCTTTTTTTTAAGTCATCCACATAGTACATTAACTATTTTATAAAGGTATAAATGAAAAAGACAAATTTATTTTTGAATCTCATTGGTTATTTCTTATATTTGTATACTAACTAATGATTGTGCTCACATACATGTATAGATGGGTAATTTAGAAATTATGAATCTTGATATATATATATATATATATATATGTATATGATAATTATATGTAAATGGAAATATTTATTTTAGTAATTATAATTGTAATGTTGCGAGTGTAGCTAGCTACTCCTACTGTTTTTTTTTTTTTTTTTGAAACAAAGCTACTCCTACTGTTAAATGTAATAATTGTGTAATACAATTCCTAATGTCGGTAGACAGTGACAATCTGTAAGCAGGCCTATCAAATATAAGTGATTTAGATTTAATGATTTATATAGTGTTGTTGTCATAACATAATCTACTTAATTTAATCATAACTCTTTCATGCTTATTACTATTAAAAATAATTTGTGTATCAGTTTATCACACCGCACTAATATATTACAAATGCATATCAGTGATATCACTTGATACGATCATGAGACCATGCAAAAAAAATCCTTGAATCTTGTTCAACTCGAACGAAGTCAAAGATCAATTCTTCCATCCAAACGATTATTTGGGATATACTCTTACTTTATCAAGAACATATTTCAAAGTAGAATCGGTCCATCAGAGTTTGGATGAAGGAGCTATCCATTTTACAAATCAGGTGAAGTTATGACGACTCAATTTGGACCTTCGAGCATTCAACGGAGAATTCCGACCAAGACAGAAGGACTCAAGCTATGAACCAAACTACTCTGGAATCTAAATAAACTATTCTGTCTATTGCTTTATTTTTTTTCTGTCTATTGCTTTATTTACTAGTTACACTTTAATTCTCAGCATTTTTAATGTTTTTTTAGCTTAAAAATCAAAACAAAAATCCCAAACCATTATCTCTAGATTACTTTGGATCTCAAAAAACGTAATGTTGCAAATTGCAATCTTTCAATCCCCTGCTGTGGATTTAAGGACATTGTACGTATTTTGCGGTGTTATATAATTCGGGTCATACACAAAACACACCTTGTTCATAACTCTATTTATCTACTATTGACACCTCAGGACCGCTTGAAGCTAATGTAAGCCCAATTTCATTAATACATACAAGAGAATAAAAACAACGTTAACTTGAGCCCAGTTTCAATATGCACAAAGGTGTCCACCTCATAAGTTGAAGTAAGTTCAGCTTTTAGTGGTCAATGCCAGAAAGGCAGGGTCATAACTTCATAAAACAAAACTGAAAAAAAGTGTTAGCTTTGGATTCTTTGAACGGTGAACATATTAATGCCCTTTTATTAAATATTTATTGCATTTTGTGGCTTCAATATTTGAAAGAAACTAACGCTAATCACCGTGAACCTCTTTACTTTTCGAGTTTTATGGTTTGCTTTATATTTTCGAGTGGCATTGGTAACGTTACCATGTTAAATTGTATTTTACCATACAAGCGAAGCTTTTTGTGGTCGCCTTCTTTGCTATGGCCAAGCAGGAACTATGCAGAGTAATGAGTATAACGTGTGTGGACCGTGTAGTCTTAGTACCATTTTAATGGTCTATGCTGTACACTTTTAGACTTTTATATATCTGTCTTCTTTTTCTATTTAGAAAAACGCGTTTTCTAAACTTCAAATTATTTCTGTAAAATATGATATTTTTCGAAATAGTAACATATTACACATATTTTTCGACATATATATAAAAAGATAAACGTTGATGAAATTTTGGCAAGACTTCATTATTGCGACTTTGCGAGGATACAATGTATTTTCTTAAAAAAGGTCAAAAGTATCACACGTGCATATGTGTTTAAGGTACGGTATGGGTTACATGAATTGGTCTGATTTTGCTTTCTTTCCTCTGCGTTGGCTTTTGGCCTTACTCGTCACGTATATTAGATGTTTGGGCCATATACATTTGCTACATTCCAGGTTTTGTCGGGAGTCACACGAGCGTGTACTTGATATATATGTATGGCATGCACATCACACACCTATTTTACATCTACGCATTTATGCTATTTGGATAATATTTCACGTAAGGTGTAAAGAAAAAAAGGGATAATATTTCACGTTAATGTCATGATTCATTCAACAAAAATTTTATATCTAAGACTTGGCACAAATACTTGGAAATTTTGAAAACTAATTCCTAACTCTTTGTTTGGATTATTATCTTAATTGGCTCTCTAACTTAAGGTTTGATTAGGTTTTTCATAATCAATCGCAAACATCTTGCCAACTCTAACTAAGGGCCTGACTGGTTCAAACGCAGCGTTTGCGGTTGCGGTTGCGGGAGATTGCGGAAGCGGATGGTTGCGGTTTCAAGCGTTATTAAGCGTTTTGAATTACTGGTTTAGCATTTTAAAATGGATGCGTTTGCGGGAGTTTTACGACTGGTTGACCAGCGTGTGCAATAGCGAATAGACATAATAAATGTAATATATAATATATAAATATTTAAAAACACCAAATTTTTTATTAAACTCGATTTATAATTAAAATTTATTAAAAATAATAAAATAATTATTCAAAAAACAAATAAATTTCATATTAAAATACTTATTACTTTATGCATTTGGCTTTTCACCAAAAATTTAATCAAGTAATTTGATGAATGATAAAACATATGCTTTAGATCGTAGATTTTTTTTTTCTTTTCTCTTAGATCGTGGATCAGTAGTTGCATCGGTAGGAATGATCAAGTGAGAGTTGAGAAGAGTCACTGGTGATTTATTTTAATACTTTTCCCAAATAATCTTATTTTCTTAAACTTCTGATGAAATATTATATTTATTAAGTTTTTTCTGAACTTATGTGCGATGTACCATTAAATTTACATCAAGTTTTCCGGGTTATTGATAATTGGAAACTTATTTTCTTCTAATTATTTATTTTATAATCTTTGCAATTGTATCCTTACTTTATTTTCTCCCATCTTAAATGAATAAAATGGTTAGATAGAAAATATAACAAAAAAAAGAATTCATTATCATTGATTTGGTTTAAGTTTTTTTTTTTTTTTTAAAGTTTCAACCGCAATCGCCCGCAACCGCAAATACTTGCGGGAAGCAGCTGCTGGAATTCAGTGGTTTGAAGCGGTTGTGAGCGATTAGAAGCAATTGGAAGCGATTTGTATGATTGATTCCAATCGCTAGCAACCGCTACCACCCGCAAACGCTGCGTTTGCGGGAGGTAGCGGGAGAATCAGTCAGCACCTAAATATATGGCACTTGAAATTTGGTACGAATGCTTTATCCGTGGTATATTTGCGGAAAAATCTTTACCGAAGAGCTTTTTCACGTTCCCGGGATTAGTCGGGTAACCAATACTATGAATCATCGTTTGATCTAAACCATAGATTGATTTCCTTCACTTTCATTTTTCGACTCTCTTTTCTACCACTAGACACTATAAATAACAAAATCACTCTAATTTCTACATATTCTTGAGATCGGCTAGGATTTCAGCCTACAATATCCAACGAACTTTTTAGTAATATTAGCCACAAAACAAAGAAGAGAGAACATTACAGGAAGGAGATGCAAGCGTGTGTTTTCAAGATCATAAATGAATCAGACCACTTGCATGTTTCTTGTTTGCCCAACCACTTCCAAGTCCCCACTCTCCTTCGTTTCCTTGCTCCATCTTCAGTTCACTTTCCACGCTCTTCGTTTTCTTTTCATACAACAAAAAAATCGAAATTAAATTTAGATGAATATTTTAGACCTACCTGTTGATTTTTCATGTATACCCTTAATTTAACAATGTTAAAAGTTAAAACTATACACTTGTAGTATATAAATATCTTAACAGTTGAATCTAAAAGAAAGATCTCCTAGGGAACCATTAGATTTTATTTTCTTTAAGAATTATCCTCTCCAACAACAACATCATTTATAATGTCTGTGTAAAGAGACACTAACAAGATTCCCATAATCCTATAACAGAGTATTTAAACAATAAACGAATTTTACTAATTTATGGCACCATTATTTTAACTGATTTCAGAACCGGAACCGGTCAGAAACATAGTGTCTCTCTCATGAAAAGTAATCAATGCATCTTCATCAAGAAACAAAAAACCCCATAAAGATATATATCAAGATCGAATTAATTGACTGAGAGGATAACTAACACAAGATTCATGATCGGCTATATTTCGTGCCACGACCACTTACACGCTGTCCACAAGTTTCCTATTTTTCAAAAAGAAATAATTATTTCTCGACAATACTTCGAAGTTGGTTCGATGTTGCTGTCCGAGTGTATTGGCCCGTCCCTACGTTGCCTTTGGAACAGCTTATGTTATGATTAATGCTTCAACGAAAAGACAGTGAGACATATCCAGCTAACTAGGGTTTCTCTTGTTTGAATCGTTTAAGCCCCCACGATCAGATTCTTGTGTGGAGATTTCTTAGTAATCGTGATTTCATGAATCTAAACGAGTCATGTCGATATTTCAAATCCTAGCGTTTATATTCGAATTTTGGATCAGAGAAAGGGAGTTTTGGATTCACTCTTTTTGTTTGAGATAAATTAACTTTGAAAACAACATTTTATCTCCTAGACAGTTGATTTGAAGACCTGATGATTGAAACAAAGGCTAAAATAAGTACTTAAAGTAAGATATTACATAAATAGGTAATGAAAATCATATATATGAAAAAACAAAAACAAACAAAAAAGAGAGAAGGTGGAGATAAGAACAAGATAGTGATGAGTCGAAAAGGGAACAAAAACTTTAATAATTTAAAGAGCCAACTTTTTTGAGCTATACACACGAATGTGATTTGTAAAAGACACGACTCTTTGGAGTCTAGCTTGTGTATGCATCACTAGACAAGTTGTGTGTTTCAACATCATTCCTCTTCTCAGCTTAATTATAATTTAACTTACTCATTTTCTCTCAAAGGTAACATTTTATTATTATTTCTATCATCCTTATAACATGTTTTTTTTTTCGTCTTTAGAAATTTTGAAATTAATTTTTAATGTTTTGATACGTACGAAACTATAGTCATGTCAAACATACTAAGACTAAAGTCATGTCACACATACTAAATTCAAAATTTCATAATTTTAACTTTCCTTTCCTTCGAGTGTCAACTGACTCTCTTCCCATAAACAAATCCTCTTTGCAAAAATTTTAACTTCAATTAGATTTTAACCCTCTTCCCATAAACAATATTTTTATTAAAAAATTAATATTTTTATTTTTTTTTTCTTGTAACATTTAGTTTGTTTCGTTTAGAGTTTGAGATTATATTTATATTGTTAATTATTAAAACAAAAAATAAGTAATTTATAAGCTATTGTCTCATTAAGTCACAATTTTGCTAATGCTTTTTAAGTTTGTTACACAATATTAGTTAAAAGTCAGTTTGATTTGATATGTGAAATAGATTCACAGTGTTGACCAAATAATAAAATGAGGTTTTAACCCGTATTTTAGTACTAAGTCAATGATATTTAAAATTTTAATAATGTTATTTCAAACCGTTCTGTTTATAACCTATTCGGCCATATAAACCACATTCTATAAAGTTTAAACTTTTTATAAGGATTAAATTTGTAAATAATCATAAGTATAAGGATATATACTGAATTAAATGTATATATAGATATATACTGAATTAAATGTATTTCTTCTTGTTAAAGTTAAATATTTGGAAATATTGGTTTTCTAATAATTCGAAACTTGGGTTATCGTTTTTAGGAATTTTATTAATGTCAAAATAATTATGGGGATTGTAAATTTTTTGTTATGAATAATTGATTATATCCTTTAAATTTGAGAGATTTAAACGATATAATCAATTATTCATAACAAAAAATTTGGGTTGTCGAAAAGCATGCATGAACACACAAACATGAAAAAACTATTCTCAAGAAGTTTGTTTCCGGCCACCACGTTAACTGATTTTAGAAATCTGTAAAAATGGTTAACTTAAAGTAATCATTCGTGCAATTCACAGAAAAAAGTATTCATTCGTGCATCTCCAAATTTGTGAGAAAATACATTGCATGAGTTCGTTATAACTGAAGAATAATACATGAAACTCTGACAATCAGAAACACTAAATTTATAGTATATAAGACGAGAGGCTACGTATCTTGCATATCTTTCTTTACTTATCTAATATTTTGGTGATGGAAGGGGCAAGAACATAGAAAGGAATCTTTATCTTAAAAGGAGAGAAAACAAATTTTCTAAAATTGGTAAATCCATTGAATAAAGCCTAACGTTAACATCAAAACGCATGCGGAGTTAGAAGTTTAATGAACTTAGTTAAGCGTAATCTATGGGGGATGATTTAAATTACCACTTTGGTTCATTCTTTTAAGTTCTATGATTCAATGAATACACAGCACGTGGAACCCTCACCCCACAACCCATTTTTGTAGGAAATAATTAAGTGATGGATAATTAGAAGAGACATATACATAAGAAAAGCACATGGCTTTACCATTCCTCTATCAATTACCAACACATTTGACCCTATCCACATGGGTCTCCCTCTCCTATTATATTCTCCTTCACTAGAAATAAAAAACACACACAAAAATTATAAACATTTTCCAACTCATAATATATAAAATGACATGCAAAAACATGGCTTCGGAACACAAAATATGTAATGTAACGTATATTATTCGGTATTATCTGAGTTTTAAAACATAAAACTCTTTAAAAATCAAAGTAAATATACGTACAAACTTGATAAATTTCAAATTATGCACATTCAACAATGTTCTTGACTCAAGAAGAGTACTTGGATTCTCTATATAAATTCCTTTTTGGTATCACGTTTCAATAAAAATTACTCTGTTCTTTATTTTAAGTGTCCTTTTAATCTTTCAAGTTAACAATATATTTTACTATTTAAAAAATAATAGAAGCAAACTAAAAAAAATCAAATTCACATCAGACTTAAGATAACATATATTTATATATTAATACATTATACAACAAATGGAGTAACAATCATTAGCACTTGATATTTTCTTTATAACCTGCACTATACTGCTATACACTTTCAACAAAGAAAACAAAAAAAAAAAAAGAAAAAAAGAAAAAAGAAAAAAACTCCTTTATCAAACAGTAAATAAAATGTTATAATAATACACCTGTTTCTATTTTATTTTATTTTTTCTCTTCTTGCTTTTATTCCGGGTCGGCCGATAGAATTTTCATCATTTCGTTCATTTTAATAATTCATTCTTGGTTATGATTATTATACATCCTTTGATCAAAAGAAAGAGAAGAGAGATGGACGGCTAAGATGTAACGTAAACAAAGTTGGCGGAGGGAAATGAGGAGTGTGGAAATTATAATTAAACAAAAGAGTCGTGTCCACATGGGCGGCCTTAGCCTTCGTTGTCCCACTTCTGTCCCCTTGCCTCTTTCTTGCCTTTCTTCCTCCCGACAACACTTCTCTCTCTTCCTTTAACCCTAACGATGCTCCTTTATATATATATCTCTCCCCTTTTCCTCTAAACTCATCAACCAAACTCACCAACAAGAACAAGAAGAAGAAGAAGAACAAGGAAGAAGAAGAACAACAAAGAATACAAGAACACACACAAGAAGGAAAACACAAAGATTGA
Source organism: Camelina sativa (assembly GCF_030686135.1). Classification (NCBI taxonomy): domain Eukaryota; kingdom Viridiplantae; phylum Streptophyta; class Magnoliopsida; order Brassicales; family Brassicaceae; genus Camelina; species Camelina sativa. The sequence goes on along the minus strand of NC_141894.1, from coordinate 13,680,776 downwards.
TATTGATTCAAAAGAAATGGCGTACGAGAAGAAAGTCAACGAGCTTAACCTTAAAGACACGGAGCTATGTCTTGGATTACCAGGAAGAACAGAGGAAATCAAAGAAGAACAAGAGGTTTCTTGCGTTAAAAGCAACAACAAGCGTCAATTTGAGGAAACTCGTGATGAAGAAGAATCTACACCTCCTACGAAGTAAGTAGAGAGATCTGAGTTTTCCAAATCGATTTCTTTCAAATTTATTGGCTCTTGAATAGTTTTACTCATCTTTCTTTCCTCAATTTACAGAACTCAAATCGTTGGATGGCCACCGGTTAGATCTTACCGTAAGAACAACAGTGTGAGTTACGTGAAAGTGAGTATGGACGGAGCTCCATACCTCCGCAAGATCGATCTCAAGACATACAAAAACTACCCCGAGCTTCTCAAGGCGTTAGAGAACATGTTCAAGTTCACCGTTGGTGAATACTCTGAGAGAGAAGGATACAAAGGATCTGGATTTGTACCAACATACGAGGACAAAGATGGAGATTGGATGTTGGTCGGTGATGTTCCATGGGAGATGTTCTCTTCTTCTTGTAAAAGACTCAGAATCATGAAAGGGTCCGATGCTCCTACTCTAGACGCTTCCTTATGATCCAGAGAAGACGAGAAGCTTTTGTTACAAAGGAGATGACTAGGATCTATGAATGAAAAAACCCTTTTTGGTTTGATTCTGATCGGAGTTTGACTAAAGTTGACCGCAAAAACGAAACTTCAGGGGTTTTGTCCGATGAGAGATCCATCATCCATCTCCAGTGATGTTCTTTTTGTTTTTGTTTTTAGATTTGATGGAGTTTGATGTAAAGATACATGAGCTTTTATGTATAATACGGACACATATACACAATATAGATGTTTTAATTAATTAAATAGCAATGTTCTATTTTTTTTTTTTTTTTAACACTAATAGCAATGTTCCATAAAGTTTTCTGTTCTTGATCAACAACATCATATTTTAAATTTCTGAAACTTATACACATTTGTTTGACTAAGGTTATTATTATCTTAAGAAAACTCTAATTCATATTTACTTTATTTGTGCATGAGATTTTTTTGGTATTCTCTGATATTTTTCTTTTGGTATTCTTATTTGTGCATGAGATGAGATGATTTAATGGTTTGGTAAATTACTCCCTCAGTTTCAATTTATTAGATGTATTAGATAAAAACACGAGATTTAAGAAACTATCTTACACAATTTTGTTGTTTTCTATATTGAAAACATAAATTTATACCTAATATAAACAATTCAACCGATAGTAATAGTAAGAAATACTGCAGAATATTAATGATTACCAAAGCTAAATACTGTAAGTTGAATTTGCACATAGAATTGTAAAATCTAAATAATATGAGATAGAAGAAGAAAACCACTACTATATGAATTTTCCTTAGGTTAGATCGATTAATATTAGTTTATTATGGGGATAGATTAATTATTTTGAATTTCCTAACAAAAGGAGAAAGTTTGTGTTATCGTCTCATATCTTTAAGGGGAGTAGAGAGCTTGTGAAGAAGTTTCATTGGTCTCTGTTTCTGTTTCTGATTGAGATGAATGGTGTGTGAGCTTTATAGAATTTAAGAAAGAATTGAAAGACAAATTATAAGAATAATTCTTATTTTTTTTGGTTAAAGAATTGAACGACAAAGAAAAAATAACTCTTTTATTGCTTAAGAAAATAACTCAAAACTTAAGCTCTTTCTTTTTTCAAATATCTCTTCTCTAAAACTCACAACTCATAGGTTATATGCTACATGGAAAACTTGTTATTCTATAACTTCCTATTACAATTAGATATCTCCTAAATATAATCTCCAATTTCCATTTTTCTTTGGTTAGCTTGATCTCCAAGCTTACTCCAACATTCTCCCTCCAAAGCTTGAAGTTTTCTCCTTCAATGTCCTTAACACAAATGAGTTCTCTCATTTCCTTGTACTTGATCCTTTCAAGAGCCTTTGTCAAAATATCCGCTTTTTGTTCATCTCCTGGAACATGCTCAACCTCAACTTGTCCGTTCTCTACACATTCACGTATGGAGTGATATCTCGTGTGTATGTGTTTACTCCGACCATGGAACACCGGATTTTTAGTGAGAGCAATTGCAGATTGATTGTCTATCCGAATTACTACTTTTCCACTTGGTGTCTCGGTGATTTCACTAAGTAACTCCTGAAGCCATATCGCTTGTCTAGCAGCCTCAGTAGCCGCCATGAACTCCGCCTCACACGAAGATAAGGCCACCGTTCCTTGCTTCTGAGATCATCAAGAGATCAGACTTTTTCCAAGATAAAACACATGACTGTTGTGCTTTTACCATCGTCCGGGTCTACGTTGTGACTGCTGTCACTGTAACCAATCAGACTTGTCCCCTCCATAGTCGACCTTGTGAACGTTAAACCAAGTGTTGTGGTTCCTTGCAACTACCTCAAACACAGCTTCATTGCTGCTCCATGAGACTCTTTTGGTTTTTGCATATAACGGCTCAAAACTCCAACACAAAAGGATAAGTAGGGTCTTGTGTGTAGTAGGTAACGAAGACATCCCACGTTTTTCTATAGCTTGAGGCATCAATGTCTCTCTCCTCTGTCGCCTTTGATAATTTCAGACCAGCCTCCATTGGTGTTTGAACCGAATTACACTATGAGAGTCCAGCTTCTTCCAATATTTTTAACGCATACCGTTTTTGACTCAATGTTATTCCATCCTTGTGTTGGTACACTTCGATTCCAAGATAATACGTTAACTTACCCAGATCACTCATTTCAAACTTTAACGCCATCTCCTTCTTGAAGTCTTCTATAATCGCAACACTAGTTCCTGAAACGAACAAATCATCAACTTAGACTGCAACAAGAAGGATATCCTGGTTTACCTTTTTCCGATAAACTGAAAGTTCTTTGGAGCACCTTTTGAAGCTTAATTCCTTGAGCACTTCATTTAGTTTTTCATTCTAGGCTCTTGGAGCTTGTCTAAGACCATATAGTGCTTTGTTGAGTATATAGACTTTATCTTCACTCCCTTTGACAATAAAACCTTCTGGTTGTGTCACATAAACTGTATCCTTTAATTCTCCACGGAGGAATGCTGTTTTAACGTCGAGGTGGTGTATCTCCCACCCATTAGATGCAGCTCGACTAATCAGAAGTCGTATTGTTTCAATTCTAGCAACTGGAGCAAACACATCCTCAAAATTAATCTCATGTCTTTGCACATATCCCTTAGCAACAAGCCTAGCCTTGTATTTGTTTATGCTACCATTTGAATTCTTCTTAAGCTTAAAGACCCATTTTAGTCCTATTGGCTTTGCTGCAGGTGGAAAAGTTTAACAAGATCCCAAGTAGCGTTCTTTGTAATATAATGAATCTCATCTTCGCAAGCCTGCATCCACTTCTCCAATTCTTTAGCTTCGTAAAACCCTTATGGCTCTTCTTTTATCAACAGGTGTTCTCCTTCTGCTTCAGCCAATAACACATAATCGTTAAGATACCTAGGCCTTGAAATTTCTCTTGTTGACCTCCTAAGTGTCGGTTGCTGTCTTTGATTCACATCATCGGAGTTGTCTTCTTCACTCTCGTCACTATTTTCTGAATTACTATTTGACAAGTCTGCAATTATCGGAATCAGAGGAGCTGGAACTACCTCCTTTGTTCTCGCTTCTTCCTCTGTTCTTGTTTCTACAGTGAGTGGTTCAGTATCATAAATACCATGATTTCTAAAAACTCCGAAGCTTATTTTAAATTCTCCAGCTTCTCCTTGCTCCAAACTACTTTGATTCCAGTTCCAACCTGTTGCTTCATCAAAAACGACATCCCGACTTACTATTATCTTCATAGTATGTGGATCATATAACCGATATGCTTTTGATCCCGGCTCCATCCCCAGATGAACTAACACTCTTGATCTATCGTCCAGTTTCTTCAAGTGTGGAGCCTCAGTTTTTGCATATCCAATGCAACTAAACACCCTTAGATGATGAACATTTGGTCTCCGATCGAAACATCTCATATGGTGTCTAGTCCTTGATAGATCTTGTAGAGACTCTATTTATAAGATACGTAGAGTGTCTCACTGCTTTTCCCCACAGATAGTTCGAGACACGCATATGTTTGAGAATGCTCCAGGTCATCTCCATCAAAGTCCTATTACGCCTTTCAACAACTTCATTTTGTTGTGGAGTATATGGAGCCGTAAGGTGCCGTTTTATGCTTGACTTATCACAGAAATCATTGAATTCCTTTGAAACAAATTCACCTCCTCTATCTGTCCGGAAAATTTGTATTTTTTCACCATATTCATGCCCCACCAAACTCTTGAATCTCGTGAACTTGTTAAGAGCTTCACTCTCCTCTTTCATCAAAGTCATCCACATATATCTCGAGTAGTCATCAATGAGTACAAAGACATATTTGTTTCCAGCCATTGTGCTTGGTGTTATGGGACCACAGAGATCACCATGCACCAATTCAAGTACTTTGGTTGCTCGATAGATAGTAAATTGTAGAAAAACTTGCCTTGCTTGCTTCCCAAGTAAGCATGATCCACAAAGTTTCTTCTCAAAGTTAGTAAGCGGAATTCCCACGACCAGCTCTCTCTGCACCATGGATCTCATGTTCTCATGATTAATGTGACCTAACCGCACGTGCCATCTGCTCGCGTCATTCGTTGTTGCTGAGTACAAACACGTTGTGTCTTTTATCCCCATATTCATCTAATAGCTTTGACAAGCAACTTTGCATCTTGATCGTGTATCGTTAAGTTTTCTCCCCTCATTCTAACATCACAACCTGCTTCTGTAGCTTGTCCAAGACTAATGATGTTGCTCTTCAATCCAAGAATGAAATAAACATCAATCATTAACCTTGGCTCTCCGTTTTGATCAATAAGTTCAATCGATCCCTTTCCTTTGATGTCTATACGGGAATCATCTCCAAAACACACTTTTCCGGTAATAGAATCATCACGTTTGGAGAAGTACCGTCAATCTCTAGTCATGTGGTTACTGGCTCCATTGTCGAGGTACCACTCATCATCTCTTCTGCTATTAGTTTCATACACGCTAGGAACAACTTTTTCTTCATTTAGATACATTACCTCGTGTATCATGAGCTCATTCGCCTCTGTTGTACTCTTGTTGTCACTCTCTTGTGCCTCTTGTAATTTCAACAACCGATCTGGGCAATTTGAGGCGAAGTGACCCACTTTATCACATCGATAGCATGTCACCTTTGAAGTGTCTCTTCCACCATTAAGTCTTTCTCGACCTCTTCCTCTGCCATAGAAACGTCCACCACGTCCTCTATATCCTCCGGTGAACTCACGGTTTACTGCTGATTCCATGTTCGCATACATGAGCTTGCTTTGATCATACTGGGCCTCTTCTTCCTCAAAAATACATTCTTCGTAGACCTTTAAACGTCCAATAATATCTTCAAAGCTCATTTTCTTGAGGTCTAACACTTGTTCAAGTGAGGCCACAATATGTATGAACTTTTTCTTTGGAAGACTCTTTAGAAAATTTGTTCACGATTCTCGGTTCTTCAATATCTGCCCCTAGAGCAGCTGATTTGGAAGAGATTTTCGATAGCTTGCCGGTGAAATCATCGATTGTCTCCGTATCCTTCATCTTTAAGCGATCGAACTCAGCGATCAATGTTTGCAGTCTTGCTTCCTTGACTCTGTCCGCACCTACATGTATGGTTTTTTTGGCATCCCAAACTTGCTTTGCAGAATCCAGTTCTCCTACTTGTAGCAAAAGCAGCTCCGGAATAGATTGGAAAAGTAGAGCTGTGGCCATATCATTCTTCTCCGCATCGGTTGATGTTTCATCTATGATTTCCCAGACCTTGTGTACCTTAAGAAGAATTTTCATCTTCATAGCCCATACCGTGTAGTTGGTTATAGTTAGGGTAGGACACTTGATTGACGAGGAAGGGCCACTGCCTCCCTCTTGTAACTTGGCCAGCGACGTGGTTGTTGACTCTGTTATTTCTCCCATGGCGTCTTACAAATCTTAGCTGTTATACCAAATATAGAATTTAAGAAAGAAATGAAAGACAAATTATAAGAATAACTCTCTTATTGCTTAAGAAAATAACTCAAAACTTAAGCTCTCTCTTCTCTAAAACTCACAACTCATAGGTTATGCTACATCTTAGCATCTCCTTATATATAAAACTTCCTAACTATATTTTCCTAATCCTAATTGGAAAACTTCTTATTCTATAACTTCCTATTACATTTAGATATCTCCTAAATATAATCTCCAATTTCTATTTCTCTTTGGTTAGCTTGATCTCCAAGCTTACTTCAAGCTTACTCCAAGAAGCTTTTGTTCTATCTCAATCAGGATTGGAGCTTCTTATAGTTCGAAATCTTGAAAATGCAGAATCTTTTACTCAGTTTGAGAGATGTAGTTTGTATCATCTAGAGAAGGAGTTTAGTATCTTCAGAAAGTTCATGGGTCTGTATATGTTCATGAATGGTAGTACAATGATAACTTAATTTTGTTTGATGTTAAGGGACAATGGTGGTAAAGTAGAAGAGATGATAAGGCTGTGTATAATGCAAGTTTGAAAGGGTCTCTTGGAATTCTGATGAGATTCATGTAGCTTAAGTTGCTGAGTAAGTATATGCTTAGGTGATGATTGTGGAAGAGTAGAAGCTGGAAAGGTCAAGGAGGTTAGGAAGAGGACTGAGGAGAAGCATATGCTGGAAAAAGACAGCCTACGATGTTTGTTGTTAATCTTGACATGTTCCGGTAACTTTAATTTAATGTAAATTAAGGTAGTGAAGTGTGGTGAGGACAATTGTCTCAGGGCATTTCTTGAGAATACCCTTTTCAATTTTCACACAAGCTTGTGTTGTTATTGATTTTTTTTTTTGTTTTCGTTATCCCTAGAATGATCATGTTTCTGACCATGTGTTGGTGTTTGTTGTATTTATTTGCTTCATATATATGTGCTTATTTGGTCTGAATTATGAACTGAAACTATATAGCCGACCATAAATTATCTGAGTTGTATAGTCTGCAAGGTAAACCGACATAAACTCTATGGTTTTACTATATAAGAGAAGCTAGGGTTGAAGAAGGGTATGCCGAATGCTGTAATGCACGCACAAAAGAAGCTGATTGTATGTTGGTGGCAACTGTAGGGCGCTGTGCAGGGTAGATGCAGAGGCGCACGGTGCAGTGTAGAAAGCATGCACAATACGTCGGATAGGGAGCATGCAGTTGTGTGCAAAACCATGTGTAAAGAAGTAAAAGCTCGACTAGGGCTGAAAGGCTGAGAGCCCGACATAACCTAGTCTAGGTTTAAGGTGTCTGAAGGACACTCTGATGAGAGACAAATGTGAAGCTGCTTCTTTGGGATTCTGGAGATATTTCAGGATCATACATGAAGGGTAAAGCTGAACCAGAGACACAATATAACGCCCCGACCGACACCTTGCGTAGTGAGCCCCATATCCACTCCCGGTCCATGGGCCAACCTCGCTTAGTGGACCCCACGTTCACTCTCACCCCATGGACCCACCTATATGTGACGGTCTGTTTGCTATGTCTGGGAGGATTTAAATACTTTTTTACCATCTCTACAAATCACCACATAATCTTTCTTTGTGTTTTATCCTTATTCGCACAATTCTGACAATCACTTCCTGAAAGGTCATCTCTCCCGAAACTACTCCAGCTCAATCACATATAACTCTGTAGTTCTCTCAGGACCTTTGATCAAAAAGATAAGTGCACTTTGGTGACAGATGTGGTTAACTCAATTTTTTTAAACCTCTTCGCATATCTCTGAAACCGGGGTGTCACAATACACCCCCAATAACCAATTGCAACATCCTCGTTGCACACCAAATCTGTCACCCCTGAAGGTGTGAGCCCACTCAACTCTACACTCGTCAGGTTTGGCTCTGATACCATTTGTAACGCCCTGACCGTCACCTTGCTTAGTGGGTCTCATGTCCATTTCCGGCCCATGGGCCCTCCTTGCTTAGTTGGTCCCACGTCTACTCCCAGACCGTGGGCCCATCCATATCTGATGGCCAGTTTCCTACGTACGAGAGACTTAAAGACTTGTTTATCGTCCCTACAAATCACCACCTGCTCTTTCCTGTGTTTTGTCTTCACTCGCACAGTTCCAACAATCAGTTTCCGGAAAGTCACATATCATGAAACTACTCCAGCTCAAGCACGCTTAATATTGGAGTTCTCTCAGGACCTTTGATCGAAAATATAAGTTCACTTTGGTGAAATAGGTGGCCAAACCAATTCTTTTAAACCTCTTCGCATGTCTCTGAAACCGGGGTGTCACACAAAGAAAGAGAGGAAGAAGAAAAGCTAGATACTCTATGTTTTCTTCATCATGCTTCCTTGTAGTTGTTCTTTAAGATTTGTATATTAAACACTATATAAACCTTGTGTGATTGATAGTGGATATTTGTGGGAGATGGTTCCTGTAACAACCCGTCCCGTGGACCCCACTAGCCTCACTGCTAGCCCACTAGCCTCACTGCTAGCCGCCCAAACGGACTCCAAGCTGGCCCTGCAGGGCATCGATCCTAACCCATCACTGTGGATATCCCAATCCACCAGTAGGTTATTGGTGCGCCAGACGTTCCTCGAACCCTGGTCCTCACCCTTTAACAAAATTCCCACAAGAAACGTTGCCACCAATTGACCTGCAGATCCTAATCCCTCACTGTGGAAAGGAACTATTCATCCAAATCCACCAGTAGGTTATTGGTGCGCCAGGCGTTCCTCGAATCCTGGTTCCCACCCTTTAACAACCTTCCCACAGGACAAGTTGCCACCAATTGAAGTTGCAACCTTCCCACAGGACAATTTATTTTTTAAGTAGATCTTTTGTACAGTTATCTTATATAGAGCTACTAGGTAATAACTCGTGTTATTGCAGGGATGAAATTTTTGTTTGAGATATGATATTTGTATATATATTTATTTAGTATAACATTTATAATACAAACTTATATTGGTTTGAATTCATCAAGTTTATAAAAATGTAAAATATTAATCGTTTCACCATAAATTTTAGATTGACATGATGGCGGATTTGGATCGAATGTGAACCGAATTAGTGATCGGTTAGATTTTTATCAAAATTTTGAACTATCAAATCAGATAAAAACCACAAAAAAACTCAAATTTCATGAACTAAATGATTTAAATAAAATTGTTAACCCGGTCAAACCCGTCCTCTAAGCCATCTCACAGCGGGTTTAAATATTTTGAGCCGCAAAATGTCTTTACATCTATCCCGCTTGAATTTATGAGATCCTCGGATAACCCACATGCATTTCATTAAATCATTTTTCTAAGATATAAAATATATTTAAAGCTATAGGACAATGTAGTGATGGCCATTTTAATGGCAAATTTTTTAAGTAGTTGCAACCTTTAACAACCTTTCCACAGAACCCTGGTATCTACTTAAAAAACAAATCAATAATTTTAGTGTACAAAAGATCTATAGCAGAGTACCAAATTAAAGTTGGCTTGATTTTCAAGCCATAGATTTTCATATTTGTCTTGCGTTCTTTGTATCTAAAAAAACAAGAGAAGAACATCACAAGAGTATATCTTTTTTTCTCTTGCCTCTTCTACTATAATGCGAGACCTATAAATTAGAGAAGATAGATTTGAAAAATCCAAAATAAAAATAAAAGAGTGTGCCTCGTAAAGTGAAAACATATAAAGTTTATAGAATCCAAAAGTGAAAACATATAAAGTTTATAGAATCTAAAAGAGAAAACATATAAAATTTATTTTAATCCTAAAAACCGAGAGTGTGCCTCGTAAAGTATGCCTGAGAGCTTTCTAGGTCGATTTCGCGATCTCTTCGCGTAAATCCACTAGAGTTCGGCCTCACACCGTTCTCCGAGAATCTTCTGCTTTCTCCCCCTTTTTCTCTTTCTCCCCCATCGTTGGTGTCGGTTTTCAACCATGTCTGATTCACCAGATCCACCTGATTTAGTCGTATCTCCAACCCTAGATCTCCCGCAATCTCAAGTTTCCGCAAATCTTCAGAGTTTACCTCCTCCCTCCTCAATTCCGCGTCCTATTCCCTTCGTCGATGCTCCTTCTTACGCAGAGCGTTTTAAGGCCTCTCTTCGTAATCTTCAGAAGATCGATTCTCCGGCTCTCTTTGAGGATGGTATTCCAGTTGTTCAAGCCCCTGCCTCAGTCCTTTTGAAGACAGCTAACTAGTGGAAGGGTCATATTATAGCTCATTTCCATGATTTGATTCCTCCTTTGTCTAAAATCTTCTTAGATCTAAACCCAGTTTGGGGGAAATATGGTAGCATCACTATTAGGCAAGTCTCGGATACTTTCTGCCTCATCCTTATTCCGTGTGTTAAAACTCGCGAATGGGTTCTTTAAGTAGGGTACTGGCAAGCTGGAAATTGTGCCTTTAATGTATTTTCTTGGTCTGTCGATGCATTGTTGGAAATTCAGGACCTGAAGACAGTCCCGACTTCGGCAGTTTTGCATAACGTGCCCCCACAGATGTACTCCCTCTCAGGTACCACTGTTATTGCTAGTGAGCCTCTCCACACGGAAAAGTCAAAGTTAGATCCTTTCTACCTCGGTAACACGATGGTGAAAGTGGATATCGCTTTGGAGAAATCTCCTCCAACTACCATTATTGTAAGAGATGAGCTCTTGAACTCAGTGAAGGTGAATGTCTCATATCCTAGATTGACTCCGAAATGTAGCAATTGTGGTAGGTTTGGGCATTTGATTAACCGGTGTCCCAAACCTCTGATGAAGAGTAAGTCGAATTCAGAGCCTAATGGTGGTTTCTTAGCTGGTGTAGTTGCTATTGCTGAAACTAAGACTTTTCTGGCTTCAGATTTGGAGAATGTAAAGGCTGTTTCTAGTTGTCTTTCTAAGCTTGTGTGAAAATGTTCTTCTTGCTTCGGAGCTAGTGAACAATTTTCACAGTAGGGGTTCTACTTCCAGAGGATGCCTCTAGGTAGATCTCGCTAAAGCGTATGACAATCTCAATTGACAGTTCTTATTGAATGTCCTTACCGCCTCATATCTTCTGGATCAGTTTATAGCATGGAAAAAGGAATGCTTCACTACAACCTCCTTTAGTCTAGCTTTTAATGGTGAACTCATTGGGTTTTCCCCGGGTAAGAAGAGTCTCCGTCAAGGTGATCTAATCTCTTCCCTCCTGTTCGTATTGGCCATGGATGTTCTGTCTAAAACGTTGGAAGTGCTTAATCAGAAGTTTGGTCCTCATTCGCGGTGCTTAGCTCCTCTGGTAACTCACCTTAGTTTTGCAGATGACATTCTCATATTTTTTATGGAGCTCAGTCCTCCTTGGATGGTATTTTGGGCATTCTCGAGGAGTTTAAACATGAGTCAGAGTTGGGAATTAATAGAGAAAAGACTGTGATGTTCTTGGATGGTGATAATGTTCAGCAGCACAAGACAATTGCGGACAATGCTGGTTTAACTCAGGGCTCGTTTCCAGTAGAGTATTTGGGTGTCCCTCCATCTTCAAAGAAAATGTCTAAGCAAGATTATCAGCCTCTTTTGGACAAAATTCTCACAAGGTTTCACACATAGACTGTCAGAAAACTTTCTTTTGCTGGTCGGCTCCAGCTTATTCAATCGGTCATTTACTCCACTATCACATTCCGGGCCTCCATTTTTATCTTTCCCAATAGTTGCTTGGAGGATATTGAGAGTATTTGTAGTGCCTTTCTCTGGAAGGATGCTCCAAATAGTACAAGGGGCGCTAAGGTTAGATGGGAGTCAGTGTGTACTCCCAAGGAGTGTGGTGGTCTGGTCCTAAAGAGATTAGCGCATTGGAACAAAGTTCTCGGCTTAAAACTGTTATGGTTGATTTTTGCGGCTGGTGGTTCTCTATGAGTCTCGTGGGTGAGGATGAACTTAATTGGTAATCAATGCTTCTGGGATTTAGATAGCTTAGTTTCGCGTAGTTGGATCTGGAAGAGTCTTTGCAAGTTGAGATCTTTGGCAAGGCCCTTCATTGTGTGTGAGGTGAGCTCCGGTATTACCTGCAGGTTTTAGACTGATAATTGGACTTATTTGGGTCCTTTGCTGGATCTCAGTGGTGAGTTAGGTCCCCGGATCTCTGGTTAGCCTCGTGATGCTGTGGTTAATGAGGCGGTAAGAGATGGGCATTGGTAGCTTAATAATAGTCGGAGTCGTAACCCCATCATTCAGCTACTAAGGGCGTGTCTCCCCTCTCCATCAGTTGTTAATACGCAGGATGAAGCTGCGGATGATTGTTTTCTCTGGAAGGTTGGTAATGCTCAAGCAACCAAAGTTTTCTCTGCGGTAGCTACCTGGTTGTATCTGCATCCTCTCGGTGACAGAGTGGAATGGTCTAAGTCGGTTTGGTTTAAGGGTCGTATCCCTAAGCACGCTTTTATTACATGGTTGAACTCGCGTCACCGTCTCCATATGAGGGATAGGTTGGTTAGGTGGGGTCTCCCGGTTCCTTCCACTTGTCTTCTCTGTAATTCTCAGGATGACTCTCAGCAACATCTCTTCTTTGATTGTTCTTTTACTGCTGATGTTGGGCACTACTTCACCGACAAAGCTAATCTCATTCCCCCAAGCAATTTTGAAGCCGGAGTTAGATGGTTACAGAACCCTACGAGGGACAAGAATCTAGCTCTGATAATTCGACTTGCTTATCTAGCCTCCGTCTACTCCATCTGGAAAGAACGTAATTCGCGACTTCATACTGCCTCCTTTCGTCCTGCCTCGGCTTTGATTTTGGAAATAAAAAATATTCTTAGATGCCACCTTGGTCCACTGACGCTCAAACAGAGGAATGTTCTCCCTGCAAATACTCTCTTGGTTACTTGGTTTGGTGTCTTTCAATAGTTTGTAATGGTTGTTAAGTGTGTAGGTGTTATTCATTATTGGAGGCATCTTGTTCTATTCCCTAAGTTTTAATGAAAAAGGTATTATGTTAAACAAAAAAATAAAAGGAATCAAAAATAATATATATACAACGATTGACGTAGTTATAGGCTTGCAGCCACAACTATTAAATTTTTTTTTTTTAGAGAATTTCTTACTAATGCCCCTTTTTAATAATACCTCTTCTGATGATCATTTTTAATTATACCCTTCCTTTATTTTTAAAGATATTTTTGCCCTTGTTTTATAATTATACATTCTTCGTCTTCGTCTCTTCTTCTCCGGAGACATCTCTCCTTCTCCGGTAGGATCTCTTCTCCGACGTTATCACTGTTTCTCCCATCGTCTTCGTCTTCGTCTCTTCTTCTCCGGAGACATCTCTCCTTCTCCGGTCGGTTCTCTCCTCTGCCGTTATCACTGTTTCTCATGTCGTCTTAGTTCTCTCTTTAGTTCGTCGTCTCTTCTACCCCCTTCGTGTAAGTTTTTCTCCCATCGTATTGAGCAATTGAATTTTTAGGTCTTATAAAGAAAATCTCTCCTCCGCCGTTATAAATTGAATTTTTTTAGGTCTTAATCACTTGCTCTTTTAGATCTGTTCGTGATAATAAAGTCCCTTTCTCCCATCGTGTAAGCTTGTTTCTGTTTTTTTGTTTTGATTTCAATTTCAATTTTGTGTTAGCTATTACATTGTTGTTTCGATTTCAAATTTGATGTCAGAATTTTTTTAGGTCTTAAGCACTTGCTCTTTTAGATCTGTTCGTGATAATAAAGTCCTTTATTAGATCTTTGGACATCTACTGTTATTCTTTGATATAGTTGTTCGGATCTTTCTTCTTTTAATGTAGTTTTATTGGTTTGTTTTCTCAGGATTTGTTTGGGTGTACAAATGATTGAATTGTATTCAGTATGTGGTTTGTGGAAGTTGAACAACAACATTCATTGGGAATTTGAGATGGATAATGAAAGGGGAGCTTCTTTGATTAACATTGATGAGAATACTAGATTTAGTGAGTTGGTAAAGATTCTATTAGAAGATTTTGACATTGATATTCAGGCACAATGTTTAAAGCTTAGTTATACATTGCCTGCTAAGTCTTCTACTATAGGTAGTATTCCTATCTTTATTAGAAATGATAGGCAGCTTGAAGCTTTTAAACTCAAATATGCACAAAGTGGAGGAGTTCTTCATCTATGTGTTACTGTTGAGGATTTTTGTGAGACTGTAGAGCAGGTATTTTTAGTAAACTCACTCTCTTGTTCTTTCTAATATTGTTTTAGAAAAGTAACTGATTTGAGGAATGTTTCTTTATCAGGGTCAACCTAGCTCTACTCCTTTTATTGAGAGTGTTACTGCTGTTACTCAGGTAACTTTCTACTTTAGAATTTTAAATTATTTCTTGCTTACAAATCTTTATAAAATTCTTTGAAAACACTTGTAAAACGTTTTAAATACTTTACAAGTCCTTTCAGGATCAAACAAGCTCAAATCTGTTAGTTGGGAATGCTATTGATGTTTATACTCATACTCAGGTAGCTTACAATGATATAAATGTTTTAATTGCCTTTTCAACCCGTTTTAAAAACCTTTGAAAACAGTTGTAAACCTTATTAAATCCTTTGAAATAACTTGTAAAATCTTTTAAAAACGATTGCTTTGTACTTTCAGGGTCAACCAATACCAAATCCATATGTCGAGAGTGTTCCTCCTACTGCTTCTTCAAGTCAATATACTGGCACTTCTGATGATTTTACTGCTACTCATACTCATGTAACTTACATTTAAACACTTTAAAAAATCTTTTGAAAATGGTTGTAAACCTTATTAAATCCTTTGAAATAACTTGTAAAACCTTTTAAATAACTTGTAAAACCTTTTTAAATAACCATTTATTTGTACTTTCAGGGTCAACCAATACCAAATCCATATGTCAAGGGTGTTCCTCGTTTTTATTGTTCTCCTGTTGCTTCTTCAAGTCAATATACTGGTAATTCTGATGATTTTACTTCTACTCATACTCAGGTAACTTACATTTAAACACTTTAAAAAACCTTTTGAAAACGGTTGTAAACCTTATTAAATCATTTGAGATAACTTGTAAAACCTTTTAAATAACTTGTAAAACCTTTTAAATAACCATTGATTTGTACTTTCAGGGTCAACCAATACCAAATCCATATGTCGAGGGTGTTCCTCGTAACATGACAACCTCTATTGGGTATCCATCTGGTTCTTCACACTCAACTGGTCTAATCGATGTTGATTCACTGTTTTGTGGAAAGTTATTCAAAGACAAAATAGAAATGAGAAGTCAGATGCGGATGTATGCAGTCAAGCATAGTTTTGAGTTTCATACTTTTAAGTCAGACAACAAGAGGTATGTTCTTAAATGTATTGATGAAAAATGTAGTTGGAGGCTACGTGCAACTAAGGCTAAAGCATCAGATAGCTTTGTTGTTCGAAAGTATATTAGTTAGCACAGCTGTGACTCTGCTTTAAGGAATGTAAATTATCGCCAAGCATCTGCAAGGACTTTGGCTGGTTTGGTTAGTAACCATTTTGCAGGAGGAAAGCTTCCTCTCAGACCCAAACAGCTCATGGAAATTTTTAGGAATGACCATGGAGTTGGTGTCTCGTACTCAAAAGCATGGAGAGCTCAAGAACATGCATCAAAACTTGCTAGGGGTATACCTGCTGATAGTTATGAGGTTTTACCGAGTTGGTTTCACATGATAGAAAAGAAGAATCCATGTACTATCACTTACATCAAAGCTGATTCTGATAATAAGTTTAGATATGGTTTTCTGGCTTTTGGTGCATCAATTAGAGGTTTTAAGTTGATGAGAAAAGTTATTTCTATTGATGGCGCCCATTTCAAATCAAAATATAAAGGGACTTTGGTTGCTGCATCAACTCAGGATGGTAATTTTCAGTTGTATCCTATTGCTTTTGCCGTTGTTGATTCTGAGAATGATGCATCATGGGATTGGTTTTTGCGGTGTTTGAAGACTATTTTTCCTGATGAAAAGGATCTAGTTTTCATGTCTGATCGGGCTTCTTCAATTGCAACTGCGCTTTCAGTAAATTATGTACATGCTCATCATGGAATCTGCACTTTCCACTTGCAAAAGAACCTGGAAACACGATTTAGAGCTTCTGCTTCTCTTCTTCCAGTTGTTCATGATGCTTGAAGAGCTTACACTCAGTATGATTTTGATTATTTGTTCAGTCAAATTTCCAATGGTGATCCGGATCTTGGAGAATATCTTTGGCAAGCTGATATTAGGAAATGGTCACGTGCATATTCTCCTTCTAACCGGTACAACATCATGACATCTAATTGTGCCGAGTCCATTAACTCCAGGTTAAAAGAGACTCGTGAGCATCCAATTGTCTGCCTGTTTGATACAATCAGGTCTATTTTGACTAGGTGGTTTAATGAACGACGTGAGGAAAGCTGTCGACATCCATATGCTGTTACTCCAAAAGTTGGGAATAAGATGAATGAATCTTATAATAATACTACCCGCTGGCTTGAAGTTAGTCAAGTAAATGAAAATGTCTTCGAGGTTAAAGCGGCTTTAAAGACATATATGGTGAATTTGGACACAAGGAAATGCACATGCTGTATGTTTGATATTGACAAATTCCCTTGTGCACATGGAATTGCTGCTGTCAAACATGTCAAACTCAGTGAAAACATGTTTGTTGATGATTATCATTCCACTGAAAGGTTATAACTCTCTTCTTTAATAAGGTTTTTAAAAGTTTGCTAAAGTAACGGATCCGAAAGGTTTTTTACAATGTTTTAAAAGGTTTTTACAATGTTTTACAAGGTTTTTCAAAGGTTTATCAAAGTTATATTAGTCTTATCTTCCTCTTTTTTATTTTACAGATGGCGTTTAGGATATTCAGAGAGCATTCACCCAGTAAGTGATATGGAGTATTGGGAGATTCCAGAGAGTGTTAGTACTTCTATTCGGCCACCTTCTACTCGTATACCTAGTGGCAGGCGAAAGAAAAAGAGAATAGCTAGTTCATGGGAGTATGGAAAGGCTAAGACAAATTCAAAACAATACAAATGCAGTAGGTGCGGTCAGTGTGGACACAACAAATCTAGTTGTGTAGCTGCTATCTAACTCTCTCTCTCTCTCTTTAATTCAACTTGAATTTGTTCTTTTTAATAAAATATTTTCAGTTTGTGGTGTTGTAAACTCCAATTTCTTAGAATTTTTTTTCAGATTTATAATGATTTTATAATAATTATAAATGATTATAATGATTTTACTGTTTAAATCATTATAAACAACTTGTAATGCCTTTTAAAATAGCAAGTCGTACTGTTTTAAAATCATTTACAAACAACTTGTAAATCCTTTTAAAACATGTTAAAAACCATATATACTCTTGTAAAACCCTCCAACGATTAAAAACCATATATATATACTCTTGTAAAAAGCAAGTCGCCACACTCTCTCTCTTTTCCCCTTCCCCTTCCCCTTCCCCTTCCTCTTACTCTTCTTCATCTCTCTCTCTCTTCTCTCTCACTGCAAAAACCCTAAATTTCCTCTGATTTCACCATCTTCAGTCTCCTTCACTGCTTCGTAATCAAACACCAAGCAAAACCCTCCAACAATTTTAGATGATTTGAAGAGATAGAGACGATTTCGAATTTTGATTTCGAATCGCTTAAGTTTTTTTTTTGTGGAAGACGATTGAAGGGGTAATATGCGAAGAGTCACTTCGAAACAGCGAAGGGGTAAGTTTTGAAGGGGTAAGATTTTAAGGGATAAGATTTCGAAGGGTTAATTTATTGAAGGGGTATTACGCGAAGCATCGCTTTGGTTCGGTTTTAATTAAGCAATGAAGGGGTACTTTTTGTAAACCAAAGCGACGCTTCGCCTATTATATATACTTTTTGTCTCACGATAACACCTAAATCATCTCTCAGATTCGAAAAATCAAACCTTTGTCTCCTAAATCATCTCCCAGATTCGAAAAATCTATTTACCTTCTTCCTTCAATCCGTCAGAAATGGCCCGTCGTTCTCCTTCAAGCCATATAAGGACTGATCTGAAATATCTGAACATGGATCTTTCGCCAAACGTCACAGCAGGTAAACACATACATCTTCAAATTAGATTTGTTTTACTGTTAAGGATAAAAGAGATTGAGTGTTTGCCTTTTTTTTAGTAACTGTTGATGACGACATTTTCCGTTGGGAGGCTACTCTAATCGGACCGGTGAACACCCCTTTTGAAGGGGGAGTGTTTAAACTTAGGCTTAGTTTTCCACCTGATTACCCAAGAAGTCCCCCCAAGGTATCTATTTTTGATTATACTCCTTCTTTATTTTAGCAAGCCTGTTTATTAGGACTCCTTTTTTTGCAGCAACTCAATAGTTTTTTAAATAAAATTTCTTGATAATGCAGGTTGTTTTCATCACAAGAATTTGCCACCCAAATGTATCAGATAGTGGAGGCATTTACCTAAAAGTTTTGAGGACCGACCGTTGGATTCCCATGCCGATTGTTAAGCTTTTCAAGGGATTAGTGGAGAAGTTGATTGAACCAGAGGTCAATGATGAGGAACAGACCATTGAATATCTTGCCAACCTCTACAAATCTGATAGGAGAAGGTTTGAAGCCATGGCTAGAGAGATGACTAATCAATACGCTGGGAGAGGAAACTGAAATATGAACTTAAATAGTTCATATCTATTTTTAAGAACTCTTGAATAATTTATCTTATTTTTGTTTTTTTTTTAATAAAATATTTCAGTCTCTGCTCTTGTAAACTCTATTTTAAAAAATATTTTATTCAGAGTTTACTATTTTAAAATATTAGAAACAACTTGTAAAACTTTTAAAAAAGCAAACCAAATTGATATATATCATTATAAACAATTTGTAAAACCTTTTAAAATTTCTAAAAACAAGATATACTCTTAAAGGTTTAAAAGGTTTAAAAGGTTTATATGCCCGTTTAAAAGGTTTTAAAACCCTCTAAAAAGGTTTTAAAAGGTTTTTAAAACTTTTAAACCCTTAAAACTTAAAAAGAATATTAACCCGTTTTAGAAGATTTAACCTTTTAAAAGGTTTTAAAATGGTTTTAAAACCTATAAACAGTTTAACACCATTTATAGGATTAACACCATTTAAAAGGTTTTACAAGCGAAAAGAAATAACTTAACATTAAAAGGACAATTTTTTAAAATCTACTTGCAAACTAAACATTGAAATACTATTATATTCATTATTCTTCTTGATGTGATCACGTTTATATACCAACAATAATTTTTAAATGGTTTTTAAAAGGGTTTCAATGGTTTTAAAAGGGTTTTTAAAAGCTTTTAAAAGATGTTAAAAAAGTTTTCAAAAACTTCTAAAACTCTTTTAAAACCTTTGAAAAGTTGTAAAAGCCCGTTTAAAAGGTTTTAAAACCCTCTAAAAAGGTTTTAAAACTTTTAAAGCTCTCTTAAAACCTTTTAAACCCTTAAACTTAAAAGAATATTAACCCGTTTTAGAAGATTTAACATTTTAAAAGGTTTTAAAACCCTTTTTTAAAACAGTTTTTTAAGCAATAACCTCGTATATTAGGCAAGTTTGAACAAACTACTCATGTATAACTAAATTGTTTATAGGATTAACACTATTTAAAAAGTTTTACAAGCGAAAAAAATAACATAACATTAAAAAGACAATTTTTGAAAATCTACTTGCAAACTAAACATTGAAATACTTTGCCATTCATTATTCTTCTTGATGCGACCAGCAAGATGCCAAATTCCTTAACCTAAGTATTTGTCCATGTACTCCTGCAAAAGAATGTAACTGTAAAATGTGCATAAAATGTAACAAAAGTCGAGGTTCACTAACCTTTAATTTTGAAAACATTCTGGTACCAATGTATCTCATTTGTGGAGTAACATCTTTAGGAATTTTGTCAGGATGAAGAATTAATATTGCCTTCCTTGCTACTTTTTTTTACATCTTCTTTAGTTATCAAATCCATGCCATAGACTTTTTCCCACTTATTCCCTTGCCAAAGATACTACAATGTAGAACATCAAAATTTTATTAATATTTAACGCCTATGATAACAAGTATATGATTTTTTCAAACTTACTTTATCAATTGACGAAAGCATAACTTTGATGTCCTCGCTCTTAGTCCAAGAAGTTATAACTTCTTCGATTTGTTTCATTTCTTCGTCACTTATATTGTTCTCCTGCGTAGTAGGTGTTTGCACTAATACAAACATAAGAAACAAAATATTATATGTCATTTTCAACAGGGAAAATCATTTATAATAAAGACTTCAACAACTTACAACTGCCCATTTCCTGGCTGGTGTGATATTGTTGTTGGCTTGGGTCTTCTTGTTGAGTGGGAGCTTCTTGTTGGCTTAGGTCTTCTTGTTTAGTGGGAGCTTCTTCTTGGCTTGGGTCTTCATCAGTATCTGAAATATTAATACACTCTTCATCATCCGATATAATAGTGTACGCTTCTTCTTGGCTTGAGTATACATCATCAGCACTATTAGGCTTCTCATCCTGCATAAATAATGATATATTTTTTTTAACCATATGTAAATTATTTTCAAAGATGTTTTTACAAGGTTTTTAAAATTTGTCGATCATATTCAAGTAACACATACCTTATCATTATTCATATCCTCTTCTTGTGGATCATTTTCATTAGTATCCTGGGTATTTTCTTCAGGAATAACACCTGGGTCCCCTCTCAAGTCAGTTTGTTTCTCATGTTGATAATCTTGATTATCTTCTTTAGATACCTAGAAATGTTGTAAATTTTGTTTAATACTATTTAAATCACTAGCAAAACCTTTGAAAACGATTGTTAAAAACTCTTTAAAACACTTTTAAAATGATTTTAAAAGGAATTAAGTTTTTTTTTCAGTTACAAATTCACTTGGAGAAGCTGGTACTTCCTCTTCTTCAAAATCGGGGGTAGAGGCTCGTACTTCCTCTTCTTGAAAAGAAGTGGCAGAGGCTTGTACTTCTCTTCTTGGAAAGCAGTTGCAGAGGCTGGTACTTCCTCTTCTTGAAATGCAGTTGTAGAGGCTGGTACTTCCTCTTCTTGGAAAGCAGTTGCAGAGGCTGGTACTTCCTCTTCTTGAAATGCAGTTGCAGAGGCTGGTACTTCCTCTTCTTGAAATGCAGTTGCCGAGGCTGGTACTTCCTCTTCTTGAAATGCCCTTGATTCCCACTGTGGTGTTGGAGCAGTAGTAGTGATCCCCACATGATTCTCCAGTCTCACTAATCTTTTGTGAGTAAGTTGACATGTTTTTAAAATCATGTCAATTTTCTCACTAAAAGATATTCTTTTTTTTTGTTAGTTTGATTCAAGAATGGCCCTGCAGCTTCTCTCACACGCTTTTTTTGATTTTGTTCTCCTTTTTCAACTTGAGTAAATCCTTGAATCCATTCCTCCTTAGTCATCCTATAGCCTTGGATTACAAGTTTAACAACTTCGTCAAAATCCTTGTCTTCATCATTCGGTGGCATAACCAAATGGCTATATTCATCGGGATCACCGACAATTGTTTTCACTTCAAACTGCAAAGATAAATCAATTCATATTATATCTCAAAAGTCTTATACAGATATTGTCAAACCTTTTAAAACTCTTTTATAACTCTAGAAATCCCTTGTAAATCCGTTGTAAAGTCTTGTAAACCAGTTTAAAACACATTGTAAATCAAAATTACGTTACTAACATTTTTTTAAAAGGGTTTACAATGTGTTTTAAAACTGTTGGAAAACAAAAAAAAATAGTTCTAGAGAAGTAATGATACCTTGAAAGACTCGAGAACAAATTTTATTTCATTGAATTTTTGGGAAGATGTCTTTTGCCATTGCAAGATCAGTGGGAGATGTTGATTTTGGCTTGAAATGCTTTCCCTAACACCAAAATGTTTCCCTAGCTGTCGAACTGAAGATAACAACCAGATTTGGATTGCAAATGGAAAGCCAGCCATTCCATACTGTTTCTTTGCCAACGTTCCCACAGTCATTTGTTTCACATCTCTCACTAATGATTCGTAAGCAATTTCAGCCCAAGGATACTTACAGTAATTCTCAAAACTACTGGCTCTCAGCAAATTCTGTAAAGAAATTTGAACTACTGGATTTTGAGCTATCAATATCTCCTCCACTAGTAACAAAGCACCTAATCTAATTCTTTCCTCAGGTTTCATGTCTTTTCCTTTGACTTTCAAAGTATCAAGAAGACGTTTGCAGGTCATTTTATCATTCATTCACAAATCTTTTTTCGATGTAACAGTACCTGATGGAACAGTGCCTACGGGAAGGCCTGTTGTAATGACGAATTCCCTTAGCGAAAATCGCATAGGTTGATCATCAAATGCAAACCAGAGCTCGTTTTTCGCAGACAAAATCCTCCTCTGTAGTAAGTGGTGGACCAGTTGACTCGAGAAGTTGATATTTTCCCGATTAACAAATTCTATAATTGGCCCAAGAAAGACTTCTCTAACTGCTGGAACTCTTTTTTTTAATGCATCCTTTACAGTCGCCAAAACAGCTTGCTCTGAAGAATATTTAGTAACTCTTTCTAATGTATCTCCCTCTGTGCCTGGCGTGATTAATCTTTTTGGAAAGCACAGTTTCTTCGCAGAATCTTCAAAATTACTCATATCGCAAAACCTGTCAACATTGTTTACAGAGAACATATTCATGGCATGCACCCAAGATCCCTTATAAATCCTGTTTTAAAACCAATATAAAACTTTTTAAAGACATTGATAAATTTCCAACCTTCGTATTCCGAGTTCACCAAAAAATTATAAAAATTCATATTGAAATAGAAATTGAAGTCAAAATTAAATTCCAAACCAAACTCACAAATGGGAGAAGAAGAGACGACGAATTCGAATAGAGGACTGAGAGGAAAAACGAGGGAGAAGAAGAGTCTGTAATTCAAAAAACGAAGGAGAAGAAGAGTCCGTAATTCGACAAAGAAAATGGCAATTTGAAGTCCTCGCGTACCCAATCAGCCGACTCCTACTTTCAATCCGACGACTTCGTGTCTGCAATCCGACGAAATCGAGAACCCAATTTAAGCAAATACAGATTTGAGTGAATTTCGTGACTTTCAACCTCCCAGACGGAAAACTGTACTTTTTGAAAGAGGAACCCTTGACTTTTAGGTACAATTGATACAGGGAGCGGGGGTTATATTTTACAATTGGGCCTAGGCCTAGGGCTTTCACCCTTATTATACAAAAACATTGTAAAACCTTTTTAAATAGAAATTACGTTTTATAGTATTAAAACCATTTAAAAGGTTTTACAAGCGTTTTAAAATGGATTTTAAAAGGTTTAAAATGGTTTTGTTTTGGGTACTTCAATTAATTTAAAGGATTTACAAGTGTTTTAAAGGGTTTTTTGGGTATTTCAATAAATTTTATAGGATTTACAAGAGTTTAAAAATGTTTTTAAAAGGATTCGGAAAGGATAAACAACGTTTTAAACTTCATTGTAAATACCTAAACTTAAACAGAGTATATTTAAAATGTTTTTAAAAGAAGTAACTTAACATTTTTTTAGAATAGTGTCACAGTAAAAACACTAACATATTGTTCTTGATGCAATAAGCTAAAGCACCATTCATGCGATCACGTTCATATACCAGCAAGATGCAAACTTCCATTATCCTAGTAATTTTGTAATTCTGCAAAGATAATATAATTGTTGTTAGAACCATTTAAAACCAGTTTAAATAACCATGTAAAAACCTACACAGACCTGCAAAGATGTCAACCGCCATTTTCTTCTGTAAATCACCAATTGACTCATTTGTAAGATTGCCATGTGTTGTTATGCTCATAGCCAAACACTTGATTGTCTTTAGCATGAAGACACCACTATCTTCAATCTTATCAACCTATCAAGAAAAAACAAAGTGAAGAGTCCACAGTATTTACAGAGACCATATCAAAAAACTAGAAAACAAACTCAACAGTATTTATCTGAGGTATGCAATTTATAATACTGATTCTGAACGGAGATTTCTCTGTATCATTTTTCATCCCAAACTTCTTCAGAACAATATAAGGCCTTGCAACAGCATATACACCCACCTGTTTGTCTTTAATTTTATTAGTGTAGAAACGCTTGCCTAAGTCGTAGATAATCAACTCCTTCTTCTCCAAATTGATCATCAATGGCATCCAAAGCCTTTTCTTAACCAATATTGGCGCCAATATTTTGTTTGTAGGTGCTTCCTTGAAGAGTTGAGTGAATCCTTCTTCAGGGAACTCATATTCATCTTCGTTGTCAATGAATATTGAGTAATATTCATCAATCTCACTCAAAAAAGATGTTCCAGCCAACGTCAATGCTTTGCTTTTATAGAAGTGTGGATGACTTTCTTCTCTTTTGCTTAATAACTTCACAACTGTATCAACATGCTAAACAACAACAAAAAATGGATTAGAACAAGTCTTGTTGTCAAATAATTCATATAAATTAGTTCAGACATGGTCACACATCATCTTGTAAACCAGTTTAAACACATTGTAAAACTTTGAAAAAGCTTAAAAGACATATTTTAATTCCTTTTAAAACCTTTTAAACTTCTTGTAAAAACTTTTAAAAACCGTTTTAAAACTCTTTAAAACCTTTTTAAAACCCCATGAAACGTTAACAACACATTGTAAAACCTTAAGCTTTGTAATCATACCATTGTTGTTAACGACTTCCCTGGCGTCTCTAGTGTTGTGAACCACCTAGCATCAACTTTTTTACCCAGAATTGTTAGTCGCCTACATCCAAAAATAAACAGAATAACCATAAATACTTACAAAACCATGAATACATCTTTTAAAAGACTAATTGAACTTTTACTTTTGTTGCTAGAAACTAAAACTTACTTTGTTTTCCTTGAATTCTTCCAGTCATTGAATACTTCAAACCGGGTCTTATCAACTTTGGAAAAAGGATAAAGTATTGGGTCCTTCTTCTTCTCGGCCGTGTAAGGCGGCTGAGTGTGAATAGAAGGAATTGTATTTTGTTCACTTTTTCTTTGCACACCACCAACATCATCAGATATACTCTTCTTTTTCTGTGGCTTTACAAAACAAAAAAATTTCGCACTTTATATCGATATACTGGAAAACAATTTAAATATCTCATAGAAATTATTAAGTTAGATACATACCCCTTCTCTAGCTTGAATATCAGCATCTGGATTGTCACTTGGTTTACGCTTCTTCCTCAGTAGTGCCTCAAGAAAATCACAATTTTTTGTAAACATTAATAAAATGTAAAACATTATACAACTAGATACTAACCTCTTTTCTGTTCGTAACATCATCATCACCATCATTGCTTTGCTTAGACTTTCTCTGCAGTTCATCATTGCTTGGTTTACTTGATGAAATCTTTTAAAATACTCATAACAACTATATAAAAAATTAATGATTTACCTGTTTTCTCTCTCTTAAAACTCTCTTCTTACTGCTTGCTCCCTTCTCTTTACCCATGCTTTTATCTTTTCCACTATCCTCATCTTCTTCAGAAAGAAGATCAAATTTTGGTGTAGAAGGGCGTGGAGAAGGAGATTTATCCTTCAAAAGATGATAACAATTGTGGTTTACAACAGGCTTTTAAAAGGGTATTTGAGAACTTATAAAAATACTAGATATATGTACTTTTGGTGTTTCTTCAAAGTAATTACCATCATCACCACCAGGTTTTTGGGTGTTTTCATCATCTCCAGTGTAGCTCCCATCTTGTGTGTTTGACGGACGGACAGAATCTGCAGACTGGCTTTCTACGAAATCTTCTCTAGCAATATCTCCATCAACATTTTGTTTGCCAGCCTGCAACAAAACAAAAGAACATATAACAACATCATTTTAAAGGTTTTACATTCTGTTTTAAAAGGGTTTTAAAAGGTTTAAGTCACTATGGTTGCCCATTAATCA
The DNA here is from genome assembly GCF_030686135.1 of Camelina sativa. NCBI lineage: Eukaryota > Viridiplantae > Streptophyta > Magnoliopsida > Brassicales > Brassicaceae > Camelina > Camelina sativa. Next base: position 13,654,833 of record NC_141894.1, on the reverse strand, counting down.
GTGTTATGTTGTAAATCCGTTAAAAACACTTATAAAACAGAAAATTTTGATGTGGGACTTTTAAAACTGTTAAAATAGATACTGACATCTTCATTTATAACCTCTTCATTTCTATTCTGTCCATCTTCATCTTTGTGAGACTGCAAAGGGAAAAGAAAAAAAAGGAGCTCAGTTTAAAGAGTTTAGTGTCCAATATATGCGAAAAGGTGCGATCTTGAATCTTACTCCTTTATCTTTATTAATCTCTGATGTGGTTTTGACAGCTTATTCAATGGCTTCTAGTCTTTTATTGAAGTCTTCTAACATAAAGAGGATTATGTCAAGTTTTTCAGAATCTGACAAATTTTTCTCCATTTTCTCATGTTTCTCAAAGACTGGCAATTTTTCCTCCATTTTGTCAGCCAACTCTCCCATAGCATAGTAAATATCAACTAATCTAGAAGACCATTCTTCTTTCTTCAACCTATAGCCTTTCATAACCAAGCCAATAACTTCTTCAAAATCATTGTCATCTTTATCAACCAAATGCTTATATTCTTGTGGATCTCCAATTATTGTTTTGACTTCAACCTACAAAAATAATCAAAATCCATCAAAACAAAACTCATCAAATAAGATAACCAATGAATAATCAAAACTACACTTTTAATATAATTCAAAACTTACACAAGTTGCTGTCTTAATAGCATCAACAATATCATCAAACCTTGCATATCGATTTGATTGCCAGTTGAGAATCACTGGATAGAATGTTCTGGAAAAATTACATCTTCTCCCAAATGTATCACCAAAAATTGGAACAGCACTCAAGGCCTATATATATAATGCCAAGGGAAATCCCTTGACACTATACTGACTTTTTGACCAAGAATCTTTATCGAATTTCTGAATGCATGTGGCGAGAATGTTATACGCTTCCTTGCCCCATGGTTGGGCTGTATACATCTCGAAATCCGATGCATGCTTAAGTCTAGACAGAGGTATCTTCTCTAATGGATATGGTGTCATCAAAATACCTTCTGTTAATACCAATGTAGCGAAGCATTCATTTTCTTTGTCATCCAAAAGTTCTTCACCCTCTTCTGGTTCATTAAATAGTCGATGTTGAAGTTGAGTTAAAGTGTAATCTCCTCTCACCGCCCAAGAATATGGTTCACTAATTGGATCTTTGCCGTTATTCCTTGGTTCTCTATGAATAGGTTCGCATTGAATCCCTATGTTTAATAAAACAATGATGTTAGTTTGTTCAAACTTGCCTAATATAAACTGTTTTAAAACCCTTTTAAAAGGGTTTTAAAACTTCTAAAACGGGAAAAACCCTTTCACAATAGTTTTAAAAGGTAAAACCCTTTTAAAACTCTTTTAAAACCCTTCTAAACCCTTTTAAAAGGGTTTTAAAAGAGTTTTAAAAGAGTTTTAACGGGCTTTTAACAATTTTTAAATTTAAAGGGGTTTTAAAAGGTTTTAAAAACCATTGAAAGGTTTTAAAACCATTGCAAACACTTTATAATTACCTGTTTTAAGGAAGAACTCTCTCATGGAGAACCGAAGATGTTGCATGTCGACTGTAAACCATAAGTTTCTCCCTCTTGTCTTCAGCCTTCTCAGCATCAAGTAGTGGAATAATTTCCCAGAAAATTTGATGTCTCTGGCCGAAAGATTGATGATAGGCCCAAGGAAGGAAGATTGAAGCTTCGTGAAAGATTCTTTTCCTAATGCATTTTTAACTTTGTCAACTAGGCTTAAGTCCGAATGTTGACATATGTTTGCTCCAACAATTGGTTCAAAACCCATATCATATATTGGTTCTGGTAGTGCAAGGTCTTCAAAATCACTTGATGCCATCTGTTAACATCACACTTAATTAGACTTTTCAACGGATTTACAAGAGATTTAAAAGGGTTTTTAAAAATCAACATCACACGTTATCGATCTGAAGTCGTCTTATCAACACACTTTATCGACATAATTCAACTACGATCGATCTGAAAATTGATATCAAATGGTTTAACAGGGACTTTTTAAAAAGTGTTTAACAAGAGATAACAAAAATCCAAATTTACAAGACTTTACTAATTTCAAATCCATATCAAACACAATTATCGATCTGAATGCGTCAGATCTGAATCTGGATCGATATCAAAGAAACTGAAGGGGCTTTTAAAAACTGTTTTACGAGAACATAAATCCAAATTTAAAAGAGTTTACATTTTTTAAATCGATATCAAAGAAATCTAAAAGCTCTAAATTTAAAAAAGCGATAGTCCAAATTGATAAACCTAGAAAGAAACAAAGAAAGAAAGAACCTGCCTGCGATAGAACCAGAATTGATGTCGGGAATTACGTGTACGAGAGACGAAAGCGCAGATCGCCGCGAAGAAGGATCGAGAATCGCCGCGCAGAATCGCCGCGAAAATCGCCGATGAACGAAGTGAAGAAGGATTGAGAATCGTCGGTTGAGGAAGAAGGAGAGAAGCACGGCGAAGTGAAGAAAATTAGGTTTCCTTCATTAAGGGTAAAATGGTATTTTTACCAAAAAAATGGGTACCCTTAAAAATGGACCCTTCTTAAGGGCATTTTTAAAAAGTGGAAAGGAAAAAGGGGCATTTTTGCTTTTCCCCCTTTTTTTTATGCATTAACTCATAGTTTAAATGATCATAAATATTAAATAAATATATGTTTTTGTCTAGAATATTGAAATAAAAATCAAATCATATGACTATCGCATCATATCTATTTAGGACATTTTCGAAAATATCTATTTTCCTATGCTATTTTTTAAACATACTCTTTCATGTTGTCCATTTTCAAAAATAGTATGTTTTTATGTATAAAATGACTAAATTATAAGTTTTAAATTTTTACAATTAAAGCCTACCCCCTCAAAACTATACACAAAATATAAAATAGAGAACTCAAAGATAAAAAATAATCTAAAAATTAGTTTAACATATTGTTATTTGTGTAAAGAAGGGCAAAAATGAAAATGTTCAAAAAAATGGATATTTTTGAAAAGGCGTATCTCAAAAAAGATATTTCAAACAAATTCTTTATCTATTTTTTGTTTCAATCATTTATTTTTAGCTTATTCTAATAACTTTATAATTTAATTCCCACATCATTTTTTTTGTGCAAAAAAAAAATATCTTTATTTTTATTTTTGTCAACCATTGGTACATAACGGGCCGGCCCATTAGTCAAATCTCTATATTTGCAGGGAGCAGCACTGATAATTGGTGTGATGGTGCCTTGTGCATTAAAGACTTACCATTGACCACTGCACTAAAATCACTTCACAAAATATCTTCATTTTCCACAATTAAGTGGCCTATTTTAAATAATATTTATATATAACAAGAAAATAATATTTTTATAAAGACTGTGCAATATACAATTTTATGTTAAATGCCATTAAAAATGAAAAAAACAAGTATTTACCATTTGAATTCGAAAATAGTAAATTATGAAAATACAAGTATAAAAGACTGTTATTGGAGAAGTGATTTCTTTATCCATATAGAATTGTAAATTATAAAAATCAAAACACAAGCAATTGAGATATCTCTAACCATCAACAAACAGACAATAAACCAGGACAACTGCATCGACCGACACCAACTGAGGTTGCATCGACTGACACTAACGCTGCATCGACCGATGCATGCTCGACATTCCACGAAAATCCCTAGTTGCATCGATCGACGCCTCCACATGGCATCGACCGATGCTCCAAAGTCAAATCGCGCCGTCCTCGCATTGAATCGACACACGCACAAAGTGCATCGATCGACGCACATGCTGCGCATCATCTTCCTCGAAGCTCCTCGCCGGATCTCCATCCCTAAACCACCAAAACACAATCCAATGCCACAAATAAACTTCCCAAAGCCTCTTGCGACTTAACAACATTCTAACAAGCCAAATAACACATAAAACAAACAAATCAGAGAAATCTCAAGCTTAGATAAACTATGGTCATGCACTCACCTTTGCCAAAGAAGATTCTAACCCTAAAACGATAGATCTACGCTCCTAGCACGTTCTTACAACGTTCCTAGCTCAGATCTCCCAAAAACAGCCACCAAACTCCCAAAATCTCACCAAAAACCTCAAAAACAATTAATAACTTCTTTTCTCTCTTTCTTTTCTCTCAAAAGCGGCCAAAACCACTAATGATAATACAAACTCGACTCAAGGGTTTTCCCTAACCCAAAACATAACGTTTAACTTAAATCGCTTCCCGACAAACCGGTCTTGCATCGATTGACACATCTCTAGCATCGATCGATGCACATCCCAAACCAGGATTCCGGTTCGCGGATGTTACAATTCCATCTTGCAATAAAATTTAATTGTATATTACATCACAATAATATCAGATTTTAATTAAATGCACCCCATCCTAATGAATAAAAGATGTATAATTTCAAAAAAAAAATATATATGCATTATATCAGATGTGTATCTTACTTAGCATAAAATAATTAAATATTAATAAAAATAATATTAATAACAATCTGTTATCATCTCATATTTAGAAAACAAACATTATTTTAATAATCTTTGTCTTATATATTGTAATCTTATACGTGATAATTTTATCACATGTCAAACTAATTTTAAATAAAATATACTTAAATTTTTAACAAATAGTGAAAAAGTTATTTAAGTTTGTTACTTCTTTATATATATTTTTTTTAATCTAATGTTAAATTATATTCAAAAAAAAAATAGCTGTTTTACAACTAGTGCAGCGGATAGTTGAAAAGTTTTTGGAAATTTAGACTACATTAAGAGGAAACCCATAGCATATATTCGTGTTTGAAACCAAAACTGGAGACCATTGCAGAAGCGCTGATCCCCTTGTCGTTGAATAAACAGAATCTGATCCCGAACGTTGCGATCAATCCACTTGATTAACTGCCTAGGTGAGTTAGGATGTTGACCATGTTGCCGTCCATTTCTTTCCCGCCAGATGGTGTACACCACTAATTGAAAAGCATAACGAAGAAAAAAACTAGCCAAAAAGTCGAGGTGGTTGTCTGCTAAGTACGTGAGGAGCGGGTACCAGTCAGTGGTGTAGGGGGAACGAAACACCCCCTTAGCTGTCGCAGCCCACACTTCTGAAGAAAACTGACAGGCGAAAAACAGGTGAGAACGGGTTTCAAGACTTTGTTGGCAAAGAAGGCAGGTCCCGGTAGCACCAATGTTCCACCGCAACATTCTCTCCCCTATCGCCAATTTATCATGAACTGCTAACCAGGTACAGAAGGTATATTTGGGATTCACATGAGCAAACAAAATCGCTTTGTGCCAGAAGACCTCCGCAGTGGTGGAGCGGATATGATTCCAAGTGTCAGTTGTAGAGAATACCGAGTTGTACTTATCCCCCTCCCTTTCCACATAACCAAATTGAGAGGAGGTGTGGGAGACGATGTCTCCGTCGACGCCGTGCGGACCAAGCCTCAGCAACTGTCATTGTTCGGTTAATCCCCAAGTCAACAACCCCGTGGGCCCCAGCGACATCCACCAACCTGCCTAACGATGACCAGGTATCAAACTAAAACGATGTCTGCAACCCGTTACCCACCTCCACTTTGCACATAGTGTTAGCCACTTCTCTATATTTGAGGATCTTTCGCCAAATCCAGGAGCCCGCACATGTGGTCTCCTTAATCACCCATAGCGACCGCCCCTTTAACAAATAACGATTTACCCATTGTACCCATAAAGAGCGACCATGTGAGAGTATCCTCCAAACCAACTTGAGGCAACACACATCATTCGCCTCTTTTAAGCTTCGAAGACCAAGTCCACCCTCCCGTCTCGGTTTACTTACAACAACCCACTGCAACTTTGCTTTCTTTGGATTCAAATCAGCCCCAGACCATAAAAATGCATAGCATATTTTCTCCACTTCCCTAATACAAGCACGGGGAAGTCGGAAGGCACTCAACCAGAAGTTACAAATACTCCAAAAAACCGAGCTGACAAGATTAAAACGGCCAGCAAAGGATAGATAGCGTGACGTCCAAGAACCAATACGTCACCTTATCTGCTCAAGTAGAGGGGTATAATCGGACACCGTTAAACACTTAGTCACCAGTGGCAAGCCCAAGTATCGAACCGGCGACTCTCCCACGACTAAATCAAACTGATTCTCAATAATCTGGCAGTCATCAGCAGAAACACCGGCAAGATACATAGTCAATTTTTCCAAACTGATCCTAAGGTCCGATAGCTTAGCAAACTGGTCAAAGATCGAGACAATTCCCTCAATGGAACGGGGTTTGCCATCAGAGAGTATCATTAGATCATCAGCAAAGCTTAAATGAGTCAGATTGATATCTTTACATCTCGGGTGGTAACCAAATTTTCCTGCTCCAGCAGCAGAATCTAAAAGCTTAGAGAGAACATCCATACAAACCACAAACAAATAGGGAGAGATGGAACACCCTTGTCGGAGACCCCTGAAGCTCGGAAAGTACCCGACAAGCTCCCCATTCACTTGAACTTAGAAAGAGGCAGTGGTAACACATAATCTAACCCAATGGATGAACTCCGGAGGCAACTCCAGGGTTGAGAGAACATTTAACAAGAAAGGCCATTGAACAGAGTCGAAAGCTTTCGAAATATCGATCTTAACCGCACAACGTTCTGAGATTGTCTCCTTGTGATAATTCTTAACCAATTCAGTGGCAAGCAGCACTTTCTCGATCAACAACCGGTCTTTAACAAAAGCCGATTGATTCCCTGCAATGAAACTAGGTAACACCACCTTCAACCTGTTTGCAAGAATCTTTGAAATGACCTTATATAGAACATTGCAACAAGAAATAGGTCTGTAATCCCGCATTTCCATAGCCTCTAGTTTCTTTGGTATAAGAGCTAGTATGGTAGAATTTATTCCTTTTGGTAGAAAACCTTTAACAAAGAAAGATTTAACCGCAAGTGAAAACTCCTCACCAATAATATCCCATGTCGCCTTATATAACTCAGAAGTAAAACCATCCGGACCAGGAGACTTATCGTTTGGCATAGCGAATAAAACCGATTTGATCTCCTCTGTGGTTACAGGTGCTACAAGTCGAGTTTGCTCTGTCGCCGAACAACGGTATTGCAATAGGTCTTGGAGCATGGCAACCTCTGCACCCTCAAAATCTGTAGGCTGCTGCTGCATAAATTCTTTAAAATACCTCTCAGCCTCCAACTTAACCTCTTCACCCTTAGCAACAGTACCATTCGGACAAGTTACTGCATTAATAGTGTTCATCGCCTTCTGAGTTGCAACAGCCCTATGAAATGCTTTGTTTTTTTTATCTCCTACCTTAAGCCAATGTAACTTTGACCTCTGTTTGAGAAACTTCTCTTCCAGTGAGGCAACATGATCCCACCGTAGAAAAGCTTCATTTTCCTTTCCATAGTTATTACGGTACGATTGGCCAAATTCTGATTCTGTTTCACACATAGATCCTCAAAAGCAGCTTGAGATCGCTTCTCCAAATTACTCAACCTATCCTTCGCCAATTGCCGAAACAATGGCTTTAATCCCTTTAATTTTTTGTGAAAGCGAAACAGTGTTGAGGTAGATAAAAACAGAGGCTGTGTTGTCTGCCAATAATTATCCACCATAGGCCGAAACTCATCCATCTCCGTGAGAACATTAGCAAATTTAAAAGGTCGACGTTTCTTGGTATTTTCATCACTCTGCATATGTAACTTGCTACGCAAATGATCCGAACAACCCCCAGCCTCAAAAAAAGTGTAAGCCCACGGGAACCGTTGTAGCCAAGTATCATTTACCATCACCCTATCCAACTTCTTCATGATGGGGTCCTGGTCCTGCTTGTTCCACCAGGTGAACAATGGACCGCTAGAGACAAGATCAGTAAGCGAACAATAACCCACAGTATCCTGAAAGTCCCTCATTCCACTTGTAACCATAGGATGGTCATCCACGCGTGAATGTTTGGCCATATCGAGGGTTTCATTGAAATCTCCCATAATCACCCACGGTTTTGAATTGATAATCGGGGACTCAGCATGGTCTTTCAACTCCTGCCATAAGACTTTGCGCTGCTCCCCCGTGTTCAACGCATACACGAAAGAACAAAAGAACTCTTCTAGTTGATCCTCCAACTTAATCGAACAGGTGATCAGCTGCTCACTTTTATAAAAAGGAGTCATCCGAACTTTATCACTCCAAACAATCCACATACGACCACGTCGGTTGAATTCATAATTCATCAAAACCGACCAATCCTTAAACACCTTATCTCATATCCATTTAGCATTCTTCTCTCTCACCCGAGTCTCTAGCAAACAACCAAATTGAAAATTACTCTCCCTTAACCACTTTTGTATCACATAATGTTTTGATGTTTTATTGAAGCCCCGAACATTCTCAGAAGAACCCTGACATCTAAAAGTGTTTTTGGGTAGGCTTCCTACTCTGATCCCTAGAGTAAACTCTAGAAGATTGATTAGAAGCTGTTGAAACTGTTTTTGGGAAGATTTGCATTCACGAGAAGGCCGAAGCAACACAGCTGGCTTCTCCCCTCGGTCATTATCCTTACCCCCCATCACTGCAGGGTCCGGAACCTCTTTAGGAGGAACCACAACAGTCGAAGGAAGCAAGGCAGTCTCCACCTGCACTGGTTCCTCTATGACTCCGTCCCCTTCTCCCAGCACTAAGTATGTGTTCGAAAGGAGAGCACCCGCGCTAGGCTTTCAACTCTCTGAAACCTTTCCCGGACTACGCCCAATCTTTGAAGGAGTGATCTATTCCTTATCAGACCCCGCCTTCTCCTTTTCCGACCCCTCCTTCTCCTGTACCACCACCATATCTGAACGACTAACTTGGGGTTCTATGTCTGTCACTCCCACTAGGTCTCTATCACCATCACCATTCAGCGAAGGAGATCCCGAAGAAATCTCAGTCGAAGGAACAGATGGCAAAAGAACCTTTTCCCTGATCACCTCATTCTCTGGCTGCACCGGAGAGAGGCAATTTGCAGTTGAATGCCCCCATTTAAGACATCTACTACACCGTGGTGGCAACCGTGGATAATCAAACTTAATAATAGTAGCAATCTCACCTTCTTCCTCCCCCCCCCCCCACAGACGTACTCTCGTGGCAATACTTTTGTTAAATAGGCCTCAACCAACATCTTCGCTTCGTCAAAACTAACACAAGCTTCAGTGCTCGGGTGAAAACGGATCGGTTTACCCACCGCGCTAAAAAGATATTCCAACCCTTTGTCTGTGAACATAGACGGAGGAACATTACGCAAAGTAACCCACAGAGGGATTGACTTCATTGCTGGTTGCGAGTCTGCTGCATACGGTGAACACTTAGACAAAATCATGGGAATATCCATGATGTTCCACATTCCTCTGTTTAAAACCCTACTTCGCATACTGTCATTTCGGATCCTAAATTTCACCGTAGATTCGTTAACCGCAAGTACATCAATCAAGGTAGATTTATCCCCTAAACGCCATATCTTGTTAACAATCATGTGGATCTTACCCACATGTGGAGCTTTCTGATTTAGGAATTTGCCAATAAGAAAATCTTCCCACAAAGGCCTAGCTCTCACAAACATATCCTGTGGGACAACCACCTTCTCCTTCCCTTCAACCTCAACCACTTGAAAATTCTGTTGAGTGAAAACATGTTTCTTCGCCGCCTAAAGCCAATTTTGATTCTCCCTCAGATCTCCATCTCCCTTTGCCAAAGAGGAATCCCCTTGGCTCATGAGCGGAGCTTGAACACCCTTCACCACATCATGCAACCCGTTATCACTCCCCGGAGAAGCCCCCGGCGGCTCCATACGTGCACAAGAAGCGAAAAGAAAACCCTAATCGCCCAAAAAATCGCCTTTAAGTCTACTTAAGGAAAGTCCCTACCTTGGCCTTTTTTGATGGCACAAGGGTTTTTTTAACTTGTAAAAAGAGTTTAAAAAAATACGGTGTTCTTTAGATTGAACTAAAACAAAGGATCAAAGGTTTATTTTGTTAAATTATTTTTGATGTTGTAAACGCATAAAATGCTTAAAAATCGTGTAGACGACGATTAGACGTTCTAAGCGATGGATCACTGCCCACTGTAGCCTAACACTTTTTTGAACTTTGATTTTTTTCATTATGTGAACTGAGTAACTAAAAAACTTTTCTCTCCAAGGAGTTTGTAGAAACTGACTGATATTTGTGTTTACGAAGTTTAGAGGTTAAAATATTAAAGTTTTCATGGTTCTTTATGCGCATATCGTAAAAGTTTGGGAACATTTTAGAAAATTAATATATAAAGAGTTTTTTTGCATAAATAAAAAAACCTTCAAGAGGTTACAGCTTTTATTCCCTTTAAGGGCTTAAACTATTACGAAATTATAATTTAAACCCCCCAAATGTCCTCTCTTTTCAATCGGACAAAGGACGTGTGCGCGCGCAATTATATCCATTTGCAACTCCCCAGAAACAAAAAAACACTCGTCGGAATTTTACAGAGAATCACGTTCACCGGAGAGGTTGATAGATACCACCGTCGTCTGAATTGGCCGTTCTAATCCTTTTCCTTTTCTCTCTGGGGAATAAAACTAATTAATGCTCGTTGCAGCTCAAAAATGTTGTTGAATCTTCGTCTAGATGGAAGTAGCTTACATGTTCTCTGTTCTACAAAAACCTTACCCATCTCTCCTCTCGATAAATTCCCATCCGCCAAGAAAGTGAAGCAGAATTACGTACCAGGAACCCACGAGAGTGACAAAGGACCACAGAGAACCACCAGAAATGGCGACCGAGGTGGTTGTAGTACTGTTTCCCATGAAATTATCTCCGGAAGAAACATACTTTTCGTAAACCCAGGTACCGGTCGCGTCGGGAAATCTAAAATTAGTGATGGGTTTGTTGAGAAGAGAGGTAAAGACGGCGGATTTAATGGGAATGGTATGGTTGGTAAAGTGCACACCAAGTGTTCGACGAAACGTCTCAGTTACGGAGGATGTATTCCTGCTATACTAGAGGCTTTGGATTGTATTGAAGATGTTGAAGATGCGTTGAGTCCGTGGGCAGAGAGGCTTAGTAACAAGGAGAGAACGATTATATTAAAGGAGCAGATACGGTGGGAGAGAGCGGTGGAGATTTTCGAGTGGTTTAAGAGCAAAGGTTGTTATGAGTTAAATGTGATTCATTACAATATAATGCTTCGGATTCTTGGGAAAGCTTGTAAATGGAGGTATGTGCAGAGTTTATGGGATGAAATGATTAGGAAAGGTATCAAACCGATTAATTCAACGTATGGGACTCTCATTGATGTTTATAGCAAAGGCGGGCTTAAAGTACATGCGCTTTGTTGGCTAGGGAAGATGAGTAAGATAGGGATGCAGCCTGATGAAGTTACAACTGGGATTGTTCTTCAGATGTATAAAAAGGCAAAAGAGTTTCAGAAAGCAGAGGAGTTTTTCAAGAAATGGTCATGTGACAGGTCGTTTGGGATGTTGAGCGTGAAAGATGTGGATTCACATGTTTGCTTGAGCTCTTATACTTACAACACGATGATTGATACGTATGGTAAGTCCGGTCAGTTAAAAGAGGCTTCAGAGACGTTCAAGAGGATGCTAGAAGAAGGGATTGTTCCAACTACAGTGACTTTTAATACCATGATTCATATTTATGGCAATAACGGTCAGCTTGGTGAAGTCACTTCCTTGATGAAAACAATGAAGCTTCATTGCATACCTGATACAAGAACATATAACATTCTGATTTCACTTCACACGAAGAACAACGATATAGAAAGGGCAGGTACATACTTCAAGGAAATGAAAGACGCTGGGCTTAAACCGGATCCTGTAAGTTACCGCACCCTCCTTTACGCATTTTCGATTAGACATATGGTTGAGGAAGCTGAAGGGCTTATAGATGAGATGGATGATAATAATGTTGAGATTGATGAGTATACACAATCTGCTCTCACTAGAATGTATATAGAAGCAGAGATGCTTGAGAAATCATGGTCATGGTTTAAAAGGTTTCATGTTGCGGGTAAAATGAGTTCTGAAGGCTATTCAGCCAATATTGATGCCTATGGTGAGCGTGGATATTTATCAGAAGCTGAGAGAGTATTTATCTTCTGCCAAGAAGTGAATAAGAGAACAGTTCTTGAGTACAACGTAATGATCAAGGCGTATGGAATTAGTAAAAGCTGTGAAAAGGCGTGTGAGTTGTTTGAGAGCATGATGAGTTATGGGGTCACACCAGATAAGTGTACATATAATACTCTCGTTCAGATCCTTGCGAGCGCCGACATGCCTCATAAAGCCAGATGCTACCTGGAGAAAATGAGAGAGACAGGATATGTGAGTGATTGCATACCTTACTGCGCTGTGATATCTAGCTTTGTGAAACTGGGTCAGCTTAATATGGCAGAGGAAGTGTATAAAGAGATGGTTGAGTACAATATCGAACCCGATGTTGTTGTATATGGAGTCTTGATCAATGCTTTTGCGGATACTGGAAACGTTCAGCAAGCTTTGAGCTATGTAGAAGCGATGAAAGAAGCTGGAATCCCGGGAAACTCTGTTATATTCAACTCTCTGATCAAGCTATACACTAAAGTCGGGTACTTAGATGAAGCTGAAGCAATATATAGAGAGCTTCTTCAATCGTGTAACAAGACGCAATATCCGGATGTATATACATCAAACTGTATGATCAACCTGTACAGCGAAAGATCGATGGTGAGAAAAGCTGAAGCGATATTCGAAAGCATGAAACAGAGAAGAGAAGCAAACGAGTTTACCTTTGCGATGATGTTGTGTATGTACAAGAAGAATGGTAGGTTCGAAGAAGCGACTCAGATAGCGAAACAGATGAGAGAGATGAAGATTCTTACTGATCCGTTGAGTTATAACAGTGTTCTCGGTTTATACGCTTTAGATGGAAGATTCAAAGAAGCTGTTGAGATTTTCAAAGAGATGGTTTCATCTGGAACTCAACCTGATGACTCAACGTTCAAATCACTTGGAACCATTCTGATAAAACTTGGGATGTCAAAGAAAGCTGTTCGTAAGATCGAAGAAATTAGGAAAAAAGAGATCAAGCGAGGATTAGAGCTATGGATCTCAACTCTCTCATCTCTTGTTAGGATTGAAGATTGCGACGACGACGACCTTTAGTGTTGACTAGTTTTGGTAGACTTTTAGCTGTACCTCTATTGTATATAAAAACCTTTATAAAGACTATGAAGCGGGAGATTTGATTTATTCATGAGGTTATACAAAATTGAACATAAAACCGGTAAATTCCCACTCCTCCTTCTCTAATAAATTAAGCATATGACGCGCCAGTTTCACTTAGACGAAAAAGATGTGTTCCCCCGAAATAATTAGGCCCTTCGAACATGAGTGTACACTATTCGAACATGAATGTAGTTTTTGTTTTAAATATGATTTTCAAGACACTTTGTTAAAGATATATAACAAAGTTACATACAAACATGGATCATATTACACAAAATGGTGAGAACATTATTGTTTATAAGAAAACCACGAACTACAACCCGGAGTACAAACTTGACGAAAACTGCGAGGAGAGATGGGGTTAACGAGCTATGAACCATTGATATTTGTATGAAGTGAAGATATGCCCGATCACTAATCCACAAAACAGACCAGGTCCAAATGCTATCGCTGCTGCTATCCAATTCAGCACTGGCTCTTCCGGTTCGGAGAAGGAGTCATCGGGTTGATGGGACGTAGGAACGGGAACATGAAGGCTTTCTCCACAAATGTCCTCGAGGCCGTATAGCTCAGGGTTACCCACAAATGAAGAGCAGTTTTGCCTTTGAAACTGTGTGCTCCGTGGCACCATTCCTTGAAGATGATTGTAGGAGAAGTTGATGTTGGACAGAAACGAGAGGTTCCCGAGACCTTGAGGAATTTCACCTGACAAGTTATTTCGTGATAGGTCTAATGACTCGAGGTTTGTAATATTCGCCAAAGATGCTGGGATATCGCCAGTGAATGCATTGCCGGAAAAGTTGAGATGACGAAAATCTGTCAATACACCAATGGATCCGGGGATATCTCCCGAGAATCGGTTCCCAGAGAAATCAATAATTTTCAAGTCGTTAAAGATGAGAGCAAAATTCATGTCTACTCCTTTATACACCAAATCCATCGAATTACGGGGAGCACTGGAGGGACGCTCTATGGCTCCGTACGATCCATACTTCCACCGCTTTGAAATTTCAATCCAATTGGCAAAATAGTCTTGTGGCAATGATCCGTCGAAGTTGTTATTGGATATGTCAACGATCCTTATTCTTTCAAACCCTAAATAGGCAGAAGGGTTGTAGACTGGACCATAAAATGCATTTGATCGGAGCAGAAGAATATTTAAGGAAGGCAGAGACCCCAACCAAAATGGGAACGTGTCCTTGATCTTGTTTCCTTTCACATTCAAAAAACTTAAAAGCTCGCAGTGGACCAAGGAATTTGGAAGCTTCCCCACCAAATTGTTGTTGCTGACATCAAATGATTCTAACGATGTGTTGAAATTCGTGAATACATCTGGTAGAAATCCTCTCAGACTGTTGTTGCGCAAGAATAGGCTTCGAAGAGAAGTGAAATTCTTCAAACATTGAGGGATGGAACCAGTGAAATGGTTGTTCGACAAATCCAAGTCTCCTAAAGATCTGAATTTACAGATCCACTGGGGGAATGGTCCGTGGAGTAAATTTGAACCAAGATCCAAAAAACCTAATGATTCTCCATCGACAACTTCCACTGATTTTTCGAAGCTGCTGAAAGAGTTATGAGAAAGCTTAACATATTCCAACTTAGACGATCTCCATAAACAATGAGGTACTTGACCTTCGAACTTATTGTAGGAAAGGTCGACATTGACTAATTTAGATATAGAACTTGGGACTCGTCCTAAGAAATTGTTGTGGCTAAGATATAAATTCTCGAGATTGACTAGTTTTGATATAGATTCTGGGATTAGCCCATCAAAACCGTTGTAGCCAACATCTAAATGTCTAAGCCTAGATGATGAAGACGTGTTCCCAAAATCAAGATGTCCCTCGAATTGGTTTTGGCTTAAATAAATCTCGACCAAGGAAGAAATCATGAGTAATGATGAAGGAAAAGGTCCGACAAATGAGTTGCCATACACAAGGAATCGCTCTAAGTTATGGAGTCCACTTAGGTCAGCAGAAATCGAGGATTGAAAATGATTGGAAGAGAGGTCTATATTGGACAAGCTGGTTAAATTGGACAATACTATAAACCCACCAGTGAATTGATTTTTACTGAGGTCCATGTTATAAAGTTGGGTTAAGTTGGAAAAGGAAGTAGGAATATTACCTCCAAGATGATTTTCTTTAAGCTTAATGGATTCTAGTCGGTTTAGGTTACCGATTGAAGCTGGAACTTCACCTACTAACTGATTACGTGAAAGATTAAGATATGTGAGGTGAGAAAGATTTCCAATAGAAGAAGGAATCTCCCCTTGGAGATTGCCTTTTGAAAGATCAAGATGGGTGAGATGATAAAGATTTCCAATTGAAGAAGGAACTTCTCCTTCTAATTGATTATAGGAAAGATCAAGATGTGTGAGATGAGAAAGATTTCCAATCAAAGAAGGAATCTCCCCTTGGAGATTGCAATCTGAAAGATCTAGGTGACGAAGATGCTGGAGTTTAAAAAGACTACTGATTGATTTCCAAGAGATATTGTAACCCGTAGTAGCATAGGCCTTGAGTTCAAGTGATATCACCTCTCCCAACATAGCATCACACGTGACACCATACCAAGAGCAGCAGTCACCGCTCTTGTTCCATAAAGGTACTCTCCAGTAGTCGTTAAACGGGAACTCCTTTTGTATCTCCAAAAGAGCATCTCTCTGGTCGCGGCGGCACAAGGACCGTGTGGGAGAAGCTGAGGTGTTTGGTAAGGGAAGTAGGCAAAAGAAAGTAATAATACCAAAGCAATATGATTGGCTTCTTCGATTCATTTTTGATATTTTGAAGCAAATATAATTTATTGAATGCTAAGTTGATGGAAGTGTATGTTTTCGCACTTCTCTTTTTATATGAACGAATAAGCTTGACTTGACAAGTCTTCCTATGGATTACTTTAAAGATAATTTAAATTTAAAGAAAGAAAAGGGTGTGTATTGTTTTTTCTGGACACACCAACCAACTAAAGCTTTAGAAATACAAAAAGCGTAGCCAGTCCTCCATTTTCTTTGGTCCACATTTTTTTTTGGCAGCTTTGGTACAAATGGGTCATCGGGTCATGCTGTTGACCTTGTACCTTTACCAGGAAAGTAGGAACTTCTCTAGGATCAGAATTGGAACGTCTTACAAGTGTTTGTTTTTGTGAAAGTAGAAAGATGAAATTTTCAATAGTTAATTCGGTTGTCTTACACCATGCACTATTAAAACGAAGAACTGATAAATTTCAACCAAACTAGATTCGGACCCGCACGTACGTGCGGAATTGATTTCAAGAATTAATGTTATTTATTAGGTCTACAATATATTATGTATGTGTGAAATTATGTTTATAAACATATTTTAAACAAATATTATTAATATTTATAATCTAAACTCATATCAGTACAATATTCTATTTGTTTTAGTCAAAAAGTAGGATCAGATCTGTTTTGTTATTAGTCGAAACAACTACAGTTAAAAAATAAGCAAAAATAATATGTTTATTTCTGGACAGAAAAATTCGTCATGACCCATACATATCATGTTTTTTCTATCTGAGAATTGTGGTTTTAGATCAAAACTGATTTCACAATAACATTTGGATCGACACGACGATGCATCCAAATCAAATGCGAACCGAAGTGATCGGTTATAAAAATTAACCAAACTGGATTACCTAAATTGTCTAGCTGGGGGAACCCACATTGATAGGCCTACCTTGTAACGATTTTGCTATTTTTTACTCTTAGAAAACCGGTTCTCTAAAAACAACATGAGCAATATATGTATTCATACTGCTGAATTTGCAAAACCTATGGGTAACAGGCGTTTCAAAAACAAAATTCCTAATCTATAAAATATGTCTTTTTTATTAACCAAATATTAATTAAAATATAACTCCAAGTTATTTGTCCAAACTTGATAGAAGTTGTTTACAAACATAATTTGTGACACTAATGATCTATCAAATATGTTTTAAGAGATCGGGTAAAAAATTATTTTCTGTTTTGATAGTCTCAAACTCTGTAATTTTTAAAAGTACCAAAATTTTTGACATAATTGTCCTAAAATAGATATTTATCCATTCGAAACTCTATAAAATCGCATTATATGGTTCACGAAGATTAGAGGGATTCTTTCTTTTTAGTTGGTATGATAAGTTCTACTTATGCAGTAGAATTAAATTTGATTTCCTTATATTATTTGAATTTATAATTATATTTCCAAAATTTGATTGAAGATTACTTGTTCCTATCAGTTTGGATAGGCAATTATAACCATATGTTTTGTTTTGTTTGATCGCCCCAATTTAAATAGCACACAAATTAAATGAAAAGAAACGAAAATGTGAATTTACAATTCGAATTTTTTTATAAAATATATTAGTAACATTTTGATTTTTTTATACCACACATATATATACCTACACTATATGTGGGGATGGATAAACAAATCTAATATATAATTACATGTTTTCTCTATATATAAAATCTAAACCAATGTTTTGAAATCCTGACCGAACCGGCCGATCGAACTGGTTTAACTGTGAATCAGAAGGTATCCCGGTCCAGGTTATGCTAAAAACCCAAGCATTTAAAAACATTGATCTAAACACAATCAATTAGTGAAATTGATTAGAATCAATAACTTCTTCATGTTTCTCTTTCACATCATATGTAGTAACAACATTTGTTCTTTTTACCACCTGCAAACATATATATATATACATATAATTATTATTAAATCATATGTGGCTAAAAAATATTAAATTCATTAATATTTTGGTACCTTAATGTATCTATTGTCTTTTTATTCCACCAACCTTTATGTTCTTAACCTATATTTAGAAAGTTTAGATAACCATTAGAATATTTTGTGAAAATTAACATCTATTATACTCTCTAAATAATAAAGTTTAAACTTCTGACCTTGTATTAGCTGGAGGCAATACCTTATGGTTCTCCAGTAATGTGAACTTCAAGCCCTACATAAACACATCGTCGCTATTAGTCAATGTTTTTAAACCAGATCGGACCGGCCGGTCGGACCGGTCCAACCGCGACTCGGTAGACATTCCGGTCCGGATTACTTCTAAAAACTGGACAAATAAAAACCCGTAAAAAACCAGAAAAATCCGCTAAAAACCCGTGAACCGGTGGTTGAACCGGCAGGTTGGACCGACGAGTCGATATCAAATTAAAATATTTATTTTTATCACATTTAAAACTCAAACCAAATTAAAAATAAATATTGTTATTTATAAAAAAAATCATTTAGTTATTTTATCTAATCATTTAAAAGTTTAATTTTAGCTGTTTAGTACTTAATTATATATGTTTTGTTCATATATTTATAGAAAAGTAGATGTTATATTCATAAAATGTAAATAAACCAATAAACTAATTGACCCGTAGTTCAACCGGTCCGACCGGTTGACCCAGTGACCCGAAAGACTTTCGGTTCACCTTTGGTCCGGTTTTAAAAACATTGCTATTAGTCAAAAGAACAGACAATTATATACTAAAAGAGAGATTAAACTGGAAAAAAATGTTTTAATAAAGAAACAAAATAAAGAACATCCTGTTTTATTTTTTCGATTTGATATTTTGTAGTAAATCAAAGTTCTCTTTCCTTTGAAAATAAGTTTCTGTCTCGGAGTAAAAGAGATTTGAGAGTTTTTTTTTGAATTGAAGATGATTACTGCAATATTTATACAAAAAAAAAAATTTGGCCGATTCATAGATATTTTTTTTAGTTTTGATAAGAATAAATATTTTTACAATCTTGTTATTACTTAACATTTAGTTTCACTAATGAATTCTCCTAAGATTATGAGTATTATCTAAAATATATTATTAATATAAATATGAAAATTTGTTTGAAAAACATAGGTTTTCTCATAATTTGGTAATATTACCTTGTTATTAGTTTGCAAATTATACTGATTTGGAAAGAATACATGAATTTCACATATCTTAAATGTTGCAATTTGAATTATCGATGATAAAAAGAATATATTTAGTATTGTGATCTTGTAGTTATAGTAGATATTAAATATATGACGTTTTTGAATTTATTATAATTTCCTTATGTTGTGTTTTATTATATAACTATATTATTTTCGGCTAAGAAAGATATTAATCACGTTTGGATTATTTCCTTATTCAAGATTTGAAGACTAATGATTTGAATTTAATTATTTAGATATAAATTAAGGTAGTTTGTAATTTTTAGGGATGCTGATTTTATTCTGTTTTTCCTAATCTAATAAATCATTCTGTTTTTTATGGTAGGATTTAATTACACCTGATTTTTATGTACTAACATCATTTAATTTTTGTTTGGCTATTACACAACTAAGGACTATCAATCTGTTTGGTTCCAATTAATATCAATTTGTTTGGCTTCAAGAATTACATATCCTTATTTTAATTTAAGGGGCATTTCATTGTAATAATCTCTAACCCTATGTCTCTTTACTAAAAATGCTTCCCTTTTAATAGTATAGATGAAACTGTTTTGATTAAATAGTTTGTTGATTTTTTTCTATTGAAAATCTTATTATATAAAAGCTTGGTTGTCAAATTTATTAACTCGCATAATCGCAACACATGTCATCTTTATCGATTCAATTTTGACACTTGCAAAAAGAAAAATTATAAAAGGAATTACAAAGCCTAAAACTAAAAAGATTACAATTTTTTTTGAAAATGTATAACATAATAATATAGTAAATTACAAATCTTATTATATAAAATTTTGTTTCTAAGTTACTCATTAACGAGATTGTGACACATGTCAATTGTATCGATAAGATCTCGACATGTGTTAATTCTAAAAATTTATTAAAACATTTAAAAAACAAACTAAAATTTTAAAAATAAAAGTTATAAACCTATTGTATAAAACAAATCTACCAACTATCAATATTTGTTTATTCCTTCTTTTTTAATATTTTTATTTAATTATGTTGTAGTATTTTTAGATTTTAGTTATGTTATTTAGTTAAATTTGTTTTTATTAGAAATTCGTGATGATTTTAAAATTAATTTTTATATTATTTTGAATTTTTTTTCTTTAGTTAAGGATATGTAAGATAAAGATTTATTCATTTTCATTAAAAATATATATTTTAATGTTTTAGTATTTTTAAATTGTTTTTAGTTTATATTTTATATCTTTAAATTATCTAAGACTCATAAACACCATGCTTATAATTTTCAATTTTTTTCTTTTTAGTATGTCAAATTTACTATCTTTCAATTTCTCAAATTTTATTGGGCTAGTCATAAAATCATTGCAATCGTGTAAATATTTTTTTCTCAGTTTTTTATCCAAAATATTTTTTTGAGTAAATAATTTTAATAAAATATTTCAGTGGTAATACAAACTGTCACAAACAAATTTTAGTGGTGAAAAGAAACTACGCCAAAGTGAAAGTAAAAGAACAAAAATTGGTTTAATTTGTTCACAAACATATTTTATAGGTTGTGATAAAGAGCAAACTTTACAAATAAAATATTTTTGGATGTAAGAACATATTATCAGTGGTATAACATAGAGTAAAATTGTATGTAGATTCTAATAAGAAGACGTTTTGACAAATTAACTCCATGTAAAACATGAATAAGTTGTGGAATGTTTTTGAAATTTTACAATAATAATATTCATAATGATAATGTTTGAAAAAAGTTTTGATGGATGATAATTTAGCTTTAGATTATTGTAATAATTGTGATATCAACGTGCTTAATTTTATTTTAGTTTCTCAACCTTTATTGGGTTGTCATACGCTCACTGCAATCGAGTATATTTTTATATCTTAAGTTTCTTTTGTAAAAATTATCAATTATTGCTATGTGATATATTTTTGTTCAAAAGAGTTTTTGAATC
Source organism: Camelina sativa (assembly GCF_030686135.1). Taxonomy (NCBI): domain Eukaryota; kingdom Viridiplantae; phylum Streptophyta; class Magnoliopsida; order Brassicales; family Brassicaceae; genus Camelina; species Camelina sativa. Next base: position 13,633,715 of record NC_141894.1, on the reverse strand, counting down.
AACAATTTTAGTGGTTATAGAAATTATGCAAAGTGAAAGTAAATAAACATATAGTTGGCTTATTCTGTTCACATATCTATTTTTAGGTGTTGCTAAAGAGAATGTTCCAACAATAATGTATGATTGAGTGATTTATAAATGGATGGAAATAAGATGATGGTTTGACCGATAGTTTGCATGTAAAACATTATCTAAAGAAGTTGCGTAATCATATTTTAGAAGAGGTTAAGAAACTATATATTTGAGATTTGGCAATAACAATAATGATGAATATCAGGAAAAAGTTTTAGTGACTGATAAGTTATTGTGAAAATGTTACAATAAAATTTAAAATATAGAAATGTAAATTAGTGTGTTAAAATATATATATATATATATATATATATATAATATTTTCTCTAACTAAAAAAAATCTCTATTTACTTCCCTATGATAATTTTTACTTACAACAAAATTTTTTTTTGGTTAAATTGATTTTATTTTTAAATATTAAAACCTGCAAATTTAGTTATTTTATAAAATAATTTGTGTACAACCTGATACATTTGTTAGTAAATTCAATACTTTTTTTTTACTTCACTTAGTAAGTTGTTAAATAAATTTAAAAATTAAATATGAGAATTTGATTTCTATTCAAAACATATGACTAAAATTTCAACTATATAGGGTTCTGGTTGATTCCCAAGACCTAAATTTCGACATCATCGAACTTCCCTTTCATTACAACATGATGACTTGAATTGAATGTTGATATTAGAAGATATTAAATCGATATAAACTATGAAAGAACGACAAACTGGATTTGTATTCACTGATCTATGATATTTCAAGATTGTAAGTTGTCCCTTTCTCTGGGATAGATACAATGTATTTAAATTAGTGGGAACCCGAAACCAAACCCTGGATCTCCTCCTACGATCTCGCCTCGTGGCTCCGCGATCTTATCAACTTCTTCGGGACACCTCTCGTGGTTTGACTCGGCGCTCTTCTTGGTCGATTCATCTTTTATGGGCCCGTCGCAGGCCCACCATCTCCACTAAACGATCGTTGCATAATGGGCTTCTTCTATGGGCTTTAGACTAGCGAAACCCAACACCAACAATTAAAATGATATTTTGATATGATAAGGATAATCTTTTGGTAAAATTAGTATTTTTAATCATCATTTTCTATTTAATTAATAGCATTTTAAATTGAAAATTAACCAATATCAAACATGTGATCAGTTTGTGACCAAACCAAATAACAAACAAAAACTCTAAACTTAGATTCTTGTAATTAGTTCCAAAACCGTCCCGCTATATATATAGGACTACTAAATATGGTCACAAAAGAGTCCTTAAGTAAACTTTGTTGCATTTTAGTCAGAAATGTGCAACTCCCACTACCAGTCACTTAATCGTGGCTTATATACAACTATACTTTCTAGTCGGAAGTGAGTCGCAAATTAGAGACTATGTTGCGACCATTTTATTTTGCGACCGTTTTTCTAGGACGAACATAAATGGTCGCTAAGTAGTCGTAAATAAGGGTTTTGCGACTACTTAGCGACTATCATAAGAATGGCAAATGGTGTGTTTTCTTGTAGTGTGTGTATATACTTTGATTCAACTAAAGATTCTTTAGACTCAAACTACTCCAGATACTCTTTTTAATAGATGGTAATAATAATACCAAGAAAGCAACAAGATTGGCTTCGACGCATGACCTTAGTCTTTTCCTTTTGAAAGCAAAGATAGTTTGTATGTTGAATGGTAAGTGATGTACATAAGAACATTCTCAGTAAGGAGCTTGACTTGGCAAGTCTTCTATTTTTTTTTTTTGTGCACCAAGATTTTATATCATACTAAATCAACCTCCAAGGGGGGAAAGTTACAAAGGGAGGAACCAAAGCTAAAACTCCCTGATCCAAAACAAGATCAATAACCGAATAAAAGCAGATAGATTGATAGAACAAAGTAATCCTAACACATCGACAATAACTGAAATCGTTGAATCCTTGATCTTGATCCTTGATAACAATAAAGCAGATAAGTGAGAGGACACCTTGGACAACACCACTCACATGAGATGAGATGTTGCACGAGATTGAGTCTACCACATGGGCAGATAAAACAATCCACAATTGGGCTGCAGCGACAAAGGTGACAGGGCACCAGGCTGACGAGCTAACGAAACTATCAGAGAAAGAAATCTCTAGGAAGCACCCCTCAATAACAGGTGCTGGCCGCACAAAACAATAGCAGCAGTTGAAGCACCACAGAAGCAAGTGTGGCGGTTGAATGCTCTTCTCCAAAAACTTGGACAAAGAAGCAGAGGCAAGGTGGAGGATAGAAGTATATCCAGTCCAACCACGGTAATGGATAGAAGTATATCCAAAACACAAAGCTCTTCTAACACCAGCGACTCCTAAGTAGACCGGTGGCTCCCATTGCAGAAGAAAACAAACCCTGCGACAAGCTCTAAAAGCTCCAACAAAGATCCAAGAAGTATTGGACCAGGCCCACCAAGAAAACAACTTCATGGGCCTCCGCACAAGACCTAACACGGTCAAGACCCCATCACGGCGGCGGAAAAGAGGGGGGAAAACAAGGAACAGACCGAAAGGCACCAGCAGGAAGAGGCTAGCAGCGGAAGCGGAGATAACGGAACTCCCAAAAAACTTTGAGGGACAGCCAGATCCAGATCCAGATCCGAGAAGGGACCTCGCCACACCGTAGAAAACGCCGGACAGAACACCGGTACACGGCGGTACCGGAGACAGGAGATCGGCTAAGGTGGTTGGAGAAGACAAAACACGGCGGAAGTAATGCCGGAGAGGAAACCGGAAGTGCGGTTTGAGCCAAGAGTTGAAACTAAATAATTTTGGATTTGACGGGAGAGAACTGGAGCAGCAAAACGATGGCATGGTCCGACGCTGGCGAGTCAAAGCTACACCGGCGTCGGAGAGCGGTGGCTCTTTTGTCGACTCGGCAATGACGGCTAGGGCGAACGGTATCGAAGAGAGAGAGACATTCGGCAAGTCTTCTATTATATTATTATTTCAAAGATAAAAAGATTGTGAATATACTGTTCTTTGTGGACACCAACAAAAGCTTTACAGATACAAAACAAATAAAAAAAAGGCAAAAAGAACAGTAGAAACAAACATGTATGTATGCCGTGAGAAACGGCTTTGGAATTAATCAGTTAATGTCGTGGAGACGGAATTAGTGAACCAAGTCGTCCCTTTGTTTTCGTGAAGATATCTCTTAGACCCCACCAAGTGTTGGAGGAAACGTCTAAGTTACGGAAAGATATAGTCCAACTATTCTTGAGGTTTTGTATAGTATTAGAAAATGTTGAAGATGTGTAGAGGCCGTGGGAAAGAAATGTTATAAATAGAAGAATGACGAAAACTCCAATCTAAATATGTAGGTAATTTCATCGATCGGTTAGTTCTTCTTCTCGATCAACTTACCCAAAGAAAGATGAAATGCTTTTTTTGTCAATGTAGAAAAGATGAAAACTTCAATAGTTAATTCGGTTCTTACACCATGAATTATTAAAACGAACAACTGATAAATTTCAACCAAATAAAACTAATTTGATTAAATTGTTTTGAGAAAGATCTTTAAACAAGCTTGGCCTTATGGGTGATCGGAGAACGATGGGTTACAAGCTTGGTTTGGTTCAAGAAATTAAGTTTTATCTGCATTTGATGTAACAAAGTAATTTTTTTATTTAAATTTAATTTAACATATATTAAAAAAAAATCTTTAAACGTGTAATCGTTAATTTGTTGAAGATTGGTTTTTTTTTTTTTGTCTATTGAAAGTTAGTTTGTAAAGTTATGTACAACTGATAAATTAATTAGTAAATTAAATATTTTTTCAGTTATTAAGTTGTTAAATAAATAAATAAAAGTGAAGTGAACTTAGTGCAGTGGCAGGAGGTAAATTCATTTGTAGAAGTTACCGTCACACCAAGGATCGAATCTCGTTTCCTACGTATAGAAATTTGGCTAATGGACCAGCCAATTGTGGTCCAATGGTTGACAAAAAAAATATAAATTAAAATAAATAAATAAATCATAAAATTAAAAAAGTCTTGCCCACAAAGCCGAACAACTATTTTAACCTAACGTGTATGTACATCCACGCCAAAACCCTAAATCCTCTGTGAGTTGGAGAAATCGATCAACGACGATTTAGTAATCGTTAATTCCGTCAATGTCAACGCCGGAAAATAAGAGGAAGAGGAAGAGGACACAGAAGAAGCAGAAGCAGCTGTTGTCGTCGAAGCCGCGATCGAGCCTTCTTAATCCGTCACTTCCCTATGATTTACTATTGGAGATCGTCGCACGCGTCCCAAGATTGTACCATCCGACTCTCTCACTCGTCTCCAAGAGCTTTCGATCTCTCCTAGCTTCACCAGAGCTTTACAAGGTCAGGTCACACTTAGACCTCACCGAGAGTTGTCTCTATGTGTGCTTCGATATGCTTGAAGGCCCTACCTGGTTCACCCTCTGCCGGAAATCTGATCAAACCAATAAGGAGGAGAGGCGTGGTTATGCTTTGGCTAGAGTCCCAATTCCCAATTCTCCTAACGTACGGTTTTCGAGTGATGTAGCACACATCCTGCTTCACTATCACTTGTTGGTCGTTCGCTCCCATACGTCGTGACGTGTACCGCAAGTTTCGTTATTTGTTTTGTTTTGGATTTATTCAACAGTTGTTTAGGATAAGCTCGAGTCTTTATTCTCATTATCTTAGGATTAGATCGTATCTTTTCTTTTTGGCCTTAAATAGAGTCGCAAATCCTTGTATCTGTTGGATTAAGCTTGAAATAAGTTTAAGGCCCAAGAAAAGTATATTTAGGAGGATAATCTAAATATACATATTTGTGTTCTAGGATAATCTAAATAAGTTATCTTTCCTATTCTAGCTTAGGAAATTGTTGTTGAGAGTTTTATATTTAAGGTGATGCAAGAGAGTTGTAAAACCTAGAGAGATTTGAGAGCTTTAGGTTTTTTGAGTTATTTTTCCTAAAGTAATAAAAGAGAGTTATTCTTATTCTTGATTCAAAGTTCTTAGATTTATATTTGGTATCAGAGCAGGAATCTAAGGTGTTTAGTAGAAGGAGAGAGGCGTTAATCTGTGAAGTTGAAACATGAGTGAGTTAATTTCAACTACAACCTCAACCGCAGCAAACACACTGCAGGAAACTGGTTCCTCGTCCATCAAGTGTCTGATGCTTACCTTGACCAACTACACGGTCTGGTCTATGCGTATGACTTTGACGCTTAAAGTCCACAAAGTATGGGAGTCGATTGAACCTGGAACAAGCGACGAAGAGAAGAATAATATGGCGAAAGCCTTGCTATTTCAATCTATACCTGAAGCATTGATCCTACAAGTTGGAAACCTTGAAACCTCAAAAGCTGTTTGGGATGCCATAAAAACAAGACATATGGGAGCAGAGAGGGTCAAAGAAGCTAGACTGCAGATTTTGATGGCTGAATTCGACAGGTTGAAGATGAAAGAGTCTGAAAAGATTGATGATTTTGCTGGTAGACTCTCGGAATTGTCTACAAAATCAGCAGCCTTGGGAGAAACTATAGAAGAGCCGAAGATTGTGAAGAAATTTCTTAAAAGTTTACCAAGGAAAAGATACATACACATCGTGGCTTCTCTTGAACAAGTTCTTGATTTGAAAACAACAACCTTTGAAGATATTGTGGGTAGGTTGAAAACTTACGAAGAAAGAATCTCCGAAGAAGAAGACAATCAAGACGATCAAGGAAAGCTCATGTATGCTACTACAGAATCACAATCATATCAATCTCCTTATAATGTTGGACGAGGAAGAGGTGGAAGATTCTATGGACGGGGAAGAGGACGTGGATGCTACGGTTATCCTCCGAACAACGGCTACCGACAAGAGCGAGATACATCTAAAGTGGTCTGCTACAGATGTGATAAGACAGGACATTATGCGTCGGATTGCCCAGATAGACTTCTCAAACTTCAAGAGACACTCGAGAGTGAACAGAATAAGACACAAGAAGCTGATGCATTGATGATGCACGAGGTGGTGTACCTCAAAGAAAGGAATGTGAAACCTAATGAGTTTGAAACACAAACAGATGGTGATAATGTGTGATATTTGGATAATGGTGCTAGCAACCATATGAGTGGAAATCGGTCATACTTCTCAAGGATTGATGAGACGGTCACGGGAAAGGTCCGATTTGGAGATGACTCACGCATTGACATAAAAGGAAAGGGATTTATTTTGTTTGTAACGAAGAACGGAGAAAGGAAGGTGCTAGCCGATGTCTACTTTATACCAGACTTGAGGAGCAAAATAATTAGTCTTGGACAAGCCACAGAGGGTGGTTGCGATGTCAGAATGAAAGGAGACTTCCTAACTCTACATGACCGTGATGGTAAGCTCTTAGTAAAGGCAAATAGGTCTCGAAATCGTTTGTACAAGGTAACTATGGAAACAGAGCATACAAAGTGGTGCTTACAACTTCGACTGTGAGTGATTCAGCAAAATGGCACGCAAGGTTAGGACATATCGGGTTAGAGAGCATGAAGACAATGGTGAAGAAAGAATTAGTTACAGGGATGCTGAGATTCGAGATTGATAAGGAGTTGTGTGCTTCATGTTTGCTTGGGAAACAAGTAAGAAAAGTTATTCCTCAAGCAACATCATATCGAGCCACACACATGCTTGAGCTCATACACGGAGACCTTTGCGGACCAATCACTCCTGCTACACCGGCACGGAAACGATACATCTTTGTACTCATTGAAGACTGTTCCCGTTACATGTGGTCGATCCTCTTGAAAGAAAAAAGCGAAGCACTTGACAAGTTCAAGATTTTTAAATCGATGGTTGAGCAAGAAACAGGGACTTCCATTAAAATGTTTCGAACCGATCGGGATGGTGAGTTTGTTTCAAAGGAATTTCAAACTTTCTGTGATAACAACGGTATCAAAAGGCATCTGACAGCACCATATTCTCCTCAACAAAATGGTGTTGTTGAGCGACGAAACAGTACGTTATTGGAGATGACAAGGAGTATCTTAAAACACATGACGTTGCCGAATTACTTGTGGGGAGAAGCAGTGAGGCATGCCACTTACCTTATCAATAGGGTTGCAACAAGAACTTTGGTTGATCAGACTCCTTATGAAGCTTTCAATGCGAAGAAACCAAACATCGAGCATTTACGGGTTTTTGGCTGTATAGCATATGCGAAAACAGAAACTCCACATCTTAAAAAGCTGGATGACAGATCAAGAGCTCTTGTACACTTAGGAACGTAACCAGGTTCAAAAGCAGAGATGTGGTCTTCGATGAGAGTAAAAGCTGGAACTGGGTGAATCTACAACAAGATACAGTCATTGATTCGGGAAACTTCAGCATAACCTTTGAGGAATTTGGTAATAACGGCATTCGGGAGATAGAAACAGCTCAAGAACCAGAGACAAACGAAATAGAGGAGGCGGTAGAAACAGAGGAGATAGACGAAACAGAGGAGAGTAGTGAAGAAGATTATGTTGACGATGAGGTCACCAAGGAAACAGAGAATCCTAGAGAACATTCGACTGCTCAAGTCTCGGTAAGAAAGTCAGGAAGACAAACGAAGAAGCCAAATTATTTGAATGATTACGTTTTGTTAGCCGAGATTGAAGGTGAACGACTTCTACTTGCAATGGACGAAGAACCTTGGGATTTTAGTGAGGCAAAAGGAGAAAAACATTGGATCGAAGCTTGTGAAGAAGAGATAGGATCCATAACAAAGAACAATACTTGGTTTTTGATGGAGCGTCCAGTTGGAGTTAAACCTATTGGACTAAAGTGGGTGTTTAAAATCAAACGGAACTCCGATGGTAGCATAAACAAGTATAAGGCAAGACTTGTGGCAAAGGGATATGTGCAAAAACATGGCATAGACTACGATGAAGTATTTGCCTCAGTTGCACGCATCGAAACAATTTGTTTCATTCTTGCATTAGCGGCTTCAAACGGCTGGGAAGTGCATCATCTCGATGTAAAAATGGCTTTCCTTCATGGAGAATTAAAAGAGGTAGTCTATGTGAATCAACCTGAAGGTTTTGAGGTCTAGGGTTCTGAAGATAAGGTGTATAGGCTTAACAAGTCACTATACGGGTTACGTCAAACACCAAGAGCATGGAATAATAAGCTGAATCAAATCCTTAAAGAGTTGAACTTCACTAAGTGTTTCAAGGAACCCTCACTATATCGAAAGCAAGAGAAGGAGGATCTTCTTGTCGTGGCAGTGTATGTGGACGATCTACTTGTAAGTGGCTCTAACCTAAACATGATACTTGATTTCAAAAGAGATATGGCATCAAGATTTGAGAAGAGCGACTTAGGAAAGCTGACTTACTACCTTGGAATCGAAGTTCTGCAACACGCAAATGGCATTACCTTGAGCCAAGAGAGATATGCGAATAAGATTTTAGTTGAAGGTGGAATGGAACAGTGTAACTCTGTTCATATACCCATGGATGCTGGCTTGAAGTTATCTAAAGCACAACATGAGCGAAATATTGACGCAAAGGAGTATAGACGAAGCATTGGTTGTCTTCGTTACTTACTCCACACTCGACCTGATCTCTCTTATTGTGTTGGGGTGTTAAGTAGATATATGCATGAGCCAAAAGAATCCCATGGAGCAGCCTTGAAACAGGTTATTAGATACTTAAGAGGCACCACTTCTCTTGGTCTTATGTATAATCGTGAAGGGAAAAACAGCTTGGTCGGATATGGTGATAGCAGCCACAACTCGGATGAAGATGATGGTAGAAGTACAGCAGGTCACATTTTTTATCTAGGTGCTAGTCCAATTACTTGGTGTACACAGAAGCAATCTACGGTTGCTATGTCATCATGTGAGGCTGAGTATATGGCTTGTACAGAAGCGGCGAAGCAAGCAATTTGGCTTCAAGACTTGCTTAGCGAAGTGACTGGTTCTGTTAGTGAGAAAATCACAATTCTACTGGACAATAAATCGGCGATAGAGCTTACAAGAAATCCGGTGTATCATGGCAAAACCAAGCATATACATAGGAGACACCATTTCATAAGAGAATGTTTCGAGAATGGTCTAATAGAAGTGGAGCATGGAGCATGTTCCTGGAACAGAGCAGAAGGCGGATATATTAACTAAGGCACTTGGGAGAATAAAATTCAAGAGGATGAGAGAGTTCATTGGAGTTCAAGACTTGAAGAAGAGTGATTTCAAGCTTAAGGAGGAGAATGTTGGATTAAGCTTGAAATAAGCTTAAAGCCCAAGAAAAGTATATTTAGGAGGATAATCTAAATATACATATTTGTGTTCTAGGATAATCTAAATAAGGTATCTTGCCTAGTCTAGATTAGGAAATTGGTGTTGAGAGTTTTATATTTAAAGTGAAGCAAGAGAGTTGTAAAACCTAGAGAGATTTGAGAGCTTTAGGTTTTTTGAGTTATTTTTCCTAAATTAATAAAAGAAAATTATTCTTATTCTTGATTCAAAGTTCTTAGATTTATAGTATCAACATCAATGATTTGAAGTCTAATAAAAACCTAAAAAAGAGGCAATTTTAATTGTCCAAAAGAGCTTGTGTCAAGCCCTGAGAGGAGGACTCTCGATTCGTTTCTGTTCGTTACTCTTCACCCTCACCGAATCACTTATCCCCCTTTCACCTTCACCTACGATCCAACACTCTGTTTTACGGTACAGAACAGAGTCTCATTCCTTGATCCCCTTTTGAAGCTTCCGCCTCTACACCATCGAGTCTCGTGTCCGTTGGTTCTGATATCTATAGCATTGGCGCAATCCAACCCGGCATGTTCAACTTAAAAACGCCCTCCTCGAGCGTCTCCATTCTTGATTGCAAGTCTCACACTTGGCGCGAGGCTCCAAGCTTACCTGTGGAGCTATCCGCTGTCTCTGTTGGCGTCCTTGATGGAAAGATTTATGCAGTAGGACTATACAAGGATGGCAGCAGCAACTCCGATTCCTTTAAGAAATTGGTCGAGGTGTTCGACATAAAAACACAAGTTTGGGATCCTAAGCACATCCTTTGCAGCGAGTCCATATACCCTATATTCCCATTACCGCATGTATTGACGGAAAGTTCAACGTGGCCACTGTCCAAAAGGTGGATGCTTACGATCCTAAGGAAGGTAGATGGGACATTGGACCATATATATTTATGTTTGAAAAGTCTTATTGCGAGGTAGAGAATGTTTTCTACTCCGTTAGTAAAGGAACAGTCATATGGTATGACTCTCAGGAAAGAGGGTGGAGAGATTTGAAGGGTTTGGTAAGACTACCCAAGTTCCCTCCTCGTGCTGAGGTTAGATTGGCAGATTATGGTGGAAATTTAGTGGCTATGTGGGGCGTTACTGATTGTTTTGGTGGCCTCTATAAGACGACAATTTGTTGTGCAGAGATTGCGCTTGAAAGGCTCAATAGTTGTGAAATTTGGGGCGAAGTTGTGTGGCTTGATCGTTTGCTTACAATCTTTGACAAAATTTCACTCGTGAAGGTTATTGCTGCTACTGTCTGACCTCAGAAGACTTGGCTTTGATCAACAGTTTAAGGATATATACTCTAGGCATATTTTAATAAGAGAGTAAGAAGAATATGCAGAAAGCAATGAGAATTGATTTTCGTAAGGAGAAAATGCACGAAGTTGTGAGAATCCAATTCGTTAGACACTAGACCACAATATTAATGTAAGATATATACAATCCATAAGTTGTTGAACAGGTTAGTGCATATAGATTGCTTTCTTTCAACCTGTTGGATGCTAAGCATTTTGTATTCTCTTGTATCTTAGTCAAAGATCAAGTGATCATATCATATAGGATTTAACAGATTATCAAACGCGGAAACAATTACCATAATTACTTTCTTTTTATTGTTGGCTATGTTTAGGTGAATAATTGTGATGGGCCAGCTTAATATGGCGAGATGGTTGAGTTCAATATAGACTACCTGATGTTGTTGTTATATGGAGTCTTGATCAATGCTTTTACGGATACTGGAAACATTCAGCAAAGATTTCGCTTTTACTTGGGAAGATTTTTCCACAAAAGTTTCCTACGAAATAATAAGTGTTTATATGATATTTTCCCAAACCTTCTTACACATTTTCTTCAGTTGTCAGGGTAACGTTTTGGATTTGGATCCTCTGTTTTTGCCTTTTTGGAAAGATTTGAGAAACAGGGAGGGACTCTATATCTGTTTTGTTCCTCCTAAATCCCACATAATACTAGATCTTATTATATATGTGAATGATGTATTATGTATATACTGTATATGCATTGATTCAACTACAATAAAGATTCTTTAGACTCAAACTACTCAGATACTCTTTTTAATCTATATAATAATAGCAATCCGAATAAATGCGACCAACAGTTGTGTTTTTTCAATCGTACATTTTGGATATTTTCTGAAAAGTCGTGATGGATCATTGAAACGGTTATTAATAAAAAGTTACAACTGTTCACTGTAAAGTTGTGTTGATTAGAACATTCGTGTCTTTTGAAATCTATATATATTTGTCCGTTTGAACTGTTTTCATTTTTTTTGCCATGACACAAAATCAACTAAAATTTTAATCTCAACGGTTTATACATTTTCCTAAATTATTTTCTAGCATTCATTCTTTTGAAGGTCAAGAAATTCCTCTAATTCTTGATTTAACAAAAGATTTTTGGAATGATGAATCTAATTTATATCTTTAGTTAATTTTAAATATAAAAGTTTAATGAAAATACCTATAGTGTTTTTCCAAGAGTTAGATGGATTACATAGTGAGTTTTTAGATTTGACTTTTCAATATGGTAACAATCCGAATAAATGCCACCAAAGGTTGTGTTTTTCAATCGTACCTTTTGGATAATCTTCCAAAAAAACTGTAAAAATTTTAAATTATGTGTTTAACAAAAAGTTGTGATTGTTCATTGTAACGGTTTTTTTGTAAAGTTGCAACTGCTCATTGTAGAGTTGTGTCTATTCGTATCTTTTAAAATCTATATATTTGTCTGTTTGAACTGTTTTTATTTTTTTTGCCATGACACAAAATAATATAAAATATCAATCTCAACGGTTTTTACAGATCTCTAGATTATTCTCTAGCATTCATTTTTTTAAAAGTAAGAAATTCTTCCAATTCTTGATTTAACAAAAGATTTTTGGAATGATGAATCTAATTTACAACTTTTAGTTAATTTTATATTAAATGAAAATACCTATATATAATAGCAATCCGAATAAATGCCACAAAAATGTGTTTTTCCAATCGTACTTTTTGGATAATTTTTCAAAAAAAATCTGTAGAAAATTTAAATTGTGTGTTTTACACAAAGTTGTGATTGTTCATTGTAACTGTTTTTTTTGTAAAGTTGCAACTGTTCATTGTAGAGTTGTGACTTTTGAGTATGGTAATAAAGGTGTCTTCTATTTAAAAGCAGTTTATATGAGTTTGTAAGTATAATCAATTGCAGACACAACAGTTGCGATTTTTCGTAATATCTTTTCGTAAAAAAATGTTTTTATTTGTTCTTTTAAAAAATTTCAAACGGTTGTATCTGTTCATTGTAGAGTTGTGTCTTTTCACTATATTTTATTTATATTTTTCATCACAACTTTTCGTTTTAATAGGTGTGTCTATTTAAATAGTCATGCTTTTTGAACTTTCTTTATATTTGTCTCTTCACCACTAACTAACAAGTTCGTGGATACAAATTTTTCATTTTATGTTGAGTCTAGATAATTGAATATATTCTATAATCTAACTAAAATTTGAGAAATGAATATAGCAATAGAGAAATTTTATACAACTTAATATTGAATTGACAGTTGTGTCTATTTATCTTAACTTTCCGTTAAAAAAAAATTTTAATATTTAAAAATAATAATAACAATCTGAATAAATAAGAACAACAGTTGCAACTTTTCGTAGTACTTTTTTGTAAAAAAATTGGTTTTATTTGTTCTTTTTTAAAAACTCAAACAGTTGTATTTGTTCATCGTAGAGTTGTGTCTTTTCACTATAGTTTATTCATATTTTTTCATCACAACTTTTCGTTCTAATAGGTGTGTCTATTTAAATAGTCATATATTTGAACTCTCTATATATTTGTCTCTTCATCAATAACTAACAAATCATTGTTGTTGAAACAAATTTTTCATTTTATGTTAAATCTAAATACTTTGAATATTAAAATCTCATATTCAATGTTATTCTATAATCTAACTAAAATTTTAGAAACGATTATAGTAATATAGAAATTTAATAAAACTTAATATAGAATTTACAGTTGTGTCTATTTATCATAACTTTTCGTTAAAAACTATTTTAATATTTAAAATTTATTTTATTTTGTTCTTAAGAGTTGTGTATTTTAATTTTAATTTTCCATTGATACTGTTTCACTCATTATTAAATATATTTTAATTATAGTTATTTAATATAAAATTAAATTACTCATTATAACCATTAGTTCAATATTCTCAGTAAAGACCACTTCGTCATAATGTTTTTTTTAGTTGTAGCTCTTTACCATAATTCTTTATAAAAATATCTTATATTTATAATACTTTAAAAAATATGGTTGCGTTTAAACTACATAATACTTTTTTGTTATAAGTTTTTGTCACAACCCGCTCCCAAACCCTTTGGGACTACACTATTTTTCTTACTAAAAGGTTATTTTTAAACACATCTATATAATAAAAATACTAAGTTACTCATATTTCCAGAAAATCCTTCTTTAATTAAAATAAAAACCTTAATGCAATATTTCAATAGTCTTGTTAAAAAGAAAAGAAAAGAATGTCATAAATAAAAAGAAATCTGAACGCAAAAAGAAAGATAGAGAATAACCGGTAAAAATATTAAACCCAACGTTCCCAAAAACACACCACAAAGCGAGACGAACTTGTGCAACTACTCGAGATTCTCACCGTGATCTGAAGAGAAAAGATTGGGGAGTGAGTGTCAACACTGCCCACCGAAACATAACCTTACAAATATACTTTCACACAACTTCCAAACACTAGCATAAAATCAGACAACAAGCATATAGCTTTCACGTAAGTGAAAGGCTACAACGTTCTACAACAAAATATTTTTCATAATATATTTAAGTATTTTACTTTGATTATAGGTTTGGCCATTAACACTTTTTATGGCTCCCAAATCCCCTTTTTTTAGAGGACCACGGCCCATAGCTCGATTATTCCCCTGCTCGTCAGGGGTTTATGACCCATAATGAACCCGTCGGTTCATTACAGTCCAACATTCTCAATCCCGTTTGTAATTATTTTTTTAATAATTTACTCACCACAAGGACTAAAGTACGACGTAAAACATTAACAAGCAACATGTCACGTCCTCATATTACCATGCAGCAAACTTTACGACTTAAAACACTAATAATCTACATGCATCTCACGTAACCATATAACCATGCAACAAGCATTAAAACATTTAAATATTACTACTCTAACCACCTAGCAACCAACAATCAATAGTGTCTAACTTTAAACTAACGCTTATCCGATGCACAAAAGTGTAAATGAGGTGTTATGAATCCGCAAATCCCTCCCCCACCTGATTGAAGACGACGACACTAGGAATGGAGAAGTTGAAAGCGGTAAGCCTGAAACTTGTACAAGAAGAATACTGTTCAGCACCTTAATCCGGAACTTGCAGATCAAGAAAACCAGAAACAAAGGAACCGGAGACTTACTGCCCAAGGAACCAAACGACCTTGCTTGCAGACGGGGAAACAGAACAACAGCAGACGACCTAACTTGCAGATGAAGAAGCCAACGACCTGACTTGCGACAGAAGCAACCATAAACAACAACCAAAACTTTCAGATATCTCGCAACCGAAGCAACAGATTAACAAGCTAAAACAGTGACTTGAAGAAGATGGAAAACAGATTAATGTTTGGATTTCCTTACCCAAACAAATCACCGGTGATGGATCTGGACTCTGGTGAGAGAAGTTAACGACGGAGACAAACGGTGACAAACGATGACTCAAGCGGTGGTGACTACGGCTCGACGTAACGTGGTGAACAACTCGTTTCTACTTTCTCACGAACAAGGACACACCACAACAAGGACAGCAACTTGATCTCAACGAGAACGGTGATGGTGACTTGAGATTCAGATTTACGGAACAAGGGGTGATCGAAGTTGGAACTAAAACTTTGTAAGCGGCTATAATGAAGAAGACAATACATACACCCATATATACACACTCGCTTAGGGTTTTTGTTTAACAAAGGGGTTGGACCTTTAATGGGCCGAAACGGGTCTCACAGTTTTCTTTTTCTTTTTGATGATTGTGTTTTTAGTAATAGTTTATGTATTCAAACTTTATAACTTTAAATTTTAAATTTAAATTTTTTAAAAAAAAAATATTTCCCCTGCGATATCGCGGAGGATCTGAGTCCTAGTAGATGGTAATAATAATACCAAGAAAGCAACAAGACCGGCTTCGACTCATGACCTTTCCTTTTGAAAACAAAGATAATTTGTATGTTGAATGGTAAGTGATGTACTTATCTTGCTAAGGCACTTCTCTTTATATAAGAACATTCTCACTAAGGAGCTTGATTTGGCAAGTCTTCCATTAGATTATTTCAAAGATAAATAATTTATAAAAAAAAGATTGTGAATATAAAAAAAGAAAAGGTTTTGATTTCATGAAGATGTGTAGAGGCCGTGGGAAATAAATGTTATACCATAGAAGAATGATGAAAACTCCAATCTAAATATGTAGGTAATTTCATCGATCGGTTAGTTCTTCTTCTCGATCAACTTACCCAAAGAAAGATAGAAATGTTTTTTTTTGTCAAAGTAGAAAAGATGAAAATTTTAATAGTTTATTCGGTTCTTACACCATGAATTATTAAAACGAACAACTGATAAATTTCAACCAAATAAAACTTATTTGATTAAATTGTTTCGAGAAAGATCTTTAAACGTGTAATCGTTTGTTGATGATTGTTTTTTTTTTTTGTCTATTGAAAGTTAGTTTGTAAAGTTATGTACAACTGATAAATTTATTAGTAAATTAAATACTTTTTCAGTTATTAAGTTATTAAATAAATAAATAAATAAAACATCCTTCGTGAGTATTACACTCCTAATTAATCAATGTAAGTATCTGTTTTAAAAATAAAAAATAAATAAATAAAACAAAGAAAAATTGGCACATATAACAAAAAAAATAATATTTAACTATCTAACTATTCTAACCATATAAATATCATACACACTATATAATTAATATATACAATTTTACCCTTATTCAACACCAACACCAACCCCTCTACCTCCTATTAACCACCACCACCGCTGCTGGACCACCTCCACCGGACCACCATTGCCGGACCACCTCTACTAGACCACCTCCATCGCCGGACCTCCGCCGCCGGACCTCCTGATGCATTTGTATAAACCACATAAGGTACTCCAACCTTTGGTAAAACCAACACAGGCGCCTGAGTTAAATGCTCCTTAACTTTCCAAAATTGGTCTCACAGGCTTCTGTCCACTCAAACTTTGCTTATTTACACGTCAATTGCGTCAATGGTCTGGCTAAGCTCGCAAATCCCTCCACAAACTTTCGGTAGTAACCTGCGAGTCCAAGAAAACTACGGACCTCTGTAGAATTCTTGGGTCTAGGCCAATGAGTGATAGTCGTGATCTTCTCTGGGTCAACAGCTACCCCTGTCTCTGAAATAATATGGCCCAAGAATCCAATCTGCTTTTGCCAAAAACTACATTTCACCATCTTTGCAAAAAGCTTTTGATCTCGCAGTGTCTGCAACACCATCCTTAAGTGTGTAGCATGCTCCTCCTTACTCTTTGAGTATATCAAAATATCATCAATAAAGACAATGACAAACTTGTCCAAGAACTCCCGAAACACGTTATTCATAAGCTTCATAAAAGCTGCAGGGGCATTAGTCAATCCGAAGGGCATGACAACAAACTCATAATGCCCGTAGCGTGTCCTGAATGCTGTTTTTCTAACATCCTCCTCAGCAATACCAATCTGATGATACCCCGATGCCAAATCTATCTTCGAAAACCAAGATGCTCCTTGAAGCTGGTCCAAAAGCTCATCAATACGTGGTAAGGGGTACTTATTCTTTATAGTCACCTTATTCAGCCCACGGTAGTCTATGCAAAGTCTGAAAGTTCCATCTTCTTCTTAACAAACAGAACAGGTGCTCCCCACGGAGAACTACTTGGTCTCATAAATCCCTTATCTGTCATATCCTCCAACTGCTTCTTTAATTCTGCCATTTCTGTTGGAGCTAAACGGTAAGGCGCCTTGGATATTGGAGCAGTCCCTAGCTCCAACTCAATAGTGAAAGCATCTCCTCTATCTGGTGGTGGTCCCTTGAGCGGTTCAAAAACATCTACATACTCTGATGCTACAGGAATGTCATCCAACTCTACTCATGTGTCTCCTCCCTCAATAGAAATTGTCGCCAAATATGCTTCAGGCCCATTCCACTGTAACTCCTCTGTGTGAATCATCGAAATGATAGGTATTCCGTTATTTGTTACGACTCCCTGGAATACCAAATTCCCTTCACTTCGGTTAATGGTAACACATGCTCCCCGGCAGTCCAAGTTGGCGTCATGTCGCTTTAACTAGTCTATGCCAACAATTACTTCATAGCATCTCAACTCCATCTCAATAAAATTACCAAGTAACTCTACTCCTTCTATCACCACAGAAACATCCCGATAAGTCCTTGATGATCCTACTACTTGTGTTCCCGCAGTTTCAATTCTCCTCCGCTTTTCTGTAAAATCAATTCTGGAATCCCAATTCCTCGCCAAATTGGGGCTCACAAAACAATGCGTAGCTCTAGTGTCAAACATAGTATAGGCAGCAACTCCTCAAATAAAAACCGATCCTACATAGTTTTTATTTTTCTTTTAATTTAAACTAAGCGACACACATACTCAAAAGACCACATGCAATTACTAATATCCAAGAGAAATCACAAGAAGCTTTAGATGAAACTTACCAACAATCGGTTCTGCACCATCCTCGTCTGCTACAGCATACACCCGATGTCCAATTGCTTGCCTCTTAGGAGGTGGAGGCAGGATTCCTTGGTTTTGATTGCCTCGTTGCCCGCCTATTATATCCCCTCTGCATTCCCGTGCATAATGACCTGGTTTCCCGCACCTTCTACAATTATTGTCTCTCTCTGAACAATTCTCTCGTGTATGATCAATCTTCCCACAATGGAAACACTTCCCAGAAATAGTCCAGCACACCCCTCCATGCCTTTTTCCACATTTGTTACACTGCTGGTTATTCTGGCCAGATCCTGCACCACGGTTATCTCCTGCTCGCTTAAGTGATTCTGCTCCCTTGGTTGCTTTCTGCTGAGTACTCCTAAGGTCATAAGCTTCCTCCTCAAGTCCCCTCTCAACCATAGCGGCCTGCTCAACTAGCTCAACCATGCTAGTACATCCACGGATAGAGCAACGATTACGAATATTAGCCCTCAATCCTCTCATGAACCTGCGAATCAATTCTTGCTCTCCATACTCCCTCCCAATAAACCTCCTCAGACGGGTGAACTCAGCATCATACTCTCTGACAGTCTTTGTGCCCTGACGAAGCTCCAAAAACTCACATTCTAGCTGATCCATAGCTTCCTGAGGAAAATACTTCTTATTGAACTCCTCTAGAAAATCCTCCCATGTGGGCTCATAATCAACTGGAAAGCTCCTCTCAACATTTCTCCACCAATTATCTGCATCTCCGCGCAAGTAGTGCACAGCGAGATCCCTTCTAAACTCCACAGGACATCTTGCTGACCTAAAGTTTTTCTCCAACATCCGCCTCCAATCATCAGCTCCGGCCTGATTATTTCCACCACTAAAGTACTCTGTCTTCATGGTGCCCATGAGCTTCATTGTCTCAAAATAAGAAAACTCTGCCGGTGGCGGTGGTGGCTGACGCGGTCGAGGTGCAACAACTGGAGGTGCTGGCGGTGGCTGACGTGGTGCCACTTCTCTAGGTGGTGGTGGGGGTGCATACACAGGTCGGTCCAAAATCTCCCGTATCATGTTACGGAGTTCTTGTATTTCAGAACGATTTGCAGCAATCTTTGCCGCATTGGCTGCAACCAGAATCTCTGGCTGAACTCGCTCATTAGCTGGTGCCGCATCAACTGGGTTTTCTCTAGGGTTTGCAGGACGCCTTCCTCTTTTGTTTGGTGCCATTTTCTGTTCACACAATGCCAAATATAAAGACCACTGCCAAAACGAACTTTACAAACATACTAACACAAGTCTCACTTTGGGTGGTTTTTTTTTTTTTTTTTAAATACTGAAAACTTTCTTTCAAAATACCTATCACGAAAAAAATCAATTTTTTTTTTTACCCTATTAAAATATAAATATATATATATATATATATATATATATATATATTTATATATAAATATATAACTTAGCCTTCCGAGTCAACACCGGCTTGACTTTAACCTCCGCTCTGATACCAAAATTGTCAAAACCCGCTCCCAAACCCTTTGGGACTACACAAGCATATAGCTTTCACTTACGTGAAAGACTACAACGTTCCACAACAAAATATTTTTCATAATATATTTAAGTATTTTACTTTGATTATAGGTTTGGCCATTAACACTTTTTATGGTTCCCAAACCCTCTTTTCTTAGAAGAGCACGGTCCATAGCTCGATTCTTTCCCTGCTCGTCAGCAGTTTATGACCCATAATGAACCCGTCGGTTCATTACGGTCCAACATTCTCAATCCCATTTGTAATTATTTTCTTAATAATTTACTCACACAAGGACTAAAGTACGACGTAAAACATTAACAAGCAACATGCATCTCATGTATATATAAATATATAACTTAGCCTTCCGGGTCAACACCGGCTTGACTTTAACCTCCGCTCTGATACCAAAATTGTCAAAACCCGCTCCCAAACCCTTTGGGACTACACAAGCATATAGCTTTCACTTACGTGAAAGACTACAACTTCCACAACAAAATATTTTTCATAATATATTTAAGTATTTTACTTTGATTATAGGTTTGGCCATTAACACTTTTTATGGTTCCCAAACCCCCTTTTCTTAGAAGAGCACGGTCCATAACTCGATTCTTTCCCTGCTCGTCAGCAGTTTATGACCCATAATGAACCCGTCGGTTCATTACGGTCCAACATTCTCAATCCCATTTGTAATTATTTTCTTAATAATTTACTCACACAAGGACTAAAGTACGACGTAAAACATTAACAAGCAACATGCATCTCATGTCCTCATATTACCATGCAGCAAACTTTACGACTTAAAACACTAATAATCTACATGCATCTCACGTAACCATATAACCATGCAACAAGCATTAAAACATTTAAATATTACTACTCTAACCACCTAGCAACCAACAATCAATAGTGTCTAACTTTAAACTAACGCTTATCCGATGCACAAAAGTGTAAATGAGGTGTTATGAATCCGCAAATCCCTCCCCCACCTGATTGAAGACGACGACACTAGGAATGGAGAAGTTGAAAGCGGTAAGCCTGAAACTTGTACAAGAAGAATACTGTTCAGCACCTTAATCCGGAACTTGCAGATCAAGAAAACCAGAAACAAAGGAACCGGAGACTTACTGCCCAAGGAACCAAACGACCTCGCTTGCAGACGGGGAAACAGAACAACAGCAGACGACCTAACTTGCAGATGAAGAAGCCAACGACCTGACTTGCGACAGAAGCAACCATAAACAACAACCAAAACTTTCAGATATCTCGCAACCGAAGCAACAGATTAACAAGCTAAAACAGTGACTTGAAGAAGATGGAAAACAGATTAATGTTTGGATTTCCTTACCCAAACAAACCACCGGTGATGGATCTGGACTCTGGTGAGAGAAGTTAACGACGGAGACAAACGGTGACAAACGATGACTCAAGCGGTGGTGACTACGGTTCGACGTAACGTGGTGAACAACTCGTTTCTACTTTCTCACGAACAAGGACAGCAACTTGATCTCAACGAGAACGGTGATGGTGACTTGAGATTCAGATTTACGGAACAAGGGGTGATCGAAGTTGGAACTAAAACTTTGTAAGCGGCTATAACGAAGAAGACAATACGTACACCCATATATACACACTTGCTTAGGGTTTTTGTTTAACAAAGGGGTTGGACCTTTAATGGGCCGAAACGGGTCTCACAGTTTTCTTTTTGATGATTGTGTTTTTAGTAATAGTTTATGTATTCAAACTTTATAACTTTAAATTTTAAATTTAAATTTTTTTAAAAAAAAATATTTACCCTGCAACATCGCGGAGGGTCTGAGTCCTAGTAGATGGTAATAATAATACCAAGAAAGCAACAAGACCGGCTTCGACTCATGACCTTTCCTTTTGAAAACAAAGATAATTTGTATGTTGAATGGTAAGTGATGTACTTATCTTGCTAAGGCACTTCTCTTTATATAAGAACATTCTCACTAAGGAGCTTGACTTGGCAAGTCTTCCATTAGATTATTTCAAAGATAAATAATTTATAAAAAAAAAGATTGTGAATATAAAAAAAGAAAAGGTTTTGATTTCATGAAGATGTGTAGAGGCCGTGGGAAATAAATGTTATACAATAGAAGAATGATGAAAACTCCAATCTAAATATGTAGGTAATTTCATCGATCGGTTAGTTCTTCTTCTCGATCAACTTACCCAAAGAAAGATAGAAATGTTTTTTTTTGTCAAAGTAGAAAAGATGAAAATTTTAATAGTTTATTCGGTTCTTACACCATGAATTATTAAAACGAACAACTGATAAATTTCAACCAAATAAAACTTATTTGATTAAATTGTTTCGAGAAAGATCTTTAAACGTGTAATCGTTTGTTGATGATTGTTTTTTTTTTTTTTTGTCTATTGAAAGTTAGTTTGTAAAGTTATGTACAACTGATAAATTTATTAGTAAATTAAATATTTTTTCAGTTATTAAGTTATTAAATAAATAAATAAATAAAACATCCTTCATGAGTATTACACTCCTAATTAATCAATGTAAGTATCTGTTTTAAAAATAAAAAATAAATAAATAAAACAAAGAAAAATTGGCACAGATAACAAAAAAAAAAACAATATTTAACTATCTAACTATTCTAACCATATAAATATCATACACACTATATAATCAATATATACAATTTTACCCTTATTCAACACCAACACCAACCCCTCTACCTCCTATTAACCATCACCACCGCCGCTGGACCACCTCCACCGGACCACCATCGCCGGACCACCTCTACTAGACCACCTCCATCGCCGGACCTCCGCCGCCGGACCTCCGCTGCCGGACCATCTCCGCCACCGGATCACCTCCACCGGCCTACCACTGCTGCCGGACCACCATTGCCGGACCACCGCTGCCGAACTACCGCCGTCGGACCATCATCGCCGGACCACCATCGTCGTACCACCACCAGCCACCATTACTCAATCACCACCAAACTGCCCTTTAGGTAATTTTCCATTGACAAATGGTTATTCACCTAATTTTCTTTATTACTAGAAAGTTATCCACGCGATGCGTGGTTATAAAATCAAATATTTTGTATGTAAAATAAAATTTATATATGCCTTGAAAAGAATTTAAAATATATATTTATAAGTTTATAATTATAAAGTGTGCATGTTAAAAGAAAGACAATTTTCACAAATTGCCTAATAATAAGTTTTCGTTTTAAATTTAGCACATCATTTCTAAAATTCTAAAAATACTAAAGTAGCATCATGCTTTTAAGAGAATTTTGCGCTTACACCCACTTTCCCCTAAACTATTATTAACACACACACCCACTTTCTACTATCACTATATTTTTCTTCTGTAAAATTACCACTTACCCCTCAAACTAAACAAATTAACTCTCTTCCAATTAACTCCAACTAAGTCAATTCTAATTATAGAGAGAGAAAACAATACATCTTCTTCTTCCTCAACCATGATTCCTCCAATTTATCAACCAACAAAAAAATTCAACTCACCATCCCCTCAATTACTCAACCAAACAATACATTTTCTTCTTCCTTGTTTTGCTTTTGCTTATCCATTGAAAGAGAAAAGCTTGTTTATGTTTCTCTTTCTTTCTCTCTCCCATTCATTTTCTAAAGTTTTCAAAAACCATTCCAGCAATGGTGGAAATCCAGAGAAGGTGAAATCTTTCCTTATCACTTTAGATTATATGAAATTAGATCTGGGTTTTCTTGGTTTTATTTGTGATTTTGTGATTTTACTGATTAATTGTGGTCTTGTGAGCTTTTTAATATTGATTTTTTTTAGTTCGATTTGGGAAAAAGTTTGATGTTTTATTGTGTGAGTGTTATCCATTACTTATATTGTATCCACAAATAGTTATCTATTTGGATAAGTTTGACAAATATTGTATCCACAAATATTGTATCCACAAATAGTTATCCATTTAGATAAGTTTGACAAATATTGTATCCAAAAATTGCACTATAACCCCGATCGATAATATGTTTCCATGTGGACATGTTGTCATGGATACCTGAATTGATGGGTATTACTTCTATTATGTATGAATAGACACAAGTAACTATATATTAACAATACTGCAATTGATTATCCACTTATCATTGAACAAATGTTTAACGACAAATGGATACTGTATAATCTAAAAATTCATCAAAAATATAGCAATATGTATCTTAGAATGTAGAAAATATATAATCATAACATATTGTGTATAAATAAATAGTTAATTTGTTTTATGATAACCATTTTAAAAGTTAACAATTAAAAAAAAAGGAGAGAAAAGAAGGAGAGAAAGAGGAGAGGGCAAAATCGTCCAAAATATGTATCTATCCTTGCAAAAAACTTGTAAATACTAAATCATATCTCTTCAAAATTATACGCTAAATGTAAAATAAAAAATTCAAACCAAAAAAAAATATAGATAACTATTGGAAATGGTGTAAGATTTTTTCGGCATAATGACGGATGTAGCAAGGGTTACAGGAAATAAACATGAGGTATGATTAGTAACTCAAACAATACCAATGCAATATAAAAAGTAGTCTTGCTTTTGTACAGATTAATCTACTTGTTAATTTATATCACTTTTAACGGTTGACATATATCTATGATGAAAGTATTGAAATTACAATATGTACATATATATATATATATATATATATATATATATTAAATATTTACAATTTGTCTCTGTAATGTTTTTCCTGTGTAATGCGAAAAGATGTTGTAAAGTTTAGGAAGTGATTCCAGATAGGCGTAAAGAAGTATGTGATCTTTTGACCATGTATATATGCATTACATGGTAAAATTAGGCAGTTTAGGAAGCTCTAATGTCTCGAGCTTTGTAATATTTTCCAAGGTTGGTGGAATGTTTCCTGTGAAGCCATTGCCGGACAAGTTGAGAAGACGCAATTCGCTCAATAGGCCAATGGATCCAGGGATATGTCCGGAGAATCGGTTACCAGAAAAATCAATGAGTTTGAAGCCTTGATAGATCCTAGAAAACCCTGTATTAATTCCTTTATACACCAAATCGATCGAATTAAAACCGTTATCATAGCCTATATAGTCCATGTCTGAGTCGCCATAAACAGCCCACACTAGTGACATTTCAGTCCAATTGGCAAAATAGTCATGTGGCAATGATCCGAAGACTTGGAAACCCTAAGTAGGCAGATGGATCGTAGACTGGACCCTGTAATGCGTTTGATCCGAGCACTAGAACAAATAATGATTCCAGAGCCCCCAACCAAAATGGAAACGTGCCGTTAATCTTGTTTCTCTTCACATTCAGAAATTCCAAAGAGTTACAGTTGATCAAGGATTTCGGAAGGTTCCCAACCAAATTGTTCCGGCTGACATCAAGTGATCGTAAGACAGAGCCGTTGAAATCGGGTAAAACTCCACTTAAACTGTTGTTTTGCAGATTTAACTCTTGAAGATTAGCGATATTCTTCAGACACTGAGGAATGGAACCAGTTAAATTGTTGTTCGACAAATCCAAGGTTCCTAAAGATTGTAACTTGCAGATCCATTGGGGAATGGTTCCTTGGAGTGAATTTGAAGCAAGATGCAACCAATTTAATGATGCCCCGTCCATAATGTTTTCCACTGATTCTCCGAAGCTAGCGAAAGAATTATGAGAAAGGTCCACATAAAGCTGTGAAACCGACGATCTCCATATAAAATGAGGTACGTGACCTTCCAACTTGTTGTAGGAAAAATCAAGGGAGCTGAGGCTTACTAATTTAGATATTGAACTAGGGACTTGTCCTACGAAATTGTTGTGACTTAGGTCTAAACGTTCTAGATGGACTAATTTAGATATAACTCTAGGGAAATGTCCTCCGAAATTGTTGTGGCTAAGATCTAAATCATGGAGATTAACTAATTTTGATAAAGATTCGGGGATTAGCCCATTGAAATCGTTGTGGCTAACATCTAACCTTTTCAGCAGCTTGGAGAATGAAGAGGAATTTCTGAAATCAATAGGTCCTTCGAACTTGTTTTGGCTTAAAACAATATATTCTAACGAAGAAACCATGAGCAAGGATGAGGGAAAAGGTCCCACAAATGAGTTGTCACTCCCATCGAAATGCTTCAAGTTGTGGAGTCCACTTAGGTTAGTAGCGGAAAGTGAGGATTTGAAGTGATTTGAGAAGAGGACTACATAGTTCAAACTGGTTAAATTGGCTAATACTATATCCCCACCAGTGAAATGATTTCTATCAAGTCTCAAATCAGAAAGCTTGGTTAAGTTGGTAAATGAAGTAGGAATGTTACCTCTGAGATCATTTGAACCTAGATTCATGGTTTCTAGTTGGTTTAGGTTACCGATTGAAGTCGGAACTTCACCTACTAATTTATTGTTAAAAAGATCAAGATATGTGAGATGAGAAAGATTTCCAATCGTAATAGGAACTTCACCTACTAATTGGTTACGGGAAAGAGAAAGATGTGTGAGATGAGAAAGATTTCCAATCAAAGAAGGAATCTCTCCTTGGAGATTGCAATCTGAAAGATCTAGAGAACGGAGATGTTGGAGTTTAAAAAGACCACTGCTAGTTTTCAAAGAGGTGTTGCCAATATAGGAAACAAGTTTAAGTGATATCACCTCTCCCAAAATAGCATCACACGTGACACCCTCCCAAAAACAACAGTCAATGCTCTTGTTCCATGAAGTTGTTGTTACATGATAGCTGAAGTCAGAATAGATCGGGAACTCCTTTTGAAGCTTCAAAAGAGCATCTCTTTGGTCGCGGCGGCACAGGGACCGTGTGGGAGAAGCAACGGTGTTTTGTAAGGGAGGAAGGCAAAAGAGGAAACAGATGGTAATAATAATACCAAAGCAATAAGACTGGCTTTGAATCATGATAATATTTTTGTTTGGTAAATTGGTATGTGATAGACAGCTTACGCACTTCTCTTTATAATAGAACAATCTCTGCTAAGGGCTTGACTTGGCAAGTCTTCCTTGGAATTAAAGCAGGAAGATTATGAATAGTTTGTTTTTTTTGGACACCAACCAAATCTTTAGAAATAGAAACGCGTTGGTAATAATACTTATAAACCTAAGTCAAATTGAGCAGTAGACAAAAGGAGAGACAAAAACACACATATATATATATGTCCCACTAATACCGTGAGAAACGGGTTTGGAATTAATCGGGTCATGTGGTTGAGACGGTGTTGGACATGGGCTGCACCCCAATATGCCACTTGGCCCAACAAGATAAGTTCTGTGATTTTGGCCCGACGAAATCAGATGAAAGACATTAATAATCCGTAAAGGGCAATCTCGGGAATTTACGGTGGGAACCCTAGAAAACCCTCGGTCTACAGTCCACTATATAAAGAAACAGTACTCATTGGAGAAGGGGGATCAGACCCTCGAACAATATACAGAGAGCAATACTTTGCGTCTAAACATTGTTGTTATTTTCTGTACAATTTCCTGTTAGCTTTCGAGCTCGTCGTGACTCACTTGTCAGTTCTCCTGTGAACTGACGAGCACGATCTTGGCTCGTTTTAGTGACGACCTCGCATCCTTATCGTTAATAAAGAACAAACTTCACTCTTTCCCCTAAAATCGATATTTATTTAGTGTCGTGCAATCCCCAGTACAAACAATTGGCGCCCACCGTGGGGCCAGAGTAGAGCGTTTCTTTTTGACGAATCAATACCGACGGTCCTCACTTCCTCGAAGTTTCAAGATCCATGACGAACCCTAGCGACGATCTCAACGAAGCAACGAAGCAACCGACAGAGCAACCGACGGAGCAGCGATGGGGGCGCACGAGAACACAAACCGTACCACCTCTACCCCCTTCAACCGTCTCAGCTGAAGGCTCTTTGCCGAGCACGACACCTCCACCAGCGCCCGACGCGCCCTTCGAGCCTCTTACAACTGCTGCAGCCGGACCTGTCGCCGACCAGCTGGTAACTAACGCCACCGCTCTCCTCAGCGCCGCTCTTACCAGCGCTGCCGCTCTCCCCGATGCTGCCGCTCTCCCCAGTGCCACTCTCACTAACGCTGCCGCTCTCCCCAATGCTTTGTCTGTCCAAAGGAGCAGACTCGATGACCTGATGCAAGTCATACTCGATCGACTCAACGGTCAGGAGGTGCAAACAAACAAACGGCTCGAAGCAATCACGGCGGCGCAAGAAGCATTGCAGGACCAAATTAACAGACTCCAGCAAAGAAGGCACGATCGTCGACACACAAGCTATCCTGCCGACCTAGACACACTACCACCCCTGTCACCGCCAGTCGAAGAACGCTCAGAGAGTCACAGACGCCAACTGACGTCCATCATCGAAGGATTCTTCAACGACCACACCAGAGACGCGGCGCCCACCGAACAAGATCAAACCCACCGTCGTAGCAAGCGTAGTAGGAGCCAGCTGACTCCAACACTGTTACACCACCATCCGCGAGACAACCTGAAAGATTACAAGGATTTAAAAATCCAGCGACTCGAAGAGATCGTAAAGTACATCTCGGCAGAGATACATCGAGCAACAAGCGCTGCCCCCAACTTGGAGAAGGTGCTCGAAGAGGCTCAACGCTCACCCTTCACGACAAGAATCTCTAGCGTTCGCGTTTGTTACATCAACAAGTTCAAGTTCATTCCGTACAACGGGCTAACTGACCCAAAACCTTTCTTAACATCGATGAGTATTGCAATCAACCAAGCAAACTTTAGTCCTGAAGAATATGATGTCGGATGCTGTCAGATGTTTGTGGAAAACTTAACCCTTGACGCACTAAGTTGGTTTTCTCGTCTTGAAGCCAATTCTATTGATAGCTACTACGAGCTCACCGCTGCTTTCTTACAACACCACTCGACCTTTATGATAAAGGGAGCTTCTAACGCCGATCTCTGGACGATGTACCAAGAGGACGACGAATCGCTCAGAGAGTTCATGGAACGATTCAAGAAGGTTGTTTCAAAGCTCGTCATTGCAGACGATACTGCGATCTCCGCTCTCCGAAATGCTCTCGCATATGGGTCTCGCTTCAGGGACGATATTATCATATACGAGCCTCTGACTCTCGATGACGCACTGCACCGGGCTAACAAGTACATCGAGATAGAAAAAGAGAAAGACGCATGGTCAAACCATCCATTAAGATAACCGGTCGTGGAACTCAGCCAAATCGAAAAATAACAAGGCGCCTTGGGCCAAAAAAAAAAAAAAAAAAAAAAAAAAAGAACGCTCGTACTACCGAGCTCTCCCTCTGTAATATGAACTACGAATGGCTTGATCCCTTTCTAAAGGTACGTAGGCAGCCCGTCAAAAGGCACAGCTATACCAAAAAAATAAAAACAAAAGTTTGAACACTTCAAAACCAAAACGAGCTCTCTCGAACGAGTCCATCTCAGTGAGATGTCCAGCTCTTACATTGACCCTCTGGCCGAGGGAACGATTTAAATCGCGTTCCTCATGGATGCAGCGGTGAAATAATCCGCACAAAATAAGCCGACCCAGATCGCATTCAGCTAGCAGGCGGTTAAGTTTGTATAAGCCGAGTTCTCACTCGCACTCTCTTGCCGACCTCGTGGCACACACAAGGTAAGCCGGACACCAGGGCCGCACCTAAAAGGTATGACGAGCTCATCTCGATTACC
This sequence comes from Camelina sativa, assembly GCF_030686135.1. NCBI lineage: Eukaryota > Viridiplantae > Streptophyta > Magnoliopsida > Brassicales > Brassicaceae > Camelina > Camelina sativa. The sequence continues at coordinate 13,604,448 of NC_141894.1, read as the reverse complement.
ACCCTAAACATTTGGTATTCGACACACGTAATAGGATAAGCAAAGAGACGTCTTGCACCGTAAAGTACAACTCGATACCAAAGATAGGAAGAACACAATTTTATTCCATAATCAAAGAGCAAACAAGTTCAAAATAACACAACCAACAAAAGGTCATGCTCGGCACAAGTTCAAAGTAGCAACTAACAAAAACAAGCAATGCTCGGCATAGATTCAAAATAAAATAACATAAAGCCACGCTCGGCACAAGCATCGCGCACAGACAATCAATCTTCTATCCCCAGATCGGTATTGGAAGGCACATCGAACTCCAGCTCATCGACCGTCTCCCAAAAAGATCGGCAATCGCTACGCAAAACTCCCCATTGCCGATCTCATCATTTCCAGGCTCGTCAATGCCAACCTCATCACCATTGCCGAGCCCGTCACTTCTATTGCCGAGCTCATCAATGTCGACCTCGTCGCACCACCCTTCGATCCTTACAAGGCCAACCTCGACATTTCTTTCATCAACCACATTCCCGGATCTTGCCTTGGGCCGGCCTCCCATCATCAGATCGGCATTGCCATCGTTGAAACCACCATCATCTTCACTCGCTATGAGAATCCCGTGGTCGGCGTCAACACCATCGGATCTCGCCGATCTGGCAATCCGCACTCGACATATGCCGACCTCCCGAGAGCCAGTCGCGATACCAGAGCCAACCCCAAGAGAGGAACCGGAAGCCACCTTCGATCTTGCCGAGCTCGAACTGACGAACTTTGCGCGGCGACCTCCGACTTCACCACCGCCGAGCTCATCAGTGCCGACCCCGAGTCCTTCCTCATCGACCTCTATTTCCCTTATGCCGAGCTCATCTCCTCTTAAACCCGCGGCGACCGCAAACTGCCGATCAGCAACCTCATCACTCCCACAAGAAGAGATATGGCGCTTTCCGCCGAGCTCGCCACTCAACCCATCTCGACTTAGCTCGTCGCCTTCATTTGTAAACCCAGCACGCGGATCTCTCGAGTCGATCTCAGATTCTCTCGACACGTCGATCTCGGCGCCAATCTCCACATGCCGAGCTAACGTCTCGCTCGTAGGAAACCCGACTTCACTAACACTGAGCTCATCGGTGTCGATCCTGTTCTTCTCGCCGCTCACTCACGCTCTCGCACTCGCTACCCTCACGTTCGACGCCCTCACGCCTGCCTACCTCACGCTTGCCGAACTCAAGCTTGCTGCCTTCATTCTCTCGCGCTCGCCGCCCTCATGCTCACCGCTCACTTATGCTCTCGCGCTCGCTACCCTCACGCTCGACTCCCTCGCGCTCGTTGCACTCACGTTCGACGCTCTTGTGTTTGCCTCCCTTGCGTTTGCCACTCTCATTCATGGTGGTGACCTCTACTCTTGTTTTCAGTGGAGACCTACTCTCTTATTCTCGGTGGAAACCTCCGCTCTCATTCTCGGTGGAGTCCTACTCTCGATGGAGACATCCACTCTTCTACCTCGTGCTGACCTGCATTCTCAAGTTTGGTGCCGATCTCCAGTCTCCAGCTTGGCGCCGACCTCAGTCTCACTCTCGGCGCCGACCTCAATATCACTCTCAGTGGCGACCTCAAACTCACTGTCGGTGGCGACCTCACTCACTCGCCGACCTCAATCTCACTCTCTCGCTCGCCGACCTCAATCACGATGGTGACCTCAAACTCACTCTCGGTGGCGACCTCATTCACTCGCCGACCTCAATCTCGGTGGCGACCTCAATCTCAATCTCGCTGACCTAAATCTCATTCTCGCCGAGCTAACCGCCGAGCTCATCTCGCCGAGCTCACCGCCGAGCTCATCTCGCCGAGCTCACCGCCGAGCTCATTACCTCCGCTCATCTCGCCGAGCTCATTACCTCCGCTCATCTCGCCGAGCTCATTACCTTCGCTCATCTCTCCGAGCTGACCGCCGAGCTCATTACCTCCGCTCATCTCGCCGAGCTCACTTCCGAGCTCATTACTACCGCTCAACTCATTACCACCGCTCAATTCATCTCGGTTTCTCTCAAAACCTATCTCAATCGACCGATCTTCGATCCCCCTAAAATCATTAAATCTGCTGATCTCACCTAGATCACTCTCTCGTGCGGGGATCCTCAACGACGCCCAGCAAGATCGATCGAACCCGCTCAAAGTCAAGTCATTGCGGTGACCCCTGTCCGATTCCACATCATCAGCACCGTGCCGATCTCCAACTGTGGAGTCTCGCTGATTGCCCATCATCAGCAATCTCACAAGCAATCCAAGATGATCTGTGCCGAGCAGGCATATTAACAGAATTTCAAGCACCCCCGCTAATTGCAGAAGAACTGCCGCTCTCCGGACTAAGGGGGGGGACTATTGTTGGACATGGGCTGCACCCCAATATGCCACTCGGCCTAACAAGATAAGTTCTGTGATTTTGGCCCGACAAAATCAGATGAAAGACATTAATAATCCGTAAAGGGCAATCTCGGGAATTCACGGTGGGAACCCAAGAAAACCCTCGGTCTACAGTCCACTATATAAAGAAACAGTACTCATTGGAGAAGGGGGATCAGACCCTCGAACAATACACAGAAAGCAATACTTTACGTCTAAACATTGTTGTTATTTTCTGTACAATTTCCTGTTAGCTTCCGAGCTCGTCGTGACTCACTTGTCAGTTCTCCTGTGAACTGACGAGCACGATCTTGGCTCGTTTTAGTGACGACCTCGCATCCTTATCGTTAATAAAGAACAAACTTCACTCTTTCCCCTAAAATCGATATTTATTTAGTGTTGTGCAATCCCCAGTACAAACAGACGGGGTCAGCGAACTTTTTCTTATGTCTTTTTTTCTTTTAGTAAGTGTTTAATGATAGTTTTCATATAAGTGTAGATATAGATATTTAAAAGTCACCTCTCCCCGATCAAGTTTCTCGTCAAGGAAAAATCGGCAGCTCTTCTTCTAAGTTGGTTATGATAAGGTGTTTAATTCCATTTACAAAACAACTACGATAATGAGCAGCTTGTTCAGCTCATTTGAAAGCACTCCTAAACTACACAAATGATTGTAACAATCATGCCCTCCTAATTACTAAGGAAAATGAAGAATTTATTAATGATATGTTTAGAGATGATTGAGAAATAATATTGGCATTTAGAAAAACACCTGTTGGCTAAAGTGATCACAACAAATGCGAATCCCCTTCCCTGAGAAAGAAGAAAACCGATTCCTGCTTACGCTTTCTTGTAATGTCAGGCCAACTCGAGGACTCATTGCGGCTATGATCAGTGTTTTGATCATAATCAGACCACCAAAGAGTAAGAGGACATTAAGGCCATTCTCGAAACAGAACCTGCATAAATTTCTAACCACATGAGCATGAAAATGAAATCAAGAGATCAAGAGCAGATTATGGATCTCAACACTCACATCTCTTGTTGGAATTGAAGATTTCGACGACTGAGCTTTAGTGTTTTTCAAGTTTTGGTTAGATCTTTAGCTGTGTGTCTCTCTCTATATATATAAACCTTTGAAAAGACTATGAAGCGGGAGATTTGATATTTTCATGAGATTATACAAAATTGAACAGAGAGAAAGAAAAAAAAAACAAAAAAGGCTAATAAAAAATCCACACATCACAAATCTATATTTACATGATGTCATTGTGCCATGAAAGAACTATATCTTCAAGCTCTGTAATCAAATCAGACCACCGTGAATCATCTTCTTCACCTTCAACAACTTTCACTTCAACAACCACAACATCAACAGCTAACTCCACAGCTTCCACCACAATAGCAGTTCTCCCTCTCCCTAATCCAACTACTTTCGCTTCTCCTTCTTTCTTCATCTTCTTCTTCACTACATATCCTAACTTCTCCCCAATCACCTTCGCCTTCTCCTCCACTTCAACGGCCGAAACCTTCGCCGTGAATCTCCTCTCCTTCTTCTTCTTAATCTCAAACAATCCAGAAAGATCTAATCCCGACGACAACGAGATCAAATCGAAAGCAGTAACCAAACCAACACTCGATTTCGTCTCCGGTTCAGAATCAAACACATTACGATGAAACTCAGAAGTTTCTAGAGACTTCTTGAACCAACTCGTCTTCATAACCGTTTCAATACTCATCCTCGTTACTGGATTCGGATCCAACATCTGATAAATAATCGATTTAGCTTGTTTCGAGATCCAGCTCGGAAACTTATAATCTCTCCGATGAATCTTCCGATACATCGCCGCGATATTCGAATCATCAAAAGGCACATCACCAACTAACAAAACAAACAAAATCACACCACAAGACCACGCATCAGCTTTCGCTCCGTCGTAACCTCGCCGCGAGATAACCTCCGGAGCTGTGTAAGCCGGAGTACCACACGCCGTGTGAAGCAATCCGTTTTGGAGATGTTCAGGTAAAGCAGATAAACCGAAGTCAGAGACCTTGAGGTTACCTTGCTCGTCTAAGAGTAGATTCTGTGGTTTCACGTCGCGGTGAGCGACGCCGTCTTGGTGAGAGAATCTGAGAGCGGAGGCGAGTTGTTGGAAGTAACGACGCGCGGTTGATTCGGGGAGACGACCACGGCGGAGGACTTTAGAGAAAAGCTCGCCGCCGGAAGCGAGTTCCATTACGAGGTAGATCTTAGATTTGGTCGCCATAACTTCATGGATCTTGAGTATGTTTGGGTGGTGACGGAGACGACGCATCGCATCGATCTCTCTGATTATTCTCGGTTCCATGCCGGATTCGATTGTTTTCTTCTTCTCGATGATTTTAATGGCGACGAGCTCGTCGGAACCGATCGTGCGAGCTAAATGGACTTTCGCGAAGCTTCCGCTACCGAGTCTTCGACCGAGTTCGTATTTTCCGAGGAGAAACTTCGCCGGAGATGACTGGTTTTGCGGCTTAGGAACTGGTTCCATTGCGGCGGAAGAAGAGAGTGGCGGTGGCGTTGGTGCCTGAGTTTTTCTTAAGGTTTCAGGGACGAATTGTTTGGTGAGCTTCTCTTTGCTTTTTATAGAGAAATGATATTTAGTTGCATTTTACCAAAAATACCCTTGGAGAAATTAGTTTTGATGTGTCAGTAAAGAAGTATAATTTTTTTTCTATTTACTTTGAGAAAATTGTGCAGAAAATATTTATTGTATGTCTCTTTTTGTTTTTATTACAGTAAAACCTCTATAAATTAATAATGTTGAGACCAAGACATTTTATTAATTTATAGTGATATTAGTTTATCTATAAATTAATAATTATTATTTTATAGTATAAATTAATAATTATTAATTTGTAAATATATTTTTAATATTTTAATTTTTTAAAATTATGAGTTGAGATAATTTTAACATAGACTTTCAGATGTTCTAAATTATATGGTATTGGAATTGAATTTGTAATATTTAGAAAATATTATTAATAATAAATTACAAATACAATAGATAAAGTCACTTATACACATGTTATACATAAATTCAAATTTATGAACAATAATATCAATTGTTGTATTTTAATAGTCAATCAAACTATCAAAATGTAAATGATGGTTATCTAGAAATTGAAAGTTTTTTACAAAATGTAGCTATCTTTATGACATGTTACAAAATAATTTATATCATTACAGTTTGAAAATAAAACATAACAATTGTTATATAGATATGCGCTGTAGGAAAAACATATATTATTATATCAGCATATATATATATATATGTAAATTTTCATGATTATTAATTTATGATATTATTGGGACCATATTTTACATTAGGATTTCAGAAAAATTATTATCTTATTATCTTATCGAATTTTGTTATTTTTTACACTGGCCCGACTTGGGACTAGCAAATTTTATTAATTTATAGTGTTTATTAATATTTAAAGTAATAATTTATAGAGGTTTTACTGTATTTGTTTGTCCTATATAGATACACTTAAAAAAAATACACTATACATTATTGTTTTTTGTCTATTAAATTAATAGTGTATTGTTTTTTCTCAATCATAGGCTCATAGCTGGTCTTAAATGTAAACAACTAAATATAATACTGTTATAATGAAAAATAGTTATGCAATATTAAGTTTAGTATAGTTGTTTTTCAAAAATCATAAGCAAATGAACCATGTATTTGTTGTTTGAAAATTAGTAAAGAAATTAGGCAGATTTGTTCAAATAGTCTATTTTTTAACATAAATTTTTAATGTGTATCTTTTACAAAAATTATTTTGTGAAGTAGTTGAAACGATCCGCCCCTTTTTTTAATTATAATAATCTAGTGATCTCGTACTCACTAAACAATTAACCACATTTAAACCAAACAGTGGAATCTAACCAAACATTAAACCAATAAATTAAATAACCAAAATGAATAATTCAATAACATCTAATCATCAATACCAAATAACATAACCAAGTCATAGAAAAATGAATCAACAAGCTAAACAACCGTTCTTGACCAATAGACTCTATTCTAGCAACATAACAGCAGCATAGAACAAACAATCAAACCTCTATAACATCTTCATTTTCATTGTCTTGAGATTTAAATGTATTTTACCGAAACTATCCTTGGAGAAATTAGTTTTTATGTGTCACCAAAGAAGTATAATCTTTTTTTTATTTGCTTTGTTGATTTTTTATTGTATCTCTCTTTTTGTTTTTGTTGTTTGTCTATATATATACACTAATAAAATACACTATACATTATTGTTTTTTTGTCTATCATAATAATAGTGTATATGTTTCTTTCTCAATCATAGCTGGTCTTAATAAATGTAAACAACTAAATATAATAGTGTTATAATGAAAAATGCTCATGCAATATGAAGTTTAGTATATTTGTTTTTCAAAAAGTCATAAACAAATGAATCATGTGTTTGTTGTATGAAAATTTTGTTCAAAGAGTCTAATTTTGAACATTAACTTTAAATGTGTATCTTTTACAAGAATTATTTTGTAAAGTCCTGCTTTATGGTCAACTATATCATCAAATCCAGCATATTAAAAAAATTATGCTTTGATTTATAAAATTATTGACATTTTAAATTGAATTTGTAATAGTTGTAAGTTTCAGTCTTTAAAACATACTTAGTAAAACCATATTTACTCTTTTAATAAATATTGCTGGGTCGAAATTTATCTTATAAAAATTAGCAAAATTGCCCTACCAAAAAATAAATTAGCAAAATCATCACATAGCTTACATGTCCATATATTTATGTATTTCAGAAAAGATATCATGGATATTAAAGCCAAAAATGTATATGTTTTGCACATACTTCGCCTATATTTTATCGAAGAGATGCTAATATAAATTTAGCAACTTACTAAGAATAGTGTAATTTTTTACCGTTTGACAAAAAAAAAACCTTATCAAAACGTTGCAAAATGCAAAATAATAAAGAATTCACATGTTCATGATTCAGTTCTAAACTATCTTCGGTGTGAATCAAGACTTATGCGACTAGAAGACAAATATTAGTTGATCCTCAATTATTGTTTCAAATTATATAGTATTTTCCTTTTTCATCATTAAACTGAAAAGTATAAATCTATATAACAATGCTCCAAAAACTATGATTATTAAGAGTTTAAGTTTTGGATCTAGATAACAAAATCACAATCTTGATTTCGGAAACTTATATGATTCCATAGAGTGTATGTGTTGGTTATTAACTTATAAACTACAAATGCATAATGATACAACACAAAGTCTAAGAGATTTGTTACCTATATAAAATACAAAGTCATAACAAAAACAAATTCGAGAAGATAATATATTTGGAAAATAGGATTTCGCACATTTTGAAACAATTTAACGCACATACATAAGCTATTTTTTACCGTCCAAAACAAAAACAAAATCTTCAAATATAAACCCTAATAATACTATTTTACTCAAATATCTTACTGTCGATATCACAATGTGTATATTCCACTCTCAAGTCTCAAGTGCAGAAAAGCTAATCATCAAAAAGTTGGAATAATTAGAATTCAAAATAGAGAATATAAATAAAATCTTTGGTGTTCATCATTGTTGTATTTTATTGGACACTTGGTGTTGGAATTAAATAATTTGTATTCCTTAAATAATTCGTCTTCCCATTTTCAACGGTCCATACTCCATACGTGTTTAATATTTACTTCTTCTTGCTAGATTCCTTTTTTTATTTCCCATCAAAATAAAATTTCCACCTGAAAAGTTTAATTAACCCATCACTTAACTGTGCCTTAATCACAGTCAGTAATAAATTACTAGATTTAATTGAACTAAATGGCAAATAAGTCATTTACCCAAGTGATCAGTGATCATTGGTGGCTCCTTTAGACTCCAAACTAAACAAACCGTCAAGATGGTTTGGCGGCTGTCGACTAACAGCTGGACGGTTCTGATTCACCCAACTCAGCAAAAACTTGGGCCATATTCCGAACATGGTGTGGTGAGCAAAATAAATAATACCAAATTGACGTCTTTTGGTTTTGATGTTAAAGTTAAGAGAGCTTATTAAGAACAAAAGATCCAATTCTTGAAATACTTTATTCTTCTGAGATTTAGACTTTGTTTAGTCAACAATGGCATATTCGTCACACTCTAGAACTCCCACCAATGTATCAGTCGCCTCCATATTATATAACATGGAAAAATTTTACGCATATGCATGAAACGATGATATCATTATATTAAACCATTTTTGATACGTATCTTAAGAAAATTATTGCTATATATTTGGACTATTGGGTGTAGTGGAATTAGTATATGATTATGTTGTATCAAAATATCTTCTGCAGTTCATATTTAAATACTGAGCAGTGAGTAGGTCAGACCATGTTGCAAAAAAGAATAAACCAAAATTTTGTAGGAAACTAAATTATTCAAATACTATAGTTACACATTATAATATATGTATATTGTTGAAACTTTTTTTATAATGTCTCATATACTATGTTATTCACTATAATGTTAGGAGTTAGGAGTTGTCTTAAGTAGACTTAAAATTCATTTAGATAGCTTATTAGGACAAAATGGAAAAGTTTGAGATACGATACGACCATTAAACTTTCAAAGAGACGTGATAACATGATGTTGCCATGAAATTATATGTCGAGTTGCGTGAAACATAGGATAACTTGCAATTTAAATATAAATAAAGCTCTATATTTTTGTTCGTGTTATTTAAAATTTTGATTGTGTGTCGAGCCCTTGGGTGTGTATGTGACTATGTGGTGTGAGGTGTTCTATCTTCAATCAGATAGGTTGAGAAGTTGAAACGTAAGGCATGAATGAATTGGTACATTTGGACATATATAAAATGGTGATTAAGCAATGAATTTTTATTTATCATCATTTCACAAATCACAGGACAAGTTAGGCAAAACTTGTTCATTTTTACTATCATTTCACAGGACAAGTTAGGCAAAACTTTATCACCATTCTGACATTTTTTGTAATGGTTTTCGACTTTTCTTACATATGTTTTCTTTATATTGTCGTGATTACGCTCTTGCTTATAAATGATTACTTATGGTCTATATATGATAAAATGAACTTAATAGTACATGTAAGTCTAATTTTTTCAACAGTGGCTATAATATTTTATTTTTAATAATCCTTTTTCATGTTAAGAATGTAGTAAAAACAGAATACAAATATAAATAAGAAATTTCCTAGATCCATCATCGAGTGGAAGACGACATGATTTTGACCCTCAAATGAAAACGACACAATGATAAAATAAAAATATTCGAAAATAACAAGGAACCACCAATTATAGATTTTAGTGATATAGTATCTAATATTATATACCGTAAATTATATATTAGCTCTACCTATATGTTTGCCATGTGTTTGAAATAATATATTATATACACAAAAAAAATACTTGGTCAAAAAGCTGAGTCCAATATTTTTCAACAAATCTTTTTAATATTAAGGAAATGAAATAAAATAAGTTGTCTAATTCGAATTATTTTGTGAAGTGGCCGATTCTATATGAGAGTTCTAGATCTGTGGATCTGTAAATGTTGAAACAAGAAAAATAGATAGAATAAAGATTTGTATATTATTATTATTAGGAGGTGACGTGCAGTAAAAATACTAGATTATATATAGTTTTCGAATTTGTTTTCTTTCGTAAAAATTCCTATAATTAAGTGTTTTAGATTCGTATACATCAAGGTGGTCTTTTGGAGTAAGTTACGTATCATAGAGAGTGAGATCAAAACTTACTTACAGGGTTAAGTTAAGGCGATTGCATGATTAATCGACAAATTTTGCAAACTCTTTACAATAGCCAGTAGATAATAAACCAAAAAACAAACAAACAAACAAAAGAGAAATATATATCAGCAAAATATTCTTTATGCCAATAATGCTTAGGCAAGTGGCTATGCCATTTTGGCCGATGCTTAGATTTTTGGTAATTTCCATTTTTGGTAATATTGATGAGCATGGGAGCTCAAGATCCCCATATGGAAATTTTAGTTCCTAAAACCATGGAAAAAATGAGTGAAACCAAAATTTGTATGTTAAGTATTTCTCTGGTATATATATTCAACAATTTTCTGGTATTCACAGTTTCACATTAGCATAATTAAGATCTGAAACTATATTTTTTTTGTTAATTATTTATCTCTAGGAGCCACCAACTTTATTGTTTATTTATTTTCAAAAGAAAAAACATAAATTTGAAATCGATGTATCAAAGTTTGAAAGCTACGTTTGCCATAGAGATGTTGTCTTTCATGATGCTGTGGGTGGGGGGATGGATGCTCCACCACCAATAAGAGTAGTTCTCTTTACAATTATATTATTTAAATATCACTATATATGCAATTCTATTTATTTATTCGTTAGAACGAGTATCGTCAAAATAGAATGTTATAGACTATGAATCATATCGTTATCATGGCAGTTTGGTCTTTGGTTTTCTAGTTTCTAGGTGAAGCAACAATATAATAAGTGCAATATGATATATATACGAAGGGACCAAACGCAGTTTCTATAGAGTATTCTTAATAAGCTGATAAGCTGATTATTGCATTGAAACCATGTATGGGTCACCTCGATTGTATTCCCAAACGTAGATATATAGATATATTTCATAGTGTAATGTTATATTTTTTAAATGAAAGTTATAGAAATACACCCATTAAGAAACTTATCATTTGATATTTGACAAAACATAACATTTGTAGTTATTTAAATGGCTGAACGTTAATACTTCATCTATTTTACAAAACGTATATTTTAGGACTTCTGCACACACACTCATTTTTTTTATCGAGGTAAAACTCTCATTAAATAATAAACCTCATTTCATAATAATAAATTAGGTTTTCTGAATTCAGTTCTATATAAAAATGAGTCTATCAGTCCCTTTCTTTATTTTTCTGAACCTTTTCTTTTCACTTTATTTTACGCGAAACATACTCAAAACCAAAAACCATAATGATGTATATAGTCATATTAATATTTTTAAGATTTGTGGCATTTGTTTGAAATATTTAAAGATACAATATGAATTGCTTTTTCAAGCTTAAATTTCTGAACTACACAATTGCTAAACAACTCTTGCGATTGACACGCATGTCATCGATCGTATTAAAAATTGTAATTGATTGACATATCGTTTGTTGGACCAGCGACGAGTGATCTTATATGTTATTTTGATTGTGAAGAACGACATATATAAGAATCTTTTGTCATCAGACTAATCTCCTTTAGATAGTGTAGACGCTAAGTACTAATTTACCATTGGACTAGTGTTTAGCCAATGATAAAACATAAGAGTAGTAAAACAGGACACGTGTATATCATAGTCTCAGCAATTATACGACTAATTATGGAATGAGACTTGCTTCAAATTTCTCTGTTTGGTTATTATACACAACCGCACAAATCACAAATCTACAGAAGCAGCAAGGTCCACTTGGTGGTCGACAAGTGCGACTATTGGAGCCAAAAGGAGAGCATCAATGGACCACATATAATGGTGTCTTTACACCCACATATTATTTATTGACAGAGTATAAATGTATAATAGGAATAGTTAGATGTTATTATAATTTGAAGGGAACTAATGCAATTATTTATATCGACGCGTTACATCAGTAGAGGCTCCCACACTTGGACCAATGAAGAGGCCTATTTCGATTAAGCAAAGTTTGGGGACCCTCTTCCAAGTAGCACTACAATTAGAGAATTTGATTTGGTTTTACAATTAGAGAATTTGATTTGGTTTCTCTCCTAACCACCAAATGTTGTTTTCTTGAATAAAAATCAAATAAAATATCCCTCCTTCAACAAAACTTCCACTTACTACTCATACTATGATGGGTATATATAATACAACATGAAGAAAAAAATTCATTATATACTAAAAAAAGTTTCAATAATGCGGTCGAAGTTCAAGATATCACAATAGCATGAATGAATTTGATCAGTAAAGAGGGTACCTTATCAAACCAACGATCAAGTAAAGTTCCACCATCTCTAAACGCTTCTAAGTTCTAACTATACAATATACATTCATATTTTTGTACTACTAGCTCGTTTTATTTGTCACAAAGCAGACTTTAACCAAATAAATTCTTCTTATTGTTTTGATATTTACATTCATCTGTCTACAGAGTTATCACTACTTTGAGTATTTAAGTATAAACATAACGAAACAAAGATTGCAATAACTTGATTTGTTGCATAATAGACGTTGTTGGTCACAGTTTATGGGTTACAGTAGGTGGTTTTTGCCGTCCAAAATATAATGATGTTTTACGAAACCAAATACAACTAAAAATGCAGACATAAAACAAGTGAAAACGTCTCCTCGATTACAAGAAAAGACGCATAATGATTTAGAATGAAAATTATTAGGACAAAACACTGTATACGTGTGACTTAATTCTTGTTATTTTATCATATACTTATGAATATGATAAAACAATACACTATTCTAATGTCAAAACGTGATTATTTCGGTTATTTTATTTCAAGTTGAATAGAAGAAACACAAGATAAATATCTCAATTTGTTTTTAGTAAAAAAGATCATATCACACAAGTAAGAGAGGAATAATGAGAAGAATCCATCTGCTTAGTTCAACAACACTGTGCTTTTCTAATACATAGCAAATGAATAATGTCTTACAACTAGTACTAGATTACAACATAGTTAATTTAAAACAAAACCCACTAAATCTAGAGAGACTTTTACATACCCCAGATTCCTCTAGCCGACGCCACTCTGCTATTCGATCTAGCAGTGAGTTCATACAAAATCCTAGCAAATGAATCAGAATACTTACCTTCTTGAAAAAGCAGCTCAGCGAACGCATTCTCGTATGCGAGTAGCAATCCTCTGTTCTGAGGCTCAGAGACAAGGTTCTCGAGTATCATTGCAGCTTTTCTGCATACTTCTGGAACAGGATGCGGAGTCTTTATCACTTTCAGCAATCTATCAACCGCCCTGGAAACGATCATAATGATGTGTCATTGTTGGGATCTAAAACAGTTTGAATGTATTTGATAGAGAGAGGGAGATTATATACCATCTCTCACTAGCGAGCTTTAATCTGCAATCCATGTTAACCTCCACGAGATTGTAGAGTGCTCCAACAGCTGCGGCTTGTGCATCAACGGCTTGTATGCTCAAAAGGTCGACCAGTCGCTTGTGTATCTGCAAGGGATTGGTTCATTGTTGGGTTTATCCTCTACTTAAGATGAGCAAGTAAGCAGAAACCATAAGATGATTACAAGAAAGAAGGTATCAAACCTGTGGAATAAGGGGACTAATGAAAGGTTCGTTATCAGGATTGATTATCAAACGTCCCAGCAATTCAGCCGCAGCACAATTCCAAGCTTTGACAGAAGAATCAAGAATCCCGACCACAGCTTGAACAGCTTTCTTTTCACTATTTGCACAAGTAATGATTGACTCACATTAAGTTGGGAGTTTGAAACAAGTTATTATGCATTGTGTTAGACAAAAACAGGGATATACAAATTCTCACTTTATGTTGATGAATGACTGTTTAAGCGAGCTGAAGATTCGCAGATCCATCAGATGCGCTAGGTTTACAATTGTCTCGAGCGAGTTTGTGACCAGCTCTTCGTCCTCTGTAAACATAAGAGTCGCTAAGACAATACTTCCCAATCAAGTATCAAGAACATAAAAGGAAAGACTGAAGAGAGAGATTGCATTGATGCCATTTCAATCCAATCCAAGAAGAAACAGTCAAAATTCAACTGTGAGGAATTAACTAGTAAAAGAAACAAAATTCCTCCTTACCGGTCATGTGATCTTGTATGCACTGGAAAACAGTTTCTAAGCAATGGCGATGCTGAGCCATTAGAACTTCATTATCTGGCATGAAGGAGAAGTTGCGGATAACGTTTGAAGCAGCAATGGCACACATTTGTTTTTCTGATCTCCCTTCATCGTCTAGATTAAATAAACCATCCTCTTCCATCCACCACTGAGAGGACTGATGTTTTCCAGTGCTCTTTTTCCCTAATGCCTCAGCTGCTGAGGAACCAATGCCGGATCTGCTAGGCCAATTATTAACCGGGCGCTTAGGTTCCAAATAAAAGCAAAAATATTTTAAAATTACATTGAGAAAGCAGTATGGAAATTGGCTCACCCAGGGGGTTGAATAGAGGCTAGAGCATCATACTCATTGCCAAATCCAGTAACTGAAGTATTTGTACCTAAAGATCTGACCCTAGTTCCTCTTGTTAGGTCCTTTGGGAGAGCTATATCACGCCAGTCATCTATCTGCCAAATTTTTAGCATAAGTTGGTTCAAAGAAGAGAGAGAAAAAAACATAATCCTAACACTAAACATCAAAACCTTAAATACAGAAACAATTGAATCAACTCACAATTAAGAGAAGGGCATCAAGCAAGCCAGGTATCTTTGCTAGAGGCGTGACATCTCTACGAATGTCTTCCTTTTCTTTAAAGGAGAGCAATGTAAGCGTATTCAAAGCCCACGTCACCTCACTCTTCAAACCACTCTGTAGCGCAAGGACTATTCTTCTGTTGTTCTGTTCTACAAATTCCAATGATCCCAGCAAAACAACCAATAAGAAACAAACAAAAACAATAACTAGTAACGCAATATCCAAAATATGGAAAGTAATGAGCTTTAAGCTAGTAGTGCCAGTGTGACCACAGACTGAGAGTCTTGTGAACTCTTAACTCCTTTTCAGACCCAAATCACAATAGAGTCTATCTTCACATAATCACACATTCCAAAACTCAGATTCGACAATATAAAGAAGAGCTCATCAATCTCAACTCAATTTTCAAATCAATGTAAGCTACAGTAACAAAAACAAACCTATATACACAAGGACGGTAACTAAATCCACGAGAACAAAACAACGAAGATACACTGATTGCGAAGCTTACCCATGAAAGAATTATGAACAAGAAGAGAAGGACCGAGTAGAGCTGACGGAGACATCGCTTCGGCCGCCGCAGCTGCAGCAGCAGCAGCAGCAGAGTTAGCACTTGTACTACCGAACGGACGGCCTCTCTTCGCCGGTGGACCCGAAGATCCACCGGAATTACCGCCGGATTTCCCAAGCTCCCGTTTCTGCATCTCTCCCTCTCTCTAATTTCGGAATTTAGGGTTCGGAAATTTTGACCCGGAGTTTTTAGTCCGGTTTAAGAGTCCCAGACAATATAAATTATTAAAATAGAGTATTCAATCCCTCTCTCTCAGTCCGAAGGTTCCGGTATAATCGAAATTTAAAACGTGTTAGTCCGGTTAGGGTCAGACGATTAAATTTACAAAATTGTTAAAAGGGGTCCGGTTTAATTGAAATCAGAAACGCTCACGTCTTCACGTGGATGGTTTTATACAGACAAACTTGCAGAGGAATCGCCAAACCCTGCGCCGCCGTTGTTTCGCCGTCGAAGCAAGCTAACACCATCCTCTTGAAACGTCTGAGCTCCGCCAACAATTTAAGGTGATTTCTAGATTTCAATTTGCGTTCCCAATGTTTGATTCGAACTTTGAAATCTTTCTGGCCGTGTTTGGAATTTTTCAAATAGCATCTCTCTCGTTTTGATCCTCTCTTTGAGAAGTTCACAACTCTGTGTATTCGATTCGCAATCGGCTTTTCCGAATTTGGTCTCTCGATACAGGTATTGAATCGGCTTGTTGATATTATCTTGCAGGTAGCTGTGTGTTGTGTGTAAATCGAAGAGATGGATGAGTCTGATGGTAGAAAAGTTAGGAACATATGTATATTAGCACATGTAGACCACGGTAAGACGACCCTAGCTGACCACCTGATTGCTTCATCTGGTGGCGGTGTACTTCATCCGAGACTAGCCGGTAAGCTTAGGTTCATGGACTATCTTGATGAAGAACAGAGGCGTGCAATCACGATGAAGAGCTCTTCGATTTCTCTTCGTTATAAAGACTATTCGTTGAACCTGATTGATTCCCCTGGGCATATGGATTTTTGTAGTGAAGTCTCAACAGCTGCTAGGTTGAGTGACGGTGCTTTGGTTTTGGTTGATGCTGTTGAAGGTGTTCATATTCAGACTCATGCTGTGTTGCGTCAAGCTTGGATTGAGAAATTGACACCTTGTTTGGTGCTTAATAAGATTGATAGGTTGATTTGTGAGTTGAGGTTGAGTCCCATGGAAGCTTATACACGTTTGATTAGGATTGTTCATGAGGTTAATGGGATTGTGAGTGCTTATAAGTCAGAGAAGTATTTGTCTGATGTTGACTCTATACTTGCTAGTCCTTCTGGTGAGCTTTCTGCTGAGAGTCTTGAGTTGTTGGAGGATGATGAAGAAGTTACTTTTCAGCCTCAAAAGGGTAATGTGGTCTTTGTGTGTGCTTTGGACGGGTGGGGTTTTGGGATCGCTGAGTTTGCCAGTTTCTATGCCTCTAAGCTTGGAGCTAGTGCGACTGCGTTGCAGAAATCATTGTGGGGTCCTCGTTATTATGTACCTAAGACTAAGATGATTGTAGGGAAGAAGTCTTTAAGTGCAGGAAGCAAGGCAAAACCAATGTTTGTGCAGTTTGTGCTTGAGCCTTTGTGGCAGGTTTACGAGGCTGCACTAGATCCCGGTGGGGATAGAGCCGTTCTTGAGAAAGTTATTAAATCTTTCAATTTGTCTATTCCACCACGCGAACTTCAGAACAAGGATCCTAAAAACGTTCTTCAATCAGTTATGAGCCGTTGGCTTCCTTTGTCTGATGCAGTCTTGTCTATGGCTGTGAAACATTTGCCAGACCCCATCGCAGCACAGGGATATAGAATCCCGCGCTTGGTTCCAGAAAGGAAAATTATTGGTGGTGACGATGTTGATTCAAGTGTCCTTGCAGAAGCAGAGCTTGTTAGAAAATCAATTGAGGCTTGTGATTCTAGCCATGACAGCCCTTGTGTTGTGTTTGTGTCGAAAATGTTTGCTATCCCCATGAAAATGATTCCTCAAGATGGAAATCACAGGGAGAGGATGAACGGTTTAAATGATGAGGACAGTAAAAGCGAGTCGGATGAGTGCTTCCTTGCATTTGCTAGGATCTTTAGCGGGGTTCTTCGAGCCGGGCAAAGGGTCTTTGTAATTACCGCTCTATATGATCCCCTCAAAGGCGAATCGTCTCAAAAGTACATTCAGGAAGCAGAACTGCATTCCCTATATCTTATGATGGGGCAAGGGTTAACACCAGTAACCGAGGTGAAAGCCGGAAATGTAGTGGCAATAAGAGGTCTTGGACCATATATATCAAAAAGCGCAACACTTTCATCGACTAGAAACTGCTGGCCCTTAGCCAGCATGGAGTTTCAGGTTTCTCCTACTCTTAGAGTGGCGATTGAACCATCGGATCCTGCAGATATGACTGCTCTGATGAAAGGTCTAAGACTTCTGAACCGAGCAGATCCATTTGTGGAGATTACGGTGTCTGCTAGAGGAGAACACGTTCTTGCTGCTGCGGGAGAGGTTCATTTAGAAAGATGTGTCAAAGATTTGAAAGAGAGATTTGCCAAAGTGAATCTTGAAGTCTCCCCGCCTCTCGTTTCATACAGGGAGACCATTGAAGGTGATGGATCTAATCTTTTGGAAAGTTTGAGATCTCTAAGCTTGAATACTCCTGATTACATTGAGAAGAGAACTCCAAATGGCAGATGCATTATCAGAGTACACGTCATGAAACTACCACACGCTCTAACTAAGCTGCTGGATGAGAACACTGAATTGCTTGGTGACATAATTGGAGGTAAAGGCAGTCATAGCGTTAAGATACTAGAATCTCAAAATCCAAGTCTCGGAGAGAATGTGGATCCCATCGAAGAATTGAAGAAACAGTTAACTGAAGCTGGCGTTTCATCAAGTTCTGAAACCGAAAAGGATCGCGAAAAATGTAAAACCGAATGGTCGAAACTGCTCAAGAGGATTTGGGCGCTTGGTCCACGAGAGAAAGGTCCAAACATATTGTTCGCTCCAGATGGTAAAAGAATCGCCGAGGATGGATCAATGCTCGTAAGAGGCTCTCCTCATGTCTCTCAAAGACTTGGCTTCACTAGAGAATCTACTGAGATACCATCAGAGGCATCTGAAACAGCACTGTACAGCGAAGCTCTGACTCTCGAGAGCAGCATTGTCTCAGGTTTTCAGCTAGCAACAGCATCAGGACCTCTATGCGATGAACCAATGTGGGGATTAGCTTTCACTGTTGAGTCTCATCTCGCCTCCGCAGAAGATTTTGAAACAGATAAACCCGAACACTTTGGCATTTTCACAGGACAAGTCATGACAGCTGTCAAAGACGCCTGTAGAGCCGCCGTGCTTCAGAAAAATCCAAGGATTGTCGAAGCAATGTACTTCTGCGAACTGAACACTGCACCTGAGTATCTTGGTCCAATGTATGCGGTTCTAAGCAGAAGACGAGCTAAAGTGCTCAAGGAAGAAATGCAAGAAGGTTCGTCTCTGTTCACAGTCCATGCGTACGTGCCTGTTTCCGAAAGCTTTGGTTTTGCGGACGAGCTGAGGAAAGGAACGTCTGGTGGTGCGAGTGCTCTGATGGTTCTTAGCCATTGGGAAATGCTCGAGGAAGACCCATTCTTTGTTCCCAAAACCGAAGAAGAGATCGAGGAGTTTGGTGACGGAGCAAGCGTGCTCCCGAACACTGCGAGGAAGCTCATCAACGCCGTACGACGCAGAAAAGGATTACACGTTGAGGAGAAAGTGGTTCAACACGCCACTAAACAAAGAACCTTGGCTCGTAAAGTTTGAGTTTATTATATTTGTTGTTTCTTCCTTTTTGATTGGGCTTCGAGTTGGGCTTGTGCTCACTTTGGTACATGTTAGAGAAACTATAAAGTGAAGAAAGAGCATAGTTGTTTTGAAAAATTGATATGAACTACAATTAAAGTACACCTACAACTACTTCATTTTTCTTTTTCTAGCTTTTATTGTCCTATATTTCTCAACAACTTAAATGTGTGTATTAATATAGAGTTTGACATTTCAATTTATGTATATGGTTTCTAATGGATAGCCTCTGATGACAACCATTTATGTATATTCAATTTCGTAAATGAACAATAGTAGGGTGGAGTTTAAATTGCTTCGAATTGGACTTTGGTTCTATGCCTCTCTTTGTACAAGTTGGGGAAATTATATATAAACCTATTTTTATAGGTCAGCATAAAAAAAGGAACTTATTTTTCATTTTCTTCATAAATGAATATGATGAACCAAATTAAAAGTGCACTACAACAAACAACTACGAGATATTTTTATTGATACCTAGTAGTAGTAGAGAATCCTGACTTCATTTTTTCTTGTAGCTTTTATTATCCTATATTTTCTAAACAAACAATCAATGTGTGTATTAAATAGTATCATACGATATTTTTTATATTCAGTTTTCTGTAAATAGGTTTCTAATGAATGTTTGACAAAAAAAAAAAAAAAAGTTTGACAAAAAAAAAAGGTTTCTAATGAATAACCTCTGAGTAACCATTAAGGAGTGTCATCACTCTTCTCCCTCTAGCTGTCAGTGCTTTTGCTTCTAGAATCAGATAACACAGTTCAACAGATTAGAGAAGTTAATGAAGCTTCTCTTTGGAAACAAAACCTACCTTCAATTTTACTTTTTCGTTTTAATTGTTATATTGTTCATACTATAGTTATAGTTTGCAAGCTGTCTGATATTTTTTGGATCTGATTAATTAGTTAAGTTTTAGTTTAAAGATCTACACAATAAGAGAGAATCAATTACAAGTCTGAGAATTCAGATTTGATCATATGATAATATTTTTAATCGTATTTGTTGCCTCCTAAAGCAATGATACATTGTTTATATATGTTTTTAATAGCTTTGGTTTTTGGATTTATGTAAATCATTATGATCTTAACAGATAATAGTTCAGAAAGGTGTAATAAATATATATTCATAAGTTGTCCATAGTTATCCATAAACCCGACAAGGGGGTGAAGTTCTTTTACTTAGTTTGTACCCAACCCACTTTATATTGTTTTCAAAATAGTGATCATATATTGTTTTATTTTGTAAGGACTTCAATGACTATTATGATTGTTGATCTAGAATTCAAGCTATTGAGTTTTGAAGATACAAATACTAGTAGTTTGATGAATAGCTTGATTTCTTCACTTAAATATTGCCTAAGAGAAACTTGTTTATTGTGTGGGTTAGTATATATATGTTTAGAGTTATAAATTTTAACATACTTGTTGTGCCTGATATATAATTATTCGCATTTTGATGGATGTTGTGGTTTAAAATTTATTTTTTACACAAATATTTATAAATTTTGAGTTTTTAATTTTTTTTTGTCAACATGCATTAATTATAAATTATGCATACAAAACTTAACTATCTACAATTAAACAGAGATATTTATAATTTATATACAAATAATTATTATAATATATCAATCCAACTTAAATAAACAATATGCAAACAAGAAGCATCAATTTATTATTTAAAATCAATAGAATCCAAATTTTTAATTTCACAATCTAATATAAAATTATTTTCCCCTAATATAAAATAAAATTTCAGAGTGTTCAGTTCAGAAAACCCAGTCTTATATAAATAAAACCTAACTGGATAATATATCCAAAAATAAATTATATTATAATGGTCTAATTAGAGTCATTATTTTTACATCAAAAGAAAAAAGAATGCAAAGTTTTAACTTACTTCAAATGATCTAAGATCTAAACTTATTTAAAAGTTAAAGATATTTAATTGAAATTCAAATGCGAACAGAAAAATAAAAAACAAGTCGTATTAGATTGCGTTTCACTTTTAATACTGGTTACCTATAAACCAAAAATCTTAAGATCCAAAAAAACTCAAACCCAAATTAAATTGAAACAAACTCTGGATTATAACACCATTGGTAAAAAAAAATTAGTTCTATTGGTATCTTTAGAAATCAGTATTTATTATGGGACATCATCTTGTAATAATAGACATCAGGGAAAGATAGAACCAAGAAATGTTACAATGCAAGTGAGACCAAATCAGGATGATGAATGAAATTGAGTAGTTCTTTTATCTTAATAAAAAAAAAATGGATGAGAGTGAGGAGAGGAATCACATGTTGTCACCTAATATTCCAAGTCTTATGTCAAAGTGGATAAGTCTCTCTTCACATCTCCTCCGTGTCTCTTTGCTTTTCTCTTCTTTTTTTTCTTTCTTATAAATCTCATATTCGTTGACAACAAACAAAATAAATATCTACTATTCAGTTACACGTATAGGGAAAAATGTCATAAAAATCTCCAATTTTCAAATTTAAGACGTTTTAATCACCAGCTTTCAATATGCCATTTTAATCACAAACTTTTCGTTGACTTAGTCATAAAATAGCAAAGTTTTGTTGACCAAGTCGTTTTAGGCACATCGTTTATTCTCTGTTAAAGATCTCAAAAACAGAGTAAAATTATATGTCCATGTTATCTGCTACCGTTTTGCATAAACGACCATGTTTTTGACGCTAAAAACAACATCTTTTACTAAATTAAAGAAACTAAATCCCCAAATCAATTCCAATTTCACAAATCCATAACCCTAGAAAGAAACCCTAAATGCTCTCTACACATCGATGGCACACCACACTCACCGACACAACCAGATGTGTCAAAACTTGAACTTGAACTCATCGGAACAGAGAGATTGCATAAGAGATTTTGATATTATAGAGAGAATTTGGAGGTTTTTTCTAGGGTTAGGGATTTAATAAACGTCGTGCCTAAAACGGCGTAGTCAACAAAACTTTGCTATTTTATGATCAAGTCAACATAAAATTTGTGATTAAAATAGCATCCTGAAAATTGGTGATTAAAACATCCCAAATTTGAAAATTGGGAATTTTTATGACATTTTTCCCAATTTATATATCCAGTAAACCTAATATATTAAGGCATTATGATGGATCTTAACATATTCTCACAACAACTTAACTCTTCCTAGCCATCTATATCTACAAGTATCACGTTATATAAACATAAGAAGCTTGAAGAAAGAAAAAAGGTATAATTTGACAAAATGTGTTAAAAGAAGACATGTAAATTCCAAAAGTTAAAGAGAGAGATGGGAGAAGAAAAAAAACGGACAAGAGAGTATGTAGTAAGTTTTCAATTTTCAATATTGGAGAAAAGCACTTTAAAAATGTCTAAAGATCAATGTTGGCTTATAAAAAGATGCCTCTTTAGTCTTTATCCTGTTCTCCTCTCTCTCTCTCTATACATAGACAACCCCTTATAATATAAACAAATCATTGTAACGTTCATGTGGGGGTTTCAACAAAAATAATAATTTGCAACAATATAACAAGTTGGTTGTGCAAATAACCTTTAAAATTAATAAAAACCATTTTGTCTATCTCTTTCTTTAGTGCAGCAGAAACCTTGATTGTCTCATTAACCAAAGCTCATGTGAAAAAAAAGAATTAACAAAGTTAGATAATCTCTAAAAACTATATAAATGAGTGGGTGGAGAGTCGTTTTCTATAGACATTAAATCTAACCCCATGGTTTATTATTACTTTCTCTTTTTCCCATTGGTAACAAAGAGAAACGTACCAAAAAGATAATGAGATATTGATAATAAATAGTATAGGGATATTTAAATGTAAGATTTAATTTTTTCTACCCGTGCAAATAATGTCAAATCCAGAAAAAAAAATTAAAAAAGGTGGATGGTAATAAGAAAAGGGAAATAAGACCCCACAGCTTGTGAAATTGTTGTAACCGACCCTACCCTATTGTCAAATAATTCGAAATATACAAATACGTTTGATATGTGACATATAAAATAATAGCAACAATGATAATAAATACTATAGTTATGGATGAATTGACTTGTGCCCCCACATCAATGATTGTGATGCATTTCACATATAAAATTATATGTATGTGTTTTATAAAGGAAAAAACATATTTAACCTTACATTTATATTTGGAACACAGTTAGGTTAGGTCCATGTAAATAATACTTGGTTTAGGCTTTTGACAGAAATGGAGGAAAAGAAAGAAGACCTTCTTTAACTGTTTCCAAACATTCAATTTTTATTTTAAAAAAGTTCTGACAAGAAATGGCAATTAAGTGACCTGATGCAGAAAAAGTAGATTTAACAATAACACTAATATTATAGATTCTTTGCTATGTTCACTAATTTTCTATATATGTACAAATTTTAAGCGAAGATCATGTGTCCTTGGGATCCCATTAACAAGAAGAAAAAACTGAAACGTATGTAATAGGATATCAAATTTTCCAAACATCTGTTCATGACGACCGGCTAAAACCATTCTAGCTATCTATTGATTTGTTTTTAGATCCACAACAAATGTAGCGGGATCTTATATATATATATATATATATATATATATATATTGATTCCATCAAATTCGTGAAATGACCTAGGTTAATCTTTAGAAATTATGTAATATTTTTTGGAAGGAACAAAACAATGTTTACATTTGTATCTTTGTACTTGTAGTGACAATTCTAAATTGAAATATCAAAGAAAAATGGAAAATCATCACGTATTCGTATTCCACATCAAAACCTCATTTGACTAGGGAAGCGTATTTCCTTGATTTATGATGAAAAAGTACATCGGTATATACAAGTACATGAAGAGATAAGATTGAGATCTAAACGAACTATATATATTTGTGTCTATTTCTTTTATATGTTTTCAAGATGGTCCACGGTTTGCAAAACCAATCTTGATTAAAACTAAATTAAAATTACTATAAAGGTTTCGTGAGAACATCAACTAATAGATTCGTTGAAGACATTGAGAGACTCGAGGGATATTAGATTGAACTTAAATCACATATGATTTAGTAGTTAAGCATGATGTGTTTCATGGGCATGCAAAGATTAGTTGCGGCAATATATCGTAATATATATCGGTCTAAAGTCGTATTTGTGTACGTCATCTTAATATCATTTTCCTAAAACTTGAGAAATATCACATATTCCTCCACATAATTGTTATATATGATAGTGAATGATCTAGAAACTAGGAGTACTGACCACTGAGTCCATGATCCTATGTTACTTATAGGATCAAATCTATAAAAAAATATAGAAGCGATGATCCAATATAGTAAAACTTCTACGTATGATCAATCTTAGTTCTGTTGATCATTGCTTGTGTAGTTAACCAACCCCATGGGGCTTGAATTAACGTTAACCACATAATTTTATTGTTGTATCAACAAGTCTACTGTCTACGTATTAACCTTAGCCACACAAACAAATTAATAATGATCAAGTAAACCAAGTCGCCTTGGTCCAGTGATAAAAGGAGAAAAGTCCCGCCACCTGGGTTCGAATAGCATTGGCCACGGGGGTTCGAAATTTAACATGGTTTCTTCCAGCTCCAGAAAATTAATCTTTGGACTTAGAAAATCTTTAGTATCACTCCTGAATTATCAAAAAAAAAAAAATAATAATAATGATCAAGTAAACAGTGATTCATCAATATTGGCAAACAAAAATTGAAATTTATCAATTTAAATATCAAAAAAATTATCGCGTAAAAACGAAATAAAAATAATTAGAAGTTTCTCACTGTATTTTATGTTGAATAATAAATTCTTTTGTATCATAAATAAAATTTAAACTTTTTATAATTATGTATGATTTATTTCTTTAATACTAAAACGTTGATTGATTTATAATTTAATAATTCATTATTATATTGATTATTGGTTATAGATTGATATACTATAATAATCATACACAAACAATGTAACATCAATTCAACCAAAAAATAAATACTTTTTAAATATTGAAAGGTGCCCTTTTATCGATTGAATATTTTATAGCTTGATAAGAAGGAAAAAAACTGATTTATTGTGTTCAAGAAGAGTCACAATTGCGATTTCTCTATTCCTGCAATATACATACCTACACCGATGGGTACTGCATGAACAAATATCTAACACGTTTTACAAGCACGAACCACTGAAATTCTTTTTTTTTTTTTTATCCTTTGAATTGAATGAAATGCAAAATGACAAATACATAAATCAAAAAATCATTCATCCAAAATTTATTGATCTCTTAGAAACAAAACATCAATCCAGTTATAACATTGGAACCACATAAATACATAAAAACCTCTCTCATACGTTGTTGCGAGGTCCATCGTAATAGTTAAAACTTGAAAGTGAATTATAATTATTAATCTAAATTATAATCTACAATCTCCGTAATTTTGGACTTCGCATACTTTCAAGTTTTAACTATTAAATTATAAATTAATTTGTAATAAATTATAAATTAATTTGTAATAAATTAATTATAAATTAATTATAATTTAATAATTTTAACTATTAAACTTGAAAGTAAATTATAACCTCTCTCATACATATTACAAATTAATCTAAATTATAATTTACAATCTCCGTAATTTTAGTTGATTTTGTTTTGTAATTTCAGTCGATTTTGATTTATAGTCCCTATCCATGATCTAAGTTGATTACTCAACATTTATATTATTTTCCTTCATTACATAAAGATAAATGTTTAGTATTTTATATATAATTATTTTATAAGATTCTCCTATCATATTAGAGTTATAAAAATAACTAAAATTACTAGTATTTATTATTTAGTTTTAAAATTCTATTTTATGAAATGTAGATATAAAGAGTCAATTTTCATTATCCATATTATTCTTTTATAAATCCACGTAAGTTATTTTTTTCAGACTAAAAACAAGAACAAAAAAATCCACCTAAGCTATATGGTTTTATTAGTTAGTTGGACAGCCAATTTGTTAAAAAAAAAATGGACCAAGTTTTAACGTGTCAAGATTTTGGGAAATGTCTAAAGTTGTTCAAATAAAGAAATAAAATGAGATTACCGAAACAAAAAAATCATTAAACTAAAACAATTAAGGCAAAAAAAAACTTACTTATATATAAAAAAAAAAAGTTAATTCCAAAGCAAAAGAGAATAAGAGACGTTGTTCAAGAACAGCTCTGGCACTCCACACAAGTATCGAGAGCCCACGAGCTTCTCTCTTCTCTCAATGCTGTCGTCATTTTTAACCAAAACTTAATAAAAAAGGATGAGTAGTAAACAAAATTAGTAGTAACGCTTAACGTTTAATTAATCAAAGGTTTCATGAAAAGATGAGAAACTTAAAAAAAAAAAATTAAAAAGATCGTGTCATACTCTTATGTTCCCTTATCTGCTTACATATATTAAACGGTATCGTCTTAAGATTACACAAAAAATAAATTTTTTAAACATATTTATATTCCACTGCACGATTTCTCAGGTGTTTCTTTTGAGTTTCGGAAGTACTAAATTTTAGGGATAACATTTTTATTTATTCTGGGAAATAAGTAAATTATTTATTTGTTTTCACCGTGGACGGTACTAAGTACAAAGTGGTAAAAAAACCCCTTGTAAAGAAAAAACAAGAGAGGTCAAAACAACTACAGAAAAAGGTAAAAGAAAGAAAAAGCGAATATATAATATGGTAATGTTATATATTTTTTTAATATATATATTTTTTTTTTACCATCAAAATTAAGGAAAATTAGAAAAGAAAGAAAAAAAAAAACTTCCAAAATTTGTTTTTTTATTATTATTCAGGGCTTTTCCTTAAAGAGTGAAGCTAATCCGGTAACAGCCTTCACTTCTCTCTCCACCGCCACGTCATCATCGCCGCCGTCGTTTGGAGAGGAGGAAGAAGAAGAATTAATATTCTTCACTCTCGGAGTCGGAGATAAACATTTCTCCTCAAAAACCAGCTCATCAATCTCTACACTATCCGTCACCTCCTTCTCATCCACCGCCGCAACCCCCACCGTAACATCCGTCTCCGGCGGCTGCTCATCGGCGTTCCCTCCAGCTCGTCGGGTATAAGAAGAAAGCCATTTAGATCGCATGTACTCAGCTTTCCTCCAAGGAGGAAAATGCATCCCTCTCTTCTTCAAGCTCTGTTTCGCGGCTTCCGATATCAAAAACACGATCTGACTCAACCGATCAGATTTTCCGACGAAGATGAACGGTAGAGATTGGAGCAAAGACTTGTAACCACTCGTCTGTCTCGCAATATCGAACTCTGATCGGAAATCTACATCGATTATTAACCTTTCTTCTCCGATTATCACATCTATGTACTCATATTCACCTGTCAAAATTATATAATAAATTCAATTAGTCAGTCACACAAACTTGATGTTCATAAAAAGTTGGTTGTTAAAAGAAGATGAAGAAGAAGATCTTTATTTATACCAGCTGGGAAGGAAGGAGATTTATCCCATTTAGATTTGCAGATTGAAGAATCGTAGTTTAGAGATAAGAGTCCTTCGTTGACGATCTTCTTCATATCGTCTTTTCGTTTCACCGATTTGTTCTTATCTACAATCTTCGCTGCGTCGGCTAACAGATTCCTCTCCGCGACGGTTGTGCACGGGATCAAACTCTGAATTCATAATCCATAAATTCCTAATTCAGCTTTCGGTTAATCAAAAAAAAAAAAAAAAAATCGAAGAACAAGTGATAGATTTGTTTGTTTGTTTGTTTACCTTGAGATGATCAGAAGCGTCGCAACCGTCGATTGAACCACCGAACAGATCTAATTCATCATCGGAGGAGCTATCGTTGTTGCCGTTGAAGCAATTGCAGCGATTACGTCCACATTTAGCTTGTTTCTCGTTGTTGTTTTCTTCTATGAAGTTCTGAACCATCTTCGCTAAGCAAACAGAACTTGGCTCGAACTCCGCCGTCACTCCTCCTCCTCCTCCTCCGTTCTGTTGAACTTCAACACCGGTGATTACGAATGGTTTCTCGGTGACTAGAAATGGTTTCTCGGTGGTTGTTGTTGTTGCGGTGTTTCTCAATACGTTTGTGAAGGGCCGATCGAACAAACGTTTGAGACGAGATTTGAGCACCGGTTTGTTGTTGCCAGGTACTACTACGGCTGGAGGAGAAGAATCGATATCAATCGGTTGGATCTTCATCGTAAATGGCATAGCTCTCACAAAGACGAAGATCTATAACTTTCTTCTTTCACAAGAGTCCCCAACAAGTCAAATTCAAAATTCAAAAGAAGTTTTTCACAGATTTGAATTTCATATACACTATCTCAGATCTCTCTTCAACAGAAACTTAAAAACAAAACTTCCAAAATTGGATTCAAAAACCAGAGAATAAGAAGAAGAAGAAGAATCTAACAAAACCTCTCAGCTAAAAACCAGAAGGAAACTTCTGAAATCAGCGGATCATCTTCTTAACAAAAAAACGAAGCAAAGAATAATAATAACAAAAACGAAAAAAACAAAAAGTCTCTTAAAGAGAAGGATCAGTTCAGCTCCGAGGATTTTTCACGGAAGACATGACGGCGATGGTAAGAGACGACGGCGTTACTAGTTACAGATACAGATATCATAACCGGAATATTCATTTTCCCGGCGAGATTCATCGCCGGATGAATTTCAAAAGGTAAGCGACAAATCTTAGAGAGAGAAATTATTATATAAGAAGAAAACGTATTTTTGTGATGAATTTGTTAATTTTTTTTTTCTTATTTGTGTGTGTGTGTGTGTGTGGATGGTGTGGGTAAAGAGAGGTTGGCTTAATCTTATAAAGGAGTAGTAAGAGAGAGATCCCGAAGTTGAAGAGGCTCTCTCAAATGGTGACTAGGCACTGTAATGCCACGTCGGATAATATTTTATTTTTACCGTTTCACCTTTTACTTTTTTGTCGTTTTCATTTTAGCGTAGTGGTGAATCCTTTTTACAGGAGACGTGTCAGTAATTGTGGTAACTGTACAATTACTTTTTTGTCCTCCACTACCGTGGAATATCGGGCATATCCGAAAACGGGTTATTCCTTTTTTGTTTATTTTTATTTAAAGGTATAGTGGAAACTGACTTTAATCCAATATTGACTCAACACGTGTCTTAAGTAAATCTGTTACTCTGGGTTAAAAACAAAACTAGATTTTTTTTTTTTTTTAGTAATACAGTATTGGTATGATCAGCTTATTTGAGTAATAATAATATAATGTCAGTAAAATAAGGGGAAAATAATATACAGTATTAGGCTGACCACTAAAGGACAAAAGAGGAAAAAAAGGCTGACGACAATTTTTTTAAAATAAAAGAAAAAGTAAAAGTTAATAGTAATAATCTGAATGTTGAAATGATAACACTACTCCTATTAAAAGAGTATTTTAAAAAGATATACCCATGCTGTAATTATGAGACTTTAAGCTTTGCTTTATTAAAACCCACATTAAAATCACAAAACCATTAACTCAAAATTACTAAAAATCATGCAAAAAGACAGGGGCCCCAAATATTTGACCGTTTGGTCTATTCATATAAAGAAGAAAAGTAAAAGTAAACAAAAGGAAAAAAAAAATGAATGGAGTAAAAAAAAAAAGTGGAATCGAGAATTTAAAGAAATGTACGGGTTAAAAACAAAAAAACGAATACTACAGTAGTACTATAAAAAGAAGAAGATGACTCTTCCTTTGTACGCATGTATGCAATTATCCTAGCTGCTGGTAAATTAGAGGACAATGGAAACAAATATACATTATGAGTTTCCAATAGTGACTACTCAGGTTCGTATTTTTATACCTACCTATATCATCTACTGTTTGTATTGGATTTGGTTTGGTCACCCCCATGCTACATCAGTATGAGATATATATCGTTTTGATTTTTCTATTCTTAAATTTTGTTTCTTACTGTTATCTTGTATATTTACTTTGTATCGTTTTTAATCATTTTGTTTTTGTTCATAATTTTTTCTGTTGGTTAAAAAATTTGTACCTCTTTGTATAATTAATCAGACCTATTATAATACATCTGTACAATTTTTCTAAATTGTATCATGCATCTAAATTAATATCTTTTCTAAAATAATACTATATTATGATGTTTGTACTAGAACATATTTTTTCTTTTGTCAAGATATTAAACTTATTGGTATTGTACATATTTCGCTCATTTTAACATTTGCAAAATGTTCAACTACAAACATTTGAAATCATGCGTATTCAAACTTTAAAAGAAAAATAAAATCATAAACTTTATTCTATATTGGGTGATTTGTTGCATAACACTATTTAATACTAGTAGTTATTCTGTTGAATAAAGCAAATACTCGATTATTTTTGTGTTAAAAATCTTTGAATTTATATGACCAAGATTTTTTAAGCGTTTATCATTTATGTGGAGTGAAGTCGGATCAACTATGAACGAGCTGTTTTTGTAACTATGTAAAATTAGACGTGAATTCGAGATTTTTGTCATTTCTTTTCAATTTGCTGATGCCACAACTTAACATTTTGATTATATCAAAAATATGTTTTCAGTGGTACATGCATTGCCTTTAGACATGTACTCATATGTATGTGGTCTATCATAATTAGTCTCATTTCTAGTAGAAACACTTCACTACTAGAACTAGAACCACACTTAATATGAGAGAAAGTCTTAAAACTTATGTGTTTACTTGGTTGTATTCTAAATTACTTATCGGTTGTTTTGTAAATAATTTTCTAAGTGTTTTATGATATTTATGTTGACTATTTTTTATTTGTATTTTTTCTTGATAATTTAAATATGAAAACTGATAAAATTTAAGTTGGTCTAAGAAAAAAAGAGAAAAATATTATAAACAAATTATTCTTGTGCGTGTGTGTGATATATACATTAATGCTATATAGCTATATCAATGTACAAATGTAATTTAAAACAAAGAAAAAGAAAAGTGTGGGATTCTTCTCCCCAAAACGAAAAGCTGATGATACTTTCCCTCTACAGCAATCAAGTTATCAAAACCCTTTTCTATCACTTTATTTCCCCTTTTTCCCCTGTGCGTGGCAATATATATAGACATGTAGTATATAACTTAAGTGGACTATGTCGGTTTTTAAAAATAAATACAAATTTTGTTTAGTTTCACAATACTATATGAAAATACCTAAAATAAAATCATAAGATGTATATTAAATTTAAAACAGTATAAATTATATTGTTTAACTAAATTGAATGTATTTGCTAATCACTAGTATATGATATGTATATCTAAATAGGATTTTTTGAAAACAATAGTATGCATCAAAGTAGCGGACAAATACCTATAAGCGTGAAATATCCAAGCAAAAATAACTCGTACTTTTTGCCATTCCTAAAACCAACTTATGATTGATATCACATCTTAAGGCAATAGAAACGACACCATTACAATTTACAATAACCTATCGAGCATGTTTGTTCGGATGATATGTGATAATTAGGAGTAATAATCTCTTATGGTTCTTTTAACTTCAGTGTTGAAGTATTTCGTAAGGAACTCATCGATATCCCAAATAATTTTCATTGTATCATTTGTAGTACGTACATTACTTACAATAATCATCATCCCGGTTAGAATAATCAAGAAATGCAAAAAAAAAAAAAGAAAAACGATAATCAAATTTCACCACGAATAAGTATTTGAAACTATTATGTTTTTTATAAATTAAGTTTTTGTGAAATTATTTGACCAAAAAAAAAAAAATTTAAAGGAGAAGTAAATGACTAAAAAAAACATGGCATGAATTATATGAATTGATCTTTACGACACATCTTTAGTAGATATTAAGATGCCATACTTTACCATCATATTGATTCAACAGTACTCCATAAGTACTCTTACCTAGCTAAAACAAACACTAAAATAAGCAAATACTACTGCTTAAGCATATCCTTTTATACACTTCAACTCCAACTCTAAAAGATAGTACTAGTTTATAAATTAAACCCTTATTCTAGAGGTACATTTAAAGTACCACTGCACGGTTCATTCGCTATAATATAGTAGTAATTACATATTCTAATAAGGTTTCAGCTACGTGTAATGTATTTGACTGTACTGCATACTATTATTCTCAAATCTGAAGAAGCTCTTAGGCATATTAATTTACAAGTCATGAGTTGTTTATTCACATGAATTTTTTTTTCACTTTTGACACAATAATAATGGGTTTCAAATCCCAGCATTTATGTACAAATATGTTTTGTTTAAAAATTAAAACTTAATAAAATCACCTAGTTTTTTGTTTCTTACCTTTATTGTTTCTTAGATTCCCAAATAAATTAAAGTTTAATTAAGGGGGAAACAGTAATACATCTCTGGGACCTGACAACACTAATTATTTCCACTCCCATTTTACCTTTTTTATCCTCTTCCTTTTGGCTTTTTCTTTATAATTTATTTAATTCCTTAATCATGGTTTTTAGGCAATTAAATTAGTATACTCAACCTTTGGTTTCAAAATCAACCACTTTGTCTTGCCTTAACCCAACCACCATATCGAAATTTCCCAGATGACGTATCTCTTTTACCAATAAAATACAACCACTGGTAATTCATACTGTATTTTCTTTTCTTTTTTTGTTAATGGATTTGGTACTTTTATAATCCTAATACTATTATTATTTTGTGAAAAGCATAGTGAATGCTTCCGCTTTAGAGAACTTCTTTTATAAACCGCAATTATTCTATACTGAAATCCATCATTAAGTTTCCCTCTCTCTAAATTTTCATAAGTTGATTAAA
Source organism: Camelina sativa (assembly GCF_030686135.1). Classification (NCBI taxonomy): domain Eukaryota; kingdom Viridiplantae; phylum Streptophyta; class Magnoliopsida; order Brassicales; family Brassicaceae; genus Camelina; species Camelina sativa. The sequence continues at coordinate 13,571,356 of NC_141894.1, read as the reverse complement.
TTAAAAAAAAAGTGTTTTACTTTAACAAAGTCATGATTATAATCCGTATAATACATTCTCTATTCAGATGTCTAATTGTTATTATTTTTGGTAGATAATTTGATGGTATGATTAAAATTTATGATTTTATAAACTCATCTAACTATGTGATTACATGATTCAGAAGTGGATTTACTAGAAAATGGCAAATGCTAATTTATGAACCGTATATCTTGCTAAGAACATTGGGAGAAAAACATAGCCACATTTGAACTGATTTGGAGATTAGCTGTTTTAAAGACTCATATCATCATCATAATTAGCACTTTTAATTTTTCAATGAATTTAGGAAAGTTACAGCCTTTGATATATAAGTACTTTTTTTTTTCTTTTGCTTGATAGGCTCTGGGGAATAACCAAGTTAAGGCCCTACCTTTTGATGAATTTCATGAGCTTGTCCATATTTTTTCCCATACTATTCATTTGCTAACCACATTAATAAAGCAGTCTATTTTAACTACTCCTTGTAGTTTGTTTTCACTAACTAGGCAATTCATAATACTATAAAATTTTCAAATATTATTGATGTATAAAATGGACTTTCTATTATCATGTCTTGAAATATAGTTCTAAATTGTACTCCCTTTGTTTCACAAAGAGTGTCATTCTGACACATTGCACACAAATTAAGAAAAGTTTGAATTATACAATTTTGCCCTTATTTAATTAGTAATTAATGGTTTAAATTCAGTGAAAATAGCTTTGGGTTTAGGGGTAAAAAAGAAAATATAGCATTAAAAAGCACATTGGAAATGTAGAATGACACTCTTTGTGTAACAAATTTTTTTCTCCAAAATGACACTTTTTGTGAAACAGAGGGAATATATAAGAGTGAATGTATTTATCATCAATTCTTATGATTTAATTAATTTTAAGACCTGATAATTAGAAAGTGTACCCTATTTTTCTAAGTGAAATAATGTTGACAGTAACGACACTTTTCCTTTCCACAAAAATTAAAGAGATTTTTTTTTTTTCTGTTAAGAAGTTGTGGATTTGTGGTCCATGATTTTTATTGAATAATAATATGTTATATATAAATTAGTGGATATATACTATTTGATTACATATATTTGAGATATGGTTTTAGTCTGAAATGGATTTGGTTTTTCTTTTCTTTAATCAGTATCAGTATCCCTACTGTTTGACTCCAAATGTCACGACATCTCCATACCATTTTTCTTCAAAATGAATGATACATATTTGTTGAGAACAACCATATCTATATTACTATATATAGAAATATATATAGTTATATTCGGTAATTTAATTAGAAATTGCACAAAGGTATTTTAAATATTAACTAAACCATGTAGTTTTGTAATTTTGATTAAGACAAAACTAAGTTGGATATTTTTAATTAATGAAAACACTACGAAATAAAACTTCTGAGTTATTGCTAAATTCATTTTTAAATGCATAATTTCATTGTCAAATAAATAAAATTCCATAGACCACAAACCGTGTTTATTGTAATAAAATGATTTGTTATAGATTTCAATATATAATAATATAGAGAACTTTTCTTTAATTTTGATTAGATTGTTAAAAGCCTCAAGTATTTGTTTTTCGAAACTTAAACCCTCAATTATGTTTCACTTACAAAATCACAATTATGTTTACAATGCATGTTAGAAAAATTGATTCGCTTGACATATTGTATACGGTTTTTTTTTTTTTTTTTTTTTTTTTTTTTTTTTTTTTTTTTTTTTGTCTTAAGTTTTGCAAAGAAAAAGCCAAATGAATTTATCTTCAGTTGTGACTATAAATCAGATCAATCAAATGGGCAGCTAAAATGATATTATATGCTCCTAGTTAAACTGCCAATATATATTCAAATTTCTGATGAGGAATTTTTACAGATTAACAATTTAATTGGCATGAATGTATTACATCTTAATGGATACTTTTGTAATCCATCTATCTAAAGATTTCAAAGAAATTTTGAATGTAAAAAAATTTTATTTTAACATATTGTAAATGCATGGATGATTTTGCATAGTTTTTTTTTGGTCAACCATTAGGTCACAACTGGCCGACCAATTAGCCAAATTCCTACATTCGTAGGAAGCGAGACTCGATGTTTGATATGATGGTGCCTTCTACAATTAAATTTACTTCCTGTCACTATACTAAGGTCACTTCACGATTTTGCATAGTTATCAACTTATCATGTAGAAATATATAATTTGTTTTTTCTTTTTCATAAATGCTTTAAACTGAATTTGTTTAATTTATTGGGCAACGACAGTAACACGAGAAAGCGAAGGTTTAGACAATTCAACACGGTTATCGTTCACCTATTTGATGTATGTACGTATTTTTATAATAAACATACTTTGTTTTTGTATGAACATACTTAATCTTAGACTTACTACTATCTATCATATCAATGAGTAGACTTTACAGAATAATGTTGTATTAAACATGTTTGGCCTACTTTGAATGCAACACATAGATGTAACGTAACTTATATATGTTAGAGATCGAAGAATACAATATATCTAGACATATCAACCAATAATAGTATTAAATATTAATTGTCATCGAGTTTTGCCTTTTAACTCGTTGTTTACTTTTAAAAGTCTGTGTATATAGTGATTATATCTTCATATATATATTAAATTCACTTTCACAAAGTTATACAGACTTGTGTTTTTAAAATTGCATATAAAATATCCAAATCTTTAAAGATTTATACAGTTGAAGAAGTTATACGTAGGCCAAAAGAAATTGATATATCTAGTAGTCAAATGAATTATGTTAAGAGAATTTATGCATGCATTATCAAATAACATGAAAATATATAGGAATTTCTTAAAATTTACAAGTTAATATGATAGTAATTTTAAATTTTATGATGTGAACAAATCTTCTACGTAGAGAGTTTTTTTTTTCTGATTACAAATGATTAAGAGATTTTGTACCATATGATCATGACATAACTCATCATTCACTTATCACTTTTTTTTTTGTTAATTGTGTTCTCTAAATGGGAGTTTTGAGTTTTGACCATTTAAATAAATATATAATCTACAGAAACGTCTAATTCATAATCGTTTATCTGTGACAAAATAAGATAAAATGATATAATCGATTGACTTTCTCCAATCTGCACTGATTCAAAACAAATATATATTTATTTTATTTTAATAAAACCAAAGACATTGTATCGCATCTAATATTATTTCGAAAGCATAAATATATAACGAGTTCATGTATAAGCACTTTTCACGGGTTTGGCGAACTCTTTATTTAATTTGGTGGTTTAGGCAGACTTCAGGTATGACTCTTTTTCATTTGGGTAGATTGGGTTTCAATGATTTTGTTCATACCTAACAAATAGTTCATTTTAAAATCACACCCTAGCTATTTTCTCATTTTCATTCAAAACATACTCTTTTTTTTTTAAATTACGTGATGTTTAAAATGTAGTAAACCTTTGTTTTCGTGATTCATGATGACAACATAGAGACTATTTTTTTTTTTTTTTCTTGGGTCAATTTTGAAATAGTTATAGTCATGACTTGACTGACGATAATTAAACTCTTCGAATGGCATGGTAAGAATGCTACATATCTCTTCTTTGGTGTCAGTAAATAAATGCGAAATTTTCGGAGAATAAACTAATAAGTATAACAGAAAAAAAAAAACCACAAGAAGAAATTAATAAGTTTGTTACAGAAGAAATAAAAGAAAAAACGGGAAACGTCATCATCATCTTATAATATCCCCATTGGTTGGCCTACCCCTATTTCAATATTCCATAAGTCTTAAATCTAACCTCATCTTAGTTATCAATCTACTCTTATAATATATCTCTATTCCATTATATATGTACATTAGTTTCTACATTCTTATTATGATGTTTTCTTTTTGGCACTTCCTATTATTATGTATGGGTATTATAATCTACATATATGTTCAAAGACGTTGGTATGATGGTATCGTTGGGGTCCGTTCGATCACCATATCATAAAATTCTGAATCCGGATAAAATGGAGAATCGAATAAATAAAAATAAAAGTTGGTGTGGACCCTTGAAGCAAATATGATAATAATATATATTATATGATTGCTTGCACACATGGATAAGAGAAAAAAATGAGTTTAGGGTTAGAGATCAGTGATCAGATCTGAATATTAAATTTAGCAAATCAGAAAAGGACTGAAGAAGACATAAAGGCTTTTGATAATGAAGGTCTTGTCCATACTTACAGTCATATATACTATATATGTGTGAAATGTGTATGTAGTTTATGAATGTGATGATATATTGTCATATATTTGATATGATGGTTATATTTTTTTTTTACACAAATATATATACTGCTTTACATCATCATTACCCTACTTGTTTTTTTGCTTCTTTTTGTTTTTGGAGTTTTGTTGCTGTTGTTTCTTTTGAGCATATTCCTATTTTTTTCTTCTGGTAATTTCAGATTTGTGCCAGAACAAAACAAAGCACGTATACACATATTTGCTAATAATGCAATCATTTTTACTTATAGAAAACTAATTAATTCGATATTTTGATTAGTTGTTTTTTTTAGAGAAGATCACCTACAAATAGTTGAACCAGAGCCAGACTTTTCTCATGCAATGTAACAATAACATTTCCAATAATACGATTTGTTATATTATATCATAAAAGTGGGTGTGTTATATATATGTGTACGATGTTCATAGTTTAGTGGTTGAATTCACAGCCAATAACATGGATAGAAAATTTTCTTAATTTATTGTTTTTGCTATTGTTGGTGTTTGTTGTCTCTATTATCAAATTTATTACATTGTTTTATATTTGTTTGTATATGTCTTTATTAATTCGGACCCGTAAAGAATTAACTACTTAATTAAAAGGTCAGCCTATTGTTTTCTGACTACATATAATAATTGAATTATTGAACTGTTTCATGATTAATCTAAAACTTGTGATGAGTCTTTTACATTTAAAATGTATACGATTGGGTTGGTCCACTTACTTCTATTATAATAGACATTGGGACCATTGATTTTAAGTGATGCAAACAGTAGAAGGGAAGAAAAATATGATCAAATCCTCCAGTATTATTAGATTTACATTAATTTAACATTAAAACTATATTAAAAACTACCCTTCTCTAACTCTAGTGGATTAAAATAAAAACACTAGCTTAAGTTTTATGGGGTGTTCAATATTCCTAAAGTAGACTAATTCCGAGATCTACTTGACGAATAATTCAATGATGGTTGATATGTTTCTTATAAGTGTCAGAGTGTGAAATTGGTCTATGTTGCAAAATAGTTTAATCATTATTTTAGTGAGATTTTAATGGTTCAGTCTCGGAATGTGATATAGTGTAACACAAATAGTGAATTCTTGGAAAAAGTTATAGTATTTTTACAAACTATTAGCTATATAAACACAAATTAGTGTGTTTTCTTTTGAAACTCCTACCATCATTTTGTTTTGGTCCACCCGACTACTTGGGGAAGAACTATGAGTGAAATTTTGATTGAGGGAAACTAATAATCCCTCAACGTGTAATTATAACACCTCAGAAAGCTACATTGAGTAATGATGATGATGATTCGTATATGCCTAAGAGAGTAAGAGTATAACTCATACTTGGGACATTGTGGTGGAACTAAAGCCCAAACAAGCCCAACATTAGAAATCAAGACCATATCCCGAAGAAACACGTAGCAACAAATTTGGTAAATCCAGAAGGAAAAAAAAAAAAAAAAAGACTAGAGAGAGAGACAAAGAAATAAACGAGATTCACAACGTAGCGACAAACTTGGTAAATAAAAAAAAAATGGTTCAGTTGTTCACATTTTTCTTTCTCGTTCTTGACGATTATAGATTTTTCGTACCTAAAGTTCTTTAGCATCAGTCATCTTTTTCTTCATACTCTTCAATATAGGTTAAATACCTTGTGTCGCACGTTTTGGATTTGTCGCAAACTCTTGTGGCACATTCATAAAAGTTTTTAACGACTTCGTTAAATCGCACCGGCGGCTTCTCACTGAGTTTGTAATCAATAACACAGATTGAGTCATGTGTTCTATCTTAAATCTTTTTAACTTTGAGATATGGGAGTTTGTAATCAATAACACAGATTAATGACTCTTAACCACACACACAATACATAAAAGGATTCAACCACCTAATTAATAATAAATGTAGTGATATCTAATAAGTTGTCTAAATAAGTCCTCCTATAAACAACTCCAAACGCCATGAGTAGTCCTGGATGAAGCAATCAATCACTGATGCTGAAACAAGAGGTGCAGTCCTCGACTAGTTTACACGAACGGTGAAGCTTGTGGCAAGTCCTCTGCACCAAGAAGATCCATATACAACTTAGATGGTGATGCAAAAGGACAACAATGCCATCATCATCTTTGATTGTTAAAGAGATTACTCACCTTTTTGGAACTGCAAAGGAAGAGAGTATCCACGAAGATAAGTCGAATCCACTCCAGATTCTCTTACCAATGCCACTCTTCCTGTCCGAGCCACCTTTCCATTCGACCATAAGAATCGCCAAATCAAGTTTCAAATGCAGTAGCTAGCGATTGTGTCTGTGAAGAGATGAGAGATTAGTTACCTCACAGATTCCATAGACCTCTAACTGAGTTTCTAGTGCAGCCATTTTTCTGAGATCCCCCGTAACCTGCAAATCGATGATTGCATCAGCTACTAGATCAGAAAATCAGAAAGGTTTATTTTTATTTTTTTTATAAAAGGGAGATGTGATGTTAGCAACCTCAAGAGTGATAGTATGATCAGAGACATCAACGGGTTTAGCACGGAAAACTTGAGCAATATCTAGAATATCTCTCTGATACGATTTGCTTATATAAAATAGACTTGATAGATTATAGAACTGGAATTACAAAAGGGACTGAGGATTTTATTAATGGAGCTCCTCCCACTCCCCCTAAAAGACCTCACCAAATACTCGATAATCCTCTCTTACTCTCTCAGACCCTATATATAGCCATAGACTCAAGAAATAACCTAAACTAACCATGGTTAAGTCTCACAACTAACCATGGTTAAGTTACTTATTATTATGCATTTTCACTGCTTCTATCAATACCCCTGCCTTTGAAAACAACCTTGTCCTCAAGGTTGAAATGAGCAAGCTGTTTAGCCAACTCCTCTTTTGAGCTCCCAAGGATATCCATATTCTGGCCGCACGTCCCACTTCACCAACAACTCTTCATGCCCTGTTTTCAGATTGTACCTGGCCTCCAAATCCAAATTCAGTTCTGATCCGACTTTGAGATTTTCCTTTAGCTGCGCCAACATTACGTCTCTTGCTTGGATCAGAGTGTCACACGTCAACATGTCTTCAATATCATCATGTCTAATATTCTCTGCAAACGAGGACACTGAACTAGGCAATAGGATTATCTGTTTGGCCGTGACAACATCCGGTGGAAACATTATTTCTATCTCCCAAGGTTTTTGCTCCATATAACAAATTTCCCACGCCATGCCATTCTTTTCTTTTTCCCGTTCAACCACCATGTTTAGATAGACAACCAGAAAACCCATCTCCATCAGCTTTACTTCCCTTTCTCGTCTAACAGCAGCCACTCTGATTTTCAGCATTGTTTGAAATTTATCAGCAGTAGTGAAGGCTAATGAGACTGTATGCTTCTGTTTTGTTGAGACCTCCATTGCAGCAATAATATTAAGAGAAGAATGATCGCCCATTATTTTTAACTTGCGCATGAAATCTGCAGTAAGAACCAGTGCAACTATCCCCAAGCTAACACCATCCAACTAAGGTTTTCACGGCCACCTCAATTAGTTTCTCAATACCTAGCATTGACCATTGTATCTTTTTCTTAACACCCTTCCAACATTTAACCCATCTGATCTTGGTACCATTAAATGCAATTCTATCCCATGGACTCTTCTTAAGACAAAGAAAGAAATTAACCCTCGGTGTAACTTTTAGCAGCCACATCTTACGGATCACATGACAGTTAGGGTGCATACCATCCTCCGTCTTATAAAGCCCCTCACCTTGCATTTCTTTATATATCACACAGGTCTCTCTTTCATGGTGCTTCTTTCTAAACTTAGCTCTCATTCCGCTTGTCAATGACTGCTTCCTTTTAGCTGTGATGAATCGCCATAGTAGCTTTACATAGATCAATACTTGGAAGCTATTGTTAAGCTTCATAAATTTTCTGCCAAGCTTCTTCCTTGCCCTCTTCTTCATTATGAAAACCTGCTCAACAAGAGCTCTCTTTGTGTGAAAGGTTAAGAACTGCATTACCTTCTTCTTGTGCTTATGTCGAAATTTGCGTCTCTTTCTAGCAGTCCAGAACCTCTTCTCCTTAGCTATTTTAACTCCCATTATCAGCATAGTACTGCACACTTGTTGACTCTGGTTGTTCCAATCTCTACTCAGCAGCTTATCATTACGCACTAGATAACAATTTACTTTGTTCCCAAATTGTGACCTCTTTTTCTTCACTTTAAATTCCCATAGTAGCAGCTTATCAAGCACAACACAACTACACTTCACTCTTTCACATCCTTTCAATCTCCTTGTTATTTGAATTTTGAAATCGTTCTTCATGGGAGACTGAAATCTGGGTTGGTCTGCGCTCCCTGGTTTGAACTTGCATCTCTTTAACTTCCCATTCACCATATTTTTCCTTCTTAGCACTCTTTGACCTTTCCATGGCCTCTCAAGAATCATTAGATGGGCGTTTTTACTCACTTTGGTTCCTGGGCTCGCTGCTTCTGTCTTCGTTTTACCTTTGGTGTTATTCTTTCGCATTTGAACTGGCTTCTTCGTCTTTTTCTGTCTCTTTTTCTTCTTGATCATTTCCTCGAACACTTGGTGGGCGTCTAGAGACATTGTGATATCTGTCTTCTTTGGCTCAGCAGATTGTACCTTAAGGCCCAGCTTTCCCTCAAACACTTGTGGCGAATAGAAGTTCATGTGTTCATCTTTCCTCTTTGTCAACAGCTTCGCAAAATCTGTATCCCCTTTGAGTTTGAAACTACGTTCAAACCCATCAATCTTTGAAAGTGCTTTCCATCTCTTCTTTTTTTTCTTCTTCGAGTTCACTTTTCTTCCCAGAGGCATTTGATCGAACACTTGGCAGACAGGTTCACTATTCTCAATATCTGACATTTTTTGCACACCCGTTTGTTCTTTTTGGAAGAGATTATCCAATGATACAGACACATCTTCTTCTTCTGCTACTCTTTGACATACCACCACTTCTGTTGCTGCAGTCTTCTTCTTCTCTTCAGCACTTGGTTTTTCATAACACTCCTCAGTCTCTAGGAGATATTTCTCTAGCTTGTCCAAATAGCTCGTCCATCTGCTCATCTTAGAGTCAAATCCATCACTCTGCGTTAGATCAGCCACAACTCTCTCTTTTCCTTTGCTGAATCGTTGAAGCAGACCGATCTTGATCTCATTCCAGCTGGTGAACGCAGCATGTGACTCTTGAAACCACAACAGAGCAACACCTTCCATAAATCCATATGCAAAAGAAATCTTCGTCTCTTCCGTGAATCCATGGTCAATGAAGTAATCTTCAACCCATGAAATCCACATCGCTGGATCTTCATCGCCATAGTAAACAGGAACCTCCACAGAACCATCACCATATCCCATTGGAACGAACCTGGCTCTGATACCAATTTGATACGATTTGCTTATATAAAATAGACTTGATAGATTATAGAACTGGAATTACAAAAGAGACTGAGGATTTTATTAATGGAGCTCCTCCCACTCCCCCTAAAAGACCTCACCAAATACTCGATAATCCTCTCTTACTCTCTCAGACCCTATATATAGCCATAGACTCAAGAAATAACCTAAACTAACCATGGTTAAGTCTCACAACTAACCATGGTTAAGTTACTTATTATTATGCATTTTCACTGCTTCTATCACTCTCCTTGCACAAGTATGAGCTGCTACTTTGATGAGCATCAGCTCTCGCTCCGCAAATGGCATGTTGGTAATATTTAGGACCTAGAAAGCTCATTCAAAGAGAAACGTTACTAGACCTAGACCTAGCTAAAATATGAATAGCCAACTACTACTGAACCATTTGCTCACCCGTGAAGATCAATCAACATCTGAAGCTGCCTAACCAATTTGTCTATATGATCATCAGTTCCGGGGATAACTGTCGTAATCCGACATAAGCCTTCTTTCTCAGCAGGACCAACAGCTAGACTCTAGAGCAATAAAATTGACAATTTTCAAATACTCTTGGCAGAAAAGAGAAGAGCATGTATGTATTCACATAACTAACTATAAGCAAGCATAATAACCTGGATGTTATAACCCCTCCTAGAGATAGCTCCGGTTATTAGGTTAAGAACTCTGGGTACGTTCGTTACAAGTATCGATAACGTGTGAGACCGGTTTCCTCTCGACTGCATGCAATAAGTTAAAAACAGTTTTATCCTTCATTTTTTGTCATCCCAATTTTCTGAATCAACAAGAAAATTATATAAAACGTACGAACGCAGTAACCAAGAAATGTATCTTACATCTTCGTCGTATACCATTCCCCAATGAGCGTCAAGGACCGGTTTGAAATCATCATAGGGTTCCACTGGATAAACGTCACCCTAAAAATAAATTAGTTAGCTCATCTTGATCAGTCGACTGGTGCTTAGATATGTACAGCATGGAGAAATAAATTAGCTAATTTAATTTATCCTATACCCCCGATGATGCATGGCCATTTCCAGTCAATGCTAGCTTTGTTTTCTCTGCAACAGTCTCATGAGACGGTTCCTTTAAATGAACTAGTGAGCATGACGCCGCTGAAAATCTCCAAAACGGAGCGGTTTCTCCCATCTTTTCCCGTCTCAGAGCAATCTAGAGGTAAACAGTAGTATACAACAACAGTTATATATAGGAATGAAAAAAAGAAATATTCCTGAATTAGCAGTTATAGGAATGTAGCAAATAGTGACTCTATACCTTCCCTGTTCTCGCGATTTCTTTTATTCCAAACTTCTCTAAGTTTCTCTCAAGTGCAACTAATTTTCCTGAGTCTCCAGTTCCCTAATAAGGAATGAAAAACTTGACCTTATTAGAATCATATTGAGCATATGATCTGAGTACCTATAAAATGAAGAAAAAGGTTTTACCTCAATCATTAGAGAGTGCTCAGAGGTATCCACTATTTTTGCTCTAAAGATATCCACCAACCACATGATCTGTAGTACATGGAAATTTTATTAGAGACCTTTTTTTAATATCCAATAATCATAAAGATTGAAAGCTTCCTTTCATCCATATCCTTAGCGTTTTTCAGTGTGACTGCATTTATATAGTATACCCAAGAAAACCAACTTTGACCATCCACCCAATTTTTAATACTAAGTTGGAGTGTAGTTCCTTCTTGCAAAACTATTCTTTACCTCTGAACGGGTGCTTGGATCAGCATTAAGTTTAATGAGCATTAGTTCACGTTCTACATGCGGCTCCTTAGATAGATCTTCCACCTGAAGCAAACCATAATGAGTGCAAGATTAGAGTCACAACTTGAGAACAACATGAAAACGCTAATGAGCCGAGTTAACAGAGAAAACCTTGATGACATTGTCGAGTTTGTTAAGCTGTTCTACAACTTGTTGGAGGACTTTGTCTGTCCCAAGAACAACTATAGTAAACAGAGCCTTGTCTTCATTCAACCCCATGGCAAGAGACTCAGTATTATATCCCCTACTAGCAAACACACCAGCTATCCGGTTTATCATACCCCTCTCATCACCCACAAACACCGAGATTGTATGCCTCCTTACTCTGAAAATAAAAAGTTCAAGCCATGATATTGAGAAAAAACTATCTGATCGACTGATCCACAACTAATTTACTACAATCTTTTGAGGATTTTAGTGGTCAAGTAAGTATCAAATGAAAGAAAAAAAAATATATTTTAATTTCACTATTCATGGAGAAGTAGAAAGACGAAAGAATATGCTTTGATGTTGACCGAACATTTTCAAACTACACTAATACTGAAAAATCATAGCTTGAAATTTTTTATCATCCAACATTACTACTATTCATGCCATGCCAACATTACTACTATTCGCGGAGAGAGCAGTGGCATTCCTCGTTCTCCTCCCATCGATGATCTGAGTTACTTGGACTGAGTTGGGGGTTTTTTCCGAAAAGCCACAACCCTTGTTCTGGTTCTGGAAGTGGACACGTGATGGGTACAATGAAGCAGCTGTCACAGTCGCCGCCATTGCTGGGGAGAGTAAGAGTGCTGAGAGGCGGAAAACAGAGAGAAGAAGAGAGAAAATGTAATTTTGGGTGTAAAAAGAAAAAACCTTTGTGAAGTGACCTTAGTACAGATCTAAGTCCATTTGTAGAAAACACCATTATATTCTAGTCCCGTTCCTACGAATATAAGAATTTGGCGGTGTTAGGACATAATATTTAAACGTTTTTTGGTAATCTTAATATTTACTTTTTTTTTTTGGTTTAAATATATTTACTAGGTTTGGTTTTTTTTGTCGTGTGGTAGTTTTTGTTTATTAAGCACGTTTTGTTTGTGCTAGTCTCTGTTTTACTGTCGGATACAATTCTATATTTGGAAATTTGGTCTTTTGTCGTCAAGTAGTCTTTGGTTATTATGCACGTTTTGTTTGTGCTAGTCTTTGTTTTACTGATTAAATAATCGGATACAATTCCAATTAAATAATCGGATACAATTCCAATATTGGAAATTTGGTCTTTTGAATAATATTTACTGGTATAAGGGTTAAGAGCAAATGAATGAATATAATTACTGTTTTTCTTTAAATTTTGGCAGCAACAAGTTGTGTCTTTTATACCTAGTTACCTACTTACTTATGCCATATCATCGATCACATAGTTTACGGGTGTGATTGGTAACAAAAACAAAGCGGTACAAGTGGTACCGTTTTGGATTTTTACCAATCATAAAAACTTTACTAAAAACTTTATTAAAAGTTTTACTCTTAGCTTTTTTGTATATTTTTCATGTACAGCTCTTTCTTACAGCTTTACACTATTCCGTAAAAGCTTACAACTCCAGTTTATAGCTCCAGCTTACAACTCCAGCTTACAACTTTTCTGTACATCTTTGGATACGTTACCAATCAGACCCTACATGAATCATAATAGTCTCAGGTATCCATCAATAATGTCAACACAACAGAAACAATTGTTTGCCACATAAAAACCGTATAAGAAAATTCAAAACTTATTAGTAAATTTTTATCGAGTTTGGTATACTAGTATTTTTCATTTCTAATGTACCTCGAGCTATTACACAAGTTTTTACATTGTGTTTATACTGGTTACTCAAAATTTCAAAACTTACTTTTTTTTTGCATTGAATTCAATACACATAGGAGTAAGAAATGTTTCTCCTATTATTTCAATACACTTAGTGTTTTCTCATTGAATTCAAGACACATAATTATGTTAAATTGTAGGATGTTTATGTGTTTTCAAAACTCTCTTAAAAATTAATTAAATTTTTGAAGACATTAAATTCAATTTATGGGTTCCAGTTCTTGAGTTTGAATCTTATATAGGCTTTGAGTGGAGAGTGGAATAAACCCGGTTCAGCCGTCAGATGAAACGCTCCGTAATTAACAAGCCATTCACGTGTGTAAGTAAAAAAAGTGGTTCTTCCATTTTTAAAATATTTTGAACCACTACAATATATGCAGGAGAATTTTATGAAGAAACATGCATGATCTGCCTACACAGTAAAACCACTATTTTATTGCTGTCTTCTGCTATGTTTCGCTCACTATTTCATTTTTTTCAATTTTATTAATTATTTTTTTAACAATTTTAGTGGGATGTACGCAATTCAACACATACACTGTTGTGTATTATCAACACACATCTCAATACATACACTGTTATTATCAACACACATTTCAAAACACATACACTTTATCAAACACACTTCCTTGTGTCTATATAATAGGAAAACTAAAATCTAAACAAACTTCATACCCACACCTAAAAGTATATCCTCTACATTTTCTTTGGTTGAAAACTTTGCTTTCTCTATATTTTTTTGGTTGAAAACTTTGCTCTTTTTATATTTTCTGTTAATTGAAAATTCTGATCTTCTCATCTAATTTGCTCTTTCAATTAAAGGTACAATATATTTTTTTTATAGCATATATATACGTATCATGAATATTTTATTATAATCTCATAGATATAAATTAACTTTAAAAAGAGAAACTATAGTCATATAGATATTTATAGTTATAATTCAAAGTATTTGTATAAAATAATTAGAAATATTCATAAAAAAACTTTTATATTTGAAAGTTTAATATAAGAATTTTCATTAGTTATAATTCAAAGTATATGTAAAATATATTTTAGTAATATTCATTAAAAGTGTTTATATTCATGATTTTAATTTATGAATTTATTATGATTTTTTATGATATAGATGTAATGTAGACGTTCAATGAAATGCGTAAAAATTTTTTATGTATATTTGTTATCATTTATAAAGTACAAAATTTAATAAATTTCATATTCTCTATTTTTTACCAATTATAAGAAATTATGATAATTGTTTTTAGTAATATCAATAACTATAATAATATTAAAAATGTTCATAGATGATAGTTGTTATAATCATACATGTTACATAATACGTTGATGCATATTATTACTTATATTTAGGTGCAAATAATAATTACATTTTTTTAAAAAATTAAAAATTATAATATATTTATATATATGTTTAAAATAAAAATATCATTGTACTGAAACATATAATATTAACATAACCAGTGATTGCTTTTGTAGTAAACATAATAAAATTAGGTATTAACAAATTTTTAATATTGTAGATATGACGTCTAATCGCCGGCAAAGCACAAATAATTCGGTGGAACCTGATACAAATTTTCCTACGGAAACATTAGCACAGGTAAATATTTACTATTTAAATTTTTTTTTTTTAGTTTTGTTAGAGTTTAATTGAAAATTATATTTAAGAATTTTTGAAATTTGTAGACCGGAGAAAATTTCAAATGGACTCCTAGTCGAGAAAGAATATTTCTTGAGTTGTATGATAAAGCTGTTGTAATGACTAATTACCGTTTAAAAGACCCTACACCCCTTGGTAAAGAATTTGTGGTTGAAAAGTTTAATGAGAAGTTCAATCTCAATATCAACTATCGGTTCTTCCAAGAAAAACTTGATCAGTTGAAAAAAAAATACAAGAAGTATGTACTTCTTAAAGTATGTACTTCTTAAGGATAATACTAGTATCTCCGTTGATCCGGTTACACACCAGATAACTGTATCCGAGACTTGGTGGAAAAATCAAGAAGTAATTACTTGTAATATTTTCACTAACTAAATGTATTTACTAAAAATACGTAAAATATAAATTTTCTAAATTTTTCTAAATTTAATTACAGGTATGTAAAATTGTACATGCATTTAAACGATAACCTTTACAACTTTGGGATGTGATGCAACGTTGTTTTAGATTATATGATGTCAAATCTTAATCTCAATATTCTGTCAACCAGCGAAGAGAAGAGATGATGAACGAAGGCACAAATAGTAACGATTCTCCTATGTACTCAGAAACATATGACGGTGAAATGTCAGATACTCAAGTTCCAGAGACACAAGAAAACGAAGAGGTGTACTCAGAAACATATGGTGGTGAATTGAGTTATGGAATTTGGAAAATGAGCAATTTGAAGAGTTAATAATTCAACCAGCACTGAGTTACTACAATCGATATTTTCAAAGAGGACCAGTCCAAACAGACGGTGGTTTGGGGTGGATAAAAATTTGGCATCGTCTACAAGAAGATGATGCTGCTTGTCTACAATTACTACGAATGTCACTTAGTACTTTCAAAACATTGTGTGATAAGTTACAAACAAGTTATGGTTTAAGATCAACAATGAATGTAAGCATTGAAGAGAGTGTGGCAATGTTTTTACAGATATGTGGTATAATGATGTTCAAAGAGATGTTGGATTGCGAGTTGGGCGAAATCAAGAGACAGTGAAGAGAAAGTTTTTTGAGGTTCTTACAATGACTGAGTTACGTGATTGTGATTATATCAAGACTCCAACAAGAAAAGAACTATTCCGAATTCCCAAACGACTGCAGATAGATCGAAGATATTGGCCATATTTTAGTGGATTTGTTGGAGCAATGGATGGGGTTCATGTATGTGTTCAGGTGAAGCTTGAATTACAAGGAATGTATTGGAATCGACATGATACAACATCATTTAACATCATGGCAATATGTGATTTGAATATGTTGTTTACATATGTCTGGAATGGAGCACCAGGATCTTGTCACGATACAACAGTTCTCGCAATGGCACAAGACAGTGATTCTGAATTTCCTTTGCATCCACTAGAAAAATATTATGTTGTTGATTCTGGCTATTTAAATAAACAAGAGTTTTTTGCTCCATATAGGTCTTCACGAAACAGGATTGTTCGGTATCATATGTCACAGTTCGAAAATGGTCCTCCTCCTAGGAATAAACAAGAACTATTTAATCGATGTCACACATCTTTACGCTCTGTTATTGAGAGGACATTTGGAGTTTGGAAGAAGAAATGGAGGATTCTTTGTAAATTTTCTAGATATAATATTCATGTGCAAAAAAGAGTGGTAACGGCTACGATGAGATTACATAATTTTATCAGAATTTCAAATTTTTCAGATGACGATTTTGCAGAAGTAATGAGAGAGACATAGATTACTAACACAAATTGTGAGTTTGATATAGAGGATATGGAATCTGCAGAGATAGCTGATGGTAATCTTATGGCAAATATCAGAGAAAATATTACAGATATGTTATGAAAAAATCAAAGTACTCGATATTAGTTTTTTTTATTGTGTTGTATTTTAAGTATTTTTCTGCTTAATGTTTCAGTATTTATGACAATAAATATATTTGTAGCATTTTTAATTGAATATGTATACATTAAATATTTTTTAATAATTTTAATTTGCATAAATATAAATAACATGTTATATAAATACAAGTTTTCATTTTAATATATATTATATTATGTAAAATATTTTATTTACAATTTTTATTTTTTACAATATAAATATTTGATCTGCATTATTTGATCCGCTTTCACCATTCAAACATACATTTGAACCGCTAGATCCGTTTGATCTGCACTTGTTCCGCTAGATCCGCTTTTATTCCGCCTGATCCGCTTTCTCTATTCGGAGCCTATGCATATTGGAGAAAAGCAGATTCAAATTTGAATATACATATATATAGTAAATCGTAACGTATTGCATGCTTTAAAAGTCTGGTGATGCCTCTCTCACTTTTATAACAAGACGAATGAAAATAATTCAAATAAACATTACTCAGAGAGAAAATTAAATTACTCACATGAAGGAATGACATTTGCTAAATAAAATAACAATTTAAAGTCCAAAAGATAGATCACTAGACAATATTGTTTAGTCCTATTTCATGTCTCTCCATTTTAACTTGTCTTCTTTTCCTTTCAACTTTAACCTGGTGGGATCAACTCTGGTGGGATCAACTCTTCATGCATAGTCTGCCTTATCCCATGTGATGTTGGAGTAAGCTTGAAATAGCTTGAGAATCAAGCTAAATATATTTAAGAGATATCTAAATATACATATCTAAAGATTTAGGAGAAATCTAAGTTATGTAATATTTCCTAAAAGTTGTTAGGTTGAATATTTACCTCTTCTCTAGATAAACGTCAATGCTGAGTTGTGGCAAGAGACGTGAGATTACAAGTTTGAGAGCTTAAGGTTTTTGAGTTAGTTTTCCTTAAGTTAATAAGAGAGTTATTCATAACAAAATTTGTGTTCTTGTTCTTCTTGATTCTATATTTGGTATTAAAGCTAAATTTTTTAAGATATCATGAGCGACATGAAGGAGGAAGATACCGAGTCTAAATTAAGTTAAGGAGATCGAACCATCCTCTATTAAATGTCTGATGCTAAACTCCTCTAATATTACTGTCTAGTCCATGTGAAGATTACACTCAAGGTGAACAAAGTATGTGAAACTATCTAAGATGGAGTCAAGAACGAAGATAAGAACAATATGAAAATTGCCTTATTGTTCCAATCCATCCCAGAATCTTTGATTCTCCAAGTTGGAGATCTTGAGACGTCAAAAGCGGTTTGGGATGCAATCAAGGCTATGCATGTTGGAGCGGAGCGAGTAAAGGAAGCTAGACTACAAACCTTGATGGTGGAATTTGATCGACTTAAGATGAAAGACACATATACAATTGATATGTTTGTAGGACATCTCTCAGAAATACCATCCAAATCAGCGTCTCTTGGAGAAGCCATTGACGAATCAAAACTTGTCAAGAAATTCTTGAAAAGCTTGCCACAAAGGAAATACATCCATATGGTTTGAAAAAGTTCTTGATCTTAACACAACTAGTTTTGAGGATATTGTGGGAAGACTGAAAGCATATGAAGAAAGAATTCGTGAAGAAGAGGAGGAGCAACATGAGGATCCAAAAAAACTGATGTACGCTAACACTGATGCTACGCTTATCATCAAGGAAACTACGGTGGTGGCAGAGGTTCTTATCATCAAGAAAACTACGGTGGTGGCAGAATTCCTAATCACGGTGGTAGATGAGGCCGAGGTGGTCATTTTAACTGGAGAGGAAGAGGACGAGGATGTTCTGGGAGTTATCCAAACGTCTCATACCAACAAGATCATGATAAAGAGAGTCAATCGAAGATTAGTTGTTATCGATGTGATAAGGTAGGATATTATGCATCAGATTGTCCCGATAGACTGCTTAAGCTTCAAGAAACTATTGAGAAGAAGGAGGAAGAGACACATGAAGCTGATGAATTGATGATGCATGAGGTGGTTGATATATCATGTTTTTTTGTGGTTTTTAACCATGATATAAGGAGTCTTTTGATGTGTTTTTAGGTTCTTTGAGAGTCTTTTCAGGTTTTCTAGGATTTTGGCACGGATGGAGCAAAGTGGATCATTTTTGGAACATTGAATCGAAGAAATCAACTTGGAACCAATCAAGAGTGATGGTGTCGATCGACACCACCCTTGGTGTCGATCGACACCATCAGCCTGTTTGTCAACGATAACAGCTTCAGCAATAACATTGCCGTCAGCATCAATCTTTTGGCCTTGCTCATTGCGCAAGTGGCCCTCCTGATCTCTCAAATCACCATCCTCATCAGGTCTCAGAATGATTGTGTTAACCATCTTCAAAAATTTGGCTGCTTTTCGGTTTTCACGCTCTAACTTTCCCAACTCTTGGTTTGAAAGCTTCACAATCGGACCAGTTTTGTTGTTCCTTGTGTTAGGCCTAGAAGACATACACCTAAAACACACAAGAGAAGAGAAACAAAAGCGTGTTAGTTAAAAATAAAAAGAACAATTTAGACGAAATCAAAAACTCAAATCTAATGGTAGATCAAAGAGTTTGATTGTGCAAGAAGAAGGTGAAACCAAAAACATTTGAAACGACCCTAGACACAATAATCGTATGGTATCTTGATAATGGTGCAAGTAATCATATGAACGGCAATCGTTTGTTTTTCTATGATCGTGATGAAACAATTACGACAAAGGTGAGATTTGGAGATGATTCTCGCATTGATATCAAAGGTAAAGGCTCCATTCGTTTTGTGGTCTTAAACGGTGAAAGAAAGGTTTTAAAGGCTTTACATAATGTATATTACATTCCGGAGTTGAAGAGCAACATTATAAGCATTGGTCAGGCCACAAAAGCAGGGTATGAAATAAGAATGAAGGATGATCTACTTATGCTCTATGATCGAATATGAAAACTACTGGTGAAGACAAGCAGATCAAAAAATCGAGAGTACAAGGTTTCTTTGGAAGTGGAAAACATACGGTGCTTGCAGTTAACGACATCAACCGAGTCAATCAAGTGGCATGCACGCTTGGGTCATGTTAATGTGGATACAATGAAGATGATGATCACTCACGAGTTAGTGACTGGTATACCAAGTATCACAGTTGAGAGAGAAAAGTGTGTGTCATGTCTATTGGGAAAACAAACAAGACAGCCCTTCCCACAAGCAACCATCTACCAAGACACAAAACCTCTTGAGCTAATTCACGGAGACTTGTGTGGACCGATCACACCCTCCACACCAGTTCATAAACAGTATGTATTTGTGATTATTGATGACCATTCATGTTATATGTGGATGATTCTGTTAAAAGAAAAGAGTGAAGCACTTGAAAGGTTCAAGATTTTCAAGACCCTTGTGGAACAAGAAACAAAGGCTATAATCAAGACATTTCGAACCGATAGAGGTGGAGAATTTGTCTCTCATGAATTTCAAGCTTACTGTAATAAGTTTGGCATCCGGTGACACTTGACGGCACCGTATTCACCCCAACAAAACAGAGTCGTCGAAAGACGTAATCGAATGCTTATGGAAATGACTAGGAGCATTCTAAAGCACATGGATATACCAAACTATTTATGGGGAGAGGCAGTGAGACATGCTACTTACCTAATCAATAGGATTGCAACCAGATCGTTGATTGAAACGACTCCGTATGAGGTGTTTAAATGGAAGAAACCAAACCTTGGTCATCTTAGAGTGTTCGGATGTGTTTGCTATGCAAGAACCAAACCTGCTGAAAGAAAAAAACTTGATGATAGATCGAGATTGTTGGTACACCTTGGAGCCGGGCCTGGTTCGAAATCCTATTGCCTTCTTGACCCTACAACCAAGAAGATAGTTGTGAGTAGAGATGTGATATTTGATGAGAGTAAGAGTTGGAGCTGGAATAATGCAGGAAAGGAATCTCATATAAACTCAGGAACATTTGTTATTGATCTCGCGGAGTTTGGTAATAATGGTATAAGAGACATTGAAACACGGGCTGGAACAGAGGAACAGTTTCCGGACGTCACTCGAGCTATGAGCAGAGACGTTGTAGCGGATGGAGAAACTGACACTTTGGTAAAAGAGGAAAGCGATATTGAAGTTATGAGAAATGAAGATGACATCAATGAACTGGAACAACCTCAGTTAAGAAGATCAACGAGACCAAGACAAGCACCAGCATATCTGAATGACTATGTTCTTATCGTAGAAATAGAGTGTGAACAGGTGTTAATGGTGATGAATGAAAAGCCTTGGGATTTTCAAGAAGCACAAGAACTAAAGGTATGGATAGAGGCATGCGAGGAAGAACTTGCATCGATAGAGAAGAATAAAACCTGGAATCTTGTTGATCTACCTGTCGGTGTTAAGCCAATTGGTTTGAAGTGGGTGTTCAAAATTAAACGAAACTCGGATGGTAGTGTTAGCAAGTACAAATCACGGTTAGTGGCGAAAGGGTATGTACAAAGATACGACATTGATTTTGATGAAGTGTTTGCTCCAGTGGCACGCATTGAAACGATACGTTTTATCATTGCTCTAGCGGCTTCAAACGGTTGGAAGATACATCATCTTGATGTCAAAATTGCGTTCCTCCACGACGAATTGAAAGAAGAAGTTTATGTCACCCAACCAGAAGGATTTGTAACCTTAGGAAGTGAAGATAAGATGTATAAGCTGAATAAAGCTCTCTATTGTTTAAAACAAGCTCCTAGAGCATGTAATGACAAGCTCAATAAGATTCTCAAGGAATTGAAGTTTCTTAGATGCTCAAAGGAACCGTCATTATATCACAAGGAAGAGAAAGGGTTCATACTTATTGTTGCTGTGTATGTGGATGATTTACTTGTTACAGGTTCATCCTTGGAGTCCATATTCGAGTTTAAAAGGGAGATGGCAACCAAATTCGAGATGAGTGATCTTGGTTTATTGACATATTACCTTGGAATCGAAGTGTATCAACATGAAGGAGGCATTGGTCTAAAACAAGAGAGATATGCAAAGAAAATACTAGCAGAAACAGGAATGGATGGCTGCAATTCGGTTCATGCTCCCATGGAAATGAACCTACAATTGTCCAAATCTCAGAAGGAGAAAGGAATCGATGAAAAAAAGTTTAGAAGAAGCACATGTTGTCTTTGATATCTGCTCCACACACGTCTGGATCTGTCTAAATTAATACTCCCTCCGTTTCAATATATAGGATGTTTTAGTGGAAACACGCATATTAAGAAATAGTTACTTTTAAAAAGTTAAACCAATCATAAACAAGTCTGCATAATAGAAAATATAAATTTAATCTAAAAGTTGCATAGAAAGTTGAAAACATCTTATATTATGAAACAAAAATATTCCTCTAAACATCCTATATTATGAAACGGAGGGAGTACGCTTTAATTTTCCTCCGAATGTTCGATACAATTAGGATAATTTGGAAAAGATTACTGATATTATTGAAACTTGAAAGCCAGCAAAGAAAAAGAGAAAATAGTACACTGTACGAAGAGTAGTCTAAAAACATTAACAAAGTTGGGAACTAGACACTCTTTGCGGAATTGTTAAAAAGTTGATATAATGTAACACAAATAGTGAATTCTTGAAAAAAGTTGCATATTTTTACATACTATTAGCTATATAAACACAAATTAGTGGGTTTCCTTTTGAAACTCCTACCATCATTTTGTTTTGGTCCACTCGACTACTTGAGGAAGAACTATGAGTGAAATTTTGATTGAGGGAAACTAATAATCCCTCATAACACCTCAGAAAGCTACATTGATGAATAATGATGATGATGATTCGAATATGCTAAAAAGTAAGAGACTCATACTAGGGACGTTGTGGTGGAACTAAAGCCCAAACAAGCCCAACTTAAGAAATCAATACCATATTCCGAAGAAACACCTTTCACTAAGCAAAGAGAGATGCACAACGTAGCAACAAATTTGGTAAATCCAAAAGAAAAAAAAAAGTAGAAAAAAAAAGACTAGAGAGACAAAAGAAATAACGAGATTCACAACGTAGCAATCATGGTTTTTTATATAAACGGGAATCGATTAAAAACGCTTTGAACTCTTCTTTCAGAAACTCGTGATCGTGTAAAATCACGTCAAGTTGTTCAACCAAAGCTACGATATCACCGCCAAACACCAACGCATTTAGAAACGCACCATGTAAACCCTTCCCCAAACCTTCGAGTTTGTTCAAAAACTCAACCGTGCGTTCCACGTCTGATTTCGCCGCATTACAATTTTTCTCATTGGTAGCTAAATCCGATATAAGCTGATGAAACTCTTGGACCAAAACGTCGTGGTTACGGAGAATGGAAGCGACTTTGGCTTTGACCTCGATGTAGCTTAAAGACTTAGATTGATAAGACTTCATTGCATTGGCAAATTTAACAAAGATTGTCTCATCATCTAACTCTTTCACTTTTTTCAAAAACTCACAACTCCGCTTAATCTCTTCATCCGACCAGTCCGATGGAGTTTGATATAAATCACTCTCCTGATTCTTCATCCGAGGTCTCTTTCGAACTTGAAATATAAGAACACCTATCTTATTGATTTAGAAATTTCTTAAAACTAGATGGAACACCTCTCCATAGACTTATTTATAGGTTTATGCTTCTCCTAAACCTATTAGAATTAACATTATACAACTTACTGATTTTAGGAACTTTTCCTCTTTTCTACTCTATTTCTTTTGGCAACTTTATAAGAGATAGCTTCTTCTTCAAGTTGGAAGAGTATCTAAATCCTTCTTCTAATTGTATTAGAATTACGTTTATTATATAACTCCTAATCCTATTTGGGTTTACATTTATTTCTAAATAAACAAGCTTTAATTTTCGTCCGAATGTTCCATACAAATTAAGATAATTTAGAAAAGATTACTGATAGATATTATTGAAACTTGAAAGCCGACACAAGAAGAAGAAGAAAACAGTACACTACAAACAGAGCTTACATTCGTGGCACACGTCCACTGCTAACAAACCGAAGATGACGATGCCTCTGGAATCTCTAATGTAAGAAAGAGTAGTCTAAAAACAGTAACAAAGTAGGAAACAAACAAGACACTCTTTTGCGGAATTGTAAAAAAGAGAGGAATTACGGGACGTTCATAACCTGGATCGATTGCAACATGTCCGAGACTGCGATCACGAGGTCACCAGATTTGATCATACCTCTTGATTTCAGTAACGAGAACGTTTTGTTCAAGTTGCTTTCCATGTCGTCTGAGAAGCTTAGACGGAATGGGATAAGTCCCCATTGCAGGTTTAAGCGTCTTCTCACTGAGGTTGTTGTTGTGAAAGCAAAGATAGGGCAGTCTGGGCGACACCGGGAGACCAAAGATGCCATGTGTCCGCTCGTTGTGTAGACGAAAACCGCGTCCACGCCAAGATTGTTAGCTGCAAGAATTGGATAAGTAAAATGAGAGAGAGACTATAGACAGATTGCTTTCGACAAATACAGAACCTGAATTATTATTACCCATTTTAGCAGCAGAGTTGCAGATCTCTTCTGAGATTTTGTCTGAAAAAGTTGAGCCTATGGCTTGAAGCGGCACAGACTCGTGACGTTTCTCTTCCCTCCACCATCTCTCGATTCTTAGACTTACAGTCCTTAGAACCGTGAGCGCCTTGTCTGGGAATTGACCCATAGCTGATTCCCCAGAGAGCATTAATGCGTCTGATCTTTGTCTTACTGCTTCAGACACGTCGGCTACTTCTGCTCTGGTTGGAGTTGGGTACTCAATCATGGACTCGAGCAGCTGTGAAGCGACAATGACGGGTTTGTTAAGCCCTCTGCAGACTTGGACGATTCTCTGTTGAGCTGCTGGAACTTGTTCAAGAGGTATCTGAGCACCCAGATCTCCTCTTGCAACCATGGCTCCATCAGACGCTAGAATAATTTCTTCCAAATTGGTCAATGAATCAATACTCTCGATCTTTGCAATCACCCCAATTTCCCTGCATCGTAAATGAACACACCGTCAAAACAAAATTATAACTAAAGATGAAGAACACATGGCGCAAAACCCAATCCTGTAATAGCCTGACCCCCAAAGTAGACCATATATTTCCTATACAGCAGTATGATGCGTTGATATTGAGAATGTTTACTTACCCTTTACGGGAATGAGCAGCAAGATAACTTTTAAGGTGATTAATTACTTCAGCCGACTTGACAAACGATACAGCAATGAAATCCACACCTTCAGCAATTCCAAAATCAATATCCAACCAATCCTGAAACAGAACAATTGAGTTCTCATTAGTGAAAATGAGTCTGCTTTCCCACAGGAAGAAATTTTATATGTTTTATGTACACGATGAAGTGCATGTAAAATCAACTACAGTTTTAGATTCACATGGACTCTAGTTTGACAGAGAAAGAACTGCTATTGTGACAGAGTCTCTTTTGTGGTTTCTTTACTTTATTTTACCCTCTGTTTTCTAACATGGACTCATCTAGGTTCCAAAAGTATACATCTTCACATTGCTTTCATCCATCCCAAATCCACCAGATAAAATTAATCGTAACCCAAAGCTTAAAGGGAAGATAAAAATTACAAACCTTGGAAGAAATAGTTGGAAGCATGGCATTACGCTCTCGTACAAGACTTCCATCTCTCCAAAAAGTCAAGTTAGCTCGAGGAAGCAACAAACCGGGATCGGTACATAGACACTTGACATCAGGACCAATCTTCTCAATCACTTCAAATCTCACCATACCACCATCAACCAGAAGTTCATCACCAACTCTTACATCTACATCACAAACAAAAAAGCCCAATTAATTCTCATTTCATACTCAAATCACCATGATTTTTCATCTAATGCTAATCATTCCAGTTCATGCTACTATGAAATAAACCATAATCACATATACCTTCGGCAAAACCATCGTAGCTAACACTGATGGTACGTTCAGGGCGAGAAGAATCAAAAGCTCTAACAGTGAAAGTCCAAACCTCACCATCCTGTAAAAATGTCATCACCAAAGTTTCAACATCTCAAATTATACACAGCAATGTCTACATCGAACAACATCTCAAATAATCAAAAGGAGAAGAGAAGAGATTCAAACAACCTCAGCTTTAGCAGAAGCTTCACCACCAAGATCTCCCATATGAATCTCACTACCTTCAGTATCCATCATAATAGCAACAGCAAAGCCTTTCTCCTCATTAAGCTTACGAACACTACGGATAACACCACGGTGCCAATCGCGCGTACCGTGACACATATTGAGCCTCGCCACGTTCATACCTCCAACAGCAAGCGCCTCAAGCTGCTCAAATCCACAAGTCGCCGGTCCGATCGTACAGATCAGCTTCGTCCTCCTCGTGCTCCTAAATCCATTCTCCTTAAGCTCAGCTTCCGTCACGGTATCAACCTCAATCCCAGCCGTATCCGTCGTAACCGCCGTAGCCACAACGGATCTCTCATTAGCGCCAGTACCGTTAGGTGAGAGAAGCACCTGCGACGAAGACGATGAGGAGGAGGATGAAGAGGATGAAGAATCAAGATCCGGTGAAGGAGACGGTGACGAAGAGGAAGCTCTGATGGAGGTGTATTTGATGGTAGTAAGAGGGAAGCGACGGAAGGAGATGGATGAGAGAGGACGGTTGAATTGAGAGTGAGGGAGATGGAGAAGGTGAGGAGTCCGTGAAGGAGTGGAGAATTGGATGGACTGAGACATAGTTTCCGCCGGTAGCCGGAGGAAGTGAGATCGGAGAAATCGAAATCGAAATCTCAGTACAGTTGGCTCTGAGGAGACGAAGGCGGAGATATCGAAGTGTGAGAGAGTGTTTTTTTTGTTAATTTGGATTTTGATTGTTTTCTTTTCTGATATGATAGGACGGACATTCGGAAAGGGTTAAATTGGGAATAATAACATTTGTTCGTATGTTTTGGTGCCGTCGTCGAGGCTATATATGTTCACCTACCTGAGAGTCTAATCAAAACCTATGATTTATGTTCATACAAGATTTTTTTTTTTTTTTGAACAAAAACGACTTTTCAATTAAATAAACTTAGGGATTATAGAACGACAGACCGAAGGACATCCATTGCCAGACGATCGTCGTGGTGATTTAGAATTCGGGAAACGAAGTTGAAAGAACAACCATTGAAAATAGAGGATATAGAGAGGACATCGTGGAGAGTCCCGTGAAGTTCCTTCTGGTGGACCTTCTGATTAAGAGCTTGGACCAGCATAAGCGAGTCGGAAGCGAAAAAGATGTCCCTGATGTTCGATTCGAGTGTAACTTCCACTGCTGTGAGAGTTGCCAGCGCTTCGGCCATCAACGAGGAGTTAACATGGGTCATCAAGGTAGATCCTTCGGCTTGGATCTGACCGGATTGGTCTGTAATCACCCATCCAAGACCAGCTGATCCGTCGCACCAAGCGGCATCTGTGAAGCAGATGAGGTCAGATCGAGGTCGAGGGGGTTGTGGGTTTTGTTTGTGTCGTTGATCTGGTTTCGGAGGGGGGACTTGGGCATTCTGCCATTCTCTGGCTCTTTGCATACCGATAGACAGAGTTTCCTCAGCCGACATAACCTTTTTGTTGAAGATTAGTTGATTTCGGGTGGTCCATAACGCCCAGATCAGCCATGGAGCAATGGGGCCAAAACCTATGCCGGTAGGAGGTAGGCAGATGAGTTTATTAGTGAGAGCAATACTTTCCATAGTTGAATTTATGGATTCCGATCTAATGGGGTGTTTAACAGGGAGCATGGACCAGAATCTTATCGCAAAAGGGCACTGGAAAAAAAGGTGCAGTGTCGTTTCTTCACCACCACAATGGAGGCATTTAGCAGAGTCACTGATAGCTCGATGAAGGAGATTTGCGCCCACTGGTAAGGCATTATGAGCAGCTTTGCATAGGAGAAGTTTGGTTTTTGGGGATGTTCTAAGGGACCAAATGCATTTATGCCAGTTGAAGTTTTCTGTGATGCTCGCACTAACCTGGCTCAGTGAATTGTTTTCATCCGCAGGTTTGGTGGACTCAAAATAACCCGATTTCGCCATATATACACCATCTTTTGTAGGTAGCCATGCCCAGGTGTCCTTTGCTCCTCTAAAGCTTGGTTTTAACATTCTGATATCTGTTTCATAAGCTGGTAGGATTTGTCTAATGAGGTCCACATTCCATTCTCCAGTTTATGGCAGGATAAGATCTGCTACTGTGAGGTTTTGTGAATCTTTTGTGGGGGGACCCATGGGGGCAGAAGGGGTGGAGACAGACAACCACGGTGTTCTCCAGATAGGAATGGAACTGCCAGAGCCTATTAACATGCCCATATTGGCTTGGAGTAGATCTCTACCCATACAAATACTCCTCCAGCCATGCGAAGCTGATGATGAAACTCTACAATCCAAGAAGGACGAGTTTTTACAATATTTCCCCAGGAGAACCTTTGCAAAGAGGCTATGTGGCTTTGTCAATAATATCCAGGCAAGTTTAGCCAGCAATGCTTTCTTAAAATGTTTTATGTCTCTGATGCCTAGACCACCAAATTTGGTTGGTTTTGTTATCTTTTTCCAAACTAACCACGACATCTTATTCTTTTCTGTATTTGCATCCCACCAAAACCTTGTAAGGGCTGATTGGAGGCGTTTGCAGAGTGATCCCGGTAGGTGGAAGCATGACATGGTGTAGGTTGGCATCGCAGAAAGGATCACTTTAAGCATGGTGAGCTTGCCTGCAGTAGAGAGGAACCTCGAGGACCAACTGAGGGCTTTCTGTTTTATTCGATCCACTATAGAGGTAAACAGGTCCTTTTTCTTTCTTCCAAAGAGTTCAGGGAGTCCAAGATACTTGCCTTGTCCTCCTTCCTTTTGTATATTGAGAGTAGATTTTGTTTGTGCTCTTCTGTTTGGAGGTGTTTTGACAGAAAAAGTGATTGATGATTTATCCTGGTTTATTTTCTGACCTGAAGCTGACTCATATTTCTGTAGGATGCTTTTCAATTTGTGGCAACTCTGTTGATCCGACCGAATGAAGAACATTGTGTCGTCAGCAAAGAGTAAATGGTTTACTCTGGGGCTTCCCTTCGCAACTCTGATGCCAATCAGATTTCCTTCTCTCTGAGCTTTTAGACAAAGACCTGATAGAACCTCACTACAGATGATAAAGAGGTAGGGGGAGAGAGGATCGCCCTGTCTGATGCCTCGTTGAGGAACTACCAGTCCTTTTGCTTGGTCATTTACTAGGAATGAATATGTGACCGTGGTAACACATTGCATAAGCCATCCTATGCAGGTATTGTGGAAACCTAACCTTTCTAAAGCTGCTTTGATAAAATCTCATTCAAGTCTGTCGTAGGCCTTACTCATGTCTGTTTTAACAGCCATGAAACATCTCTTCTCAGCTCCGGAGGTCTTAAGGTAATGAAGGGTTTCGTGGGTAATTAAGATATTATCCGAGATGGCTCTTTGCGGGACGAAAGCAGACTGGTTTTCAGATATACATTCATTTAGAACAGGTTGTAGTCTTTTGGCAAGGAGTTTTGCAATAATCTTGTAGTAGACTGAACAGAGGGCAATTGGTCTGTAGTCAGACACTTTCTGAGCTGTTGGTGTTTTTGGTATAAGCCTGACATGCGTGTGGTTTATTTTCTATGGTAGGTTGCCGGAGATGAAAAAAGCTTAGACTTCTGCTATAATGGCGTTTCCCACCGTATCCCAATTGGTTTGGAAGAAACTAGCTGAAAATCCGTCAGGGCCTGGGTCTTTGTCCGCGTGTATGTCGAAACAGGCGGTTTTGATCTCTATGGGAGATGGCATGGCAATAAGCTTTTTGTTCATTTCCGGTGTAACACACGGTTGGAGAGCTTCTTGGACTACCCTTTCTCTATCTCTCTCCTGAGAGGTAAATATATCTTGGAAATACTCAGAGATAGTTTTAACAATTTCGTTCTCCTCATACACTTTGTTGCCCAGGGGAGAGTCTAACACTGAGATATTGTTGATGGCTCTTCTGGTTTTCGTTGCAGCGTGGAAATAACCCGAGTTCTTATCACCAAGAGTAAGCCAGAATTGTCTACTTCGTTGCTTCCAATATTCCTCCTCTTGTTTGTAGGCTGCTGAAAGCTTTTGGTTTAAAAGGTCTATGCACTCTTGGCTTGCATCATTGTCGCACATGGCCTCTTCTAGTTGATCACTAAGAGATAAGATCTCTCGTTTACTATTTAGCAGGTTCGCTTTACTACATTTAATGATAGCAACTCTTCATAGGTGTAAACGATGGTCAATGGGGGAGTTTGGATTAAGATTCCACGCTTTAAGAACAAGGTGGCTGACTTCAGGGTTATCTTTGAATCTTCTGTCATAACAAAACAGGCTTTTGCGATGTTGTTTAACAGGGTCGAAAGATGTTACCAAGGGACGATGATCCGAGCCCTCAAATCTTAGATATTCACTTCTGCCCGAAGGGTAAACCATAATCCAATCACTGTTCGCCATTGATCTATCTAGTTTGCATCTAACCACGTAAGAGTGCCTTTTACCTGTCCATGACAGGAAATTTCCCGAATGCTTCAGGTCATACATGTCACAAGACGACATGAAGGATCTTAGGTCAGTATAAGAGCCCTCTGAGCGTTCCGGGCCCCCACCTTCTCATCACTACAAGTGATGTCGTTAAAATCTCCCGTAATAAACCAAGGACCCGATCTGGATTTTGCAAGCTCCTGGAGTTGATTCCATACTAGAATACGGTTTGCTCTCTCTGGCTCGCCATACAAGAAGGTTGCATAAAAGGTTCTTCCCTTTGCTTCTACTTTCGTATCAATAAAGTGTTGGTTTGAGTTTAAAATCTCCACGGTTACGTTTGTTTTCCAGAACAGAGCAAGACCACCCGCAGCATGTGAGTGAGGGGGAACTAGGTGATGATTTTGGTAATCAAGCCACTGGAGTTTACTAAGAACAGCATCACTCGGGTTCTTAGTTTCCATCAAGAACAAGATATCAGGGTAAATCTTTTTGCGGATTTCCCTTAATCTTTGAATTGTTGTGGGGTTCCCCAACCCACAACAGTTCCAGCTCACCACCCTTAAGGAAGAGGGGTTGGCGGTTTCTGAAAATCCGCCTTTCTCTTCTTGCTTGCAGGAATGATTGAGATTGTAGGTGGGTTTGAGGTCGCGGGAGTTTGAGAGGGGGAGCCTGTACGAGTAGGGTCCTGGCTCTGATTTGGATTTTGCATTGGTTGGGAGCTGTTTTATCCTGCACTGGAGGTTTCAGGGGGAACTTTTGAGCTTTTTCGTGGAGCAGGGCGTGAAGGACCGGACCTCGTGGGGGCATTTGAGGTACTTGACTTTCTCGGGGAACCCTGAGTGAAGTTTCTTTTCTGGGTTTTTGCACCTAGGAGTTTTTGACATGTCTTAGATGCTTGTTTTTGCAGAGGGGGGCGTCCCTGCCCTCGTTTAGAGACTCCAGCACCCGCCTTATGAGATAATAATGGTCCATTTGGGGATGGCATTAGAGGGATTTGAGGGTCTAGGGATATCTGACCAGATGAAGCCTGGAGCTGTGAGGAGGCAAGGTTTGCTGCTATGATGGAATTAGCAGTGGCTTCCACCATATTTTCTGCTTCACTCTAGAGAACTCTCGCTTGCCGGGCTGTTCTTTCAATAAGGTCGGGACAAGATAAGTACTGAATGGTGACTTCCTGGAGGTCAGTCATGACCTGATCGCGGGAAGGAAGAAGTTGCGTGTTATCGTGGGGGGAAAGACGTTGTGGTGAAAAAGATGTTGTTGTTCACAGTAGGAGGAGGAGGTAGTGGAGGTTCAGGGGTTCCAGGGTTTAGTTCGAGAGGGGGTATTCTTGCTCTTGAAGAGACAGAAAGTTCTGCTGGGCTCTCAGCTGAGGAAACTATTTTTTCCCTCCACACTGTGGTACGTGGTGGGGGCTGTGAGTAGTTTAGATACCTCCTGCGAGAGGGGTGAGGTTCCTCCCTACTGTAAGAGGCAAATTATCTTTCTCGCTCAGGTCTAGTTCCAAGGTGACTCCTATTGTTGTTGTGTGAGTTTCTTCTTCCAGGTAATCTTGTGGAATTACGATTCATATCCTCAAACTGTCTTTTCCTTGGGAGGGAATTATGTTGACTTTGGTATGACCTACCAGCCTGTTGGGAAGTATCTCTTGGTGGCAGAAAGTTATCTTGGGGGATATAGTAGTTCCGAGTTAGAGATTTTTGGCCTGAGTTAAGGTTTCTTTGATCTTGCTTTAAAAATATCTCTTTTTTCTCTACTTGCAGGCCCGGGCAGGACGTCTTGTGGTGGGTGAGGCAGAAGCAGTGCTTACAGTGATTCTTGAGATTCCTATATTCCAAGCATAGCAGGGCTTCGTTACCGTCAGAGAACTCCACAATGGTTTCCTTTGTTATTGGCTCTAGTCCATTCAGCAGGATTTTGATTTGAATCGATGAGGAGGATATTTCCCAGTCCATAATCTTGCCTAGAGCCTCACCTATGGAATGGATCATTTCATTTTTCCAGTAATGTTTAGGTAGGCCCTGGATATCAACCCAGAAGGGAAGCATCGAGGGGAAAGAGGGAGAAATAACTGGTTCCCACCGTTGGATAATGATCATCCATTGGTCGAAATGGTATGGTCTATTTGCCAACACCCTGTTTATATCTTCCTCATTGTCGAACTTGAATTGGAATATACCTTGACCAAGATCTGCTTCGTCTGCTTTTCCTTGAAGGTTCCAGCGGTTTAGGAGAAAAGGGAATAAAGCATGCATTCTTTGTACCGCAGGGTTTGTGAGCCGGCCAATGAGTGTGAGTGAGTTCTCCTCTATCAGATCCGATGTGTCAAGATCGGGGGCTCTGATTCGTTTATGAGGTGGTGGTGAGAAATCCCGGATGGGTTCTTTCCCTTTGAGGTGGTGAGGGATGCGGTTGGACATAGTGGTTTGCTCACCAGGGGAAGAAGATTGAGACAAAAGAGAACTTGGAGCGGGAAAGACAAAAGATATCTACTGTGGCTTCAAAAACGCACTTAAGAAGGTTTGGTTTTTCGGTTGGGAGGTAGTAAATGCAGTGAGGAAGCAGTAAGATCCGATTAACACAGGCGATTAGCAAAACCAAATGTCATGCTTTGGAGAAGCTTTTCAGATCTAGGATTAAACAGAGGAGAAATTTGAAAAGATGCTCGAGTGTTACCGTTTGGACCGGCGGTAAGAGGGATGGACCAGTTGCTATTGGCTGAAAGGGGTGGGTGAGATCCGGTTAAAAGACATTCTCATGGCTCCTCGGAGAGTGTGCTTGGGAGAGAAATCTTTGCTCCTCTACAAGATTTTTATTTATGGTTTTAACTATCCATTGATTCAAATATTTTTAAATAAGAACCAATGAAGATGAGAGGTGAATGTTTGATAAATTAGTTGAAATATTCAAAATTTAATTAAAGAAATTAATTTTGTTGATAGATTAGTGGAGAGAGAAAATTTTAATATTTTATTTTTAAAATTTGAGTAATTGAAACCTAACTGAAAATTGATTTTCATTTCAAAATTATCGTTTATAATTGTAATTAAACACTTTCTATACATAATTGCAATGACAATTAAAATAGATAAATTATTGATTTTAACATTCTACAAAATGTACTTCTTTTATTATAGAAAAATAGAACTTAACACTGTAATTTTTTTTTTAATTATTTTGGAGCGAACTTCTGATAAACCAAAAAGACGTAAACTCGCTCGGACCCAGTTATCGAGGCATTCCCCATATCTATGAAGCTTGCCGGCGTCGGGATCTACCAACCCTTATTCATTTTATTAAGCTTTTGTAACTTTTTATTTGTTCTCTTGTTGTGCAACTACTCCCAAAATCAAAATTTCTCCTCTTCCCTGATCTTTCCCTCAACCGATTTTAAATTCTGTAGAGGAAATCCACTTTGGACTCATCCTCCTTTGTCAGTAACGATTCTAAAGAAGGGAGAAGAGTACTCTTATAAATCTAGCAGCGCTTCCAATATTAAATCTGAGATTTCTCTCAGATCCCTCATATCTGGCTATTGTGTGACCCTCGTCGACCACCGTTCTTACCGAGTTTCAGCGGATATCAAACCGGTGTTTAAAATGGCATAAGGTCCAACCCTAACCCACCAACCATCCTCCACTTCGGTCCCCTCAGTCACAATTCCTTTGTGGTATCTTAGCTTGGTTTTACTCCTTGCTCTGAAGCCACAAACTCCGGCGAAGCTCTTCTCAGATCTTATCATTTACTCATCACCGCCGCCGCTCAGTCTTCTCAGGCTAATCACCATCGATCCAACCAAAGGGGAGTTAGGGTTTATCTTAATGGACATGTTCCTTAAAGGCCCGTTAAGCTCACCCCTTTGGCCCATATACAGAAGTCTCTCCCCATATCCTATAAAGCCCAGGTTTGGTCTGAACTCATCTCTGCCCCATCCTAGTCAAGTGTTGTGTAGCTTATTGGTATCATTTGTTCGAAGACTACATTTGGATCTTAAGTCACCAATGTTGCTAGGTTGGTTTAAGAATTATTTGAAAACTCTGTTATTAGAATCATCTAGGGATGTTACTCTCAAAGACGATAGCTTGAAGGAAATCGGCATTATGATCCCATCACTATGGAGCGGTAGTTACCGATGTTCCAACAACCTCTTCTCGTCACCTCCCATGTGTACCAAGCCTTATACTTTGCAAATCATCAACTTTATGAAGTTCCCTCCTAAAACCTTGAAGAATAGTGACATTATGACCTCAACTCCATGGAGTGGTGGTTACCGCAACCTCTTCAAGCAAATCCCATCCAACCTTAGCACCGAAACCACTCAGCTATTTACTGGAAAACAGAGCACTCTCAACCATGCTCGAACCCTTGGCAAAGCTCTACCTCGAGTAGACACTCTCATTCCGGTGAGATCCTCAGCTTTGGCCTTTTCAACGCTGCTTCGTCTTCGCTTCAAGATAGTGGCAATCTTCTCATCCATGGCATCTCAGAGGTTCCAAAATGCTAGCTAGAATTTGGTTCATAGCTCTCAAGCCCCTAGTATCGATTATCCATATCTATCATTGTATCTTTATTGCTTTTAAATATGGGGAATGCCTTTGTATGGTGTTCTTAAACAATCATATCCCCATGTATGTTTCTTTCTACTATAATGAATGAAATCATCCGTTTGTTCAAAAAATAAAAAGGAACACTGAAATTTTATAAAAATATTACAAATTATTTTGTTCATTAAAATCTTATTATATAAAGCTTGGTTCTCAAAGTTAATAACTCACCAGATCGTGACACGTGTCAAGTATACTGATGAGATGTTAACACGTGTCAAAAATTATTATTTTACAAAACAGCTAACATTAAATCTACATAAAATTTACATGTTTATATCTTAAAATAATTCCTAAATCAAAAAGAAAAATTAACAAAATTAATCTATTTTTTATTGTACGCTAATTATATTATACATTTTTTCTCAACTAGATTTTGACATGTATAAACAAAAAAAGTAATTCATTAAGCATGTATATTATTATTAATCAATAAATAGTGAATAACAAATTTAAAAAGAATAACGTAAGTTATGTCAAAAGAATTATTATTTTTGAACGTAATAGGACAGCTAATTAAGAAAATAACATTCTATCTACGTAATAAGTATGTTCGTGAAGTGACCTTAGTGCAGTGGCCATTGGTAAATCCATTGTAAGAGGCACCAGCACACCAGGGATCGAGTCTCACTCTCAAAACGAATGTAGGGTTCATTCGTGCGGGTTCTTCAATGAAAGTCAGATGCAATGAAATGGAATCGAAGTAAATAAAGCCCGCTAATTTAATCAAGGATGGAGACAATGATGGAGTTTCAAAAAGTGATTCTATAGTTAATAGGATTATAAGTTTGGAAGATTAGTCGGTTATTGATGTTTCTGCTTAAAACTAGAGTTTTCTCTTTTGAATAATGTTGATGATTCCGGTACTAAAACAAGAGCTGCTTGATTGAGTAATTGAGAAGTGATTTTAAAATTTGGGAAGTTGGAATGGTAAACCATTTTAAAATTTGTTTCAAACCGAATTTATGTGGTTTTCTAGCCGATTTGGTTCGTAAATTGTTTAAACCCAGGTAATATGGAGAAATATATGAGAACTTTTGATTATGGTAGAAATAAGTTGAAAATTTACGATTCGAGAATATCTGAGATGAGGTCATAGTTTTAAGTAGTTTTGGTACAATGTGATACTTATGAGGAGTAAATAGGTCGTCGATCCTTAACGTGATTATGACATATGTCATGTTTTGGATTGTTTATAAATTTTTTATTTTGTATATTTGAATTATCGAAGACATATATACCATCGTGATTATACTTTTCAAATTATTAATTTTTGTTATTTTATAATAAATTTTCTCATTTTCTCAACTTTTATTAGGTTGGTCATAAAATCATTGGGATATAGTAGATAATTTTTGTTCATCCAAAATATCTTTGGAGTAAAAAAAATCATGGTTAAAGAAATTATGTTACAAAACAATTTTAGAAATTATAAGAACTATAATTATGCTAAAATGAAAGTAAAGCAACATAAAATTTGTTTAATTTGTTCAGAAAATATTTTATAGGTGGTGATAAAGAGCATACTTTAACAATAAAATAACTTTGAATGTAAGATGGTAAAACATAGAGAAAAATTGTACATGCTTACTAATTAGATGTTGCTTTGATAAATTATTTGCATATAAAATATTTTGTGAATAAGTTGTGAAAAGTTTTTAAAATTTGACAATAATAATATTCGTAATGATGAGTTATTGGTAAAAATTTTGGTGGGATATAATTTAGCTTAAATTATTGTAATAATTATTATAATATATTAAAAATATATAAGTATAAATAAGTGTATGAAGGTAAATACAAATATGATTTTTTCTCTAACTAATATTATTTATATGTTTAATTCAAGAAATAAAAATTCTTTTTATACTTTTAAAAATTTGTTTAAGATTTAGGATTTCTTTTCTTCAACAATTTTTAAACTCGCACATCGTGTGGGCCCTTATCTAGTTAACAATAAATATAAGTTAATATGATTTATTT
The DNA here is from genome assembly GCF_030686135.1 of Camelina sativa. Lineage (NCBI taxonomy): Eukaryota > Viridiplantae > Streptophyta > Magnoliopsida > Brassicales > Brassicaceae > Camelina > Camelina sativa. The sequence goes on along the minus strand of NC_141894.1, from coordinate 13,534,280 downwards.
GAACATTATAAATAATTTGTATGTATATATATATTTTTCAAAAATGTTGCTTTAACCGATTTAGGAGAAGAAGGCGGAGATATCAAAGAAATTGACTTTTTGCTTTTTGCTTTAACACTTTGATATCTCTGATTTCTCTCATATTTGTATGTATATAAAAGTCAGTTGATATCTTTATTGCTTTAACCAAAAATGTTGCATCCTATTTATTTGCATTTATTTTTTCTTGATCTTGTTTTAAAAACTAAATTAAAGTTTAGGATTTTCTCTTTTCTGGCTAGCCAATGACTTTTAACAGAACTTACTTTTTGAACTTTCTTTATGAAGAAAATTTAGAAAATGTAAATGAAGTAGATGACTAGATAACAAAAGGTAAATGAGGTCACGTTCACATGTGAATAAATGGGAGGGAATATAATCTCAAATTATTTAATTGAGAGAATACTTTCAAATAAACAATAAGATTAAAAAAAACTTTGAAAACCAAAAAACAAAATTTGAAATCCTATGATATCACTGCTATAAATACCTGAGTTCTTCCCTCTTATTCATGCAACATTCATCCATAAAACAAATATAACCAAAATAGTTGACAAAAAAGAAAGAAATTAATATGGAGGCCATTTATAAGCTATGGATTGTGATCGTTTCACTCATAGTGGTGAAGCTATGCCATTTGATCTATCAATGGAGCAATCCAAAGTGTAATGAAAAACTTCCTCCAGGGTCGATGGGTTTTCCAATCATTGGAGAAACTATTGAGTTCATGAAACCTCATGATGCTCTTCAGTATTCAACTTTCCTCAAAAAGAGACTCTTGAGGTTCGCTTATTTTTGTTTTGTTTAGAAACTGTTTTTTAACTTACTTAAGTTACTTTGTCATTTTTGTCTGAAAAATAAATATAGATATGGACCGCTTTTTCGGACAAGCTTATTTGGAGGCAAAGTTATAATCTCAATGGATAATGAACTGAATTTGGAGATGGCAAAGACAAATCGTATACCTGGTATCACGAAGAGCTTAGCACGTCTATTTCCAGAAGATAACAATTTATTTTTGCAGAGCACAGAGTCTCATAAACATGCGAGGAACTTGACACTCCAACTATTGGGTTCACAAGGTTTAAAATTGAGGATATTGGCAGATATCGATATCTTGATTCGTACATACATGGGTGAAGAAGCTAGGAATGGAACTCTTGACGTTAAGGAAACAGCAAGCAAGGTAAAAATAATTGATCAACTTTATGATGCCTTTCTCTTGACAATATTAAATAAAGTAGATAAGGTATATAGGATACATGGTCAACTCACAAGTATTTGTATTATTAACCGCTACAGATCATAATTGAGTGCCTTGCAAAGAAAGTTATGGGTGAGATGGAACCAGAGGCGGCAAAAAAACTTGCACTTTGTTGGAGATATTTTCCGAGTGGTTGGTTTCGGTTCCCTTTCAATATTCCTGGGATTGGTGTCTATAATATGATGAAGGCAAGTAATGAGTGCTCTTATCAATACTATATATATATATATATATATATATATATATATATATATACATATAGGTATATGCTTATAATGAAAGCTGTGATAATTATGTTTTGTGGCAGGCAAGAAAAACGATGAAAAAGTTACTAAAAGAGGAAGTGTTGAAGAAGAGAGCATCAGGAGAGGAGTTCGGAGAATTCTTTAAGATCATATTTGGAGAAAACGATAGAGGAAAGGAAATAATGAATATGGATAATGTGATCGAGTACATATATACTTTCTTTCTGATTGCTAATGAAACAACACCACGGATTCTCGCGGTTACAATTAAACTTATAAGCGAAAATCTTGAAGTCATGCAAGAGCTTCAAAGAGAGCATGCAAGAATTGTTGGAGATAAGAGTGCCAAGCAGTCCGGCCTAACATGGGAAGACTATAAATCCATGACTTTCACCAATATGGTAAGTGTGTTCCAAAATCATGGATAAAGTGATAAGATAATTTAAAATCATGTACATTTTAGTAGCTCACACACACACACACATGTACGGTACTTTGTTTCAGGTGATTAATGAGTCTCTTAGGATCTCAACCACAGTACCTGTAATACTTAGGAAACCTGATCATGACATCAAAGTAGGTGATTATACAATTCCAGCGGGTTGGAACTTCATGGGCTACCCAAGTGTCCATTTTAATCCAGAAAAGTACGAGGATCCTTTAGTATTTAATCCATGGCGTTGGAAGGTGATTCAAATATGATCTTTATTATTAACTATTTGCTTCCTAATCCACTAATCAAATTCAAAATTTTCACATGTACCTAACTTTATTAACAGGGAAAAGATGTGGATGCGATACTCTCGAAGAATTACGTTCCGTTTGGTGCTGGTCCTAGACTCTGTGTAGGAGCTTACTTTGCTAAGATGCTGATGGCTATATTTATCCACCATTTGTGTAGTTATAGGTCTGCTTTTATCACCTTATGACTCTGAATTTATATAGTTTTAAATTATGTCAAACTCATTACTTAGATTTATTTGGTTTGCAGGTGGTCAATGAAGGCAGAGATCACAGTAACTCGAAGTTATATGCTTATGTTTCCTCATGGATGTGATGTTCAAATCTCCAGAGAGACTTAAGTATAAAATGTATTAGAGTTGTTATATTTCGTTGGTGATCATTGGGCTATAATATAATAATAAAATAATGGCATATATATATTTATATATGGATATGTAATTTGCTTAAAAAAATATTACAATAGTAAAATAATGGCTTATATATATAGTAGATAAAGTTCGCGTAATTTACGCGGGTATAAAAAATATATGAAATTTTAAATAATTTTTCAGATGTTGATTTTATATTTTATTTGATATTTTTACATAACTTAAACTGTTGTTATAAAATTCATGGTTGTGAAATGATCACATGGTTCTATGCTGTCTCTGCCACTAATACCATCGCCATTAGAATCCTTATGACATACTAGACTGAGACATAGTTTGCATCGGGTAGCCGGAGGGAGAGAGATCAGATAAATTAAAATCGAAATTTCAGTACAATTGACTTTTAGGAGAAGAAGGCGGAGATATCAAAGTGTGGGAGTACTTTTTTCTTCTTAAGTTTGGATTTTGATTTTTTTTTTTAGATTATAATAATGAGAATTTTTTTTATTTATATATTTCTTCTTATGTTTTGGTGTTGTCGATGTTGTATATAAAATAAATTCACCTACCTACATGAGAGTATGATCAAATTAGATTTTGAGATTTTTTCCTTTTTAAGTAAAGAATGAAAAAACTAACATATGCTATTGTTTTTAAACTTATATCCGTTTTTTATGTGCCAATTCTAGGTTATATGGGATCCGAGAACATCCCTTTTTCCACTAGTGTTAAAATATTCCAGATAAGAGAGAATATAAAGAGGGGTTTTAGAAGCCTTGGCTATCTAGATATCGAAGATGACATTTTAGGATGTGTACGGAGGGGCACCTTTACAAAAAAAACTAAGAGAAAAATGAAGGAAAGGGAAATTAATATCTCTGTTGTTGTTCCTCTTACGCGTAAGAAAAGACCCAATAAAGGCTATGTAGATGTCTGGATCAATGAAAATAATGATAGAATGGTGTATCGAGCAAAAAAATAGTCAATTTACTACTTATTTCTAATGACATATGGATAGCTTTGATAGTCAAGAGATTGGTCACCGATGGGTACAATGTGCTTCTGGCTCATAGCCCAAATGCTCGTGGTGAACTGACTGAAGCTTCTACAGGAAGAATCAATTGGGGTGCTCTAATTCTCCATGGTGAAGATAATTCATTAAAAGAACTAGTTAGCAAGAATAATAACCCATGAAATAATATAATTATAATCAACAACCCATGAATTAATGCTATATTATCTAAAAAATCCATTACAAGTTTGTTATTTATTGTGAGAAAAAAATAACTTTGTGTAAAAATAATTCAATACCTTAAAAGAGTTACAAATTGTATATTAAAAAAAGTACTCAATTTTTCAAGTGTTTTATTTTATACCATAACTAGATTAGGACCCGCGATACACCGCGGGGAAAAATTATTTATAATAAAAATATTTCAATTATAAGTTGTATTTGTTGGTTATATATGTTATAGTTATATAATAATTGTTAAATAAACTATATAATACCAATATAATTTATTTTACATAATATTTATTTAATCAATTTAATTAGATATGTCTATTCTCTGATACCGACAGTGTTAACAATATAATGAAATGATGTTTTACCACTGTTACACCGAATTAATGATATTTTTTAATTTATATAAATATCGATAAAACTTGTCCCACTATATAACCATGTCTCGAGATATTTTAACTCACACTATATAATCTTAATTTTTAATATTTATTGTGTATCTACAATATAATATTTATCATATTTAACCTTTTAAAAATCTTTAAAATAAAGAACCTGAATAAACCAAATAAAAGTTTTTAAAGTTTGAATACCTCATAAATCAATCTTTCTACTCATTTGTATTCAGAATCATTTTGGTCTCTTTTATAGTATGATTCTGAACCATTGCCCAATTCTTTTAGACAATGTGGGATATTGTACCCGTATTTTTTTATTTATCTATTGAGTAATATTTGTCCGTTTTAAAATTTTTGTATTACATCATATGCAGGAAAAAATCACAAATTTTTATTAACTAAATGTATTATAGAATAATTCAAAATAATTTAAATAAAAATTCAAATAAAAATGAAAAGGAATCATATATTTATGTTTGAATGAGGTAGAAAGATTTATTTATTTTTTAAAATCTTACCTATAATTAATTTTGAAGTTTTGGTAAATAATATTAAAATCAATGCATTAAATGTAAAAACTTTCCAAAAAGTATTTTTGAGCAAAAACTGCTGCAAAAATACTACGATAGATAGAAAATTCTTGACCCAATTCAACTAAATCAATCAAACCAAAAAAATAAAAGGAACCAAATTCAATACTTAAAACTATGTACATTGGTTTTTTTTTCAACACCCTACTTTTTACTTTTTAACACTCCACATCATCATCTCTTTCCTCCACCTAATAATTCAACACTCATTCAATTTTTATCATCTACAATGGTTTTGTTTAATAAACTTCAACCACCTTACTTTCTTTATTTTATTATTTTATTTTATATGTTCAAATAAAATAAAACAAGTCTCTATTTATAGAGTATGAAAAATAATAAATTCTGATGTAAAGCAAAATAAAATATAAAATTCTGATTACTATAAATTAAATGATGTCAAATAGTTAGGATGAAATTAAAAGTATAAAAAAAAAATTTTGGTCAAAAGTATAAAGAATTTTAACAACCAATAATAATGCATCATATGTCCTAGTGGTCTCCATTTTTGTTTATCAACATGTTGATTTCAATATGGTTTAATCCACATAGATTTTTAGAATATTTGCACTCTAACACGCTTTTTTCAAAAGTATTTGTCATGTGACACACTTTCTACTATTTGGACATTTTCTCTATGTCTATTAACTATCATATCCTTTCACTATAACTCGATTTACAACAATGCCATCAAACTATAAATCTCTCTCTAGTTACCCAATTCACATGTTTCTTTTTCATTCTTTTATCTCTCTTTCATTATTTAAATAAATATATAATTTTTGTTAGTTGGAAAGTGTAGGCACAAAAATATATAATTTTTGTTAGAGAAAAGCAGAAATATTTTCAAAATGAAATAAGCAAAATAGTGTATTATGTCATACAAATCATGAACATGTGGACATGTTTAGATGGATAATTCTAGTTAACACTTGGTTATAGAGTTTTTTCAATGAAATCTTTCTCTTAAGCTCAAAGGATTGAGCGCCGGATTCCAAGTGTTTCTAGCACAAAAACCAGTAATATAATTTCCAAATCTTTCTTTACCGGTTAAGAACAACATCAATAAATTTGAAAATTTATAAAAAATCTAATACAAGAAGTCAAAATTTTGGCATAATTTAAGGTTCAGGGTTTACAGGTTGGGGTAGGTCAATTTCATGTTTTCTAGTAAAAAAACTTCAAATTTGGCTACATTTGTTAAAATTGCTATAAAATTAAATTTCTGATTATAGTTTAAGATCTAAAGTTTAGGATTTAGGGTATGATGAGGTTAAAATTGTTTGATAGTTAACAATGACTACTTCACCAAAACAAAAGTAGTTTTTAGTGGACATGTATAACTTATCGTCCATGTGGACTTGATTTTATGGACATGAAAGATTAAAATTGTTTGATAGTTAACCATGACTACTTTATCAAACCACAATTTTCTTAATTAATTAGGTATTCATATGTTTTTTCTCTGATCATCCAAAAATAAGTATCTATCCATGCATGTTAACCATCCACATAATAGTGAACAACATCAATGAATTTGAAATTTATAAAGAATGTAAGACAAGGAGTAAAAAATTTGGCCTAATTTAAGGTTTAGGATTTACTGGTTGGGGTAGGTCAATTTCATGTTTTCTAGTAAAAAATCTTCAGTTTGACTACATTTGTTAAAATTGCTATGAAATTAAATTTATGATCATGGTTTATGATCTAAGGTTAAGGTATAAAGTTTAGGATTTAGGCTTTAGGGTTTAGACTCTAGGGTTTAGGATTTAAGATTTAGGGTTTATGGTTTAAGGTTTAGGGTTTAGGGTTTAAGGTTTAGGGTTTAGGGTTTAGGGTTTAAAGGTTTAGGGTTTAGGGTTTGAGGTTTAGTATAGGATATAATGAACGGCTTCATGCTTAGATTTTTAGGGGATATGATGAGGTTAAAATTGTTTGATAGTTAACAATGACTACTTCACCAAAACACAAATAGTTTTTTGTGGACGTGTATAACTCATCCATGTGGACTTGATTTTATGGACATGAAATATTAAAATCGATTGATAGTTAACCATGACTACTTTACCAAACCACAAGTTGTTTGATTAATTGGTCATCCAAAATAAGTATCCATCTATGCATGTTAACCATCCACATAATCACGAACAATATCAATAAATTTGGAAATTTATAAAGAATGTAATGCAAGTAGTCAAAAATTTGGCCTAGTTTAAGGTTCATGGTTTATAGGTCGGGCTGGGTCAATTTCATGTTTTGTAGTAAAAGATCTTCATATTTGGTTATATTTGTTAAAATTGCTATGAAATTAAATTTATGATTACTATTATGATCTAAGGTTAAGGTTTATAGTTTAGGATTTAGGCTTTAGGGTTTAGGGCTTAGAGGTTTAGGGTATAGGGTTTAGGGATTAGGGCTTAGGGCTTAGAGGTTTCTGATTTTGAGTTTAGGATATGATATGATGAACGGTTCCATGCTTAGGTTTTTTGGGGATATGATGAGGTTAACATTGTTTGATAGTTAACAATGACTACTTCACCTAAACATAAGTAGTTTTTAGTGGACGTGTATAACTCATCGTCCATGTGGACTTGATTTTAGAATAAGTATAGTATTCACAAATAAGTATCCACATAATAAGATATTTTTAGCATCCACACATAACAATCAACAAATATTCCATTATAATTGGATAATATATATTATAATTATTCATTTTAAATATAGTATAATGGATCTTAAAATGTAGAAAAAATAAAATTATAATCAATCATAAAAACAAAATCAAAAATATATGTCATAATAATTAAATAAAGTGATTACAAAGAAAGTAGGAGAAAAAAAAGTGAATAATAGAAAAAAATATGACAGAAAATCTTATTCATTGAATTTTAACTAATAGTTTCAATCCAATGGTTCTTATTATTTGTAATACAAACAGTTTTTCTCTCTCTAGTTATACCTCAACTTACATGATGAAAGTTAAAATAGTTTATAAATTATGTGAACAGCAGAAAACTTGGTAAAGGAGTGCTCCATGGACAGAAAGTGTGTTAAATGAACATACTTTTACAGAAAGTGTGTCTGAGTGCAAATCTCCCTAGATTTTTTTCTTTTTTCAACACCCTCATTATATGAAGTTAATAGTTGAATTTATAATTCAACACCTCCATTGTACATAATCTTAGTAATTTTCTTTTTGTCGAAAGAAATCATATATGTTTGGTTTTTCTTTTCATAAATAAGACCACAACAACACTATTCGACCCAAATCAATGTCACAAATCTTTCTAAAACTTATTAATCATCTAAATCTTGGTACTAATCATTTTAGTCGAATATATTATCAATATTGAGAGCTAGGTTTTTTTCATCATGTAAGCGACAGAAAACACTATTGTTAGCTAATTTGATTTGATTTTTTTCTTCGATTGAATATGTAATGGAATACCATGTCACTACTCATTAGTGGAAAAAACATTTGCACTAAAAATTAACAAAAATGACGATGGAAGTTAAAAGCGACACATTACTAAAACAATAAAATAAAATAAAAAATACCATTGGAGGATTAAATGATACTTATTGTAAACTACTAAATGCATTTCTTTATTGTGGCCGCCAATTGTTCTACCATCAGAATTAACTGAAATACGAAAATAAAAATTTAGGAGACTAACCTAGTTTATACTTATGTCACACAACAATCTATGTGCCTTATTTTATTGTTAAGGTCTGTTGATTAAGAACAGTTTAGAAAAACAAAACAATGGTCACAAGTTAATCCTAAGAGTGAAACACATCTTTTAGATACAGAAATCAAACATACTCATAAGGCATAAAGCAACTTACAACAGCAATATAAGGCATAACAAAAGACTACTTCATAAACTACAAAGAGAGAAGTGGAACTTGAACTTACAACATCTAGAGCCAGGGCCGACCTAATGTTAATTGCTGCTACCACATACGAGAGAGGGAATGTCTAAACCGCTACACCATGATTACTGTTCTGAAAATGATGTCTTTAAACTGTTTCATATAAAGTTGATGTCTAAAGCCTTTGGTTCATGGCCGGATCTGTCTAAAGCTTTGAGATTATTTGTCCATGGCAAATTGGCAATGTTGGTCAAATTTGTCCGGAGGTTGTTCTTCTTACAGAGAAACTGAAGGTGTTTTCTCTTAAGACTTTGGAAATCCAAAGAGTGGACAGAAGGAGACTTGTAGATTGATTCACCAACTCTATTACGGTATTACCGGGACAATGGCCAAAATCAACCCCAACTATTTGCCAAACACTTATAATTAAACTTCAAGACTCTGTAAATAACAACCTGAACTGTATTAAAATTCAAATTTAATACCTAAACTATATAAAATGTTGTCAATTTCAACCTCTGTTCGAATAGTGTTAAATCAGAGTTTAATGATGTTGAGTCAGATGATCTGTGACATCCACATGGCACTGGGAATGACCAAAACTAAGTTGTTTTAGTCATTTTTAGGTGTTTTGTGGCAAGAAACAAAGCGTTTGGCAAAAGATGGAGTATTGGAGTCCATTTTCGGGTGTGTTGTGAGACTTCATTTTTGATTATTTCTTGCTACAAAATACCCAAAATGACCAAAACGATATAGTTTTGGTAAGTCATGCTACGTTGAAGTCACGGACCGTCTAACTCAACATCATCAAACTCTGATTTAACACTGTTCGAACAGAGATTGGAATTGACAACATTTTATATAGTTTAGGTAGCAAATTTAAATTTTAATACCGTTCAAGTTGTTATTTGTTGGATGTTAAAGTTTAGGTATAAAAAAGTGTTTGACAAATAGTTGAGGTTGATTTTAGCTGTTTTCCCACAGTATTACGGTACCTTCACTCTTGCCACCACCAACTCAACTTATTGTGATTATGTTAAATAGCCAAACAAATGCTAATAGTATACAAGGCCCTAGGCGTACGGTTGGGCCTTGAGTTTTCTTTGTTCTTATCCAACGATGTTCACCTTTGGCGTCGTGGCTATGGCGGTGACGTGTTCGGTGCCATCACCGGTAACGGCTGCAGCCGTTTGGTCAAAAAAAAAAAGAAATTGTATTAATTTAAAATTATTTTTATTTTTTTAATTCTAAATGTTTGATAATATTTACAGTTTTGACATTGTTTCCCGCATACTTTTCTTCTCTCCACCCAAATCTGCTTTCAAGGAAGGAACCTCAAAAGCTTAACAAAAAAAAAAAAGTAGAAGAAGAAGAAGAAGAAGAAGAAGAAGAAGAACCACCCGATTGAAATTTTTGAACTTTTTGATCTCCGATTCTTGCCTCCGCCATCGCGAGACTATAGCTGAATCTAAGGTTTGATCACAAAATTTTCCCGATTTGTATATTTTGGATTGGGTAAAAAACTTGATCGAATCTGGGATCGTTTGTTGTATCCAAATCTTGATCTGGGCTTCTCTGATTTCGAATTCTAATTCCACTTGCTTGTAAAAATTCTGATTTGGGTTTGTTTGAAAGATTCGATTTTTATGATCTATATCATCTATAGGGTTTCACTTACTCGTAAATTGATGAAATTTTCTTGATTTTAGGGTTCTTTTTTTATATACATCGGAGAGAGAGACATGGGAGCATTCATGTCGAGGTTTTGGTTCATGATGTTTCCTGCAAAAGAGTATAAGATTGTGGTTGTTGGTTTGGATAATGCTGGTAAAACGACGACCCTTTATAAACTTCACTTGGGTGAAGTTGTCACTACTCATCCTACTGTTGGTAGCAATGTTGAAGAGCTTGTCTACAAGAATATCCGCTTCGAGGTACTACTGCATTCTTATATTCGAATCCATGTTTCTTAGGTTCTGTTTCAGGTTTGAATCTTGGGATGTAGGTATAGAAGTTTGAATCTTTATGGCTTTTCCTTGAATTTGCAATCTTTTTGTTGTGTTATTGTCATGACATGATTGGTCTAGAAGCTCATAGTGTTGAACGTCGTTTTCATATGTTTGATACTTGTGATTTATGGTTTCATATAGCAAATCTGTGTAGATGGCTGTATTAGTCTGGTTTGTTTGTTATATCACAAGAACTGTTTGTTATTTCTTCGTGGTTTAGTTTTTATGCAATTGTCAAAGCCATGGACACAGCTGAAACCATCTCTGTTTTATGGCCTTTTGCATGTGTTCTTGTATGCCAAAACTGAATGATGCATATAAACGTTACTAGACTTATAAATCAGACGTCTTTGGTACATAGAGCTTTGAATCGTTTCCTGTAAAAAACCAACTGTTTGACGCTGGCATATGTACTTATGATATGTTGTCTTTAGGTTTGGGATCTTGGTGGGCAAGATAGACTAAGGACTTCATGGGCAACGTACTATCGTGGAACACATGCTGTGATTGTGGTTATCGATAGCACAGATAGAGCTCGAATCTCTTTCATGAAAGATGAGCTCGCCAGGATACTTGGTCACGAGGATCTTCAAAACTCTGTCATCCTTGTTTTTGCAAACAAACAGGATCTGAAAGATGCGATGACTCCTGCTGAGATCACGGATGCACTTAACCTTCACAGTATCAAGAACCATGATTGGCATATTCAAGCAAGTTGTGCAGTTACTGGAGAAGGGTTGTATGATGGGCTCGGCTGGATTGCCCAGAAAGTTACCGGTAAAGCCACGAGTTAAGGGAAATGAGAACTGAATCAGAGAGAGAATTCATTCTTCTTTGTTTCTTTTGTCTGCTTCAGCTGTTCTTTAACACTGTATCCTCTTCACTTTTATGTAACAAGCTTAAGCTATTTTGATTGCTCTCATTGAAACTGTGTCCAGAATTATTAAAATCTGAAAGAAAAGAATCTTGTTTTGTGTCGGATTTTGGCACTGTATTCTCTGTAAATTAAGAGACATGTTGATATCAATAGTCAACAGATTTTATCTGCACAAATGAATCATTTTTACAGAATTACAGCAATCAAAAACTGTCAGTTGAATGTGCATTAGAGAATGCTAAAGGTCATTCTTCCGAGCTCATAAACCCTATACATAAGCAGCGCTTTGAAGGTATTACACAAACCAAAGTCACCTTTCTCCACAATCACATGAAAACTATTTTGCGTGAACCTTACAGTCTAAGTGATCAATTAAGACTTTTGTAATCTGTGATACACTTTTGTTAAGCTTATCAAAAGGAATTACATCAATATTGGCATTACTAGTAAACTAACCAAAGCTGTTTCCTATATCCAAAACTCAACAACGATGAAACCGCTAACAAAGTAATGGGAATTATAATAAGAACATGGTACAATAACTCTTGATAATTTGTAATAATGTTTACTGTAGTAGCAATTAGCAAATAATAGGTAAGATTATGCTTATCATTATTCAATGGTGACAAATAAAAACTGTAAAGGTAACCCCACAAAAAACACACAAAATCCATATGCCTACTACAATATAATGGTAGTTTTTTGTAGTCATATGGATATAAACTTGTAGAGATTTTATCCTATATATGACTACAATTCTGGTTTTAGAAGACCATTGAAATGATCAGGGCTGCGAGGACCCTGATGTTGGACTCCAAGAAGGGCTGCGAGGAACTTGAGGTAGATTAGGGGTGCTAGGACCTTGAGGTTCAACTCCAAGAGGGATTTGAGCTTGCCCTTGTGTAATATAGGTAATGGGTCCACTGATGTGAATACATACTCCTCGGCAATTGATTCTAACACCGTCGCTGCTCCCAATCGTGATCGTCGCAGGACCCCCCACCGTAATTTTTGTCGTCTCCTCCATTTCTTTTGTGTTTTTTTTTTTTTTGGTTTATGTATTTTGTCAATAGGAAACCGTCGGTGAATAAATCTTTTTTATACAGTACATTCACTAGTTAGGTCAAAATAGTTAGGGTAGGGAGAGGCAAACAATGTCGGTTCGGTTAGTTTGCATACGTGTACACAGAACTTTTGTAATAATCAAATGTATTGAAAGAAAGAGAGATCATTAAAACATGTAACCAAAAGGTCCAAAAATATGTAGTGAAAGCTAGAGCGTAATGACTGTTGATTTGAGTCTAAATAAAAAAAAGAGTTGATCATTTTTCTTGCATTTGAAGATCCAATGAAGTTTTCAGAAGTAAGAAAAATCCTTAAGAAGAAAAGTTTATAAGAGGTTATGTGATCTGATTGTATCACTAACTTAATTTTATCTCAGTTCATTGACTTGATTTGTCAGTAAAGTTAGAAAGACGCTCTTTCTTGAAGAGCAAGGAAAGTGTTCTAGACTTAGAAGACCATCAGAACTACCAAGATCCAAGAAGCATAAGAATCACTCGAGATAAAAAGCTGTTCAAACACCTCGAGATAGGGAAAACGTAACCAGATAAGATCATAGAGATAATGTCTCCTCTTATCTTATCAGTTGCATTTAGATTATGTCTTGTCCTCTTATCAGTTGCTGAGTTGCATTTAGATTATGTCAAGTCGGGGAAGTCATACAAGGGGAATCTGACGTAGCCACTAACCGGAGAGACTAGACCGGATTTTGACTAATTAAGCCTTGAACCGTAAAACCTAGCGGCGACAACACAATCGTCGTAGACAGAGACATTGCGGAGGTGTTCGGTTTGGTCTTTGATTAAGGGAGGTAGGGTGATTGTCTATGAAGGGTTGTTGTTGAAGATGTTGGTGAGACGCACGCACTGTGTATAATCTTGTTCGTTCATCATAGCTAGCCATCCTCTCGATGATCCTATTATACTCGAGGATTTATGGAAGAGATCCTTGGACAGAATCTGATTCTCCATCTTCACATGCTCTTCTTTACTCGGGTCGTACAAGTTAAAGTTGACAACTTCGGTTCACGGGAGATGGTGAAAGCTTGGAGATTCCGCTGAAAAGATGAGACATTTTTAGAACAGACAAAGCCATGAAAGATGAGCCCTACTCGGTCACAAGGATCATCAAAGCTCAGTCATACTGTGTTTACAAAACAAACATGACCTGAATGATGATGAGATTGACTCCAGCTGAAAATCACAAATGCACTTAACCTTCACAATATCAAGAAGACAAGAACCATGTTCAAGCAAAGTTGTCCAGCTTATTGGAGAAAGGATTGTGTGATCTGATGTGCTCAGTTGGATTGCTCATTAATTATACTTATCTTTTTTTTGTCTTTAGTAGAGTATATATGGTATATATAACTCTGACCTTCATGTAACAAGCTTCGACTATTTTGGTTGCTCTCACTGAAACTGTGTCCCAGATGTTTTTTCTTTAAATTAAGAGACGTCAATATCAATAGATTTTTATCTGCACAAATGAATCATATTTTTTTTTGCCAATTACATCAATTTCACTGCCGCGGAATGTAAAAACACAAACTCACTCTTCTAGAAGAAGTAGAGATAAAAAAAAATTAAGAGAGGAAAAGGAAGATCAAAGAATGGAGCAGCCACATCGTTTTGTTTCTTTAGGGCCTTCGAACCATTGATCCCATGTCTCATTCACCGGACCTGTTGTTCTGCAAGTAGTCACAAAAGCAAAGATATATAAGAACCAAATCATCTCACAGTTATTGGCATGTTAACTCTCAGAAAACAGAAGTAGAATTACTCAGGAAGAAGAGGATCAGGTTTGCTGTCAACACTGTCTAAGAACCTACATACATTCGAGAAACGAGTCAAGATTGTGGAATGATTATCCGTGAACCGGATATAAGTTATGCAACAAGTTCTTACTCTTTGCAGGACGCTGATGCATTGTCCATCCTCTCAAGCAGCTCCAGCTCTTCCTGAATATATAATTGAACGAAGAAAGTTATACCTTGTAACTTTTTAAAACAAGTATTTCATTTCAAATGTCTTAACAGCTACGTGGACAAGAGATTAAACCCTCAGGGCTCAAGATATTACATAACCTGATTGAACCTGTTGTTTTGCTCTATCAACAAAAGCATGTTGATATACTCTCTCATTTGAATAACATTTAGCATCACAAAAACTCTTTAAAAGGAGACAGTTCTACACAACATATCTCAATTCTAAAGGTCCTTCTTCCGCTATCTTTTGAACTGCATATGACACTGTGGCTGAGCTCTATCATAAACCCTATAAGATTTAAAGGTATTGTACAAAACAAAGTCACTTTTCACCACAACACATGAACAAAATAGCATACAATTTTGCTTAACCCCGTAAATAACAATCAAAGCCTTTGTAATCTGAGATCCAATTTTGTAAAGTACTTCTGAAGTCTTCTACAAAAGTAACTAAATCAAAGATCCACTACTAACTAACTAACTCAGGGAAAGCAACAAACCTGAAAAGTGCTATACAACATCGTTGACACTACCAACTTCTACAAAATCAAACTAACCAAAAGTTGTTTTCTTTACCCACTCATTTAATCACAACGACCTAAATCAGATCAGTTCCCTTAATCTGAGATCCAATATTGTTAAGCATATATAAAACTGAACTACATCAAGACACAAGTACAACTAACTTACTAAAACGCAACCCCACAATACCAACTGTTACAAAATCAAAAATAACAAACCTCTTTTTCTTTATTCACTCATTGAATCCCAAAAACAAGAACAAAAACCCCTAAACCAGATTGATTCCATTAACAGCTCCCCAATTCCCAAAACTTAAAAAAATTTCAAACTTCCAAATTCTTCACCGTACTCCACTAAGATTTATACAATTCCCTCCAAAAAAGAGCCAAGCACAAACAAAAACAAAGGATTGATCCATTATGATAATAATCAGCCAAAAAAGGCACAAGCCAAGCCAGTCGAAACAAACAAAAAGGGTTTAATAAGAGGAGAGTAAAGAAATTATATACCTCTAAGAATCTAGATTCTTGTTCAAGCCTTTTGAGTTCAGCTTGAATCCTGTGTTTGCCTCTTGTATCAACGACCCGCCCTGAAAGCTGCTGACCCGATGAATTGGAGCTACCCACTTCCATCAAAATATCTCTCGATTTTCAAAACCCCCAAAATAAAAAAATAAAAAAAAATAAAAAAGATCAAAACTTTAAGAACAACAGAGAAGAAACACCAATTTTACTCAAGAGTCGAGACCCAAAGACCGCCGCCATTAAGATATGGGAAACTCATAATAAACCTTCACAAAACCTCATTTTTATAAAAAAACTGGTTGGACACAGATTACTAGGGAGACTCAGAATCAAACAGATCTCGATAATTCAACAAAAAGAAGAAAAAAAAAAAAAGAGAGAACTGTTGTAATTTTCTGAGAAAGAGAATATAGAAAATTCAAGTTATGAGTTGGGGAAGACTTGAGAAAAAAAAAAAGAGCTTTTCCGATGATCGAAAGGGTCGAAAAAGAAATAAAAAGTTGCGATTTTTGAAAAAGAAGAAAAGAAGAAAAATTTGTTTAATTTTTTTTTGTCTCTTCCTAAAAGTTTGATTTCGGTTAACTGCACGCGCCGATTCGATGTTTTAAGAATGGGCCTTTTAGTGGCCCAATTAAGTGTAATTTATCATTTTTTATGATGATGATATCATCATCAAATTATCGACAAAATGGTATCTTATCTTCTATCTGTATTTTTTTTTGTTAAAAAAAAAAAAATCTTCTATCTGAATAATTTGAAAATGTTAATTTTTACCTATACTCAAATAAAATTTAAAATTTCCAATTATAGAAAAAGCATTCAATGGAAGCTGATCTATTTGGATGGAGAGGAACCACGACAAAGCATGACCCAGAGCAGCCATCAATGATGCAAAGATGGTAGAAATTCCCTAATATTATGAGTAAGGTTGTGGGATCAAATGGTAAAAACTTTGTTCAAACGCCTTGATGGACCAGGGTTTGAGTCTAAGGTCTTACCTTTTTCTTTAAAAAACGAAATTACAGTATTTACGATACCACTTCATCAAACATGCACTGTTTTTTTGATTGGATATGATTTTGAATTTTATTTGAATATATGTAAAAATTGGCTCCAAAAATTTGTATAAGTAAATAAAAATTGGTACTTTTGAAATTATGCAGGTAGGAAATGGTCATTTTCCCTCAAATTATCCTCTAGTTTTACGCTTCACTTTTTTTCTTTGAATCGAAAGTAAAATCTGTTCAAACAAAAAATTAACTGTTTTACAATGAATGTGACGCTTAGTTAAAATTAATTTAGAGATTGGACTGAGAAATAAGCCATTAATTGCAGAGAAAAAAAAAACAGAAATAGAAGTAGAGTATTGTCCGTAGGAGAGTTAATTAAGGTGCTCAAGTGGCAAACCAGTTAACCCTTCATCATAAGAGTAATCGCAGATGATTCCAGTCGAGTGTGAAATCATTTCCAAGCAACCTACCTACTCATAAGCTGAAGACTAGATTGCTGCAGCATATTGACAAGTAAATGGTGAGAAATTGTGAGATTAGTTTTTTTTTTTCCCCAAAAACTTCGTAAATCGTTGACAACAAAAGGAATCGCTTAAGTCATCTAATCAAGATAAGCTTCACGCCATGCATAAATTGTAAGATACATCACGTTAATTTTGTTATTTAAATTCAGTTAACTTTTTTTTTTTTTTCCATAATCCAGTTAACTTTTTATCAATGTTGATGTAGTAACTAGGAAGATCATGGCCAAAGAAGAAGAGGACGTGGTGGAAAACTTCCAAGATGTCAAAGAGTAAGAAGTTGAAAATCCCAAAATGGTAGATATGGTAAATCTTTCGGTTTGAGCATGAACAACTTGCTCTCATCTCTTTGTTGTTTGCAAGTACGTGTGGATTGATGAAGTGAAAACGTACTTGGTGTGTCAGCTAGAGTTCTACGTACTGACAATGTCAGTTTCTGTAATAACTTTTTTTAAGAAAGATTAAACTACGTAGATTTATCTATATTGTTAGTTTCTTATTTCAATTTAAAAGCAATAATGTCCGTACGTATTAGATTTGAATCTGTAGTGTCATCTCTGAGTCTCGACCACTTATTGAGATCTTGGACGGTTGAGAAAGGACTGAAACCGCGTACCAAGCTGTGTGAGCTGTTTTCTTAATATCTCCCCCTTTTTTTTTTTTTATCTAAATAACAAATTATCTTATTTCAGTCACTGAAAGAGATGGACAAAATATACATTAAAAGGTGCCTACCAAAAAAAAATATACATTAAAAGGTTAATGTGCGGACGTCAACATAATATGTAAAATGTACAAGGACCACGAATTGTAATACAGTATTCGGCGACTATTTCTTTTTTTTTTTTGTTATAAAGAGTTTTATCGATCACAATTTTTCTTATTTTCCATTTCGATTTATGTAAATTAAGATTTTCTTATACTAATATACTATTAATAATATTATAAAATTAATAACTAATCAGTATAACATAAACTATATATATATAATATGTTGCTCTTTTTATATATTTGGTAATAAATTTAAGATTTATACAATTTTTGAATTGTGACAGCAATTACATAGTAAGAAAAAAGAGACATAAATTTTGAAAATTATAACTAAAAATCCCAAAAATACGATAAAAGAAAAGCCAAAACGATTAACACAGGCCAACATATGTCCAAAGAGGAAACACCAATTTTAAATCGCAAAATTCAAACAGTTGCGCGGTTGCCTTAGCTTTAAATTAAAGAAACTGGAGCCTTCATCGTTAAACGCTATCCAAGACCAGCTTTCAAAATCTCAAAACAAAAAAATGTCTATACTTCTCCGAATACTAGTGCAAAAAAGGGAACTACGAAAGAAGACCTTATCAACTCTATATAAGTATATATATGATCGGACTCGGTCTAAATATTGCAAAATTTCGCCCATTTTTCAGTCTCTTTGGTTAGATATATAGAGAGTACGTAAGGTGGACCTAAAATTTCAATCCTAATTCAGATCACAACTACTCTAAAATCTAACTATCATTTCGCATCACATCTTGTAATTGTGCAGTCAAAAACACACTAGCTAGTATAAATCCTATATTGTACGTTTCATATTTACGGCTTTAATTTGTTTTTCAACCCCGTTTAAGACGACGCCAATTCAACAACGACGTATATATCTTTTGCTGGACAAAAACGTCAAATATATAACTTTATCAGAAAACAAAAAGGTCAAATATAAAAGACAAAACAAACCTAAAAGCACAAAACATTAAGTGGGTCACCGCAACTTTTAAATAGTTTAGCATTTAGTAGTACTGACTTTACGAAATCAAAACGCATCCAAACACTATACGTACGTAAGCTTGTGAGATTTATTGCCTAATGGTACCGCAGGCACTCTATACAAGTTAGCATTACTAAATCCCATTCAAGACCATGTAAATACGACTACGATTGATTGCTTAAACTATTGTGTATATAAATTAGTAGTAAATTACTAACTTATATCAAGACCATATCAACACAAGACTAGAACTTGCTCATATAAAGGATTTGTATATTTGTAACAAATGCATCATTTCGTCCATTTAATATTTTCAAATATCAACATTCAAGTCAAGTCAACATGTTGCAATGAAGTAGAAGTTCGATGATGTTGAAATTTAGGTCTTGGGAATCAACCATCCCTATATAGTTGGAATTTTAGTCATATATTTTGAATAGAAATCAAATTCTCATATTTAATTTTGGATTCAGTCTGATTACGTGTAAAACTTACAAATCCCTATCGAGAGTAAATAATAGTATTTATTTTCCTCTTTTGTATGGGGTTAAAGAAAGTTTTCACTTTTGCTTATTTCATATGTAGAAATATTAACATCTATAATTGTCTAGTAACTTTTTTTTTTGTGTTTGATTTTGGTCGAAATAGGTAATAGGTTGTAATTTTTTTAATCACTCTTACGTATTAGATTTTGTCTTTCTTTCTTTTTTGCATAATGGTTCATTAATAAAAAAGAACTTAGGATGATTTTGGACAAGGTCACACAGTTCAGCTTAGTCAACAAGTTTAAGCACGTACTAAGCGGTCGGTGTCATTATGCAAAGTCTATACAAAAATGTGTTTGATTGGTCGCAGCTGAGTCAGCTTTTAAAATTAATTAGAAATTAGTCGTTATCTAGTATCTACACCTTCAAACCATTACACATATAACATAAATAAAATACATCATGCAAATATAATTTATCTCAAATGATTTTACAAGATTATTGTGAAACTGGGATTTTTTTTTTCTGTTGAACTATTTATAATGCAACTAATGAAGATAAATTCACAAGAAAGTGATTGACCGAGGTATTTTTTTTGTTGGCAACATATATGTCTAATAGAGTCCAAAACGTACTACAGTATTTTGCTTCTAAATAAATGATGTTGGATCAAATTACACATTTATTATATTTGCATGTTATACACACATAGTCGTACCACGGCGTGAAACGAGTCGGCAATGATTTGATCAAATTACACATTATAATAAAGTCATAACGCATCATAATAAATTCGGTCAATTATGTTATATACGCATAGTCGTACCACAGTGGCATCTACGGCGTGAAACGAGTCGGCAATGATCTGTTTTGGCTGAAGAAAATTAAGGAATATTTATGTAAATGAATAATGTGCTAAAAGCCTAAAATAGTGAAAGAAAGAAAAAAGAGATCGACACGTTTTCCCGTAACTCAGTTGCTTTGGTCTACCAATTTCAATGCTCTTTGTCTCCTCGTCATCTACTCTTACAGCTGTCGAAACCCACACCCATTTATATTTTACAAATTACACACAGTACTTCATTGTATGCAATTGCTAATTATTGTTACAAATTACATCATTCACAAGTCACAAGTCACAACCATATGCATACTACTTTCTTCGTTTCGCATAAGCTATCATTTAAGATATTTTTTTCATATAAATGAAAAATCATGTATAAAACTCTTTTGAAGGAAATTAACATTTAAAGTAATGTGACTAGAATAAAAATTCCAAATAAATTTAATGAAAAGAAGTAAAACAAAGTGAATGAGTCCAAAGCAAGAAAGTCTAAAGCAAAGACTTCTACAAATAAGGAAAATAGAATGAGAGTTGAAAGACCTTCAAAGCTCTCTTCGCTCTTCTCTCTTCTCTCTTTGCTCTTCTCTCTACTCTCTTCTTTTTGTTCTCTCTCTCTGAATTAGTTGGATGGAAGAAACACAACAACAACAACAAAAACAACAAGAACTGACGCAAGAACAGATAACGGAGTTTAAAGAGGCCTTTTGTCTCTTCGACAAAGATGGTGATGGTTGCATCACTGCTGATGAACTTGCCACTGTCATCCGCTCGTTGGATCAGAACCCTACCGAACAAGAGCTTCAAGATATGATCACTGAGATCGACTCGGATGGCAACGGCACCATCGAATTCTCTGAGTTTCTCAACCTCATGGCCAACCAAATCCAGGTTTAATTATAACTTTATAGGAGATTACATCAATTAATTATACTGGTTTTTTGTTCTTCACTGAGTTTTTTTTTTTTTTCGTTATAGGAAACTGATGTAGACGAAGAGCTCAAAGAAGCATTCAAAGTGTTTGACAAAGACCAAAATGGTTACATCTCTGCCAGTGAGGTATATAACTATTACCCTTTCTTCTCTTGATTATAACTATATACTCCTTTTTCCTTTACTTTTTGCAAATCTTTTAGTTTCTTTATTTATTTTTATTTTTTGGACAAATCTTTTAATTTCTTTAGTTATACACAAAAATTTAAAGCATATTTATGTTTTTTTTTGTTGCAATTACTAGCTATGTATCTCTATAACATTAGATATGCTTCAATTGAGTACTATAATGGAACAAAATCAATTAGATGCGTTATATATAACACTCCAATTATCGTACGTGCGGTCTAACTATGTTTTAAATTTAATGATTGGAAGCATAAAATATGTATTTACTTATGAGTTATGAGTTATGACTGATTGTATTGTATTGTATCTAACAATATGAGTTATGAGTTATGACTGATTGTATACTAATTTAGTATAAATAGTGGGTTATATATTTTGTCTAGTTTTGTTATATTAACCAATTTTCTTAAGAAAAATATAGATTTGTTATGCTCTACTTGAGTGGTATACACTCACTCGAAATTTATATTCTCTATATTCGTATAATAATTCTTTATTAGCAATGAGTTCATTTGATTAGATAAAGGAGGAAAAGAATAGATAACTAAATCAAGGTTGGAATCTTTTGTATCAATGAAAATATATCAGATCACAAGTCTAGACGATGCTTTGAGTTTTACAAGAGATCCTTAGGTGTTTTATTCATACTTAATTAAGCATGTTAATTAATTAAAAAGTGTCTGCCTTGCGTCGTAGAAAGCTAAATTATTTGAGGCTTCGAGCTAGCTGGCAATATGACTTTTTGGAGATAACGAGGTTAAAAGAAATATTTTAAAATAGTGAATAACATCGTAGTAAACTGTGTTTATGATTCTATTGGTTTATTGGGCAGAGCACATGTCTCACCTAGTGTAAATAATACAGTATGTTTATATATTCTTTTCACATTCATTTATATATGTATGTATGGTTTAACTTTTATAAACACAAAAAATTTTCTTGTGCATTAGCCATGATCTATGTGTAAATACAAACATCATTAGTTAATAATAGTACTAAATAGTACTTATAATATACTCCCTCTGTCCCACCAAGATTGATGTTTTGGGAGATTACACATTTTAAGAAAACAATGATTAGTAAGTTTAAATATATTTTTTTCTTTGATTAAAAAAATATTATTTAATTTTAAACCAATAACAATTCAAGATTTTAAATATTTTCAATGATTACTTCTTGAAGTGTACAAAACATCAATCTTTGTGGGACAAAAAAATATCCTAAAACATCAATCTTTATGGGAGAGAGGGAGTATAATCTCTGTAATTTTGGTATATGATTACAGCTGAGGCATGTGATGATCAATCTTGGGGAGAAGCTAACTGATGAAGAGGTTGATCAAATGATAAAAGAGGCAGATTTGGACGGTGATGGCCAAGTCAATTATGATGAATTTGTCAGGATGATGATGACCAATGGCTAAAACCTAATCAAATCAGTTTTACATTGTATTATCTTTTATAAAAAAATTAATCCTTGTCAGATTATCGTATTTCACCTTTCCATTAAAGTAATTTTAAGCTAGCTTTCATATTCAATGACACAAATATATTATTTTGGGATCAATGTGATTCACTGATTCTTAATATATAAGTATTTTATGTGTATAGTGTATTTCTTTTAATTGTTTTTTAGCAGTGTATTGAAAAGGTTAATCAGATTGGGTACTTATATGTTCTTTGGCTATTTTATGTATGGTAAATAGAACAAAAATCAAGATTGTTTTTATTACATAGTGCATAATATTATGTAAATTTTCCTATAAAAAGTGTATGACGCTAATCATATTTTTTCGTTCGAGATTTTAGTTTTAATCAAAGTATTAAGACACTTGAGAGAAAATATAAAACCCTTACTTGGTGGTTGGTACAATCATCATCATACTAAATTCATAAACCTCAGAAATTGGAGTCTTTTATATTTTCATTCTTGTAATATTAGGTTGATGTTAAGTTTTGTCTAAAAAAATTTATGCAACTTTGACGAAGAAATTTTATATTTATACTCTTCTTTTCTTTTCTTTTGCTTTTTTAACATTATTTACAGTTTTCAGTTTTATTCTATCCTCTTCAAGGTATTGACAATTGTTATTTCAAGTCTATGTAAAAAATATTAGAGGCTGTTTTTCTTAAATTTTCATAAGGTTATAGACAAAATGCAACCAACCATTATAGTTGTGGACTTAGTTACGCAGTGGACTATTGAAACATACGTGACCCATTTTTTATATACTTTATTAAACTACTGATCTCGTACTAACTATTAATCCTAACATCATTTAAATCAAACAGCCGAAAATACCAAATATTAAACCAACAATTATCTAACAAACATTTTAGTAGATTAAATAATCAATATCAAAGATGTCTACAAATCTTAAACCAACAATCTAGAAGCAAATATCATGAATCAAATAACCAGCAACCTAGGCAACACTCTAATGACTTATCTCTAGCAACCTAACAGAAACCAAACAATACATCAATGAGCCACTAGAACATCTTCCTCTTCATTGCCTTAATTCCACGATCATACTTTGTCTTTACCTACACCACAAACAACAATTGAGATGCATGAGTATTGTCATAAACATACAAAGAGACAATCCTCCCATCTACTGGGCTATACACACAACCAATTGAGAATCTCCTGGTGTCGATCGACACTAACACATGGCGAAGGTTGCATTGACCGACACACTCCTTGTGTCGATCAACGTCTGCTCGACAATTCCCGAAAAAACCTAATTCGCATCGAGCGACACCTCCACATGCGTCGATTGATGCTCATTAGGTTTCTCGCGCCGTCCTCGCATTTGCATCGACCGACACACTCCTTGCGTCGCTCGACGCAACTGCTGAGCATCGTTTTCCTCGAAACTCCAAGTCAGATCTCCTTCCCTAAACACACCAAACTCACTCCAGAGTCACACATCTGCCATTTGCTACTATTAGCTTTACAACATCTGCAATTCTGACAAGTGTTTGTACAATCTGCTCCATCCAAATCATCCCATAGCGTTTTCAAAGTAGTGTAATACTGAGATAAACTCATCAATCCTTGTTGCACAGCCCAAATCTATTGTGTTAAGTGATAAGAGCGTGGAAGATTGGTAATGTGAAAACGAGTCATCAAGTCCTTCCAAATTTCTGCATCATTGAATCGAAGGAGACTTTTGTAGAACTACTTCGTAACAGATCTCAATATCCAAGATTTCACTATACTGTTACAATGTGACCAAACTCTGAAGCTATGATCAAACTTAGGAGGTCTTGGTAAAGATCCGTCAACAAAAGCGATTTTGTTTTTAGCATCTAAGGCAACGAACATCGCAATCTTCCAAGAAGAGTAGTTAGATTCATCTAGTACCTCAGATATGATTGTGTTGCCTGGACTATCACCATTAGAGAGTGCATGTAACATCCGCGAACCAATTTTTGTAATTTTGGTGTGGGTGTCGATCGACACCCTTGGTGGCATCGATCGACACCATGTTTTTCCGGTTTGGTCGGGTTTGATTTAATTGCTGATTGGTTCGGTTTGGTTCAAGAAAATCCCTAAATCGTGTGTAAAAGGGGGAAAACGACCCTAGGTCGTGTTATTTGTCTGTAGTCGCCGCTTTTGAGAGAAAAAGAAAGAGAGAAAAGAGAGAAAACGTTTCTGTGACTTTCTGGGTTTGTTCTTGGAGTTTTTGGAGAGATCTGAGGCTGTAGGAGGGTTAGCTGTTGCTGGAATCGAAGGGGGAGCTTCTGGAGGTGTTGTTTTCCACGTTTCTCAATCCAATCTTCCTGTTCTTGAGGTGAGTGCTTGACCATGGTTGATCTAAGCATGAGATCTCTCTCTTGTTTGTGTGTTTTCTTTGCTGTTTGTGTTGTTTTGTTGCTTGGGTTCGTTGCTTTTGTGATTCCCAGTGATTTCTGAGGTAATTGGGTGAGTTTGAGACGGATTCGAGATGATTGGGAAGGAGAGTTCGATGTTCGGTTTCGCGCAGATCGTGTCTGCAGAGGAGGCATCGATCGACACTAGGAAGCATCGGTCGACACCATTTGGAGTGGCATCGGTCGACACTGTTCAGCATCGGTCGACACCATTGTTTGTAGCATCGATCGACACCGTGAGGCATCGGTCGACACTGGTCTCAGTCGAGACTTGTTTTCCTGGTTTGATGTATTGTTGTGTGTTGTTTGTTTTGCTTAAACTTGAAGGTCTCATATGCTTGTGTGTATAACCCAGTAGATGGGAGGACGGCCTCACTAAGTATTTATGATAATACCTACGCATCTCAATTGTTGTTTGTGGTGTGCAGGTATGTGACGTGGAATCATGGCGATGAGGAGGAGGATGAACTAGGGTCTCGTTTGTGTGTTGTTGGTCTTTGTTATATTGTTTAGGATGGAACCTTGGATAGAGATATGTTAGGTTGCTGGATAGAATGGATAGAAATGTTATTGTATTGGTTTTGTATTATTGATATGTTCCCGCTGTGCATGTAATTGGATGTTGGTTTATTAATGGTTGGTTACTGTGTGTGGGTTGGTTTGTTTAATTAAGTGGTATGGGATACTTAATTATATATTGTATTTAATTAATAAAAAGAAAAAAAAAAGGGTCGGGTTGTTTCATTTTGGTATCAGAGCCTTTACGGTTCTAGGATGGTTAAATGGATGGTTAGAGCGGTTAGGAATTTAATTGGGTGAATTATTTTCCTTTTTGCTTGATGCATGATGTTGTGTGATGGAATTGATTATGAGTAGTTAGTCAATTTGTTTGCGGTATGGAGTCCTAGTATCATCCTCTTCGAGCCTTCAATGAGATTCCACGGTAAGATGTGTACTCTATGTGCGGTTTTTGAATTGTGTGCTTAGCCTTCTGTTCTGGGTAGTACAGATGGCTAGAGAGGGTGCTGTTGGTCGCGGTCGTGGTCGTGGGCGTGGTCGTGGTCGTGGTCGGGGACGAGGTCAGGTTCCTGAGGCCAGTGTGAGTGTAGCCCAGAGCATGGCCAGTGAGGAGGTGGCGGAGTCACAGGTTCATCCTAGTGTGTCTGGAGACCAGGCTGGTTTGGTTGACGGCAGGGCGGATGGGCCCGGTGTCGGTCACGGTGTTGCCCCGGGTGTGGGGGTTGCAACGGGAGGTGCTCCAGGCAGGGAGGATGTCTTGATGGACTTGCTAGCTCAGGTTTTGCAGCGACTTCCAGCAGTTGTGCCGCCAGTGGTTGGTGGGCAGGATCCAGTTGTGCCGCCAGTGGTTGGTGGGCAGGATCCAGTGGTGCCGCCAGTGGTTGGTGGGCAGGATCCAGTAGTGCCGCTAGTGGTTGGTGGGCAGGGTCCAGTAGTGCCGCCAGTGGGTGGTGGGCAGGGTCCAGCGGTGCAGCCTGTGGCGGGTTTGCAGGCAGGTGTGCAGCCGGGGGCCGAGGTAGTGGATGCACAGTATGTGCGGATGATGGAGCAGCTGCGGCATGTGGGAGCCAGGTATTTCTCAGGAAGTACTGATCCGAGTGTAGCGGATGAGTGGAGAGAGCGGATGGAGGATATTTTCCTTTCGCTTAGGTGTCCCGACCGGTACAGGGTGGATCTGGCAGTGTTCTACTTGTTAGGAGATGCTCGTGTGTGGTGGAGGTCGGTGTCAGCACGGAGGGTGCAGAGGGGTATGTCTTGGGGAGATTTTGTGGGGAGTTTAACTCCAAGTATTTTCCTCAGGAGGCTCTTGATCGTATGGAGGCACGGTTCTTGGGTTTGACTCAGGGGGACCGTACAGTGCGAGAACTGGATGCAGAGTTCAGTCGGCTTGTGGGGTATGCAGCCCGGGCTTGGGAGCCAGAGTCGGCTCAGGTGCGGAGGTTCTTGCTGGCTTTGCGAGATGATCTGAGGACTCGGTGCAGAGTGAGGAGCTATGCCACGAGGGCGGAGCTGGTTGAGGTTGCAGCTGGGATAGAGGATGACTTGAGGTCACAGTTAGTGGTGGTCAGTCCAGCGGTTCGTTCAGAGGAGACATTGGAGCAGAGCATTCCAAACAAGGATAGGCAGTTGGAGCAAAGGCGTAAAAGGAAGCGGGAAGAGACGACAGTGGCGAACCAAGGTGGCCAGAGAGGTTATGGGAGCGGGAGCATGGATCACGTGTCGGCAAGCGGGGCCAGGGGAGGTGATTTGCAGGAGTACCGTCGAGTGTGTTATCATTGCGGGGAGGAAGGGCATATCAGGCCTTTCTGTCCTAAGAGGAGGCAGATGATGGAGGTTGCGGCGCAGCCGAAGGGAGGACCGGGTGTCCATTCCGGCGCTTAGTTTTAGCTTATGTATTCTTTCTTTCATTATGTATTTTCATTTGGAGTTGTAAACGATTATTGCATTTGAGGTTCTAATAAAAGTTGGAGTTCTTTGGTTTTGGGATTTGTGAAAAATCACTGGAAAGGAAATAGCACGGGAGTCTATAAATGGAAAGTTTCTAAAAATAGAAGTTTCCAGAAATGGAAAGTGTTGAGGTAGATCTAGTCGGGAGATACTCGTTGACATCGGACTTATTTGCTCAGGATAGTGTGAGCCCAACTCACGTGATACCGATAGCTCGATGGACTTTGTGGCCAGAGAGTGGGAGTGGTATGTTGCTTCGGATGACGATCCGAGAGCGCGCTTGAGGGTGACGACCCAAGAGCGGGATATGTGAGGCTCCCTGGATACCGTAGCTGTGAGCCGTGGCTTGGCAGTGAGCCGGTATGTCTCGAGGGTTGCGACCCGAGAGCGGGGGGAGTGGGCGTGTGAGACTCCCTGGATACCGTAGCTGTGAGCTGTGGCTCGGCAGTGAGCCGGTATGTCTCGAGGGTTGCGACCCGAGAGCGGGGGGAGTGGGCGTGTGAGACTCCCTGGATACCGTAGCTGTGAGCCGTGGCTCGGCAGTGAGCCGGTATGTCTCAAGGGTTGCGACCCGAGAGCGGGGGGAGTGGGCGTGTGAGACTCCCTGGATACCGTAGCTGTAGGCTGTGGCCTGGCAGTGAGCCGGTATGTCTCGAGGGCTGCGACCCGAGAGCGGGGGGAGTGGGCGTGTGAGACTCCCTGGATACCGTAGCTGTGAGCCGTGGCTCGGCAGTGAGCCGGTATGTCTCGAGGGTTGCGACCCGAGAGCGGGGGGAGTGGGCGTGTGAGACTCCCTGGATACCGTAGCTGTAGGCTGTGGCCTGGCAGTGAGCCGGTATGACTCGAAGGTTGCAACCTGAGAGCGGGGGGAGTGTGTGTGTGAGTGACTTCCTGGATGCCGTAGCTTAAGGCGGTTGGCCTAATAGCGAGCCGGCATGATTCGTTGGTTGCGACCACGGACAGGGGAAGCACTAAGTTGTGAGCAAATAGTGTCTTTTATGTGAGTATGTTGACTAGAGGGAGACCTCGTGGTTCAGTCGGAGGTGTGCGGGCTGTTGCGACAGTGCACGGGAAACCTTGGCTGACGTTATTTAGTCCGGTCGGGGACGTGCGGGCCGTGTTGACGGTGGCACGGAGGTCCTTGATAGTTGGACGGTTTTGCGGGATTCGAGGACGAATCCATATTGGTGGGGGAGAATTGTAACATCCGCGAACCAATTTTTGTAATTTTGGTGTGGGTGTCGATCGACACCCTTGGTGGCATCGATCGACACCATGTTTTTCCGGTTTGGTCGGGTTTGATTTAATTGCTGATTGGTTCGGTTTGGTTCAAGGAAATCCCTAAATCGTGTGTAAAAGGGGGAAAACGACCCTAGGTCGTGTTATTTGTCTGTAGTCGCCGCTTTTGAGAGAAAAAGAAAGAGAGAAAAGAGAGAAAACGTTTCTGTGACTTTCTGGGTTTGTTCTTGGAGTTTTTGGAGAGATCTGAGGCTGTAGGAGGGTTAGCTGTTGCTGGAATCGAAGGGGGAGCTTCTGGAGGTGTTGTTTTCCACGTTTCTCAATCCAATCTTCCTGTTCTTGAGGTGAGTGCTTGACCATGGTTGATCTAAGCATGAGATCTCTCTCTTGTTTGTGTGTTTTCTTTGCTGTTTGTGTTGTTTTGTTGCTTGGGTTCGTTGCTTTTGTGATTCCCAGTGATTTCTGAGGTAATTGGGTGAGTTTGAGACGGATTCGAGATGATTGGGAAGGAGATTTCGATGTTTGGTTTCGCGCAGATCGTGTCTGCAGAGAAGGCATCGATCGACACTAGGAAGCATCGGTCGACACCATTTGGAGTGGCATCGGTCGACACTGTTCAGCATCGGTCGACACCATTGTTTGTAGCATCGATCGACACCGTGAGGCATCGGTCGACACTGGTCTCAGTCGAGACTTGTTTTCCTGGTTTGATGTATTGTTGTGTGTTGTTTGTTTTGCTTAAACTTGAAGGTCTCATATGCTTGTGTGTATAACCCAGTAGATGGGAGGACGGCCTCACTAAGTATTTATGATATACCTACGCATCTCAATTGTTGTTTGTGGTGTGCAGGTATGTGACGTGGAATCATGGCGATGAGGAGGAGGATGAACTAGGATCTCGTTTGTGTGTTGTTGGTCTTTGTTATATTGTTTAGGATGGAACCTTGGATAGAGATATGTTAGGTTGCTGGATAGAATGGATAGAAATGTTATTGTATTGGTTTTGTATTATTGATATATTCCCGCTGTGCATGTAATTGGATGTTGGTTTATTAATGGTTGGTTACTGTGTGTGGGTTGGTTTGTTTAATTAAGTGGTATGGGATACTTAATTATATATTGTATTTAATTAATAAAAAGAAAAAAAAAGGGTCGGGTTGTTTCAGTGCATAAGGTGAATACATAGCATCTGAGAAATCGAATTGCAGTAATGGATGAATCGAAGTTGCGATGTGAAATTTGCTTGAATCGGTGAAGAAGCTACCAAATCTGGTAAAACCGATGCAACTCTAGCTCGATCTGGAGTTTTCTCAGCTGAAACGTTGCTCGATCTTCTTGCACGACGCTGCAATTTTTAAACAGAAACCATCGCAAGATCTGAACTTTAACAACTAAAATTTGAACATTTGATCGAAGAACTAAGATGAAATTGATGAATCTATAGATCTAATTTATTTCCTTCGCAACAAATTAAAGATCTTATCAATTATATATGCTTGTTAATTTTAGTATCAGGAAGAATGAGAAAATACCACATTTTCTTTATAACGATTATTTAATTATAATACCGAAATAACAAGAGAGATTTAATTAAGAAGAACACTGATCAGAAGTAGGATCATCTAGATACCTATAGATATCTCTTGGCACATATAATATATGTGATAGTTACTATAAATAGGGGTTAAAACGGAAGGTGATCATTCTTGTTTCCAACACCAATCACTCAAACGCCCACTGATTCTCCTGGCAAAACTTGGCTTCTTCCTCAGCTGTATAATCACTTGTGATGTTAAAGAGTTTGCGAGGATCTTATGTGTCTTTCTTTTCCATCATCGCAGCCACCGTGTTTAAGGTGAGGTCAAGAAGCTTAGGGAAGTCAAGATATTCAGCAGCCTAAGAGAAAAGAAAAAAAAAACATACCGGAAAATCAACAGGAAATGTTAAAATCTTTTACCCATGTTTACCAATACGTGATTTTATTATTTAGTGTTTAGGTTTTATTTTTAAATTTTGTCTTACTTTTCTTCCACCTAGCTACGTTCACTTCACCTTCTCTCTCTTTCTCCCAAGTTTTTCTTAATTATTTCTCCTTTCTATTACGTTAACAATTTCTAAGAAAACCATATATAGTACATAATTTAGAAAGAAAACAGATAGCATATTATTTTTATCTTTCCAAATTTATAAAAAAAATTATTTATTACGTTTACTACGAATAAATATGTAGTAGTAGTGCATTTAATATCTCCCAACTCTAATCTATATATACATTTTTAAAGACATTTAGCAAATAAATTCTAAAGTTAGTACTTATTTACAAGGAATGTCATTGGCATTAAATTTTACATTTATTAATTATAAATTATATATTTATAAATTATATTTTACCTATGTTCTCTCATTATGTTATAGCCAGAACATTAATATTATATATAGTTTTAAATTTGTCAACATTAAGTAAATAGAAACTCATGGAGATTGTTTTAAATATATTCAATCTCTTTGTTCTTAGAGTCAATTTTTTTTGTTCTTCAAAATGTTGAATATATATAGGTGTTATTCACAATAAAATCTTGTTCAACTTGTTATGAGAAACAATTTTTTTTCCAAAAGAATGAATGATGATAACAAATTCCATGTTATATATATATATATATATAGTTGAATATATATTGTTATTATCAATTATAATTTACATATTTAGTATCAATTATAATTTATATATGTATATATAGTTGACTATATATAGTCTATTTTATTTGTTATAAAAATGCATATGTAAAATATTTTACTTCTGTTTTACTTTTGTTTTACTTGTGCTTTACTTATATTTTACATATGTTTTGACAAAAAATAAACATATATAATTAAATTTAATAAAGCTCAGTTAGCATTGATGTTAAGCAAATTGTAATATTAAAAAAAATGGAAGAAATTTTAATTTTGAGGAAATTTTTCAATATAAAAAGGCTAATATGCCTAATCCAGACTCACAACCAGCTAAACAAAAAATATTACTTGAAACTGATTTTGATAACATCAAGAGGTGATGTTGTCATGCGTGATATTAGCACCTGCTATACCACCTGTCGACATATCCATCAAAGTACGTTTTAGCTATCTAGGCTTTCCTGAAATTTGTGAATGGAATATGTCATTTATTGTAGAAGCAATTGGCTTTGTTTTGATCCACTTTAAATTACGAACCAAAACATTCAAAACTTACATTAACTTTTAAAGGTAAATTGGAGAAATAATAACTTTTTGTTGTTTTAATTTATATCAGAATAATCCAAACTGAAAAAAATATAATTTTCTTTTATCTAAGTTTTTTAAACGGTAGAGTCCATTTATAATTGACACATTAATAATTTTCATTGTCATATTTCCAGAACAACAAGACAACAAAGAAAAAAAAAACAAATACACTCTTCAACAGTAATTTTTAAAATAATTTTAAGAACTACACATACGATATATAATAGATTTTTACCAATAATGTCACGTTAAAAATAAAATCTCCAATACCATATTCTCACATCTTTTTAAAAAAAAATTCATATTTATACTATTGACATGTGAACTAAAAACAAAAATAATCTTGCGGAAAAGAGATTGACAAGTGATGTAACAGTTGAAGTCATGGATGAGATCTGTTTGAAGATGTCATGGATTTGTCCATGAATATGACTTTGATAATTTGTCCATGAGAATTAAATTAATTAAATTGTTCATAAAAATTAATTAGATAAATAAAGAGTAAATTTGTCTACATAACTTCAATGTTTTGCATGTGAACAAATTTATTGATAAACGAAAATTTTAGAATTTGAGAAAGTTATCCACATGAATTCAAAATTATTTACAAAAATGAAGTTTCAGTTGTACATGAAAAAGAAAATTAGAAATAAACAATGAAAGTTGTTGCTACATAAACTAAATGGGTCTTTAAAGTTTCAGTCGATGAAATAGCTGGCTAAAAATTTGTATCTTACAAAACACAACCATAAAAATGTTATACACTAAAAGTGAAAGTTATTCATAAATGTTCGTAATAAATGAAGGATGCATAAATAAATAGAAAAAAAACCATGAAATTGTTGTCTACTAAAAAATTAATGTTGTCTTTGGATAACTTTCCAAATGCTGTGCCATAGAGAAATACTATTTTTGTCATTTTATGTAGATATTGTGACAAGCGGAAAAACGAACAATGTGGCATTCCTAGAAAAAGAAAAAAGTTTTGTTCATTATATTTTGTTTTAACAAACTCTTTATCTAAATATGTGTATAAGCTTATAAAATATGTACATATACATACTACTTTAATATGTGTGTAAAAGTTTATATATACCTTATAAATATCATAGAAATACCTTTTAAAACTTTTAAAAAATTTTTAAAATCTTTTAAAACTTTACCAAACCTTAAAAATTTGGATCGAGTCTCTAGAAAGTAGTTACTATCGAGAAGTACCTTATATATGTCATATAATTTTATAAATTTTTAAATTAAATAATGGGTATTTCAAAAATAGAAAGATGAAATGAACATTTTTGAAAAGGAATACATTTAAAATGATGTTTTTCAAAAAATTTCTATAAGAAAGTATTTACTATCATATGATTAATTTCAACCATCCTAAAATAATATATGGTTTTTATGAGTATAGTTAGACAAAGTTTGTAACATTTTGTTTTCATCACTTTTGTTTTGAATGTATTATAAGATAGATGAGTTCACAAATATTGTGAGTTTGATGTTAAGTTTGTCCAAATATTTTTTTTCAACTTTGACCAAAAATTATATACTTATAGTGGAGTGGCTTACCACACTTTTTAATATTTGATACTTGCTAATTGTTTTTCTTATTCTTATGAATCATCAATTGAGTGTTCTGTATTTTTTCATAAACGTGATTTTTGGTTTTTTGATTTTTTGATTTATTATTATTTTTTTTTTTTTTTAATGTTTTTAGATACTTTTGAATCTTCTTTTGTGTTTTAAGTTTTTAACTGCTAGATAAGACTTGTTAAGCTTGTGAAATTCTGTTTGATATATGTGATTTTTGACTGAAATTTGGGTTTCTTATTTTATAATAGTGAGTTTTGGTTAAGGGTAGAGCGACTTTGCAGTTTAGTACATTTTGAAATTTTAATATGAATTGTATTACATTTATTGTTTGAAATTTGAAAACTATGTGGTTTAACTTTTGGTGCAATAGTGAGGATGTGAAATAGAAATAATAGTGGAAAAGAGAAATAAGAGAGAAAAAATAGTGTAAGAGAGAGAATAGTGTATTAGAGAGAAATATAGTTGTTTTTTTCATTATTACATTTCTCTCGGATATAATAATTAATATAATTTTTGTTTTTCCAAAATTTTTTTAAGTTCCAGAAACAAAAAACTATTAAAATTTATATATATTTTAATCATACAACAATATTTTAAAGCTTTTATTAAAATTAGACCACTAATAAAAATGTACATGGACATACTGTTAAAGAATAAAAAAGTTCATGTATAAACAGTTAAAGAATAGTTTCTTAAATAAGCATTTTAAAAACACTCCTATATTCTCTCTCTTACTTATTTCATTTATTATTATTATTTTTTGTGTGAGAAATGTGTTCAGCAACTCTCGCTGGATTTACCGTCAGGATCCTTGACTGAAAAGATAAATGACTTTTGTGACATAGGTGGTCAAATCAATTCTTTTAAACCTGTCCGTATGTCTCTGAAACCAGGATGTCACAATTTTCATCAAAAGAAATTGAAAACCACTTTTTTTTGTTTTCAATCACTACTTTAGTAAGTAAAACTTAGAACGTTATGTTCTTTAAAATAGCAAAATAAAGTGTTGCTCTCAAAAACCAAATAGTCATAGTTAAGCATTATGCAATTTCAGTTACAATGTTAAATTTTTTTTTTTTTAATAACAATACTTACTAATTCTTTCTACACTATTACTCTTAGATTTATTTATATGTTTTAAATATAATCTATCATATGATTTAAGTTCAACCATCCTAAAATAATATATAAGAACTAGAGATTTGATTTGGACCAATTTAGTTGGATAAAGTTTGTGACAATTTGTTTTCGTCACTTCCCTTTCTGATTCACAAAATACTTGGGCTTTATATATACAATATGGAAATATTTTTATTCATTAATTTGTTATTAATTGACTAGCAAGTTATTCAATTCGTAACATTGCCTAAAGATGTATTTCTTCTTTGTTTGGGCTTAGAGAACTATTTTGCTCCTTTATGATATATCTTAATTAACGTATAGATTGTGCAAAACCCTAAAGACTATTCATCTCCGACAATGGCTAATCCTAAAGTCTTCTTTGACTTGACCGTTGACGGCAAACCTTCTGGTCGGATCGTGATAGAGCTCTTCGCCGACTTGACACCGCGAACTGCGGAGAACTTCAGAACCCTATGTACCGGCGAGAAAGGCGTGGGAAATTTTGGTAACCCACTCCACTACAAGGGATCAACCTTCGACCGTATCGTTCCCGATTACATGTGGTGCGGTGGAAATATCATCATCAGAGAAGAATCGTTCTACGCCGAAGAATTAAACGATGACAAAGAGTCATCAGAGTACTTCATCTTGAACCTCGACGGTCCAGGTATAATCTCCATGCCACGCCCCGACGGATCTTACTTCCAGATCCTCATGAAGGAGGGCTTGGAGCTGGATGATGATCACGTTGTGTTCGGTAGAGTTGTTGAAGGACTGGAACTTATGAGGAGCATTGAGGAGGATGTCGTAA
Organism: Camelina sativa; assembly: GCF_030686135.1. Taxonomy (NCBI): domain Eukaryota; kingdom Viridiplantae; phylum Streptophyta; class Magnoliopsida; order Brassicales; family Brassicaceae; genus Camelina; species Camelina sativa. Next base: position 13,498,415 of record NC_141894.1, on the reverse strand, counting down.
CTGAAACAAGGAAGCCTTCCAAGCCCGTGGTGATCGCAGACTGCGGCGAGCTTTCAGATTCTAGTTCTGAAATAATGATCTGTTTTATAAATATAATTGTAGCTTGTATGGTTTTGATGTGTTTTTGTTATTTGTTCGTTTAGTTTTTAATTTTTGGAGTTTAAACTGGCTAGCCATTGACTAATGATAACATACATCTTAATTAGCTATTATATGCTCTTACAAACTAAAGAACAAATCAGAAAATATGTTTGGTATTTCATAATGTAACCTCCTATTTCAGCTATTACTTGTTCATGATTTTAGCTTTAACTTATGCGTTAAGACACTTGGATGTAAATAGAAAGCCCTTATTAGTTGGTACAATCATAAACATATCAAATTCATAAACCTCAGAAATTGTACTCGTCTTCTATAACTGCCTCCTTCTAATGTTAGCTTAGCTTGATGTTAGTTTGTCGAAAATTGCCATTCTTATTTGTACTTGGTTGAAGCTTATAAGACAAACAACAAACTTAATGGTGTTTTAAAGTCAAAAGAGAATTTGAAATTACAAATAAGTTGGGTTAATTAAGAATCGATCGCAAAAACGATAGAGAAACAGAGAAGTGGTACTAATATATAAAACCCTAGGTTTGATTCGTAGTTACCCGTCAGTCCATGTGGGCTGGAGAGTGGAGGAGATATCACTCTCGGTAACGGAAATGGAGGCGAATCGATCTATGGTGACACATTCGATGACGAAAACTTCATCAAGAAGCATACTCATCCAGGTATGTCTCCATGTGTAACCGTAGCCGTAGGCCAAACACCAACAGAACTCAGTTCCAGATCCACATGACCGACGCGCCACATCTAGACGGTATTCAAGTCGTGGTCGGCCAAGTTGTTGAAGGATTTTATTTCATGTATAGAATTGAGAAAATGGTGGTGATCATTGGAGATGGAATCATGAAGGCTCCTGCCATTCCCGTGGTAAACTGGTAATCCTCGACTACAATGAACTATAACTACAACAATGGTAGCTTTTGTGGTGTTTTTAGAGTTTTCGTTTTGGCGTTCTTTCTTGTTGAAAAGTTGATATATCAAATATGTTTCTCGCTTAACATGTTCTTTCGGGGTTGCTTTAAGCTAGTAATTGTGTGTTCTCGTCTCACCATAATCCGCAACTTTGCTTGGTAGGCTAGGAGAGGTTCCTTCCTAAGCATATCTGTTTTTTCTTAAAGATTATATATTAATTGTTGTTTTGGATAAAGAAAACGGCCTTGGTTTGATTTTGTAGGATTTGGCATTCCGTTGAGTTAGTACTTAGTAGTAACTTAGTGGTATCTTCAATTTTGATCATCATGTAGTTCCTGCTTATAAGCTTAACGAAAGTACGTATATCATATATTACAAATCTTGATGGTAATGGTCTAGGCGAAACTGTGTATATATACAATTTGTTCAAGTGATTGTGGGAAAGGGTGTCTTTGGTTTGCACAATACCTTCAAAACTTCGTATAGGGTTAATGAGCCTGGAAGAAGGACCTTATCACTTAAGCAAATGTAATGGTCTAAGGCGAAATTGTATACAATCTGTTCTCTCTCATTTTTTTATTATTCTAAGTTTCGTTTTGTCGAATTCATACAGTTTTTCTTCGGTAGTACGCTACTTCTCTACAATAATACTAGGGAGGTAAAGCGCGGTAATAAGATTTTAACAACGACAGTTTTGTTACTTTATGATATGTTATTTTTCTGATTTAACATGTAATAATTGACATATTTAAACATAGTATTTTATCTTTTGAAAAAGTTTAAAATGTTTTATTGGATTGTTAAGTACTTTTTGTGATTGCATATATACAGAAAGGTTTATCTTACTAAAGATAAATAATACTCTCAATGTGAAATATTAATTGAGTCTTTTAAATAAACAACTAAACTGTAATAAACAGATATTGAAATTCAATAAGTAAATTCAAAATTTATAAAAGCGTAAGCAATTTCCAATAGTTCAATATTATAATGTATTATCTCAATTACAAAATAAAGATGAGAGTAATGCAAAGTTGGATTTCAAGTAGCGGTTAATACAAACATACTAAATTTTATAGACATTCAAAATGAGAAAAAATAAACGGCCAACACCCCATTCTTTACATTTGAGTGTCTGAGCTTTCACCTTGTTGCTTCATCACATGGTTTATGTAATAACGTCCAGCAAATTCAGACCTGTAAATATATAAAGTGTTTTAAGAAATTTTACTTTAACATCATACAAAACTTGTTTTAATATACATAATTACATCTTACATAGCCTGGTGATGCTCCAGTCCTTCAAACTCTGGTTTTATGAAGAACTTCGAAGAGGCCAAGGTGTTTTCAAGACACGGTGCACCTACAGACATTTATAATTTTAAGTGAATATATTGGTTACCTTATGATGATTAGATCAGAACTAATTTATGTTACATACCTTCATATTCTCCCACCCTCATAAACCTCATTACACATAACACATGTTCGGATTTGTATATGAGATGGCACCCGCTTGATTGCCATATGGTCATTAATTGAGAAGCGTAGTTGTCTTTGAGACGACACTTCACAGTCTCACACCTACATGTTTATCAAATAAATAAAAATCTTAACAGAGACAATGCTAAAACGTAATTGTCTTAAAGGTAGAGTAAATATTTTTTTACTTGCCATTCAACAACATGAGAACAACTTTTTATAGACATTCAAAATGAGAAAAAAATAAACGGCCAACACCCCATTCTTTACATTTGAGTGTCTGAGCTTTCACCTTGTTGCTTCATCACATGGTTTATGTAATAACGTCCAGCAAATTCAGACATGTAAATATATAAAGTGTTTTAAGAAATTTTACTTTAACATCATACAAAACTTGTTTTAATATACATAATTACATCTTACATAGCCTGGTGATGCTCCAGTCCTTCAAACTCTGGTTTTATGAAGATCTTCAAAGAGGCCAAGGTGTTTTCAAGACACGGTGCACCTACAAACATTTATAATTTTAAGTGAATATATTGGTTACCTTATGATGATTATATCAGAACTAATTTATGTTACATACCTTCATATTCTCCCACCCTCATAAACCTCATTACACATAACACATGTTCGGATTTGTATATGAGATGGCACCCGCTTGATTGCCATATGGTCATGAATTGAGAAGCGTAGTTGTCTTTGAGACGACACTTCACAGTCTCACACCTACATGTTTATCAAATAAATAAAAATCTTAATAGAGACAACTCTAAAACGTAAACTGTCTTAAAGGTAGAGTAAATATCTTTTTACTTGCCATTCAACAACATGAGAACAACTTTATTAATATCAATGACACTCGGAGGCTTTCTTCTATCTTCCACATCCATTATACATGCACAAACATCTAATTTGGGAAAAAGACAGAATTTAGGTTTCCAAAATGTTGCTAATCTATTTTTGGTAAAGTTTAAGTCGTATTTTTCTATGAGAAGGACCAATACACAAAGTTTCATAAATCCTAAAAAGAATCTAGTTTTTCAAATACAAAGATACCAATTAACTATATTGACGGATTGTACCAAAATAATATAAAATCAATTAAAGAAATACTTACCGAAAGAGATGGGATGATCTATTCTTCCACGATATATGTCATCCAAATCCTCGAATCGAAAGTAATTCTTAGGACTCAATGACTCGAGCAGCGTCATATTGGTATCCTCCGTAAATTTAATCTGATAAGGATGATGAGTATTCCACTCCTCCATGGTTGGATTGATCACTTTGAAATTTCTAATACTGTACCACTCGCCATTGTCGATATATTTTGGGACTTTAGCGAGTGTATCGGGTAAATAAGGAGCTTCAATTGTGTCACCTTCACAGTTTAGCAACAATTGTGTAAGTAAGAAGTTTTATATACAATAACTGTTAGATCTTGAAATTTAAGTAAAAATCATTCAACTAACAACCCTAACCTTTACATCCACAAGAAGCAGAACTCGTTTGGTAAAGAACTCTCTGACTCTCCAAGAATGTAAGACCTTGGCGTTGATACACCAATTAGTTCTTCCGGGTAGCAGATCAGCAATATAATCGAACCTCATGATTTTCTCAAATTAGGTTTTTACTTGAATCTTCTCTTATATAGAAAACGAAAAGGGGATTTTTGATTTGTAAGAATACAAAGAGTCACGACTAAACGTTGCGTCTTAATCTTTTTAGTTTCTCACCTTTAGTTTGATTATTAAAAATTCTAATATTATATAAATAAATACAGTTTTAATATAAGGTTTGTCACACTTGCATGTACAAAATACAATTTATGTTAACATATTGAAGATGTTTTCACGTTTTCATTTTTAAAAACTTAACACTTAGATATTGATATGAAAAAGGTAATATTATTAAGGGGAAAAAACTGAAAATCTGATGACAATTGTATGAGCTTTGCAAACTCGATCACACTTCATAATATCTCGCAAACTCCTATCCAACGTTTCAAAACAAAATATGTTCATCACTGGAGACTCATCCCATATGATGAGCTTTGCTTCTCTAATCAACTCGGCAATATAGGATTGACCATCTATCGAACACGTTGTATATTCGTCCACATTGATGGGTATACCAAATCTAGAATGAGCTGTCCTACCACCTTTCATAAGTAAAGCAGGTATACCACTTGATGCAACATTAAGAACAATATCATCCCTATATCGTATATCAGCGCCAAGAATACTTCACATCATCAATAATTTCTAGGAAGACACTTTTTTGCTCATCGGTTGACATACGTAACAACCTGTCGTAATCCTCTCTTTGGTCAGCACGTTTATAGTTCCTCTCATCTATGAGAAGCCTATTCTCATTATTATCCACCATAGATTGGTCTGGTTTAGAATTCACAATAGTTGACAGAGAGCTTCTATTAGACCGCATAATCTTTTCAATCTCAGCTAAACATAGGTTTGTTATCTGATCCTGACTTAACATTAGACCTGCATTATAGAGTATTTTGATTTTAGTTGACATATTTATGATCAGAATAATAATCGTAAACGTCTGTGTACACCAATATATCTTAAAATTTTCTTATATATATTTATAAAAAATAACTATAAATGTAATTTGGTTGTTCGTACGGTTCTTTTGCAAATACAAAATATCTTTGCACAATATATCTTCTGTAGCGACCCAGAGATCGAGAGGCACTGCAATACCTTTCGAAAGCAATAGTATGACAAACAACTTCCTTAAAAACGGCCCAAAACACCATGTACTTTCCTCTTTTATAGCTAAAATATATTCTTTGTCGTTATCCAATAATCCCAATGCAAAGCAGGCATCTTTAAATTCCTTGTACACATCTTTACCAACTGACGAATATGATCAGTTTGTGATCTAAGCTCATAATTATTTCTGTTATTTGGAACCATGGAGTCTTTTATATGATCCCAAGTATTGAATTACCCAACATTGGTTACTTTTCCAATGACATCTTAAAATTTAAGACGTAAACTCATATCAAAATAGTACATAGTACATTAGAAGTTAATTACGGGAGATTTTAAATTATGGAGCAAAGGTAACTTACCGACCAAGTAATCATCACAATAAGATTTTTCCATTCGTATTTTGAAGGATTCAAACGTGAAACACGATCAGTCAGAGAATACATGACCATAATATAACCTGCACTAAACGAAACCAGTAATTATAATCAAATTTAGATTTTCAAACGCATTGAATGAATAATTTTTTTTAAGAACCTTGGAAAATATTCGAGATTTAATATCAATCATAAGCTCTGACCGACGTCTATATATATAACCTAAGAGATTGCTATATATATTCCTAAATATATAAATTTATTTAATAATATAAAATTTGTGTATTTATAATAATAGATATGTGTAAATATATAACATATATATCTTTTCTATATGTTAATTTACTGATTTAAACAATACTTACTTACATCCTAATCAATCGATTATATAAAATCTAAATAAAAGACTAATCGATTATACACAATTAATTTGTCATTCATTTATGTATAATTTATTAATCTATTATAGAATAAATTAGAATTTTTTCAGAAACCTTTATAAATAAATATTTTCATAAATCCAAGCTTTATTAAAAATTTAAGATTCTATTATACAAAAGTCATAAAATAAATAATTCTATTGTTAATAAATTAAATAAACTTTAATGTTACAATTAAAAAATTAGATTAAATTAAAGAAACAAATATTATAGGAATATTATAGGGTGAAAAAATTGTCTTCTCTTTGATCTTGGCTTCCACATCATGTCTTTATGATACCAAACAGATGGGTTTGAAATTTCAGCATAAGCGATTTCTTTGGTTTGAGGAGCTTGTGTATTGAATATAGTCCAATATGATAACTTAGTTGTTGTAGTCGTTGAAGGAATCATAACATCATCCTTAGGACTATCTTCATTGTAGTATTCTTTAGGTTTAACCTGTTCAATATTTTCTTTATAAAGAAAAGTAATAATTAAAACATAGAATTATTATCAATTCTCATATAACATGATTATTTAAATAATCTACATGAAATTTAAGCTAAAGATAAAAATTAAACAATTTCGTTTCTATATTCCCAAAAATATACATGGCTATTAACAATCATAGTTATCCTGCAAATATGGCAATCCAAGTGTAATCAACTTATGAAAAAGAAATTATATATAATAGAAATAATTTAACACGTTAATCATTCCGATTATATAAAATAATACCTGATATTAATTAGAAACAAATTTATTGATCGATATTATCTATTACATTAACAGGAAAATAAAAGAATAATAAGATCCATATGCAATATATTTTTTAAAAAAGATGGAAGATAAATATAAGAATATATTATAAATATTCGATTGAAGAATTTTTTTTTTGAATGTTATTATAATTTTGAGAACATAATAAAAGAATTAAATTTATAACCTCATCAAAAAAACATAATTATTATACCTTTTTCGAAAGGTGAACCAACAACAACTAGAGTTTTATGATTTATGGACTTGTTTTCCAAGAAACCACTATACAAACAAAAAAATTAAAGAATGAGTCGATTAATCATAAAAACAGAAAATCAGAATACAAATAAAAAATGTTGAGAAGATGATTAAATAATTAAACGTAAAACCTCAACAAAAAAAAGCACAATATTATACCTTTTTTGTAAGGTGAACCAACAACAACCAAAGCTTTATGATTTATTAATCTTGCTTTCCAAGAAACCACTATACGAACATAAAAATAAAAAGAATCAGTCGATTAATCATAAAAATAGAAATTCGGATACAAATATTTTTTTTTGTGAACATGGTTAAAGAATTAAACGTAAAACCTCAACAAAAAAGCACAATATTATACATTTTTGTAAGGTGAACCAACAACAACCAAAGCGTTATGATTTTTGGATCTTGCTTTCCAAGAAACCACTATATGAACATGAAAATTAATGGGATCAATCGATAATCATAAAAAACAGCAAGATCGGAATACAAATATAAATTTCAGAACATGATGAAAGAATAATTGAAATTAATAAAAATATAAATTCAATAGAAGATTTTTTTTTGAGAACATGATTAAAGAATTAAACGTAAAACTTCAACCAAAAAAGCACAATATTATACATTTTTGTAAGGTGAACCAACAACAACCAAAGCGTTATGATTCTTGGATCTTGTTTTCCAAGAAACCACTATATGAACAGGAAAATAAACAGGATCAGTCGATGAATCATAAAAAACATCAAGATCAGAATATAAATATAAATTTGAGAACATGATTAAAGAATTATTGAAATTGATAAAACTATAAATTCAAGAGAAGAGAGTTTTTTTTTTTTTTTTTTTTGAGTTATGGTGAAAGCAAACGATTGTATTTATAATTGTAAATGACCTATCTTTTTAGGGTTTCCAATAAGGAGGTGTTGAAACGACCGACCTTTTTTTTTAATAAATAATAAATAATATATATATATATAAATAAACTACAACTAGTGGTCCCATATCTACTAGCCACCTAACCATATTCACAATCAACAGCAGAATAACATAAATCAATATCCAATAATAAACCAATAATAATCAATAACAACCTGATAGCAATATCCCAATACCAAACAACAAGAAACATGAAACCAGCAACCTAGCAATGTTTCTAATGACTCAACTCTAGCAACCTAGCAATGCCAGACAACATCCAATCGAGTCCCTAGAACATCCTCCTTTTCATTGCCTTGATTCCACGATCACACTTTGCCTTTACCTGCACCACAAACACAAATTGATATGCATGAGTATTTGATAAACACTCAGTGAGGCAATCCTCCCATCTACTGGGCTATACACACAAGCAACAATGATTCCAAAGTTCCAAAACAAGCAACAAACAAACACACAAATCAGGAAATCAATCATCGTCTCGCTAGAAGGGATGTGTCGACCGACACCAGCCTAGTGTCGACCGACACTGGCTCAATGGTGTCGACCAACACTACCCCACAGTGTCGATCAATGCCAAATTGCTGGTGTCGACCGACACCAAGCGGTATCGATCGACACTCCCTCTGCAACTGCGATCCGCGCGAAGTCGAGAGTCAAATCTCGCTCCCAAATCTCCTCTAAAACACCCAATACTCAATACCCAAGCCTTATACCTCCTTAGGAACCTGTATCAACCAATCCCAGCAAGAAAAACACACAAACAAGCAACAACAAGCAAGAACAAGGGAATCAAAGGCTTAGATTAGCCATGGTCATGCACTCACCTTCTAAAATGAAAATGAACCGTTATTTATCAAATCCCTCCGGTGAAAAGCTATTCCTAGGCGTCACGAAGCTTCCCACAAAATTTCAGCACGATCAGATCTCAGCTGAAACCGCAATCGATCTCGAAACTCCCGCTGGTCTCAATCCGCGACTGAGAAGAAACGCCCCACGAAACTGTCGATATCTCCTAGAATATTAACCCAAATTAACTTCTGTAAAAAGGAGAGTGTACGAAAATCTCTTACCTACAACCCTACCAAAACTCAATACCTTTCAAAACGATTTAAGTATACAGATCCACCTTCTCCCAAACCCTGACGATTCTGTTCCTTTTTGCTTGAACACCAAAATCAAGTTTACTCTTCCTTCTCCTCTTTCTCTTTGTTTTCAGCGGCTAGGCAACAACAAAACACGACCTAGGTCGTTCTCCCACTTAAATATCACGGTTTAATGGTTTTCCCTAAACTAAACCGGTCCAAATCGATTAAAAACTCAATCTGGTCGAACCAGAAAATCAGTAGTGTCGAACGACACCCCCTTGGTGTCGATCGACACCCTCACCCAAAACACTCAAATTGGTTTGCGGGTGTTACAATTCCCCCCCCCCACCAAACTGGATTCGTCCTCGAATCTCGAACAACCATCAGCCAAGGACTCCCGTGCAACCGTCTCCACGGCCCGCACTCCTCCGACTGATCTACAGAAGGTCACCTCTAGGCGATAGACTCACGCTCCAGGCGTCATTTGCTCTTGACTTTTTGGACTTTTCTTTACTCATAGGCCTAAACCTTGAGTTTTATTGGCTCCTCATCAGACCTAAATCTACATGCCAAATGTTGGCTCCTCATCAGGCCGAAGCCCGCATGCCATAATATATAAGGAAAAGTCCAAACTCGTCTCTCGGGTTGCCACCCTACAGCGCGCCCCCGGATCGTCATCCGAAGTCGATATACCAACCATATTCCCAAGCCACAAAGTCTCTGAATATGGCAGTACTAGGAGAACCTAAGTCCTCCAAGAGTCGCGAGCAAACGATTCTGAACACGTCTGAGTCCTATCCCTATCCAGGTTTCCTTCCCGTGACTCGCGTAAAAACATCTCAATGTTCTACCAGCCACATATTCCCTCACTGGAATACCTCATGACCACACAAGGATCATATACACGCCACAAGGGCCGCCACAAAGGCCAAACAAAATGTCCTAAAGAGGACCGCCACCAAGGCACTCTGGCTAAACAGCCCGCCACAAAGGCCATCTGTCCCGAAGGACCGTCACAAAGACCATCTGTCCCGAAGGACAGTCACAAAGACACTCTGGCTAAACAGCCCACCACAAAGGCCATCTGTCCCGAAGGACCGTCACAAAGACCATCTGTCCCAAAGGACCGTCACAAAGACACTCTGGCTAAACAGCCCGCCACAAAGGCCAAACAAATGTCCTAAAAAGGACCGCCACCAAGGCCACACAAATGTCCTAAAGAGGACCGTCACAAAGACACTCTGGCTAAAAAGCCCGTCACAAAGACCACACACGGCTAAACAGCCCGCCACAAAGGCCACACAATGTCTAAAAAGACCGCCACACACGGGCACACTGACTCAAAAGTTTGCCACTAAGGCCACACACAAGCCCCTCCCAGGTTCTCCACCGCTAAAATGGACAAATTCTAACTCCCGTAAAACTTTCCATAATTAGCACTTTCCATTTTTGGAAACTTTTCACTTTTGGAAAACTCCTATTCCAAGAAACTTTCCTCCAGAAACCCCGCCTCACGGAAACTTTGTACCCCGAGCACCACCTCATCTTGTTACTGAGTTGCACAACCAACCATCTCAAGCGACCGAGTAACAAGAGAGATGGGCTGGAATACTCCATTCCCGCTCCAACCACGGATTACAGATGGAACCAGACTAAACAAGCTCAAGTTGCGGCTTGCTTCTCATACCACTTCTTGAACTTCGCTTTCATCTTTGCCTCAGGCTCCCAAGTCTGCTCCTCAACACCATCACAGTCCCACAGGACTCTCATCAAAGGAATCTTCTCGTTCCAAAGTTCCTTGATCCTCCTCTCGAGAACCCTCACTAGTCTCGCCTCCAAAGTCATGTTAGGCTGAAGATCCTCAGGAATCTTAGCCAACACTCGCTCACCCTCACGGAGACACTTCCGCAACAAAGACACATAGAAAACCTTATGGAATGCAAGCATAACCTCGGGTAACTCCAGTCTATATGCCACTGATCCAACCCGCTCAATAACTCTGAATGGACCCATATACCTCGGACTCAACTTAGTCTCTGACAATGACCTGGTCGGACCCTGCAACATGGCCATCTTGAGGTACACTCTGTCTCCTACCTGAAACTCAAGATCTCTCCTCCTCCTATCGGCATAACTCCTCTGCCTATCCTGAGCTTCCTTCATGTTCAGCTTGAGATCCTGAATCTTCTCTGAGGTCTCCTGAACAAAACTAGCACCAAACATGCTCCTCTCCCCCACCTGAGTACAGCATAATGGTGTACGACATGGTCTCCCATACAAAGCCTCATAAGGAGCCATCTTAATATTCGCCTGATAACTGTTGTTGTAAGCAAACTCTACCAGGTTCAGGTGATCTGCCCACTGGCCACCCCAATCCAACACACACATCCTCAGCAAATCTTCCAGCGTCTGGATTGTCCGCTCAGACTGTCCATCTGTCTGGGGATGATAAGTTGTACTCATATGCACCTTAGTGCCCATCTCTGCCTGAAATGCCTTCCAGAACACCGAAGTGAACTTAGAATCTCTGTCAGACACAATGCTTGCTGGCACCCCATGCAATCTGACTATCTCCCTCACATACTTCTTAGCCAAGACCGCAGCTCCATCAGTCTTCTTAATGGCCAGAAAATGTGCTGACTTAATCAACCAGTCCACAATGACCCAGATAGCATCAAAGGTCTGTGACACTGGCAATCCTACTACAAAATCCATCGTGATCATATCCCACTTCCACTCTGGAATGGATAGACTCTTTAGTAATCCGCTTGGAACCTGATGCTTAGCCTTCACCAGCTGACACTCGTCGCACCTCGCGACCCAACTAGCTACAACCTTCTTCATCCGGACCTAATGATAGTACCTCTTGAGATCACGGTACGTCTTAGTCGCTCCAGAATGAATAGAAAACATGCTCGCATGAGCCTCCCTCAAGATCACCCATCTCAAATCCTCATCCTTGGGCACACAAATCCGACCGCGCACCAAGATAGTACCATTAGCTGAGACCTGATACTCTGAATCAATATCCTTAGAGACATTCACCAGCCCCAAATCCTTCTCCTGAGCCAACCACACCCTGCTCAGAAGATCTGCTCCATAAGCCGCCTCCTAACCCAATGGTTCTCGAGAAACCACACACAAGCTCAACGCATTGACCTCTCCTACCAGAGACTTCATCTCATGGTCCTGTAGTAACCTGTCAAACCAAGGAAACTCCTGATCTTAGTGACATTCTGTTGTCTAGGCCAATCCCTGATAGCCTGAATCTTCTCCAGATCTACAGAAACTCACTCTGCAGAAACAATGTGACCCAGAGAACCCATCTCACGCTGCCAAAAACTACACTTGCTCATCTTAGCAAACAACTACTGCTCCCGCAGCTTCTCCAGAACTGCCCTCAAATTCACTGCATACTCCTTAGGACTCTTAGAAAATACCAGGATATCGTCGACGAAAATGATGACAGACACGTCCAGAAACTCTTGAAACACACTGTTCATCAATCTCATAAACGTTGTTGGTACGTTAGTCAACCCTCTTGTTTGTCCAAGAACCTCTAGTAACTTGTCTCTTAGGGAAAACTTCCACAAGATAGATTAATCCAAAATTAGCTTTCCGCTTAGCTATTCTCCACAGCAAATCATCAATACGAGCGTAATAAAACAAACAAGTACCATACGTTCGCATATTCCGATTCACTGTACCAAATGCTTTGCAGACCGCCAACTTAACCTACTTGACTTGTTTCCCCCCAGCAAGCTTACCAAAACCTTAAATCTAGTAACCTTGTCCATCTCCAATGAACTTCATCCACCATCGTCGCAACGATTAGTTTATCCTGCCATGAAGGCTTCTCGTGAATCTTATGTACCTGGCAACCATGCCCTTACCGGCTCATATCTGCTGCAGCTCTCCTTCCCGTGACTCCAGCACCACCGGCCACTCAATCCTGGCACATCAGCCACACATTCTTGACCACTCCGGTCATAAAACCCTGGCCCACCGGCCAACATAATCCTAAAATCCAAGATTAAACCATCATCACTCTCGAGGTCTACATTCTGTCGTTATGTTCATACTCACGTTCTATACATTGCTTGCTTCCAACTCTTCCTCTCTTAGGTTGCAACCTTTGAGCCATACCGATCTCACTCTCAGACCAGCGTCTTCGATTTATACCGTTTCACTCTTGGACCACAATCCTCAAGATCTCGGTATCAGGGGAACTACTCATCCCCTCAAGGGAACATCATCCCCTCTGCCACTCTCGGAGCCCTCAGCCCCTCGAGCTATCGGTATTCAGGGGAATCACCATCCCCTTAGGAGCAACAATCCTTAACGACTATAAACATCTCTCGACACAAAGTACCTCCTGTGGTCCGAGTATAACATTTCAATGTTACACCTGCCCACTCAACTTATAATATCCAACTGGATTAACCACCAAGCTGCAAAAATATCTGCTCTAACTGCATATATCCCCCAATCCGCCTCTCTAGGCTCGATACCCCTTGAGAATAATCTCATACCGGTCATCTACAACCGCTCCACCCTCCTAACATAAGAAGGAAAGTCCTCAACATCCGCAGCCCTCGGCTGCACCCCGCCACATGCGGTACAACTGGAGCCTGCCCTGGTACCCCTCTCGGTAACCGCTCCACCAGCACGCCAACAGATCCGCCAAGCGATCATCTCGACCCTGGGCTAAACCCGCTGCAACCCCACCTCTGTGTTCCCAGCACCCCCGGCACGCTCACCGGCTAACCCCCTCTGGTCCCTCCTGATACGCTTGCGACCCTCTGACGTACCTCCTCGTGGACCTCTGGACCCCACACTCGCTGGCCTTGGGACCCGCCCGAACATGACCACGACCACGTCCCCGTCCATGACCAACAACTCAAACACCTTTAACCAATGCACTTCCAAGAACAGAGGCTAACAAGCAATCTTAACATAACACAAAAACACAAGAACACAAACTCACCGTGGAATCACACTGTAGGCTCGAAGAGGATGTTCTAGGACTCCATGCCACACACAATTGACTAACTCACATAATCGATCAAGACATGCAATCCCAAACATCTACAACAGAAACCTAGTGAACCCAAAACCTAGAACCGTAAGGGCTCTGATACTAAAATGAAACGACCGACCTTTTTTTTATTAATAAATAATAAATAATATATATATATATATATATATATATATATATATATATATAAATAAACTACAACTAGTGGTCCCATATCCACTAGCCACCTAACCATATTCACAATCAACAGCAGAATAACATAAATCAATATTCAATAATAAACCAATAATAACCAATAACAATCTGGTATTATAGCAAAGGCAATATTCCAATACCAAACAACAAGAAACATGAAACCAGCAACCTAGCAATGTTTCTAATGACTCAACTCTAGCAACCTAGCAATACCAGACAACATCCAATCGAGTCCCAAGAACATCCTCCTCTTCATTGCCATGATTCCACGATCACACTTTGCCTTTACCTGCACCACAAACACAAATTGAGATGCATGAGTATTTGATAAACACTCAGTGAGGCAATCCTCCCATCTACTGGGCTATACACACAAGCAACAATGATTCCAAAGTTCCAAAACAAGCAACAAACAAACACACAAACCAGGAAATCAATCATCGTCTCGCTGGAAGGGATGTGTCGACCGACACCAGCCTAGTGTCGACCGACACTGGCTCAATGGTGTCGACCGACACTACCCTACAGTGTCGATCGATGCCAAATTGCTGGTGTCGACCGACACCAAGCGGTATCGATCGACACTCCCTCTGCAACTGCGATCCGCGCGAAGTCGAGAGTCGAATCTCGCTCCCAAATCTCCTCCAAAACACCCAATACTCAATACCCAAGCCTTATACCTCCTTAGGAACCTGTATCAACCAATCCCAGCAAGAAAAACACACAAACAAGCAACAACAAGCAAGAACAAGGGAATCAAAGGCTTAGATTAGCCATGGTCATGCACTCACCTTCTAAAATGAAAATGAACCGTTAACTATCAAATCCCTCCGGTGAAAAGCTATTCCTAGGCGTCACGAAGCTTCCCACCAAATTTCAGCACGATCAGATTTCAGATGAAACCGCAATCGATCCCGAAACTCCCGCTGGTCTCAATCCGCGACTGAGCAGAAACACCCCACGAAACTGCCGATATCTCCTAGAATATTAACCCAAATTCACTTCTGTAAAAAGGAGAGTGTACGAAAATCTCTTAGCTACAACCCTACCAAAACTCAATACCTTTCAAAACGATTTAAGTATACAGATCCACCTTCTCCCAAACCCTGACGATTCTGTTCCTTTTTGCTTGAACACCAAAATCAAGTTTACTCTTCCTTCTCCTCTTTCTCTTTGTTTTTAGCGGCTAGGCAACAACAAAACACGACCTAGGTTGTTCTCCCACTTAAATATCACGGTTTAATGGTTTTCCCTAAACTAAACCGGTCCAAATCGATTAAAAACTCAATTTGGTCGAACCAGAAAATCAGTGGTGTCGACCGACACCCCCTTGGTGTCGACCGACACCCCCTTGGTGTCGATCGACACCCTCACCCAAAACACTCAAATTGGTTTGCGGGTGTTACAGGTGTATTGTCTACGGTTTTTTTTTCCTGCAGAAGTCCATTAATCTATAAACAATCTAGGCCCCCATTAATCTATAAACAATCTAGGCCCATTAATTATCTCAAATCTGTAAAATTTATAGTATAAAATAGAACTATAGTTGTAAAAAAGGTGTTTTCCAGGAAATTTAGGGATTAAATTAGTAAATTCTAGTTTTGCAAATAACTTTTTTATGCAATTAGATTATTTCTAAACCAATTTTTGATTTTTTTTTAATGCGAAAATAGGTAATTTTACGTCCAGGGAAAAAATATTTCAACGTTAAGGACAATTTCATTAATGGTAAAATGGTAAAATTTTGCTGAGATTGAATGTGGGATGTTTTCACTTCTCGTTTAATATAATTGATTTAAAAAAAAAAAAATACCTTACATTATCCAATGTGGAAGAATCTTTTGTTGTTTGCTATTGACTATAAAATTATATACAAGTCAATTTTTTATTCTTAACGTACGTTGACCAAAGTCTTTGTTTATTAGTATTGGCTTTTTAGAGTTGGTCCACTTTTATTTACATTGCACACGAGAATAATATTCAAAACTCTTACCCTTTTTAGTTCTTCATATTGTTGCTGAAAAATATCAAAAGTTTAAAATCTGTCGACTAGCGGATTCTTTGTTTGACCTATGTCACTTTCATCCTTAGAAAAATATGATGTATTATCCGAAACCGAAATACAAGAAATCTAACATTATTTTCCCGTAGTATAAAGTATATAAACCACTAAATTTAATAACTTCAACGTATTTACGAAATTATAAATAAAAAATTTGACAGATTTAAGACGGTCTTACCAAACCAATAAAAATATACTATATATAGGACTAAAATTTCGATATTTATTTTGTTTAGTATCGTTTCTTCAATTAACTAGATACTAGTTCTTCGTTTTATAAAAAGTACCATCTATAACAATCGAAATGCTAAATTAGAATAACAATAAACAAAAATCATATGATTAAAAACTAAAGAAAATATCAGTTACAAAACACATGTGTTCAGCTATAAGGTAAGCCACAAATTAGTTACAAATTGGGTCGAATATCAAATTGTAAAACAACCATTCCGCCATAATATACCAAATATATTCCCCATATTTTTCCACTTGCTAACGACTCCTTTGTTGCTTACGTTTTCTTTCTTGATGTCATATCTTTCTTTTTGTCTTGCCGGAGAATATATCGTATACGAAAATGTGGTGATAAATGCTCAGTGGTTCCTACAAGGAATCCATTAATGGTGGTTTAGACTTGAGACATGGAAATTTTTGTTCTCATCTTCCAAAAGTCATCTTTTTAACTAATACTGTATAAGACTATTAAGTAAAGTCTTTGCATAGCATATTAAATTTCTCCACACCACCAGACGATAACTTTGTTAGGAAGTTACTCCTTCCTACTTTACAAAAATTCTAAGTCATTTGTTTGTAGATAATAAAACCGAAACGTAACTTTTGGACAAATAAGATTTTACAACGTGCGGTCTAAGAGTAAAATATCAAGGACATTTTCAAAAAAAATTTAGCAAATCTGTTTATGTTAAAAACACATGAACAAGCCACACGTATATATATAGTTATATACCACTACTAGGCCAACTAGGCCACAAGTTTACATGGAATGTTATCCACCATATGAAGTGTAATGACAATTAGGACTCATATTAGGATCAGCCGTTATTACAAATTGTGATAGATTCAAAATCCACACGTATTAAACTCTTTGAAATGGTGATTAACTAATTTGGAGAAGTAGATAGAAGTCATAGAACTAAATAAATATATCATCAATTCCAATTCCTTAATCGTTAAACAAAGAATATACTATACCATTTATATATGTATAAGAAAAGTAGGCATGTCGATATGCCACTACGAGGCCAACTATCTCTTCTTGCTTTTATATTGATAACGAATGTTAGATAGATATATACTATTACACCGAAATTAAATAAACACGGACTATACACACTTTATACATATATCCTAATTGTAAAACAAGTCATCTATGTTGGCCGTGACGTTTCCAGGTCAGGTCCATGACTAAATGACTCAGATGTTTTCATCGTTTTTAATAAAAAAGAAAAGAAAAACTCGAAACGGTTTCGATTTTGCTGTTCATAATGTTTCCTAGTAGACTTGACTTTGTTTGGTTTTTTGTTCTTTTTAAAAGATAATTTGAAGATTTCGTACAAGGCTGTATATTTTTCCAAAAGAGTTTTGACTCAAATTACACTTGTTTACTGATATTAAGTATTTCTTCTTATGGATTATATATTTATCTAAAAAAAAATACATCTAAATAAATACTCCCTCGGTATCATAAGGATAATGTTTGAAGATTTTCACATTAATTAAGAAAAACATTTAATGTTTAGATATAGATGCATTATGTATTTATAATAATATTTCTCATAATTATTGACCAATAGTAATTCATCAAATTTTAAAATTTTCATTTAATGGTTCTTGAAACTTACAATTTTTTAACATTAATTGATAAAAATCAATCTTGGTGATACAAGAAAAAATTCTAGAAAATCATTACACCTTTCTTTAATCATTAATTAGTTAATTACATTAAAAAGTATGTAATTTTTAAACATAAACAATTAAAATTATTCCCCTAGTGTAAGGATATTAATTTAGAAAATCTAAGAAAATATTTACTTACTTCTTTTTTTTGGTTACTTAGATACTTTACTTAATGTGGCTTGATTTTTTAATAGGTTAAGTTTGTATTCAATTGTATATCTTTTCACTCGTTTTCATTTATATTATTGTGGATAACTTGATTTAAAATTTGATACGTTCAATTAAAAAGTATTAATATCGATTTTATGGTAACTGCTTCGCTTTTAATGCGGTAGATTCTGGCGAACATGACTTTCGTTGTCATTGCTACGAAACTTCGTAGATGATACGTAATGACCGACTAATGAACTAACTATAAAACCAATTGAAACTATCATCTTTACATCATCAGCTCTCTTATTTTGCAATCCGTTTACAACATCGCTTTCACAAAACAAAAGATTTTTACAGTTTCCTGGTTCTTTTTTTTCGTCTTTTCGGTTTAGTAATTCCGGTTTAAGAAATACCAAGAAACAATGAGAAGAAACGTTCCTGATCATGCAGAGAAGAAGAAGAACAAGGTGGTAGGCGTTGAGGTTCTTCTGGAACTTCCCAAAACCCTAAGCAAACCAAACAAGAAATGGCATTTAGCGTTCATCAAGATCTACTGTTCGAGAACTCTCCTCAACTGCGCCAAACACGCTATCCGAAAACCCGGTTTGTTCCCTCGTTCCCTTTCTTACACCGCCATTGATCTTGACCACCATCAAAAAGATGATCTTCATGGAGATCACTTCAAGATTGATACTGAAACCTTAAACGATCTCGTCAAGAACAAGAACCAAGAGAAACTTGAGTCTCTTGGTGGTCCTAACGGTTTAGTCTCGGCTCTGAAGACTAACACACGTGTCGGTATCAACGAAGAAGCTGATGAGATTGAACGTAGGCGTTTGACGTTCGGGTCTAATACTTACACGAGACAACCATCCAAGAGTCTCTTCCATTTCGTGGTGGAAGCGTTCAAGGACCTCACGATTCTCATCCTTCTCGGTTGTGCAACGCTATCTCTCGGGTTCGGTATCAAAGAACACGGAGTGAAAGAAGGATGGTACGATGGAGGAAGTATATTCGTAGCCGTTTTCTTGGTGGTAGCTGTCTCTGCGGTCAGTAACTTCAGACAGAACAGACAGTTCGATAAACTCTCTAAAGTAAGTAGCAACATCAAGATCGATGTAGTTAGAAACGGACGTCGTCAAGAGATTTCGATCTTTGACATTGTCGTTGGAGATATCGTTTGTTTGAACATTGGAGATCAAGTTCCAGCGGATGGTGTGTTCGTCGAGGGACATTCATTGCACGTTGACGAATCAAGCATGACTGGAGAAAGCGATCACGTCGAGGTTAGCTTAACAGGAAACACATTCTTGTTCTCCGGGACTAAAATCGCTGATGGGTTTGGTAAAATGGCGGTTACTTCTGTCGGAATGAACACAGCTTGGGGACAAATGATGAGTCATATCTCGCGTGACACGAACGAGCAAACTCCATTGCAGTCTCGTCTCGATAAGCTTACTTCTTCGATAGGTAAAGTTGGTTTACTTGTAGCTTTCTTGGTTCTTTTGGTTCTGTTAGTCCGTTACTTCACTGGAACGACAAAAGACGAGAGTGGAAACCGTGAGTATAATGGGAAGCAGACGAAGAGCGATGAGATAGTGAACGCTGTGGTTAAGATGGTTGCAGCAGCGGTTACAATCATTGTGGTTGCGATACCAGAAGGATTACCATTAGCTGTGACATTAACATTAGCATATTCGATGAAGAGGATGATGAAAGATCAAGCTATGGTGAGGAAGCTCTCTGCTTGTGAGACAATGGGCTCTGCAACGGTTATCTGTACTGACAAAACCGGTACTTTGACGCTTAACCAAATGAAGGTAACTGATTTCTGGTTTGGTCTAGAGTCAGGAAAAGCTTCTTCTGTGTCTCAGAAATTGGTTGAGTTGTTTCATCAAGGAGTTGGGATGAACACTACAGGGAGTGTGTTTAAGGCTAAGTCAGGAACAGAGTATGAGTTCTCTGGTAGTCCAACTGAGAAAGCGATTCTGAGCTGGGCGGTTGAGGAGTTGAAGATGGATATGGAGGAAGTGACTGAAGAACATAACGTTGTTCATGTGGAAGCTTTCAACTCAGAGAAGAAGAGAAGTGGTGTGTTGATGAAGAAGAAGAGTGGAGAAGTTAATGTTGTTCATTGGAAAGGAGCTGCTGAGAAGATTCTAGCTATGTGTTCAACGTTCTATGATGGTTCTGGAGTTGTGAGAGAGATTAAAGAAGATGATAAGATTCAGTTCGAGAACATTATCCAATCTATGGCAGCTAAGTCTCTTCGTTGCATAGCCTTTGCGTATTCAGAAGACAATGGAGACATCAAGAAGTTGAAAGAAGAGAAGCTGAGCTTACTTGGGATTGTTGGAATCAAAGATCCATGTAGACCTGGAGTGAAGAAAGCAGTAGAGGATTGTCAATTCGCTGGTGTAAACATCAAAATGATCACTGGAGATAACATTTTCACGGCGAGAGCAATAGCTGTAGAGTGTGGGATCTTGACACCTGAAGATGAGATGAACAGTGAAGCTGTGGTAGAAGGAGAAGAGTTTAGAAACTACAGTCAAGAAGAAAGGTTAGCAAAAGTGGAAAGAATCAAAGTAATGGCGAGATCTTCACCGTTTGATAAGCTACTGATGGTGAAATGCCTCAAGGAGCTAGGCCATGTTGTGGCCGTTACTGGAGACGGTACTAATGATGCACCGGCGTTGAAAGAAGCTGATATTGGACTTTCTATGGGGATTCAAGGCACAGAAGTTGCGAAAGAGAGCTCTGATATTGTGATCTTGGACGATAACTTTGCTTCTGTTGCAACGGTTTTGAAATGGGGGAGATGCGTGTACAACAATATTCAGAAGTTCATTCAGTTTCAGCTCACTGTGAATGTTGCAGCTCTTGTGATCAACTTCGTGGCTGCGGTTTCAGCTGGACAAGTTCCTTTGACGGCGGTTCAGTTACTGTGGGTGAATCTGATCATGGACACACTTGGTGCATTGGCTTTAGCTACAGAGAAACCAACAAATGATTTGATGAAGAAGAGACCTATAGGGAGAGTGGCGCCATTGATCACAAACATCATGTGGAGGAATCTTTTGGCTCAAGCGTTTTATCAAATCTCTGTGCTCTTGGTGCTTCAGTTTAGAGGAAGGTCCATCTTCGATGTGACAGAGAAGGTGAAGAACACTTTGATCTTCAACACCTTTGTGCTTTGTCAGGTGTTCAACGAGTTTAACGCGAGGAGTTTGGAGAAGAAGAACGTGTTCAAGGGTTTACACAAGAACAGGCTCTTCATTGGGATTATAGTTGTGACTGTGGTTTTGCAAGTGGTGATGGTTGAGTTTCTAAAGCGATTTGCTGATACTGAGAGGTTGAACTGGGGTCAATGGGGAGTTTGCATTGCGATAGCAGCTGCATCGTGGCCTATTGGATGGTTAGTGAAGTCTGTTCCAGTTCCAGAGAAACACTTCTTTAGCTACCTGAAATGGAAGAAGAGATCATGAAAGAGGCTCTTAATTTGATCTTACATTATGAAGCATTGATTTGTTTTTTTTTTTCATTTAATATGTTAAATAGATTTGAAATAAAGATTTGATCAATTACATAGAAAAGCGTTTTTACAATAGCATATTTATTTATAGAGTGAAAACTCAGATTACAATCTTTAGAACGGGCCAAGATTGTCTTCATCGATGCTAGCCAAAGCTATGAAGTCTCTCTCTGCCTCTCTCCACTCAGTATCCAACACGACAAAACGAACTGTGGCACCGATCTCAATCCTGGACATGTTCTCATCCATGAACATAGAGTTCTCTCCTGGAATGAACTCATAACCAGACATTTTCAAGTGAGATAGGTAAATGGTTTCATAAGGACCAGATCTCAAAAAGACACCGAGCTTGTGCACCTTGTGCACCACACCATGAAGAACTTCTCCTTTAAACATCTTAAAGCAGATTCCATTGAAAACCACGGGAAACACAGCTTCACCAGTCTGTTCCTTGATCTTGCCCTCGCCGACTGTTTCAAGAATTGTGGGTGTTATGAAGTATCCAAGATCTTTCGTTGCCTTCTTGCTAGCAAACGCATCGAGTAGACGAACTACAATAGCTCTCTGGAGCATGAGGCCAGTGTCCATATCTTCAGCTGGAATCAAAACGTCCCATGGCAATTTGACTTTGATAAACATTTTTTTCTTCACAGCCTGAAACTGTGACATTTCCAAGAATCAGAAATAGTCAAATCACATTCTGATTTAAAAGATTATGCATTCTACTGAAACAACCTACTAATTCTTAAATAAAATTATCAACTTTAAGTTTTCTTTCAGACATTTTAACAAACACTTTGCATGCAATTATAGAAATGAAACTCTACAATAAAGAAGAATCAAAAAGTTTCCGACTTTTCATTAACCATCAAACCAACATTGAGTTTACCACCAAGCTTAAACCAGTTTGTAGTCCCAAAACGTTATAATACACCATCGTTCTGCACAAATCCTAAGGCTGAATCTACTGAAAAATTCGGTTTGAAAAATCAAAAGCTCTAACCTGAACTTACTGAAAGACGAAACTAGAAGCTCTGATGGAACAACTTCGGAATCAGACTCCAATTTCCACTTGCTGAGTGAGGATCAACCAAGCGTCGGAGAAGACAACACTATCCGTCGTCGTCGAGAGTAGACCACGTAAGTTGGTTTCCTAATTTACATATGAAAGGCCCATTACTACAACTGGGCCGTACATAACTCATCCATTAATATGACTAGGTGCTTCCCCACGCAACTCGTGGGTTGTGGTGTAGTTGGTACTTTCTTGTTTTTTTGATCTTTTTCGTTTTCTCTTTTGTATTATTTCGTTTTAATTAGGCATATACGGGCTTTGCCATCACTTTTATTTATACACTATATGTTTATACCATTTCGTTCAGATATGTATAATTGTGGCGTTTATTTTTTATGAATTATGAAGATGTTGTTTCTTGCTTTTGAGGATCCAATCTTATCATTGACTGATATTGTTTCCAATACATTTATTGTATTATAGATTTTCTAATTAACTGATTATGTAAACTCTTCATAAGTTGATGTTGCAATAATAAGTTATTTTTTAAAATATCTTCCGTGTAAGTGATTATGTTTGTATGCCCATGTTTTGGTCTAATATCAATAAGATCGTTTCTGCTTTTCTTTAGTTGGCTTTGAAACCAATATTGAGTTAAGCAAATAATGGGTCGAATTATGGTGTTAATAAGTAATATAAATTCTTATGTATATATATTGTATATATGTGACTATAAATTTAGCTAACTGAATAATTATGTAATATTTAAATACAATCTTGAACATATATATATATATAGGACAACATATATTATAGTTTAACCATGGAGTTAAGCAATGGAAATAGAACTTGTGATTGCAAGACAAAATGCTTATATGTTACACATTGATCGTTTAAAAGTGAATATGAACATCTAATTCTCAAATAAAGTTGATTGTTTTGTTAAAACCAACATATGTGAATTTAAATTTAACTATGCAAATTTAAAAAATAAATATGAATAGATTAGAAAGGCAAGAAATGTAAAAGAAATATTTTTTTATATAAATAAAATAAAAATTGAAAACAATGTTAAATATATATAATACTTTCTACATTAAAATATAGAATCAAACTCTTACAAGTTACAACATATATGAGATATAACAACATTTGATATTGGTAGGAGAGGAGGAGAGAATGTTTACTGTAAGATGGTAATCCAAATTAGATAATGGAGATGAATCTTAAAAAAATAGAACAATGTAATATCTATATATATATAATACTTTCTAAATTAAAATATAGAATCAAACTCTTACAACACATATGAGATATAACAACATTTGATATTGGTGGGAGAGAAAGAGATAATGATTACTTATAAGATAATAATCCAAATTAGATAAAGGAGATAAATCTTTTAAAATAAGAACAATGTAAAATATATATCATGTAGTCTCTAAAATTAAAATTTAGCATTAACAATTACAATGATATTTCATTTTTTTTTATAACCCATACAACAAAAATAAGAAATCAAAAATAACAAAAAAAAAAAAATGATTTGAGGTAGTGTAGAAGAGAATGAGAGAATGTGAAAATGAGATAGTAAAATAATGTCAATATGAGAGAATGATAGATTGAGAGAATGCTTATTTATATGATAAGAAATGATGGAAGTTACATTTAGAACTATAGAGTTACAATAGTAATTTATTGTGTTTGAATAAAATTGAGTGGTAGAATATGATTAATGCATAATTTATTTTATTTTCAGTTATAATTTTATTTTAATGTGTGAGTTAAATGTATTGTGTTTATTGGATCTTAAATATTGTTTAAAGCAATTAGAAAGCAAAAAAAAAAAATAGAAAACATTAAATGAAAATCAACCAATAAGGAGAGACCAAAACCTTACTTTTATATATATGATATATTGCTTTAAACTTTGAAATGAGAAATATATTATAAACAATAATTTTACATGAGAAATATATTAATTTAGCCAACCAAAATATGAATATAAGTTTAGCCAACCAAAATAAATAAAAAGATATTAAAATTTAAATTCTCTTGAAAGATAATAAGTTAGTAGGAGGAATGAATTAATGTACAATTATTGGATAGGAGTTACATTTGAGTTAAATGGAGTTACATGTCTTTAATTATAAATAAATATTTTAATTTTTTATAAACTAAAATAAAGGGAATACCAAGTGGCTTAATCAAAATTCACATGATTTGGTTGTTTGTTGATATAAACTCAACACTTACACATAATATTTCAAAATAAAAAATATTACTTTTTAAGTGACAAACTAAATTACTTATAAAATTATATGAATTCTTCAATCTCAATAATTTTTAAAATCCCAAGGATAACTTATATTTTTTGGTTTTCACTCATCAATTTAATTTATAGTGCTAGATTTCATACTAATGGTTTCATCTTTAGAAAATTTAGTGAAATGATATTTTATTTTTTATATTTAATTTCCAGTTGAATATGTTTTGTTTTTTGGATCATTTTTTATTTTGATTAAAGACACAAAAAACCAATTGTTTAATTATGTTCTTTTTGTTTTCAAAAACCTCAAATCATAAAAAATATATATATATTATATTGATATCTGCAGATTTAACAATTGGATCACAAAACAAAATAGTCTTTATAAATGGATAAAAGGATAATTATATTGATCTTTAAATATTATATTGATCTTTATAAATTGTTAAAAATGATACATGAATATGTGAGATAACCAGAAACATAATAGATAATTACATATAGATCATTTCAACTTTATGATCTTATTGTGTGGTGAATATTGTAAGGAAGTATGAAAATAATGACTTATAAGATGTTAATATAAAATAGAAAAGGGAGATAAACATTTTAAAAGATTAAAATAAATATATAAGATATACATATCATACAAACTCTAAAACTAAGCTTTTACAATGATATTTGATTTGATTTTTTATAACCCATATAACAACAATAACAAAAAAATACAAAACAAAACAAAACAAAACAAAACAAAAAAAAGAGATTTGAGAGTATTGGAAGAAGATGAGAGAATGAAAGAGTGATAGACTAAGAGAATAAGATAATGAGTATTTATAGGAAGAGAAATGATGAAAAATTACATTTAGAAAAATGAGAGTTACAATTCTAATTTATTGTTTTGTTTTAATACAATTGATTAATACAACTTAGTGGAGAAATAAAGTTAATGAATAATTTATAGGGAGAAGGTATAAAGATTTCAGTTTTATATTATGTGAGTTAAATGTGAAAATTAATTGTTTTAAATTTGTGTTTTAATAGAAATTTTTTTTTTTGTTAAAATTGTATTGCCAAGTGGACCAATAAGAAGAGACTGAAACTCTAATTTTATATATGTGATTACTTTCTTTTTGTCGAACAAACTTACCTGACTGTTATGAAGTCAAACATGAAAGATTCAATGATTTATTTTACTCGTAAATTTGTAAGAAAGTTACTTGGCTGTTTTTAATTTTGAATATATAAACACAATCGTTTCATTCAGTATGGTACAAAGTTTTCGACCCCAATATTACAAGTTTCGTAAACTGTCTTGCAAAACGAAACAGTCTTATCTGTAATTTATTTGGAAAAAGGTCCAGCCTAATCATACATAGGCTTTCTCCCTATACAACAATGACTGTTGCCACAAGGCTTACAATACAAACGTTACAACTTGAAACGAAGCAGAGACAGTTTTGTCTTTTGTCTTAAACCGGAACCACTTCTGGTTTTCTACCATTACCTGCTGGAGTCAAACTCTCATAGTAATCCACCAGAACTTTCCATCCACCTGGGCACATGAAACCATCTGGCGGGTTTTCGTTGTTCTTTGCCAATGTGCGCATCTGAAAAAAAATCGAAAAACGTTACAGATTTGTTTTGTAAGTATAACCATGAAGAATTAAACAATGTAATATTTCTCTTGAGGACTGATAGATTTACCTTAGTGCCAGAGATGAACAAGAAATCTTGAGGCCTTGACGGATCGAAGAAAGCCATCTTGCCTTGCGTCTTGTCATATGCAGCAACCTGCGAAAATTGAACCAAGAAATCAGATCTCAACATTTGCCTAAACAATAAGGGGTGAATCTTTTTCAATTGTGTTTTCTATATACCTTGAAAGGAAGGATATTGAGTCGTTCGAGTCCTGGTGCCATGCTTAGTACTTTCTTTCCATGATCAGCATCGTAAAGATCACGTTTCTCTACGGGATGACCCATTCCAGCTGGATCACGACCCACAATGTAAAAGTTAGCACCAGCATTGATTCTGGCCTTGGCATGCCATTGCACTTCGGTTGGACCAGCGTAATGCATAGGAGAAGGGAAGATCGAAACAACTGTTGTCTCTGGATCAAGAACACCGTCCTCTAGCACCTGTTTTAGAATCAAAAACACCATTTAGTATACAGCAATTGTTAGTTGCTCTCACTCAGAGACACACAATCAATAAGTGTTGTTTCTTTACCTTCTCGTGTTGCTTCATCCTCCAATCTAGAGGAACATCATCAGCCTTTGTGAACCCTCCTAACGGATGAAGCAAAAGGATAGGGTTTTTGTATCCCATCTCAAGAAGTCTCCTACGTGTATCAGTCATAAGAAGAGCATGACCATTGTGAACCGGATTCCTCAGCTGGAAAGCAAACACAGCATCCGCGTTACGCTTCTCCAGCTCTTTACGTAGCTCAGCAGGCGAAAGCCTGAAACGATCAAGCCCATCGTTGTATTTAACTGGCTCAAGAACCTCAAGATCACCCCCAATAAGCCAGTTCCCAGCATTAGTTATCGCCTCTTCTACATAAGGCAAACCTGGAGCTGTCGTACCCCAAGTTCTAGCTATCCTTTCTTCCTTCGGATGCTTATAAATCTCAATGCTGATCAAAACAGAAACAAACAAGTTTTTGAGTAACCAATTAATAAATCCATATCCAACTTCAATCATGCATTTATAATCATTGACTAGTACTATATCTACAGTGATGCATAAACAGAGTATTCAGCTTTTGTGTCTATTGTCAAACGAATCAGATCTAGTCTAACTCCAATCATCAACACAGATAAAAGCTAAAAATCAAATTCTAATCTCAGTTTCTTCTTCATGAATCTATCAAAACTGATTCGAGAATAATAGAAGAACTTACTCGGTGAGGATAGCGAGGGGGTTACCATCGGAACCAACAAGAGCGACACGTTTAGAATCGCCGATAAGTGCCTTTTGCTCATCGTCGATAGCGAGAACAATAGGAACAGACATGTTAACAACGGATCCGTCGTCAAGACGGAGCGAGTTGAAATGAAGAGTTTGGAGGAACTCGGATTCTCTCATGAAACCTCCGAGTGGACTTGCCCAGCCTTCGCTTAACACGTGCATCCATTGCAAGTCAATCGCCGTTAGCTCGACGCGAGGAAGCTCCGCCGCCTCGTGTTTCTTCTCCCGCCGTTTCGGCTCTTCCACGATAAGCTCCACTAGCTTACCTCCGTCAGGCGCGATTAATCCGGCTCGGACTACTGATCCCACGGTTCCGCGACGGCGTAGGGATTTCGAAGGGAAGGAAACGGCGGCGAAGGGGAGATCGGAGTTTGGGGATGATGATTTGGTGAGTGGTTGAGATAGGAATGGAGTTTTGCTTAATACGGCAGCCATGGAAGCCATGTTTTTGAATGGTTTGTTAGGCTAATGGCTGCTTCTTCAAGCTTTTGGCTCTCTAATGGAGGAGAGAGAGCTTGGAGATGATGGTATGGTTTGTTCCCAATTCAATTGGAAAATGAGATTTGGTGTTTGGATTGGTTTTATAGAGTTAATAGTAATTAAGGACCGTATTATTATGTACCTGGACGGGTATTAGTTATTTAATTAATTTTATTCAGTGTATGATTATTATATTAATAGTAGTAGTGTGACATATATTATAACGAGGTTACCTTATTGGTATAGTACAGACTACAGAGTCATTCTATACTTTTCTTTTATTACTATTAAACATATACTAGTACTACTTTTTTTTAATCGATGTTTTCATATTGGTTTGTATTATTATCGTTGTTATGTCATCATATTTACTCATAATCCGTATTTAAATACGATTATATTATACGTGTGATTTATAAAAAAAAAATATTAAAGAAGAAAGTTTTTCTGAAAATAAAAATAATTGACCACCAAAATGATAGTAGTATAGTACTACATAAATATACTATTAGTGGAATATACTTTTCTTTATATTCTCTCGTTAGTGATTAAAAATAACTTGAGAGGCTTATGAACATATTTTAAAATAAAATGTCATAATCTATTTTAAATAAACAAATTTTTATTTAATGTTTTGGGACATTTTAGATGAGATATATCCAGATTCCAGAGTAAATTAGCTATTGTATGTTGTTAAGGATATATATATATATATATATATATATAATAAAATAAAAATAAAAGTTAGGAAAGGTGAGGTAAGAGGCTGTGTGGTGAGGACCGATGATGCTACAGTTGAATACATCCCAAGAATACGGTCAGGTTCGACCACGCATTTGCTTACTACACAAACCACTTGATATTAGAATATTACACCACTCGATCTGCCACGTCACATCACGAATATTTGTTCCCCTTTTTTCTCATTTTTTTAAGAATAATACTAGTGTACTACTTTTTGAGTAATCAATCTCATTTTAATAAACAAAAATGAAGCTAAACATTAAAATTTATAGATGTATCATGTAACACTCATGCCATTGCTATATTTACTTTCTTAAGAATTTTATTCAATTATTTGATAAGATTTACTTCATTTTTTTTTGTAGATTATTCTCTCTTATTCTTATCTTATATAACCATTCATTTAAAAAGAAAAAAAAATTACCATCTAGTATTTACCATCTACTAGAACGTGATTTGGATAAATTTAGGTATAATTCTATGTTTCCAATTTTACTCTTATCCATAGGATCGTAGCTATGTGTGTCTATCGGCTCTTGACAACGACGTTACGAAAAAAAACTCGATATAATTTGATAAAGATAGGAACATTATTGAGTTGGATATTATTGTAGGGCGAAAAAAAACAAAAAAAAACACGAGGTGTGTATCATTGTGAATACAATAAAAAAAATGTTATTTTAGAAAACATTTTGCCGACCCATTGATTACTACTACTTATATTATAAAAGCTCCTCAATATTGACCTGAATCAGACCAATCTTGACCCCGAAGCGCAGCCACGAACTCATCTTCTTTTTTCTTCTTCTCTTTCTTATAGATAAACATATGTGTTTGTTAATCTGACAATGATGCTGTGCATGCGCAGATGCACCGTGCACGTGGTAAATATTGTCAAAATTGGAAAGTTGGTAGACTGGTAGATGAATGAATTTTATCTCCCAATTATGTTCTTAACCATTTTTTCCCATTATGAACTCCAAAATACTCAAACGTTACAAACTTACAAGTTTACTCTTCTTATCTTAAAAATTATTCAGTTTGGATGTTAACACAATTTTTTTTTGACTAATTCATATACTCCCTCTGTCTCACAAAGATTGAAGTTTTAGAGAATTTTTTTTGTCCCAACAAGATTGATGTTTTGAATATTTTTAATAATTTTTTGTTTTAATGATTACTGATGTTGTAAAGTGTATGGATTGTAAAAGTGGGAAGGTGGGAAAGTGAAAAAGTATTAGAAAAATAAATCATATATTCTCCATGTCTTAATATGTGTGTAAAATCCTAAACTTCAATATTTGTGAGACAGAGGAAGTATTTAAGTAAATGTAAGACAATCAAGGACTTGGATTATGTAGGGCTTAATGACCAGTTTATTGGTGGCTGGGGACCTTTTTCACATTCAACATGTGTCAAAAATCAAAATTAAAACATTGATGATCGACCTACCTGCTTTGCTCTCGTAATCATTAACCAGATAATTAATTTAATACTGTAAGCAGAAATCGCAATTTATTCAATTTAATATATATAAACTCCTAAAATCCAATATTTCAAATTTCATCGTACATTGTCTTATGACTAAAGTCCGTCGTATTATATAACTCCTGAACTATAAATATTCTTGTTTTTCTGAACATAAATTAATTAATGCATGCATGCCCAATTAAAACTTTTGTTGGGACTCACTGTCCAAGTCCACTTACCCAAAGTAATTAAGTAAGATCCATATGAGAGGAGATGCCAAAGTTTCTCGACTAATCCGAGTCTCTTTAAGAATGGAAACTCGAAGTCATCCAAAGGTTCTAAAGAAGACTTCACCAAATTATTACAAATGAGCCAAAGGAACAAGGTTGACTTGAGTGAGTCTAAGCTCCATGTACTATATATCCGCACTTTTCTAACGCATGAGGAATATAGTAACTATAGTAAGGACAGGCATGCGTACGTGCGTCTGATTCAATCCAAGAACAACCGGTACTTGACGAACCTTTTGAAAAGTAGGTCTCCAATATGATTACATTCCGGGCATGTCTATGCGTCTTATATAAAGTAGCAATGACATAACGAAGATTAGGCCCAAGTATTATGGAGAAAAAGAGGCTCAATTATGGTGGGCTGAATTTATAGTATTTGCCAAGGGCATGTTCGGGTTGTAGTTTATGGTCCACCTCCAAAGGTCATGTTCGGGCTCTTCGTTCATGTGTGGTCGTCTAGCAGTAGATTATTTTGTATTGTTCAATAATCATGGACAGGTCACAGGAGGTTTCAGTTCTACTAGTGAAATATTTATACGACACTAACACATACGAGTACAACTATTCTACATTTAACTACAAGTTTTTTCAGGGAGTTTTATTTAAATGACCAAATAAGTATGTATTTTTCACCAACAAATTCATCAGTCTAGTTCAAAATCCTTCAATGCATATATTTCTTACAAATATTGTTTCAATAGCCTTTTTTCTCATTTGAAAGTTGTGTAAGAAATTTTCATTTTAACGATTTATAAATTAAGCTGTAGGCTTTTTATAAGATATTTCTAATAATTGGTTGATTCATGCAAGCTTCTATTTTTTTCTTTAGTACTATAATATATTGGTTTTGATTTTCCTAAAGTTTACTCAGATCCCTAAATAAATAATGTCTTGACTATAGTTAAAAAAAAAAATTCCTACATAAATTAAAATGTTTAATTTAACGTTAGAATACAGAAAAAGGGCGAATTAATGCTTGGCCTTTTCTTGGATAAGTAAAAGTAACGGTTGGAGAAAATTGAATGTGATGTAGGAACAGATTGATACATTTTAGTGTAAGGATTTCCACATATGTAATTATGTACATACAGACGAATTTTTTTTTGTAACTGACGAACTAAAACCATTAAAGGAAAGTTTGAAAGAGACGAAAGCAACTTGGAGAATCTCATTTTAAATTAGGCAAAAAAAAAAAAAAATGTACACTCGGTGGAGCTTTCCCATACAAATAGAAAAGCCAAAGTTTCGAAATCCCATTAACCGAATCATATCATCCCTATTATAGACGTACCTATTAGATGATGACGATCGATGAGTTAAAAGCAAGAAAAAAAGAGAGATGATGACGACCGATGATGATATATGGATGATCGTTTGTACTTTGCTACTTATGAATTATGATAATTGATAAGGCAAAAGGTCAAGAAATGTTTCGATCATATGAACTAACGTATATTTTGTGTACATAATTAACTTTGAATTATACAATTGAAATGTAGTGATTGAAACAATTGTTAACTGGTTCATGTGTATATCTTAAAATGCAAAGGGGACCATTTTCGAGCAATGAAACAGTAAAATTGACATATCCAAGTTTTAGTTGTTCAATGTTTTTTTTTTTTTGGGTTTAATTTGAAACACTCTTTAATCATTCTATCACTCGCCATGGTACATCTACGAAGATCTACGAAGCCATTCAAATCACAGAAAACATCTATTTTTTTCGAGGCCAAAGTTGAAATGGCTCTAAAACCTAGCCTAAGGTTTTCACAACAGTAATTTATTGGCCAACCATCATTACTGGTGTAGTAAACTCTTATAAAATTTGGATATATTAATTTCTCAAAATTCTTAACACTTATTTGCATATCTCTGGTAAATATAGTAGGATCCTCAAGTAGAGTTAGCTCCGCGCAAAGTAACTACTAACACCAGAAAACTTTACTCAAATATGTATCAATCGTGTACAACTTCAGTTTCAACTCCCAGAAACCCTAAGCTATTATAATAACAAAAATATAGATGTATATGAAAGTCTTTTCTACAAGAACAGGGTAAGAAGTTGGAAGTCTCTCTTGAGATCCCCAAAAAGTAATTATAGATAATCAACTCATCAATCTATAAAATTCTCTAATCTTTGTAAACAAAAACAAATCTCCTCTTCCCTAGCTTCATCATAATAACATTTTCACATTTAACAAAAAAAAAAAAAAAAAAAAAAAATTGCGAAATGACGAATTAGGGTTTCCTATAGTCATATAACTCTATAACCCTAACAAAAACAAAATTCCTTCAGATCTGCATACAGTGATAGACACAATCATATCTATGATGAAAATTCAGATGAAACAGTATATTAAGCCTCAGAAAAGAGAATTAATCTCGCAGATCAGATAAGAGAGAAAAAAAAAAAACAAAGTGTCTTAAAAGGTGAAAAAAATCCTAGATATATATTGTGGATTTTGAGATGGAAAAAATTAGGGTTTATATAAAAGGTGCGACAGTCAACGGGTGAAACTGCGAACATGATCTAATCGACACTCATCTCTTAAACCATCGTCACGAAAAACAACAACGGATATAAAAGAAAGCTAATTAGATCATGCTGGCAGCTTCATCAGATGCCGGTGCACCAAACCAGATCAAGAACCCAAAAAAAAAAAGAGTGAGAAAGAAAAGAGATAAAAATTGTCTGTTCATCAAGTGAAGAAGAAGACGGGTGTTTATATAGAAGAGAAGAGGAGGAGAACGTGAGGGAGAGAGAGATAAGAGAACATAGTTTGAGAAGGGTCAGGTTTACAATTAAACAAGAGTTTGTGGGTCGAAAGTGAAAGAGAAAAAGATAAACTAAAAATAAAAAAAGAACGAGTGACAAACAAAAGGCGTTAAAGAAAAGAGTGTGGTCCAAAGTAAGAACCGTGAATAAAATTGAATAATGTCACGCCGATTCTCTAAGTCTCATGCACTTACTTCTTCTCTCATCTCTTACAGAGAGACGGATTAGTTTTGTGTGTTGTTGTTTTTTGCTTCTTTCTGTAACTCTTATTAATTACTGATCTCTACTATATATATATATTGATGGGGACCCCTTTTTTTTTTTTTTTTTTTTTTTCTCTCTTCTTTACTAGTTCTTGATATTTTGTTTTGAAATACCGAAAAAATTGTTTTGATAAAGAATAATTCAATAAATAATAATAATATTTTAAATTGATTATAGTTTTCTATGAGATTAATGTTCTAGAAGATGTTAGATGTTAATAGGAGGTTCTTTGAGATTTCGATCACTCTGAGACTTGTTAATCAAATGTTAAACCTACTTAATCAGTTATCACTATGTTATTATAGAAGACTTGATGACGATTTCGATTTGTATACGTCTGAATACATCCACTCTTGGTTAATTAATTTGAAACATAGTAGTACGAATTGGTTTAATTAGTTATATTAACCATTTATTTAATAGTATGTTCAGAATTATTATTTTCTATGTCGGAGAGAAAAAATACGACAGTTTTCTTGTTGTCCTATTCGAATTGATTATATAGACTTTAATTAGACTCATCATTAGGTTTAATTTAGTTTTCAAACTCCACCGCAGAGACATATCTTTATGATTCATATTCAATATAATTAAGAAATAGTGGCTTTAACTAAGGCCTAAGTCATGAAAAAGTGAAGTTAAACACATGCATAAAGTATAACCTACGGAAACTCTTAGACTATATATAATATATGTGAAGCATTACATTTTTTGGCTTCTATATATAAGCTCATCGTGCATGGTTAACTACTTTATAATTCTCTCATATACCACTAAGCAAATGAAAGATTGTATACTTGTGTTCCCACTAATGATATTGTATAATCTAAATTTCACGAAGAAGCCAAACTGTATACAAACAACTTAAAAAAAAATCCAATATACACCACAAATATATATGTTTTCTAGAAAGAGCTCTGAAAAATATTAGATGTCGTACAATTTGCTTATAACCCTTTCAAACATTTTTGATATTTTTATTACAAGACATTAAAGTATTTTGTAGGAAAAAAACTTTTCTTTTTTTAAAAAACTGGTTTTTGAATATAATTTTAACCAATTGAGGTGATACCTATAAGTGAGCTCATATGGAATATTCTCATGATCTATTTAAAGTGCATATATATATATATATATATATATAATTATTGACCCAAGTGCCAGTCTTTGTCACACACAAAATATATTTGAGTTTTTGTAAAGCTAAACTATATAATTATCTATGTGCATACAGAATCCATGCTTAATTACCGACTACACATGTTTTACGACCATTTGTTCTTGTAATCTACCACAATGCCAATTACCGTTGTAGTAATTAATAGCTCTAGAGACGTTACAGCAACCTTTTTTATTTACATAATATAAATAGCTTTAACATGTAACAACAAAAAAAATATATATAAATCTGGAAGATGTGTAATAAATAAAGTACTATGTGAACCTGATGTTATTTAATTGTTTATTGCTGTAAATGTATAGAAAGAGAATTGAATAATAAAACAAACTTTCCTCAAAAAGATTCCTTATCACTAACAATGGGATGATACCATTTCTATGCAAAACTTACTCAAAATTCGATAGGTTCTGGGCAAGCTGTTGGTTTGTGACAGCTACGCGATATTGCATTGCAAGCTATTGAAAATTATTGATATGGACAATCCTTTGACAACGACTTTTTTTTGTATTTGGTAGAAAGATAAAAAGGCAAAACCTCTTATTGGCTTAGAAGTTTTTCATTTTCATTGTTCCTTTTTTAAGGTTTTTAGTTTGGCACCAATAAGTCAACAACGCTAATTGCAAATGAAAAGAGTAATGATATTTTACTCACATAAGCTTCAAGCCGGTCAACTAAATTTTCCAGTAATTAGGGATGTGTGTGACGAAATTGTTAATAAAAATTGGTGTGTGTACGCAAAAGAATAACTTATAATGGTTTTTAGTATTATATACATCGTTAATTTTGTTTTTAGTAATATTTAGATACTATATTTCATGTCCGATAATTACAATGCATTAACAAGTTAAACTTGAAGCCATATTATTTGGTTTGGTACAAATAAATAAGTCACAACACTAATTGCAAATGAAAGGGTATATAGATATTTCGCTCACATAGTTAAGCTTCATGGTGAAGAGAAAAGTTTATATGCCTAATTAATCAAGGTCCCTTTTTTGTTAATTAACATCGTTTATAAGTCTAAGCAAGAGACAAAATCATCTGTGAGTTTACTTGTAGTGTTTCAATGATTAACTTGGTTAAAAAAATAGTATACATAAATATCCCCGCTTGAGTTGTTAGATGTATACACGACTTGAGAAGATTAGGCGTACAAATTTGTCATACATGTTTTGACATGACTCACGAGGAGGCTGATGCAACTGTTTGATGTGTACGTATGCAAATTGAGAAGCACTTGATCAGACATATATGTGATGCTACCGACTCGAACTTATCTTTTTGTCTTGGATCATCTATCGAATACAATGGTACTATATTTTAGTATTATGTTTCTTTTATTTTTCTTTTCGTAAAAAGCAATAACATAGATGCTAATTAAATAGAAAGGGTTGTTTGATTTTAATGACATCAGTAACTTTGCATCCAAAGCCAAGAAAAAGTGATCATATTCATAGCCATTCGCCAAACGACTATATACGAATCTACAATTATAAAATTGCTATAATGTGTGGTATTTTTGAAAACAATTTTATTTACTTCTAAAAGCCATTAAAGCTTATGTAGAAAATGGTAATATCAATATATATCTCACAATCCATGTAAAAATGAATATAACAATTGTACACTTTTGAGTTTCTGATGATATTTAACTTCATTAAAATATAAATGATCGTACTACTGTTTCTTTGTTTCATGTATGTGATAATATCTGTTGCAAATTGTGAGTTGTTATAACGTTATTAGAATATGTAGAGAGAGAGAATACATGAGAAGAGTTAAAAAGAAGCATGCTTAAGCCAACAGAGAGTGGATCCAAACGTTGCTTTCCAGCTTTATACAAACGTATCACCCACATTACTGCCACTGCTACATACATTGGAGGAGAGAGAGATGAGAGAGAGAGAGAGAGAGAGTCCCGATGATCATAATGATAAATCGATGTCGATGATAAATTGATGATGATGGCTCCGGTATGTGTACCCTAGGAGTTGTAGCTAGCTAGCTAGGACCATGGATATATATATGCATACAAACACATATTGGTGTGTTTTGTAACTTGTACGTACCTTAGAGCATGGAGTTTACTAACACGGCAACGTTTGGTGGGGGTAGTGAATTTGCAAGTGGGGCTAAGTCTATGTAATAGAAGATGCAACATGCAAAATGGTCCCCTTTACTGTTTTTATTTAAAGAAATTAGTGTTTACTGAGGAGGAAACATCCCATTTATAGATTCACACCCATAAAAGCAAAGCCTTCTCCTTCTTTTTCTCTCCATGATATTACTTCGATCGAGAATATTTTGAACTTGTGAACTGTACATTTAGTACATATAGAGATTGTGTACTTTGAACACTCATGTCAAATGCATCTAAATATATAAACCCCAATTTGAATAATCTTCTAAACCTTGAGTACCACCATATGAGTACCATATGTTTACCCATTCGTACTAAAGAAATAGCTAACACATAAAACTTCGATTTAGACGGTAGAGTTTGGATATTATTATGTTCATCAACTTTAAGGGGGGAAAAAAAACTTGTTGCAAAAAGTGATGGTAATATATGAATTTTATAATCAAAATGCATATGCGAAGTGAGAGGAAAATGTAGTGTAATATAAAAATATCCTATACAAAGTTTTGAAATCTTTTGGACAAAAAATTATATACAAAGTTTTGAAATCTTTTAGGACAAAAAATTATATAAAAAAGGTATTTTGTAATCCACTTCTTTTGATATGGGGAGATTCGTTGAGCATCCATGTGCTCTTTCAATCGACACTATTCTGTCTGTATCTAGCCAACCACATATACTGATATACCTTTACAATAGAGAGCTTCCATATGATTCTTATTAAAAACCAATGTGATATAATATAACTAAGCATAAAAGATGAACAAGAATGGTCGTAATCATGTTACTTTAATGTCATGACGCATGAACGACCCCGAATGGTCCGTTGGTTCATTGAAATACTTAAGGGGGGGAGGTATTCAAGTGATATTTTAAAAGATTCTAGAGTATTCTTAAAATCACATGTTATTCAATTGATGATTTTAAAAAATCTATTAAAATCCTATGTTATTCAATTTGGATTTATGTAAAATCATTTAAAATAATCTAAAATTTCTTGTTATTCAATCAGTTATTTATAAAATATACTGTTATTCAAAATATCACAACTTCTTTTAAAATTGAGATTTTGAATGATTCTATAAGACTTTTCTTTGTTTTCTAGTTAAAAAATATCATCTCAAAATCATACCTTTTGAGTTAGAATTTTAAAAGACTTCAAGAAAAAAAAAAATGAAAGTCTACGACAGCTCTAAAGCCAAAAATTCTCGACATCACCGGCCTCCTCTCAACAGCTTGCACTTAAAAGAATGGCCACTGCTGACGAGGAAGCTATATCAAAGGTGACAAACCCCTTAGTCTGAACAGTTTTACCTAAATACTTTATGAGTCGAATGGTAGAGTGGATATGAAACAATATTTTTGATGTCAGAGCGAATATCAAAGAGGAATGAGCGCTTGGAATTTTGACGTCAGAGACTTGAAAACACAATCATCTCTGGTAATTTAATTTTCCCAAGCGATCTGTGATTGCACTATCAGTAGTTTGTGTTCATTGGTTCCATCACTAAATCCTTGTTCTTATATTGTTTGTTTGTGTTCAAGCGAATTGATGACGATGATGTAGCTGAGAGTAAGGAAGATGAAGAAATATATGTGCACAGTTTAAAGGCAAGTAATCTGTAGATAAAAACCAGACGTAGGTATATATGATTTTCACTTTTTAAGTATCAAATTCTGGTGGTCTGAATATATCTTAGAAAACCTCTGCAGGTGAATGACAGAGCAAGTATTTGATAGGCTGCAACCATGAACGGAAAGGAAAAACCTCTGCAGGTGAAAACATGAACGGAAAGGAAAAAGCTTCCAATACTGAGGTGGATGAACCATACTGCAAAGAGAAATTCACTTTCATTACAACTGCTTCTTCTTTAGAACGAATGTCACCAGATTCAGAGCATGACATTCCCGAGGCCAAGGTTAAGCCAGTAAGACGCCAAAGCCAGAGTGGGCCACTAACAAGCAGGACCGTATTATGCCACTCAGCTTCAGAGAAAGGCCATATCTTTGAAAGGTTTGACATTTGCTATTTGTTGTTTGAGAATACATTTCATATCTGATTGTTCTTTATAAAGAAACTTTCAAACAATCCAACTTGTAATTTTCGTCTGCTAGATCCGAGAGTGAGCAGCAGACGGCACCAACAGACCGCAGAGCACCTAGCTTTAGTGGTCCTTTGAATCTTAAACCCGTGCTTCTGCAAACAGTTTGTCAACTCCCATTAAATACTCAGGAGGTGAACAAATGACATTGGCAAATGAATATATATATATATATATATATATATATATATATATATATTGTTACGTTCTTTAGAAGATGCAACTGTTCTTATTTTTCAAGACCACAAAAATATATATTTGAGATGTAAAATATGTTAAAATCACCTAAAGTTTTACAATCAAATCTCATAGAATCACATCTCCTTTCCTTTTTAAAAATATAAAAACTCTAAAACACAATGAAATCTCCTTAAAACTCACCTAAATCTTCCAGAATCCTAAAATGTTAAAATCCTACCAAATCTTTATAAATCTAAGTTGAATACCCCCCTCTTATATTGACCTAGAAGAATCTTTTTTTTTTTTTTTCTTTTAGTTTGATTTATGTTTTGATAATAAAATGTGTACAATTAAGCTATATACAATTATACATGATCCTAGCTTGACTTTTTTGGTTTCAGGGTTACCCAACTAAGGTTCATATCACTTTGTTGTATGACATTACATGTGGTCGTTTCGACGTTGAGACTTCACACTACACCTTTCTTAAATAAATCTCATTAGAACGAAATCATGAAAGAATGTGGTGTTAATGGCTTGACAGGCTTAACCTTTCATGAGCACAAGCAAATGAAACTTGGACTTTCAGCCTCACAATATATAATTATATATATATATATATATATATATATCATTTCACATGGTTATTGGTCTGATTCAAATGGTTTGTTTTGTTCCTCTCCCAATGTGTGGTTGGGCTAAGTTAGTTAACTGGGCCTACGGGCCTAAATCCATCCGTATATTTTTTTTAAGAAATGTGTTAAATGTATAACGTGCGCGCGGACCTAGGAAATTGTATAACGTGCGCTGTTGTGAGGCTATGCAAGTGGGTTGATTTTTTTCACGCAGCTTCCTTATCTGACCGTCCATAAGAATGATTATCACTACGACGTGGCGAAATCACAGCTGTTCAATTTTATCACGCAGTGCACACACAGTGTAAACAAATTCAGTTGCGGAACCCAAATGTTCAATTAAACGAAATTTGAAGAACGCTTTTCAATTCCGAAACCCGCCATTAAAAGAGACCTTGAACGAACCCCCTCAGAAGCAAATTCCAGCGAATATTTTTCAAATTTCGAATTTCAAAACCTCTTTCTTACTCTCTATTACTCTCTCTCTCTCTCTATCTCTCTCTTACTCTCTCGTTTCAAGCTTAGAGAACCCTAGTGCGAGAAAATGTTGGCTGCTCTTAAGTAAGTGATCTCTCTTCTCTCTCTCTCTCTTTCTCCCCAACGATTCTTCTTCTTCTTCTTCTTCTCCGTTCATCGATTTGGTTCTTCGTTCATCGTGTATCTGATTCTATTCTTCTCGTTTTGTTTTATTTGTTCCGATGATGATTTATAGAGCTGAAGAAGCGAGCCAGATGCAGCTCGTTGAGCGTGAAGAAATCGATGAAGACGACGATCTGTTTGAAGCGATTGACAAATGTAAGATTATAAACTCGTTTTACGCTTTTAGGATCTTCGATTTCTAGCTGATTTCTTCAAATTTCGTTTCGAATCTTCATCATCTGTTTTCGGAATCGTCTCTCTGTGTTTTATCTCTTCTAATTTTTACCCAATTTGTTTATCTAAAACATCGCTGCTGCTTAATCGCTGGGTCTTATGAAATCGGATCTCGAATCGTTCATCTAAGCCTCTGTTTGATTTCGAATTTAAGTATGAATCTAGGATACATATTGATTTCTGAGCATGGATTCTCCTTGATAGCGAATAGATGATGGTTAAGTGTTAAATCTACATCTATTTCGTTTACGGTTTGTGAAATTCGAGTGTATTCCAATGAATTTTGTAGTTCGATTTCTGTGTCTGGCTCTCAAATCTGTAGCTGATTTTGATTTCGTACCTTCTATTTTTGCGTGTGCACAGTGATCGCTCAAGGTATCAACGCTGGGGATGTGAAGAAACTACAGGATGCTGGGATCCATACCTGCAATGGTCTCATGATGCATACCAAGAAGGTATTAACCAGCTTGTTAAGCATCATCATCACTCGTTGGTTATATAGACTGTGTAAATGTTGGTTGCATGAGTTTATTGTTTAAACCTCTTGATTGACGCAGAACCTCACTGGAATCAAAGGTTTATCAGAGGCCAAAGTTGAAAAAATCTGTGAAGCTGCTGAGAAAGTTGTGGTTAGTTTAAACGTTTCCCATCTGTTGTTTCTTTATCTATGTAATGTAACTTCCTGCATTTGCTTCATTTTAATTGTCAAAACGTTTCTCCTTCAGAACTTTGGATATATGACTGGAAGTGATGCTCTTCTTAAGGTTAGACTCATTGATTTTACTAAGGTTTAGAAGTATGTCTTGCATATCTAAGTCTTGTTGCTTGATCCCACTAACTGAACCATGAAATTTTGATGGCTTATTCAACATTTCGTTATTAGCTATTGAAACCTTCAAGTTGGTTTTTGTTTATAGAGAAAATCAGTTGTGAAAATCACTACAGGGTGCCAAGCTCTCGATGATCTCTTAGGAGGTATACTAAGTTTTGCTTTAACTGGTTTCAATCTTAATCACACTACTTAAGAGTTATGGTTTGACTGTTTCACAATGCTTGGTAGGTGGAATCGAAACCTCAGCAATCACAGAGGCTTTTGGGGAATTCAGGTGAGAAGCAACTATTCCCCGCTCTAGAATTTTCCTGTCAATTAGTTTGTATTCTAACAGAGTTTAATTTCACTTCAGGTCTGGGAAAACTCAGTTAGCACATACCCTTTGTGTCACTACGCAGGTTTGTTGTTTCTTTCCTACTGTCTCAATATGAATTAGCTTTTATGGTGTCCCGTTCACCTTTCAAATGCATGAGATGAGATTTTACTTTCTTTCAGCATAGAACCATTGAGGTTCTCTGTCTCTCACTGCCATTGGTATATTCATTTTTGTATCTATATTATGCAGCTTCCTACAAACATGAAAGGAGGAAATGGAAAAGTGGCTTACATTGACACTGAGGGAACCTTGTATCCTTAATATCTTATAGAAAATCTTCTGGCTAGATCTTGTAGCGTCATTAGAATCTTTCTGTTCCATGATTTTTCCTTAACCATTAAATTTTGTAGCCGCCCTGATAGGATTGTCCCAATTGCTGAAAGATTTGGAATGGATCCAGGTGCAGTGCTTGACAATGTAAGCATTATTAAGCTCACATCTTTACTTACTCTCAGCCTCAGGAACTGCAATTGACATTCAGAATCTTGATGTGACAGATCATTTATGCTCGTGCTTATACATATGAGCATCAGTACAACTTGCTTCTTGGCCTTGCTGCAAAAATGTCTGAGGAACCATTTAGGATTCTGGTAAGCAAACACATCTGATTATCTTAGTTTAGTTATACATCCGTCAAAACTCAACACGAATATCAACTAATTTTGCTGAGTTTACCATGTTTTCCAGATTGTTGACTCAGTCATTGCTTTATTCCGAGTCGATTTCACTGGAAGAGGAGAACTCGCAGACCGCCAGGTTAACTTTGCCTCCCACACATTACTACAGCATAAGCATTGACACAATCTGGCTTTGCTCAATAAGTCATTTATCTATGTTGCAGCAAAAACTAGCTCAGATGCTTTCCAGGCTAATCAAAATCGCAGAGGAATTCAACGTTGCTATCTACATGACCAACCAAGGTTTACTTTACACTAACTTGTGTGAAATAATGTCATATAGCATTGATTCTTTTGGTTTCTTGGTTGCACTAACTTGACAAGGATCACTGTTTAATTTGGTGGTTGCAGTCATAGCCGACCCAGGCGGTGGGATGTTCATATCAGATCCAAAGAAGCCAGCAGGTGGACATGTTCTAGCTCACGCAGCCACAATCAGGCTCTCGTTCAGGAAAGGCAAAGGAGAGCAACGTGTCTGCAAAGTCTTCGATGCTCCAAATCTCCCTGAAGCTGAAGCCATATCCTTTTTTACCAAATCCACACACAGACACACTTGATATGATTTTGATTACTCATCCATAATGAAATGACTTATATTTGTATTCCTTAACAGAAGAAATCACATTTTCCAGATTACTTCAGGAGGCATTGCAGATGCGAAGGATTAGAGCGAGCGAGCTCTTTCATGCCTTAATTACCAAATCATGTCTGTTATTTAACTTTGCTGCTTGTTTCTATTATGCGTTATTAAGCCCCAAACGATTTCTACAAAAGGGGATTTATTTTACTCGTGACTGATAGATATATGCATCGAATCAGAATATTAATAGAGTTATTTTTATTCTTAGCTTCTTCTTGTTACCAAATAAGACGATCATTATAGCGTAGTACAAAATCAATCTATGTATCTGATAAAAGCTGCAAACAAAACAACTCTGGTTTGTTTGTAATCATCAAAGTTGTTTTAGGAGTTTGCTATAAATAAATATTTTATCAATAATTACTAACAAAATTTAAAACTGCTGCAGAACAATAAGAGTACCAGTCCTTAAAGAGTGGCTCCAGTGAGCAATATCATGAAAAGAGTTAAGAGTGATTAAATCTCAAATATGTGGAACACAGACATAAGAGTCCAATACAGTTAAAAAAAAAGAAACCAGATTATATATTGATATAAATAATACTAAACATTAAAATAAATACCAAAAGGAGTATACATAAAAATAAATTAAGCTCAGCTCTGTAAACCGAGACTTGATAACCTCGTAATCTCCGTTTTGATAACCTCGTTATCTCCTTTTTTTTCATAAGCTTTTCAAGAGAGACAAGTTTCAGCATGTTTCGATTATATCGACAGTTTTCTAAACTGCTTTGTCTTTTCCTTTTGAACCGTGGAGGTTGCTTGATTTCCACTAAACTTGG
Source organism: Camelina sativa (assembly GCF_030686135.1). Classification (NCBI taxonomy): domain Eukaryota; kingdom Viridiplantae; phylum Streptophyta; class Magnoliopsida; order Brassicales; family Brassicaceae; genus Camelina; species Camelina sativa. The sequence goes on along the minus strand of NC_141894.1, from coordinate 13,453,731 downwards.
AACATAGTTAGGACACACGAATGGCATACATCTTTGGTCGCAAGTTGGTCTTCCGAGATCAACGTCTGCAATGTGTCCAGCCTCTCCAATGACGAAAAACGTGTCGGGCTTCCAGTCGTTATCAAAAATCATGGCGACTTTGTTCACCTCGTCAATGAAGAAACTCCCTTTACAAATACCAATATGGCGGCAGTTACCCACATCCACAGCCAAGAACTTGCTCCACGACACCTCTTCGGCCTCAATCCTAGTCGTAATCCATACCTCAACAAGACCATTCTGATATAGTAAAGCAGCAAGCTTCTCTTCTCTAACACAAGATAGGGACGTCATAAGATTCCTAGCTGTGGGTAATTGATACTTATCATGAAACGGCAGAAGCAAAAGTGGGCCAAATTTCTCAGTTTTAAAATCAAAACAGATGATGTGAGTAACGAAAAGGTAGAATGAGTTCCTTCTTGTAGCAAGCCAGTAAGTGTTTCCCTTGAGAGAAACGCCAAGGTCATCAAAATTTATCTGCCAGTGTGGGGTGATCTCAAGAGTTGTCCATAAACCAGAGTCAAAATCGTAGATTTCATACCAAAAAAACTGCTCATAAACATAATCTATAAACCTCAAGAATTTAAAAGATTTATTCCTATTATTATTCTCGCAGTATCCGAGAGCATAACTGAACCTGTCCTGTCCTTGTGCGCGGTAAGAAAACCTAGGTTGGATATACCATGTTTGCCCACAATACGGATTCCAAACCATAATCTTAGTAGCATCGTGTTTCAAGATGCATAACAATAAACCCTCGCAATGAAACACTTTAGATATCATGAATTGTTCTGAATTTTCTGAATCCTTGTCTAGGCAAACACGTTTGCCTTTAAACTCTATATATGGATCTCCTCCATTCAAGAAAAAGCTGATTAAACAAATATTGTTATCTGTCAACACGATCATCTCTGACTCCCCTTCTTCCCTAGCTTCGTTACGGATCTTGAAGCTCATAGTCATAAAACTTTTGATTAAAGTTTGCCACTCTTTACAGGTTGATCGCACTGCTCCCACATATTTCGATGGAATTTTTGAGAAAATTTCCCTCTCTAACAGATCTCTTGGAAGATGGGAGATCGTCAACTTCGTCATTGTTTCAAACCCTTTTCTCTCCCTCTCTAATCTCTCTCACGGTCGCGGCTATATACACATACCCTAAATTAATTAGAAAAAGAAGTAGGGTTTTACGTTTTGTTTTAGTTAAAAAAAATGGAAATATTTCTATGATGAATCAGTATGTTAATTAAACAGTTGAGCAAATCAGTCCAAGGCAAACCGTTGGAGCTGACTTCTTGACCAAGGAAGTATAGTTTGAAGCTTGGCTTTTCACTTAAAGGGTTTCTAACACTGGAATCACTTTTACTCTTCTTTTTTTTTGCCACCACAAAACTCATCACCAATATATAAATTTAGCTTTATATTTTTCACAAGGTGTCAGGTGAGATCATTCACGATTCCTATCTTCATTAAGTTTACCTTTAATCCATGTTAAGAAGAAAATGGCCACTAAAACTTATTGGTTCTTGATTATCATAAAAACATGATAAAATGACCACTATTTTTTTAAAATAATTAGTAAAAATCATATCTAATTATTATTTTGTTGATCAATTTAATGAAAGTAGAATCGTGATTTACTTTGATCCATGTTAAGAGGAAAATGAACACTAAAACTCATTCTTTCTTGATTAGCTTTTATTTATTCTTTTAAATGTATGATAAAATGACCATTATTTTTAAAAATAATTAGTAAAAATTATATCTAATTATATTACTTACTTTCTTTATATTTTGATTTCATATCTATACTATCAAAGCTGAAGTACTCACTAGACTCAAATTGGACCATGACTTTGTTTTGGTACATTTTTCATTAAAAATATTAGAGAATCACTTAATTTAATTAAATTACCCTATAGTTTCGAATTCACTAAATGACAAAAATACCCCTTGCTCGCCCACTTAATTACCACCGGGTTGGGATGCGGATCCTCTTTAACCTGGTAATAGAAGAAAAAATCCGCGGATCTGTTTGTACTCCAGGTTCATAATATTCAGATCATGTATGTTGTTTGGTTCACAAATAATTATTCCCATCACCAAACAGAGGTATAATCCCTATAAATAAGGAAATTGGTATCCGAGTATTTAATGACTTCAGTAATATCAAATATTAACTACTACCATACTTAATCCCTATAATTATTACGAATATTAATAATAATGAGAAATTTTTAATACTTATCGATTGTATATTTTTTTGCTTCCAAAATAATTAATAGATTAAATACGAAATTGTATATATAAGTAAACTTATTTGATTTGCTTTTATATTGTGAGATATTTACGGAAACAACAAATCAACTTCATACAATTAAATAAAAACAAATCATCATTTAGTTTAGATTTTTTAATATTTCCTTAACGATATTATAATAATTAATTATGAGTAGTATAGATGGAAAGAACTAAAACCGCATAAATTATATATATGTAAAGTTGTAAACTAATTTACAGAAAAAATGTACTGTATATCCCACATCGACTAAATATTTTGGAATATGGTTCATAATCACTATAAATATATGACTAAAATGTTTTAAGTACAAATGAGCAAGAAGCTTGATTTATCATGTATCCAAATTTAACAGTTTAATTTGGTTCTATATTTGAGAATATTTAAACTTTTAAAAAGTAAACATATTATAATATATTTACGTTTTTTTAAAAAGTTTAAGATATTATAAATATTTAAAATTTTATAGAATGTTTTAATTATTATAAATATTTGAACTCCGTCGAAAGTTTAAAATATTATAATATATTTAAAGTCTATAAAATATTTAAGTAATATTAATATTTTTACTCTTAAAAATTTTAATATATAAAAAAAGTTTGAGTTAAACCCGTTAAAACATGTATTTTTATCAAACTATAATTTAAGCCATGGAAGCGGGGTGTGTCTATCCTCTTACAAAACTACTATCCGATATTGTGGAGTGTCTATTCTCTTACAAAACTACTATCTACTATTGCGGTGTGTCTGTTTCCGTGAAAAGCTATATTTTACAAACTACTTACTCTATTAGGATTTTTAATTTATTGTATAACCCCAAATATACAAATAAACACTATATAAACAAAGAAAATAAGTAAAAAAAAAAAACTATATTACAAAAATACAAATTACAAAAAAAAGTAACTAACAAAATATATAATCTCGTGCTGTAGCACGGGGTCTCACAGTCTTTCATTATTTTCATTCATAACATTTCTTATAGATAAATTTGATTTTGTTAGTTTGATATGTTTTAAAAATATTAATGAAAAATTAATATAATTTGTATAAAAAAAATAAAAATTATTAAATATATTAACATTGCATTGATGGGATACCCAATAATAGGTACTAGGGATTGGACCCGCACATACGTGCGGGGTTAATTAAAAAAAACGAAGTTTGCAATTAGGTTTTGACTATGCAGAGTTATTATTTGTTAAAAATGTTATTAACATTCATAATCCAACTTTGTGCCAATTTATTTTTAGTTTGATTTAGAAAAGAGGATGATTAGATTTACGTACATTAAAAAGTAGTAAAAGAAAGATAGTATGTCTGTTTCGGGAACCCGTCCCATCTCATATACAGTATGTCATGTGTTTTGTTCTATCTTATAACCGTAGTTCTTATAAGATTTTATCAATTTGAGATTATATATTTTAGTCCAACAAATAAGGAAGTAGGTAAATGATTCGCATCCACATACATTTTATTTGTAAATATAATTATTTGGTACATCATTTATAACATAAAACTTATACTGGTTTTCTTTCATCAAATTTCTAAATGTTTGAAATAATAATCGCTTCACCATAAATTTTGCATTCACTTGAAATTTAATTTAACTATCCAAATTTTATAATCCCATCTTGGTATATATATATATATATATATATATATATATATATATATATATATTTCTTGTTCTTTTTTTTCTATAAAAATAGTTTATATAATGTTTTCAAAAAAATTATTCGTTCCCGTCTCTTACTCGATCTCCCCTATACATTAGTATTTTTAATTAATTATATATTAGTAAAACTCAAATTTTTTGGGGTTAATTTCTATAAACTAAACCTATGGATCAACCCGCACTTTAGTGCAGGTTTTTTTTTAATTGTTTGTATTTTATTAAAAATAGTGAGAAGACCTATTATACATAAATTTTGACAGAAAATATAACTTTGTCTAATTTAATTTAAATATAAATTTGTCTAATTTAAATTGATAAAGATATGAGAAAGCCTCAGAACATCTTTGATATTTTTTCTTCTCATTAATCTTTTCATTTTGTATATTAGAAAGATAACAAAATGTTTTAATATAATTATTGTGTTTTCGTTTTTGTATTATTATATATATTTAAAAAATATTTTTCATATTTTACGAAATATTTAATTAATTTCAACTAATTAGCATCTCGCATCAATTTAAGTTATCATTTTAAAAGAGATTTAATGTCATGTTTTAATCTGTAATAGTGTTTTTAAAAAATTGTATAAATCTCTAACTTTAATTATTAGAATATTTTTTAAAGATTGAGATCTCTTATACTTAATCACTAATATAGTTTCCTAAAATATTTGAACTTATTATTTATACTGAATATAATTTCATAAAATATAGGATGTATTATTTTGTAGTTAATATATCTTCCTAAAATACTGGAATGATTTGAATCAAATTTAACACACGACAACTAACTGGATTTAGAAAACTATAAATGTTTAATAGCTAATTTAGAAAACTATTTAGAAAAGTTAATATTTTCGAAATTAATTATTTATGGGTTATTACCATATCCAAAATTAGATTTGAAATCTAAGTATCCATCGTTTAACCAATTATGAAAAGATTTAATCATTTATTTCTTTAAAAACTGTTACCATTAGTTTAGGAATTTTTTTAAAAAAAAAATTATGTAGGTAAATGGGTCTGTTTGGCAACATGGATATATGTTATGTTTTTGTCTTTTTTTTATGCCTAAGTGTACTCCCCAATTAATAGTATAGACTAAGATTTACCCCGTGGTACACCACGGAACAAATACCTTTTTATACTTTTATATATAAATTTTATGATTTTGTGCTATAAAATGATTGATTTCTTTGATTTTTAATATAGATGTTGCAGTGTTATAGATCTTGATAAATTTACAATAAAAAATTGTAATTGTTACTGAATTTATGTTTTAGATTTGAAAGAACTATAAGTACTATATGTGTATTTTTAGTATAATAAAACTCGGATTTGCTAAAATAATGTATGAGTAAAATACATTTATATCTGTAAATTTATTTATTTTTCTATGAAATAATACAACTCATTATCCAAATTATGTGACTTAAATTTATTGTAAATATTGATAGTATTAACAAAATAAATAATGAAGATTCAACCAATGTTCTATGATATTACATATTTATTCTAATAAATTTTTACATCATATAACCCCGTTTTTGATAGTTTAAACTACTAACTATTCAATTTTGTTACTAAGGAAATTGACTTTAAAAAAACGAAAAAGATAATATTTAGTAAAAGTTAAAATAAATAAATCGAAGAAACAAAATATGTGTATTTTAAGTATAATAAAACTCAGATTTGCTAAAATAATGTTTGAGTAAAGTACATTTATATCTGTAAATATATTTATATTTTTAAGACTTAATACAACTCATTACCCAAATTATGTGAATTAAATTTATTGTTAATATTGATGGTATCAACAAAATAAATAATGACATATAACCAATGCTCTATGATATTTTATGTTTATTATAGTAAACTGTTACATCATATAACCCCATTTTATGATAGTTTAAACTAATATATATTTGATTTTGTTAGTGAGGAAATTGACTTTTAAAAAACGAAAAAGATAATATTTAGTAAAATTAAATACAATAAATTGAAGAAACAAAATTTATACAAAATTGATTCATAAGTCCGGTAGTTGAATGAAAATATGAAAGACCTATTCAAAAAACATACCCCACAAGGTACACAACAATCTCTCATCACTATACCAAAAAGTATAAATTACTTCTATACCATACAATAAAAAGAACTCTATATTATAAATATTAAAGTCTATTAAACTCACAGTTTGTTCAAAAAAAAAAAAACAGTCTATACTCACTTTTAATCTCTACCAAAGCTTGTTGGCTTGTTGTTCAGCTCTAGCATTTGCATCTCCCATTATTAATGATTTGGTCAAGCACATCTACAAAAACAAACAATTATTTAGTTGATAGTATAGTAAAAATAATAATCTATATATTACCATTATAGATGCCAGTATAATTAGTATACAAAAATCTTACCATTGGGCATTTTGGGTCTCTCTTCACACGTTATTTATAGATTTGTTTTTCGTGATGATAGAATTTGGTGTGATATCAAATTGAATATTTATTATGTAGATAAGGAATACTCCATTAAAGTGTCGTGTAGGTGTACTAATTAGTAGATTTTATTACTGTATTTTAGCGATTTCATGAATACTAGATTAGGACCCGTGCTAGATCACGGGTTAAAAGTCTTTTTATTTATACTATAATTTTATAATAAAATATAATTCTGAAGATCAAGATTAATGTTAGGACTTTAAAAACTTTTTAAATCAATCATATAAATTATATTTTATTCTAAAATTATAATATAAATAAAAAGAATTTCAAGCCGTGCTCTAGCACGGATCATAATCTAGCATTAATTAAGGTTTAATTTTTAATTTCTGAATACGATCGCGAAGATCACGATTAATCTTGTTAAATTAGCGAGATTTAATTCCTTTTTTATGATTGAGAGTATATTTTTATCCCTTTAATAACTTTTTTATTGATATGATTTATCAATAAAATTTGTGGAAAATAAATTGGTAATATTGTGATTCTAGATATTTGGAACCATATACGTGATCTTCAGAAAATAAAGTTTGAAATATCCATGAACTATCAATTTGGAATAACCCGTTTAAGATTTTCGGTTACAATGAAGGTTTTATTTGTTACAGTTAATATATGGATTAATTTATAATTTATGTATAACCTATTTGTAACCATTTATTAAAATTATAAAGTCTACTAAAACAATGTTAATGTTGTAGACTTGCGTTTTATTATAAAGGGGATAACCTTTGTACTCTACTACTTTGCCCCATCAAATTAAACATATGACCATCCCACCAACCAATTCTTTAGATATTTGGTTCACTTGATCCCATTTTCCCCAAAGAGAACAGTTTAAGATGTTATTCCTGGAAATAAATTTGAAACAGATATGCATTATCAGTCTAATTAATTATATATAATTTATGGTATTGTAACATCCGCGAACCAATTTTTAAGGTTTTGGTGTGGGTGTCGATCGACACCCTTGGTGTATCGATCGACACCATGTTTTTTGGTTTGGTCCGGTTCGTTTTAATTGTTGTTTGGTTCGGTTTGGTTCAAGGAAAATCCCTAAATCGTGTTATAAGTGGAGAAGCGACAAATTAAGGGTTTTAGGGTGTCTTGTCGCCGTTTTCAGAGATAGAGAGAGAGGAGAGAGCCTATTGTGGTGTGAAGGAGATTAAAGGAGAAAGATCAGAATCGTTAGGGTTTGTGAGGAAACAGTTTCGGCATATCAAATCGTTCTCAAAGGTAATGAAATTTGGTAGGTTTATTCCCAAGTCTTTCATCGTAATTCTCCTTTTTACAGATGTAGATTTGGATTTAAACTCGATGAGTTATTGGCAGTTTCGTGAGACACGTTTTCTTAGACGCGAGTTGGGACCATCGGAGATTGTAACTGAGATCGTGGTCTCTTGTGGTGCCTGATCGTGCTGAAATTTTTTGGGAAGCTTCGTGACGTCTAGGGGTAGCTTTGCACCGGAGCGATTTGATTGTTAACGGTTGGTTTTTATTTTAGAGTTTCGTCTTTGAGACTGTTCTTTTCTGATGTTTCTGTCCAGTTTTGCTATAAGTCATTTTTGGTTGTGTGGCTTGTTGTAGGGCGTTTCTGGGCTGTTTCAGACGTTAGGAGGGTCTCAACTGGTTGTATTGGTTGTTATAATCAGTTGATAAGGTGAGTGCTTGACCATGGTTGATCTAAGCATGAGATCTCTCTTGTTTGGGTGTTTTCTTTGCTGTTTGTGTTGTTTTGTTGCTTGGGTTCGTTGCTTTTGTGATTCCCAGTGATTTCCGAGGTAATTGGGTGAGTTTGAGACGGATTCGAGATGATTTGGAAGGGGAGTTCGACGTTCGTGTTCGCGAAGATCGTGTCTGCAGAAGAGGCATCGGTCGACACTGTTTAGCATCGGTCGACACCATTGTTTGTAGTATCGATCGACACCGTGAGGCATCGGTCGACACTGGTCTCAGCCGAGACTTGTTTTCCTGGTTTGATGTATTGTTGTGTGTTGTTTGTTTTGCTTAAACATGAGGGTCTCATATGCTTGTGTGTATAACCTAGTAGATGGAAGGACGGCCTCACTAAGTATTTATGATAATACTTACGCATCTCAATTGTTGTTTGTGGTGTGCAGGTAAAGGCAAAAGTGTGATCGTGGAATCATGGCGACGAGGAGGAGGATGATCTAGGGTCTCGCTTGTGTGTTATTGGATTTGTTGGTTATGTTGTTGGAACCTTGGTTAGTGTTATGGTAGGTTGCCGGATAGAATGGTTAGGAATGTTATTGTATTGATGATTTGTTGGTTTTGTATTATTGGTATGTTTCCGCTGTGCTTAATGTTATTGCTGGTTTAATGTTGAGTTGTGGTTTGGGTTGGTTAATTAAGTAGTATAGGATGCTTAATTATATATTGTTTTTAATTATTAAAAAAAAAAGGGGTCGGGTTGTTTCATTTTGGTATCAGAGCCCTTACGGTTCTAGGTTTGGGTTCACTAGGCTTTGTGCTGTAGATGTTTGGGATTTGCATGCTTGAATTGATTATGTGAGTTAGTCAATTGTGTGTGGCATGGAGTCTTAGAACATCCTCTGCAAGCCTTCAATGAGATTCCACGGTGAGTTATTGTTATGTTTCTTTGTGTGGTATTGATTTGTTTTCTGCTTGTTAGCCTCTGCTCTTGGAAGATCAGTGGTTAAGGTGTTTGAGTAGTTGGTCGTGGACGGGGACGTGGTCGTGGTCATTGTCGGGCGGGTCCCGAAGCCAGCGAGTGTGTGGTCCAGAGTTCCACGAGGAGGTACGTCAGAGGGTCGCAAGCGTATCAGGAGGGACCAGAGGGGATTAGCTGGTGAGCGTGCCGGGGGTGCTGGGAACCCAGGTGTGGGGTTGCAGCAGGTGGAGCCCAGGGTCGAGATGATCGCTTGGCGGATCTGTTGGCGTGCTGTTGGAGCGGTTACTGAGAGGGGTACCATTGTAGGCTCCAGTTGTGCCGCATGTGGCGGGGTGCAGTCGAGGGCTGCGGATGTTGAGGAATTTCCACCTTATGTTAAGAGGATGGAGCGGTTGTAGATGACCGGTATGAGATTATTCTCAAGAGGTATCGGGCCTAGAGAGGCGGATAGGTGGACATATGCAGTTGGAGCAGATACTTCTCTGCTTGGTGGTTAATCCAGTTGGATATAAGTTGAGTGGGCAGGTGTAACATTGCAATGTTATACTCGGACCACAGGAGGTAGTTGTGTCGACAGATGTTTATAGTCGTTAAGGATTGTTGCTCCTGAGGGGATGGTGATTCCCCTGAATACCGATAGCTCGAGGGGCTGAGGGCTCCGAGAGTGGCAGAGGAGATGTTGTTCTCCTGAGGGGATGAGTAGTTCCCCTGATACCGAGATCTTGAGGATTGTGGTCCAAGAGTGAGACGGTATAACTCGAAGACGCTGGTTTGAGAGTGAGATCGGTATGACTCGAAGGTTGCGACCTAAGAGTGGAAGAGTTGGGAGCAAGAAATTCCTAGGACGTGAGTATAAACATAAAGATTGAATGTAGACCTTGAGAGATTGACGGTGGTTTAATCTCGGGTTTTGAATGTGTTGACTTTTGGGACAAGGTTTTATGACCATAGCGTTTATGAATGTTTGGCTGTGTGCCAGGATTGTGAGGCCGGTGGTGCCGGAGTCCCGGGAAGGGGAGTTACAACAGGATTGAGCCGGGAGAGGCATGTTTGCCAGATACATAAGTTCACGAAAAGCCTTCATGGCAGGATAAACTAATCGTTGTAACGATGCTGGATGAAGTTCATTGGAGTTGGACAGGGTTGCTAGATCCAAGGTTTTGGTAAACTTGTTGGAGGGAATAAGTCAAGTGGTTTGAGTTAGCTGCCTGCAAAGCATTTGACGCGGTGAATCAGAATATGCGAACGTATGGTACTTGTTTGTTTTATTACGCTCGTATTGATGATTTACTGTGGAGAATTGCCAAGTGGAAAAGCTATTTCTGGAATAAGTTATCTTGGGGAAGTTTCCCTAAGTGGCAAGTTACTAGAGGTTCTTGGACGAACAAGAGGGTTGATATTTAGGTGGCGGCGAGTTGATGTCGGCATACTTGAGTATTTGTTTAGTTGAGCTGAGGAAGCAACTAGAGGATTTATGGAGCAAGGGATTTATACGTTCTAGTGTATCACAGTGGAGAGCACTGGTGTTATTTATTAAGAAGAAGGATGGGAGTTTCCGCTTGTGCATTGACTAATGGGGTTTGAACCGGGTCACTGTCAAGAACAAGTACCCTCTTCCCAGGATTGATGAGTTGTTGAATCAGCTGGGAGGTGCTACTCGGTTCTCTAAGGTAGATCTGGCGTCAGGTTATCATCAGATACCAATAAATGAGGCAGATGTGAGGAAGACTGCTTTCAGGACGAGGTATGGGCACTATGAGTTTGTGGTGATGCTTTTCGGATTGACTAACGCGCCAGCAGCGTTTATGAGATTGATGAACAGTGTGTTTCAGGAGTTTCTGGATGTATCTGTCATCATTTTCATCGACGATATCCTGGTTTATTCTAAGAGTCCTGAGGTGCATGCAGTGCATTTGAGGGCAGTTATGGAGAAGCTGCGGGAGCAGAAGTTGTTTGCTAAGTGGAGCAAGTACAGTTTTTAGCAGCGTGAGATGGGCTTTCTGGGTCACATTGTTTCTGCATAGTGAGTTTCTGTAGATCCGGAGAAGATTCAGGCTATCAGGAATTGGCCTAGACAACAGAATGTCACTAAGATCAGGAGTTTCCTTGGTTTGATAGGTTACTACAGGACCATGAGATGAAGTCTCTGGTAGGAGAGGTCAGTGCGTTGAGCTTGTGTGTGGTTCCTCGAGAACCATTGGGTTAGGAGGCGGCTTATGGAGCGGATCTTCTGAGCAGGATGTGGTTGGCTGAGGAGAAGGATTTGGGGCTGGTGAATGTCTCTAAGGATGTTGATTCAGAGTATCAGGTCTCAACTAATGGTACTATCTTGGTGCACGGTCGGATTTGTGTGCCCAAGGATGAGGATTTGAGATAGGAGATCTTGAGGGAGGCTCATGCGAGCATGTTTTTCTATTCATCCAGGAGCGACTAGGATGTACCGTGATCTTAAGAGGTACTATCATTAGGTCGGGATGAAGAAGGTTGTAGCTAGTTGGGTCGCGAAGTGTGACGTGTGTCAGCTGGTGAAGGCTGAGCATCAGGTTCCAAGCGGATTACTAAAGAGTCTACCCATTTCAGAGTGGAAGTGGGATATGATCACGATGGATTTTGTGGTAGGATTGCCAGTGTCACGAACTTTTGATGTTATTTGGGTCATTGTGGACCGGTTGACTAAGTCAGCATATTTTCTATCCATTAAGAAGATTGATGGAGCAGCGGTCTTGGCTAAGAAGTATGTGAGAGAGATAGTCAGATTGCATGGGGTGCCAGCGAGCATTGTGTTTGACAGGGATTCTAAGTTCACTTCGGTGTTCTGGAAGGTATTTCAGGCAGAGATGGGCACTAAGGTGCATATGAGTACAGCTTATCATCCCCAGACAGATGGACAGTCTGAGAGGACGATCCAGACGCTGGAGGATTTGTGTGTTGGATTGGGGTGGCCATTGGGCAGATCACCTGAACCTGGTAGAGTTTGCTTACAACCACAGTTATCAGGCAAGTATTAAGATGGCTCCTTATAAGGCTTTGTATGGGAGACCATGTCGTACACCGTTATGTTGGACTCAGGTGGGGGAGAGGAGCATATATGGTGCGGATTTTGTTCAGGAGACCTCAGAGAAGATTCGGGTTCTGAGGCTGAACATGAGGGAGGCTCAGGATCGGCAGAAGAGCTATGCTGATAAGAGGAGAAAGGATCTTGAGTTTCAGGTTGACGATAGAGTGTACCTCAAGATGGCTATGTTGCGGGGTCCGAACAGGTCATTGTCAGAGACTAAGTTGAGTCCGAGGTAGATGGGTCCGTGCAGAGTGGTTGAGCGGGTGGGACCAGTGGCATATCGGCTAGAGTTGCCTGAGGTTATGCGTGCGTTCCACAAGGTATTTCATGTGTCGATGCTGAGGAAGTGTCTTCACGAGGGTGATCGGCTGTTGCCTAAGATTCCTGAGGATCTTCAGCCCAACATGACGTTGGAGGCGAGACCGTTGAGGGTACTCGGGAGGAGAGTCAAGGAACTTCGGAAGAAGAAGCTTCCTTTGATGAGAGTCCTGTAGGACTGTGATGAAGTAGAGGAGCAGACTTGGGAGCCTGAGGCGAGGATAAAGGCAAGGTTTAAGAAGTGGTTTGAGAAGCAGGCCGCGACTTGAGCTTGTCTAGCCGGGTCTGAGTTGTAGTCCGTGGCTGGAGCGGGTACGGAGTATTCCAGCCCATCTCTCTTGATACTTGGTCGCTTAGGGGTGGTTGGTTGGGCGACTCAGTACTAAGATGAGGTGGTGCTCGGAATGCGGGTTGATGGATTGGATTGTTGTATCTTATTGTTTCTGTTGTATTTTCGTTGAGGTTGTAACGATTATGACATTTTGAAATTAATAAGATGAGTATTTTCCTTTATGTTTGAATGTTGTCGTCATGGGAAAAAGAGAAATAGCTCGGGTTTCTATTTTTGGAAGTTTCCATAAATAGAAAGTTTCCACAAAAGGAAAGTTTCCAGAATTAGAAAGTTTCTAAAAGGGGAATTTTTGTGGGAAGTGTTGAGGTAGATCTAGCCGGGAGATACTCGATGGCATCAGGTTTGTTTTGCTCAAGGCCGTGTGGGCCCAACTCATGTGATACTGATAGCTCGGTGGACTTTGTGGCCAGAGAGTGGGAGTGGTATGAGGCTTCGGATGACGATCCGAGAGCGTGCTTGAGGGTGACGACCCAAGAGCGGGATATTTGAGACTCCCTAGATACCGTAGCTGTGAGCCGCGGCTTGGCAGTGAGCCGGTATGTCTCGAGGGTTGCGATCCAAGAGCGGGGGGAGTGTGTGTGAGTGACTTCCTGGATGCCGTAGTTTAAGGCGGTTGGCCTGATAGCGAGCCGGCATGATTCGTTGGTTGCAACCACGGACGGGGGAAGCACTGAGTTGTGAGCAAATTGTGTCTTTGATGCGAGTATATTGGCTAGAGGGAGACCTCATGGTTCAGTCGGAGGTGTGCGGGCTGTTGCGACAGTGCACGGGAAACCTTGGCTGACGGTATTTAGTCCGGTCGAGGACGTGCGGGCCGTGTTGACGGTGGCACGGAGGTCCTTGACAGTTGGACGGTTTTTCGGGATTCGAGGACGAATCCTTGTTGGTGGGGGAGAATTGTAACATCCGCGAACCAATTTTTAAGGTTTTGGTGTGGGTGTCGATCGACACCCTTGGTGTATCGATCGACACCATGTTTTTTGGTTTGGTCCGGTTCGTTTTAATTGCTGTTTGATTCGGTTTGGTACAAGGAAAATCCCTAAATCGTGTTATAAGTGGAGAAGCGACAAATTAAGGGTTTTAGGGTGTCTTGTCGCCGTTTTCAGAGATAGAGAGAGAGGAGAGAGCCTATTGTGGTGTGAAGGAGATTAAAGGAGAAAGATCAGAATCGTTAGGGTTTGGGAGGAAACAGTTTCGGCATATCAAATCGTTCTCAAAGGTAATGAAATTTGGTAGGTTTATTCCCAAGTCTTTCATCGTAATTCGCCTTTTTACAGAAGTAGATTTGGATTTAAACTCGATGAGTTATTGGCAGTTTCGTGAGACACGTTTTCTCAGACGCGAGTTGGGACCATCGGAGATTGTAACTGAGATCGTGGTCTCGTGTGGTGCCTGATCGTGCTGAAATTTTTTGGGAAGCTTCGTGACGTCTAGTGGTAGCTTTTCACCGGAGCGATTTGATAGGTAACGGTTGGTTTTTATTTTAGGGTTTCGTCTTTGAGACTGTTCTTTTCTGATGTTTCTGTCCAGTTTTGCTATAAGTCGTTTTTGGTTGTGTGGCTTGTTGTAGGGCGTTTCTGGGCTGTTTCAGACATTAGGAGGGTCTCAACTGGTTGTATTGGTTGTTATAATCAGTTGATAAGGTGAGTGCTTGACCATGGTTGATCTAAGCATGAGATCTCTCTTGTTTGGGTGTTTTCTTTGCTGTTTGTGTTGTTTTGTTGCTTGGGTTCGTTGCTTTTGTGATTCCCAGTGATTTCCGAGGTAATTGGGTGTGTTTGGGACGGATTCGAGATGATTTGGAAGGGGAGTTCGACGTTCGTGTTCGCGCAGATCGTGTCTGCAGAAGAGGCATCGGTCGACACTGTTTAGCATCGGTCGACACCATTGTTTGTAGTATCGATCGACACCGTGATGCATCGGTCGACACTGGTCTCAGCCGAGACTTGTTTTCCTGGTTTGATGTATTGTTGTGTGTTGTTTGTTTTGCTTAAACATGAGGGTCTCATATGCTTGTGTTTATAACCTAGTAGATGGAAGGACGGCCTCACTAAGTATTTATGATAATACTTACGCATCTCAATTGTTGTTTGTGGTGTGCAGGTAAAGGCAAAAGTGTGATCGTGGAATCATGGCGACGAGGAGGAGGATGATCTAGGGTCTCGTTTGTGTGTTATTGGATTTGTTGGTTATGTTGTTGGAACCTTGGTTAGTGTTATGGTAGGTTGCCGGATAGAATGGTTAGGAATGTTATTGTATTGATGATTTGTTGGTTTTGTATTATTGGTATGTTTCCGCTGTGCTTAATGTTATTGCTGGTTTAATGTTGAGTTGTGGTTTGGGTTGGTTAATTAAGTAGTATAGGATGCTTAATTATATATTGTTTTTAATTATTAAAAAAAAAAGGGGTCGGGTTGTTTCAGGTATATTCTGTAATTGACTTACTTAACATCTCCTACATAATATTCGGTTTATTGTTTTTATTCTTTGTAATTAAGATTATCTCCTACGATCTTCCGTGCACACCTAACATATTGTAACAAATTAATATAATTTTTTTATAACCCATTTATAACTTACTATTAAAATTATATAGTCTACAAATTTGAAGTCGTGTACTTCCGTTTTATTAAATAGGGGATTTAATGAAGAAACTTAAATATAGATATTATTTTGATTTAATGGCCTTATGTTAGCACTAAATCGTCATTTTTTTCTTCCTTATTTATAAAACTCCCTACCATAACCGAATTTATAGCTTAAAAACTATATTATTGTTATATGGTTTTGTGGATTCCGATTGAATACTTTGCAAATCTGGAATCCATATCTTCCCTTATTTATAAAAGGCACATTAACAAAACGAACTGATCTTCCCTTATTTATAGGATGCACATTAATTTTTATCTTGATTATAGTTAGGATCTGATAATACGTATAAGTATTTACCTAAATGTGTTTGCAATTTTTCTATATTAATTATATGTTGCCTAACATGTAAATAATTATCAATTAGTTGCTATATTGTAGGGATGTTGGAATCCTAATAGTTATATATATTAGGGATGAATATCTTTTAATGTTTAAAAGAAAAAGCTTATATTTTGGAAAGATCCGATTGTTGTAATCGGTTTAGAATAAATAAAAAAGCTCGACCCGTTGGAAAAAAAAGGAGCACAAATTTGTACTCCAAAAATGTATAGATAGATTTTAACATTGGAGATGCACTACAAGAATAGTTGTGTATAGTCACGATTTTATTTGTAGGTATAACTCATTTTTTGTAGCAAAAAAATATTTGTTACTAATTTGCCGCAAAATAATTTAGTAATTATTTGGTAGTAGCAAATTTTCCATCTGTCACTAATTGTGGTAATTTGCTACCAATTTGATACAAGATAATTTGTAACAATTAGTTACAAATAGCCATACCATTCCATAGCTACTTTGTTACAGTTGGATATCCAAGGTTTTGTCTTAAACTTGTTATCATTTGTTACGCAATGCGTGTAACTAATTAGCTACAATTACCTTCGGGTTCATCGTAATGCCTTGCTTCAATTTGCCTAGGGTATTTGTAGGAAAGTTGCTTCTATTAGCTACAATATTGATAGTAATTGGTATCTACATAGTATATAATGCAGAATAATTTTTGAAAGAGATCATGTGTGATCGTAAAGAAGTAGACTTCAAAGCAATGTATATATTATATACTAGAGTCATAAAAGGTGATATATATATATATGTATATAGATATATTTTTAATTAATATTAAAACTCCCAAATGGGCTGGGCCTTGGCCTATATCAATTCGGATCCAGTACAAAATTAGGGTTTACAGAAAAACGAAATAGAGCAGCCGCCGGCTAGAGGCGAGCCACCTGACCCCCTACAACCCTCTCGGTGTGCACAACTTCCGACAACTGGCATCGACGTTGGCAGTTCCTGCCCTAGCAAACCGCCAAAACTCTGATCTATCCCCTCCTTTAACCACCAGACCACCGTTGAAACAGAGGAGCCGAGAAGCTCCGGCGATAACCCACTGGCGTCCTCAAACAAGGGGCCTTTACACCGGATCTTCTTCTCCATTTACCGGAGCCATAACTACACCAAAAAGAGAGAACCAAGCCACCACTGTCGGTAGTAGAGGACCTTTGCTCACTCTTGGATCTTCTTAGTTCAGTTAAGCACAGATTACAAAAGAAAAAAAAGAAGAAAAAACGAGATCTACTTTTTTGTGAACAGGAGGAGAGATAAGAGAGAGAATGGAGGAACGATTGTCCGAAAAATTCATTTTTGCTAATTCATTCTTATTTGGATCAATGGTGATATTTATAAATGAATGGTGAGCTTTCTCTACGACTTGCTATGATGTGATAATACATTACTGTTGCTACACTATCATCTGTCGAAAACCACTATCTATTCCTCACCATTATTCACTACTTAATTGTGTCTCTGTACCCACTAAAATTGCTACTGTATTCTCTATCGCTATAGTGCTACGAACAACTTGTTGCTACTATTGGCTACACATAAAGCGACGCAAATTGTTACAATTGATTCGTGGCAAATAATGTCGGTTTATAAATAATTTTTTCCTCACAAACAATTACGACAACTCAGGGGCTACAAACTTTTTTGTAACTAACTGAGTAGTAAATCTGCTACAATTATATGTCGTCTCTATTTGTTATTGAATTGCTACAAACACAGACGAATTAGCTACAAAAATTATTCAACCAAATTAAGTAACATTTTATCACAGTCTGTAGTAAATATTTGCTATTACTTATTTTGTAGCTAAATTTTGTAACTATACACAACTATTCTTCTAGTGATGAAATTTATTAGTAATGAGATTATTTATTAAATTATACTAAATATATTAATAATATATTACTAATGTGAGGTGCTTTCACCGCCCTTAATTATTTCTTTATTTTAATTTCACTTTTGCCATTTTCTTCTAGTTATAATTTTGATTTTACTTTTCTTTAAAAAATAAAATAATTACTACTTTATAAGTTGCTAACCCTAATACTCCTCTCTGTTTTTAACGATTCGTTAATTCTCATCAAGCATCGTCTCAAACCCTCTCAATCAAGGTAAATATCATTCGTCTTCATCTTTCATATTAGGTTCTTCATCGTCTGTTCTTCTTCATCGCTGACGTTACCTCTACACTAATATATCTTCATCGTATCGATCTGAAGTTTTTTTTTCTTTGTTTCCTCTCATGCAACAGGTTCTTGTTTCTAAGGAAGATGGTGACGACTTCTGGTTTTTTCGTTAAGGTATGAACCTTTCTTTACTTATCAAAATCTTTCTTTATAACTCTCCTCTGCTTTGATTCAGTTTCTGAATAATTTTTCTTGCTTATATATACGATTCGTTTACACTTTTACAGGGTGGAGGTGAAAGTGATGAAGATGAGAGTGATTTTGAACAAGAGGTTCAGACCGGTAACAACCTTCGTTACCTTGCAGACTGTGATGACTCTGAGTTTTGTGGTGGTACGGATACTAAACGTGTGATAAAGCCAACAGAAGATAAACGTTTTGAGGAGATGACCAACACCGTAGGGATGATTGAGCATTATATGAACATCAATCATTGGGTTTGCGTGCCAGAAACGTTTGAGAAACTCAACAAACAGGTTGAGAAGGTCATGAAGGTTACGAACGCTGTGAAGGCTCCGAGATTGTATATCAAAGCTCTTGTGATGATGGAAGATTTCTTTTTCTTTAATAAACAAGGGCTTGAGGAGGATGATAATAAGAAAACAAAGAAGAAGATGAGTGTTAGTAACTCCAAGGCTTTGAACGCAATGAGACATAAGTTGAAGAAGAACAATGTGCAGTACCAAGAAGATATCACAAGGTTTAGGATGTTTCAAGAAACTGAGGACGGTTATGAGTATGAAGATGAGGTGGAGGAACAACCTGATGATGTTATTGTTTCTTGGGAGACGTTGTTTGGTTTAGATGATGAGGAGATAACTTGGAACATGGTCAACAAGAAGTTCAAAGAAACTGTGGCGGCTCGTTGGAGCAAAAGAAGAAGTGATAGACTTAAACTCAAAACTGGTAAGACTCATGCACAGAGGCTTATGTACTTGACTAAGATCGCCAAGACTCCTGCGCAGAAACTCGAAATCTTGTTTAGCGTTATGTCAGCAGCGTTGGATGTGAGTCCAGGTGGTCTCAACGGATACATGCCGATCAATCTCTGGAAGACATCTGTGGTTAACATGTTTGCCATACTTGACATTCTTGTCAAGTACGATAACATTGTTGTGGATGACACCGTTGAACCTAATGAGAAGGAAACTTCAAAGCCAGTAGACTATGGTGGAACTATTCGAGTCAAGGCAAATTTGGTTGCATTCTTAGAGAGGATTGAGACAGAGTTTTTCAAGAGTTTGCAGTGCATTGATCCTCACACTAACGAGTATGTTACGAGACTGAAGGATGAGCCTATGTTCTTGGTCCTCGCTCAGAACATCCAAGAATACTTGGAGAGAATAGGTGATTACAAAGCTGCTTCAAAGGTAGCCTTAAGACTAGTGGAGTCAATATACTACAAGCCTCAAGAAGTATTTGATGCTATGAGGAAATTGGCTGATGAAGAAATTGAGGAAGCCGAAGAGGAAAGTTCAACTCATCCTCCATTCATTGTTGTTCCGGAGATTGTTCCTCGTGAGCCTACCTTTGCAGAGAGCAGCAGAGCTATGATGGATACTCTTGTGTCTTTTATCTACAGTAATGGAGAAGAAAGGACCAAAGCCAGAGCAATGCTATGTGATATCTATCAACATGCTTTAAATGACAATTTTGTGACTGCTAGAGACCTGTTGCTGATGAGTCATCTCCAAGACAACATTCAATACATGGACATCTCAACACAGATTCTCTTTAACAGGACAATGGCACAACTTGGTCTTTGCGCCTTCCGGGTTGGAATGATAACTGATTCACATAGCTGCCTCTCTGAGCTTTACTCTGGTCATAGAGTGAGGGAGTTGCTTGGCCAAGGTGTCTCACAAAGTCGAGATCAAAACAAGACACCAGAGCAGGTGCTTTTAGAGAGGAGAAGACAAATGCCGTACCACATGCACATAAACCTCGATCTATTGGAGGCTGTTCATCTCACCTGTGCCATGCTAATTGAAGTCCCAAACATGGCAGCAAACTCACATGATGCTAACCACAGATTGTTTAGCAAGAACATTCATTTCCTGCTTAAGAAAAGTGAGAAGCAAGCGTTCACTGCACCGCCTGTAACTATACGTGACCATGTCATTGCAGCCACAAGAGCCCTGACCAAAGGGGGATTCCAAGAGGCGTTTGAAGTTTTGAACTCTCTTGATGTATGGAGAGTGTTCAAGAACCGTGACAGCATCCTCGATATGGTGAAAGCTAGGATCATTGAAGTGGCTCTAAGGAGTTACCTGTTCACATACTCGAGCTCCTGCTACAAGTCTGTAAGTCTTGACGAGCTGGCCGAAATATTTGACATCTCTGAGTCACAGGTCCATAAGATTGTGAACAAGATGATGATCAACGAGGAGCTTGATGCAAGATTGGACCAGCCAACTCAATGCATCGTCTTCCATGGAGTGCAACACAACAGATTACAATCCTTGGCTTTTCAGTTAACCGATAAAGTCTTGATTCTAGCAGAAAGCAACGAAAGAGCATTAGCGTCTAGAACTAGTGGGGATATGAGCTCAAGGATAAGGGACAAGAGTCAGGACTATGCAGCAGCAAAATCAGAAGACAGAGGTATGCAAATGGATGGCTCAAGCCGTATGGTGAGTCTTAACCAAGGTGTTCTTGCGTAAAGAGGTTGAGGAGAGAGATCTGCAGGCAGTGTTGACCTTAGGCTCTATTAAGACTTTTAACTTTTTAGAAATTTTGCTTTCTTGGAAAGTTTAACTAGTTTAATTTTTGCGTCACTCCTATTGAATAGGAGAAAGATTTTGTTTGTTTCATCACATTGGTTTCTCATGTGCTTGCAGGTCTAGTTTTTGTGAGGTCTTATACTCTCTTTGTTTGCTTAGTTTCTTCGTCCCTTGTTGAAATGTGTTATTGGTCTAAACCCATTGAATAGGTTTGAAGTCTTATTGGTTAGAGCCTTTAGAACTTGGAACTTATGCTTTGTTGCAGGAAACTTAATGTTGTTTTCAGACTTCAGAGTATATTTAACATACATTATCTATGCACTGAGAATCATCAGACGTTTATAAAATGCTTTATTCTTTTAGCTTTGTTATTACAAAGTACAGATGCAGGGCATTAAGAGCACCATTAGTCCTTAGAATGGCTCAGTGAGAATATCATGAAAAAGAGTAAAAGTGATCAAATCTCAAATCTGTGGAACACAGCCACAGGAGTCCAACAAGTAAAGAAAAAACAAACAAGCCTTTCTCCAGCTAGTTCACATATTAGCTTCAGATTTGTTGAGACCAATTCTGGACACTTCCGACCCTAGGCACACCTTCTTTCTTGGCCTCGGAATCCACTTTAAAAGTTACACCACACACCTCACCCGAACTGTCAACCCTTGGTACCGGCTTTAACTCATTTAATGGATGCTCGTAACTCCTCAAGCCTCCCGATGAGGTAAAGAAACATCCTGCGTTATGTATACAAAAAATCAAATCCTAATTCATGTATCCACTAGATCAAAGAACAGTGACATGTCTTCAAAACCCGCAAAATGGTTTGCTACACATACCTTTAGGGAATGGCGCAAAAGATTTACCACAACCCTTCTTCACAGTCTCAACATCATCAGCAACAACGAGATGGCCTTCAGCATCAGTTCCCCAGAAGAGAGGAACACTCCCATCTGCATCCTGCACCGTGCATTATAACCTCAGCATTACAATATGCAGAAACAAGTGTCAAATGGGAAAGAAGCCAAAATTCAAACTCACCCCAGCAAGGAAGACATTTTTTGTGGAGCAGTCAAAGAGCATAAACGCAAATTTCCCATGAAAATCTCTAACAACTTGGTCAGCTGAATACGGACCACGGTCTCTAAGAGTTCTGTAGGCTTCAATCACAATGGTGACCTCAGTGGCTGTTTTGGTTAGTCCATATTGTTGTTTAAGAAATGGAACGTTCTCTATATGTCCTTGGAAGATGCAGAACATATCATCCACCACAGCAAACAATCTATCACACACAAAATTGAATAGAAAAAAATCAAAACTTAATAAATCACATCCTTCCAGTTCCCAACACATTTAATAAAAGACGAGACAAATAAACCATCAAGACATTGTCATCAGACAAACCGACATATCAAATGGCTCAGATTCATTTCACCAAAACAATTAATCTAAACATGTCCTAAAATATCTTTGCAGGGCAAGGAAACAAATCTCTCATATCTAGGATCAGATTGTTCCAAACAAGCCACAGTCACTATCATGACCCATATACGAAATTAGAAAGGACCTGGGAAGGAGAGGGTTCTGTTTCTCGAGGGAGCAAGCGATGAAACCAGAAGATCCGAGATTGATGGTGACAGCGCCAGGATAAACAGAAGAGAAATGGTTCGGCAAGAACCCATCTTTAAGAGCACAAACAGATCCACCCTGTTGACCCTGTAGAGCCTCGGGGGTTTTCGCCACGTTCTTGTCAAAGATCGCCAACATTTTTTCTTTTTCCCGATCACACACAGTTAACACACACACAGCAAGAGCGAGAGCGAGATCAATCAATGGTAAAGTAAATGACTTTAGAATGCGTTGAATGGCCAACCACTTCTTCTTGTGACAACCTTATTTTATAAACTAATGGCAACACTTCATTACGACTTTTTCGTTTCTTGGATAGAGAATCATAGAATTATTCGATTTTTTCCTTTTCCTCCACGTTTTGCAGATATTTGTATGAAACTGTATATTATTTGTGACTTCCTTTTTTTAACTCTTTCACTTTAATGGTTGGGCTTTGTCTATGAGGATCTCATAACAAGTTGTGTATGCTAAAACCAAGTTGATGATTGATCGATGAATCAGAAATAAAGCTAAACAAGTTCTTCTCAAGTAAACTGAAGTCAAAGAAAATTGTCGTAAGAAACCAAAAGAACAAAAAAGGGGTGGTCTTTATAAGCTCTTAATAATTAAACTAAAACTGTTTACGATTGTGTTTTGAATTGGTTCACCGTTTCAAACATATAAAAGGACATAAAACCTTTGGTGAGGTTTTTGTTATGTTCAAACTCTGTTGTATGCGACTGACTTGCTGAATAGCTTGCGGATGTAGAGAACCTGAAGCCCACTTGCTGCTGCAAGGAACATGTACTCTCCTACTGTGTAGAATATCACACGCTTTCTTGTGCTCTCATTTGCTGCACCAAATTAACAAAACAAAAACCATCATTCAAAGCAATGTTAGATCGTAAAGGTTGCATCTTTTGACATTGAAACGTATCTAGTTGAGAAACATATTTTCTTTTCCCAAATTCACTATATTGTTATACTGCTTCGGAGCCAGTTACTGGAGTGGTCTGAGGCTGGAACCAAAAAGGGATAAAACAGAAACAGAGAGCATAAGCTGAACGGAGGAGAAGACTTACTATGACGGTGACGAGTGTCACGTGCTTTCAAATACTTCTGCTCAGCAACAACAGATTCCAAAGCCTCTCTCAGCTCAGCTATCTTAACATTTACCGGGTCCAAATGTTCTGTGATAACCATACAACAAAAAGAGAACGAACAAGGCATCACACAAAACAGCACAAACTCAATGCCACGAGATATATCTAAGAAGAGAACCATCATCACACAACAAAGCACATTTTTCTCATTGCATCAATGACAACATGGAATGGAAACGAACCGTCTTTGGCCAAGTCATGCTCATTGGGAATATGACCAACATGAATGTAAAAGGAGACGGTCTCAGGAGTAGAGTAAGGGTTGTGGAAACAAAATTTGTACATCCCACTTCTTGGTGCCTTAAACTCAAACTTATCTCCAGATGTTCCCTTCAATGTTTGTACAATGTTCCCAGCTGGAGACGTCACCTATTTACAAAAACACACATTCCCAATGAATCAACCAACACATTACCCTATACCCCCAACACAATTACAAACCCCCAAACCAATCAAAGATTGAAACTTTCCACAATCCAAATCAAACCCACAATTCTAATCAAACCCTAAATCAATTCCAAGATCAGATCAATTCAAAATTAACCATCGGATTTATCGAAGGAAACACACATCGAAAGCTATGAAATTTGGGGGAAAAGGTAATTAAGTAAAGATCTCTAACCGTGAAATCCAAACCAGGATGATCTGAACCCCAGAAGATATCATGATCAACGACGACGAAGTTTCCAGAAACAGTATCGCCTTCGTAAAGGACGTACTCTTGAACACATTCTTCATCGTTCACCGTTACAGAGAGAGATGAGATTTGATTGATCGAATTCAATAGTATCAGACCGATCAATACAAAGACATGGATCTTCGCTTGTCTTCTCTCCATCTTTTTTCTTCAGATCTTCGATTGAAAATTTTCAGTTTCGGTTTCTCGAGAAAATTCGCCGAGTATAAGAAGACAAAAAGAGGAAGGAAGTTTTTTATTGCGTTTTTTAGCTGACTAAAACCGGAAATTAAAAACGGTTTATAACGAAACCGTGATATTTTTGAGATTGGTCAACGGTTTTTGGTCTTTACTACTTAAAAGAGTTTGAGATTAAAAAAAAAAGTACTACTTAATTAGTATTAATGATCAGTCTAAATTTATGATTTTTTTTCTTTTTTTTTTTTTTTTTTCTTCTTTTACAAATATTATTTTGGTTTGGTTCTTTTGTTATAGGTTTTTTTCTTCTTCTGGCCCCTAAAATAGAGTTTAGAGCTTTTCTATAACCCAAGACATGACGATTTCGATTTGTTTTCGAGTAGAATAATTTGATGATAATATCAACACCTAAATCACAATAAAATATTAATATTTTATTTTTTGGGTCAACAATGCCGAAGATTCCCTTTATAAATTCTAAGAAATATTTTTTTCTTCTGGGAAAAAAAATCTAAAGATTCATATTTCCTTTCTTTATCTTTATGTTACCATAGAAATTAGAAAGAAAATAAAAACTGAAGCTTTCTAAATATCATCAGGGTTTTTAGATTTAGAAAGCTTCAGTTTTTTTAGGGAGATTTTCTAAATATGAGAAACATGTAAAATATAAGAGATTTAGGGCTAAGCTAGAATTTGATGGGCCTTATCTACAGCCCGTTATGAGCAATAATACTAATTATTGAACGATTTTAGTAGACAAAATTTTATCAAACCACTTATGAATTATGATGACTATACAACCAACATTTCAACAAGACGGACCTCCAAACCTTTAAGGTTCATCAAATGCTCTCTACAAAAAAACAAGAAAACAAAACATTTAATTCTCGGACCTAAGGAAAAAATAGTTAATGCTCTCTCACAAAAATAATAAATACTAAAAAACAATTAATGCTGCCTCTTAATCCTTCTCTAATTCTCTTTAAATATGATACGTTACGGATTCCTTCCTCTGCAACCTAAATATCTCCGAATCATTTCATCTTCTTTACCTTGTTGATTGGTCCGATGACGCACACCAGTGTTGATGCACGCCTTGAAGCACTTGAGAAGAGTCATGATAAACTGACTGCTGACACAAATCGTCGTTTATCCATCATTGAAAATGATCTAGATTGCTTGACTGAGACGGTTTTAGGGAGTAATTGCACATGTCCAGGTCCAGCGACGGTTGGGGCATTGGGAGCAACTGCTGTAGGAAATAGCACACAGCACATCTCCCCTTATCACTACGTCGTCTCCCCTTATCAGCAACTGGCGGCTCTGTTTAACTTTAACCCTAAGGTTTTCTTCGACTTTACCGTCGGCGGCAGACCAGCTGGTCGGATCGTGATGGAGCTCTACGCTGACACGACGCCAGTAACGGCGGAGAACTTCAGGGCACTCTGTACCGGAGAGAGAGGCATAGGAAAGACTTATGGTAAGCACTCCACTACAAGGGAACAACCATCGACGGTATTAAACCACGTTTCATGTGGACTGGTGGAAATATCGTTGGCTCGTCCACAAAGGCAGGCGACTCGATTTACGGAGGTGTATTCAGGAACGAGAACTACATCAAGAGGCACGACCGTCCCGGTGTCCTCTCCATGGCCGTCGGTGATCCACACACCAACGCATGTCAATTCCAGATTGTCTTGGAAAAGTTCCCGCTTCTCGATGGTGTGCACGTCGTGTTCGGCCAAGTTATTGCAGGATTCGACGTCATCAGGAGCATTGAAGACGAGGTGATCAGAAATTTTAATAACATTCCTTCCAAGCCCGTGGTTATCGCAGACTGCGGTCAGCTTTCACAGAGAACCATTTGATCCCTCCTACTACTATGACTAGAAAGCCTATAATTATTGGTGCAGGCCCTGTCTTGTTTTCTTGTTTAACTTTGGTCTGTTTTTTTGTTCTTTTATGTCGTTTGGATTTTGAGTTTGGTATTGTGTTACCTTATCGTATTTTGTCACCATTGAACAATAATAACTAAGCACCTACTATTTGCTACTACTAGAATATGTTCATGTGATTGTGGAGAAAAGTGACTTTGGTATGTGTAGTACCTTCAAAGCTTATATAGGGTTTATGAGCTCGGAAGAATGACCTTACAAATGAGAGAATCTCACTTTAGCTAGTAAATGTAATGTAGAACATTCTCTAATGCACATTTAACAGACAGTTTTTGATTGCTGTAATTTTGTAAAAACGATTCATTTGTGCAGATAAATTAAATCTATTGATATCAACACATATGTCTCATAATTTACAAACAATACAGTGCCAAAATCCAAAATAACTGAAGCTTGTTACATAAAAGTCAAGAGGATACAGTGTTAAAGAACAGCTGAAGCAGACAAAAGAAACAAAGAAGAATGAGTTCTCTCTCTCTCTCTGATTCAGTTTCTCATTTCCCTTAACTCGTGGCTTTACCGGTAACTTTCTGGGCAATCCAACCGAGCCCATCATACAACCCTTCTCCAGTAACCGCACAACTTGCTTGAATATGCCAATCATGGTTCTTGATACTGTGAAGGTTAAGTGCATCCGTGATCTCAGCAGGAGTCATCGCATCTTTCAGATCCTGTTTGTTTGCAAAAACAAGTATGACCGAGTTTTGAAGATCCTCGTGACCAAGAATCCTAGCGAGCTCATCTTTCATGAAAGAGATTCGAGCTCTGTCTGTGCTATCGATAACCACAATCACAGCATGTGTTCTACGATAGTACGTCGCCCATGAAGTTCTTAGTCTATCTTGCCCACCAAGATCCCAAACCTAAAAGACAACATATCATAAGTAACATCGCATCAAATCTTCAATTTTCCAAAGCATCAAGGAAACGATTCAAAGCTCTATGCACCAAAGACGTCTGATTTATAAGTCTAGTAACGTTTATATGCATCAATTCAGTTTTGGCATACAAGAACACATGTAAAAGGCCATAAAACAGAGATCGTTTCATCAGTGACCATAGCTTTGACAATTGCATAAAAACTAAGCCACGAAGAAATAACAAATAGTTCTTCTGAGATAACAAACAAACCAGACTAATACAGCCATCTACACAGATTTGCTATATGAAACCATAAATCACAAGTATCAAACATATGAAAACGACGTTCAACAGTATGAGCTTCTAGATCAATCATGTCAAGACAATAACACAACAAAAGATTGCAAATTCAAGGAAAAGCCATAAAGATTCAAACTTCTATACCTACATCCCAAGATTCAAACCTGAAACAGAACCTAAGAAATATGAGATTCGAAACAAATAAAGAAAGAGTGCAGTAGTACCTCGAAGCGGTTATTCTTGTAGACAAGCTCTTCAACATTGCTACCAAGTACCAACAGTAGGATGAGTAAACAAGCTCATGAAATTTATTCTACAAACAGTGAAATCAAGCAACAAACCCAAGTCAGAATTTTTTTTTTAACCCTTTTAGTTGTTTTTAAAAAAAAAAATTATTTCAAATCTGATATTTACAGAAATTTGCTACAGGAAACCAAACCATATATATATCGCACATGAGAAAAAGCAATCCAATAATCAAGAAACATAGAATAAAAAAAAGATTCTAACTTCTATCTCCCATGTCCCAAGATCAAACCTTCGATCAATACGCAACCAAATCCAATTCAATACTCAACAGTCAAAAAGCGAGAAAATCTTGTAAGGAACCTCTTAGAGCATACTGTCGGAAACGTATCTATTTTGAGAAACATATTTTCTGTTCCAAATTCACTATATTGTTATACTGCTTCGGAGCCAGTTACTGACTGGTCTGAGGCTGGAACCAAAAAGGGATAAAACAGAAACAGAGAGCATAAGATGAACGGAGGAGAAGACTTACTATGACGGTGACGAGTGTCACGTGCTTTCAAATACTTCTGCTCAGCAACAACAGATTCCAAAGCCTCTCTCAGCTCAGCTATCTTAACATTTACCGGGTCCAAATGTTCTGTGATAACCATACAACAAAAAGACAAGGAACAAGGGCATCACACAAAACAGCACAAACTCAATGCCACGAGATATATATATAAGAAGAGAATCATCATCACACAACAAAGCACATTTTTCTCATTGCATCAATGACAACAATGCTCAATATATCAAGGAACGGAAAACGAACCAACAATACAAAGACATGGATCTTCGCTTGATTTGATTGATCGAATTCAATAGTCTCAGACCAATCAATACAAAGACATGGATCTTGGCTTGTCTTCTCTCCATCTTTTTTTCTTCATATCTTCGATCAGAAAATTTTCAGTTTTGTATTCTCGAGAAAATTCGCCGAGTAGATGAAGAAGACAAAAGAGAGGAAGGAAGTTTTTTATTTTGTTTTTGGCTGACTAAACCGGAAATTTCAACCGGTTTATAACGAAACCGTGATATTTTTGAGATTGGTCAACGGTTTTTGGTCTTTACTACTTTAAAGAGTTTGAGATTAAAAAAAAAAAATACTACTTAATTAGTACTAGGTTGGGACGTGTGGGGTTATGTTTATAAACAAAATAAATTTTGTACATATAATCAAATTTATACTAATTGAAATTTTAATTTGATATTTGGTTTGGTTTATTAATGTTTTAAAATTTAAAATAATAATGATTTCATAAGTATCTTAAAATTTGGAACAACATAACGGTTGGACTGGTAACAAATTAAATCAAATAAATAATTGGTTAGATTCTATTAAATTTGTGAATTATCAAATTGGATATATAACCGCTAACAGCGATGAAAACCCGTTTGAAACATATACAAATATTTAGGATGGCCGTAACTTTCTTTTCATTTTGTCAAGTTCCATTATATACTACATCCGTTCTCAAATTTCCGTTGCATAACAGAAAGCATTCTCAATATGGGACATTCCAGATATGGGGAAAAATTGTATTTCCGATTGAAAACGGGAGGGGACCGGACGAAAACATAAATTTTAGAACTCCCGTATGAAATAAACATAAATATAATTCATAGTATATCTATATATCATATGTTTTAATAAAAATATTACAAAATTAATTGACTTCTTTATTCTTACTATTTTATATATGTTTCACCTATATTAGATTATGTTTTCTTAAATACTTTTAGCTGTTATAGAACATATTTTATGCATTTTTATTTTTATTTTATTTTGAATTTAATCTTTAATAGAACATGTCAAGAATTAAAATTATTTATTTAGTATGTGTAAACATATTTATATAGTATAACGTCATTAATCCAAAATTTTGTCATTTTGGTTTATGAATATTTGGGTGTTTGAGTGTTAATCAGTACTTTAAGATTTGGATTAGAAATTTTTATACTTGAATTATACTATGAGTCATCGTTACCTTGAATGTTTCATTAGAGATTCAAGGTAACCATGACTTAAAAGTCTATAAAATTTTAAAAAGTATTGAGATTAACACTCAAACACTCAAATTTCAAGGAAAATTTTAATAGACTTTTTAAAGATAACATGACTTAAAAACAAA
Source organism: Camelina sativa (assembly GCF_030686135.1). Taxonomy (NCBI): domain Eukaryota; kingdom Viridiplantae; phylum Streptophyta; class Magnoliopsida; order Brassicales; family Brassicaceae; genus Camelina; species Camelina sativa. The sequence goes on along the minus strand of NC_141894.1, from coordinate 13,423,747 downwards.
TTTCAAGGTGCTCATGTTATAAAATTTTACTGCCATGTGTGTTTTTCTGTTTTCTTTTCCATATACATCCCAAATTATAGTGTCATTTTAATAAAAACTGTTAACATCATATATTTGTAAAAATAAGTAAATAATAGTATAATTTAATACATATAGCTGATTACAATATAGTCATTGAGGATTAATTGTACTTATATAGTTTATGTATACGTACTCCTTGCTGTATTTGCTGGTTTCAAAAGTTAATTAATGTTAATGCAAACCTCAACTACATACTCTAATAAGAATTTCTTACTGAGGTTTCTTAAATAAATATATATAAAAACTAAAGAAAACAAACACTAATATAGTATTTTGTGACTTATCGGATTCATATCAAAAATATGGACTTCTTTTAAGCAATCAAATGTAATTTTCTTATTTTGCAGATGCTATGTCAATTGGATGAACATCCGACATCCGTTCATACTACAATCTTCTCTATACAATCTCTAGGTAGAAAATGTATGCTTTCAAAAAAAATCTTGATTTATATATGTTTATATACACGACAGAAAATTATAAATTCAACAAATCATAAGAATCATAAATCATAAACTGGACATAATACATAGTATTGGCGAACTAAAAATATAATATAGCAGATGTTAGCAAGGTATATTATGCAAACTCAATACAAATACATTTTTTTTTTTTTGCAAAACAAAGAGATATAAAAATAGTGCTAGAGTGGTGTATAACTGTATATGTATGTGAATGTTAGGTCGATTTCTCTATTTATAAGCTGGAAAGAGTAAACATTTTTACTTTTACGTTTAAAACTAAAAAATCTATATAAAATCTTTTAAAAACTTATTTAGTTTTCAGTTGAAGTATTTATAAAATATGTTTGAATCTATATGGATGATTAGATTTTGATTTTGAATTAATTGTCTTGATTTTCCTATTATAACGATGAGTAAATATATAAGGTTAGTTTTAGAAATAATCCATAAATTTTAGTAATTTGGTAAATAATTACTGATTTTATTTCAAGATTTCTTAAAATAAATCATCTATTTAAATTTAAGTTAAGTTATTTTCATAAATGCTTTGAAATTAATTAGATTCATTTGTTATGGAAATCTTGTTAAATAATAGTTACATTTTTGGTATGTTATTAATTACGGAAACTCTTATTATTTTATAAAATTTTAATAAACATATAAATTCAAGGAATTATTAATAGAAATAATTTCGTTTTTCTTATAATATTTTTTGTAATCTTGTTGGCTTTAATTTCATTTAGAAAACTATACATGTTTAATATTTAATTTAGAAAACTATTTGGAAACCTTAATATATTCGAAATTAATTATTTATGCTTTATACCCATATCAAAAAGTAGATACGAAATCTATAACCAATTATAAAAAGTTAATTATTTATTTCTTTAATGGTTGTTATCATTGTTTTAGGGAAGTTTAATTTTTATTTTATTTTTATGCAAATGGGACTGTTTGGCAACATGTATATATGTTATATATATATATATATATTTATTTTTTTTTTTTTTTTTATCCCTAAGTGTACTCCCCAATCATTAGTATATATTTATGATCAGTCTAAATTTATGATTTTTTTTCTTCTTTTTAGCAGAATAATAGAATTGTTAACATTATACAATTACTAGATAAGGGTATGCACGATGTACGGCTTTAAAAATTGTTGTAGAAAATAAATCTTAAATCTTAAACAAATTTTTAAAAATATAAAAAGAAATTTTATTTTCTAAGTTAAATATATAAATAATTGTAGTTAGAGAAAAAATCATATTTGTATTTACCTTCATACACATATTTATATTTATATATATTTAATATATAATAACAATTATTACAATAATTTAAAGATAAATTATATCCCACCAAAAATTTTCCTAAATACTCATCATTACGAATATTATTATTGCCAAACTTTAAAAACATTATACCACATATTTTACATGCAAAGAGTTCATCAAAGCAACATCTAATTAGTAAGCATATACAATTTTACTCTATGTTTTACCATTAAAAATATGTTCTTAACACCCAAAATTATTTTATTGTTAAAGTATGCTCTTTATCACCACCTATAAAATATCTTCTGAACAAATTGTTGAGAATGTAAGAGAACTAAAGCAACCTACCATCCATTAATTAGCAAAAGATAATAAAATAACCAAATTGTACAGATTGAGTACAAGACAGTGATTCAAATTAGGTAAAACACATAAATAAAATTAAGGGAAATGGTGGATGAAGAGGCAAATATTGAACTCATGGTTCACACAAATAGTGAGAAAGTCTTCTCGATATGCAACTAAAGCAAGTCTAACTGAAACAACACCATTTCGTTTCAGCCGCAACAATCTCGGCTTGCTGTCAAATTGAAGACCGGTTTCTTTTTTTTCCTCATGGGCTCACAATTAAAGTCCAGAATTTGTAGTCTCACTAACTATTTTTGACCTAATTAATGCTTCATCTTCTCCCCGACGGCCTCCTATTGGGAAACACATAACCAACAAAACAAAACAAAAAAAGAAAGAAAGAAGAAAACATCAAAGAAATGGAGGAGACGGATCGAGATATTGTTAACATTGAAATGAAGGGTCCTACGACGATCACGTATGGGAACGACAGCGGTCTTAGAATTAGTAGCGGAAGCATACGGATTCACATCACAGGACCCATCACTATTGTAAATGCTTCACAAGGGAACCCTACTCGAGTACATCCTCAACCTCAAGCTCTTGTGCCTGATCATTTCGCCTATCAAGCTCCTGTGTGGCCGAATGCTTCACAAGGGAACCCTACTGGAGTGCATCCTCAAGCTCTTGTGCCGCCGGATCATTTCACCGAAATAGGTTCTGCTCGTCCTCCCTTGAGCCCTCTTAATTCCTTTTCCCTTCTCTTGAGCCCTCTTCTTGTCACTCTCAGCCCTAGCCCTAGCCATAGTCAAGGCCTTCTTGGGTTTGTTCCAGCTCCTCTCAGCCCTCCTCTCCTTCCTCCTTCGAGTCATCGTGCCTTAGGGTTTGGTACAACTCCCTTGAACCCTCCTCTCATTCCTCCTCTACACCCTTGTGGCTTAGGGTTTGCTCCAACTCCCCTCAGCACTCTTCCCCTTCTGGCTTTTGGTGGTGTTTTCCTAGGTCAATCTCTCAACCCAAACATTGGTTTATCTCTCACTTCCATCGGCCCTCATGAGAATCTTCCGGCTCCTCCACTTCCATCTGAGGTTGCTGATCATATTACCTTTTCTCCATTTGTTGGTGATGATTTTATTGATGAAGCCATTAATGACAACTTTTGGGATAATGATATTCCTGCTCCTGCTGCTATTCATGCTATCACAGGTAGAGTTTGTTTGAATCTTTTCTAGTAATTTCTTGATTTAGTTTCTAGTTTATTCAAAAATTTTCTTGATTGATTGTTTGATTTAGATTTTGTTTGAATCTGATATGTGATTCTCATTGTTACAGCGAGAATCCGAAGTGTGATGGGAGAAACAGGGAGCTCTCGGAGCCAGATATCTTGTATGTGTTGAAGAATTTTACAATCCCAATTACTTACCCATTCGAAATGCAGCCAACGAGAGGAATTTACATGTACCCAAAAAAATATATGAAGGGCATTAGAGATGGATATACCTTTGTCGAGAATATGCACAAATACATTGGAAAAGTGATAATGATTTGTTTATCTTGTCTCATAGGTTAATTTATCATTATAATTTTTGTAATTCTTTCTCATCATCCTTGTCGGTTTTATTTTTATACTAGGTTGAGTCATTGCATGAGATTATTGTATTAATATTTTTTTTGGTTAAAAGTCATTAGAACTAAATTAATTTAAAAAAAAAAATTCGAGAAACTTTACAATTTGAAGATCATACCAACAAAGTCTATTTGTATCGAGAAACTTTGTTTTTTTTGGTTAAAAGTCATTCATTAGAGTTTTAGAATTTTTTTATTTGTATTCATTAACTATATAGTTAAATTTAAATGATCAGCTTATCCTTTTCTAAATTATGAACAATTTAAAAAACCTTTTAAAAGTTTAAATTATTATATTATTGATGTCTTTATTGAATTTAAATTGTATTATAGTTTATACTATTTGTATTCTATAATTAGGACATGTTATTTTGTGATGTAACCAAAATGCAATACATTTACTGTGGAATTTGTGATTGTAAAATAGAGTGTTGATATTTTGAGTTCCTCGTAGATCTTGAAAACAAGTTGAACATTATCCTTCTTCATATTGGGTGGATTGCCGTTGTGTTATTTATAGGTCTTATATTACAGCTTCCATATCAAATGTTTTTGTTGCATTTGGATTGTGGTATTCACTTTCAAAGAAGACGTTGAGTGGTTGTGGGTTAGCTGGTCCAAATGATAGGATAGATGCATGTATTCATGAAAGATAATATAAAAATTGGCTATGTTTCTGAAATGTGGATTGTTGGAATATGGGATTGTGTAACTGATATTGTTTTTTTTTGTCGGTATTTGAGCTTTATATTAAAGTGTGAGTTTAGGAGAGTTTAGATATTACTATATTTTATGGAAATCTTTGGTAATTTAGTTTGGAGATAAGAATAAGGTAGGACTTCAATTAAGCATAGATGCCATTAGAGAAAACTTTTTAATTTTAAAATCTAAGATAGTTGTATGTAAGTTGTAATATAGTGTTTTTGAAAATGTTTGTTTTAGGGAAAAAAGAGATGTATCTTCAAAAAAAAAATGTAAGATACATATCATATAGTATCTAAAGTTAAAATTTAGAATTAAGCTTTTCTAATAATATTAAATTTTGTTTTTTTGACACATACAACAACAACAACCAACCAACAAAAAAACACAAAAATGTATAATATTTAAGAAAGAGTGAAAGATAACGAGAAAATGAGTATTCATAGGATGGGAAGTCATGGGAGTTAAAATTTAGAAACAAAAAGTATGAAAGTTAATTGTACTTTATTATGTGTTGAATAAAATTGAATAGAGAAATATAGTTAATGCAAATTTATTTTATTTCAGTTTTATATTAAAGTGTGAGTTAAATGTATATGATTAAATGTGCTTTATTTATGGTTTAATTGATTTTTTTTATTTGAGCTTTATATTAAAGTGTGAGTTAAACTTCTATGATTAAAGTGTTTTATTTGTGATTTAATTGGAGAATTTTTTCTATATTAAGCCATGAGTTAAATTAAATGTGTATTATTTAATTTTTTTTCTATATTAAGTCATGAGTAAAATTAATTTTTTTTTTGTGGTTTATTTGAAAAAAAATTATTTGTTCAATGACAAAATGTGTTTTATTTATGGTTTAATTGGAAATATTTTTTTTGTTTTATATTAAAGTTTGAGTTCAATTCATAATCAAACTTTTAAAATAATATTTATTTCATTTTTTTAACACATACAACAATAACCAACCAACCAACCAACAAAAAAACACAAAAATGTATAATATCTAAGATGAAGTGAAAGAGGATGAAAGAATGAAAAATGAGTATTTAAAGGATGAGAAGTGATGAAAGTTACAGTTTAGAAATTAAAAAGTATGGGAGTTAATTCTAATTTATTGTGTGTTGAATAAAATTGAGTGGAGAAATAAATTTAATGCAAATTTATTTTATTTTAGTTTTAATATTAAAGTGTGAGTTAAATGTATATGATTAAATGTGTTTTATGTTTTGATTGATTTTTTTTATTTTATTTTAGATTTATATTAAAATGTGAGTTAAATTTATATTATTAAAAGTGTTTTATGTATAGTTTAATTGGAAATAATTTTATCAATTTTATATTATAGTGTGAGTTAAATTTATATGATTGAATGTATTTATTTGTGGTTTCATTAGAAATAGTTTTTTAGTTTCATATGACAAAATGTGTTTTATTTATGGTTTAATTGGAAATATTTATTTTATTTTATTTCAATTGTAATATTAAAGTGTGAGTTGAATGTATATGATTAAATGTGTTTTATTTATTTTTTTGATTGAACCTTTTTAGCTTTATATTAAAGGGTGAGTTAAATTTAAATGATTGAATGTGTTTTATTTGTGGTACAATTGGAAATGCTTTTTTCAGTTTTATATTAAATTGTGAGTTAAATGTATAAGATAAAATGTGTTTTACTTTATTAAATTCTCTACCATATTCAGGAACTAAGCTCGCTTTCAAAAAAAATTCTGGATGGTTACCTTCACCAATGACACATATACTAGTAAGCCGCAAACAGTACTCAAAAGGTCTTAGACTTGCTCGTTGTTTTAAGGAAGGGATAAAGGTACAATGGGATGTGATTTGTGAATGAGAACGAAGAAGAAGGCGTAACAAAAGAATACATCAGTGGTCATACTTATAAATAATATTGACCGTTTAAAATATATACAAGAAATAGAGAAACTACCACACGCTCGCATTAAAACAGACGAGGATATGAAAGACTTCCTAAAATTTATGTGTATAGCCCTAAGCTAGCTAGCCTGTTTAAAAGGACAAAGGACATTAACATTACCATTCAGAAACAACATCCTCGTTACGCTACGCACTGCGTAGTAAGACAGACACAAAGACATAATTCTCAGGCATGCGATGGATACAACAAACATATGAAACTGAAATCAAGCATCCTACAAAAGAAGTGGAGATCATTCCCCTGAAGAGAGAGAAGAGATTTAATTTTTATTGCGTTTTAGCTTACTAAACCGGACATTAAAACCGGTTTATGAACTGTGAGATTTTTAGAAATGGTCAACGGTTTTTCGTCTTCATTATTTTAAAGAGTGAGATAAAAAAAAGTACTAGTATTATATTTATATTAATGATTTAAGTATAATTTATAAATAAATGGGTCAGAATAATATAACTATTGACATTACTTAAAATTTGATTTTGGTTTGGTTCGGTTCGGTTGGATTTGTTATAACACAAGACATGACGGTTTCAATTCGTTTTGGAGTGGTTAATTTGATGATAACACCACCTAAATCACAAACAATACACGAAAAAATTATGCTAATATATCAGTCTTTACTTTTACAAATTATTTTCTTCTCTATATTGAGTCAGTCAACAATGCCAAAGTACTTTTAAATTCTAAGAAATAATTTTTTTTTCATTGGGAAAAATGTTTAAGATTCATATTTCCTTTCTTGATGTTACCACTGAAAGAAAAGAAAATAACAATGAAGCTTTCCAAATCTCACCCATGCCATCAAAGAACTTACAACCATCAAAATGTCAATTACTTCTTTTTTATTCATATAAAAGAGGTATGAATTTTAAAGTTATTGAAATTTTGAAATAACCGTAAGAAAAAGAAAAAACTAACGGAGCTACGATCGGCCACATAGAAAGGGACAAAGAGAGAGAACAGTCACGGACTTGGACGGAGGTACGTATGGGCCTGTCTGGACTGGATCCCAACTCAGCTAAGTTCCAAAAGCAAAAGAGATGTGTAATGAATGAAAAAAAAAATCTTTCTAGAAACGAAAGCAATGTTGAGTTTTGTTTTGAGCCACATGTTTTTAGGTTAATGGAGAGAATCTTATTTTACGTGCTTTAACCAATCCCAGTTGGCCAAAAAAGTGAGAAGAAGCTGGTGACGAAGAAGGAGACCACGTCGATGAGTACTTGTTCTTTTTCCTTCAAAAGTTAAATTTATTTATGCGTGGGGACAATGTAAGCAACGTGGTTCCTTTAACTATCGCAGCTTCCTCTTTTCCACTTTTTCAGCCTACGTGTTTCGTTTTGGACCGGCCAAATGCACGTTTCAGTTTAACTAATAAGTTCGGTGTCCAAAAATCTTGGAATTGTGAGGAGGATCCAAATAAGATAATTAGCATGTCTATGAGTAATGAACAAAGCATGCATAATAGTTTTGCATAGAATCATTTTGATATCGAGGTGCACTATTCCTATTAAGAATTAAGAACAAGAAAAACATCACTAATTTTAATATATATTAAATATGATACGTGTTAGAGTACAATATTTAATCGAAAAATTAAAACTAACTTAAGATCGTTTTCCGTGTGTTTTTATTTTTCTTATTTATAGCTAGAGGATCATGAAAAAAAAAAAAACATTAACTTATAATAGCCACCACAATTAAAGTCGAAATAGAAAAATTCGAATTTTGGTCTCTTAACTTACACGTTGATGAATAAAACACAGTTGAGACAAAAGAAAAGACTTACACGTTGAACCTTCCAAATACTAATATCGTTCATGTGTTATGTTTTTGACCGTTGGTTTATTTATTAAGTGCGAACAAATTATATTAACTTGTCAAATATTGAAAAGGCTAAATAAGTAATAACAAAAAGAAAGTTCAGGAAACAACTCGACCTAATGACCTATCATTTCTGATCACCCCGGTCCTATAAATACATACGTATGATCCTTCATTACTCATATCAATCTTCTTCTTCTCAAGATCTACTTTAAAGTTAAATAAACAAGTGATAACCAGTTAAAGCTACTACAAGTTTCTTCTTTCTCTCACACACAAGCTTTAGAAATGGCAACAGCGTCGTTCAACATGCAGTCAGTCTTCGCCGGTGGATTGACCACCACTCGCAAGATCAACACCAACGAGCACTTCGCCGGTAGCTTCTCTAACCTCAAGAGGAATTATCCAGTTGGAGTAAGGTGCATGGCTGAGGTACGTTACACACTCCATCCCCTTTCCTAATCCAATACACATTTATTAACCATAAAACTTTGAAATCCTGACTGTCTTATTGTTTGAGTTTTGCAGGGAGAGCCCAAGAAGGAAGACTCTACAGCTACACCCTCTACCTCGGCGTTGCCTAAGTCACCATCGCCTCCTCCTCCTATGAAACCTAAGGTATCAATTTTTTTTTTCTTTTATTTTTTCTGAATTACTAAGTATCAATAGTTCCATAGATATTATCTCCTCCCATGTTTATCAAATTGCGAAACTACTCATTACTTTTTTTCGTTTCAAAAGTACTTTTTTTCGTTTCAAAAGTTTAGATATGTTGTCCTCAATTCACATATTAGAAGATTTTTTGCAAAAAATAGTATATATTTATCTAGAGCTGTTTCATTTACCTCTAGCTAGCTAATTAATAGCCATCAAATTATAAAATGTGATTCACATATTTGATATTTAAAACAGAAAAAGTTCTAGAAATAAGTTGTTCACATGTTTATACAAAAGAGCAATGCATAGACAAAAGGATCCTCTTTATTACTTACATATTAAACAACCTTTATTAGAATATATCTCTAGTGATACTAATAATATTGGTGTGGTTAATATAGGTGAGCACCAAGTTTACCGACTTGCTAGCGTTCAGCGGTCCAGCACCAGAGAGGATCAACGGACGTTTAGCGATGGTTGGATTCGTGGCGGCTTTGGCCGTCGAGCTATCTAAAGGTGAAAACGTTTTGTCTCAGATCTCCGACGGTGGAGTCTCGTGGTTCCTTGGTACTACAGCGATCTTGACACTTGCGTCGCTTGTGCCACTTTTCAAGGGCATAACCGTCGAGTCAAAGTCCAAAGGTATCATGACGTCAGACGCTGAGCTTTGGAACGGACGGTTCGCTATGCTCGGTTTGGTCGCATTGGCCTTCACCGAGTTCGTCAAGGGCGGAACCCTCGTTTAAGGGGACTGATCAATACGTATTCGGGAGGATGTTTTATTACGATTTTGCCTATGTATTCCTGTAAAGTTTGTGATATGTGTTAATTAGGTGTGTCTTATAAATTATGTACTAGTGACATTTTAAACTTCTAAAGCACTTTAAAACTAGTGATGTTCACTAAAATCAAAACGTTCAAAAATTTAGAGATTTTATAACCATACAAAATGTGCACATAATTTGATATGATATGTGGTCGGCTATCATAATTGCAAACCTAACAAATAACAGTACACGAGTTCGCCAACTATCATCAATTATTGTATTTAATGCTCATTAGTTAAATAAAAACATATATTTACAATTCTTGAAGAAAAACGTTTATTATTTGCCGACGAAACAAAGTGAGGAAAATGCTTTTGAAATCAACTTGAGTGTGAGGGTGAGCGTGAGCGATCCAATATATAGGATCTGGAAAGGGGGGAAGGACAATATAATATATGAACAAATTTGGTCTTTCTTACCATTTCTTTAAGTGATATGACTGACCATCATTCAAGCATTACAAATCAAAATAAAAACACGAAATACAAGAAAACTAAACAAACAACTTGCTAGTTTGTCTATCAAGGAATCTTTTAACTGAATGAATCTCATAATCCCGATTTTGAAAGACAATAAAATCTTATTCCCATTGAAGAAGAGACCATGGACTCAACGTTTACAACTTTTTGGGTATTCTAATACAAGAGATTAACCAAAATAACTTTATAATGATCTGACCATGAAGAGTAACATGTAAACAGAAACATATGTTTTGCTAATTTATCAGGATATCAACAACAGTAACAGTAACACAATGAGCAAAAAAAACACTGCATAGTGAGTGGTTGATAAAAAGAGGAAACAACATGTAGTGTGGTTAATGTTTAAAGAGAAACGAGCGTGCGTGAGTGTGAGATCAAGTTAAAGTAGATGGGCCATTTTTCCATATAATTAATTGGGCCAATAGCTCCGTTGGAGAGCCCTCATTTCCTACGTACGTCCACTTTAAAAGTAAAAATATTTATACCTTTCACGTGAGATGATAAAGAGTTTTTGACATCAGTAGAAGTTATAAAGTAATCAAAAGAAGTGTGTGAATCTCTCTGGTGTGGGCAAAATCTAATAAAAAGCTTCTGAAAAAATGTTATCTAGTAGTAATGAAGAAGCTTAAGATGAAGGGGGAGGCAAGAACAGAACACAGCAGAGGGCACGTGCATTCGCAATCTTAATCCAACAGACATAATTTACGTGACTCCCACTTACCAATGTCGTTTGCTTTTTTTGTCCATTCCTTAAATAATCATGAGTCATGACTCATCCCTCTTTTCTTTTTCTTTGGGTTTTTAAATGCTTTGTGAATTTAGATACATGATCTAGTAGTGAATTTGTAATATAGATTTTGTTCTTTTCGACTATATAGTAATTAATTGTAATCTTTTATTAGTATTTTTTGATAATGCGCCGTTCACTGTCTCATTTTTCTTTTGCTTAGTGTTTAGGGTTTGTTTAATAAAATAAAATTTTTTTTAGAAAGGTTTTTTTTTTTGTTTTGTAAGAATAAGGCGTTGGTAAAGAGTTTTTTTTCTTTTCCAGTATCATCTAAATAATTAGCATAAGATCAGTATATTAACATCTTATTGGATAAAACAACATCCTATATGTTTAATATACGCATGATATCTTTCTATTTTAAAGAACACAAAAGTGCTTTTAACAAAAAAGAGTGTATAGTGCTTTTCTAGATCCCATTAAGGTGAAAATTTTAAACATATATTATAATTCCTAATTAATTTCTTTGGCTAATTTAGATTTATCAGCGAACAGCAATCTTTGATGCAATTGAAATGTTAATGTTATCCTATTTTTATTCCGTACTAAATATATAGTGTTTTTTCTATTAACCTCTAAATGTGTTTTGATAATCACCCATAAGGAGAAAAAGTGAAAAACTAAAATTGGATCTGATGGTTTACTATTTCGGGAAATATTCGGATAATGATTGTTGTGACAAGATCAAAAGCCAGTGGATAGATAGCTTGCCCTTTCCGCAACACGAGGAAGAAAGACAAAAATTATTACTACTAAAAGAAATACTACTACTAAACAAGAAGGTAGAAGCCTCGAAGGTGCTTGTAAGATTCGATCCAATCAAACGTGAAAATTAAAAGTAAATCCCAATATATATATCATAATGAAAAGTGTTAAAATGAAAAGCTTAAGCCGTGTTTTTTTTTTTTTTTTTTCAGTCAACAAAACAGAAACAAAAAACATATAAAAACAAACACGGTTCAAGCCGTGTTTCATGTCTTTTATATTTTTTAATAAGCCAAGTGACTTAATAAGTGGATAAAAAATTATGAATCAACAAAGGTCTTACCCATCAATTGATTTTTCTGTTCTTTTCTAAATTACTAGAGCGACAAGATTTTGAGTTTTTGTGGGATTTCTTAAAATATTGGTGTCACCCATTAGGTCCACCACATATAGCTGACCGGTACGGTTATCTTTAATATTTATATATTTAATACTAATAGTATGCAATGATGCCAAATTGCAAACCAGTAAATTTATATCGTCTACACTCTACACTACAATATATATATACATAAATTGGTTTTAGAACTTTGACATTGGGTTTATAAAGTACTCACCAATTTTTAATTTTAATTTTATGATACCTAACAATAATCGAGAAGTTCATTTTAGTTATTATACAGTGAGTTTCATGTAGTTTTAACAACGAACTTGTGTACATAATCTCACACTAATGCTTTAAGCAATGTATGCAGATTAACAGTGTGTGATGAAGAAGTTGGTTACACAACTTTAATTAGTGTTTTAAACTACCGTAAAAGAGGTTATTATGGAATATGGATGTTAAGGCACCATAATCACGGTGTTCTATAAGGAATCTCTTGATCACGAAATCAATGATTCGACAAGGATTCAATCAAACGAATATACAATTGATCAACTATAGAGCAGCTTCCAATCGAGTGGGCAGATACTGCTTGGATTGGAGAAACATGTGATTATCGATTCTAGAGTCTCAAGTTGACAACAGTACGTATTGCAAGTTGATTTGCCAACCTTGCAAAACAATTTACTATAACAAAACTGGGATATTGAGTTAATAAAAAAAAAAAACAGATAATACATAAACTTAAGATATTAGTTTTGTATCACCATTCCTATATACTATTAAGTATTTTTTTATGGTTATATTTTTTATAAAAAACAATTTTATTTCCAAAAAACTAAGTTAAATGAAACAAGCTGAAAAGGATTGAGCCCCCAAACTCAATAAGTTAGTCGTAGACTCACTTAATTGAAACAAAACCGAATTACTAATAGGAATCAAGTTGATTTAAATGCTTAAAGTAGTCTTCATTTCAATTTCTTCTTAATTAATGTGTGAATTAGAACCCAAATAACCAAGTTGCTCAATTAACACATCAACATTTTCTTGATCTCCTTCAAAATCAAAATTTTGACCTTCATTTAACAAATCTTCCCAAAAGCCTTCACCATAAATCTCCATTTTTTCCTTTTGACACCCTCGTTGTTGATCTTCTTCTTCGTCTTCATTTCCTTTTCCCACATTCATGAATTCTTCCCTAGTGGAATGATCTCCAAGTCCTTGAATGTGCATAGCAAGTCTGTCCAACTCCGACATCTCGTATTGAGACGTGTTTCCATATGTTTCTTGATTCATATCAACAAACGCCGAGGTGGAGGCTGCAGCATTGTTCCCATAACCACTTTCATCATCATAGTCTCCCACATTAACCACATTTCTTTTCCCTTGATCGATTGGTCTTTGTCTCTTCTTGCTGATCGCCTCTTCGATCTCCTTTCTCTTCTCCTTCTGCTCCATAAGCTGCTGAATAAAATCCGGATTTTTCATTGCGCGGGCGAGGAAACTCATCATTTGTTGTTGTTTTGATTCCGTCTTCTTGAGCTTCTCTTCAATCGTTGTGAGATACATCTTGGTGCTTTGCTGTTGCTGTCTCAGTCTCACTAGCTCCATCATCAGAACTTGTTTGTCTCGCTTTAGGCTATCCATCTCTCCATCTAGGCCATACCTACCGACTTCTATGCAACAATTGTCTAGAGATTGTTGCTCAGAACCTTGAGGTTGTTGCAGTTGGTTACTATTGTTACTTGTCTTCCTTCTCCTTATGTTCTTGAGGAGATGCTTTTGCCCTCTAAGAAACCCTTCATTTGCAAACTCCCATCGATCCGGATTCACCTTTCTGAAACCCTATATACATCATTTTATGATTAGATTTAACTTTAAACACGTTTAATTTTTTTTTTACTCACATCACAAAGCCAAAAAATATTTCATCAACTCTAACCATCTCATCCTCTATCTTGTGTATTTTATGCGACCATAATAGTTCTATATATTCCATTTCGTGTATTTTATATAGAGAGATGATAAAAAGATTAGTCGCATGGCATCTAAATGAAAATGTTCTATAGATCTCTCCTTTAGAGATTTCTAACAAACAATGTAGACCATTTGTATAAACTCTTTTTCAAGAATTCAAGAGATCTCTAGAAACAAAAAGACATACAAGTGGGCTGTAAAATATTATAAGTCTCAAAAAAATTAGGAGAACAGTGATCCCACTTGCATTTATATATAGAAACTAACGAATGCTTCAAGCAATCATATATATTATAATTACACTAATTAACCACTCTGATATCAAAAACACCAATCAAAAGCCAAGTCTCAAGAACTCGATTTTTTTTTTTTTTTTTTTTTTTTGACTGCACCATATGGAAAAGTCCACAGAAATCAAATCTTTGACCCAATAGTTGTAGCTAGTCACGAATTTTTGTGTGAATTAGTAGATAGATCTTCTCAGATTCGTGAGAATCACACAAAAGTACACAAAAAAAATTATATATATAGGTATATGTCGAGATTAGGACTTACATAAGTGTTGAGCTGGCGGACAAAGCTAGAGAAGTTATTGTGTTTGAAGAATCTTGGGAGGAGAGTGACAGAAAAGGCTTGTGGATCCCAGACAATGAAACTGTTATTGGATTTGCTCCAAGACACAACATGATTGGTTCTTGAATCTTCAACCAAGTCATATGTCTTTGTCAGAAATGGAGGTGGCCCTGATTCATGGAGGCCTTCTATTGGTTGTGGATAGCTCAATGTTGTTGGATCATATAGGGCTGCTTCAGCCATGGAGGATGAATATAAGTAAGAGGAAGAAGAAGAAGATGGAGGTGATGGAGAATCACTAAATCCAGTAGGAAACTCCTCTTTAATGAATCTAAATGATGGATCCATGGTAATATAGTATGGTTCAAATCAAAAAATGTTTAGACTTTTTGATGTGGGTTTAATTTTAACTAGCAATAGAAGAAAATGTGAATTGGATTAGAGAGAAGTAAATATTGAAAAGGGGATGCAACTTTGGAAAATTTGCAGAGAGAGGGGGGGATAGAGAGATTGTGTTTGGAGTTTTGGGGTGTGAAGATGAAGTATATATGGAGAGGATAGGAGAGGTGAGAGAGAGACAGAGGGAGAGACAAGGAAGCAAACAAGTTTGTATTATATTGCATTTGATGATGGATTCCTTCCTCTTTTGTATACTTTTTTATAATAGTTTAATTTTTCCCTTTTCTCTTTTACTATTAGAAATATAATTGTTGTTTTTTGTTTAGATATAAAAAAATTTGCACTTTGTGTTGTTGGCATCTAGATAGTTTGACATGTTGGAGCTAAAAGCAAATCCTGAGATATTTTCCACTCCCTAATGAGTCACTATTTGTATTTTTCTAAGCAAAATAGACATGAATTTGTTTAATAGCTTTTAATTAAGATGTGTTCGTGTTGTCTTCTGATTGGTCCATATTAAGTATTGTGCATGTATTTACACCCGTCAAGATCCTTTCTTATTTTACACAAATATATCCTTTTCACGAAAATCATTGAAAAGCGACTATAAATATATTCAAAAAAGTTTTTCTTTTCTTTTTCTTCTGTAGACTTATTTTGTTATCATTTATTTTTTGTTGTTAGATTTGAATGAATATTTGCTACTATAGTTTCCCTTTTTCATTAGTTAATTTAGACAGATGAACTACCATGAAAATGTTTTGAAGTGTGACAATTGGAACCATTCAAATTCTTTATCCTCCGTTTCAAAGCGTTAGAAGAGATGAATGTTTCAACCCTTACCTAGCAACTGAAGATCCGGTTTGGCTTCCTAATCACAGTGAAGAAGAACGACGATTGTAGTTTTATATTTTTGTGTTTTTTAGTGTTTATGTTTATGGTTTATCTCATGTTCTGATACTTTTCTTCGTATTTTGTTTTATTCTAAAAAACATTTTTTTTTCAAAAAAGTATAACAAATATTTTTACAGTCAATGTTAGATAATGTTTAAATATATATATATATATATATATCTACTAGATAAAGATCCGCTTGATGTGCGGGTTAAAATTTTTATAAAATAAATTAAATTTAACAAAAGTATATTAAAATTTGATTGTATATTATTTATAAATTTTATTTTTGTTATAATATACTGATTTATATCCATTTACAAATATTTATTTATGTTATTATTAAAAGTATATTCTTTTACACCTAAATATATTTTATGTTAAAAATATATTTTTTCTCACCACGTAGAAAATATCTATATGAACACATTAAGCCAACTATTTTTACTTTCACTTCTGAATATTTTTTAATTATTAAAATTGTTGATTCAAAAAATATTTTAAATAAAAAAATATATTACATAATATACTAACCAATGATGTATCATCACAATAATGTATGATCACTATAGAGAAAACCTCGGCTCCACCCTCATCCCTTATGGAAAAAACCTTGCATCCAACCTCTTCCACCATGGAGAGAACCTTGGCTCCGCCTTCTTCCCTTGGAGAGATAACCTTGCGTCCAACCTCCTCCACCTTCTCCTTCGGGGAGATAACCTTGTGTCCAAACTTCTCCACCATAGAGAGAACCTCGGCTCTGTCCTCCTCCTATGTAAAGAGAACATGTTCACGTCTTTTTGCTATCTCAAAATGGCTTGCTCCAAAAACCAATGAAAGTAAAAATCTTTTTCTAACGTCACAAAATCTTTTGATAGTAACTAATGTTAAATTTCTCAATGTATTCGTGGAAGTGTCTTTAACACACCATGATGTAGCCTTTGTCTCTGTAACGCCTCAACCGCCACCTTTCTTAGTGAGCCTATGTCCACTCTCAGTCTATAGGCCCACCTTCCTAAGTGGGCCCTATATCTATTCCCGGTCCGTGGACCCATCCATATTCGATGGTTAGTTTGTTATATCTGGGAGGTTTTAAAAACTTGTTTACCGACCCTAAAAATCAACAAATTATTTTTTCTTGTGTTTTGGCCTTACTCGCACAGTTCCGACAATCACTTCAAGAAGGTCACCCATCATGAAGTTCTCTTAGGACCCTTGACCGGAAAAACAAGTGCATTTTGGTGACATATGTGGCCAAATTAATTCTTTTAAACCTTTCTGCAAACCATGGTGTCACTGTCTTTGAGCTCGTATGGATCTATCAACAACAATTTATGTTTTTCTAATCTATTTATCTATGTTTGTTGTAAGCATGTATTTGATTAACCTATTTTATCTATCCATTAAGTTGATGAGCTTCTACTCGTTATCTCCTTTTAGGATTGAATGAATAATGATAACAATTATGTTTGCCAAAAAAAAAAAGTGTTTACGACCAACCAATCAAAGTTGAGAAATTAGAAAAAAATTAATTTGACATAATTGAAGAAACAATAGAAAATTATAAACACGGTAATATATGAATTCCAAATAATTTAAAGATGAAAATATAAATTAAATAAAACAATCTAAAAATACTACAATAAATTTTAAAATACAATATTAGGAAAAGAAGACGCATATATTAATCTTTTTGATCAATATATTAATCTTACATATTCCCAACTGAAAAAGGAAAAAGTAGGAGAAAATTTTGGTTTAAAAAAATAAGAAAAATTTACCTTCTCATTAAAAAAGTTTTTCCAATTAAACAAAATTGAAAGCAGTGTTTTTGAATAAATTATTTAAATATGAGACGATCTATGTTTATATAGAAGTGAGTATTTACAAAATTTAAAAATTAATAATTAACTGTATATTTTTCCTAATCCTTTTTCTATTTTTTTGTAAAATTAATAACTTAAAATTAAAAATAAGTAAATAATATTATTATTTCGCAATTTATGAATATATATATATATATATAATCTTCTTATAATTATACAGTAATTTTTGATAATTACTTTTTAAAACAAAATATTTTATTTTTGTTGTAATCAAATTTCTCTTATTTAATATTAACTTTTATACATGTCAAAATCTGAAATTGATAACTTGACACATATCAAAATCTTGTTAATGGCTAACTTTCAAAACCCAACTTTATATAATAAGATACATATTTTTTATTTAGACCATTGAATTTTCCAAGCTACATACATATGGGAACTAATGTTTCAGTTAAGTTTTTGATATGTACTTTTCTTTTTTAATTAAATCATTATCAGGGCTCTTACCCTATTTTGAAATTTCTTAACCTCACACCGAAGGAAACATGAGTCCCACTGGAGGGAACATGAGTCCCACTAAAAACCTTTTAATCCACAAAGGTGAGGGAAGCTTAGATCGAATCCAAAAATATGACAAGGCAGCTTCCTAGTTCATACCACTGGAGTAAGAAGAGCGCGCACCCATATACAATATAACCTTTTCGTTAACATGATAGATCAATAATTTTTTATATTCAGGAAACAAAATCAAAGCCAAACTTTTCAATTAAGAATAAGATCTCACAGTGATTCTAATTGTGCTATCGTGTCACCTTATCAGACCATTCCAACCTGGAAATACCCACAGAATTAAAAGTTAAAACTAGATAATCATCACATTTACCTTTTTTGGATTTTAATAATCTCTTACTATTATAGTAGTATTAAACTTAGAACGTGAATATATAACACAAAGTACGCATCCATATGTAACACACGTACGCGAAACCGCAAGCGCGTTTTGAGCAGTGAACAGACAAATGTACACATATTCGATTACTTAGCTTACTTACTGTCTTTTCTTAAATATCTTGTTTTCTTTGAGGTGATATAGGTGTAAATATCTTCCAACTAAAGTATCATTATTTATATACTCGACCAAGCGAATTATACATATCTATTAATAAACAGCTAAATTCTAAAATTGGTAGCAACGATAACCTACCAAATAAATAACGAGATACGTATATAAAAAACAGTGGGTCCAAATTTGGAAACCAAACACGTGGCCACGGCTAGATTCATAAACACGATTTGTTTTTAATTAGGGAGAAAGATTATACGTCATTATTGTTTGTCTTAGTGCTAGCAAAGCATTATCGGCTTTTGAGAAACTTTCAAAATCGCTGTGGAAGTGACACGACGCCCTTTGTGAGTGTGTCTAAAGCATCCAAAACCAAAACTAGGCAGGGATACGTGTTGGGTGCTCATTAGGTTAATCCATATTCTAATCATATTATTAATCTTTGTGTGATTACCTAAAACACGTGAAACCAAACCACGTCGACACGTGTCCATTCCCGTTTACATTATTTTTTATTCCCGATCCACTATTCGTTGATTTTGATGATGTTCACATAACATTGAAATGTTGACTCACTCTAGAAAAGGTTTGAAGAAAAAAAAAGAGGTAAGATATTTATGTTCCTTCTCCTGAAATTAGATATTTGTATGCACTTTATTGTTTAAGATATTCGAATATTTTAATGTTCGCAAAACTCGAAATATATATCTTTCGTTAAGTAATCGCCAAAATTCAAAGGCATGGTCCTTACTCCTTGTACGTTACAAGTATAAAAATAAGATTGTTAATTCAAAAGCTTGGTCATAAACGTACATGACTTTTTTCTAGTAAAGTATGTTAAAATTATTCTTCTTATTACCAAATCAATTTATATAGAAATAAACACGTATATGAGTTCATTCGTTTTACTCAAATAGCTGAAAGTTTTGAATCAACCTAGCTAGATAGAAACTGGCAAATATTACTTCATGAAGACTGAAGTAACTAAACACGGTGAAATAACCTAAACTCGTAGTAATTCGTTTAAAAAAAAAAAAATCTATCATTTTATCTGAAGGATTTATAATATGTTGGAAAAAATCGGGTTTAATTACAAACTGTTTAATCATTATACCACACGCAAGCCAAAGCCACCTTGAGTCCAAAAAAAAGAGAAAGAAGCCAGCAGTGGGTCATGTGTAACAAAATTAAAGTCAAGGGTACAACATCAAATAACATTATCCGGATAGAAGCGCAGTCATATTAGATGTTTGAAGACAAGTCTTTTTTTGCATGCCTGATGCCAAATATAGAAGGAGAGAGAAAAGATTCATTTTCAAACTGAGACATCAATGACTCGATCCCAACCCCAGTGAAGCCACTCAATGAGCGAGTTTCATTGTAATAGATATGTGGATATTACTGAGAATAATTTTCATGTTCTGTTTTTTTTCTTCTTCTAATTAGGGTTGATTGTCAAAGGATATGACATTTAAATTGTGTTGCAAATTTGCAACTAAACGAAATATATTGTGTCGATATGGTGATTATCAACTGAGTGAAGAGTGGTCTAGCTACAAACGCAAATAGAATATTATGTGAGTGATTTTTGTAGATCGTTTTATAAGCAGTTAAATTTTGAGAATAGAATCTATTTTCTCATTCAGTGTTTGCTTTTTATGCAGCTATATATATGTTACTGGTTAATATCTGAGAAACGATAATTATCAGCATCGTATTACATTTCACCATGTTAGATAGTTCATGAACTTGAACAAACATTTTTTAAAATTGCTACACAATGGACGCCCAAATTTGTTCTTTTTGCTACACAATATGTATCATTATATGATGCTGGTGCATGGGATACAAAGTCCTCTTTTAAACCAAGCACGCTTCCAATTTATATTTTTGCAGACTACTTTTTAATGTTGTATCACGGTTATGAGTAATGAGTTAGAAAGAAACATAGATATTTTGTTCTTATACCTACTGTTAGTTAACAATTGTAAGAAAAATAGAAAGATATTGAAAGAGGCAAGGGGCAATTATACAAAACGAGTGAGCTCAGTGTCACTGTATGATATATTAATTCAGTTCACTTTGCTAATGCTGCTGACTCATGGCTTTTATTTTACTAAATCCATGTAAACTAGTGCAAACTGCGTAATCAGTTAACTTAATTGAAACGCATGTGTTTTGGGCTAAGGCCCGTTCATATAATGTTGGCCTCTTCTTCCAAATTAGTTGTAAGTAAACAACACATAAAAAGATAATCATAAGTTTAACAATAATATGCGGAAAGGCCAACCTGATCCCCACGCATTACTTGCTCAACTAGTCTATCTTTATCTTTGTTTGACAGAAAAACAATAAAAACTTACCTTACATAATTAAGCTATCATTAAAATAATATTACAACTTACATACATTTCCTATATCGATATTATTTAGGATAGAATTTACTAGGATATACAAATGTAAATAATATATTTTAGAGATAACGCTAAACTTCCTATACTAAATATTAAATTTTAGCAATTAAATGTTATGATCTTTTTGAATTCTATATATCTTAGGCTTCGACGTCGATCTCGATCAATATCAGATTGTCCATTTCTTAATACTGTACTTTTCTCTCTTTTTATTCATCACTCTTTTTCAAATTCCTAAACCTAAAAGACAAACCTCCTCACCGGTACTGAAAAATGGACGTCATCCTCCGTCGTTACATCCCAACTCTCATCGTATTTTCTTTGTTTCTCCTTTTCTCATCCTCAGCCGCCGCCTCTTATCACAGTTTTGGTATGGACCCCCGGCCTATATAAGCTCTTTACCATCCATATTTGATCTATATATATATATATTGTTTTTTTTTAAGTATGATTATGGTTTGAATTCGACAAAAAAATGTTTTTGCTGCTTAAGATATGAAAAATGAAAAAAAGTGAAAAAACCAATCTTCGTTTTGTTCTTCTTACCTATTTACTAGAGAGTGCGTTAACTTTGTCGTCAAACCAGGTCAAGGGCTTGGACCGGTGAGCAAGGAGAAAGATGAGTCGAGTTTACCAGGACGTCGGATCGTAGATCAGAAGTGGTTACAGTGCCAGCTTAACTAGGAGGGCGGGCAGTGCGACCGCTCTGGGTACATAAATTAAAGGGGTATATACGTATAAGAAAAGGGGCACAGAAAAAAAAAATTTATAAGTTAAAAAGGTACAAAAACATTTTTTGTAAGATAAAAAGGGGCACAAAAAAAAATTTGTAAGCTAAAAGATACAAAAAAAAAAAACTTTGTAAGGTAAAAAGGGGCATAAAAAAAATTTGTAAGTTAAAAGAGGCATACAAAAAAAAATTGTAAACTAGAAAGAGGCGCAAAAAAAAAATTATAAGCTAGAAAAGGGTACAAAAAAAATTATATGAACCAAAAAGACCTAACAAAAATCAGTAAGTTTTTCTATAGGTGAAGGAGCATTTTTTTTTTAGTTTGCCCAGGAGCATGTAATATGTTTAAGCCGGCACTGAGTGGTTAGGTGGGCCGGGCGCAGTGCCACCGATCTGTAGATTAAAGTGTGGTAACTGTAAGCCGTGTAAAGCAGTTTACGTTCCGATTCAACCAGTTCTGATTACACCATTGGAGTATTTTCCGGAAGCTTGGCGCTGCAAGTGTGGCAACAAACTCTTCATGCCCTAAAACCAAAACAAGGACCTAACTTAATTAGTTCTTAATTAAACAATCGTTAGCTGAATCTCCTCATGTATCTTTTTTTTTTTTTTTTCAACTATTGGGTCACAACTGGCCAGCCCATTAGCCAAATTTCTACATTTGTACGAACCGAAACTCGATCTTGAATGTGATGGTGCATTCTATAATTGGACTTACCTCCTGCCACTGCACTAGTCATTATTTTTATTTCCAAAATTTATTTATTAATATTTAAAGAATTATAATGATTTCTGGTAGTGTTATCTATGTGTCATCGTCCAGATTTAAATTTGGTAATGCTTGTACGTTTTTGACAATTTTCTCTTTATAGAAACTTATTTTTTCTCTTTCTTTTTTAAGTCTCTTTTGATTAGTTTTGTGTGAACTCTATTTTGGCTTTATCAGACGACAAAAAAAAAAAAAAAAATAGTTTGCTCGAGGCATTTTCTTTCTAAAGTTCTAATATGATCATAGCGGTTTTAACAAAAGGAAAAATATATGACAATATATATATCTTATATCTTATATAATATGAGAAGGTTTTCTCAACTTTTACTATGGAGATGACACTTGGCGAGTTATCTATCTGACACCTGTATTTTGTTGTTGATTGGGTCTAATTAACTAAATTCATTTGTATTTAGGACTTAATTAACTACATGCCCATTAAACAAAAAAAAATACTCTCAACATTTCCTTCTTTTCTTCTTCAATCACAACCAGTTGTAGACATTTCCCATCTAAAACCATCATTTATCAATTTGTAATTTTATCCTAGGAAAAAAACTGATTATAGTTTATTTAAAAATTATAATTATGGGTTTCATTCTTATGTAAGAAATGTATTCAGGTTCTCAGTTAAACTTTGGTTTTTCAATCCCTAATTACTCTCCTTTTAAAACATTTTTTCAGTAATTAGGTTCCTCTCAAGAATTATATTATTTTTATATATCTTTCCAAATTGCAATAGATATTTTTGAATAACTTTTTATATTTTTTTTGCAGGTTATCATGTTTGTTGTTAGCATTAATACTACACAGAAATAAAATTATGTGAGAATGTTTAACAAATTTATATATTCATTAGAGTCGTGTATGTATTTCCTAATCTCCTTGGGCCGGTCTGGCAATTTTATATGTCTTACACCAATTTTGTTTTTAAAAAACCATTACTATAATTAAAAATAAAATCATAAAAATAGTTTAATAAAATAGTTTCTATGTCCACAAACCGAAATATGTTCGTTTTGCTTGTTCACATTTTCTTTGTTTTTTCAAAATTTTTATTTTCATTTAAATATATATACAAAAATAAATATTATATTGATTAATCACTCATTATTATTTTATCACTCATTATTATTTTAAAACTCTTCAAATATGGAAACTTTTTTTGTTAGAGTTTCAAATTTGTTTTTCGAGATTAAATTTTACTTTAAAACTCATTCACAACAAGTTTTATCTAATGCTCATTCACTCATTAATCTAATGCTCATTCACTCATTAATCTAATGCTCATTCACCAACAATTCAAAAGATGAGATAGTTTTTACATAAAAATAATAAAACTTTATCTTTAAATATATTGTTTTCTTATATAAAACTTGAAATTTTAATTTTTTTGAACTTAAAAAAAATCTAATAACAACTGAACTTATAATTTTTTTTTCCTACATAGAATACCTAAAAGGCTAAAACTCTTGGTCTAAAATATGCTCCAAAATTTTGATGCCCTAATCCTGACTTCATTTGCTTGGTCTATGAGCGGGGCTTTGAACCATATTTTATTTTAACTTCAGGGTTATTGTGTTTGTTAGTCGTGTTAATACTACTACATCATGAAAAAAATGAACTATCATGATTCAATATCTTAAACATGTTAGGTTTTGTTCCTTTCTTATATTTTAGAATTTCTATTTTTTTTTTGAACATTTATGTGGTAAAGCAGGCTAAAAAATTTCTTATTGGATGATGCATATCAGTCTCTCAATTGTAAATTTAGCTTTTTGTTAGTCTTCGTTGTTAAACCCAAAAAAAAAACATATTTCAAACTATTATGAAAAAAGAAAATTGTATGTTACTATGTTTAAAAAATCATGTTGTTAATGTAAGCTAATAAGAAGCTAAAATTTCTAAATTACTAAAATTCAAAACAATGTAGGCTAAATCCGGGATGACTTTAAAAAAAACATCTACATTTCCTTCCTTCCTTCTTTAATAAGAAACATATGCAGTCCCTAAGAATCTAAAGCCACTATATATCAGTTTGTGGTTGGTTTCATTTGTACTTTGGTTTGTACTTTGGACCAAAGTAACTACTAGCCATAAAAAAAAAAAAAAATACTCTCAACATTTCCTTCTTCCCTTTTTCAATAAGAACCAGTTATAGGTCCATTCTGATCTAAAGCCACCATCTAAATATGGGTTTCAATCTTATGTATGATTTAGGGACAAAAACAGATTCTAAATTATGTATAAAATTTATTTCTGGGTTTCAATCTTATAAATGATTCATGGACAAGAAACGATTCTAGGTCATTTTAGATTGTGGGATGTTTATGTGTTCTCAAAATTATCTTATCAGTTCATAAATTTTTGGCTCAGTTTAAATTTTGGGTTTTCATTCCTGCTTAGTTTCTGGCCTTTAATCTTATATAATCTAATGGTGGGATGTTTTCCGTAAGTAATTTGATAATTGCTTACTCATTTATTCCTCATTAGATCTTACCAATTCTTTTTCTTTAAAAGTAGAATTCATTCCATTTTCCATAAAAGTTATAATTCAAACCCTAATTCTCACAAATTTTCAGTCATTATTATTTAATTTCAGTTATTAGGTTCCTATGAAGAATTATATTATTTTATATATCTTTCCAAATTTTAATAGGTATTTTTTAATAATTTTTAATTTTTTTTTTCAGGTTATCATGTTTGTTGTTCGCATACAAATAAAAACATTATGTGAAAATGTTTGACAAAGTTATTTATTCATTAGAGTGCTTATGTATGACTTTCCTACTCTCCATGGGCCGGTATGACGATTTTGGATGCCATACGCCAATGTTTTTAAAAATATCCTTTTTATTATTGTAAATAAAATTATAAAATAGTAATATAAAAAAATATTTTCATCATTTCCATATTGTAGTTCGTTTGGGTTGCTGACATTTTTCTTTGTCTTTTCAATGTTTTCATGTTCATTTAAACATTTATACGAAAATAAATATCATATTGCCTAATAACTCATTATTGTTTTACAACTTTTTGAATATGGAAACTGTTTTATAAGACTTTCAAATTTGTTTTCCTAAATTGAATTTTACTATAAATCTCAGTAATAACAAGTTTAATTAACATTAATCTAATTCTCATTCACTAACAATTCAAAAGATGAAATATGTTTTTACATAAACCTAATAAAATTTTATCAGTAAATTGGATATATCTACATGAATAATATACTGTTTTCTTATATAAAACTTGAACTTCTAAATTTTTTGGAACCTATAAAAAAAATCTAATAATAAATGAACTTATAATTTATTTTTATTTTTATTTTTTTCTACATAAAAGACTTAAACTTTTGGCCTAAAATATGCTCAAGAAAAGTCATTTCACGATTTGTTCTTTTCTTATATTTTAGAATCTCTATTTTTTTTTTTCTTTTTTCTTTTGGGCATTCATGTGGTAAAACAGGCTAAAACTTCTTCTTGTGATGTCTTTTTTATCTCATGGTATGATATGAGTTGCATTTTTCTATACTATATCTGATTAATTTGACTTCTATAGTTTTGAGTAGTATATGCTAATGGTATATTGGTATCATATTTTTTTAGGAATTTTAGTATCAAATAAGACATTTTCAAATATACCATTTTTCCTATGTCACTTTTCAATAATATCCTTTCATGTTGTTCATTTTCAAAAATAATCATTTTCTATGTATAAAATAACTAAATTCTAAATTTTAAACTCCAAATACTAAACCCTACTCCATCAAAACTATATCCTAAATGTAAAATTGAGAACCCAGACCTAAAAAAGTTCTTAAAATTAATTTAACATATTGTAATTTATGTAAAAGAGGGCAAAAATGAAAATGTTCAAAAGGAGTATCTCAAAAAAGATATTTCTAACAAATTCCCATTTTAGAAAGAGGTTCCTAAATTTCTTCACATTAAAAAAAAATTACATATGTTGAGAAACTCAATGGATCGCTCACCAGTGCACATGCTCTAATATGTAGTGAAAATGTAAAGGGAGAAAAAATCATAAACACTCTACTATGCAATCAAGAATTTCTCCATGTGGTGAGATACTCTAATACTATATATAAAAAGAAAACTCAAGTAACATCAAACAAATGAACCCAAAAAAAAAAATATGATCAATATATTATTAAAATCACAAAAATAACCATTGGTAAGTAAACAAATAAAAACTATTAATCTCCAAATTACTAAGATTGAACAACAATGTAAAATAAAGCCGTGCGTAGCACGGAATGACTTCTAGTATATATATATACTAGATTAGGACCCGCGGTACACCGCGGGACAAAATTATTTATAACTAAAATATTTAAATTATAAGTTATATTTGTTGGTTAAATATGATATAATTATATAATAATTGTTAAATAAACCATATAATACTACAATATAATTTATTTTTTACATAATATTTATTTAATCAATTTAATTAGATATGTCTATTCTCTGATACCGACAGTGTTAACAAAATAATAAAATGATGTTTTACCCGTGTAACACCGAATTAATGATATTTTTATTTATATAAATATCAATAAAACCTGTCCAGCTATATAACCCGTCCTGAGATATTTTAACTCACACTATATCATCTTAATTTTTAATATTTATTGTGTATCTACGGTATGATATTTATCATATTTAACTTTTTAAAAGTTTTAAATATTTTTCATATTTAATCTTTTAAAAAACTTTAAAATAAAGAACCGGAATAAACCAAATAAACTTTTTAAAAGTTTGAATGCCTGATGAATCAAGCTTTCTACTCTTTTGTATTCATAATCATTTTGGTCTCTTATATAGTACTGTATGACTCTAAACCATTGCCTAATTTTTTTAGACGATGTGGGATATTGTACTCGTATTTTTTATTCATCTATTGAGTAATATATGTCCGTTTTTAAAAATTTGAATTACATCATATGTAGGAAAAAATAATAATTTTTATTAACTAAATATATTATAGAATAATTAAAGATAATTTAAATATAAATTAAAATAAAAATGAAAGGGAATCATATATTTATGTTTGAATGAGGTACAAAGATTTTCTTATTTTTAAAAATCCTACCTATAATTAATTTTGAAGTTTTGGTAACTAATATTAAATTCAATGCATTAAATGTAAAAACTTTCCAAAAGTATTTTTGAGCAAAAACTGCTGCAAAAATACTAGTATAGATATACACAAATGCATTCCTTATTAATTAAGTGCATTTTCAGACAAATTCCTCTGCACGTTTCTTTGAAGGAGTTTTATGTAATGAAAGGTCCATGCATGATACTATCTAAAGGTCCATGCATGATATCTTAGGATATGAGATTTTTGACAGTTAAATTTCTTGAATGAGGTTTTAACAGGTTTTATTGACAGTTACTCAAATTTGGTTATGCAAATATTAAAAATTGTGCCTTTTTGTGATTATCAACTTTCTACAAATTTTAACCAATAATATTCAGTTTTCTTTTTGAAGTTTACAATTTTGTCATTAATTACTTATTAAAAATATATAGAAACCTAAAATTTGTTTTTTTTGTGCAACATTTTTCTCTAGAAATTGGATTAATAAGAACTGGATGGTGTAGATTTTAGTGAGAATTCAAATTAAAATTTAGTTAATCATTTTTTTAAGAATCTACCTTCTTGTATCTCGAGAAGATTTTAGCTGAGCCTTTAATATCCATTGATTCCATTCTATGGCTTCTATATAATACAGTTCTGCTAGCTTCACTAAGCTATAAGACTATGTGCATTGGTAGGTTCTGGAAGAGTTTCTCATAATAAAAATAAATAAAAACAGAAAATCATAATATTTAAACAAAAATAATAGAGATAATATACATTTTCATCTAGAAGGAGACATTCATGACTTAGTAAGATATTGTTTCTTCCAAAGTTTCGAACTTCCCAAATATGAATGACCCGAACAACAATCCTAGATACTAGTGTTGTATGTTTCGTTGGAGATTGAATCAATGGCACAGTAGGGAGCTAGGATCGATGCCCTGCAGGGCCAGCTTGGGGTCCGTTTGGGCGGCTAGCAGTGAGGCTAGTGGGGTCCACGGGACGGATTGTTACACATATACAGTTCAAAACTTGAAATAGGTGTTTGGGATCTTGACCCAGACATTAAACCAGAATTGATTTAGAATTTGGTGGTGAAGTAGGAGAACTAAACCAAAGAAAAGAGTTTTTTGGAAAAACCCAGAGGGAAGAGAAGATAAATGATGGTGAGTTACTGTTCAATGAAAGGGAACCAGATATGAGACCAAATTTAATTATCCAATAAATATGACTACGATGGAATCTAAGAGATCTTCACGGGGAAGCTGACCAAAGAGCTTACAGCGAAGGATGGAGACCAGTGGCGTATACACCGAGAAAAAACAACAAAGGCTCGATAGAGAAGGTACATTGGAGGTGATAGTTGCTGGGAACGATGGTGGAGAAGGTGAGTACAAGTTCGTTTGTAAGAGCTGTCGATTTATTTGGTGGGCCTGTATTTGGTTTTGTTTGGTTAGGCCCAATATTAAAACATAAAGATAATAGCTTTTAAGAATAAGAATAATGGAAGGACATGTGTCAGTTATATAATAAGCCAGATGTCATGTTATTATGAGAAGTTGAGAAAAACCTTCTCTTATTATATAAAACTCCATTATATTAAAAATTGTACAGTAAAACATTAAAAATATTACAAAAATATTATCAACGACCTGTCCAGCTATTTTTATTAACAGAGTAACTGTCAATAAAACCTGTCCAGCTATATAACCCGTCCTGAGATATTTTAACTCACACTATATCATCTTAATTTTTAATATTTATTGTGTATCTACGGTATGATATTTATCATATTTAACTTTTTAAAAGTTTTAAATATTTTTCATATTTAATCTTTTAAAAAACTTTAAAATAAAGAACCGGAATAAACCAAATAAACTTTTTAAAAGTTTGAATGCCTGATGAATCAAGCTTTCTACTCTTTTGTATTCATAATCATTTTGGTCTCTTATATAGTACTGTATGACTCTAAACCATTGCCTAATTTTTTTAGACGATGTGGGATATTGTACTCGTATTTTTTATTCATCTATTGAGTAATATATGTCCGTTTTTAAAAATTTGAATTACATCATATGTAGGAAAAAATAATAATTTTTATTAACTAAATATATTATAGAATAATTAAAGATAATTTAAATATAAATTAAAATAAAAATGAAAGGGAATCATATATTTATGTTTGAATGAGGTACAAAGATTTTCTTATTTTTAAAAATCCTACCTATAATTAATTTTGAAGTTTTGGTAACTAATATTAAATTCAATGCATTAAATGTAAAAACTTTCCAAAAGTATTTTTGAGCAAAAACTGCTGCAAAAATACTAGTATAGATATACACAAATGCATTCCTTATTAATTAAGTGCATTTTCAGACAAATTCCTCTGCACGTTTCTTTGAAGGAGTTTTATGTAATGAAAGGTCCATGCATGATACTATCTTTTTTTAAGCAAAGAAACCACATGTATATGTAAAAAAAAAAACACACACACACAAACGTTTAGCCTAGTTTTAAAGTAATACGTACTAATGCAAATTTCGATTATAGCCAGGGTTATATGTATATTTATTCATTCACAGCCGCAAGTCGAAACAAGAATATAACTCTCAGAAGAAAAAAAAAAAAGAAAAAATGTGATGTAACAATTTCTCATCTTCCAGAGGATTTGTTTATGTACATTGTTTAAAGAGTTCCCTTGAAGTATACGAGATCAGTGAGACTGACTTGCAAAAAGTGGGACAATTTGTTCAAAAATCGGAGCTTCATGCGCATTTGTGAAGATGCAACAACAACAACAAGGGAAGGGGAGTGTCGGATGATCGTGTTGATGGATTACACTCTTTATTTAATGAGCATATAAAGTCGTGGTGAATGGAGGAGATGCATTGATAGAGCAGAAAGGTAAACTTATTTGCCTAAACGATCGACGACGATTTAGATCATCAAATCAAGATATCTCAAGTCTTTTACTGTAAGGGTTTATTGTCATGCATCTTGGAAGACAAAAAGTTTAGGCTTGTTGTTTGGAATCCCTATTGGAGACAAATGAGGTAGATCGAACCTATATTTTTTTCCCGATGGATCTGACAGGTACATGTACGCTCTTGGATACGACAACAAGAGCCGCTGCCATAAAATCTTGATGTTTATAGATAAATAGTGGACGACTCTTAATGTCACTACTCCACACTGACGTATAAATCATGGTAAGAGTGGCGTGTCCCTCAGGGGAAACACTTATTGGGTGTGCTACAAAAAGGAAATATAATCAAACAGCTTACTCGCTGATCACTTAATCTGTTTTGATTTTACAAGTGAGAGATTTGGGCTATGGAAGAATCCATACCCCAAATCTTGACTCTATCTGCCATTTGGAGCTATGGAAGAATGCAACCTGACTCTATCTTGTGTTAGAGAAGAGAAGCTTGTGGCTTTGTTTTGCTACAAGTATAATGTTGAGGTTTGGATTACGACTAAGATCGAGGCCAAAAACGTGTTGTGGACTAGGTTCTTGACACTAAATGTGGAGAATGTGTGTGCTGAGATTCCGAGTGCACTTACAAAAGGGAGTTACTCATTGATCATGAGGCGAAGAAAGTTGCTATGTTTTTTGATAAAATGTTGAATCGCGAGGACACGATTCACATCATTGGGAGATGATGGATACGTTAAACAAGTGGGTCTTGGAGAACCTAACGTCAAAAATTGTTGTCCACTTGTGTGCTCTTACATGTTCCAAGTTTAGTTCAAATCAAGCAATCTCCAGGATACCAAAGGAAACAACAAAGTAACCTAGAGAATCGTCGATGTGATCAAAACATATCGATACTTGTTACATATGAAGAAGAGCCAATCAAGCTTCCAATGAAGTTTCCATATGCAGGAGCCATCAATAAGAGGAAACGAGATGATTAGTCTCACAATTTACAAAGCCGAACTTTATGTCTTTTATTTACTTTCTTCTCTTTGAACCTGGCCACCAGAGAATTAAGAAATTCACTTGAACTTCATTTACGTTTTAGAATGATACTCTCCAAATATGCAATATAGGTCGTCTCTCTGGTCGTCATCCTCCGTCGTTACATCCCAACAGTGCCGTGCTTAGAGTAGAGGAGGCTTAGGGCGAGCATATGAGTTTAATCTTTTTATAAATATGTGGCCTTTGTTTTTGTGTGGCTGTGGGCATTTTCCCTTTTTTGCCCAAGGGTAAGCACGACAATGATCCCAACTCTCATCGTATTTGCTTTGCTTCTCTTTTTTTCATCTTCAGCCGCTGCTTCTTATAACAGTTTTGGTATAAACCCGCATATAAACTCTTTAACATTTTTCGATCTATATGGCATATATAGTCTTATTCTTTTATTTTTAAAGTATGAATTGAATTCGAAACAAAATGTTTTCTGCTTAAGATATGAAGAATGAAAAAGTAAAAAAAAAAACATCTTCGTTGTTCTTCTTGCCTATTTACTAGAGAGTGATTTAACTTTGCTGTTAAACCACGTCGAGGTTGTACCGGTGAGCAAGGAGACAGATGAGTCGAGTTTACCGGGTCAGATCATAGATCAGAAATCAAAGTGTGGGACGTGTGAGTGTAAAGCAGTTTTATTACGTTCCGATTCAACCATGTCAGATTACGCCATTGGAGTATTTCCCGGAAGCTTGGCGCTGTAAGTGTGGCAACAAACTCTGAATGCCCTAAAAACAAAACAAAGAGCTTCATGACCTAACTTAGTTCTTAAACAATTAGTGAACTTTTTTATAATATTTTTATGCAATGCAACAATTGTTAGTTGAATCTCCTCATGTTTCGTTTTTCTCACTAATCCTAATTGAAGATGCAGATTCTGGATGTTTCATTTTTCTCACTAATCCTAATTAAAGATGCAATTCTGGAACAACTCGTTGTAGGGAACACGAAGCTGCATCGGATCACAGACACTTGTGTTGATGACAAGGATGAGTGAGCTGATGTGTCAAACCATGAGTGGATGGATGAAAACTCAAGAACTATTGGCGTATTTATGAGTATGTAAGAAAGCAATGTTGGATGTGAAGATTCAAGAAATATTATTCACATCAACAAAGTAAAAGAGAAAAACTAGAAGAACTAGTTCTAGAACCTGCATCTAGGTTTAAGGACTATCCTTGTAAAAGATCCTAAACATAGATGCATATTCCAGAACTTCTTTCCTATGTTGATGTGAAGAATATTTCTTGAATTTTCACATCCAACATTGCCTTCTTGCTTTCTCACAAATATGACAATAGTCTTTGACTTGTCATCCATCCGCTCATGCTTCGACACATCAGCTCACACATTCATGTCAGCAACACATGCGTCTGTGATCCAATGCAGCTTTCTATTCCACACATCGAACTGTTCTAGAATATGCATCTTCACTAATCATTATTTTCCAATAATCTGATCAATTTTTTTTTTATAAGATTTTTAAGAACAAGATGAAGAATTATAATGATTTTTGTTAGTGTCAATCTATGTGCATATGGTCCAGATTTAAATTTGGTAGAATGCTAGTATGTTATATTAACAAATTTCTCTTTATAAATAGTTGGCTTTGAGGCTTCTTTTGTTGTTATAAGTTTTAATATGATCATAGCTGTTTTAACAAAAAGAAAAATGTGATAAAACTTACTTTTTTTTGCTTTTGATTTTCTTATTTTAAAATATTTAATTTCTTGTTAATTTTCATTTTAAAATGAGTTAAATTCAAAATTGATTTCATTCTAGATATGTAGTTTCGTTAGTATAGTAAAACCGTTGTAGTCTTATGTTCCAAGTATGGTGCAAACCAAGCAATTCTTGAAAGAGTATGCAGACTTTTTACATTCATTATATAACTTATAGGTTGTTTGTTCATTCATGTTTCGTAGTTGAGAACTTAGACTGAAAACATTAGAAACTTGCATATTATCATAATTCAGCATTAAAATGATTTTTTGGTTAGTGTCAATTTATGTTGGGAAATCAACAATCAATTTTACACAAGTTAACTCTCAAATAATTTTGGTTGATCCAATGTAACGAGAGAACTAAATTAAATTAAACGTGTGAAAACAAAATTCACAGGACAATGTCACAAAGTAGAACACATTCGAAGTTAGCCTCGTCTTTATACTAAGCAAGGCCCATTGTCACAAAGTTATACAAATATTTAAATTAAATGTACATCGTTAAGTTTATGAAAATTAAAAACGTTTTTGTTTTAATACACTACTAGATTCAGACCCGCACGTACGTGCAGGATTGATTTCAAAAGCTAAGTTTGCTATTAAATTTATAATATATTACATATGTGTGGAGTTATGTTTGTAAACATATTTTTTTTAGCAATGTTAACATTCATATAACCGAACTCATACCAATTAAGTACTCGATTTGTTTATAATTTGGTTTAGACTAAAAAAGTGATCAGTTTTGTCTTTTATTATACGTAAAGATAACTACATTAAAAAAAAAACAATAAGAGAAAGACGGTACATCTATTTCAGGACAGAAAATAGTAAAACAAAAGTGGTATATCACGTCCCAGATATGATTTTTCATCTCATAACTGTGGTTTTAATAATAATCTACACATTTCATATTATATATTTTAGTTTATCAGATAAGGAAATAAGTAAGTGTTTTGGATCCTCACGTTTGTGAGGGTTTTATTTGTAAATACATTTAGTTGTATAGGATCTATAACATAAAATTATATTAGTTTGCTATAAATGTGTGAGAATGAAATAATAATCCTTTCACCATAGAATTTATTATAATCGTAGCAGTTATGATATTAATCCACTAAAACTATTCTTAACTGTTAAAAATTGTTTTTTTTTTCCACTTACGAACCAAGATCCACAAAATTTCAGCATTGTAAATATTTTGAATTAATATTTTGAAAATCGATAATATTTCAATTTTTTGAGATACTGATGGATCTAAAATCCAAAATTTATATAAAGAATATACTACTTTATTAAATAGTAAATTGTGGTTAGATTATATATTACAAATATAATAACTGTTTTCATAATTGAAAAAAATAATAATTAATAATTCACTTTTTTTGTTTTTGATCTATTTATTATAATCAGAATTAATTAGTATTTTTGTTAAACTTTTTTATGAAATAAAAGATAAATGATGATTTTTTATTGAACATATTAAATTAGATGGTCGTTTTTGGAAATAACAAATAATATACCATCAAATTAAATAAGTTTAGATATATAGAGTATCGATTTTAATAATCTGATATGTTGCGGAAACTTTTAAAAATGATTTCAAAAATATTGGGTATAAAACTTTTGATATTCTAGGAGTCGATTTTTGTTTTCCTTCATTCATTATACACTTGGTAAAATAAAAAACAAAAAATGTGATTTATATATTAATAAACGTGTGGATGGATACACTAATTTTCTATACAACATGTTGTTTGCCTGTTGAAAAATCAAAATACAATAAAATTAATCACAAGTTCTTTGATTTTACTACTTCATGTTTTAACCTACATGCTTTCTTCTTCGCACTACTAATCTCACAAAAAAAGACGGACATCTTTGTGTGTGTTTGATGACTGCAGCCAAGCTATTATAAAATGATTTTCATAGTTTCTTCTTGTGTGATCCTTGTCTTAGGATGAGTTGGAATTGTACATAATTTTCAGGTTTAGTAGTCATTTATTCTCTGTATGAACATAAAGATTTATTAACATGAAATTAATAGACAATTTTGTTTTGAAAAAAAAAGAGACAGTTTCGTAGGCTTCTCGACTATGTTGACCTTTGACCCTGCATAAACACAACCAAATTATTAGCTAATTTAAAAAACATTAAAAATTAACAACAATTAGAATCTTAATGTTTATGTGTATTACATACCTATGAGTTTGATTCCCAAGTCCAAATTATTGAACCAAAGTTTGCCATCTACAAAAACAAAGCACACAAATTAATATTACACAAAAATCACCTTAAAACAAAATCATCAAAAAAAGTTATCATGATATTGAGAAGAGCGGAAGAGTGGTGTAATCAATTTATAAATTTATAAATTTATAAACTCTTTCAATCAAAGGGTGTGTTATGCAAAATAAAGAGCAAAATTAGCATAATATAAAATCTACCAAGTCAACAAACTAAGTAATATTCAAAAATAAATAGATCAAAGTACATATTTTTGAAGAGATACTGACACACAAGGTGGAGAAACAACTGTCTCCATGCTCCATTCCTCCATTAGCTAAAATCAAGAATAAAAAAACTCAAAATTAGATTCTACTTCAATTAGCAAATAGAACAAAAATATATATGCTATCGAAATTGAAGACCAAAAAAGGATAATCTAGGATTTACACACAAATATTTCGTTATACATATAGGAAAATGGTATGACATAAGATATCTGTTCGTATTTTTCATTTGTTGTTAAGATATTTTTTGCCCAAAATATTGTATAAATTTCCTAATTGTTCGTCCACAAACTTCACTACTATAAATTTGTCCATAATTCCGTAATTATTGTTTTAATTCATAAAAGTAATTTTAATTTTTTTTGAACAAATTTAAAAAACTAACGTTATTTATTTCCATTTTTGAAAATCCAATATTTGTTTTCTTTAATTAACCACATTATTTATGTTAACAAATGAGTTACCCAATTAAATATTTATCATTATATTAAAATTAAATATTTGTTTCCAGAAATATCTCAAAATATATTAGAAAATTAAATATATTTACATATATGTAATTTTGAATTTAAGAGTCAGATTTTTATGGCAACAAATTTAAATAATTTCCGTAAATATTAGGCAACTATTATTATTTTTAATTCAATTTCCATAAAAATTAGATAGTTATTATCTTGTTGATTGCGCTTTTGTAGTATAATAATTTCAATTTCCATAAACATTAGAAAATTTCACCCGATTTTTTAGTGTTATATCATTAAATTTTGGTTCGACCAATATACCTAATGTTAGTCTGTTTGGCTTCCTATTAATATCGATCTGTTTGGCTTCAAAGATTATACATATCCTTATTCTGATTTCAGTGGCATTTCATTGTAATAATGTCTAATTCTATGTATTTTTATTAAAAATGCTTCCGTTTTAATAGTATAGATTTATATATCAACTCTTTTTAGTCAGAGTTATTTCGATACTTCCTTTGTAATGGGTAGAAAATATGTTATATTTCTTTTCAGAAGGTACAAAATCATGACAGTAAAACAAAACTTTTAGTCAAAGATTTTTCTAATTAATACTTTAAGAGGGTGTTAATAAATCATGTCAAAGGAGAGAATAATATTCAAACTTTTTGTAGCCACCAAACTAAATAATTTACTAGCTAATAAATACGGGTTGCCTTCCCTGTGCCCGATCATCTTCTTTTCTCCTTCTTCATCATCCCTCAAATTCATCTTCTTTTCTCCTTCTCCATCATCCCTCAAATTCATCTTCTTTTCTCCTTCTTCATCATCCCTCATATTCATCTTATTTTTTCTTCAACATCCTCTGTTACATGCATCCAATATGGTTCCTTCAGAGTTGAACCTCATTCGGGAGATTGTAGGGATAATAGGTTAGTTCTGACTCACAAATTCTTAACAATTCTGTCTCTCATTTTCTGTTGTCTACTGAATTTTTTTTTGTTTTTTTACTTGGAATGATCCAGCTTGCAGGAAACGTCTGTGCTCTCAGTCTATTCTTGTCCCCTACGTAAGTTTTAGCTTTATTAAAACTATAATCTTCTTAAATCTTGAATTCTTTCCGATTGCTTTATTAAAAAAAAAAATATATATATATATATTCTCTTAGAGAAGTTTTTTTTCCAAACTTATGTCTTTTGTTTTCGTTATAAATATTTTTCATATTATAACTATCTGATTTCCTTCAGGCCGACATTTGTTGGGATAGTGAAAAAGAAATCCGTGGAAGAATACTCCCCAATGCCATACTTGGCAGCTTTGATGAATTATTTGGTTCGTATGCTTTATGCCCTTCCTATGGTGCACCCTGATAGTGCATTGCTCGCTTTGCTCAGTGGTATAGGGATCGTCACAAATATTGTTTTCCTAGTTATTTTTTTCATGTTCTGTGGCTGCAAAAAGAAACGGCTGGTTATAACCGCTATTTTAGCTGTTGAACTCGCTTTTGTAGCTGTCCTTGCTTCAACGGCACTGACTCTCCAACACTCAACGTCCCAGAGGACATTGAGTGTTGGAATAGTCTCTTGTATCTTTAACACATTAATGTATGTCTCCTCTATCTATTATGGTAAGCGAGTTTTGAATTCACTTCTGACCAAATTATTTTATGCGTTTTAATTTGAACTAATCAATTTTTTATTTTATTTTTGGTTTTGTAGAAAATGGTGATAGAAACTAAAAGTGTGGAATTCATGCCATTTTGTCTGTCTCTAGCTGGTTTACTTAATGCTTCCGCTTGGACGGCTTACGGATTTCTTCCGTTCGACCCGTACATGGCAGTGAAGTTCTTGTTTTCCCAAAATTATGATCAATAAATTTTTATATGTTTGTACACAACTGATTTTCTGTAATGATATCTTTTTTCTTGTAGATACCAAACGGAATAGGCTGCGCACTTGGATTGGTCCAGTTGATCCTATACGGTGTTTACTACAAGTCGACCAAAAAACTGATGGCGGAAAGGCAGTGTTTGATTGGGGTGTAAGACCTCTCATCTCTTAAAAGTTGGGCTTCTTCGTTGGGTTTTAGGCTTTATCACGTTTCGAATAAATGCTTCATTGGGTTTTATGTTTGATTATTATTAAGAAGATATCAGGATTAGGAGCTAGTGTATATCTCTTCCATGGTTTTTAGATTTGAATTCCCCAGTTCACGTTTGAGATCCCAAAATGACATTCTGCTGTACAAACTATTTAATCATACTAATATTGATTTGGAAGTACGTTTTTAATTTAACCTAAAAAAGTGTAAATAATCAAGTAAATAATCACATCAAAATTAATGCCATTAGGATTAAAAATCGTAAGGTTAATAACCTGATGAAACTAATAGCATCTAATTTGTTTGGGTTCAATGGATTTCGGACTTACTGATGTTACAAAAGCGTCAATTGTGAATCCATATGCGATTATTGTGAATATACCTATTGGAGAACATGGTTCTGGTGAAAGCACTCATGCTATTTCACTAAGCTGCTATGAACATTTTAAGCTGGTATTATTAAAGTGAAAGCTAGTTGCATACTTTGTTAGATCTCAAAGCATGTTTAATCTCACTGAAATTAAATAAATTTACATGAGTTTGTAATGTTTGATGAAGCAAATCAATGGATGGCAAGTTCACGTTCTTACATATATCTTATATAATATGAGAAGGTTTTTCTCAACTTTTGCTAAGGAGATGATACTTGGCATTTATCTATCTAACACCTGTCTTATTTTGTTGTTTGGACTTAATTAACTAAATTCATATGTATTTTGGACCTAAGTAACTACTGGCCAATAAAACAAAACAAAATAAAACCTCTCAACATTTCCTTTTTTCTTTCTTCAATAAAAACAATTTGTAGGCCTTTGCTGATCTAAAACCACCATTTATCTTTTTGTGTTTTCATCCTAGGAAAAATTGATGATACTTTATTTCGAAATGATACATATGGGTTTGAATCTTATGTATGATTCAGGGGCATAAACAGATTCTAAATTATGTGAAACTTGATTTATGGGTTTCAATCTTATAAATGATTCATGGGCAAGAAAGGATTCTAGATTATGTTAGATTGTGGGATGTTTATGTGTTCTCAAAAATTCTCTTATCAATTCATAAATTTTTGGCTCAAATTTTAAATTTTGGGTTTCCATTCCTTCTTAGTTTCTGGCCTTTAGTCTTATATAATTTAATGGTGGGATGTTTTCCGTAAGCAATTATCAAATTGCTTACTCATTTATTCCTCATTAGATCTTACCAATTCTTTTTCCATAAAAGTAGAATTCATTCTGTTTTCCATAAAATTAGAATTCAATCCCTAATTACTCTTCTTTTAACACAAATATTCAGTCATTATTATTTAATCTCAGTCGTTAGGTTCCTATGAAGAATTATATTATTTTTATAAATCTTTCAAAATTTTAATAGGTATTCTTGAATAATTTTTAAAATCTTTTGCATGTTATCATTGTTCGCATTAATTCTACGAAGAAAAAAATTATGTGAAAATGTTTGACAAATTTATTTATTCATTACAGTGTTTATGTATGTCTTTCCTACTCTGCATGGGCCGGTCCGACAATTTTGGATGTCATACGACAATGTTTTTTAAAAAACTCTTTTTATTATTGTAAATAAATTTATAAAAATAGTAATATAAAAATTATTTCCATATAGTAGTTCGTTTGCTTGCTCACATTTTTCTTTGTCTTTTCAATGTTTTCATGTCCATTTAAACATTTATACAAAAATAAATATCATATTGCCTAATAACTCATATGGAAACTTTTTATTAGATTTATTTTATAAATTTGAAAAAGAAAACTAGAAGTTTAAGTTTTATATAAGGAAACAATATATTATGCATGTAGATATATCTAATATACGGATGACATTTTATTAGGTTTATGTAAAAACCTATTTCATCTTTTGAATTGTTGGTAAATGAGGATTAGATTAATGTTATTTAAACTTGTTGTTCCTACATAAAAGACCTAAAACTTTTTGATGTGTCTGTATTTTATAGGGTTTTAATTGTAGTTTTTAGGATTATTTTGAGTCTTTTACTAGGTCCAAGTGTGCTTTTAGAGTCCTTTTAGTCCTTTGTGAGTCTTTACAGGTTCTAGGTGACTTTGGAAGGAATCTGAGCGTTTTGGGGGTGAATATATGCATCTGGAGCTAAATTGGTTGAAGACTGATCGAGCTAGTCAGCAGATGGAGTGAGAACAGAAAAACGTTCTGGATCGACTGATCCTTTCGAGATCGACCAGTCCCCGTACCCGACTCAAGTTTTCCTTATTTGTTTTAAACCGACTTTTAGGGTTTTATTTTGATATTTAAGTTAGAGGCACGGCCTCCAGAGACATAAGCTTTATTTTTCTGAGACTATTTTGTATTGAGAGCAAAGGGAGAAGATCTCTAATCCTTCTTGACACTTTGGAGAAGATTTCTAAACCCTATTTTCTATTCTTTTGCAATTCAATTATGTTTTCTTCATCTTTGATTTGCTGTTTCTGTTTCTCCATGTCTGAGTAGTTTATCTATTGGGTTTCGGGTTTCAAAGGGGAATTATGATTTTCTAAACATAGGTTGTTAGACTTGGGGATTAATCTATTGAGTTCTTCATCTATTGTTGTTCTTAATGCTTAAGCTAGATTGATCACCTAGATTAAGATCTTAGGTTTAATTCATCGGGGCACCAAAAGTGTTGTTGAGTTGCTTGAAAAGAACATAGGTGAGCAAGGTGATCCTTAGCCAACGAAAGTTGAAGTTAAGGCACCTTGTGAACAGATCAAACTTGAACTTGTTATTGCTTGCTTGTTTTGCTAGATCCAAACGACGGTTTAGGGTTTAGTGAATTCATTGCATAGATAGTTAATGCTGCGAAAGTAGGTTAGCTTTACAACTGTGATTTGAGTTCTAGAACGGTGTCTAATGCTATCCCAATCCATCATCTAATTTCGTGAATCTGACCCCTAACTGATTCCATGCACCCAATGATTTCCTTTTTGATTTAGAAACAACTTATTTACTTTCTGTTTTTGATTAGTTACTTTATTCACAAAACTTCCTCTTTTGTCTTAGCTATATTTAATCTACATAATTTCATAGTGTAATTGTTTGGTCCCTGTGGATTCGATCCTGAAGTGTTACAACGATACCACTAGATCGTGGTGGAGTACACATTAGGTTTTAATTGACCTGTTGATCAATTTGGCGCCGTTGCCGGGGACCAAAACGATTGCCTTTGAGATTCTAGATTTAAATTTAGTCTAAGATTTATTCTTTTTATTTACTAATTAGTTCTTGTGTTCTTTCTCTTGTGTTTTAGGTGCATGCAAACAAGAAGCCACAAGCCTACTGATTTGCGTAATCTGCAGAAACGAAGAGTTAGCCTTACTTGAACGAGAAAACAGGAAAGCAAAAGCTAAAGCTGAAAAGATGGAGGATGGACAGAATCCAGATGGTCATCAGCCTAACCCTCAAGAGGTCAATATTCCGCCTCCTCCTCCTGTTCCACAATGTCAGGCTCCACGAGAGCAGAATGCGGCTGAGCTAAACCCACCAGCACGGCGAACTACTTTGAGGGATGAAGATGCTCACAACAGGCTATTTGCGAATCGGTCTGCGATTCAACCTCCTGCTCCTGCGAGACAAGATTATGAGATCAAGCATAGCCTGATCAATTTGGTCCAGAACCGTGTGTTTAATGGATTAGCCTCAGAGAGCCCACTAGACCATATTGAAGCTTTTGAGAGATTGGCTAGTACGACAAGGTCTAATGGAGTTCCATATGACTACCTCATGTTGACTTTGTTCCAATTCTCTTTAGGAGATAAGGCTTTGAGATGGCTAAACCTCTTGGACCGAGGATCACTAACCACTTGGGCACAATGTAGAGCACAGTTTCTGAATCACTTCTACACTAAGTCACGATCAACTATGTTAAGGAGCAAGATCACTACCTTCTCACAAGGTGGTGCAGAGTCTTTTTGTGAGGCGTGGGAGAGATTCAAGGAGTATATGAGGGACTGTCCTCATCATGGCTTTTCACAAGAGAACCTTATGAATATCTTCTATGGAGGAATTGACCAGAAGTACCAGATGGCACTCGATACTGCCAGCAGAGGAGAATTTTCTACAAACACTGCCGCTGAAGCAAACCTC
Organism: Camelina sativa; assembly: GCF_030686135.1. Lineage (NCBI taxonomy): Eukaryota > Viridiplantae > Streptophyta > Magnoliopsida > Brassicales > Brassicaceae > Camelina > Camelina sativa. The sequence continues at coordinate 13,380,990 of NC_141894.1, read as the reverse complement.
TTGATCGAAAACCTTGCAGCGAGTAACAGCAATCATAGCCATGAGTATGATCGTTCTGTGCGTGTTGTTAGCTCCGTGAATATAGATGTTATTAAGAGTCTCACTGCGAAGGTAGACCTTCTTTTGAAGAGAGATCAGCAAGCTGTCAACATGTGCGACGGGCAGACGGGTGCGTATCAGCAAGTTGGAGTAAATTCAGGTTTTGAGGGGACAGAGGAGCTGAACTATGTAGGAGGACAAGGGAACTATCAGACTCATGGGTTTAATCAAAATTATAGAAATCATCCTCATCTCTCCTACAGAAGCACCAACGTTGAGAATCCTCAGGATCAGGTGTATCCTCTGTATAATCAACAAGGTAACTTCTCGCAAGGATTTCATAACAAAGGTGCTGGATTTAGTAGCTCAAATGTCCAAGGATACCAAGCCCCATCTACAACTCCACAAGATAACAAACTTGAATTGATGATGCAAGCACTGTTGGAGGGCCATAAGAAAAGTTCTGCTGAGATTAATGTCAAGATTGATAGCATGTTCAATGATTTGAATGGGAAATTTGAGAGGTTGAGTTCACGTGTTGATTCCATTGATAAGAGAGTCTCTGCTATTTCTTCTAGCTCTAAGAACAAAGAGTCATGCAATGCTATAACACTCCATGGTGGGATTGAAGATGGGCTGAGTTGTGTTGTGATCAACTCATGTTTGGCTTCTGCAGAGACGGGATCGGTCAATCCTGTGACTAGACCAGCCGATCCCATATATTTTGATAATTCGAGTTTGATCCCCAGAGAAGTTGGATCGACCGATCCCCCTTATAGATCGACCGATCCCGTCGATGACGCATAACCAGTTTCAAAAAGTCTCAGATCAAGCGCTCCACGTCCAGACCAGTCGGTCCCTGTTGCAGGTATGGGAAAACCCAGCTCAGTTGTTCCTAATGCAGATACCAAGGAATCGATTCTTGTGGAACCAAAGCCCTATAGACCACAAATTCCTTTTCCAAGAAGACATGAGAAGAAACCTCTTGATGAAAAGAAGTATGGTCGGTACAAAGAAGCTATAAGTGAGTTCATCGCTGACATTCCCTTTACAGAGGCAGTAAAGCATATATCTTTGTTTAAGAAGGTTTACAATGATGTTGTGGTTGAAGAAAAGGATTTGGTGGATGTTAAGACGTTTTTGGCTAGAGAGAAGAGCATTCATACTCCATCTTTGAAAAGACTACCCAAGTTAGATGATCCAGGAAGATTTGTTGTTTCATGCTCCATCCTAGGAGTGAACTTTGAGGATTCCCTTTGTGACACTGGATCCAGTGTGAACGTGATGTCTAAGGCTGTTGCAGAGAGGTTGGGGATTGATGATATGAAGGCTTCTAAGGTCTCTCTTAAGTTTGCAAATGCTGTCACCACGACTCCACAAGGCTTCATTAGTAATTTAGATGTTCAAGTTGGGAGTTGTTTGGTTGCTATAGATTTTCATGTTGTGGAAATGAGCGGGGGTTCTGTTATGCCTTTGATTCTTGGGCGACCTTTCCTAGCAACAGTAGGAGCAGTTGTTGACTTGCCTAATAAGAGGATCACTTTCTCTAACATTGATGATAAAGTCTTCTACAACGCAATCACTGCAAATGAAGCTGTACGACATGGCTCTTGTCTAGTCGTAGAACATGAGAAGATGGTGGATGTCATGACAATGGGAGAGAATGGTGATAAGAATGAGCTCAACGAAGTCCTGGATGGAGACACTCATTCTTCTGAGAAAAGGTCTAAGAGGGTTAAGAAGAGAGATAAGCCGAAGATAGAGAGAGTAATACCAGATCTTCACATAACCTTGGTACCCCAGAAATATGTTAAAGACACCATTGAGTACAAGGTGAAGTGCAAAGGAATATCTCGGCCTTTCTCTAAAGTGAAAGCCATCCTTACTCCGGAGTTTAAAGAAAAAGGCCAAGAAGCAATGGATGGTATGCTGAAAAAAACTTTGGAGCTTAAGTTGACAAATTGGAGAGCTTGTTCTGATATGAGTTCTCATCCTCCTATCACTTGACACCTGAAACCACGGTCAAGCTATAGACCTTAAACAAGCGCTTATGGGAGGCAACCCATGGGATTTGTGCTGGTTTACCCTTTTCTTTTTATTTGTCTTAGGATTTTGGTTTTGTTTTTAGTATTTATTACGGTGAAATTACGTCTGGTGTTAAGTGTTTTCAGGAATAGGTTCCAAACGCAGAAGATGCGAATTTTTTTTTTTTTTTTTGTTCCAGGAGCTTTGGATCAATCGATCCTCCTTAAAGATCGACCGATCCCGTTGGTTTGCTGTGGGTATCTCCAAGTTCAATAATGTTGCAGATCGGTCGATCCAACCCTGAGATTGGTCGATTCCATCACCACCCTTGCCAACACCACTCCAGCACCAGATGCGAGATCACCGGTTTTTGTTTCTTTTCCTTTCTTTTTCTTTTTCAATTTTCTTATTTTCTTTGTCGGATTCATTCTTTTCTTGGCTTTGCTTTCACACCGGGACGGTGTGAAGTAAGTCCGGGGGAGGGCTGTCTCCAAGTTACTAATGTCGTTTTCTGTGGTTGTTTCCTTTGATTTTTCTTTTATTTGAGTCAGTTTGTCGAGTCTAAAAAAACAAAAAAAAAACAAAATGGGAAACTATGATCATTCCTAGGAATCTTTTGCTTTGAACTAACACTCTTATGATTACTTTTGTACCTCTGATTTGGAATGAAGCTTGGAATGAACGTGAGCAGTCTCAACACGCCCCAAAAGACACTCGCCAAGGAGAACACTAAGTCGAACCAGAAGTTGTCTCTAGCTTTGACAATGACTAAACCGGACTTAATTTCTTACCTTGGGGCTTGGTATACATTGGACAAGACTCCTCCCTTCAAGCCTCACGAGACATGCAACTCCTCGCAAAGTATGTTTCCCCTCTCTCTTCCCTTCAGTACTCAGTAAAAAAAAAGAGAGAAGAAGAAAGAAGAAAAGGATATAGGTAATAAAAGAAGTGAACCGAGGGTTGTGCGTAAACCCGTGCATCTTTTGGAACTCATGGAAACCTGTCCGCAAGAAAAGAGCAAAGGATTGATAAAAAAAAAAAAAATGATACCCTAGAAAATTAGGGAGAAATCAATCCTTTGGAAGTGAGAAAAGAGAGAGGAAAGGGAGCATAAGAGGAGGTCTTAGGTGATAAGAGGTTGAAGGAGTCAACAGTTCGATGATCGATACTCCCTTGGTAAGACCGCACCTATTTTACTAATCTGATGTAGAGAGACAACTATGGGGAGACTGAAGGTTCTCTAAGGCTGTGGAGTTCAGAGTAGGGAGTGTTGATCCTAATCATGGGCAGAGTACAAAAAGTAGTTCTCAGTTTGATGTGATGAAGAGTGTAAAGAAGAAGTTCCCAAGAATAATGTGAGTTTCCACTTTCAAACCTTTTCTCTGTTCTTGAGTTTCTGTCCGTTCTTGCTTGAGGACAAGCAAAGATTCAAGTCGGGGGGAATTGATGTGTCTGTATTTTATAGGGTTTTAATTGTAGTTTTTAGGATTGTTTTGAGTCTTTTCCTAGGTCCAAGTGTGCTTTTAGAGTCCTTTTAGTCCTTTGTGAGTCTTTACAGGTTCTAGGTGACTTTGGAAGGAATCTGAGCGTTTTGGGGGTGAATATATGCATCTGGAGCTAAATTGGTTGAAGACTGATCGAGCTAGTCAGCAGATGGAGTGAGAGCAGAAAAACGTTCCGGATCGACTGATCCTTTCGAGATCGACCAGTCCCCATACCCGACTCAAGTTTTCGTTATTTGTTTTAAACCGACTTTTAGGGTTTTATTTTGATATTTAAGTTAGAGGCACGGCCTCCAGAGACATAAGCTTTATTTTTCTGAGACTATTTTGTACTGAGAGCAAAGGGAGAAGATCTCTAATCCTTCTTGACACTTTGGAGAAGATTTCTAAACCCTATTTTCTATTCTTTTGCAATTCAATTATGTTTTCTTCATCTTTGATTTGCTGTTTCTGTTTCTCCATGTCTGAGTAGTTTATCTATTGGGTTTCGGGTTTCAAAGGGGAATTATGATTTTCTAAACATAGGTTGTTAGACTTGGGGATTAATCTATTGAGTTCTTCATCTATTGTTGTTCTTAATGCTTAAGCTAGATTGATCACCTAGATTAAGATCTTAGGTTTAATTCATCGGGGTACCAAAAGTGTTGTTGATTTGCTTGAAAAGAACATAGGTGAGCAAGGTGATCCTTAGCCAACGAAAGTTGAAGTTAAGGCACCTTGTGAACAGATCAAACTTGAACTTGTTATTGCTTGCTTGTTTTGCTAGATCCAAACGACGGTTTAGGGTTTAGTGAATTCATTGCATAGATAGTTAATGCTGCGAAAGTAGGTTAGCTTTACAACTGTGATTTGAGTTCTAGAACGGTGTTTAATGCTATCCCAACCATCATCTAATTTCGTGAATCTGACCCCTAACTGATTCCCTGCACCCAATGATTTCCTTTTTGATTTAGAAACAACTTATTTACTTTCTGTTTTTGATTAGTTACTTTATTCACAAAACTTCCTCTTTTGTCTTAGCTATATTTAATCTACATAATTTCATAGTGTAATTGTTTGGTCCCTGTGGATTCGATCCTGAAGTGTTACAACGATACCACTAGATCGTGGTGGAGTACACATTAGGTTTTAATTGACATGTTGATCACTTTTGGTCTAAAATATGCCCCAGAAAAATTGATGCCCTATCCTTGGCTTCACTTGCTTGGCCTATGGGTCGGGCCTTGAACCATGTTTTATTTTTACTTTAGGTTGTCGTTTCTGTTGGTTGTGTTAATATTACTACATCATGAAAAAAATGAACTATCATGATTTAATAAGTTAAACATGTTAGGTTTTGTTCATTTCTTATATTTTAGAATCTCTATTATTTTTCTTTTCTTTTAGGCATTCATGTGGTAAAGCAGACTAAAACTTCTTCTTATTGGACGATGCATATGAGTCTTTCCATTGTAAATTTAGTTTCTTATTAGTCTTCATCTTTAAGAAAAAACGTATTTTAAACTATTATAAAAAAGGAAAATTGTAAGTTACCATCATCATATGTTTAAAAAACAATGTTGTTAAGCTTGTAATGTGTTTTTATCTCATGGTATGATATGAGTTGCAAATTTCTATATTATATCTGATTAATTTGACTTCTATAGTGAGTAGTATATGCTAATTGTATATTCGTATCATATATTTTTAGGAATCTTAGTATCAAATAGCGCATTTTTAAAAATACTCATTTTCCTATGTCACTTTTTAATAATACTCTTTCATGTTGTTTATTTTCAAAAGTACCCAGTTTCTATGTATAAAATGACTAAATTTTAAACTTCAAATACTAAACCCTACCCCATTAAAACTATTTTCTAAATGTAAAATAGAGAACTCTTACCTTAAAAAAATATTAAAATTAGTTTAACGTATTTTAATTTGTGTAAAAGATGACAAAAATGGAAATATTCAAAAAATAGAGTATTTTTGAAAAGGGGTATCTCAAAAAAGATATTTATAACAAATTCTCATGTTAGAAAGAAGTTCCAAAAATTTTCTACATTAAAAAAATAATATTATATGATGAGAAATTCAATGGGTTTCTCACCAATGCACATGCTTTATGTATGGAAAATCTAAAGAGAAAAAAAAACCATAAACACTCTTTTGAAATACTCTAATACTTATACTACATATAAAATGAAAACTCAAGTAACATCAAACAAATGAACCAGAAAAAAATTAATATGACCAATATATTTTTAAAATCACAAAAATAATAAATAAATAAAAAACTAATAATCTTCAAATTACTAAAATTGAACAACAATGTAAGATAAATTCGTGCGTAGCACGGGATGACTTCTAGTTTTTAATATGAGAAAGTAAAAATTAACCAAAAAATAAACAAAACATATGATAAATATAAGCAAAATATTAAGTAAAATACTTTACATAGGTGTTTTCATAACACATAAAATACTCTCATAATGTCATACCATCTTTTTTTATTGTCAAATTAAGATTTTGTTAGCAATTCACCTTCATGAATCAGTTCAACCAAAAGAGTAAGAATCATCAGACACCTCAATACCACTGAATCTTGATCTCATATTCTTATAAGTTTATTGCCATGTATTACAAAAAAAAATGATCGAACTTCTACCGCATATATCTTATGAAAATGGTAGGAAACAAGGATTCTCTTCCATTTTTCTACGATTTTTCTACAAATTATCTAGTAAAAAAATCATAAACGGTAAGAATTTTGTAAAAATTTCCTATGAAAAGAGATCATAAGAAGTTTGTAGGTAATATCGTAGGAATCGAGAATGGCAAATATGACCATTTTTCTTCGAAAATATTCTTAGGAAACAATTCCCTTCAATTTTCATAGCAATTATCTCTTTCACATTTTCCTACTATATAATTTTCGTATATTTTTCTACCAACTGTTTTAATTAATATGCATACATATTAAATAATTATTATCTTGCGGTGTACCGCGTGTTAGTTCATAGTCATGTATGCTAGATCCATCAATTAATAGTTAATTTTTAAGTTATAAACAAAAACAATATTTTTGAAATAAAATTCTCATTTTTGCCAGAACATTTCATAACATCGGTCATTCACCACCGTCAAACGCCTGCTTCAACGACGCACCGAAGGATTTTTTTTTGGTGAGGGGCACAATTTGAATTCTCCAATTCACGTTTGAGATCCCAAAATTACGTTCTACTGTACAAACTATTAATCATACTAATATTGATTTGGAAATACGTTTTTAATTTAACCTTTAAAAGTGTAAATAGTTACATCAAAATGCCATTAGTATTAAAAACCACAAGGTTAAATAACACGATGAAACTAATAGTATTTGATATGTTTGGGTTCCATGGGTTTCGTACTTACTGATGTTACAGTAGCGTTAATCACTCAATTGTGAATCCATATGCGATTATTGTGAGCATATCTATTAAATGACATGGTTCCGGTGGAATCACTCATGCTATCTCACTAAGCTGGTATGAACATTTTAAGCTGGTATTATTAAAATGAATACATGATTGGAAGAATGTGATGTTCAATTTCAAACATAAGACAAAAACAAGATCTGCTAAAGGTCAGCTCTTGCGTGTGATTATGCCTTTGCTGTCTGGTCAGCTCTTGCTAAAGGTCTGCTAAAAGCACAATACATTACCGACTGGTCTATTCTACTTGAACATATATCAAATCCTCACATCCCACTTGTGGAGGGGTTCTTTATTCGGTATGTTTTTCAAGCTGTCACATACACGATTTAGAGGGAAAAAAATGGGCGTCGCCATGGTGATACGCCAAAGCATGCATCAGCATTGATAGAGTGGCTTGATCGACAAGTCAAAGATCAACTTTTAGCCATTGGACAATTAGGCGATTGGCGTTACGATGAGGTGTTTCTGCTTTGGTTACAATCTTGTTGCTAGGGTGATGGTTTACTAGCTCTCAATAATTTGTATTTTCAAACAAAGTTGCACAAGTTGTAAAACAGTTTATTTTTCTTTTGAATATAATTTAACATTAGATTCAAAAAAAAAAAAAAAAAAAAAAAAAAAAAAAAAAAAAATCAGCATTTTGATGTTCCCAATATATGTGGGGAAAATGGACCCATCAGATTACCACTTTTATATATATATATATAAACTTTATAAACTTTTAAAAAATTACAAACACCAAAGAGTTGTTGAACCAGCCTACCTGAGACGGAGCCGGATATCCGGTATTTTTTAGGGTATCCGGATCCGGCTCCATATCCGCCGGATACGTGAAACAGATATCCGAATTCGGCTTCAAGATGATCGGATATCCGGTCACCGGTTATCCGCTCAAATATATAATAACTGCCGGATATCCGGATCCGGTATAAACCAACAATGTTTTAAAATTTAAACTTTTTATTCTTCTGAAATAAAACTAATAGGCCCTATAAAGCCCATCTGTTGAAGCTCGGAGGCCCATAGAATTTTTGTAGAGGAGAGAGTGTATATTTATAAGGGAATAAAGTAGGAGAGATGTGAGTTAGAGCCGATGTGGGACAAAATAATTAGAGAAAGGAGTTTGAAAGATCCCACATCGCCCACTTGACCAAATATGACCTCTCGAGCGTGACTATATATACCCGATTATACACAGGATTCTTCGCAAGTCTCTCTCGTTCAGCATTTTCTAATTATTTAATTATTAAAAGTTCGATGATAGATATGTGTTACAGTATAAAACTTAAAATAAACAAAATAAATAAATATAAAACGGATACGGATATCCGGGTTTGTTTTTTTGTGATATCCGGATTCGGATCCGGTTTTAGCGGATTTCATATTTTGGTATCCGGATCCGGATCCGGTCCTACCGGATATCCGGTTTTCCGGAGCGGATACCACCGGATACCGGATCGGATCCCGGATACCGGATATTAGGTCTCAGGGCTAAACCAGCCACCCTTAGAGGGTCCATTTCATCCTATATAATATATACCTTTACCAAAAGACATTACTCTGAAAAGCACCCTTAACTTTCTCCAAGTTCTCTAATTTGGCCCCTTAACTCTTAAAACTACTACTCCTCCCTTCATATCCTATATCTGTTATTCCTCTCGGCAGCCACAGCAAGAAGCCTTGAGACACCTTGTGTCCACATTTCATACTCTCTCTGGCTCTTGCACTCAAATTCTACAATCCCTCTCGGAACTGTCTTTAACCCAAAGTATCTCAAATCCTCTCCTCCTTCTAGCAAATGGCGGCCTGGCCAAGCCGGAATGTTTTTTATCACATCAATCACAACATCTGAAATAATTTAGAAGAAGAAAAAAAAGGTTAGGCAAATAAAATGTAACATAGAGTCTTGATATTCACATTTCAAAAGAAAGACAACAAGAAAAAGAAAAAAAAAGTTAAAGATGGCGTCTCCTTTTGTTCTGATCCTCAGATCACTTTAGTCCCACAAAACCCTTTTGCTTTTCTTTTTCCTTTTCTTCTCAAATCCCCAAATTCAAATTAGACCCACATCAAAGTTTAAATTCTCATACGATTGACAGTATTAGTAGATAGAGACAAAGCTAAAGCTTCCACTTTACTACTATGAGAATATCAAACTAATCCTGTCTTTGAAGTGATTAGAATCTTGAATGATGTTAAAGAGGGATAATACGGACACTTACTTTTATTCTTCTTGGTGAATGTCCCTCCAACATGCTTGCTCTTCATCTTCAATATAACCTTCATGTTCAATAACCAAATCAAAACCATAAGAATGATGCCAAGAAATGATTTTAATCAGAGACTAAAGCAGATCAAATGACTTAAGTGGTTTCTTTATCCTTATGTTCTCTTCTTTTCTTGGTCTATGAGATCTCTTTTTATGTGTTCTTTTGTATTCTTTTAACAAGATCACACTCATGTGGGTGACTTAAAAAGTACTATCCACTGATTCGCCAATAATGCATCTCTCTCTTTAATCTTTTTTTTTTCTCTCTTCAAAGTTCATCAGATCACTGATACCATTGCTCAAAGAAAGAGATACAAAAAAACTCTTCAGTCAGAGACACACGAAAAGAAGAAACCTTACTTGATTTAGCCTGTTTATGTAAACTGAGACTATTTTCCAATGAAGATCACCTGCCATAACCATACCACATTTTTAGTTAGCAAAAAATGATCCAAGAAACAAACCATCACTTGAAACCAAAAGAAGAGACACACTGCTAACTCATAACATAGCGTATTCACCTTTGCGGGTGCGTTTAAGAAGTTGGCAACCTCGAGCGAGCCATTCTCTGTTGCAATGTCCCAAGAAATTATCCTCAACTACAAATTCTCCACTGTGACTGCTGTTCGAGCTGCCAATGCTGCCGTTACCATTACCATTAACATTGCTACAACCTCCAGGATTGATTCCTTTCTCCATTGGAATAACTGATGCAATGTTCCACACCTCCTTCATCGCCCTCGCCTTCAACGTAGCCACTCCTCTCAAAGCTACACCAGAAACACAACAAAATAAGACATTCAGTTTCTAAAAGACATTATTTTACCAAAATGTCAAATGAGCTGGGAACTTATTAAAACTTAGAAAGTACCTGTGGCAGCTCCAGCAGTTAAAGTCATGATATCTCCAGCCGATCGAACATTAACAGCAGAGCTAACAACTGAAGCCAAATGATCCCTCTCAGCTCCCATAACTTCAGCAGCCTCAACACATTGAGCAGCAACAAGTGTTGCAGCAGAAGCCACAGCCATATCCGTTTTAGCCATATTCTCATCTTTCCCTGAGCTGGAAGAAGCAGCAGTTGCAGCAGCGATCGCAGCCACCGCTGCAGCCACACCAGCAACGGATACAGCTGCGTGTATCTGAGCGTTGTGAGCCCTCGTCTCCTCCTTCTTTCTCTCCCTCCGGTCTTTTATCCACCGTCCCACAGTCTTAGACTGTGTAGTTGTTGCAGTGATAGGTCCTGGAGTTGTCCCCGTTGAACGGAACTGAGTGTTGTAGTTGTTTGTAATGTTGTTTGATCGGCAAAATTGCTGCATAAACACAATTAAAACAAATTTTAAGTTATTTCATTCAAAACAAAAGTCTAAATAAGGTAAAATTCTAACGAGAAACCAAATCGAGTAAAGAGGATTGCTTTACATTAAAATACTTCAACAATTTAATACTAGTAATCACAAAAATCAAAGAATGTTTCATCGAAGTAACCAAAAACGAAGATTATATGATCTCTAGGTTAAAGAACCATTGAGAGGACCGCTGCTGTGAGAAAGCCGACCAGATGTTCGTGGCGACACTTCCTGCTGCAAAAGAAACAAAATTAAAGTATCATCTGTAAGAAGAAGAAGACAAAGAAAAGAACAGTGAAATTGTTAGCTTTTTGACTTCAAGAAAACTCCAAACTTTGTGATTATGTAGAGGGCCCATGAAAGCCAGGTGAGTGTTTTAGAGAATCATATCGATTTATTAAGGATGTTATATAATTACAAATCATTACGCATGAAAAAAATTCTCCTATTGTGTTTTAATCATATCGATTCATGATGCTGAAGAAGAAGAAAAATGTGATCTTTAGACTAAAATCGTACTTGACTCACGAAATTGTAATGACCCTTTTGGAAATTTCGATGAGTCTGAGGAAATCAAGAGAATCGAGACAGAACAGAACAGAGAAAAAAACTGTCTTTTTGTCTGTAAATGCTCTGTTTTTTTGTTTTTTTGTTTTTTTATTTAAGAAGAGCGTTATAAAAAAAAACTTACAGACTGAGACAAGATACGATCCATGACCATCTGAGAAGTTTCAGAGCAAGCAAAGGAGAAAGGGTTGCCGGAGACGAAGCCATTCTCCTCCGTCTCGTTCTCGCCGGCGGTGATGGGTTTTTGTTGTTGTTCCTCTTCGAGAATGACTGTGGTGGTTTCGATTGAGGCTTTTGAGAGGAGTTGCTGAGAAGGAGTGAGGGCTTTAGAGACTTCGTGAGCTGAGACGCTCCAAGAGCGAGATAGAAACTCCATCGGCTCTAACGGTGTCTCCGGTGGTCGGGAAACTGGGTCGGACCGCCATGGAGCAAACACTGGTTTTTCCATTTTTACTGAGAGAGAGAGAGAGAGGTGGAAGACAAAGATGTGAATGGGTTGCAGTGTGTGATAAGTGACAACGAGAGAGAGAGAGAGAGAGAGAGAGAGAGAGAGAGTTATGTATATCACTCAGTGCTTTCAATTTTTTCTTCTGCTTCAATGCTTTACTCTCTCTTAAAAAGATACAATCTGATAGTAGTTAATTAAAGGTGAACTTAAAGGATTTTAAAGTTAATTAATGAAACTAAAGGATTTTAAAGTTAATTAATGAAATTAAAGGATTTTAAAGTTAATTAATGAAATTAAAGGATTTTAAAGTTAATTAATGAAATTAAAGGATTTTAAAGTTAAATAAGGGGTTTAAAGTTAATTTTGCTTCTAAATTAATTAGTTCACTTAGCTGTCAATTTTCTTGTATTTAATTGCATCCTTATCTCAATTTATACTACAATGTTTTTTCATTAATTAAAATCCTTTAAATTTGTCATTTTCTTATATCTAAAAACACAATTTTACACATTATCTTTGGTTTGATTTGGTTTTATCTTCTTGTAGGGTATAGTATTTTTATTAAGTATGAATTTTATGGAAAAAAAATTCTAAATATTTAGTTTTATTAAGTGTTAAAAATTAAAAAAATGGGAAAATGGTGAGCCAAAAATGGCATTTTGAAAAACAATCCCTATAAAAAAAAAGCAGAGGGAATATGTTTCTTTTTTTGTGTTTAAGATATTTGCACTGAATGACTTGAACCAAGATTATGTGAATTAATAACAGTCCTATTTAACTTAAGACTTACACAAACAATACTAATATTTCACTTTTTATTAAACAAATGAACAGAAATTAGAATTTAAGGAGGCTCTGACTTCTCTCCTCTATCTTAAAAGAGTGATAAATGGAAACAAGACATAAATGATAAGGGACCTCATGAGTCATGAGTGACCTGCAAAATGTGGCAAATTCATCATTATTGAAATATTGGCAGGAGGAAGGTGTGCTCAACGTACATCATTCCATGGATCCTTTGTTAACATTAAAATAAGTTGGTATATTTGTTAGGACCATGATTTGGTCAACGCTTTTTATCTGTGGTTCGCTTATATATATATTATATATATCCTCTCTTCTTATAATTTTTTTAAAACTTCATATGTTAGTTTATTTTTTAATTTGATAAATTTTGTTTTGTTGGCAATATAAATCAAATTTATGGATCGTAAATGGCAAAGTAATCTATTGGACGGAAATCTAGAAAATGAAAATTTGCACTTGGACTCTTAACTGGTTGATGGATTGGCGTTGTAGTTTGACAGACAAGGAATACAAGAAAAATATAATGAGGCGTTACACTCTGATAAACAAGGAATATAAGAAGGAGAAGAAGAAAAAAAAGAATTGTGAAAATTTAACATAATGAGACTTGAAAACCTATACATATATATTTTTGGTAAATATATCTTCCAATTTTTCTTTTAGATTCAACTCAAATTGGTTTCTTGGACATGAGTCATGAGTGTCAATCAAAAACTGGTGCGAGCTAGAGTCAACCTTCGTTGCTGCTACTTGTCCCAAGGCCACAAACATTTTAACAAAAAAAAGATAGGAAGTAAACAAAAAAAGGCTTGCATAAGTTATTATTAACAAATCTGGTTAGATTTGATTGTCTTGCTTTGCAAATCTGGTTAGATTTGATTGCGTTTTGAAGACTTCTATCTAGACGTTATGAGACGCTGTAGTCGTCATCGTCGTATCCGGAAATGTTCGAGTCTTGTTTGCCAGGTTATGAAGTTTTTGGTTCTAGTTTCGAGAGATTGGCTCTCATATTGATAGGAGGTGGTGATTGTTATTTTTGGATTGGCCTTGAGCATCCTTGGTAAAACTCAGCTACAAAAGCTTCAGAAGAAGAATCCTTGCGTTTTGAGACTAGTTTATTTCTTAAAGGTTCTGCCTAGATTGCCTATGTTTTTAGCTTTTGGGTTCATCCTCTTTCCAAAGTTAAAATTAGTTGTTTTGTTTGTTTATTTTCTTAGTTGGTGTATCTTATGCTTCCGGGGATTTATACTCGTCTGCCAGCTTTGTTTCCTTTTTTTGGATTTTAGATTCCGGGGAAATTTTGTCTTCCGCCGGCTTAAATTGTATCACAATGTATTCCACCCAGTTTTATTAATATTACCAGATGACAAAAAAAAAAAGTTATTATTAACAACTCGTTTGTCCAAAAAAAAAAAGTTATTAACAACTCATCAAACTAAATTGCTAACCCCTTAACACACTGGTTTTTGTTGTGGTGAGAGAAAATAACATGATCCAATCTCACGTGGCTCACATCAACGGCAAAGGACGGACCCACAATCTTGTTGCTGCACCTGATGGTTGGTCTGGACTCTGGACCGGACCGAAGAGCTAGCTACAGAAAAAGGTACGAGATAATACGTGGTCGGCAGCGAGTGGAGGAGTAACGGTAGTGGACAAAAGGGATAACCTCAGCAGAATTGGTCTCATTTGGTTATAAAGAAAGAGAGTAGAATTCTTGATGTGGATACTAATGTTCTCTCACCCTTTCGAATTTATTTCATGTGTTATCATTTTAAACTGTTTTATAAGTATTGTTTTTAGAAGCTATACAAGATTTTTGTTACGACTTCTATTGCAAAAATATGCATGCACACATAACGATATCATATTTTCTGAAGGAAGCTTAATTATTAGCATTGTTTTTTTTTTTCGTAAAGAGGCTATATGCGTGAAATGTATTTCTTTTGTGGAAGCCCTGATAAGTGATAATTAGAAGTAGTCCACCATGGTACTACATATTCATGCACTATTTAGTTTGTGTAACGTAGCGAATTGTGATTGAAAAGAGATATGGGTATGGCACTATGAAGTTGGATCGGATCACAAAATATTTGGGCCATTTTGATGGGCTAGACCTTGGGCGAAACTGAAATTCTTTTAAAACAGGTGTGATAGATTATTTGGCTGATGGATGGGTAAGTTCTCTCATAAAAGTTCGACATGTAATCTCTACCATGTCCCTAAGGTTGGTCCTTTCCTTTAACCACGATTATGAAAATTATTATTTTGTACTTCCTGTACTACATATAAAATTTAGAGAAATCATTGGTTATGTGTATGCAGAAATTTCTTGTCATGTAAATTTCAAAGTACAGTAAAACCTCTATAAATTAATAAAGTCGGGACCATGAAATTTTATTAATTTATAGAGGTTTTAATTTATCGATAAATTAATAATTATTAATTTATAGAGAGACTTTCCTAATTTGGTAAAATAATATTAAAAATAAGATTTAATCTTTATAACTAATATTTTTATAAAATCAATTTCAATGAAAATAACAATTATCATGTTTTGAAGATAGCACTCAAAGATTTTTATATAGAAAAATATTAAAAATGAACTCTAATAAAAATTAATATGTAGATATATACATATATTTATATAATTTTATATAATTATTAATTTATATTATTGATGGGACCATATATTTACAAAGGAGTTTCAAAAATATTATTATTTTATTATATTATCGAATAGTATCCAAAATTACACTAGTCCCAACTTGGGACCGGAGAAATTTATTAATTTATAGAGATTATTAATTTACCGAGTATTAATTTATAGAGGTTCTACTGTATCTTTGCCAATTAGGTAATGAAAGATCACTTGATTTAAGATTAAAAATGTATGAGGGTAAACTAATTCTTTGTTATTTTCGTAAACATCTGAAAGTATTAATTAGTAATGCAAAGCAGATACACAATAATCCTCATGTAGAGCATTTGAAATAGACATGTACATGCAATTTGCTTTGCGGTAGAATCCAATGAACATCCCGAAAATGTGTAGAATCACTAAGAACAACACTCCAATTCGTAGTATACATGTGTTGACCAAAACTAAGAAAGTTGTTTCAACAACTGTCAATAAATAGAAGACGATCTCCCAATTCCATCTGATTTCTTCTTCACACCAATTGTTGGCTTATGTATAATTCATTAGTTTATGTATGTTAAAGGTTGCTCATACTATGAGCCTCATAGTTCATACGTGAATTCTGTTTCGGTACACAAAATTCATATGAGACAATTATATATTTTATGTATGATTGAAACGGAAGCCAACTGTTGCAAAAAAAAAATTATTTATAACCGAACATATTGTTTGATAGCGTGATTCGTTGCGTCCTAGACTCATAATACACCCTAACTTTTATTGCAAATCACATGGACCAAGAAAATGGAAATCACATGGATTCCTCCTTATAAAAGGGAATGCCTCGTGTGAGACATATTAGAGAGAAATAAGCCTGAACTGGTTTCTTACGTACTGTCCAACGTGAGAAACAATTCGAAGACCCTAAAATGACTTCCATGGAAAAGGGAAACAAAAGATGAAGTATTTAATGCAACAATTTAATTTAAAAAAAAAAAGAAGAAAAAGAAAAAAAGCTTAGACCCTTAAAGAGAAATGCAATATTATTTCATGCCGATATGTGTGTGTATGCCCGCTTTTGGTTACTTGTGTATGAATATCTTATATAACATGAGAAAGTTTCCTCCTAACTTTGCATAACACGACGACATGTGGCAGCATACATTTTTGACACTTGTCCTCACTTTTCAATTATTAAATTATTTTAATTAATTTTTCTTAAAAGTACATATTTTTCATCTTCACCAAATTTAAATGATATTTCTATACTAAAAAATATATTGACAGTTATGCAATGTTCTTTTAGTAATTATATATAGGGAATATCAGTTATCAATATTTTCTATAATTAACATAACATTATAATTTTCCATAGGTATCATTTATCAATATTTTATATAATTACCATAACATAATAATTTTGCAAATAAGAAAGAATTAAATATTAATATTATAATTCTAGACAAAATAAATTTTTGATAATCTATATTATGAAAGATGTCCAACTCTCTCCATCTGAGTGACACATCAGCAGTGGAGAGAGTGACACCTATTTATCCTCATTAAAAGCAAAGAGACATATTCATATATTTATTCTTTTTATATCACAAAAACAGTTTCAATATTTACATTAAAAATTTAGAGAGGCTGATAATATGTTCCAAGAAAGTAGATGCACCACCAAAAGACAAAAAAGACATCGGGATTGAATCAAAGAGCCCCTTCTTCCTCTTGACGTAAACCATGAATCTATGGATATATGGTTTAAGAGTTACAATTTTGTTAATAGTTTAAAGAGTTGCAGCAGTGATAGAGATATTTGTTAATATTGTAGAGAAATTCATGAAATTTTTCTCCTAAAAAACACATTTTTTTGAAGAAGATTGGAGTTTTGTTCACTATCAAATGGAAGATAATTGAATAAAATTGTAGAATGCTGGTTTAGCAAAATACAGAGACAAAGAGGAATGAATTTTTATATTCTAATATTTAGAAGTTGTCAAAAGAAAATTAAATGAAATTCTTATTAAAAAAAAAAATCTAGAGTTATTTTTTGTTTTTTAACCTAAACATTAATTAAAATAAAACTCCTAGATTGGTTGCCCAAACTGGAGGAGAGTTGTTTACAAAAATCGTTTCCAACAATAGCAATCTAGAAATTCTAGAGTTATATTCAATAAATTGAAGAGCTAACATGAAAGAAAGATGTATATCTTAATTATATCTATTAAAAGAGTTAACCAAGCTGCAAACTTGATAAATTAAAATGTTAGTATTTCATAGTATATAACTCAGAAGCTAAAAAACTCTTTGTTACAAAATATGCATCTTTAGATCAAACTTTCATTTGGAATATTTTTTTAGAAGTTTTAGACAAGAATTGTAAAATGTTTAAGCTCTCAAAACAAAGTTGTCCATGCATGTATCTAATAATTCAATTGCAAAATGAAAAAACCTATTTGAAGTATTAAGAAATATCAAAATCAAAATTATATTTTTCAAGATTTCCACAATTAGAAAATAGATAAACTCTACATAAAAAAACAAATTAGTAGCAAAATTGTTTAAACACGGTAAGCCATAAGCCCGCGCATAGCGCGGATATTCATCTAGTCTTATATAATATGAGAAAGTTTTCTCCTAACTTTGCATAACACGACGACATGTGGCAGTGTATATTTTTGACACTTGTCCTCACTTTTCAATTATTAAATTATTTTAATTTATTTTTCTTAAAAGTACATATTTTTCATCTTCACCAAATTTAAATGATATTTCTATACTAAAAAATATATTGACAGTTATGCAATGTTCTTTTAGTAATTATATATAGGGAATATCAGTTATCAATATTTTCTATAATTAACATAACATTATAATTTTCCATAGGTATCATTTATCAATATTTTATATAATTACCATAACATAATAATTTTTCAAATAAGAAAGAATTAAATATTAATATTATAATTCTAGACAAAATAAATTTTTGATAATCTATATTATGAAAGATGTCCAACTCTCTCCATCTGAGTGACACATCAGCAGTGGAGAGAGTGACACCTATCTATCCTCATTAAAAGCAAAGAGACATATTCATATATTTATTCTTTTTTATATCACAAAAACAGTTTCAATATTTACATTAAAAATTTAGAGAGGCTGATAATATGTTCCAAGAAAGTAGATGCACCACCAAAAGACAAAAAAGACATCGGGATTGAATCAAATAGCCCCTTCTTCCTCTTGACGTAAACCATGAATCTATGGATATATGGTTTAAGAGTTACAATTTTGTCAATAGTTTGAAGAGTTGCAGCAGTGATAGAGATATTTGTTAATATTGTAGAGAAATTCATGAAATTTTTCCCCTAAAAAAAACATTTTTTTGAAGAAGATTGGAGTTTTGTTCACTATCAAATGGAAGATAATTGAATAAAATTGTAGAATGTTGGTTTAGCAAAATACAGAGACAAAGAGGAATGGATTTTTATATTCTAATATTTAGAAGTTGTCAAAAGAAAATTAAATGAAATTCTTATTAAAAAAAAAAATCTAGAGTTATTTTTTGTTTTTTAACCTAAACATTAATTAAAATAAAACTCCTAGATTGGTTGCCCAAACTGGAGGAGAGTTGTTTACAAAAATCGTTTCCAACAATAGCAATCTAGAAATTCTAGAGTTATATTCAATAAATTGAAGAGCTAACATGAAAGAAAGATGTATATCTTAATTATATCTATTAAAAGAGTTAACCAAGCTGCAAACTTGATAAATTAAAATGTTAGTATCTCATAGTATATAACTCAGAAGCTAAAAAACTCTTTGTTACAAAATATGCATCCTTAAATCAAACTTTCATTTGGAATATTTTTTTAGAAGTTTTAGACAAGAATTGTAAAATGTTTAAGCTCTCAAAACAAAGTTGTCCATGCATGTATCTAATAATTCAATTGCAAAACAAAATGTATTTATTCTTTTTTATATCACAAAAACAGTTTCAATATTTACATTAAAAATTTAGAGAGGCTGATAATATGTTCCAAGAAAGTAGATGCACCACCAAAAGACAAAAAAGACATCGGGATTGAATCAAATAGCCCCTTCTTCCTCTTGACGTAAACCATGAATCTATGGATATATGGTTTAAGAGTTACAATTTTGTCAATAGTTTGAAGAGTTGCAGCAGTGATAGAGATATTTGTTAATATTGTAGAGAAATTCATGAAATTTTTCCCCTAAAAAAAACATTTTTTTGAAGAAGATTGGAGTTTTGTTCACTATCAAATGGAAGATAATTGAATAAAATTGTAGAATGTTGGTTTAGCAAAATACAGAGACAAAGAGGAATGGATTTTTATATTCTAATATTTAGAAGTTGTCAAAAGAAAATTAAATGAAATTCTTATTAAAAAAAAAAATCTAGAGTTATTTTTTGTTTTTTAACCTAAACATTAATTAAAATAAAACTCCTAGATTGGTTGCCCAAACTGGAGGAGAGTTGTTTACAAAAATCGTTTCCAACAATAGCAATCTAGAAATTCTAGAGTTATATTCAATAAATTGAAGAGCTAACATGAAAGAAAGATGTATATCTTAATTATATCTATTAAAAGAGTTAACCAAGCTGCAAACTTGATAAATTAAAATGTTAGTATCTCATAGTATATAACTCAGAAGCTAAAAAACTCTTTGTTACAAAATATGCATCCTTAGATCAAACTTTCATTTGGAATATTTTTTTAGAAGTTTTAGACAAGAATTGTAAAATGTTTAAGCTCTCAAAACAAAGTTGTCCATGCATGTATCTAATAATTCAATTGCAAAATGAAAAAACCTATTTGAAGTATTAAGAAATATCAAAATCAAAATTATATTTTTCAAGATTTCCACAATTAGAAAATAGATAAACTCTACATAAAAAAACAAATTAGTAGCAAAATTGTTTAAAAACGGTAAGCCATAAGCCCGCGCATAGCACGGATATTCATCTAGTCTTATACTCCCTCCGTTTCAAAATATAGGATGTTTTAGTAGAAACACACGTATTAAGAAAAAGTTACTTTTAAAAAGTTTAACCAGTCATATCCAAGATTGCATAATATAAAATATAAAATTAATCTAAAAGTTGCATAGAAAGTTGGAAACATCCTATATTATGAAACAAAAATAATTCTCTAAACATCTTATATTATGAAACGGAGGAAGTATAATATGAGAAAGTTTTCTCCTAACTTTGCATAACACGGCGACATGTGGCAGTGTATATTTTTGACACTTGTCCTCACTTTTCAATTATTAAATTATTTTAATTTATTTTTCTTAAAAGTACATATTTTTCATCTTCACTAAATTTAAATGATATTTCTATACTAAAAAATATATTGACAGTCATGCAATGTTCTTTTAGTAATTATATATAGGGAATATCAGTTATCAATAGTTTCTATAATTAACATAACATTATAATTTTGCATAGATATCATTTGTCAATATTTTATATAATTACCATAACATAATAATTTTTCAAATAAGAAAGAATTAAATATTAATATTATAATTCTAGACAAAATAAATTTTTGATAATTAAAAATTTAAATATTAATATCATAATTTTGGAAAAAATAGAATGTCATGGTTATTAAATTCTTTACTAATTTCAAGCTATAAAAATATTATCATAAATATTTGTTAAAAAAAAATATAATATTAGTTTTATAGTTTTTGTGCAAAAGATCAAATCAATTTATTCTAAAATAATTTCAAGATATAAAACAATATGATATTTTATTTTCTTTAATAGTAATCATTAACACAATTTATTGCATACTAATTCTTTAAAATGTAACTCCCATGATGTTTGAAATTTTTTTTTAAAAAAAATTTCATCATATAAATACACTTTAATGTATTAATTGCAATACAATTTGTGTTTTACAAAAAAAAAAAACACAGACAAAACCTATGGTATATTTGTTCTTTGAAATGTAACCAAAAATAAATATCCATACTAAACATAACTGAAAAACCTATGGTATATATAAATACACTTCCATGATGTTTGACCAAAAATAACTGAAAAACCTCTCATACTACTATAAATATTTATATACATTTTTGAAGTACATTTTGTATTATACCCTTTAAGTTTAACTTATTTGAAAACTTATTTACAAATTTGATCCCTATATATTTGCACAAAAAAACTATAAGTTAAATTTGGAAAGTCAAAATCGATTACATTGATAATATACCTAATTTATCTCTACCAATAAATAAAAAATCAAAAAACTCAATTAAGTTTCTAAATTATCTCTACCAATATTCCTAAACTCAATTATTCCTAAAATATCTTTACAAATCAGTTTATGTTTTCTTTTTTAACTTAAAAGATTTAAATGTTTTAGTGAAAGAAAAAGAAATAATTAAGATATTAATAACTAAATATTTCTACAATATCTCTACAAAATCCTAAAATACAGTAAATAGAAAATAACTTAAACAGACACGGCTATTTAATTAGACGTTTCTTTATGTAAATATTAAATCTTTTGAATTGATTCATAATAATCATCATATTTGTTGACAAAAAAAAAAAAAAAAAAAAATCATCATATTTTGAAAAATCTTTTTGCTTGCTCAACAGTATTTACTGGATTTGATATCACACCTAACAGTATAAATTACCTATGAACGTCAATCTACAAAATAACCTCAGTCGTACCACTTTGTTATTAGTTTTTTTTTTTTTCAATTCTTCTATGCTAGAAAATAATAGATTTCTTCACAATCTAACATCACTAATATATATATTTCGTATTGTTTTTGTCTGCATCTCAATTGTAATAATTGTAATCATGGCAATAAAAGTGGGATCATAAGGTATATATGTTTTTTTTTTGCGTTTTTTTTATGGTCAAATTGGGTTTTGGATGCATCATAAAGAAAGAATTTAGATCTAAACTATACTAAAATTTTGCTAATCCCACCTGTTATTTTTTTTTTAAAAATGATGCTACAGATTTCTTAACCAGCTAAACCAAAAAGACTATCATCTTGGTCATCATAACTCATGAATATCATGGTGATGAACATCTTTTTATATATATCAAAACTTCTCATATTTTGTTTTATTTTCAGTGTTTAGTTTTTTCCCTTCTATATAACTGTTTTTTTTTTTTTACATATAGTTCTAACGAGATATTTGGAATTCTCCATTGGAGAATCTCTATGTTGATGTGAGATATAGAATACATCACCATAAGGAGATTAAATCTTTTACTTTCCAAAAAATATTTTCATTTTCATTTTCATAGATTTTTCTTTTGTTTTAAGGACTTAATTTAAAAAAAAATAGTTTTGTAAAAAGTAAAATAAAAATTCAATTTCATAAATATGTACGATCCTCCTTTTTTGATTTGATCTCATCTTTCAAGTTTTCTAAAACATTAGAACAATTGATGTGGATATAAAAAACAGAAAACTATTGTATGATTTTATTATACTATATGTATTTTTGATATTTACGTTTTAACCTCCCCAAATGATACATGTTTGACTAAAAATTATATTCAGCTACACAATATATATATTGACTAAATCAAATTTAGTCCTATGAGTAATATCAGCAATGTTACTTTGTGATAATAAACCTAAATGTGTGTAAATACCTCTTTTCCAATTTAACATATGCACAATATTAAAAAAACAACAATACTATATGTATTTTTGATATTTACGTTTTAACCTCCCCAAATGATACATGTTTGACTAAAATCTATATTCTGCTACACAATATATATATATTGACTAAATCAAATTTAGTCCTATGAGTAATATCAGCAATGTTACTTTGTGATAATAAACCTAAATGTGTGCAAATACCTCTTTTCCAATTTAACATATGCACAATATTAAAAAAAAAACAACAATACTATATGCAGAAAAAAATATTAAAGAATTAAGTAATTTTCCAACATGTGAATATAACAATCCCGTGTACAACGGGATCTAAATACAATAATTAAATAATCTTTCAAAAGTTTATTGTCATAATGGGTATTGCCTACACATTCTACTATAATTACTCTATCAATATTAAACATATCTAATTAAGTTGATTAAACAATTATTATGTAAAAAACAAATTTTCATGCGGGTTAAATCCTAGAAGTAACAATCAAAGTAAAATTATACAATCTTAGACATATTAAACAAAGCAAAAAAAAATAATAAATAAATAAAATTTGTATGTTTAATTTTTAAATTAAAAAATAGGCACGCGGTGTACTGTTGAAGGCATCATTCAAAATATAAGATGGTGGCAATCAAGATTCCAATTTGTTCAATTTGTCTTCACTAAACGATGTTGTAACAAAGTAGCTCATTTGTTAGCAAAATTTGGTTGTCTTAATTGCCAATTTTATTTTGACTGTTTTAGACCACCAGCTTGGTTAATTCAACAAATGTATGCAGACTTTATCAATTCATCAATATAAATCACTTTTCGACGAAAAAAAAAGGAAAGAAATAGCCAACCAAAAAAAAAATGTAAAATTAATAAACAGATCGAGGAAAAAAGAAAGAGCACTTAAACAAAATAGAAAAAGTTGTCTTGTCTCCCACGGTATAGCTAATTAAGACAAGGTTTTCTCCATCGAAAAAGGTGAAAAACTCAATACCCTAAATTCTACGTACCTAGAAAGCCAAGAGGCAGATTTCTACTACCCTCCTGGGAGATGATGCCCTATCTACCGCTGGATGTGGTCGAAGAAATACTGTGTAGGCTTCCAGCCGCATCTCTGAAACGGTTAAGATCTACATGCAAAAAGTGGAATGCTTTATACAAAGACCCACGATTCATTGAGAAGCACTTTTGTAAAGCTTCAAAGCAGTTTCTGGTTCTCATAATAAAGGAATTTAAGGTTTCTTTAATGAGCGTCAATCTCAACGTTGCTCCTCCAACTATAGAGTTTAAGGGTCCACTTGGCCTAAAGGATTCCTATTCTATTTCACAACAAGTCGATATAATCCATGTTTTTCACTGCAGCGGTTTGTTGTTATGCACCACCAAGAACGATAGACTCTTGGTGTGGAATCCGTGTTTGAGGGAAACCAGATGGATACAACTCAAAACTGGTAACATGATCAACTCTATGTTTTCCCTAGGTTACGAAAACAAAAAAACTTTCCATAGCTACAAAAAATATTGAGGTATGGTGATATTGATAATGACGACCCAAAGCAAGGAGTTGTTGGATCTGAAATTTATGAGCTTAGCTCTGATTCATGGAAGGTTCTTGATGACCTCACTCTCGAAGACTGTTACACACTTGATGGCGCGTCTTTGAAGGGGAATACTTATTTTATTTCTTTACATAAAAGAGACAATTCTGTATCATTACTTAGTTTTGATTTTACAACGGAGAGATATAGACGTCTGGGTCTCCTGCCACTCCAGAGTACTGAAGGTTTTATGGATCTATCCGTTGTTAAAGAAGAAGAACTCTCATTCTTATATCGGAGATTTCATTCATCAAAGATTGACATATGGGTGACCAATAAAATTGCTACGACTGAAGCTGCTGTGTTGTGGAGGAAATCCTTTACCGTGGATTTATACATTCACGATGCTTATTTTCCGTTTTCGATGACATTTTTAATCGACGTGGAGAAGAAAGTGGTCGTGTATTGTAATGCAGGTTTTGAGACCTGCAGGAAGAAGCAGATGATATACATTATTGGACAGGACCATGAATGTTACGCAGAATTCCCTTTTGTCAAGTCTACAAGTAATTCATGGTACCCAATAATTTTTAATTATGTTCCAAGTCTGGTTAGCGTCCAACAAGGTATTATAGAGACAATCGAAGATAATGAAACTTAGTCTGTTAAGATTTCTTTCTCTTGTGCATCTATCTTAACATTTTTGGAATACATTTTTGTGACATACTCTCTTATCTTTGTATCCAAACAAGTTCCAACTAAATTTTTTACAATTCTTACAACCAAACACAATCATTTTCTTATTTGATAATATTAATTTCCTAAAATCTACCTATCTAATTTAAATCAATATGTTAGATTAAAATTTAATTCTCCTTTCATTTTTATTTAATCGTATATTTATTTATTTTAATTATTATTTAATACATAAAGTTAATAAAATTTTAGATTTTTTCTGTATATGATGTGAATTGAATTTTTATAAACGGATATATATTAAAAATTGTCTTAGGATATTTGGAACCAAACAAGTATATCCACATATAGGGCATGAAAAACATTTTTGGAGTACAATAGGGTGCCATCACTTTTTGCCAACTTTGGGTCAGGTTTTTAACTAAAATTATAACCGATTCCATTATCTTGATCCTCCTTAAGATTTTCGAATATTTAGGGCCGATTTTTAATCCATAGCGTACTTATTTACATCCAATTAATGTCAATTAATGCTCATTGTATCTTAGGAAATATCTAATTTGCATGCCAAATTTTTAGGGCTGAGTTTGACAAAAAGAATTGATAACCCAAATTATGTAATCAGACCTTCTTAATCACATCCCTATAATATAGCAACTAATTCAAGATGAATACATCTTAGGAAATACCTAATTTTGCGTTTAATAAACAATTACATATTTGGTTATATCTTATTAGCTTTAAATGTACACTATTAATCCAATAATATCAATTGAGAATCATAATAAGAATATTTCATATCATTCATTCCTAAATCATAACTAACAAATCGTAAAATGTATATTCTCAACTTGCGAATCAAGAGTTTCTACAAAACTCTACCTACAGTGTGTATATATATATATATATAGATTCAATTTACCATCGACTACAAGCACCTCTAAACCATTATAGTATCATATCAACAAAATAATAAACCTGTGGTGTACCCCGGGGTAAAACCTAGTAACATATATAAAAGAAAATAAATAGATCTCCAGATGACATGATCAATCCATTGTGCCAGTATATAAAGGGGCGCTAGTACGAGGTTTAGGCCACAACACATAAGTTTTCTAAACATATCAAAATATCCCTTATAAATATTGTCGACATGGCTTGCCCAGAGAATCAATTTGTGACTCAAATCACCAAACTGTACGAAAAAATCTTGAAGCTCGAGAGCCTAAAACCTTCCAAGGAAGTCGATACCTTATTCGGACAGCTCATGACAATGTGCTTGCCCACGGATACACAAATCGACTTCTCAAAGATGAGCCAGGATGTCCAAGACATGAGATCTAATCTCATCAAGCTACGTGGAGAAGCCGTCGGATATCTAGTGCAACACTTCTCCACGATATAGGGATCTCTCGAAGACCCACATAACCACATAGATAGCTTCCTACCTACGCCAACTACCTCAACCTAAGTAAGCTCGAGTACGATCTCCTCACCCAACACACGACTCATCTCCCAACCAAGATTGCGTTCGTGGGATCGGGTACGATCCCCTCTTGTCCATCATCTTCGCTAAAATCCACTTGCCAAACACGATATTCCACAACTTTGACATCGACCCTCAAGCCAACGCCCTCGCCTCCCGTCTTATCTACGTGACCCTGACCTCTCCACTCGCATGATCTTCCACACCACTGACTTACTCAAAATGACCAGAGGTTTTAAGTGACTACGACTTGGTTTTCTTGGCTGCTCTTGTTGGATTGGACAAAAATGCAAAGGGTAAAGCCATTGAGCACTTGGAGAAGCACATGGCTCCTGGATCACTTCTCATGCTTAGGAGTGGTCATGGCCTTAGAGCTTGTTTATATCACATCATTGATTCTTGTGATCTTAAAGGCTTCGAGGTCTTGACTATTTATCACCCGATGACCAATGCAGTTGTCAACTCAGTGGTGGTCGCACGCAAGCTCGGTAGTCAAACCACGATAGTAATGGATAGTGAGGTTCGTAGCGGCCAGATCTGATGCAACTCAGCAACTGTGCCAATATATTTACAAGGTATATATATGACCAATAAATAATCCTGGAAGTGTGTGTTTGTGCCGTATTTATTTGTTGTTTTCATTTAATGTCTGTGTGTGTGGTGTTTTGTATTTTACGATCCGCGATTATTATATTAAGAAATAAGCACGAGTGACAGTGCTGTATTGCTAATCGATTTCTCGATCATTACATTAATATTTTTTTTTATTTTTTTTTGTCGATCATTACATTAATATTAATTGGTTGATTTCATTTTTCTACAAATAAACAATAGTATATATATGCCCTTCATAGATACGGAAATCAAGCACTCCTATACTAAAAGTCAAATTAAATTGTAGATTTAAGAATTCAGGTATGATTGATAAATATAAATACCTTTCAAGAATTTGGTGAACTATTAGAGAAATTTGTATATATATATCCTCAAAGAATTTTTGTTTGTACTATTAGAGAAATTTGTTTTCTTGGTCAATTTATAAATAGCATACATTATACGGTAAATACACAAACATCGAAATCAAAAAGATATATAATAGACAAGCTAGTAAGGTATTGGACTCGCGACGAACGGGATCTTGGTTTGGACTTTCGTGTGATGGGTGATATTGTACCCACGATTGTTCATCTTGGATAACGGGTAAGAGGCCTGGGCCGGACACGCTAAACGGGCCAAAGACGTAGCATTGATCGGTCCACCAAGCCCAATGAATAGGTTGGAACACGGAGAGGCATCCCACAAATCAGCTCGCAGCTCGGACTTTGTCAAAGAGTTCCGCAACTAATCGGATTGATTAGGGTGCGAGATTCGCGTAGAGAATTAACTAGGCATTGATTGTATGTAATGAACTAATATGAATACGTAAGGAGGGCCATTGTACACGGGATCGAAAACTTTTACGCTCGAGCAATAATATACATTATTTTAGCACTCAAAAACTCTCAGTTTAGTTCAGAATTTGAACGGTGGTGAGCTCCTCCGTTCGTAAACACTTTGGAAAGAGAATTTCGGTTTCAGTTCTCACAGGTGAGGAGATCAAATTTGATTTGTCGTTGGAGAGCTCCCAAGATTTAGTGTTGGTCTAAGTTTCCAATGGCTTGACACGTTGTTTGAGAAAAGTCACAACAAAACTTTGCTTGTATAGTTACTAAAAAAATTGTAACTATTTATCTTTTTTTGTGGCAAATTTACATTTGCTACAAATTTGTTTCAAAAATAGTTTGCGCCTATAGGGTGGTTGCAAATAAGATAGTGGTAGCAAATTGTAACAAATTTGTCACAAATAAAACAATGATAATTTGCTTCAATTTTGTTTCACTATTTTTGTAGCAGTTAGTTACAAATTCTCACAATAATATGTGTCCCCAATAGTTACATATAACTACATTTTATCTGTAACTCTTATAGCTACAAAAAATAACAAACAATAATGTAACAAATAGATATAACCTACTATTAGCTTTCTGTAACAAAATTATGATTATCGATGAATTATATTTATACAAATTATTTATATTTTTATTAATTATTTTTATGAATAATCTTTTACTTTTGGAATGAAATGATATTAAACTAAAAATACTATAATTATTATTATGAAAAATTCATTTAAAAAAAACTGTATTACAAAATAAATTTAAAAACATAATTAAATAAGAATACTCCTAAAAACTGTAGTGATACTCCTAAATAACATAATAAAAAAAAAACACTAATTTCTTGTGGGGATCATAGCCAATGAGCTCAAAGTCATCCGCAACAAAAGAATCTATATGTTTCTTCTCCGGATTTATCTTCAAAACCTGTAAAATTCAAAGATAAATAAAAATATCTTATTATATAAAGTTGGGTTTTCAAAGTTAGTCATTAACAGGATCATGACACGTGTCAAATTATCAATCTCAGATTTTGACATGTGTAAAAGTTAATATTTAATATAAGAATTTGCTTACAACAAAAATAAAATATTTTGTTTTAAAAAATATTAATAATGTAAAAAGATAATTATCAAAAATTACAGAATTTATGAAATAATACAAAGTTTTATAAATAATTATAAAGAGATTATATATATATATATATATATATTTCATAAAATTTGAAATTCTAATATTATTTACTTATTTTTAATTTTAAATCATTAATTCTACAAAAAATAATAGAAAATAGAATTAAGGGAAATATCGAGTTAATTATTAATTCAAAATTTTGTAAATACTCACTTCTATATAAACATAAATCATCTCATATTTAAATAATTTATTCAAAAATACTGCTTTCAACTTTTTAAATTGGAATTTTTTTTAGGGTAATTCTCAAAAATAGCACAAATTTAACTTTTTCTTCCAAACTTAGCACCTATTATTTTATTTTCCAAAATTAGATCTAATTCATTTTAACTTTTTCTTCAAAAATATCCTCTAATTAAATACTAAAACTAAAATTATTAATTCATTACAATTCTTTTACGCTCTTTCTACGTCGCTCTTCCACTAACCATCGCCGTCTCGTTGTTGATCGGAGATCGGAGCTTCGACAAAATCGTCGGCGATCAATTGAAGCAGCCATGTCTGGTGACATCCCCAGTTACGAGTTTTCGAAAATGATTCAATTGGAAGACAAGTCTGATTTCGAGAAGCTTCTCTCATCGGATTATCGGATCTCCGTAACAGGCTCCGGTTCTCTTCTCTCCAGTGCGTACATTTCCTCCTTTGTTATTAGTATCATTGAGATTCGAATCATGGGTCGATCTGTTCAGTTTGTGAGTTTCGGATGGAGTTACCAAAGATGAGACTTGGTGGTCTTCTACTAGAGATCGGGAGATTACTCCCTGGTCATCGAATTTGCCTCTGTAAGCTCAGTCAGACATCTGTGTAGTTGTGATTTAAACAATCCTAAAAAAGCTTGAATATTTAAGTTTGAGTTTGGGAATATTGGGTTTGCAGTTGGCTTTGATCTTGCTATCAAGGAAGAAAAAATAAGAAATGTCCTGAATTGGGTTTAGGTAAGTAGTGGGATGGAGGTGGCTATGATTGATGCAACAGCTAAGAGTGTAGGAGTGCCATTGTGGAAACTATTTGGCGGAGCTTCAAGTACTATTACCACCGACATAACAGTTCGGTTCTAACATTAGCTCTTGCTGGTACAAATTCCTTTTTTTTTTTTAATTTTCTGCATGATTCATAATGCTTATACGTACTGAGAAGTGCTCTAAAAGTAAAATAACAATAGAGTCTTACTTAGATTATATGTGTTAACACTTAACACTGCACTTATGGTTTTGAAGATGGAATTTTAATTTGAATTGTTTGTAGAATGGTAATATTGCTTGCAGGATTGTGTGTGTTTTCATAGATGTGGGTCTAAAAGTTGTTTGTTGGTCTATGCTCAGATCTCGATTGTTTCTACGGCGGAAGCTTCGATTATGGATTTAACATATAGAAAAAAGGTTTTGAAACCTTGAAGCTCAAGGTGTGGAAGAATCTTAAGGCTGACATAGAAGCTCTCCAAGCTATATGTGCAGTCCACCCTACTTGTTCCTTCATTTTGGATGCCAATGAGGGTTATGGTTGTGAAAACATTTCTATATTGTTTTGGTACTTGTATGATGTTTCAGCATTATAAGATTGTCACATGTTTCTATTAGACAAGTTGTTGAGGTAAATGTGATTGAGTTTGCTACATGTTCTCTTTAATTTCAAGAAAATTCAAGAAGGATTTCATTAAATTCTTGAAATATTTCTTGAATTTCAGGATGACTTTCATAAAAAAATAAAAAGGTGAGCTCTTTGGCAACTACCATGATTTGAATTTGAAGCCTTTACCAACTGTGTAAGAGAGTCAATTTGTCCATTCATTGTAACTATAACAATAAACATTAATACGTACACGGTACATATTAAACACCAGGCTGGATGCAAACAAAATTATTCATGAAGGATTGAGTGATGTTTAGGAAGGATCCTTTATATTCATGATGGCTTTCATAAAAAATAAAAAGGTGAGCTCTTTGGCAACTACCATTATTCGAATTTGAAGCCTTTACGAACTGTGTAAGAGAGTCAATCTGTTCATTCGTTGTAACTATAATAATAAACATTAATATAGGTTAAACACCAGGCTGGATGCAAACAAAATTATTCATGAAGGATTGAGTGATGTTTAGGAAGGATCCTTTATATTCATGATGGCTTTCATAAAAAATAAAAAGGTAAGCTCTTTGGCAACTACCATGATTCGAATTTGAAGCCTTTACGAACTTCGTAAGAGAGTCAATCTGTTCATTCATTGTAACTATAACAATAAACATTAATATAGGTTAAACACCAGGCTGGATGCAAACAAAATTATTCATGAAGGATTGAGTGATATTTAGGAAGGATCCTTTATATTCATGATGGCTTTCATAAAAAATAAAAAGGTGAGCTCTTTGGCAACTACCATGATTCGAATTTGAAGCCTTTACGAACTTTGTAAGAGAGTCAATCTGTTCATTCGTTGTAACTATAACAATAAACATTAATATAGGTTAAACACCAGGCTGGATGCAAACAAAATTATTCATGAAGGATTTAGTGATGTTTAGGAAGGATCCTTTTAATTCATGATGTCTTCCATGAAAAAAATAAAAAGGCATGGGCATGATTGCGCAAGCAAAATTGATGGTGACTCAGCCTGAAAAGAAGTTAAATTTTCTGAACTAATTCACAAGAAGAAGTGATTGAAATCCTTTAAAAGAAATGATTATGAGTAACCTAATCTATCTAACTTAATAAAATCCAAAGCCAACAATTAGCCAGCTTTTGTTCCTTCTTAACGTCCCTCCATCTAAAAGAGCCATTATTGTACACCACTTCACACCAATATCAGATTTTGCAGCCAACATTCGAGCAACTTTTGTAACCTAAACCCAAAGAGACAACAAAAAATTCAAGCATATCACAAAAAATATCAAGTCAAAAAGTGAAGATTACGGAATTATCCCTTTGCAAAAAGAAAAAAAAAAACTTTTTTCATCGCTCCCAGACACGACTATCGAGGAGACTTTCCCATCTAAGTTTTCCGGCGCCGGTGAGGCTTCTGCTCGCCGGCGTCAGGATCTGCTCGTCCTCTCTCCTGCTCGACAATTTCTTGTTCTCTTTAGTCCGATCTTTTTTAAGCTTCTTCCCCATTTGTTTCCCCTTTTTAACTCTTTTCAAAACCCAATAAAATTTATCCCCGATCTACACCAAGACCACCGTATCCTCCCACTGATCTATCACTTACAGAAGAGTATCTCTTCGCAAATCTCAGGGAACATAGTTAACCACCTCTTACTTTGGCAATCTCTTATGAAACTAGGATTTTCCCCAGTGGACCTAGATTTCTTCGTCAACTCAAACCAAGACCACCGGCTGCTTCTACCGACCTCTCACTCACCGGAGTTGCTTTCTCCGCCATCTTTGGACAGCCGTCTTTGCTTCTTTCTATCTCAACAATCGGTTCAACAACTAGGATTTTCCCCAGTGGACCTAGTCACCAATGACGAATCTTGCCACGGCCATTGCAGATTCCCGCTGATCTATCACTCTTTGGAGATTTCCCCTGTATCGCAGACCTCTCCACAAACCACGGGCGGCCGTCAGTACCACCATCCTTTGCGGCTTCTTCTTGGGAACCTAGGGTTTTCCCTAGTGGACCTAGGTCCCAAATTAGGCCCATTAGTGCAAAAACGATCCAAGCCCACTTATTCTTCTCAAGTTGGTGTAATTAGCAAGCCCAAGTCCACCTCTTCATCGTCCATGTCTAACCATCGCCAAGCCCTGTGCCGCGTACCTCTGCTCAATGGTCGAAGACTCCATTGGAGTAAGGTAACAATAGTGCTGCTTTGGTTAGACATATATCTTACTTGGAATCTGGCTTTAGCTATCTTTAGGTTTTTGAGGTTTGGTTATCAAGATAGACGGATCTTTGGTCTCTGTTCTTTGATCTGCTCTAGCAAAAGCGGTATTATTGATCTTGAACGCCTTATGTTCAATGACGAATACCAGTTAAGCTGGTCACCTGATGATTCCAAGCATCTTCTCCTAGCAACCCCCTTCATAAGGATCCCATACCAAATAGTATCTATTGCGTTTTCCCGAAGTGATCCAACCCTTATGCTTTGGGAATCAAAGCAACCCTTAACCGACTACATAACCATAGTTCCCGGAATCTTAGCTGACCTATTACTGCGGGTTATCACCCTGGTGGATATCGATGCTTTGACTCCTTGATATATCATGGTTTTTGTGGTTTTTAACCATGATATAAGAAGTCTTTTAGAGTCTTTTGATTTGTTTTCTAGATTGTTTTTGAGTCTTTACAGGTTTTTAGCATGGAAGGAGCAAAATGGAGCAATTTGGATGTTTTGGAGCATAAATCTTGAAGAATCAATTTGGTCTCGGATGAAAGCAGGAGCATCGACCGACACCAAGATAGGAGGCATCGATCGACACTCATCTCTGCCGACTCAAGACCCAAGTTTTGGAAAATTTACAAATCTGCCCCAAAGTTTTCCATATTTGCAACATAAGTCCCTGACGTGTTTTAGGACATATAAATAGTGTTTTTAGGTTTTCCAAACCCTTAAGTTGTATTCTATCAAGTTTTATTTTTCCTGCAACCCTGTGAGATTTTGAGAGCTTTTGGGAGAGAGATCTGTACTGCTTTGAGAAAAGAATTCTTAAACTCCTTCCTTACTCTTTTAATTTCAATTGCTTATTATTCAGAATCATGTTTTGTTCTTCATTGAATATGTCTGAGTAATTTGCTTGTTAGGTTTAGGGTTTTTCACAGGGATTTTATGAATTATTAGATCTGATTATTTAGGATTCATTATCTATCTAGATCTTCATCTTAGGTTGTTCTTCATATTAATCCTTGATTGGCCATCTAGAATTAATACTCTAGGAAAATAAATTGATATGAGAATATAATTGATTTTCCTGATAAAACCTTTTGATGAGCAAAATTATTTCTTGCAAAGAGATTTGATTTAATAATTTTGTGAACAATCTAAACCTGATTTTATTGCTGATTTTTAACCTAGAATTTTACAAAGAGATTTGGATTTTCTGGTTTTAAATTTAGATAATATTTGCAGTGAGAACTGATTTATTTTACAAAAGTGTTTAGAGTTCTAGATATGTTCTTAATTGTTTGAATCCTAATTTATTGATTGATTTATAATTCATAATTTCCTGAGAAATTCTCTAGACCTAGCTTTTTGATCTTCTGAATTTACAATAGCTTTTATTTAATATTTTGCATTGTTTTTCTTTATTTAAATCAGTTTGTTTAGCATAATTGAAAAACTCTATAATTTATTGTGTAGTCTTGAGTCCTTGTGGAATTCGACCCCTAAGTACTGCAGTGATCTCTTAATTTGAGAGAGTAGCTCTAGGGTAAATTTGAGCATATCAAATTTTGGCGCCGTTGCCGGGGACTCTTTGATCTACCATTAGATTTGAGTTTTTGATTTTGTCTAGATTTTTTCTTTTTATTTTCAAACTAACACGCTTTTGTTTTCTTCTCTCTTGTGTGTTTCAGGTGTATGCCTAATAAGCCTAACACAAGGAGCAACAAGACTGGTCCAATTCTGAAGCTTTCAAACCAAGAGTTGGGAAAACTTGAGCGTGAGAACCGAAAAGCAGCCAAATCTCTGAAGATGGTTAACCCAATCATTCTGATGCGAGATGAGGATGGTGCTTTGAGGGATCAAGAGGGCCACTTGCGCAATGAGCAGGGCCAAAAGATTGATGCTGAGGGCAATGTGATTGCTGAAATTGCTGTTGTCGACGAACCAGCTGATGGTGTCGACGGTGTCGATCGACACCAACCAGGTGGCATCGATCGACACCCACCTGCAGACGTGCGTGGAGCTGCCAACCACGTACAGAACCCAGTTCGACGACAGGAGAACAACCGGGACTTGATCAGGACCATTGCTGACTACAATAGGGCTGATCTGGTGTATGAGAACCGGTCTGCTATTGTTCCTCCCCCTTTTCAGAGGAATGATTTTGAGTTGAAGCCCGAGTACTTTCAACTAGTTGGGCAGAGACCTTTCTCTGCTTTGCCTAATGAGAAGCCTTTGGATCACATTGAGCATTTTGAGGATCTGGTGACTAGTATCAAGGCTAATGGAGTAACTGAGGACTTCATATTCTGCAAGCTCTTCCCATACTCACTTGCAGGAGAGGCATCTCAGTGGTTGAAGCAGTTGCCAGCTGGATCTTTGACATCTTGGCAACAAGTCAAAGTGGCTTTCCTCAACCATTTTTATGATGATGCAATGTCAGATGAGTTGAGAGTCAAGTTATCCACTTTCAAGCAAAGACCAGAGGAAGCTTTCAAGGCAGCTTGGGTGAGATTCAAAGCTTATCAGAGGGACTGTCCACACCATGGTTTTTCAAGGGTACAACTGTTGAGTATCTTCTTCAGAGGGTGTGACTGGAAGTATCAGTTAGCTTTGGATGCTGCAAGTCATGGGAATTTTAAGACAAGAATGCCAGAAGATGCTGAAGTTTTGATTGAGAATTTGGCTTCTAGCAATAGCACTAAGGGAGCAGATGCTAAAAGGAAGAGATTGCATGGAGGATTTGATTCAAACCAGTTAGCTTCTGTTAATGCTAAGCTGGATTCAGTGCATAATCTCCTTATGGGAAAGAAATCTGTTCATTTTGCTGCTGAGGTTGAGACATATGAGCCAGAACCTGATCAAGGACACCAAGAGGAAGATGTGAACTATGTGTATGGGAATCAGGGACAGCGGTTTGGAAATCAGCAAGGCAATAGGCCTTACAGTGGGAACTCTTCAGGCTACACTTCCAAGCCAGAGTATCAGCAGCAACAACAGAACAATGGCTATACAAGGACATATGGGAACTCATCTTATCAGTCTCCACCTCCTAAGAATTCTTCAGAGAGTAGAATGGAAGCCATGCTTGAGCAGCTTTTGCAAGGACAGGAGCAATTGACAGTGACATTCAATGGGAAGATTGACAATGTCTACACTGAACTGAATGGGAAGATAGAAGCATTGAATGTTCATGTTAAGAAGCTGGAGGTTCAAGTTGCACAGACTGCTGGGTCTGTCAAAAGGCAAGAGAATTATCTTCCAGCAAGAACTGAGTCAAATCCTAGACATGCTTGCAATGCCATATCAGTGAGAGATGAAGATGCTGGTGAAATTGTTTCTGTAGAACAAGGAGAAAAATCGGCCAATCTCTCAGTTTCAGATGATGGCATTGATCGACACCACCTGGGTGTCGATCGACACTCATCTCAGACGGAACCAAAAGCTGCGAAATCTCAGGTTCCAACAGTTGAAAGGGTCTACAAGCCTAAGGTTCCTTTTCCCAAGCCAAGAAAGTCTAAGCAAGAGATGGAGGAAGCTAGATGCAAAGCAATGATGGACAAGGTGATGATTGAGATGCCTTTAATTGATGCAGTAAAGCTTTCACCACCTCTTAAGCGGTATGTGAGGAGAATGGTATCCAATGGTTTGAGCCCTGAAGAAGGAGCATTTCTTACAAAAGATGTCAGTGCAATTCTGTTGAACCAGCCTGTACAGAGGAAGAAAGAGAAGAAGCAAGAGGTGGTTGTCTCTAAGGAAGTGAGTGCAATCATTCAATGTAAGACTGCTAAGAAGTTACCAGATCCTGGAAGCTTTGTACTTGATTGCTCTATCTCCACAGGAAGGTTTGCACACTCACTTTGTGACCTTGGTTCTAGCATCAACTTGATGCCACATTCTGTTGCTGTGAGACTTGGGATGACAGAATTCAAGCCAACTCAGATTTCTCTAATCCTAGCTGATCGCTCCCGAAGAACTCCTGAAGGTGTTTTAGAGGATATTCCAGTTAAGGTTGGCAACTTCATGA
This sequence comes from Camelina sativa, assembly GCF_030686135.1. Classification (NCBI taxonomy): domain Eukaryota; kingdom Viridiplantae; phylum Streptophyta; class Magnoliopsida; order Brassicales; family Brassicaceae; genus Camelina; species Camelina sativa. The sequence continues at coordinate 13,344,012 of NC_141894.1, read as the reverse complement.
TTCCTACTGACTTTATGGTGCTGAAGTATGATCAAGAGCCTAAAGATCCTCTCATCTTAGGAAGATCTTTCTTGGCTACAGCTGGTGCCATCATTGATGTGCAGAAGGGACACATAGCACTGAATGTGGATGGTTTGAGTTTGAATTTTGAGATGGATAAGCTGAGGAGGGCTCCTACTATTGATGGATAGACTTTTTCTGTTGAAAAAGTTTCTGCAACAAGAGCATCAGGCTCAGTGTCGATCGATGCCACCATGAGGGTATCGATCGACACCCCTCTAAGACCGAGACAAAGCTTGTCTAAAACTGATGCTCCAAGTCAGAAACCTGTTCCCAAACAGAAAGTCTCCCATTCCACCCTCCAGAGTCCTCAGGTAAGGCAAAGGTATGCATCTTCTTCTCCTAAACTTCCTCCTATCATCAACAAGAATTTCAAAGAGATAAAAACTGTTTTGCAGTTAACCAAGCCACGAGATTATCGTAGAGCGCTTGTTTCTTCTGTTGATGATTTTGCAGGACATAAGCGAAGCAATTCCATACCTAAGTCCCGCCTTGGTCCTGTTCCTAACATCCTTGGCAAGCCTCATGCACCTAAAGCTTATACACCACCTTGGATGAAGAGGACCTCAATGCCATGTTCTGATCCACCCGGATGCATGAGCTCCAATAAAGTCAAGCTAATGACTGAAAACAAGCGCTTAGTGGGAGGCAACCCACTGGTAGGTTTTTCTTTTTCTTTTGATTTTGATTTTGTTTATTTTATTTCTATTTTTGCTTTCCTCTTACTTGATAACACTGGGGACAGTGTTGTTTAAGTCTGGGGGAGGTTAGTTACTAACTATGTTTTCTGTTTTTGAGTTTCAGTTGTGTCAGTCAAAACCATAAAGTTTGAGTCAAATTTTTCAAATTTTTCTTTTTATCTTTGGGAATTATGATCTTGACTAATGATTTCTCTTATTTGGCTAACACTCTAATGATTATTTGTTTATGCTTGATCTCAGAACTGAAGCTTAGAAAGACTATGAGCCTTATCAACAATCCTGAAAGCCCTTATTCAATGGATATCTGATTGATCTAACGTTGTCTCAACCTTTATCAGGATTTTAACCGGACTTAATCTCTTACTTTGGGGTTGGAAATCAGTGGACTAGACTTCTTCTTCAGGCCATACAAGACAATGCAATTTTTCAAAGTATGTCTCCCCTCTCTCTTCCCTTCAGTGCTTTAAACAAAAAAAAAAAAGAAGATCAAAAATATAAAAAAGGAATAAAAGATGAGATGATTTTGATCAGTTTAGAGAGGTAGGTAAATTACCAGTGACCTCATTATTCTACTCTTGAGTCAAATGATCACACAAAACTTGGAAGCGAGAGGTAGGTAAATTACCGATGACCCCGGTATTCGCTTACACCTTTGATTAGAAGAAAAAAAAAATAAGAAAGAGAAAAGAAAAAAAATGGAAGTGAGAAAAGGGAGAGGAAAGGAGATGTAAGAAGAATGTCTTGGCCTGAAGAGAGTCCATGTGTCACTGATCAATACACCCAAGGTAAGAATTCACCTTATTTGTGCTTTAATATTGACTAATGAGATGACAATGGAGATTTCAGAGATTCCAAAGGATTGTGGGATTTGAGTAAGGAATGTTGATGCTTATAATAGTTAAGTATAAATAGTAAGTTCTTGAGTCAGGTAAATGAAGAGTGCAAATAAGAATCATTATGCAGTTGAGTGAGTTCCCAGTTTTCAAACTTCTTTCACATGTCTAAGTTTCTGTTTTGCTTGAGGGCAAGCAAATGCTAAGTCTGGGGGAGTTGATATATCATGGTTTTTGTGGTTTTTAACCATGATATAAGAAGTCTTTTAGAGTCTTTTGATTTGTTTTCTAGATTGTTTTTGAGTCTTTACAGGTTTTTAGCATGGAAGGAGCAAAATGGAGCAATTTGGATGTTTTGGAGCATAAATCTTGAAGAATCAATTTGGTCTCGGATGAAAGCAGGAGCATCGACCGACACCAAGATAGGAGGCATCGATCGACACTCATCTCTGCCGACTCAAGACCCAAGTTTTGGAAAATTTACAAATCTGCCCCAAAGTTTTCCATATTTGCAACATAAGTCCCTGACGTGTTTTAGGACATATAAATAGTGTTTTTAGGTTTTCCAAACCCTTAAGTTGTATTCTATCAAGTTTTATTTTTCCTGCAACCCTGTGAGATTTTGAGAGCTTTTGTGAGAGAGATCTGAACTGCTTTGAGAAAAGAATTCTTAAACTCCTTCCTTACTCTTTTAATTTCAATTGCTTATTATTCAGAATCATGTTTTGTTCTTCATTGAATATGTCTGAGTAATTTGCTTGTTAGGTTTAGGGTTTTTCACAGGGATTTTATGAATTATTAGATCTGATTATTTAGGATTCATTATCTATCTAGATCTTCATCTTAGGTTGTTCTTCATATTAATCCTTGATTGGCCATCTAGAATTAATACTCTAGGAAAATAAATTGATATGAGAATATAATTGATTTTCCTGATAAAACCTTTTGATGAGCAAAATTATTTCTTGCAAAGAGATTTGATTTAATAATTTTGTGAACAATCTAAACCTGATTTTATTGCTGATTTTTAACCTAGAATTTTACAAAGAGATTTGGATTTTCTGGTTTTAAATTTAGATAATATTTGCAGTGAGAACTGATTTATTTTACAAAAGTGTTTAGAGTTCTAGATATGTTCTTAATTGTTTGAATCCTAATTTATTGATTGATTTATAATTCATAATTTCCTGAAAAATTCTCTAGACCTAGCTTTTTGATCTTCTGAATTTACAACAGCTTTTATATAATATTTTGCATTGCTTTTCTTTATTTAAATCAGTTTGTTTAGCACAATTGAAAAACTCTATAATTTATTGTGTAGTCTTGAGTCCTTGTGGAATTCGACCCCTAAGTACTGCAGTGATCTCTTAATTTGAGAGAGTAGCTCTAGGATAAATTTGAGCATATCACTCCTTTTTCAACGTCACAGAGTCAGATGATCGTGACCACTCAACTGTCCTTTGAAGCTCTCGAGGATGGCCTGTCATTGTACCTTGATCTCACATGTGCCATTAGACTTCCAAGCTCTTGGTTCATAGCTCTCTTGGATCCTACAATTGATGTTTTCTTCTTTTCATCTCTTGGCATTGGGGAATGCCTCTTGTATTGTTCTTGTTTTGTTTCAAACTTTGGCTCTTGCTCATTCTCTGCACTTGTAACGATTTTAAATTTTGATTGAATGAAGCAAAGGGTTTTGACAAAAAAAAAAAAAGAGTGAAGATTCAAAATCAATGCCTACTACTACTAAAATCAATGCCTAACTTCTGAATCCAGTGGATAAATCTCACCGTAGCCACAAAGTTTCTGAAAAAGACTATAGCATAAGACTGAGCCACCACTACTTTAAATCCCCACCGCACCAAAACAAACCAAAGTTCACGAGAACAGTCCGCATCCAAATTTTTCACCGCCGATGATGATCGAGTACTTGGTCTTCTTCTCACCCAAATGAACGAATCGCTCCTTGTAAGCAGCTGGGAGACTAACTAATTGGTTCAAAATTGAGACATGTGGTAATCGGATTGGATCGGATTGAGAGTTTGTTTGGTGTCGCAGACAAAGTTCCTGCGTGTGATTGCCAATTGAACCACCACCGTTGTTGATTTTGTAAGGAGCATCGTCGGATCCAGATACATTGATGGTCTTGGAACGACCATTGTTGTCGATCTCGATCTCGCTCTCTAACTCGACAGATTATAACTCACCGGAGATGATGGAGCCATCACATATTTCAAAAGCGAGACTGGAGCCGTCAGAGAGCCCACTGGAGACAATGACGCACAACGACGAAGACGGTAGAGAGATTGCAAAATCGTCATTTATTTTGGTATTTTTCTAATATAATTATATCTTAATATTCACAAATGCTATTTTTGTAATTTTTAAGAGGATGTGCTATGTTTGGAAGAAAAACTTAGATTGGTGCTAATATAGGGTATTTCTCTTTTTTTTAATGGGAAGGTAAATTTTTCTTATTTTTAAAACCAAAATTTTCTCCTAATTTCTCATTTTTCAGTTGGGAATATGTAAGATTACTATGTTGACCAAAAAAATGTCAATATATGCGTCTTTTTTCCTAATACTGTATTTTAAAATTTATTTTAGTATTTTTAGATTGTTTTATTTAATTTCTATTTTCATCTTTGAATTATTTGAGATTCATATATTATTGTGCTTATAATTTTCTATTTTTTCTTTAATTATGCCAAATTAATTTCTTCTAATTTCTCAACATTGATTGGTTGGTTGGTCTAATTTTTCAGCATGTCGGTCAGATGGGACTTTCTTCTTGGCTCTCTTCAAGCTTATAAGATTCCTCGGGGTTTCATTAAGTGGATTAGAGCATGTTGTCTGTTTTCCCTCGTTCAGTGTTAGTCTTAATGGGGTTTCTTCAGGCTTTTTTAAAGGAAAGACAGGTTTGCGCCAAGGAGATCCATTATCCCCCATTCTGTTTGTTATGATAATGAATGTGTTATCTCTAATGTTGAACAAAGCAGCAGAAGAAGGTTTGTTCAGTTACCATCCTGGTTGTGAGGATCTTAAGCTTACTCATCTTTGTTTTGTGGACGACTTATTAATCTTCTTAGAGGGCTCTGAGCATTCTTTGAGAGGAGTTATGTTAGTCCTCTCAGACTTTGAGGAAATGTCTGGACTGGGAATGAATATTGAGAAGACCTCCATGTTTTGTTCCGGTTTAAGTGAGAGTAGTTTGGAAAGGCTGCATTTACTATTCAATCTGAAGCACGTCTCACTTCCAGTCAGGTACTTGGGCCTTCCTTTATGCTCGAAAAAACTTTCGCTAAGGGATTGTGATCCCTTGTTGTCTCAAATCAGAAAGAAATTAAATTCATGGACTCACAAGTTTATGAGTTTAGCAGGAAGGTTAACACTTATCTCTACTGTTATTTCGGGCATTATTTGTTTTTGGACTAGTGCTTTCTTCCTTCCGAAGCAAGTTATTAAGCGGATCAATAGCCTGTGCAGCTCTTGTCAATGGCGAGGCAAGCTCGATTCTCCCTCGGGCGCCAAAGTGTCATGGTATGATATTTGCTTCCCTAAGCTAGAGGGTGGTCTTGGTTTAAGGAACATTAGTAGTTGGAATGAGACTTGTGCCTTGAAACTTATATGGATGTTGTTTTTTAGAGCTTGTTCGTTGTGGGTGGCATGGATTAGTAGTAAGTATTTTTCTAAATCTCCTATGTGGGCGCTCAATGAGAAAAATGTCGCTTACTCTTGGAATTTTAGAAAATTACTTAAGCTTTGTCCCTTAGCTCTTAAATTTTTAAGCATCAATATCGGCAATGGTGATTCTACCTTCTTTTGGTGGGATCCATGGACTCCTTTTGGTTCTCTCTACCATTTTCTAGGCTCCGACGGTCCCAGTCTATTAGGGATCCCTCTACTTTCAACTGTGGCTGAATTGAGATTTGAAGATGGTTGGTCTCTCCCTAATGCTAGATTAGAGAGACAAGTTCTTCTTCACTCTTTCCTCTCTACCATTACCATGTCTACTTCAAATGATACTCCGGTTTGGGCTGTTGATGGTATAACTTACAGGTATTTCTCTTCAAAAGTTGTGTGGAATGCTGTTAGGATTTCAAAATCTGATAAATCTTGGGCTCCGCTTGTTTGGCACAAAGCTGTCATCCCACGACATGCTATAACCACTTGGTTGTTCATTCTCAATCGTAATCCTACTCTTGATCGTTTGTCTACTTGGGGTTATGATGTTGAGTTAGATTGTCTCCTTTGTGGGTTAGGCCATGAATCACGAAATCATCTGTTTTTTAACTGTGCATTCTCTGCTGAGGTTCGGCGTTTGATAACGAATAAGCTCCAGATTTCTACTTCTCCGGTGTTATGGGATCAGATTCTCCTTTGGCTGCCGAGGTCTTCAGTTTCGAAGCACAAAAAACTTGCTCTCCTTCAAGGTTGGCAGGGTGCGATCTATGAACTATGGCGAGAGAGAAATCGGCGGTTTCATGATGGTATCTCGCTATCTGCAGTTGCTCTTACAAAGATCATTCTTTCTACCATGGAGGATAAGTGTCACACAATGACTCAGCTGGGCTTAAAACGTGGGATTTCCATTCTTCATTGCTGGACTTCTTAAAGTTGTGTTGGTTTACTGATACTTGCAAGAGCTTAAGTTTATTTTCAAAGTTCCTTTTTTGGATCCTTGGTCCTCCTAGTATTAGTTATACTAGTTCTTTTCTCTTTCTGCTTGTAATGGTTCTATATTGCTCTTTGTACACTTTTAGTAATTTAATTAAGAAAACCCTTTAACAAAAAAACATAATTGTTATCATTATTTATTCAATCCCAGAGAGAGATAACGAGTAGAAGCTCATCAAACTAATGGATGGATAAAATAGGCTAATCAAATACTAGCTTACAACAAACATAGATTAATAGATTTGAAAAACATAAATCATTGTTGATAGATCCATAGGAGCTCAAAGACTGTAACACCTATGTTTGCGGAAAGGTTTAAAAGAATTGATTTGGCCACATATGTCACCAAAATGCACTTATTTTTTTGGTCAAAAGTCCTGAGAGAACTTCATGATGGGTGACCTTCTTAGAAGTGATTGTCGGAACTGTGAGAGTGAGGACAAAACACAGGCAAAGATCATTTGTTGATTTGTAGGATCGTTAAACATGTTTTTAAAGTCTCTCAGACGTAACAAACCGCCCATCGAATATGGGTCGGTCCACGGGCCGGGAATAGATGTAAGGGCAACTTAGGAAGGTGAGCCCATGGACTGAGTGGACATGGGCTCACTAAGCAACGATTGAGGCGTTACAGAGACGGAGGCTACATCATGGTGTGTCAAAGACACGTACATTGAGAAATTTAATATTAGTTACTATCAAAAGATTTTGTGACGTTAGAAAAATGTTTTTAATTTGATTGGTTGCCGGAGCAAGCTATTTTGAGATAGCAAAAAGACGTGATCATGTTCTCTCCACACAGGTGGAGGGCAGATCCGAAGTTTCTCTATGGTGGAGAAGGTTGGACACAAGGTTATCTCCCCAAAAGAGGAAGGTGGAGGAGGTTGGACGCAACGTTCTCTCCATAAAGGATGAAAGCGGAGCCGAGGTTTTCTCCATGGTGGTCATACATTATTGTGATGATACATCATCATTGATTAGTATATTATGTAATATATTTTTTTCAAAATATTGTTTGAGCCAACAATTTTTGTAATTAAAAAACTATACAGAAGTGAAAGTAAAATAGTTGGCTTAATGTGTTCATATAGACATTTTCTAAGTAGTGATAAAGAATATATTTGTAATACATAGTATATTTAGGTGTAAAAAACCACACTTTTAAAAGTTATATACTTAAAAGATTTGTAAATGGATATAAATCAGTGTATTATAACAAAACAAAATTTAGAAATAACATACAACAAATTTTAATATATTTTTGTTAAATTTAATTTAATTTATAAAAAACTTTAAACCCGCACATCAGGTGGGTCCTCATCTAGTATATTTATTAAATCTAACATATATATTATTGTCAAAAAAAAAATCTAACATATATATTAACTTTTGAATGTATTAAATTTAAATCAAATCTACAATATATATTAACTTTTTAATGAGATATGTTTATTTTGTTGTAGTGATTAAGTTATTATTTTAGTCCAAAATAATACAAGTTTTAAAAAAAATATATATATATAATACAAGTTCAAACCTTACAAACTACAAACCATACAAGTTCAATAATGAAAAAGAACCCTAGCAAGAGAGGACACGTGAGACAGAGTTCACTCTCCTCCTCCATATGCTATTCCAAACTGTTATATATTTTGTTTGGAGAGAACGAAATGGGCGTATCCACAATACGTGTGCCATCGCAGCTACCATGCAATCACTGATATGATCGCCGACGAGGTTACTCTCCGGTTGAAAAGTCTCCATTGGTCACGACATGACGCTAGCCCTCTTATATGGATCGCTGGACCAGCCTCCTGAGACGTTAATGTTGTGCTCTGTTTTTTAAAAGACTTGCTCTGCTCTGTTTTTACAAGCTCCTACCAAACTATTGTAAACATTTTTCTTTTTGTTAATTAATAAAATTAACATTTCAAAAAAAAAAAAAAAATCAGAGTTCGTGTTCCCGACGGCTTGGCAAGAATCCGATGTGGAAGACGAAATTAAATGTTTTATGATGCTGATGAAGTGTATGGAGGCTCAATATCAGCCGGTTCTAGCAGGCAGCGGCGAGGAAAACTGGTGAATAAGTGATGTTAGAGGAGGTCAAAGCCTTCTTGCTGCACTAAAATTAAAGGTGTAGCGAATTCATCAATGGAGGTGGTTGCAAGAAATATGTCACGGTTGCTAAAGATTGCATTGTGAGAGCTAAGTGTGGAACAAAGGAAGGAATTAACACTAAGCGTGTGGAAGTCCAAAAGACGCTGAGTAAGTGTACTAAGGCTTACTCTGATTACTACTTCTTCACTAGGACATAAAAACTGGCGATGTTGAGTTAGGAAAGGATTGAATTAAACTGCATCAGTTGGAGTTACAACTAGGTAGAGTCACCTTTTGGATGCTTTTAACAATGAAACTTAAAACTAAAACTTAGAAAATCTTTACAATCAAGCTAGAGACTAGAGAGTAGAGATGTTCTTCAAGATATAAAATAAGTTCTTCATAGTAACCAGATCATCCACATGAATATGCCAGTTCAACAACAAAGGAACCATTTAAAGAAGTTCATCTGTATCTGATTCTGATTCTGAATCATCTGTCTCGTCAAATGGAGCATAAATCCGGTTGAGCAGTCGTAAATCGTCAACATGAAGATCCTCAACGTGGTTAACAAAGGTGCGAACGCTACAAGGATTCTTAAACCCTTGACTAAAAAAACCTTGGATTTCAACACGTTGGAGAATGTTCCTCTCGGGACTGAAGTAGAAAACATAAAACGGTTTCTTAGAGGTATACTTGCGCATGGAAAACACAATCTCACCAGAAGCGGTGACTCCAGCAATGGAAACGTGACGACGGAAGAAGATGTTATCAGTACTCCAAGTGTAGGTGTGTTTGGACCAATCCTGTTTGGCTACATCCTCTAGAACCCAAACATGCAACTCATTATTGGCATCAGCGACGAGTTTCTTTTCCAAATACTTGTCGATATCCGAATCAGAAGTAGCAGCCTCATAAAAGTCGAAATCATCCTCCCAGTAAATCATAGCTAACTTGCCCTTAAAGTTGACCAATCGACAAAACCTTTCAACGTTGATAAAGCTGAACTTTTCAGACCTCAAATCAAAGCAAACAATCACATAACCATCCGGGTCAACCCAACCCTTGGTGTTACCTAAGTAGTAGACAACACCGTTGATGCAAACCCCATCACTTCTAATCTCATGTTTTAAGGAACATTCGATCTTTCTCCACCTCATATCTGCAGGCGCTCCACATGTAAGAAGGGCATGATCGCCAGGACCAGAGGCATAGGCCATGTACAATACCTTGTACTCTTTGCCAATCGGATCAAAACCAAAAAAGCTATAGGCCTTTCTATAATTATAGTGTTTTCTGTAAGTATAGCGTTCAGGTAAGATGGCGTACCGTCCAGTGTTTGGGTAACAGATCAAAGGTTTACCTTGGGATCGAGAGCCATGGAAATAGATCAAGCCAGAGTTGTAGCCACATGAGAAGTACTTGATGTTACTGTAATGATCGATCTCTATATCCCATACAGAGAACTTACACACGTGAAACTCAGCGGCTGATACAAGAGTCGAGGAGGATGATTTCTCATAAGGATCCTCAAGCTGAGGCGACGAGAAGAAGCACCACGCGCCACGGCCTCTGGGGTTTCCGTCGTCTGAGATGGCGAATAAGAGCCGCGGCTTAGACAAGGACTTGGTCAGAAACAAGGACTTGAAATACGGAGTAGCGAGCATTGATGCCCATTCCTTCGACACGCAACGACACCTCGCGACTGAATCTCCGGGCAATCTCGAGATTATCTCCAGGATGAGCTCAATCGACAAGGGAGGTGATGATTTCTTCATCTTCGCTTTCCTAAAAACCCAGAAATTGAAGGAGATTCAGAACGTCTCTTTCTCACCAATTTCTTTTAGGGTTATAGCCGCTGAAGTCTCTCCAAGACCAATTAAGCTACAATTAAACCAATTACAAGTAGATAGGTCGGTTCGGTTCACTAAACCGTGTAAACCATGTAACCTACAATTAAACCAATGGACTTTACCCATCTCTCGATCAAAGCATATATATTGGACAAGAACTGGTTTCTATTATTTTGAAATATGACGATTACCAACCAGTACTGTAGAAAGAAGTTCATCCCATTGTGAACAGGTTGAGATACATTAATGGACCTGGTCTTGCTTAATCACTTTTGTAACATCCACCATCTCCACTGTTAGGAAATGGCATTACGTAGTGCCAAACCATCTCTCTATGAAAGACCAATGCTCGGTCGATGAAACTCTTTTATTATAAGAGTTTGATACGTATATTTTGCTTAATATGAAAAATTGACCAAACTTCTTTGAAATTAAAGACATAAAACACTGATATTTACATTTAAAAACTTGTTAACATCTTTTACAACAAAGCAACTACAGAAAAAATATATGTGCTTTAAGAGATTGAAAAAGTTCTTCATAGTAATCTGATCATCCAAGCAAGTGAAGGAACACCTGCATAAGTAGACAATAAAACAAAAGATGATAAAGAATAACATAAGTATGAATTAGAAAACCAAAACAAAACCGAAGATTGATAAAAGAATAGATGTAAACAGGTATTAAAGTAACAGGTAGCTTATGGTAAAAAAGAAGCTAACAGTGTCGCAAAGCCTGAAAATTCACTTTTTGCCTAAGAAAAACGAAATGTCCAAACACATTTTTTAATCAACTTTGGACATCAGATACCATAGGCAAAATCATCACACAAATAGCACAAAACAGGATTAAAACAGCAATCTCAGTCGAAAGATGGTGATCTAGTGATTATAATAATCATTGTATAATCATTCAATTTGGACAGAATTTCATCATTGATTGCAGAGAACAAAAGAACTCAAAACAATAACAAACGAAAACACAAGAAGAAAGAAGAGGTCAGATGGTAGTGCATGTCATATTATCAACACTGTATTTCTGATTTGCAGACGTATGGAAATTGTATCCTCATTCCTCCGATAAAAACCAAAACTTTGAATCAAATTCACAAAATTGAAAACACTAAAACAAATGAATTTGGATCAGAAAATATGGCAAATCATTCACTCTGCCGAAGCAGATCAGACTGGGTGTCACAAAACATTAATGCCATCTCATCATATCCATCAAAAAAGCTTTAAAACACGATTAAAAAATTTGAGAGAATCAGACAAAAATAGTCAATCACCACGTTACATTCCATCGTAATGGATGCATATTAAGACTGGGGCGACAATTCCTTATCATCACTTTCCTCAAATCTGAGCTAACAGTAAATACACAAACAACACCTAATTCGCCACTAACACAACCGAATAGACATACAATAAGATTGACACAAAAACCCTAAAAAAACACACGAATAAGACACGATTCGAACTTCGAACTTGAAGAGGAGGACCCTCGCTCTAGTCTCTCTCTCTCTCTGTTTTGACTTATGAAGGTTGTCTGCAGCGACTGCCTTACTTATATAGAGGCAGTTTGATTTCAAGAGGTTGTTGCTAATAGGGTTTTCGGTTCATTTCGGTTTATTTTGGTTTACTTTTACCAAAACCGGTATTCCAAAATTTTCTCAAGGTTTTTAAGGTTTAATGGTTCGTTCTCTCAGTCAATCTCATCTCTGACTGAGAGAACATGAGAGGACCCGCATGGTATGATCTCCACATCTTTCTTTCACCTTCAAATGTCTTTTGTAACATTGGTTCATATACCACCCATACCCACATGGTCATGTTGTTAATAATTTAAATCCACAAGTGTTGATTTAGCAGATATGATTGGTTACTAATTTTGGGACAAGGAACTACATAAGCATGTGATTCTGTCTACTTAATTTGGCTGCTCTTAAATATATATAAAAACTTCTTAAGAGTTTCTCCTTCTATATAATGCAACAAAGCTTATAGCATTCTTCATCAGTCACTACTTTCATTCATTCAGAGAGTTCGATCTACACTACAACACAACTTACAAATCTGTGTTTTTTTTTTGCTCTCTAAGATGATCAACGCTGAGAAATTACTCAAGATGGCCAAGAAATGGCACCAGAGAGCAGCCCTCCACAGGAAAAGAATCTCGTAGTTCATAATACTCAAACAAGACTAAGAATCAGTGATCATGTTTATTCACGTGTCCCGTATATATACTCACAGGAAAAGGTTTTGGTGGGTTCTCAAGTTGCTCTTGCAGAGGCTTGACATGGTTTCTGTAAACATGAGCATCTCCAATCACATGAATAAAATCACCAGGAACAAGATCTGCATAATGTCAACAAAATATCAATAGATGATGACTGACGTTCGAAATCATAAATTTGCTCTTTTGTAGTGAAAATTTGAACGTTATCACTCTCTCTCTCTCAGTTAGCACCAAAGTGTCTCCATTGAAATCCATAAACGGGTCCAAAGTCACCTTCCTCTCTCTCTCAGTCAGTCCAATACTGATATAAAAAAAGTGTTCAATATATCAGTGTGATGGCCAAAAAATTTCAACTTCTGAAAGAAAAAAGGCCGAACGGTTTACCCATCAAGATAGGCTCTCGACGCATTCCCATCCCATATACGGATACCCTTTTCTTGAAGTACCTGCCACTTACACAAACTTCTCAGAGAAAAATATATATAGCTCATATGCATATGCTCCAAATGTGTTCTAGGCATGAAGATAATGATAAAAGATGTGTTCTCTTACCTTTGCATTCGTTGATCCGCTTATGAACCATTCACTGGGCAATTAAACAAAAGAGCACAATAAGAAGGCAAGGGACTAATATTGTAAGACGTTTGATGAACTCTCAAAGCCGAGAAAAAAAAAAAAGTAGAATGACACAGTTACCTCTAAGAGTTTCCCATCTCTCTGAAATTGCTCATATTTGGATCCAAAAACAAGAAAAATAACCAAATGAACTGTTGAGAATACTTGATTGATATATTCACAAGGTGATACAGAGGACGTTTATATACAAGAGATGAGAAGGAGACTCTAGGTTAGACAATAACTATACATTCCTAATATAAGTCAATCAGATATTCTAGAGTATCCTGTCATATCTTTGATACGCCCCCTCAAGATGAAGGGGTCTTGACCACGCCAATCTTGTGTTGGAGGTCCAAGAAACGGGGACGTGGTAGAGGTTTTGTTAGTGCATCGGCAAGTTGGTCACGTGTGTTGACATGAGCGACCCGAAGAGCTCCTTGTTGTATCTGGCCACGGACAAAGTGGTAGTCGACTGCGATATGCTTCATTCGGGAGTGAAAAACCGGGTTTGCACAGAGGAAAGTGGCTCCAATATTGTCACAATACACAACCGGTTTCTGAGGTATCGGTATCCCTAGCTCAGTGAGAACGTTGCAAACCCAGCTGAGCTCAGCTGCTGTATTAGCCACGGCTCTATATTCTGCCTCCGTTGAGGAACGCGCAACGCCTTTCTGCTTCTTGGCTGTCCAAGAGACTGGATGACTTCCAATATAGATGATGTAGGCATTAGTGGAAGTGTAATCATCTGAATCGCCGGCCCAGTCCGCATCTGAGAAGGCATGGAGAGTGAGTGGATTCTTTGCCGAGAAGTATATACCATGAGTTGGAGTGCCGGCAAGGTATCGTAGAATCCGTTTTGCAGCTTGCCAGTGAGCCTCTGTTGGTTGGTGCATGAACTGTGAGAGACGGTTAACCGCATAAGCTATATTAAGTCGCGTAAAAGCAAGGTATTGTAAGCTTCCCACTAGTTGTCGATAGGATGTCGGATCCTTGAGGAATTGACCAGAGCGAAGCGTAAGCTTGGGACTTGATGCCATGGGTGTACAGACGGGTTTAGCGTTCTGCATATTATAGCGATGAAGCAGGTCGATAGTGTACTTTCGTTGGGAGAGATGAAGACCATGAGCAGACCGATGTGCCTCCAAGCCAAGGAAATAATTCAGGTCTTCTGGATCCTTAACCGAAAACCTATCAGCAAGAAGCTTGAGAATACGAGCAATACCAGGTTTACTGTTGCCTGTGATTAAAATATCATCTACATAGACCAGTAAGTAGACGAACTGGGAACCTTGTTTGAGAGTGAACAACGATGTATCAGACAGAGAGTTTTGAAAACCAAGACTTAGTAAGAAGGTTCGTAACTCTGTGTACCAGGCACGCGGAGCCTGTTTCAGTCCATAAATTGCTTTGCGGAGGCGACATACATGGGAAGGATTGTCAGAATCAATGAAGCCAGGGGGTTGCTCCATGTAAACTTCTTCAGTGAGAGTGCCTTGAAGGAAGGCATTGTTGACATCTAATTGTTGAATTGGCCAATCTCGAGAAACTGCGACATCAAGGACCAGACGAATTGTGGTAGCCTTTACAACTGGGCTAAATGTTTCTGTATAATCCCGACCATATTCCACATCTCAGAGGCAGATTTGGTTTTGGAAACAACTGATTGGATCGATGGGGAAAGTGTGCCGAGGAGTCCGCTGTAAATAAGTTTGTCTTGACGACACCATTTCGTATAGTCAGGATTAATCATGACCTGAGTGTTGACAGTGGTTGTTGAATCTGGTGGAACAGAGGACCCATCGAGATGGCCTGCAAGACCATAGCCATCAAGCAGTGAATGGATCTGGAGACTCCAGGTCATGTAATTGACGGAAGTAAGCTTGTTGATGTTGGACATGTTGATATTAAGAGGGGACTGAGTGGCATCAACTGTTTCGGCAGCAGCCATGGTAAGGAGAGGAATAAGAGAAAAGAAATATGAAAGGAAGAGAAGGAATGTAGAGAGAAGAGAATTTGAGGAGGGGAGGCGTAAAAAAAAAAAAAAAAATTTAGGCTCTTGATACCATGTTGAGAATACTTGATTGATATATTCACAAGGTGATACAGAGGACGTTTATATACAAGAGATGAGAAAGAGACTCTAGGTTAGACAATAACTATACATTCCTAATATAAGTCAATCAGATATTCTAGAGTATCCTGTCATATCTTTGATATGAACCACTGATATATGAACTAACTACATAGAGAGAGAAGCACATATATGGACTTTAACAGCAAAGAAAATAATCTAATTCTTTCATAAAACGTTCCGCAAGACATTGATTAGTGAGAAAATTAGCTAGCCATCAAACAAGAATCGAAAGTATAACCACAAAAGATTTTCCTAATTCTGATTATTTAAGCTTCATCAAACTGAGAATATTTCACCAAATTCAACCTAATTAGGAAACCAAACAACATTGAGAAGTGAGACATCCAAATTGAATCTGAGAATCAGAGCGAAGAAGTGAACTTACAGTGATAGTTCGGCGAGAGAGAGGAACAGATCCAGTCGGGGATAGTTCCGAGCGAACTCTTCCATTCCCAGATCTGTGATTTCGCTTTTGATCTCCAGCTCCGACAAACTGAAACACTCATCCGGCAGATCTCCAGTGAAATCAATCCCAACTTATTTGACATCATTTAGTAAATGATGCTAAAATTAACACAAATGATATTAACCAAAAATAAATGATGCTAAAATTTAATAATCACATCATTTAATAAAATGATGCTAAATATGTCTAATTATCATAATTATTGTGTAACAATTTGTATCATTTGTTACAATAATTAATAGTTGCAAACTTAAAAGAATTTAAAATTAAAAGTATTTCTACATTATAATTTGTGAGAATAATTAGTAACTAATTACTACAAATTTTGTTAGGATATATTGTTTGTGAGTATATTTGTTTCACAAACATTGTTACATTTTAGTAACAATTTACTATAAACTTTATTTGTAGCTAAATTGTCACTATATCCTACAAAAAAAAATTACAAATTTGTTACAAAATAGTTTATTTTAATTTTTGTCACTAATTAGTAAGTAACCGTCACAAATATTTGCTACAGATTATTTGCATAACAAATTTTGAAACTATATCATCCCAATCTTGTAGTGAGTGGGGATAAAAAAACGACGTCATAGTCAGTTAGTCACTTAAATCTGTGTATATTGAGTACGTCGGTGGTGTGGAAGATCATGCACTTAGAGAAGAGAGTAAAGTTCAAGCCATTGAGCACTTAGAGAAGCACATGGCTCGGAGCGCGTCTCATGCTTCTAATTAGAAGTTCTCATGGCCTTAATTAGAGCTTTCTTATATCACCATCGTTGATCTTTGTGATCTTAAAAGCATCGAGGTGACATGCAGCTTATCACCCAATGACCTACAAAGTCGTACGTTAACTCGGTGATTTGTTTTAGGGTTACTAGCTGGCCAACATATATATTTCGGCTATTCATTTGGTTGAGTTAAAGTTCAGCATTTTTTATTTTTTTTTCAAATTAGCGATCAGTTGTTAAAAAAAAGTATAGTTGACAACAACTACAAAACTAATTTAATCAACGTAATTTACTGTTATTTCTATAGTATGTTGTTGACAACTACAAAACGAGTCAATTATTAAGACAGTTACTGTCATCTAAAATTAGCGCATGGTTTGTTTTACATATGGGTTCTGAAGCAATTATTTTGAGAATGATCAACTACTATGCATATTTAGTGAGCTGACAAAAACCAAAAATCTATCGCTGAAAACGTTACAACTTTTCTTACTTCTTAGGTTTAGTTTGTAGCGACAAAATTAAATTTTGCCACAAACAAGTGGAGATTATATGATTTTGATCAAAAAAAAAACAAGTGGAGATTATATGATTATATCAAATACACTTGTGTTATAGATTAATGTGATGTCAGTATGAATCTTTGGTAGTTAATCAAATATTGTGATAATTAAATGTTTGACCTAGCTTAGCCATCGAACTTGATTTTAAAGAAATATTCGGATAAGCAAAAAATCTCAAGTGGCTTGGTAACTAAAATATAAATAATAGTTGCGTATACATACGTATTTACGGAAGTCAAAAGCTTCGATATTAAACTACACGCCAACCCTCAAAATAATTTCAGTACATGAAACCTAAAAACATTACGATCCTGAGGTGATTATTAATCATGTGAATGAGCTTATATTAAATTATTTAAATAACTTTTCTTAGTTAAAATTGTATGGATTTCTTAACATAGATCACAAGTAGTAAAGAAGATAGTCTTAGAGACGACCATCAAGTTGTCTTAATTAAAGTAAAGATCAAGGAGGAGATTTTGTTTCTGTCCCAATCCACAGTATCAACATTTGGTTTGTGTTCATGCTTTTTAGGAAAATTAATACTATATAGACAATATAGAGAATGGTCTAAAAGCTATCGAAACCGTGTTTCTGGTGGTAATTAACAAGTAACAACCATCCGATTATTTTACTTAATGCATCGAATGAAACTATGAATGTATACATAATATAGTTACATATGCTTTGTATGCTGGATTGTGTTAACGGAGTAAAGCTTGTGTCGAAGAAACAAGGCAATTGTCGTAGACCTACTTATTATATGATTAAGAGCCTTTTCTTTATTTTGATAAAAACTTAGTATTTGTTAATTTCAAATTTGTTTACTGTTCAACAGTTCTTCTAACACATGTAGCTCAAGAGTGCATATGCCAATATTGTCATTAATGGTTTATTCAGGAGTTACAATGATTTCTGGCTTTAAATTTAATTTAATTTTTTTTTTTTTTTGCAAAAGCAACTTTATTTTATTTTCTTTCAATAAACCAATCTTTATTTGTTTTTTTCATAAAACAAACAAAAAAACAATATAATAAAACGAGCCATGAAAGCTGTTAGATCCATGGGGGCCAGCAGCAGGTAACCTCAATTTTAAAGAGTTTTCGCTCGCAGGTTCGACCTTGGACTCTATCTTATATCCACAAAAATGTAAGAAAAAAGTTTTGGGAGAATTCAATTTAACCTTTGCATAGTAGAACTTATACTGTAGAAGTGTTTATACTTAATCGAATTTGATATATGAGAGAAGTCGAATTGGTTAGATACGTATGTATACACACAGGTTAGACAATGTAACTATGTAAGTAGATGATCTGATGATGCATGATTAAGGTATTATAAAGAACATTCTTTGCTAATTCTGACCTTCTCTACCAAACCAACGAAAGTCAAATCAATGCTCCCCTGTCACCCAATATATCTATTTTCTTTATATCAAAAACTTATCAATCATCACAGTTGAATTAATCATCGTTATAAAATATTAATAAGAATTGAACACACATGTAAACAAAGACCGACTCTTCAATAATAACCATTCTCTCATGTCTCTCATCTACAATTATTTTTCCAACATATCAAAATATAACTTTTCAAAGGGAAGTGGTTACACCCCAAATTGTGTATACATATGCAACCTCATAGTCCCATTTCCAAAAACACAATACCCATCTCACAAAAACTCTCTCATTAGTCATCATCCATCACTCATGAAAGAAGAAACCTTCTTTTTCCGGCGGCGGTTCTTGGCCTCTGGTCTCATTTTCCTCTTCCTTCTTCCTCAAGCTTTCACTTACATCACTCATCCGATCTACCCGTGCTTCCCACACGCTCCTTTCCTTCCTCCAATCGGAAACCCAAGGCTCTTAAAAGCTTTCGCAGCTCTTCAAGCTTGGAAGTTCACCATAACCTCTGACCCAAACGGCTTCACTTCTAACTGGTGTGGTCCTCATGTTTGTAACTACACAGGCGTGTTTTGTGCACCGGCTCTAGATAACCCTTACGTCTTAACCGTCGCTGGTATAGACTTAAACCATGCTAATATCGCCGGTTATCTCCCTATAGAGCTTGGTCTCTTAACCGATCTTGCCTTGTTCCATATCAATTCAAACCGTTTCGAAGGTCAACTCCCCAAAACTCTAAAATGTCTCCAGCTTCTCCATGAGCTTGACGTCAGCAACAATAAACTCTGCGGTGAGTTTCCTTCCGTGATCTTCTCCTTACCTTCTTTGAAGTTTCTCGACATTAGGTTCAATGAGTTCGAAGGAGATGTTCCTAGCCAACTTTTTGACCTAAACCTCGACGCTCTCTTCATTAACGACAACAAATTCCGGTTTAGGTTACCGAGAAACATAGGTAACTCTCCAGTTTCGGTTCTTGTCTTGGCCAACAACGATCTCCAAGGATCTTGTGTACCTCCAAGTTTCTACAATATGGGGAAGACGCTGCACGAGGTCATTCTCTCGAACTCACAGCTAACCGGTTGTTTAAACCGGGAAATCGGTTTGCTTAACCAGTTGACGGTTTTCGACGTGAGTTACAACAACTTGGTGGGTTCTTTGCCGGAGACGATTGGTAATATGAAGAGTTTGGAGCAGTTGAACATAGCTCATAACAAATTCTCCGGCTACATTCCGGAGAGTATCTGTCGGTTACCAAGACTCGAGAACTTCACTTACTCGTATAACTTCTTCTCCGGTGAGCCACCGGTTTGTCTAAGGCTTCAAGAGTTTGATGATCGTCAAAATTGTTTACCTTCAAGGCCAATGCAACGGTCTCCCGCTGAATGCAAATCTTTTGCTTCTCATCCTATTGATTGTGGATCTTTCGGCTGCTCTCCACCTAGTCCACCGCCTCCACCACCGTCTCCTCCACCTCCACCGCCATCACCGCCGCCACCATCACCTCCACCACCATCACCTCCGCCACCACCACCACCATCACCGCCGCCACCATCACCGCCGCCGCCATACGTGTATCTTCCCCCACCATCACCGCCACCATATGTGTATCGGCCTCCACCACCACCGCCACCATATGTGTATCGGTCACCATCGCCACCGCCTCCGTATGTGTACCCACCGCCTCCTTGTTGATCTTCCACGCGGCGGTGCATGACTAAGGCTTCTTTTGACCTAGTGGGATGCAATAGTTGAAAGTTGAAACTGCCATCTGTTTAGGTGTTGTGTTCTACGTTATGTAACGCTAGTGTTCATTTAATTGTTCTTGTTTTATTATTTATTTTCTTTAGAATTTAATTCTCAAAAAGTTGAATGAGCTTCAATTGTTTGTGTTGTTAAAAAATATTTTAGTTAAATGAAAATTGAGGTGAGATATATTTGTAATTTGACCTGGCGAGACGACAAGTTTATTAAATAGTAGTACATTTACTATTTCAAATATGATCACGAGTCGCTTCTTTCTCTTTCCCATCGGTTACATTCTCGTACTAGTAGCTAAGTCTCCTCAATCCGACAATACAAGAAATCATGTCTCTAGTAATTGCATGTCCCATTGTACATTTAATTTTCACCAAGAATCCCAAACGGTCCCCTTGAGTTAGGTGTTTTTTTTTTCTCTCCCCTTAAGACGTTAAAGCAATTTAGGAAACCCCTTCCGTAACCCTCATTGTTGGTCTATCCGTTGTCCTCGTGGGTTTAACTCATTTGAAACCGCTTTTGCAAAGCCTACTTTTTAAAGCATTTAAAACTAAAACACTAACATGGCCATCGCCCATCGGTAAAGAGGTTTGTTATGCCCAATCCGTGGTTTCTCATTCCGAATTGTTACTTTTATCTTTGCATGTGATTATTTGTTTTATAAGCGCACATCTTAAAGGATAATTTAAGTTCCAAACGTATGATTCTTTTCCTATAATTGGGAATTCCAATGTCAGGTTTTAGAAAAACTTAATATAATATGTGAAAGAACCAAACGCACTTTTTTTTTTTTTTGACAACCAACCAAATGCACTTGTTATTAAAAAACGTTAACATTGATTAACCATATCTGATATCACAGTAAAAACTCGAACCATAAATGGTAAATTCTTAAACCATTATATTGCCATGAGTCAATGACTTTTCCGAACTTAGACCAAGTTTATCGGTAGTATGTTAGTAAGGAGATTGTTAAATTTTATATGAATTAATTGTGTATTTTTTTAAATATAAAAACCCATGATCTTTTAGATAAAATTTTCTTTATAGATGTACTTTATAGATGGAATTAACTAACATGCCGTTCGTTCATTTTCATCCTACAAACAATTAGTAAAACAACACATTCGGGCAATGTGCCAATGGCTGACAAAAGTTTACAAATTATTCTACTTTTAAATTAGATAGAATATAATTAATTAATGAAATGTGCCTTCATTTTCATATTACAAACAAATAAAATCATATTTGGGAAATGTGCCAATGGTTGACAAAAGTTTGTAAACCGTGTTTCTGGTGGAATCAGTAACAACCATTTGAGTAAACTAAAGAAAATTCATTGCTACGTACAACCATAAAAAGTGAAATTTCCTTATTGGGCTTTGGCTAAGCAATTTGGTATTGATTTGGAGTTTGGACTAACCAACGGAAACCCAATAATCTAGCTAAGCAATTTGGTATTGGTTCTGAAACCAAAACCGGGAATGGTTCATAATAAACCGGAAATGAAGAAGAGTGATTCAAGGAGACAAAACTGGTGGAAACTGCAAACTGCGAAGTTGATGTGTTGTTACCAAACCGACAACGCGACCTTTAAACCATGACACTTCACCATCAATCTTAAAACATTGACCATTCACCCACCGGTTATATACTCTTTACAGACAGATTGCCTTCCTAATTTGTAACTTCATCATATTATTAGATACATATACAACATATGCACAAATATATTTTAAATATCTCATGTGGATGTCAATAATCATTATAGGATGTTAATATATCATGCATTGGCCCCATAATCTTTCTGCCTTTTTTATTTTTCTTTTTGTTATAAGAGGACTTTACAGAATTATAGAGTTGCAAATGTTGGGAGCATTCTTTTAACAACCAAAAAGAGGAAAAAAAAAAAACAATATATTTGCTTCTAACGTAGGACACTTTGAAGACATCTCACCTTTTCATTCTTTCAGGTGACTCCTTTTTCTTTTTCCTTTTGTTTTAGGAGATTTTGATGACCCCTTTGGTTATCCTCTTTTGTGATTTTGAAGATATTGCTATTGATGTTTGTTGGTGGGCTTATAATGTGCGTGCAAAAAAGATTAACCGAGTTTAGAGAGTTGGGAACTTGGGATTTATCTTTATATAAACGTGGTAGCTAGGTTTGGACCACAAGTGAAGATAGAACATCTTTTATCAACAAAAATCCATCTTATTATCATATATAGGCCAACATCACTATACAAATCCTTTAAAAAAAACAAAAATTAGTATTTGGTGAAACACCCGATTAATCTCAAGGGTGAAAAAAATGTATTGATACAAAGTTTATCGCAAATCCATCATGAATAAAGCCAAAATCCAAACGACCAATATGGTCCATACACAGAGTTTGCGAGCAGTGGATGGATGAGCCAATACACACGGGTTTACGAATACTATTTGTTTTTTTTTTTTTCACTATTGATACATACGTTTGTTGATTGTTTTAAACAAGTATCTAAGAGATTTAATTCTTTTGCATTCCCACGTAAAACACACGATATATATCAACATCATGTTTGTGGGATTTGGCTTCTTAGAATGAAAATGACATGGCATTATTGAATTTACTAACATGGCATGTTTATTGCGGTAACCAAACAATGATCTTTCATTGGTTTAAGCATGTATATATGACAAATTATTATTTTCTTAGATATTATTAATTCAGCTATGTCGTTAAAAGGAAAGTTCCGACTTTGCTAGTAAGAAGAACTATAAATAATATAAATAAAATCCAATTGTATACTTAAACCAAATATATAAATAAAATATATAAATAAATGGTAAATGAACAATATCATGCCCATACCACCCCCAAATATCATGCAATATATATTAATTAATCATCCTTTCATCTAATTAACCAAAAAGCTATCGTGATTTCTCATTGCTATTCAGAAATATTACTATAGGTGTTACTCTTTTGTCCATTTCGTAAGAAATTGACAAATAATTTATGTCTTTCTTATTGTATCTGGTTAGGCCGTAACAATACTACTAAGTACTAGTTAGTATTCTATTTCCATTGTTTTGAGCGACTATATTGTATGGTTAGCAATAGCATGTGAGAACAGTGTAGTAATAATGTAAGAAAGTTTATTAAGAATTCGTTTGGAAGCAAAAACACACGCAGCAAAACATCATGGACCGGTATATCATTATGCATGCGATGAAAGTTCACTTTGACAGTAGTAATTAAATTAGTTGGAAACATTAGATACAACATTGCTTATTTGATCGGTTACTTACATCTTCGCTAATGGATTTATTAAGAATATATCAAAAGCTAATACACGTGAACAACACGAACTTAAGAGTTCTTCAACGTGTCTCTTTTTATAAAAGTGGCTTGACGTTAACTAGCTAATTTATGAAAAGTAGTACTCTATAATTAATAAAGAGATTTTAATAGATGAGAATTATAATTAAATTAGATGGAAGATTGCATTCTATATATATCATCGGCATGTTAAATAGATGTCGGTCACATATTTTTATATTTCTCTACTTTTTTTTATTAACTTCTCTATTGTTTTTAATACGTACTACTGTAATAATAATCAAAATAGTACGTCATCATACTTACCAAATGTATTTCAATTAATAAATAAGAAACGTTATTAATTGTACTACTATTTTTATAAAGGGTGGCTTTCCATAACTATTATACATGTGGATATATTTAAAGAAATATCAAGACACTAATTTCTTTTGAGGGATTTATTTATTTAATGTATGCACAAATTTTAATCATGCTATTTTCAGAACATATCTCATGGGGTCACAAGCTTTGAAATGATTGTACTCTTTCCAAATTTATAAATTAACAAAAAAAAAACATTTTAATAGAGAGATCTTTTTCATGGATCCAATCTAGTAAACGGTAGAGAAGACTTCGTCTTCACAATCCTGTGTAAATGTGTTCTATTCTAATATCTACTTAAGTGTGTATGACTAAACAAAAGATTATGCATAAACTAAAACAATTTTACCTTCCTAAAACTATAGTATTTTCTTAAAACTAATTCACAGTCAAATTCAGCAGAAGAAGACAGGTTAAAGGACCAACCTTTTGTAAAACCCAAGAAAAAACACAAATTTGATTAAAGGACAGACTTGTCATTTACGTTCATGATTCAGATCTCTAATTTTTCAACCTACATTTTAATGTCACCTAATCTTTCGTTGCACAAATCACTAGACGATACAAACTAATCCGCTATTACAAAAGTCATTTCCACAAAAAAAAAAAAGATTACTAATAACTTTGAAATTTTGAATAATGATAATCACAAGTTAACAAACTTCGACACAATCCCCAAATCTCCGATTACGATTGCAATAAGTAAAATTAAAAAAAACTCCAAAATTTTTTTTAAAAAAAAACTCCACAACGACCGTATCATTTTCTCTTAATTGCATTGATTACACCAATTTTTTTTTAAAAAATATTCAAATCTCTGAAGTAAGTTTTCTAGAATTATTTCAAAATGGTTTTTCGCTTAGGACCCTCGGTTTCTTTAAGAGTCTTTCACTTAACCCTAATTGAGAGGTTTTCCAGCCGGAAAAATATTATTTTAGCCGGAAAAAGGCAACAAAGGGTTGCGATTTGTGTGGGATATCGGAAGATTTCCATAATCTTTAAGCTTCGATGGATATTGAGAGAATATCCTCGCAATATTCCCAAATTTGCATCGGCAGATTTAGGGTTTTTCTTTCATTCATCGTGGATAGTACAAGATCTACATTATTGGCTCTCTACACGTTCAGTGATTGGAGTTTTTCTTCTGCTAATGGAGGCAAGCCTAAATCTAGCTATGGGATCGATGTCGATTGCGGATGACTCACCAGTTGTTCTTACAGAAGAAGGAGATTTCGGAGTGGCGATTGAGAGTAAGCTGAGTTTGTTAGGGAGGCTGTTGAACCCAGAGTGTCAGAAAATGGCGAAGATGATTATGAAGATGCCGCGAGTGTGGGGAGTTTATGAGAGAGTTCGTGGTATTGCTCTCTCCCACGATACTTTCCAATTCATCTTTCAATTAGAAAGTGATATGGAAAGGGTTCTGGGAAAGGGTTTCTGGACTTTTGATGAGTGGGGGATGATTTTGGAGCGATGGGTCGAATCTCCTCCGGCGAATTTCCTCGGAACTTTTCCGGTCTGGATTTGGTTAAGTAACATTCCAGTCAACTTTCTCACTCCTAAGACCATTGAGGCGATAGCAGGAAGGATTGGGTATGTGAAGGAAGTGGCGTTTGACCCGGAGCGGTCTCAGTACAACGCTTTCGTGAGGGTTAAGATAATCTTTGATGCCTCGAACCCTTTGATCAAGATGAAATCAGTCCAGTTGCCCAAGGGAGAGATTGTGTGGGTGAGTATTGAGTACGAAAGGGCCCGTAAATCTTGTTTCCACTGTCTGCGTCTTACAAATGATAAAAGTAGGTGCCCTTTCCTACAAAAGGAGAAGCAAGGGTCGCAAACTGCACTGGAGGTTTCTCGGAAAGCCTCGACACGGGATAACCTGTATCCCAAAGATCTGGCAAACACGATTATGCCTATGCTTCAGTCACCTCTGCAAACAGCTGTAGAGATCCGGTCAAATGTGGTTGTCCCAGAGGTTCTCGCGGAGATGAGGAAATTCTTGGTATCAGGGGATCCTGCTTTGGCAAGTCAACGGGAACAGACTCTAAGGGCTACTCTGGATGCTATAGCCTCAGACACTCGGGCTCAGAGGTCAATGCTTCGCTTGGAAGCCCCACCTCGTTTAACACCGGAGATCAGTAAAGGGAAAGGGCTGGTTTTCGGGTATCAACATGTAGGAGATGGAAACGCAACGCCGCAAGCACCTGGTAAGATGGGGAACACTGCAGTGACGGATAGTCAGAATGGCATTGTGAGCTCGGTGGCCTTGCAGAGTGCCAACATGATGGGGGAACAAACGGGTGCTTCAGGATTACAACTGGGAGTGAGTGATACTCACGCTGGTAATGTTAACCCGGTGGCTATGAATAATCACACATTGGGGATGGAGCAAGCTGGAGTCACGGGATTCCATATGGGTTTACTGGCGGGTATAACCAACTCCCTTAATGTTAATAAACGGCAATCCCAGAAAAAGCAGTCTTCCTGGAAGCGGCGGTCCAAGAATGAGAAGACCACTTCCGGGAGTATTTCGTCTAGTAGACCGCAGGAGGGAGGCCAAGAGCAGATGTGTGGTCCTATCTCTAAAAGGAAAGCAATAGAGGATGGGGAAGTGTCTTCCAAATTGCTTAAGACCGTATCAGTGGTGAATACGCCAACAGAAGGAAAGCCTTCTGGAGTGGCGGAGGGTGCTTCTTCACCGAGTTTGGGGAATGTGATTGCAGGTACGGAGGTGAAGCTTGTTGCTGAGAAATCGGGTTTGGTGGTTTTCCAGAAACCACCCAGTACTCAATGAGTGTACTCAGTTGGAACTGCCAAGGCATGGGGAGCACCTCGGCAGTTCGACGTCTGAAGGAAATGCGTAGAGAGCATTATCCGGACTTTTTGTTCCTCCTGGAGACTAAAAACTCCAGTGATCATGTGATGGGGGTGAAGGACTGGATGGGTTATGACAAAGTTCACATAGTGGATCCTGTTGGGTTAAGTGGTGGTTTGGCTTTGTTCTGGAAAGATTTGTATCGAGTGGAGATTTTACAGTCTGATGCCCGGTTGATTGATACAAGGATAAGTCAAGGGACAAGGGTTTTCTATATAACTTTCGTCTATGGTGATCTAGTTCGACATTTGAGAGAGGAGGTTTGGGAGCGTCTTACGCGTATTGGTTTGCAACGTGATGATCCATGGATGCTTACAGGTGATTTTAATGAAATCATGGATAATTCAGAGAAATTAGGAGGCCCGAGACGACCAGAAAGTTCTTTTTACCCTTTTAGAACTATGGCGAGAAACAGTCGGGTAAAGGAGATCCCAAGTTGTGGGAATAAACTCTCATGGGGTGGTAGAAGAGATAGTGTGTGGGTCCAGTGTCGTCTGGATAGAAGCTTTGGGAATAGTGGTTGGTTCAACCTCTTCCCTCGTGTTATAACGGAGTATCTAGACCTGCTGGGTTCAGATCATCGACCGATAATAACAAGACTGGTAGGAGCTAATAACACCTATAGAGGAAGATTCATTTTTGACAAGAGATGGATCGACAAGCCTGAAACAATGAAGATTATTCGTGAACAATGGTCTCGGGAAGGTGACTCTCAGGGTAAATCCGTACTCAGTGGTCTGACTCGCTGTAGAAAAGCCTTATCTAGGTGGAAAAGGACTCATGTGACTAATTCAGAAACTCAGATTCAATTGTTGCGGCGAGATTTAGAAGAGGAAGCTACGAAGGTGCATCCAAACTTCCAGAAGTTGCGTCAGCTTAAATGGGCACTTTCGGTGGCATTCAGAGAAGAAGAGACTTATTGGAGGTCGAAAAGTCGGGAGTCATGGCTTCAATCAGGTGATAAGAACACGGCTTTCTTCCACAGAAGTGTTAAGTACAAACGTCTAAAGAACCGGCTGAATTCCTTACTTGACAAGAATGGGTTTGAGTGCTATGAAGAAGGATCCAAGGGTAGTATAGCCGCGGAATATTTTACAGACTTGTTTGCCTCGTCGTCCCCGGGTAATTTTGAGGAGCTACTGGAGGGTATGGAGCCTCGTGTGTCGGACGAGATGAATCAACAATTGGTGGCTCCAGTGACAGCTCAAGAGATCAAGCAAGCGGCCTTTAATATAAAAGGAGACAGTGCTCCGGGTGCTGATGGCTGGACAGGGGCTTTTTTCAGGAAGTACTGGTCAGTAGTTGGAGCGGATATTGTTACAGAAATTAAAGCCTTCTTTGATTCTGGTGTGCTTCCTCAGGACTGGAACCACACTCAGATATGTCTGATCCCTAAGAAAGACAATGCCAATCAGATGAAGGATATGCGTCCGATTAGCCTCTGTTCAGTCCTTTACAAGATTGTATCAAAGGTATTGTGCACCAGACTTAAACGCTTCCTTCCAGTTCTGGTTTCTGAAACTCAGGGAGCCTTTGTATCTGGGAGACTGATCTCCGATAACATTCTCCTCGCACATGAAATGGTACATGCTTTGCGTACGCATGCTAGTTTTCATTCGGATCACATTGCAATTAAAACAGACATGTCGAAGGCCTACGACAGAGTTGAGTGGGATTTCCTTGAGCACCTTCTCTTTCGCATGGGCTTCAGTACTCAGTGGATACAATGGATCATGATGTGTGTCCGTACGGTTAGTTATTCGGTGTTAATCAATGGAAGTGCTTTCGGTTTTGTTTCACCAGAACGAGGCATTAGGCAAGGTGACCCTCTGTCGCCCTTTCTGTTTATACTGTGTGCCGAGGCTTTGATCCACATCATGGACCGAAAGCGATCACAGGGGAAGCTCACAGGTTTCAGCTTCAATGTTGATTGCCCTGTCGTTCAACACTTACTATTTGCTGATGACAGCCTTCTATTCTGTCGTGCAAGAAAGGAAGAATGTGAGGAAATCCTGGGGTGCTTGCATCTATATGGTAAAGCGTCTGGTCAGCAGATCAATTTCGAGAAGTCTGCGATAACCTTTGGTAGTAAAACACCAGACGCTACCAAGGCGATGGTCCAACAGACATTGGGGATTGCAACAGAGGGTGGCTCCGGATCGTACCTGGGGCTCCCGGAGTGTTTTAGCGGCTCTAAAACGGCTCTCCTAGCCTTTATTGGTGATAAGCTTCAGAAAAGATTGCATGGATGGTATGCTAAGTCCTTGTCATTAGGGGGAAAAGAAGTTTTACTCAAGTCCATAGCAATGGCTTTGCCGGTATACGCCATGTCGTGCTTCAGACTGAGTAAACACCTTTGCCGAAAGATTACTAGTGCAATGCGCGAGTTCTGGTGGAGTAGCTGTCAGGGACAAAGAAAAATAGCATGGGTAGCCTGGTCTACAATGTGCAAGTCTAAGAGTGATGGTGGGCTAGGTTTCAAAGACTTGGGAGATTTTAACCAAGCGCTTCTCGCAAAACAGGCTTGGCGAATCCTCAACAATCCGGAATCCCTCGTCTCTCGTTTCTACAAGAGTAGGTACTTCCGACGTTCAACGTTCTTAGAATGCGGATCAGGGTCTAGACCATCATATGCATGGCGGAGCATAATACATGGTCGTCATCTCCTGAAACAAGGACTCATGAAGACGATTGGAGATGGCATGGATACTTTTGTTTGGAAGGATAAGTGGATATTTGATAAGCACCCTCGAGCTCCTTATAGGCTGGAGACCTTTTTCAATGTCAATCTTAAGGTAGCAGAGCTGAGGAATCCTGATGGTGACCAATGGGATACTGCAAAGATCCAAGCTCTTTTCCCACCTGACGATGCTAAGCAAATTCTCGCTATGGAGACTGCAATGACAAAGAGGGATAGTTACATTTGGCCTTATGTTCCGTCAGGAGCATATACGGTCAAAAGTGGTTATTGGTTGGTTCGTACTTTGCCTTCTCTGTATGAGCCTAAAACGGAAGACATGACCAAACTAATAACATTGAAGGCAAAGCTATGGAGAATCAAAACGGTTCCGAAGATTAGGACCTTCCTGTGGAGAATGCTCTCTGGTGCCCTAGCTGTCTCTGAACGCATCGCATCACGGGGATTGGCCGTGGATATTCGATGTGCAGTCTGTGGCCATAATGAGGAGACAATCTGCCATTTGTTGTTTGTGTGTCCTGTTGCTCGCCAGGCCTTTGCGCTTGCAAATGTTCCTATGCCGGCTGCGGGCTTCTCTGAGAATAACTTGGTGCAGAACTGGGAATATCTATCATCCCTTTTCCAGGATGACAAAGTGCCCGAGGAAATTAAACGAATGATCCCCTGGTTGCTGTGGGAAATCTGGAAATGGAGGAACACCGTGATCTTCCAGGGGAAACATGGTGATATTCGGGAGATGGTGGATAAAGCGTTCATGAACTCATCACACTGGTTTGCGGCTCAGACTATAGAAAATAAGTTAAGTGATCGGCCGAGTGTTAACCAGTAGGCTATCGAAGTTAAATGGAGAAAACCGAGGATAGGTCTTCTGAAATGCAATATAGCGGTCTCCTGGGGAAAAAAATTTAATGCGGTGGGAGGAGCTTGGATTGTTCGCGATAGTCAAGGTCAAGTCATGTTCCATGCGCGAACGGCTCTAGAACAGACAGAAACTACGCTTTTAGCAGGATTGAAAGTTGCTAGGTGGGTTTTGGAGGCTCTGCAGATTTTACAGATTCCTCGGGTTGAAATGGTGATGGACAATACTGCAGTGATTGAGGCGATAAATAATCCTGGGAGTGGCCACGGTATAACATCATATTGCAGGATATCACACAACTCTTGTCCAGCTTTGAATATTGGGAGTGTCATCATGTGGCGGTTTCGGCGAATAAGGTTGCTATGGCTATCGCCAAGAGTGTGACAAGAGAGGGAATGGTTCAGTCATATCTTTCTTTGGGAGGACCAGCTTGGCTCCATGACCAAGTTAGAAGAGATATTGGAGAGAGCGACTAAGGACCGCAGCTACACAGTCTTCTCTGTCTTTGTGGCTTCCACTTGGAGGGTCGATTGACCTCAGTATCAAGTGTGATCTTGTTTTTGTTTTTTGGTTTCCTTTCCATGTTTACATTATATTCACTTTTTATGGTTCTGTTGACGTTGCAAGTCACTTTTTTATGGACAAAAAAAAAAAAAAAAAAAAATAAGTTTTCTACCCCTAATTAATTCTCATTAATATCATTACTATTCAACGTTGCAATTTCCAAAACAAATCTCATTCATTATTAAGCTAAAAAGAGGATTTTAAAAAGGGTAAGAAAACTATTTTTATATAGTAGTAAAAAAAAAAAGAAAAGAAACTAAACTACTGTTGTGCGTCAAATCATTCTCATCTTTTATTTTTGTCGCACAAAAAAGAGTTTTCCAAATCTAAAAAGAATATAATTGCAGAAGACACAAAGAGAGAGAGAGAGAAAGAGAGCTGTTGGAGTGTGAAAGAGAGAAGACAATGAGATGACTTTCACTATCATTTTGCAGCCATTCTCTCAATCTCTTCCTTCGGTATGTTTCTTCTTCTTCTCTCTCGGCTTTGCATTTTTCGTACTATTAGAATTTGTTCTTACTTCGATATCTCTTCTTTGTTCTGACACTTCACTTGTAAGATACTTGTTTGGTCTCGTTTCCGATTTGTACATTTTGGATCCAATCTACTCAGCGAGTCATTTTGTCTATCTGTCTCTACTCTCTAAGAAAGACTCCATCTTTTTGAGTTTCTGTAGCTACCCATTTGCTCTTTTCTGGTAAATTTGATCTGAAAAAAAAACTCGACAAGTTATACTTTTTTTGGTTCTTCAGTGTTACATTTTTTTTATTTGTGTGTGTTAAATCTGCAGTTTTGAGCCTCTTACAAACGTTGCGGTTGGTGTCTAGTCTGATTCTAGTTTTCTATTTTTATTTTTCTTTCACTAAACCAAAAAAAGTCTTGGTTTTTTTTTCCTCTGTTGTTTGATTTTTCTGGTTTTACTTGGATGCTTTGTTTATTACTACATTGTTGTTAAGTGATCTCTTGATTTAGTATTTTTGACTAATACTTTTTTTTTTTTTGGAGATTCTTTGTATCTGTATGTGTTGGAATGTAATTTTTGTTTGCTTTCTCTCAAGATTCAGTGTTTGTAGTCCTTATTCTAAAGACCATAATAAGTTAGAGATCTTGAGTCTGCTTCTGTTGACCCTTATAGTGTGGCATTGTTTTGTTCTATTGATTCCTCTTATAATGTGGCATTGTTTGCTTCAGTTTTGTAGGTGAAAGCCTGAGGTAGACAGAGATAAAAGAGCTCTTCAGTTTGGAATATAATTTAGTAGAGATTGATTCTGGCCTGGAATCCTTACCTTGGACTTGACCACCCTTGGGTGAAGTCTAAACCACTCTTTGTGCTTCTAGCAGCCGGTGTCATGGCTACTGTGTTGCACTCTGAGTCCAGGCGGTTATACTCCTGGTGGTGGGATAGTCACATTCCCAAAAACTCTAAATGGATTCAACAGAATCTTTCAGGTGCCTCTCTCTCTCTCTTCCTCAAAGTTTTTGGTGATTGATTTGTTCCTTAAACGGTTATTTAACGGTAAAAAGAATTGAACTTTTGCATGATGCAGATATGGATTCCAAAGTGAAGGCAATGATCAAACTCATCGAAGAAGATGCAGATTCTTTTGCAAGAAGGGCAGAGATGTACTACAAGAAACGTCCAGAGCTAATGAAACTGGTGGAAGAGTTCTACAGAGCTTATCGTGCGTTAGCAGAGAGGTACGATCATGCGACTGTGGAGCTCCGCCATGCACATAAAACCATGGCTGAGGCGTTCCCTAACCAAGTGCCTTTCGACATGCTTGAGGATTCTGCTTCATCGTCTTGTTCTGAGCCACGTACACCTGAGAAAATGCCACCACGAAACCAGCCATTTTACGACTCTGAAGACCTGCAAAAGGACAGTGCCACGAGTAAAAGGGGGTTAAGTCAGCTGACTGAGTACTTAGGAAGTTCTGAAACAGAAGTTGAAAGCTTGAAGAGAACATTGGTTGAGCTTGGGGCTGAGAAGGAGGCCTTGAATCTTCAGTATCAGCTGAGCTTGAACAAATTATCCAAACTGGAGAAAGACCTTGAGGTTGCTCAAAAAGATGTTAATGGACTTGATGAACGTTCTAGCAAAGCTGAGATTGAGACTAAGATACTTTCAGAAGCCCTTGCAAAACTTGAAGCCGAGAGGGATGCTGCGCTTCTCCGATGTAATCAATCCATGCAGAAAATAGCGGATTTGGAGGAATATTTTGCTCAAGTACAAGAAGATGTGAAGGGGTTCACCAACCGAGCAACTAAAGCAGAAACAGAAGTGCAGAGTCTCAAGAAAGAGCATTGTAGATTGCATTCTGAGAAGGAGGCTGGCTTAGCTCAATATAATCGATGCCTAGAGATGATATCTGCGCTAGAGAAGAAGGTTAGAGAGGCCGAAGAGAATGCTCAGATGTTTAGTGATAAGGCTGCAAAAGCAGAAGATGACATTAAAGCGTTGAGACATGAACTTATGAAGGTGAATGAAGCGAAGGATGGTTTGAGTCTTCGGTACCATCAGTGTCTGGAAACCATATCTATGCTAGAGAAAGAAGTTTCTCATGCTCAAGACAATGCCAAAAGACTGAGTAGTGAAGTTTTGGCTGGAGCTGCAAAACTGAAGACTGTAGAGGACCAGTGTATTCTTTTGGAGAGCTCAAATGAAACTTTGAAGCTAGAAGCAGATGGTTTAACACACAAATTAGCAGCTAAGGATCAAGAGATTTTTCAGAAGCAAAACGAGCTTGAGAAGTTTCAATCGTTAATCCAAGATGAGCATTCTCGATTTATAGAAATCGAAGCCAGCCTTAAGAGTTTGCAAAGCGTGTATTCTCAGTCCCAAGAGGAACAAAAGGTTCTCACTTCAGAACTTCAAAGCAGAATCGGCATGTTGAAGGACTTAGAGACTCGTAATCAAAAGTTGGAAGGGGATATCAGCTCAGTCGAAGAAGAAAATCTAAACTTAAGCAAACTAAATGATTCTTCTATGATCACCCTGGAGAGTCAGCAAGGTGAGATCCATAGCTTGAAGGAGATAAAAGAAAAACTTGAGGAAGAAGTTGCAAGACAGACTAACCAAAGCAGTGCCTTTCAAGAAGAGGTCTGTCGTCTGAAGGATGAAATTGATAGCTTGAATAGGAGGTATCAAACGATAATGGAGCAAGTGAAGCTCGCAGGATTTGATCCCGAATCACTTGCCTGCTCTGTGAGGAAACTACAAGACGAGAACTCAAAGCTGACTGAGTTATGTAACCACCAGAGAGATGATAAAGATGCTCTTACTGAGAAGCTGCGTGAAATGGATAGCATTCTAAGGAAGAATGTTTCTTTGGAGAAATTGCTTCTGGAATCAAACACCAAACTAGATGGTTCTAGGGAGAAGACGAAGGATCTGCAAGAAAGATGTGAGTCTTTACGACGAGAGAAATCTGAGTTTATTGCTGAGAGAGCTAATCTGCTTTCTCAATTGCAAATCATGACTGAGAATATGCAGAAGCTCTTGGAAAAGAACTCGTTATTGGAGACATCCCTTTCTGGTGCAAACATTGAGCTACAAGGTGTTAGAGAGAAATCAAAATGCTTTGAAGAGTTCTTCCAGTTGCTCAAAAACGATAAGGCCGAGCTTATAAAAGATAGAGATTCTCTTCTCTCTCAGTTAAATGCAGTTAAGGAGAAGCTAGGAGTTTTGGAGAAGAAGTACACTGAATTGGAAGGAAAATATGCTGATCTGCAGAGGGAAAAACAATTCAAGAATCATCAAGTGGAAGAGTTAAGAGTCTCACTTGCCACTGAGAAGCAAGAGCGTGCTAGTTACGAAAGATCAACTGACAGCAGATTGGCTGATCTTCAGAGCAACGTGAGTTTTCTTCGAGAAGAATGTCGCTCAAGGAAAAAGGAGTTTGAGGAAGAGCTTGACAAAGCTGTAAATGCGCAAGTCGAGATCTTCATCTTGCAAAAGTTTATAGAAGACTTGGAGCAGAAGAACTTTTCTCTCCTGATTGAGTGCCAGAAATATGCTGAGGCATCAACATTTTCAGAGAAACTCATTGCTGAGCTGGAAAGCGAGAATCTTGAGCAACAGATGGAAGCAGAGTTTTTGGTGCATGAGATTGATAACTTCAGGGGTGCAATTTATCAAGTGTTTAAGGCACTTCAAGTTGAAGCAGATTGTAAGACAGCTGACCAGAAGGTTGCAAAAGAGAGAATCCCCGTTTCACGTGTCTTGGGTGACATTAAAGAACTAAAATGTTCACTCTCTAGCGCTGAATATGAGACGCAGCGACTTGTGATTGAGAACTCTGTGCTCTTATCTCTACTTGGACAGTTCCAATCAGATGGCATGAAAGTGGAATCAGAGAAACGTGTTGTAGAGAAAGATCTGGAGACGATAGTACATCGCTATGGAATGCTGAAAAAGGATAGGCTCGAGCTATTGGAGATGAACCGGCAGTTGAAATCAGAACTGGTCGACAGAGAGCAGCGGGAGCTAGAGTTAAGAGCTGAACTACAAACTGAGCATTTAAAGTTTGAGAGTCTGCATGAGTCATACATAGCTTTGCATCAAGATCACTCAAATGCTCTCAACAAAAACCAAACTTTGCTTCTGAAATTCTCAGAACTTAAAGGTGAGATGTGTATACTTGAAGAAGAAAACGTTGCAGTTCTTCAGGAAGCTCTTGCCTTGAACAGCATGTCTGTGGTTTACCAGTCCTTTGGGTCTGAAAAAGTTGAACAGGTTGACGCTTTTGCTGAAAACTTGTCTAGTTTACAAGACATCAATATTGGCCTGAAGCAGAAGATTGAGACACTGGAGGAGAAGTTAAAAGGGAAAGAGGTGGACAGTCAGGAGCTTAATAGCAAGCTGGAAAAGTTACAGGAAAGCCTCGAAGAAGCCAGTGAGCTAAATGATCTCTTAGATCATCAAATTTTAGATAAAGATGAAATCTTGAGACAGAAGGCGATGGAGCTCCAAGAAGCTGAAGAGATGCTCAAGGCTACACATATTGTAAATGCTGAACTGTATGAAGCAGTTGAAGAGCTCAGGAAAGACTGTAAAGAATCTAGGAAAGTGAGGGGAAATTTAGAGAGGCGGATTACTGAACTGTGTGACCTTACTGGGAGACAGGATGAAGAGATTAAAAACCTTCGCAGTTTGAAGGAGAATTTGGAGTCGGAGGTAGAGTTGTTACACAAAGAAATCCAAGAACACAGAGTACGAGAGGAGTTCTTGAGTTCAGAGCTGCAGGAGAAAAGCAATGAGTTTGGACTTTGGGATGCGGAAGCAACATCTTTTTACTTTGATCTACAGATTTCAGCTGTCCGTGAAGTCTTGCTTGAGAACAAAGTTAAAGAACTCACTGGAGTTTGTGAAAATCTCAAAGATGAAGCTGTTACAAAGACCACAGAGATAACACAAATAAAAGAAACAGTTGGATTCTTGGAATATGAAGTGACTGAGCTGAAGAATCAATTGTCTGCCTATGATCCTGTGGTAGCATCTCTGGCAGAAGATGTCAGGTCTCTTGAGCAAAATGCCCTGTCTTTGTTGAAACTCCCTGCACCAGCTGATCGTCACAGCGAGGTAAACTTATTCCCATTCCTTCTATATGACATCTTACCGGTTCATGAAACTTGATTACCTTTACTAATTGACTGATTTTACTGACCACGTTAGTGGCTTCCATTTGTTGAAACTGTGCCTTTTTGCATGTATGCACCTCTTAATATCTTCCAATTTTCTCAGGGCGTTCAGAATGATGAACATCCAGAAGCAGCAGTCTCTCAAGAAGAAGGACATAGCAGTACCAACCTAGACAGTGGATTTGTGCTTTTGCAGGACATGAAAACAAGAATCAAAACCATTAAGAAAGCAGTTGCTGAGGAAAAAAAGAGGCGTGGTAAGCTGAGAAGACGAAACTCTTCTCACAGAAGCAGAGACCGCAAGCTGTATGAAGAGATTGAACTTGAGGACCAATTCTCAGGTGAAATCAGACAGCCTAGATCACCTGCGATGACTGAGTTGAAAAATGGTTCATTGATGAAAGACATTCCCCTTGATCAAGTTGCAGACTCGACGTTCTATGGAAGAAGCCGGAGAACTAGTCGTGGTTCTAGTGACCAGATGCTTGAATTATGGGAAGAATCTGCTGAACCAGAATCCAGCATTAAGTCTCTGATCACCAATAAAAACTCAAAGAAGCCTCTCATCCCCCGTCTTCATCGCAGAAGCAGGAACCCCTCCATTGAATCACAGTCTGAGAAAATGGTTGGAGTTGTTGACAAACTAGAGTTATCTAGAAGCACTGAGGACAATGCAAAGATTTTGGAGAGACTTTTGTCTGATTCTCGAAGATTGGCAAGCCTCAGAATCAGCCTAAGAGATCTTAAAACCAAGCTGGAGATGAACGAGAAGCCAGGCAAGTTCACTAACCCTGATATTGCTAGAGTGAAGAAACAGCTGAAAGAAATGGAGGAAGCCATCTTTCAGCTAACAAACACAAATGAGATTCTTTCGAATGAAATTGAGGAGACCGGAGATGCCAGAGATATATATAGAAAAGTGGTTATAGAGAAGTCAAAGAATGGGTCTGAGAAGATTGAGCAGTTGCAGCAAGAAATGCAGAACATTGAGCGAACAGTGCTAAAGCTTGAAGAGGGAGCATCAAAGAGTAAAGGAAGGAAAAAATTCTCTGAGAGTAGGACAGTGATACTCTTGAGAGACATTATCCATAAAGGTGGCAAAAGGACAGCAAGAAAGAAGAAAAATCGTTTCTGCGGCTGTATGAGATCGTCGGGTAATGAAGAGTAGGGTGGATAATAACGTAACAGCATCTATCTAGTCACTATCTATTTTTCACTTTAATCATGGAACTGACTCTAGGAGTACTTGTGGAATGGTTTCTGAAATATTTATTAGAGCAAATTAGTAAAACCTTGTAGCTTCTGCTAATGTGTACGTATCTGGTTTGACTCTTTAATGTTTCAAACTTAGTGTTTCTCAAAGTCTATTTTTTAGATACTCTTTATGGAAGATTATGAACTAGAATGTGATAATATACTACCTACTGGAATAAAGTATCTTACAAGAACGTTACTTATGTTATGGAAACAGGCATGTAGGCTAACACGATCTGGTACATTACAAAGATACAAAGAATTTTTTCCATAGCTTAACCAAATAGTTTTGATTCACTGATTTGGGTTGAGAGAAGGAAATGCTGGAATAGACCGTAGTATCAGCTTCCGGCCATTACCTCTCCTCCTTAGGTTTGAGCCAGATTCCGAAGAGCCGAGCTGAGGGGGAGAAACTCTCTTACTGTTGGGAGAGATGGCCTTGATGTTAGCTATAGGGGAATTGAGGAGAATCTCAGGCATAATCTCTGTTTTATCTTCAGTCACGGGATCAATAGGCTTCTTCTCATTATGTGACTGCGTCAAATCACTGTCTTGTTTTCTGAAAGAGGAAGAACCCATTCCAATAAAAAACTGTGTGGGAGGCAGCCTGTTCTTAGACAAGAACGGCTGATGAACCACCAAATGTCTGCAAAACAAATGTTACAGCAATTCAGGAGCTGTCTTGTTTGTATATTGTTTGAAACCTCGATACAATTAATTACCTGTATGGTGGCAGTGGTGTTGAAGGTTGATCAGAACTTGGGTTCTGCTCCACTTCTCTTGACACCTCGATCTTGTGTTGGATTTTTGCTCTTCTTTTCTCATATGTCTCCTGATCCTCCTCTTGTTTGCTCTCCATGATAACAAGTAAAGACCCTGAGATTGTAATTATGTCAAATCAAAGACTTTGTAAATAGACAGTAATTAAAAGTTGAGCAAGGAAGCTTACCTTCTTTTCTGCCGTATACATTTTTGCATCCTTCACATCTACAGTTTATGGAACATCCGACTCCACCCTATAAGATTATCAGGAACCAAGTATCTAAATCAGATCATGGGAATATAACCTACACAAATGAATATTAAGAACAATGATGAATAGATGATGAAAAAAACCTGATAGCATTCACAGTATTTCTTCAGACAGTTTGATTTCTTGCAGTTGCAGCCGCGTTTGTGCCGTGCAGAAGCTGGAGTTTTACTTGCATCATCCTGTGCAAGATAAAAGTGTCATCACTCAGATTAATGGAGGACAGAGAGGAGAGGGGGAGAAGGGAATAAGAAGATGGAATAAAGAGCTCTTACACCAGCTTCCATGATGGAATCTGCGCTTCTGATGACTTTAGGAGCAAATGCAAGTGGATTTCGGGATTCAATCTGTTTACGGGTAGCCAGGACAGTTTCTTCATGGATAGGTTTATTAAAGCAATCTATACATGAACATGGCTCTATACAATAAACTCCAGCAGCAAAGCATTCACAGTAACTGCAGAGAGAGAAGAGACTCAAACAATTGGTTAACTACTTCAAGGCAATTCAGTTTAAATATTTGAAACAGGCAAGAATTAAGCTAGGGGTATGCAGCTTACAGCTTCAAACATTTTGACTTTTTGCAGTTGCATCGCTTACATGACTCACCCTCTCCAGCTTGTTCAGACACACGCCTGCACATTTATGCCAACTGATAAGAAAAACAAAAAAAAGAAGATATACAAATCTGTTATGTAACTTTTGTTAAAAAAAAATAACTTGCTTCTTTTTCTTAAGGCTGCCAGAATTCAACTCTGGGAACACCAATGCTCTGGGAACTTCTTCGACAGGTTCATTTTCTGCTTGGTCCGAAGTTTCTTGCACAGTGTCCTGGGATTGAATTGGAGTGGTAGAGCCTGAAAAACTCTTTTGAATCTCTCCAGATATGGAATAGTCATGTACGACATTGATGTTACTGTCCCTTGCGGACAATGCAACAGAGTTTAGATGAAGACCAATACCAGGTACAACACAACTCGAGGAAGATTCACCAGCCTCCTTATTGTCACACACAGATTGTTGATCATCAGCTATCTCCTTCTTCCGCTTCCCTGGCATCTCAAAGTCCAAGCAGCGTCTTCGCATGCCACCACGGTTCAAGCTAAAGACAGACTAGCACAAACAAAACACAACGCAAAATAACCAATTCAGTATAATCAAGATCCCAAAGATACTTAAACACTCACATCTGAGATCCATTTCGAAATGTAGTCCTGCATTTACCTCATTGGGAAGCACAGCCGAAGGCTCATTTTCATTACTGGATCCATTAGCTGGAACATCTTTGTTGATATCAGGCCGCTTTGTCGACTTGACACCAGCACAGAAACGTCTTTCCGAACTTGATATTTTATCCACCAAGCACCTAAAAGCCTCAGAATCATTCGGAGACCGAAACACTAAAAGCTCAGTTGCATCTGAGATCAAACGTCCACAGTTAGGAGTGTCATTCGCTTCCCGAACATCAAGCATCTTCTCAAGACCCATCTTGACATCCTCGGAAGACGAACCACCTTCTCCCCGAGGATTGTCAGACGGAGCTTCCAAGGTAACATCATCAGTGCAAGGTGAATCACTACGATCAGGAGTTTGACTGTCAGACTTCAGGATCTGTGGCAGCTCAGAAGACGTTTCAACAGAAGTTTCTTCTTCTTCATCTTCGAAAGGAGCTTCTTTGTTTAGATCTTCAATTACCGGTACTACAGCTTCTTCTTTAAAAACAGATCCATTTAGATCTTCCAAAGGCTTTGTACGATCAATAGAGTTATGACTGCAACAACAACAATACAGTAAACAACATATCCTACTAAAACAACAACAAGAGCTTCTGTTATTCAAAGAAAAACGATTACTTACCATCTGAAAAATCTGGATTCTCTATAAGAATTGACATGAGGAGAGGTGAAAACAGGAGGAGGAGAAGTGAAACTTAAAGAGCTAAACGTCTGAGCAGTGGAAATGGATTTGACCGACTCAATGGGAGAGAGATTGCTTATGTAGTTGAACACTGGAGAATCCTACATTAGAAGACCCCAATTCCATACAGTTAGACTCAAGACAAAATTAGCAAACCACAACAAAAAAAATTGCATTTTCCCAAAAAAAAAAAAAAAAGACAAAATCTCTGATATTTCGGAAACAAAAAAGAGAACTTTTTTAGGGTCAATTCATGAAATTTGACAAAACCCAACGAAACAATTGCAAAACCCTGAAACAAAAACCCAGAAAACACAACACTATCTTCGTAACTAGAAAAATGCAAGACAACGAAAGGAGTGAACTTTGAGCAGAGAAGGAGAGGAAAAAAAAAACCTCGAATTTGGATTTGGGAGTTGAAGTTCCGATCTGGGAAGAAGTAGGATTCTTCTGGGGTTTGTCCATTTTCCAGCAAGAATCAAATCTACATTGCCTCAATAAAGACACTGATTTTGGTTTTTCTCTTTTTTTTTTCTCTTGTTATAATATATCTAGGGTTGTTGTTGGATATTCGAACAAAAAAAAAAAAAAAATGTCCGCGCCGGTGCGAAACAGTACGAAGAGCGTATAAACACTGTGTGGGAAAAATGATAAAAGTCCAAATTATATCAGTATCACTCTTTTTTTAGTCCACTATATGACGTCATCTTTACCCTTACCTGCACCTTCTTTAACACTCAGGCCCAGGCCCAGTACTAGGCCCAGGCCCAGGCCCAGGCCCTGTTCCACACGAGAAAGCGGTTGAGCGTGGTTATACTTTGGGAAATGATTAAATTTCATGTATGAGTTTTTAAAAAAAATTTCATTGATCTTAAATCAAACAAATATAATTAAAAATCATATATGAGGATTCAAAATAACGAAAGAAAAATATTTCAAAACCAAAAATGTTGATTTAAATAACAAAGTTTACCTATCAAAAGGGTGTTTAAGACACTTCCATGTTATATTTGCTTATATCTCACGTTTAAAAATATCAAAATGTACAAGACTGGTGCGTATATCATACATTGGAAAGTGGTATTATATATGCATCGATAGATGTAAATACGAAGATGTGAAAATGTATAGTTTTTTACTACCTATTGCATACTATGGTGAAACGACCATTTTAGAAAACAAATTTAATCTATTTATATAAGAACTATGTTATAATTGTTTTATATGGATTTGATACTGTACATGGAATATAGAGGGTTCATATTATTAAAACCCTAGACTTCAGACGGTTGTATGTGATTGTGTTTTTTTTTAACCATTCCGAGAAGAGTGCTGACTTTGGAAAACCGTTAAAATGTTAGAAAACAAGGAGTTGAACCAAAATCAGATTATTATAGATATACCAAAACTGTTAATTAACTATGATTTGGTGACTAAGAGGCTGATTGGTAGTAACTTTTAATGCTTTAAAATTATGTTAAAGTCTTAACAGTTTTATTTTTGCTAATTAAGTTTTTATGACTTTAATTGTTTTTTTTTAATTCTCTCAGCCACTTTATGTTTTTCACTCCTTATTCTCCCTTTTTGTTTAAAACACCAAAATCAACGCTTTAAAACCAACAAATTTTAAAAATCATTTTTTCTTCTCCCCATAATAATTAAAAACTGTCTTCAAATTTACATATATTTTTCACAAATTTTTTTTATAGATTAATTGTCATCATTTTTTTCCTTTAGACATTCATTTCTCTTTACAAAATTATTAGTTTAATCATCACCACTGTATTTCCTTACAGTTTTTTATTTATATATAAAAAAATTGTCATTATGTTACATACCGATTAATATTTATCATGATATATCATACTATACTAATAAAAAAATAATAGTCTGAGCTATTAAAATTTTTTTTATTAACAATCAAATTTTAACAGTCAAAATACCTACAATCAAAATCTATGCAGCCAAATTTCTTATAGTCAAAGTCTTCACCATCAAAATTTCTACAGCTACAAATAGGAGTCGCAACCAATCGCCCTAACTTAAGTTTCACTTTCGAATTTTCAGGTTGGTGAAACATGTCATCTCCAAGTTCGTAAAGAGGTTGGAGTTTGTGCTCAAAAATGGGTTTGTGTCTTGTATAAATGGGTGATGATAGAATTAGGTGTCATATCAAATCGAGTAAATATTGTTTAGCAAGATAAAAAAATCTTTTAAATGATGAATATTATAAAAGAATTCACAAGATTTAATCTTTACATAACTAAGGAATATCCAATTAAATAGTAGTGTGTTTTAGTTATTTTTTATTTGCTATGTTTTAGGATTTTGTGCAACATTATAATGTGCCAAATATAAAATTTCGATTAAAAGATTTTTTTTAAAAATTAAAATGAATTGAAATTTTGAGTGAAAATTATGGTTTCTGTAAAAGATAAAATCGGATAATAAATATTAATATACAAAATTTAAAAAATCGATGTTGAATGTAAGCCTAAAGATATTGTTGTTTCTATTTTTATACATATGATTATGGTTGACGAATGTTGTGAACATATTGAAAAAGAAAAATAATTTCACATTTTTGTTCCACAACGAAACAAACGTAACTGCGCGCTAGTGTTAATCTATCAAAAGTTTGCGTATGTTGTGGGTAACAGTTTAAATTAAACTACCAACTAGACGTTGACATTCTTCACACAAAATTTTTAAAGATTCAAAGAATTCTTCTAATGGTGTGGAGTAAGAGAAGGAAACGTTGGGATCGAGTGTATCAGCTTCCTCCCACCATTTCTTCTCCATGGTGTCTCCTCCGATGAATCAAGATGAGGCAAAGACACCCTTTTTCTGTTGGGAGACACTACAGCTTTCATGTTGGTCATTGGAGAATGGTTTAGAAGATTCTCAGGCATGTCATCATCAATGTCTTCTGAGATTATCTCAATCCTTGAATGAGAAACCATACTCATGTCTTGTTTTCTGATGTTGTATATCCCGGAAGAAGATGATCCAGAAGCTCCATGATGAAAATGTTCTACTGGAGGAAGTAGTCTATTGTTGGATGAGATGGGAAGTTGAGACAGTGGTTGCCTGCATTAAAATTCAAAGGTTAATGATAAAGCTAATTAGGATCACACATTGATTGTTTTGAGATCGTTTCTTTACCTAAATGGTATTGGTGTTGAAGGTGGAACAACAGGATTGAACAACTCAACATTCTGTTGTGTTTTCGCAGTTACCCTTTTGGCAGAAACTTCGTTTTCCTCATCTTGTTCGAACAAAGATCCTGCAGGGATTGTGTAAACTTTGTCAAATCATTAAAGATCAAGAGCCTTCAGGTCTAGAGGTAAAGAATAAAAAGACTAACCATCTTTTCTGCCAAATGCATTTTTACATCCTTCACATCTACAGTTTATGGAACAGCCAACTCCACCCTATAGGATCAATATATCAAAACTCAGAACTAACCCAATGAAACAAGTCTTACACACATGTGTATGAATTTAATGACATTACCTGATAGCATTCACAATATTTCTTCAGACAGTTTGATTTCTTGCAGTTACAGCCTCGTTTGTGTCGCGCTGAAGCTGGAGTTTTGCTTGTATCATCCTGTGAACCAATGCACATTTTTTATAACCTTTTCAAAGAAATAAATGGATTTTGATAAGAAAAATGAAAATGAGAAACACTTACACCAACTTCAATGATGGAATCTGAGTTTCTTATGACTTTAGGAGCAAATGCAAGTGGATTGCGGGATTCGATCTGTTTGCGAGTAGCCAAGACAACATCTTCATGGATAGGTTTATTGAAGCAATCTATACATGAACATGGCTCTATGCAATAAACTCCAGCAGCAAAACATTCACAGTAACTACAGTGATAACATCAAAAGAGACTCAGCCAAAAAAAGATTAAACTATTTCAAGAAAACAAAAGATTAAAATAGGATTTGTGGGTATTCAGCTTACAGCTTCAAGCACTTAGATTTTTTGCAGTTGCACCGTTTACACGACGCCTCG
The DNA here is from genome assembly GCF_030686135.1 of Camelina sativa. Classification (NCBI taxonomy): domain Eukaryota; kingdom Viridiplantae; phylum Streptophyta; class Magnoliopsida; order Brassicales; family Brassicaceae; genus Camelina; species Camelina sativa. Next base: position 13,299,340 of record NC_141894.1, on the reverse strand, counting down.
CCTTCTCCTGATTGTTCAGACTTACGCCTGCACAGTATAGTGCCAACAGATTGTTAAGAAAAAAGTAAAAAAGATTTACCATTAATCTGTTTGTAACAAGTTTCAGAACAAACTTGCCTTTTCTTCTTGGCACTTATTGGATTTATTTCAACTAAAGCTGAAGATATTGGAAACTCTTCTACAGCTTGACCTGCATCTTGCTGCGAGTGAAGAACCGGAGAGGTAGAACTTTGCAAACCGACTTTAATGTTACCGGACAATGAGTACTCATTAGCAACATTGTTGTCCTTAGAGGACATTGCAATAGCGTTTAGATGCAGACCAATGCTAGGTACTACACAACTTGATGAAGATTCACCCAATGTTTGCTGATTATTCCCTGGAACCTCAAAGTCTAGACACCGTCTTCTCACGCCTCGATGCAAGATCGAATTTGCCTGACACACACACACACAAAGAAGAGAAACACATTTTCAGAGACAAATGATCAATCAAGAACCAAAAGCTAATACAATATCAACACCACCTTTACTCACATCAAAGGACTCAGTTTCATTATTGGCTACAACAGTACTTGAAACTGGCTCCTCCAACGTTGACTTTGTACCACCACCACCACGTACACGAGCTCCAGAGTTAGATCTTCTCTTCATCAAGCAACTAAAAGCCTCAGACTCACTAGGTGAGCCATAGATCAGTTCTGTCGTAGCAGCAATAAGAGTTTCCCAATCTGGAGTATCACTTTTCTTCTTGACATTGTCACACATCTTCAGCAGATCCATTCCACCATCTTCACAACTACCATTGCCTCCTCCTCTCACATCATTACTCACCTTAGGAGTACTAAAATCATTCTTAACGTTCTGTGACGGTTCGTTTCCAGTTAAAGCTTCTTCTTTTACTTCTTCTCCAACGGAAGCAACCACATCTTTGTTAATTTGACTGCAAACCAAAAAAAACATTCCAAATCAAGAATTTTGAAAAAGAGTATAAAACTACTAAGAATAACTCAAAGGAGACATAGACTTTGATTATAACCTTCTGAAACGAGACTCTTTGTGAGAAACAGCATGAGGAGAAGTGAAAACAGAAGGTGGAGATGTGAAATTGAGAGAGCTTAAAGTTTGAGCGATTGGGATTGATTTGAGAGTCTTGATTGGAGAGAGATTACATATATAATTAAACACTGGCGAATCCTGCATCATTAACACAAAAACACACACTTTTGATCTCAAAAAAACGCATCTTCAAAATCATCAAACAACCAAATCATAAGAAAACCGTTTTTAAGATTCTAGTAACCGATTACGATTGTAACATAAAAACTGAATCTTTGACTAAACTAAGAGATGGGTATTGTTACAAAGTCGAACAGACACCAAAACACCATCACAGAAACAGAGGAGCAACGAGATAAACAATGAAAGCATGAAACTTTGAGATGGGTATTGTTACAAAGTCGAACAGACACACCAAAACCATCACAGAAACAGAGGAGCAACCAGATAAACAATGAAAGCATGAAACTTTGAGATGGGTATTGAATTAAAAACCTCGGATTTGAGTTTAGAAACTGGAGTCCCGATCTGGGTAATACTCTTTTCCGGTGTATCCATTTTTTTTTTATTTGTCTCTTAACAACAAAACAATCACTCACATACACATTACTTCTTGGAGTCCCGCCTCTCACTCACTTTCTTATCTCTCTCTATCTACACTTAAAAGGGTAAGGAAGAAGAGAAGAGATTCAAAGGAGAGTAGAGGCGGGAAAATGAGGAGTATCTCGTGAAGATAGTCCAAACCAAATCCAACAAAGGCCACCAAAACCAAACACAAAACCAAAAAAGGTCACTACTTGTCTCTCTCTCTCTTTCTCTTTCTCTTTCTTTATGTTTTGTTCTTCTAATATATACACCTCTCTCTACGTACACGTCTCTTTGAGAATCAATGGTCTCTCTGTAAAAAAAAAATATCGTATCGATTTTTTTTTTTTTTGGGTCTTTAATAAAGTAACGGACATCACCTTGATGTTTGCTTTTTTTTTTTCTTCTTTGATTGTAAAGAAAAAATAAAAGGAATAAAATAAGAAACTGCAATAATTACACAGTTCCTTTTCGTTGCTTCTGTTTTGTTTGCATTACAAAGATGAATGAATAAAGAAAAGAATAAAGATAAATTCCTCTTGTTTTATTTGTTCGTTTTTTTGTATCTCTATATATGTGGTGTTACTAACTTCGTTGACTACTTGTCATTGTTGATAAACATACTTAAATTAATCTTTTTTGTTTTGCATGATAATACATTTAATATATTTTGACCGTATCAACAGTGTGATTTGTTGAGATACCTAATCGAAATTAAGGTTTTATTATCACATCATTTGACTTTGTCACGTTTTATATTTCTCTTTTCCAAATACTACTATCATCTAACGGTGTCAACATATCGTACTGTGAAAAGAAAAAAATACTAATAATTAGTGTGCTCGATTAATGTAATGGTGGTAAATAAACAAATGATTATAAGGATCTCGTGAGAATACACAAGTGTGATAATTAATAAATGATATACTACTAAGTGTTGGACTAAACAAGAATTCTAGAACGGAATGAAAAGAAAACACACGTTACAGAGATGAAGATTACAACTTACAAGGCTTGGAGATTTGTAATTTAATTAAAGTTATTGCCGCTTAATCTGGTAATCACGAGAAAGCACTTATGTGTAATCATCATGATACTTAAAATTTTTTGAAATTAATTGGTCAATTATTCGAAGTAATAGTAGTGATAATGATTCAATAGTAACATCTCTTTCTTTTGAATTATATATTTGTATGTAACGTTCGCAGATATTCAAGCCTTTTAAATTGCATGGAATATTATCATAACATATAATATCTTTCCCGTTTTCTAACCTATAGTTCAAACAACTTATAAAATCGTTAAGAAAAAGAAAAATCGTTGCATAGTGTATGATATATAATTGCATGTTTAACAATGAATGGCCTCAATGTACCATGTAAATTTAATATAGTAGGAACAGTGAATGGCCTCAACGTCCAAGTATGTTGGTAACTAACAACAACTTGGAACGAAACTATTTTAACGTACGTCTACGTGTAAAAGAGTTGTTGAAAAAGTTAATGTCACCTCTTATATAATAATAACTAGTATACATGATGAATTGTGATTACAGTTATTACGCACCGATTCTGAACTGTGAATGAGAGCGTGTATATATATAGAGCTATATTCTGAAAAAAAAATAGTTTTAGCTATTTATTTCTCATAGCCAGAAAAAAAAATGTCTTACCCGTGACGCCATAAAGCGAATGCTCCAAACGTTCGCAGCAGGGGGTCCATTTCATTTGTACGTGGACGTGAGTAAGATATATAGAAAGGAAATCTATGGAACCACAAAAATTATCTTTTGAATGATGGAAAAATGATATTTTACTTGCTTATTCATTTTAATTCACGACTAACGTTGCGTATAATTTTAGCTAAATAATGATTATGTAACGTTGCGTATAATTTTAGCCATCAAATGAAGTTTATAAATACAAAATAGCCGAGTTTTTCTCATAACTAGAAAGGATTTTGTATCTATAAGTTCTAGGAAGCGATTTTATATATGTACTTACTTAGATACCAAAAAACTATCTTCGAACTCATATTCTAACTATTCATATAAGTGCGCATATTATTAATTAAGACATAGCTAAGTTAAAATTAAAATGATTCAGTGAGCAATCAATGTTATCGAATAGATGTAACGCCCAAACGTTATTCAACCAAATCAAAACTGTTGACATTAAGCCAATATCCGACCCTTAGCCATTACTTCATGCATAATACATATTTGGATCATATAATTTCTTTAGAAAACCTTTCATTTTGCACGATAAAAAGACAATGAAGATTAAATTTCAGGTTCAGACCATTTATGTATCTGGACCCAAACAAGGTTCAACCTTCGGACGTCCAGTCTAGATCTCTTCTCGGTAACATCGATCTCACATCTTTCTTAGATGATGGTATTTCTTTCATTCTATTTCTAGACATACTCAAATACTAGGTCGAGCCATGAGTCACTAGATGACTCGGCTAGTTGATGTATACAATATATTTCATTTTTTTGTCCGTTTAAGCTATGGGTCACTTTGAACATTTTCCCTAATGTAATTATGCAAGTTCCACTTTACGTACGTAGATCAAATTAACAAGCAGCTGACTGTTGTAGACTTGTTGTATAGAGATTGATCAGTTATAGACTTATAGGTGATACTTAAATATTTTTCACCGGCCAGATTAAATGATGTGAAGAACTTAGCTAGAAAATATCAGTCTACTGAGTATAACAAATACTAACAACTTATGGCAGAGGAAAGTAAACTATATAATATATATAAGTCTCGGAGTATTGATACGGATAGAACCAAAAGCAATTCCTCTGCCAAAAAGGGCTCCATGCGATAATCATAATGTCGACCATTCTTCATTCAAGCTGCTACTTCACTGTCACGTGCCACATGACACATCAAGTGATATCAAAAACATAAAACTATGCATTTTTCAGGATTCTTTTCTTAATATATAGGCCATACGTACCATTTTGATTGATATCTCTATGTATTTTTTGTCAGTCTTTAAATATTATCTGAGTATACAGTATACTAAATCAGGTGTTAAAAGAGATTGGGAAAGCTGTTCCATGAACTGTTTGTGCATGTCAGGTTGTTTATTAACGGAATATTCAGATATTAATTAAGATAACAACTATTAGTTTTTAATGAATTTAAATGTAAAGATTCTCTTGCTTACTACAAATGGCCATAAGCAAAGCCAATTTACCAAAGTCATCATTTAGCCTTTGTGTTTGTACCATAGAATCTCCTCATTCTTTTTGTTATCTTTCACGCATCTATTATACATATAAATTCATTTAAATCCGGATTATATAACTTTAAATTCAAGAAGTATCCGATGTACGATCCTTCAATCACATCTATGCCTATGTAATATTTTTATTTTTGAATGATCAATTGCTCTTTTAATGTCAAAATCAAGACTAGCTATAGCTTAGAAATTGTATGTAGTGAGAGTCAGTCAATTCAGGGCTTAGATCAATTTGGTAAAACCAACTGAATTATACAATCACTTTAAATCATTGTTGCTTTTTTAAATCGTGAACTTGGTAAACATGTTCAAATGATGACATATCGTCCTATGATGTACAAATCGGTAAATATTTGATCCCATGTTTAGTGTTACGTTTGGGGGTAACTAGTCAATCTAACTTTTAGCACTCAAGAGACTAGCACTAGCTATATATATATTGTTGAAATCTATATATTTTATTTAAATTTGGGCTTATTTTGGGCTTCTAACTAAAAACCAATTGACAATTAGTAGATTGACCCTAACCCTTTATATATTAGTGATAGTCCCTTCAAACTTCAGATGTGGGATTTGGATTGTATCCCAACAATCTCCCCTTCAAACCAAAGACCACATGTGGGATATTAACACGCCTCCTCGAGATGATAACTCCATCTCGAACCGATCTCACTTGGACCGATAACAAACCCCTTCTTGGGCCCCATTACTCAGGTTAACAAGAGGTATGTCCGTATCCACTTTTCTAGGTCCACCAGAATTTTAACCTTGGGCTCTGATACCATGTTAAATTTGGGTCTATCTTGCGCTTCTAACTAAAAACTAATTGGCAATTAGTAGATTGATCATAACCCTTTATATATTAATGATAGTCCCTTCAAACTTCAGATGTAGGACTTGGATTGTATCCCAATATTTTCTAATTATATACTCCATATATAATTCATATTCGATTCTAAGCATTTTGTAGGATGTCAACACCGAATATTACAAGGAGAAAGTGTACAACTCATAACAAACGTTAAAAACAAAAAACAGAACAAACGACGTTGTTTGGATTTTCAGAATGAATTTGTGCTCTTGTTATTTGGTTTTTCTCTTGAGCCATAATAATTGGACTTGGGACAAGTATGAGACGACAAATTCATTTCTTTCATCTTATTGCATATACTTATTTGTATGTCCATTTCTCTTAATATCTAAGTTGTATACAGTTTTTCTTTTTTCATATATTTTTCCCATTTTTCATTTTTATGCATTGCTTAAATAATTATTGACTGTTTTGGTTGACCTTGGGGTTCTGACCAGTGGCGGATCCAGCAAATCTTTTGAGGGGGTGCAAAAAAAACCCAATAGTGTTCAATTGGGGATTTGAACCTTTTACCTCAAATTTCATGGGGCGAACTATTGACCACTAGGCTACTTACATCACTTATTAGTGTGCATAAACTAAACCTTTTATACTTTTATGTGGTGCACTTCTGCAAGACTGCAACTCTCGCCCTCTTTCTGTTTGTTTTTTTTTGTTTTTCGTAAGTAAAACACTAACAATTGAAAAGCAAGTCTTATATCTTTTGACTTATGTACTTGCGAAGTATACTTAAACAAACAAAGCTTGGTTTCATATTTATCTTTTGGAACAATCATACCATTGTCTTTTCCTGCCTCCACACCTCGTACAAGATTTTAGTAGTTAGAAGTGGGCAAGCGAAAATTTGGGACGTAATTATTCTGAATATAATTGGCATATTTTTGTCCCATTTTAAGGGGTGAGACCAAAATGAAACAATGACGAGACTAAGTGGGAACGGAAAATTTCGAAACAAAAGATGTCATATTTGTTAAATTTGAGTTTGGGTTCCAACTTCCAACCCAAAATTAATTCGTAGTAAGTGAATAGAATGTATCTTATATACTAGTCATGGTACTTGGCCAACTTTGTTATCCATAATACTATTTTCTGCACACTAGACTCTCCTAGGTAAATTTGATAAAGTATTTATTTTAAACACAAGAGAAGAGGATGTGGTTTTGATAACTCAATAGTTAAGATTGACAAAAAGAAATACAGTTTTGATATTACAAAGAAAAGCCCATTTCATAATCTGGACTTTGAAGTGAACATTGCATGGGCCTTTAGACTATTAACGTATAAACTCAGACGTCAAACAAAGCTTTATTGTTTACGTACGAGTGGACAAAACATATGTAAGGCAAAACATTTTATACAATCTTTAGTGATTATTTACCATTATCTAGACAACAGTTGTCAACGAAAAGTTGTAATAAGAAACAAAATCTAGCTTAAAGCAGTTTCACTAGAAAAAACTCATAAATTAATTTTTAATTTATTAGTGGACAATTTATTAGTGGACAACGACAAAAATACTAACATTTATATATGTAAAGTTCTAAAATACATAACTTAGAAAATGGAGGAACTGGATTTTAAGCTGGATTCATGTACGTCCGACATAACTGTATTATTATTAGTAATCATCACTGTGATTGCGAATATTTTTAAGAAGGGAACCCATTGTTGATTTTAAATTGAAAATCTTATCTGTAAAGCATAAAAATAATATATGAAAGAGGCGACAAAGTCGTAAATTCGCAAATAGATACACAAAGATGTCAAACCTTATCTCATTCGTTTCACGACAAAACACAAACACGAACCAACGAATATTAAGATGGTACCTAACCTTGTACGTATCGTACTCTTTCACTTCTTCTTCTTTATACTTTTTTTTTACAAGAGGCAAATATATGGACCTACCTATGACATTTAATCAGACTTTCTAAAAAAATAATATGATGTCATCTTTAATAGAAATATGATGTTTTTGAGCATTTTAATTTTTGTTAGCTTAAATTACTATTTATTGTATTTATATACTGATATATATATATATATATATATATATGTTTTTGATAGTTTTTCCTTGTAACACGATGGTGTAAATCAATTAAAATTTTTGACAAAAAAATGAAAAATCAGTAGCCTAGGAAATGAGAAAATTGAAAAAGAATTAACTTAAAGAGTGTAAAGAAAATATATATCAAATGCAACATAACCAACCAGTCGGGAATAATGAAAATATTATAATGAATCTCCAGATTATACTAATCTTTTTGGATAATTTCGTGATTTTACTAACACTCATAATAGCTTATACATCTTTGAGTATGTGAGATAAAAAAAAGTACAATAGAAACTATAAAGCAATATACTAATAATTTAATTCAAAAATATAAACAAATTTGACTTATTCATATTGCTATTTAAGTAGAATATTTTTTTAAAAAAAAATTCAAAAATCTATTATTCTATACAGTAATTTTTGTAGAAAATGGTTCTTGAGCGTGAAACATTAGTATTACACAGCATTACTGTTGTAACAAGTCGATTCAGTAGTTAAGAAGAATCCTAAAATTAAGCCAAAAATCATGATATTCGGTAGAGTATTAAGCTACATTGACACATATATCTCTATTCGTCTTGCTCTAGTATTGTAATTGTGATTTTTAATGGGTATAGGTGGCTTCTAACCACTCATAATTCTATTGTGACACGTTTTGACCTTAGAAACACTAACAAAGTTGTTTACTGATTCTAAACAATGTTTTGTCGGCTTTAGGCTGTTTTATCGTTTTTAACTTGTTTTAGGACAAAATAGGTATAAGTATTGTCTAAACACTCCTAATCTATCTCTAACTCTTATAATTAGTCAAATGCATTGGATTGTGACACATTTAGACCTTCAGATCCCAAAAACAAACCAGGGAGGTGGGAAGTTAATTGTGATGAATGAAAAGTATGTGGTTGATGATCACAAAAATCTAGATGAGTATGCAGTCGAAGCAGAGCCATATGAAGAAACAGGAAACTCTCAATTGCCTTGTATCTACCGAAGGCATCTCACTTTAAAAATGCTAATGATATTAAAGAGCGCTTATGATTCTGAACTTGAGTCAGCCACATGTATTAGAACGTTTATTGAGGGCGTCACTGATGAAAGTTCTATTGTTGATGTCATTAGGCTTGATGAAACAATTATTTGGGAGAAGAAAGCAAAGAAGCGTGTTGATGCAGCGGAAAAAGCCTTGAAAAGACTAGAGGAGACAACTACATTAGTTTTTCAATATTGAATACGCTATTAAATCATTCACCGATTGAAAAACTTAAGAAAATTACATTAATGTCTTATTTTGATTATCTTATTTTCTTTATATTATGTTAATCACTAATTTTAACACATTAAACATTTTTATACTTTAATACTTTTCTGTATAAATTTCTTTTTACTATATGATTATAATAAATAATAATTGCAATTAAATTGCAAATATTTTCCTTATTAATTGTAATTAAATTGTAAATATTTTCCTTATTAATTGCACATATTTTCCTATTGAAATTAGTAATTTAATAGATAACTTTCCTATATAATAGATTACTTTTGGTTTTATATACTTTTCAAAAATATTAATTGTAATCCTTTTATTTTTAGGATTTTTTTTTAATTTTCCTATAATTATTAAAAAAATTTTTTTTCACACATATCAAAATACTATTGATATACTTGACACATGTCGCGATTATATGAATTACTAACTTTAAATACTAAGATTTATATAATAAGATAAGCTATTATGAGTGCTAGTAAAATCACTAAATTAGCCAAAAATATTAGTATAATCTGGAGATTTATTCTAATATTTTTGCTATATCTTTTGTTAAATTGAAAATTTGTAGTGTATGACTTATACTTATTTATGAAGAAATTCCACTAGTAAACTTTAACTAATATATTATATTTTTAAAAATTGATAGTAATATCTTGCACGCATATAGTTGTGGTATAATATATAACTATGTGGTAAATTTGTACGTTTATCTTATTTTTGAATGTGAGCAAGACACATTTATTATTGTATTAGAGTACGTATAGTTTTAGTTTTTCTAGACGATTCATAAATATCTAATTTCACAAAGTTTACTATTTATATGTCAAATCCTGACAATAAACACTAGCAAATAGTTTGCCCAAAAAAAAAAAACACTAGCAAATAATCTTCCCATTTGAACAAAGATGTAATCAAATCTTCCTTTTTGAACCGGTTACATCAAGAACACATTGTCAATCAAGTTTTGTTTTGTTAGTCTACCAATTCTAAAGCTCACAACATTATTGCTTTAGTTGTTTCCAAGTAAAATTAAAAACTAATGTAATTTAAAATTAATGTAATTTTCTTAAGTTTTTCAATCGGTGAATGATTTGATAGTGTATTCAATATTATGTTATCATATAAACTTTGGTTTTCAAAGTTAGTAACTCATGTGATCGCGACACGTGTCAATTTTAACAATTAAAGATTTTTTCATGTGTTATATATAAAAAACTTTGTTTTAACATATTTGTAAATTATAAAAAAACTAAAAATTTAAAAAATTTAATAAATATAAAAGATAGTTCATATATATATAAAATAATACTAATTCTAATTTTAAATTACTAATTCTATAAGAAAAAGAATTAAGAAAATTATACAATTAATTACTATTAATTACTATAATACCATAATTAAATAAATTTTACTGTCAATTACTAATCCTAAAAGAAACAGGATTTTAGATACTAACCTTTTTATAAACAAATAATTTTCTCATAAAAACATTTTTGAATTTTTGATTAATTTATGATAATGATAGTATAATTTTATTTAAAATTAGTTGGAGAAAAAGTAAAACTACTATGTATGAGATTCCAAAATATGAAACAAATATATTTAAGATATTGTTACTTTTTCAAATATGAGATAAAATTAGTTTTCAGTTTTTTCTTTGAGAATTATGTTTTACTAATTTTTAGTTTTTAGAAAAATAATAAGTAAGATATAAATTTGATACAATGCACATTTTTTTATATGAAAACTATAAATGTTACTCATTGGGATTGAGTGCGTAGAATTAAAATCTAAATTATTATCATGTAATCCTACTATATTAATTGAGAAGTACAAATATGAAACTAACCTTAAAATGTGTAAAAAATTACATTCAATTGCCATTAGAAAAACTTTATTAAGATTAATAAATAAATGACATAAATATGATTAATAAAAAAATAAAAATGCTGAGAAATCAAATATAATTATTAGTTTAAAAATACATATAATTATTAGTTAAAAAATTATTTTTTCTCTCTAATAAAATTATGGACAAAAATTACTAAATATTTTTTTAAAAATATAAAGCAATCACAATTTCAAAAACTAAGATTTTATATCCAAGTAGACAATAAAATTATTTTTAATAACTAGATTTCAAAGATTTTATTAAGATTTCAAATTATGATTTTCCTATCATTTTTCTTTTATTTTATTTACAAATTGTTTGGAATTTTCATATAATACTTATGATTAATAAATATGCATAATTTTTTCTGCATATGTTGTGATTTGAATTTTTATAAACGAATATATATCTTACTCAATATATGGAAAAATGTGTGTTTTAATCCACATAGGTGGGTTGGTAAAACTAAATTTATATAGTTGATAAAATATTAAAATTACTACTTCATATTTCACAAAATATCTATGCAAATACAATAAACAAACAATATAAACTGTAATATACATATTTCAAAAACTAAAATACTATAATATTCTAAAAAATTAGTATTAAAAAATACATATATAGATTTATAGAACAATTAAAAATATGATCTCATATACAATAATTTTTTTTTAAGAAAGAGAACAATAATTTTTAATATATTATAATTTTTTTTTAAAATGTAGACCCGTGCTTTAAGCACGGGATATCTCCTAGTATACAAAGAAATTGTATTGCAATATGAAATATGGAATGTATGAACTCTAAATCCAGTTAAAAAAAAATCAAATATTTTTCTTATAAATTCACATATTTTTCTTATATCCGTGTTAATATGCGGGTCTAATCTAGTATATCTATGAGTATGTGAGATAAAAGAAAATAGGTATAATAGAAAGTTAGGAACTATAAAGCGTTTAATTCAAAAAAGTAAACAAATTTGACTTATTCATATTGTAAAAAACTATTATGCTATAAAATAATTGTTGTAGAAAATGGTTCTTGAGCGTGAAATTTTAGTATTACACCGCATTACTGTTGTAACTTGTCACAAGTCCATTCAGTAGTTAAGAAGAATCCTAAAATTAAGCCAAAAATCATGATATTCAGTAGAGTATAAGCTACATTGACACATATATCTCTGTTCGTCTTGCTCTAGTATTGTAATTGTGATTTTTAATGTAGATTTTGTATTCTTTCTCTATTTTGTTTTTTTTTTTGAAGAATCGAGGAGATCATATTTTAATGTTAATTTTTCTTTGCCAATTAATGGTTTAATTTTAGAGAAGTTGATTCCATATAATTATCAAGAGAAAAATACAAATATATATTTTCAATTACATCAATAGCCACTTTTAACTTTTACAGTCGCACTAGTATATAAATATATTTATAGAGTACTTGAACAGAAAACAAACACGGTATGAAGTTATGAACTAATATTTTCTGTAATTTCTGTTGATTTTTTTTGTAAACTTTATACAGCTTAACTAGGACATAAAAAGGTCCCCACAAAAAAAGAACAGTATGCTGCAAATTTAAGTTGATAAAACAGCAATAGAAAATGCAGTAAAAATGGTTGTTAAAGTTGTACTGTATGACTTCCATTATTGTGTAGACTTTCTATATAGTCCATACAAAGCATTTGTTCCACTATTCTAGTGCAAAGCTCTCAATCCGTAGGAACCATTCTAAACTTAATTTAAAAATTTGGTTAAGACATTCCAAGAATTAAAGGTTCGTTATTTGCACCCCATATTAAAATACAAATAAATTCTCAATTAAAAAAAAGGAAAGAAAAAATCTTACCGTTCCCACTAACAGACTTATTTGGACTACAAATAAAATCAATAAAACTTTCAACGGTTTTGAAAAATTGCAATTATAGAAACGAATAAATCTTTTTTTTTTTTTTTTCCACAAATTGTTTCTGTATATGTATTTATTTTTGCCTAATTAGGTCAATTTCTCTCTGTATATGTTGTGTTTTTTTTTGGTCAACAATTAGCAAAATACGTCTCCTTAAAACAAGCTTGACTCAAAATTAAACCATTTCTTTCTTTCCCGTCTTTCACTCTCAGCCTCTCCTTCTTCGTTTCCTAAAACTCCTTTTTTTCTTCGGCTCTCTCTTTAGATTCTTTTTTTCCTTTTTCTCTTCCTCAGATCTCTCCTTTCATTGATCCTCTGTTTTAATATATTCTCTGAGGTTGTTTTTCGGAGAAGGAATCGTGTAAAAACCCTTCTTTCAAATCTCCTCTTCTATACCAAAAATTCTCAGATTTTGTTTTTCTTAGGTTTTGTGTGTTTTTGCATGGTCTAGTGGATGATGATAACGTTTCTTTTCTGAAATTTTAGTGTTATTTTTATTGTGACGTTTTCTGGGTACGATAATATAGAAAATTTTATAAATTATTTGGGTCAAATGATAATAGTGGCCAACGCGTCGGTGTCTTAGGGTTTACTTTTTTTTTCTAATATAAATTTTCTTGTTGAATTATTGGCCTTTCACATTTTGGTATTCGATTTTCTAAAAAAAATTTGAATTTCAACGCTATAATTGAAGAGAATTTTTAGCTTGTGGAATTTTTTTAAAAAGTATTCATGTCATACTAGAATCTATAGTGTCAGAAGAACGTGTGCTGGGGTTGGTGTAATAGTTTTATTTAAAAAATTCTTACAAAAAAAAAAAAAAAATTAGCCTCTCTGATCATTTTTTGTGTTTAATCATTGTTTAACAGATTTGCTAAATTCTCTTTTAGGAAAAACGAAATTGATGATGATGAAAATTTTAATTAGTTCTGGGGTTGTGTTTGGTGATTACTTGAACCAAGAAGTCTGATTGAATTTTTAGGGGTTGCTTTGAGTTGTGTCTCTGTGTGTTTGGAGATTGTTTCACAAGGAAGCAAAACAGAGATGGAAACAAGAAACGAGACAAAAGCTTCACCGGAAAACAACCTCAGAAACAGAGGAGGAGCTGTTGGGAACAACAGCAAGAAAGACATGATTTTCCGAGCTGACAAGATCGATTTGAAGAATTTGGACATCCAGCTTGAGAAACATCTCAGTAGGGTTTGGTCAAGAAGCATTGAGAAGAACCCTAAGCCTAAAGAAGAGTGGGAAATCGAGTTGGCTAAATTGGAGATGAGGAATGTTATTGCTCGTGGTGCTTATGGTATTGTCTACAAAGGCATCTATGATGGCCAAGATGTTGCAGGTGAGAATCTGAAGACTTTTTTGATTATGAATGAGAATATTTTTTGTACTTTCTGTGTAACTGTTTTAGTGTTTGCTTTGTATTAAAATGGCAGTGAAAGTGCTTGATTGGGGAGAAGATGGTTACGCTACAGCGGCTGAGACTTCTGCTCTTCGTGCTTCATTCCGTCAAGAAGTTGCGGTTTGGCACAAACTTGACCATCCTAATGTCACAAAGGTAATAGTAATAACCTCCTTTTAGTGATCTTTTTTTTGCGTGTTTGTATGTATTGAATGAGTCTATATGGATAATAACAACAGTTTGTGGGAGCATCGATGGGAACAACGAATTTGAAGATACCTTCATCAGCTGAGACACAGAACTCGTTGCCTCAGCGAGCTTGTTGTGTTGTTGTGGAGTATCTTCCTGGAGGAACTCTTAAGCAGTATTTGTTCCGAAACAGGCGAAAGAAACTCGCTTTTAAAATCGTGATTCAACTCGCTCTCGATCTTGCCCGAGGGTATGAATGTTATAGAACTCATTCTTCAACTCCAAGAAAGAAACTTATGATTTAAATTAATAATGATGATGATCACATTTTCTGTAGGCTAAGTTATTTGCATTCGGAGAGGATTGTTCATCGCGATGTGAAAACAGAGAATATGCTTTTGGATTATCAGAGGAATTTAAAAATTGCTGATTTTGGGGTAGCTAGAGTTGAAGCTCAGAATCCAAAGGATATGACTGGAGAAACTGGAACTCTTGGATACATGGCTCCTGAGGTACACAAAAACAGAGGTCACATTGTTCACAAAATGTGGGTATTAATTAGTTTTGGTTTCAAAGTCTAATATAAAATTACTCTGATTAGGTTCTTGATGGTAAGCCATACAACAGAAGATGCGATGTTTACAGCTTTGGGATATGCTTGTGGGAGATTTATTGTTGTGACATGCCTTATCCTGATCTCAGCTTTGCTGATGTCTCTTCTGCTGTTGTTCGTCAGGTCAGTGGATCTCAATCTTTCAAATTTATGAAATTTGGAAAATTATGGCATTTGGAAGTGTTCAGAGGAATTTTTAATCCGATTTAATTCGGTTCAGTTTTTTTTTTTTTGGTTTTATTGGTTTTAAACTAACAAGGGAGACGTATTAAATTGCTCATTTGTAATCCATGTTGGTTTCTCAATTTGTAAAGTTGTTGTCTTAAACAGAATTTGAGACCGGACATTCCAAGATGTTGTCCAACATCATTCGCCACCATAATGAAGAGATGTTGGGAAGCAAACCCGGAGAAGCGTCCGGAAATGGAGGAAGTGGTGAGGATGCTTGAAGCTGTTGACACCTCTAAAGGTGGCGGAATGATCCCGGAAGATCAGAGACCTGGTTGTTTCTGTTTTGTCTCTGGTCGTGGTCCGTAAATTTACCTTTTGTGACTGTGATCTCTTTTTACCCTTCTTCTTACTTACCTTCACACTGAATTTTCAATTTTGGAGCAATGCTCTGATTATTTTCTTTCTTTAATCTGTCAAGGTGAAAAAGGTTTTCAATTATAACCAAAATATATTATAACAATTCTTTCTGTCACTGTGATTATATGAATATTTTCGTTTGGTCCAATATACAGGGGCAAATCATATAATGTTGTAAACTATATTTTAAACTTGTAGGCAACAAGATGTTTATTAAAAGATGAATCAAAGGAGAAGATATCTAGAGAGATGAGTGTATGGATTTGAGAGAGAAAACTAGAGAGAAGCTAGAAAAAAATTTAGAGAGATACAAAGACTTTTCACTATTTTTCTCTTCTACATGACTCCTATTTATAGAGGGAGGAGACAAAGACAAGGGTAGAGAAGTTGGTGACAAGTGGTGTACAAGTGTTATATGCAATGCATGAATGAAGACACTTGTTGTGATGGATAATCACACTAATTTTATAACACTCTCCCTTGAGTATCCATCACTAGTGGTAAGTTACACACTGCCTCACTAAAAACCTCATCATGGAAAAACCAAGTGGGATAAAAACCATGACAAGGGAAAAAGAGTACAGTATTGTCAACTCCCCCTCGAAAAATCTTCATAGATCTCATAGATGCCGCATTCCAATACTCTGAATATGCTTTCGAAATATTGAAGTAGGAAACACCTTTGTAAACATGCTTTATAGTTCCCAACGAATAGTGATGCAATCTCTCCCTTCATTGGCATTCTCCGTCGAGGTCGATCTTTTGCGTGTTATCTGCTGCCTCGTTAAAAACCTTGTCATGGAAAAACCCAGTGGGATAAAAACCATGATAAGAGAAAAAGAGTGCAGCCACGCGAATCATCATATTCTCTACCTTATTTAAGTAACTCTGTTACATTATTATTTGAGTTGATGGACTTTCTATCAACTTCTTTATCCTTCTCGAATTCTTGAGTGTAAGAGAGGAATATGTCTTGTCTTGTCGTTCTTGATGTAGTTTCCTTTGATTTGGGGGACATATGCAACAGAGTCTTCAAACAGAGTTATTGTCTTTATGTTGCTTCTTGTTAATGGGTCTTCAACAAGCATTAACTAGTTGATGCTGATCGAACCCTTCGTGCAAAGTTCTTCGCCAACAGGTTATGAGGCTCCCGTCTTCGGCGGGTAACTATTGGTTGACGTTCGAGCATCATCTGAGCCATTATGAATTCTCGATATAGCATATGAAGCGCAATTCTTTTGGCATGACTTGAATAAACGACGACCAAAGTCTGTCACTAAAACGTTCTGAAGTCGCTGTTTTGCGATATATCTTTATATACATCCGAGATAAATTTTCCATCTACAAAAACAACAAGACCAAACTCGGGGTTTCTAAAATATAGTAAGTCCAAGTTAATCATACCTTTGCAATAAAAGATACGTTTTAACTCATCTCAAAATCTACTCATAGAGAATGAGTTATATGCTGCAAAGAGATTAGTAGAAAATGCTTATGCATAATTCATAAGATATATAAATGCTCGTCAGCATATATATATATATATATATATATATATATATTTGACTTCCTTTAGAAGTGATTAGTATAACATCTATTTCGATAGATGTTTACAAGATCTTTTATTTCAAGTAATCCTTAAGGGTTTTGATGATTACCATGTTTATGAGTTCTCGAGAACATAGTTATGATATCATATATCTTTCGGGATTAGCTTTTCAAGCATCCCATGAGGCATATTTCAAGTCATCATATAGCATCCATTTGGTTTGATAAAGTATTTTAACAAAACATGGCGCGACACACCATTTTGTTATATATCATTATACCATTTTGATGCTTTGACCACTAGTCCAAAAATTACCCGTCTTTCATACGAGTTTAATATAGACTTGATTACCTCTTTATTGGCCAATATATATCTCTATATGCTCACAGAGCGGAGATTTATTGTCGACAATATGTCTTTGGTTCCATATTTTCTGTAATGACATGGTTAATCGAGATCTCTTTAATCATTATATAAATGGTCTTATTCAGGTACCTGATTTCGTTATTAACCATATCAATCGGTTTCTCTACTCCTCTTGAGAAGTATCTTGCTCCTCTTTAGGAGTCTCTGTGCTCCTCTCTTGGAGTCTATTAGCTCTTCTTAAAGAGTCTATCTACTCCTCTTTAAGAGATCATTTGCTCCTCTTTTGAAAGTATAATCCTCTTTTTAATTTTCTCTTTTTTATTTTAGAGGATTTTATCTTAGGAACCAAAGTAGTCTATAAACGTTTTATATGTGTCAAAGACCATCCGCCAGAGACATATTTTTATTGGAGAATTTTTAGCTGGGATGTGAGATTTCTTAGAACTTCAAGTTCATATTTATCTATGTGAGGATCAATAATTATAAAAAATCTCATCCATCAGCTTTTTGCAATATATGTTTTGAATAGTGATTTGTTGAACTTTTGAACTTTCAAGTTCATATTCATTATATTCATTTTTTCAAAGATTCAAACTATTCAATGATTCTCCCATAATGATGGAGAGTTTTATCATCCAACATGATGATATGCAAATCTTGCAATAGGCACATCTCTCATAAGATGGCTCAATATTATTAGAGCGGAGACTCATCTCCTGCATCTATATATTTCATCCTCTGTGGATGATATTTTTATGTGGTGTGGAGGAGCATTTTAAAATATATATCACACACCCATAAGATTCAAAATGAGAAATATTTAATCTCCAACCATGAATATATAACATGGGAGAAATATTTCTTTATAAAATGTTGGCCTCATATATAATATTTACTACATGTAAAACTGCATCTTCCATGTTTTAACATGGAGATTAAATCACCAAGAACTGTTTTACAATCTCTTTGAGTTGCGCTATGAACGATTCATTATAGCTCATTTCAAGAGTGAACATCATGGATGTTCCACTTTATCATATGCGACATATATATGTGATAAACTAAATGATATGACTTCACCAAAGTTATATCGTTCTGGGGTGTCAAATTCACCAAAGTTTATCGACTTATTGTCGATGTGGGATTCCTTGAATTCTCCCCCTCGAGATGATAACTCTTGGAGTTCAATCATCTCGTACTGAATCCCACTTAAGGATCAACAACATACCGATTTCGGCTATGTCTATTATCTTAGATCCTAATAAGATGTGAGATTAGTATTATCCCCTCTCAAGATGATGACTTTTATTTCCATTCACCTTTAATCGAATCTTATTTTTAGATCAGTTATATTTGGGGTTTAATTTGAGGATTTATCAAAGAAATCAAACCATCATATATATACAATGAGCTTGTTAATCCAAAAAGGATGGTGAATGAGCCAACATTATATGATTCTGGAGGCATAGCTTACCACAGAATTAAGGAGGAGGTATACAACCATCGACTCCATAAATAATAAATGGAATTTTAAAATTAATTTTAATAAACTGATACGAATATAATATAAATTATATTACCTCAGAAAATGTGAATGGAGGCATGCAATGCTTGAATAAGCTTCTTTTTCTTTTCATAAATTTCAATGATATTTAATATCATTTATAGATCATGATGGATTGATTAGTTATGCTATGCTTAAATCGAGCATTAGTAAATTTCATATTTTACTATTATGTTGCCATCTTTGTTTTTGCATGATATAATTATATATACATGTGTGTCTCCAATATGGTTGAACATGCGATACCATGTTTATTTATTGTCTCAATATAATAATTTTATGCAGACAAAATGTCTTTGAAACTCCATGAGTTTATTTGAGACTTTGGAGAACACAAGACATCGATAATTATGAATCTGATGTCTTTGGAAGTCGAGAGACTAACTCATCTAGACCTTCCAAGTTTTTTTTTTTTTTTTTTTTTTTTTTTTTTTACAACTAATCATTTTTTGTTGTGAACTATATTATAACGTGCTGATAATGTGTTGTGAACTATATTATAAACTTGTAGGCAACAAGATGTTTATTATAAGATGAATCAAAGGAGAAGATATCTAGAGAGATGAGTGTATGGATTTGAGAGAGAAAACTAGAGAGAAGCTAGAGAAAAACTTAGAGAGATACAAAAACTTCTCACTATTTTTCTCTTCTACATGACTTCTATTTATAGTGGGAGGAGACAAAGACAAGGGTAGAGAAGTTGGTGACAAGTGGTGTACAAGTGTCACAAGTGTTACATGCAATGCATTAATGAAGACAGTTGTTGTGATGGATAATCACACTAATTTTGTAACATATAACAATTTTTTTTAAAAATGATCCATAAGTTAAGTCCTCTTTGTTCCAATATACACAGAGTGCAAAAATTATCTATTTTAATAATATGTATCTTTTTTAATATAATAGGCTATTCTATTTAACTGCAAGAGAAAATTCCAAGGCTATGACTTGTTTAATCATATAATTTTGAAAGAAAGTTATGCGAGAGAAAGAAGATTACACTTATATAATCTTGTTTTTAAAGAGACAATCATAAGACAAAGAGAGGAAAGAACTATCAAACTAGTTGATGGGGGTACTCGTCTACCTCGGCTTCCACGTCTTTTTTTTTTTTCCATCAAACACTTCATTATATTAGTTTAAAGGTTTACAAACTTCTTTTGTTGAGGAGCCAAATACACAGATAAACTTACACATGAGGACAAAATAAACTACAAACAATGATCTTAAGACATACATCAAACAAGCTTTAAGACTTGACTTGACACCATAAAAAAGACAAGATAAACATAGAGGAAAACAAGTCCTAGAGGTAAAGAGTTGCCACACAAAATGAGGCCACTTATGGTGAAGGATGACCGACCACTGCAACTTTGTCAGCCACCTTGATAACCGTTGCCGCAGACGTTGCGCAAGAACAAACACGATGTTTGAATTCCGTACGTGCACTAAAGGTCCCTGGAAAGGGTGGTCACATGTTGGACAAGACAAGAGTCTTGAAAACCAAGAACCTGAAAGGACACTTGGAGAAGGTGTTGTATTGCACAAAGCTTTAATTGCCATTACTAGGCCTTCCAAAAGACCCAGTCGGAGAGGAGAAGAAACAAGATCCTTAATTATTTGTAAATGCCATATGCCCACCTTTATAGTGGCTTGCTTGGAGGTTTTCCTAAGGAGATGGACACACACTCTTCCATGTGAGGTATAGAAAAGGAAGGAGCTCTCCCCAAGGGAGGAGTTAGGCATCACAATCGCAAAAACAGGGCCCTCATTAGTGAAGGGCATGGGTGATAATGGATTATCCAAAGTACAATTTTGGTTATGTGTCAATGGTGTCACCGGAGTGTCACTAACACTGACTAGAGGGTCTCGGCTTACACATCTAATCCGCTGGGAAGAGTCAATAGGCGAATTCCATGGTAAGGCCGGAAATATAATACTGAAATTATACCAAAGATCAAAGCAATCAATCCATGTCCAAAGGGAGAGGATGGAACCTGGATACAAATTCTCTTCCACGTCTCTTAACTGTTGTCTATTGCATTTCTTGGATCTTTTGGGTTGGTTCGATTGGCCTTCGTCCTTCTCAGCTCCTCTGAGCAGATGCATTTTCACATCTCCATTTTTATATTCCCCTAAACTCTTCCCTATTTCACCTACAGATCTAACTAATTACGATAGATAGAATGGAATAAAAAGCAAGGCCTATGTAGATTTCTATTTTAGTCCCAACACCAGTAGATCACATAATTTGATAATTATATTGTGAATAAGTGACCCAAATGCAGGAATACTCTCTCAAGTGTGGAAGAGACTCTGAAGCAATCAGAGGTTTCAAGACAAGCTCTCTCTCCATGGGCACGTGAGGAGCATGTGCAAGTGTTAGTAAATAGTCACAAATGAGAAGGTTAAAAGGGTCTTTGATGTAAGGCTCTGTATCATCTCCTTTGTCTTATCTCTATTGTTACGAGAGTTACGAGTTTGTTACAGATTTAGAAGAGAAGAGAAGCGTCACAGTTACGACGCGAGAGATGTGATGAGAGAGAGTTAGAGAGAGAGAGAGAGAGGTTGATTGGGTTGGTGTGTGAGAAAGCTTGAGAGTGGTTGTAATCTGGTGAGAGATTGTAACAGTCACTTGTATGAGCTCAAGTTTGAGCTAAGATATAGTGGATTCCGGTGTACTGACGCCGGCGAGACGTAGGGTTCCACATCGGAACCTGAACTCGTTAAATCTTGTGTTGTTCTTTCTTGCTTTCACATTCTGTTCTTAGTTCTTTCACGGAACCGATCAATGAGTTCTAATCGGATAAATATAGATTAGGTTTCAACAAGTGGTATCAGAGGAAGGTTCATCGATTCCATGGAAGACGGAGGCATCACGATTGAACAGACCGGTGGATTTGAAGCTTCTTTAACATCGCGACTTGAAGAGAAGAAATCAGAAGGTAGTTGCGATTCAAGATCGAAAGAAGAAGTGAACTGCGACTGTTCTTGGAACTAGACGTAGCAGTTGAAAAAAGAAGATCCAAGGATTAAGATCCAATTGCATCGAATGGTTTCTGGTTTATGAAATCGGTTGATTCGGTGAGTTACTCTCACTCTCTCTAAGCTCGTAAGTCTGACATCGATGTGAGTTCTAGTTTAAGAACTTCACAAGGATTAATGGTGTTGGAGTCACGGGAAATATAAGTTTGTTGTTGTCTGGATTGAAGTAGTTGGGATTGGAGGAAGAAGAATTCACGATGATACATATCATTGATTGAAGCAACTTCAAGTTTCTGAAATTTTGAGGTTGTAAGTTATATCCTCCAAATGGTTTTGTATCTGCATTTTTGCGAGAAGATCAAGAAAGGCTCGCTGGTTAAGGTTATTGCAAGTACAAAGAAAACTTGGTCCAAATTGAAGAAAGAAGCATCAATCATAAGAAGGAAGATACTACAAATGGTAAATTGTTTTGTTTGAGACACAAGAAGAAGACTGTTTTGTGATGGTTTAGGTGGAGGAGTTTTCACCAGTAAGAAGTTTTGTTTTCTGGTTCAAGAAGTGTGTGAGTTCTAGTGATGGATTCTCAAGAGAAAAATCAGAATCAAAGCACCATCATGAAGACTCAAAACTTGGGGAAGTTTGCATCCGCTGCAAGTCACATGGTTATTTGTGATGTTATGAAATCTTCAGGTCTGCAAGAGTATGGAGTCAAAATTTGTTAAGGCACAAGTTTGTATGTTCACTACGCAAGGTTTTAGCTCAGAATTGTTGCTAGGTGTTAGTGCAGTTTCTGGTTAAGGCAGTGTGGAAGTTTTTTAGTGCAAACTTGTGTTCAAGATAAGTAAAGAACAATTAAAGGAAGCTCATAAGGATCTAGGAACTAGGGGACGCCTTGGTTGTTTGATTGGTATATGAGTTTACAGGTTGCATAGGCATCAGTAAAAGCTCGGCACTTAAAGGAAGAAATTGCAGGTTTGGTCAAGAATGATCAGAAAGTTTGCTTAGCAAAGTGAGTTGAAGATTCAGAGGTTTCAAGGTATTTGAAAGAGTTTTGAGAAAAAGTTCGTCAAAGATTCAGTCTCAAAGGTAGTTATCAGATTCTTAAGAGCTCAAAAGGACTCAAAGTATTTGGTGATCAAGGTTTGAAAATAGATCATCAATGGGTCAGTGGCAGCTGGGAAAATCCAAGGGAAATGGATTAACGCTGAAGAGTTTTGTTGTGTGGTTTGTTTGGTGGCGGAAGTTATCTAAGTGAATGAAACAAGGCTGCAAGGTTTATTGTGTTGTTGTGTTCTGTTTAAACAAACGGAGGAATACAAGGACACAAGAAGTAACAAACAGATTCTCAACAAAGTTTGGAGAAACATCTTGTAAGTAAACTAAGGTGTGACTGGCGTAAATCAGTAAGGATGAAACCAGAGAAAAGAAAGTTGGTTTCTGGTCTTGTGGCTCAAGTCTGAGAGTTAAGGAGAAAGATGGATCAGTTGTTATAAGAAAAGATCTAGACATGGAGACTCAAGTTTTAGAATTCTGCAGGGTATGTATGAAGACATGAATTGATGTGAAGCTCCAAAGAAGTATTCAAATCAGGTTGTGAAGCTTAGACACATGACTTTATGGAGGATATGAGATAGATGTCATTTCTGATAAGAAAAAGTCAGAGAGAGCTGCAGGAGATACTTATTCTTGTGGAGTAAATTCAGAATAAGAGTGGAGAGTCAAGCAGTCTACAGTTATAACAAGTTAACAACTGATCAGATAGTCTATAAGACTAAGGTGTATCAATCTTATTTCACAAAATTAGATTGGGAGCTTCATAAGAAGCAGGTTCTTGGAGAGTCTTCAAAAGGTTACAAGAGACTGTTGGAGGTAGCTACAGAGTGGGGCAGTAACATGTGTCCAAAATATGACAAAGGAACATGTCATGGTTTATACAGTCAAGCACACAAAGTTTTATGATTGAGAATCAGAAGAGACAGTGAGAAAGAAGGTGTTAGCTCAGCAAGTTATGGAGAATATTGAGAGATACAAGGATCTCAGTTTTAGGTGGAGTCATGAGTAATACAAGGACATGTTACAAGTTTATCAAGATGGTTTGTGATTTCAGGTGGAGCTGTACAGTTAAAGAGTATCTCGGTTAGCATAAGCATAAAGGTTGATCAAGTGTGCAGAGAAGGCAGGGGTTCAAGAACAGGTTTAAGATGTCAGAAAGGTTCAAGTATAATCAGGTTGCAACAAGAGTGAAAAGGAAAATTTTCAGGTTTAAAGGATGCTTGATGGTGGTGAAGACATCTAGATATCAGTTGCAGGATTTAGAAGTTCAGCAAGACTAGGTCCGGAGGTGGAGTCCAAGTACAAGCTAGGTCGCAGCATTAGGGTCAAGGTGGAGAATTGTGAATAAGTGACCCAAATGCAGGAATACTCTCTCAAGTGTGGAAGAGACTCTGAAGCAATCAGAGGTTTCAAGACAAGCTCTCTCTCCATGGGCACGTGAGGAGCATGTGCAAGTGTTAGTAAATAGTCACAAATGAGAAGGTTAAAAGGGTCTTTGATATAAGGCTTTGTATCATCTCCTTTCTCTTATCTCTATTGTTACGAGAGTTACAAATTTGTTACAGATTAAGAAGAGAAGAGAAGCGTCACAGTTACGACACGAGAGATGTGATGAGAGAGAGTTAGAGAGAGAGAGAGGTTGATTGGGTTGGTGAGTGAGAAAGTTTGAGAGTGGTTGTAATCTGGTGAGAGATTGTAACAGTCACTTAAATGAGCTCAAGTTTGAGCTAAGATATAGTGGATTCCGGTATACCGACGCCGGCGAGACATAGGGTTCCACATCAGAACCTGAACTCGTTAAATCTTGTGTTTTTCTGTGACAACCCGTCTCGCGGACCCCACTAGCCCACCGCTAGCTGCCCCAACGGACCGTCCGTGGACCCTGCTAGATCAATTGGTGACAGCTTGTCCTGTGGGAAGGTTGTTAAAGGGTGAGGACAATGGTTCGAGGAACGCCTGGCGCACCAATAACCTATTGGTGGATTGGGATATCCACAGTAATGGGTTAGAATCGATGCCCTGCAGGGCCAGCTTGGAGTCCGTTGGGACGGCTAGCAGTGGGCTAGCAGGGTCCACGGACCCCACTAGCCTCACTGCTAGCCGCCCAAACGGACCCCAAGCTGGCCCGGCAGGGCATCGATTTTAGGTTATTGGTGCGCCACGCGTTCCTCGAACCCTGGTCCTCACCCTTTAACAACCTTCCCACATGACAAGTTGCCACCAAATGAAACGACCGACCCTTTTTTTTTATAAATAATTAATAATAAATATAATATAATAAGTAAACTACAGCTAGTGGTCCCATACCCACTAGCCACCTAACCACAATCACAACCACCAACGAAATAACAATACCAATAACCAATAAGTAGTATCCAATAAATTTAATAGCCAATAGAATAATATCTAGTATGAATTCCAATCATAAACTAATAATCCAACCAATATAAACCAGTGAACCAGCAATCCTAAGCAACATTCTAGGACTCAACTCTAGCAACCTAACAGAAGCTAGACAACTAAGCGAACCACTAGAACATCCTCCTCTTCATTGCCTTGATTCCACGATCACACTTTGCCTTTACCTGCACCACAAACACATATTGCAATGCATGAGTATTTTATAAACACTCAGTAAGGCAATCCTCCCATCTATTGGGCTATACAGACAAGCAATAGAGTATCAATAACCAACACACAACAATCAACAAACGACAAATAACAAACCAGAACTCAGCATCGACCGACGCCAACATGCATCGACCGATGCCCAATGGGGAAGCATCGATCGACACAGAAGCTGCATCGACCGATGCAAGTGTAACTTGCATCGACCGATACCCAATCCGCATTGACCGACGCATGCTCGACGTAACGCGAAAACCCTAAAGTTTTACGCGCCGTCCTCGCACTTGCATCGACCGACGCAAGTTATGCATCGATCGACGCAACGTCGAGCACCGTGTTTTCCCCGAAGCTTCTCGCCGGATCTTCATTCCTACAACCACAAAACTCGATCCCAAGCCACAAGAAAGCTTCCTAACGTCCATAACAACGATCTAACAAGCCTAACATCACACAACAAGCAGATTACAGAATCCTCTAGCTTAGATAAGCCATGGTCATGCACTTACCTTTGCGACAGAAGAATCTGAACCTCTAACAAGCAAGAATAAGCCTCTAGGAAGCTCCTACAACGATCCCAACAACAGATCTCACCAAGAAACGCCTCAAATCTCCAGAAATCACCAAGAACTCTCAATAACTTTTTTTCTCTTTTCGTTTCTCTCAAAAACGGCTTCCCACGACTAATGAGACAAAACGACTTAAGGGTTTTCCCTTCTCCCTTTTGCCCAAAATGCAGCGTTTGACTTAAGCCAAAACGCAGAGAATTGAGTCAGCATCGACCGATGCTCCAACTGCATCGATCGATGCACACCCTAAACCGGGATTCCGGTTCGCGGGTGTTACAATTCTCCCCCACCAAACTAGATTCGTCCTCGAATCTCGAACAACCATCAGCCAAGGACTCCCGTGCAACCGTCTCCACGGCCCGCACTCCACCGACCGATCTACAGAAGGTCACCTCTAGGCGATAGACTCACGCTCCAGGCGTCATTTGCTCTCGACTTTTGGACTTTCCTTTACTCATAGGCCTAGACCTTGAGTTCTTATTTGGCTCCTCATCAGACCTAAGTCTGCATGCCAAATGTTGGCTCCTCATCGGGCCTAAACCCGCATGCCATAATATATAAGGAAAAATCCAAACTCGTCTCTGGGGTCGTCACCCTACAGCGCGCCTCCGGACCGTCGTCCGAAGTCGATATACCAACCATACTCCCAAGCCACAAAGTCTCTGAATATGGCAGTACTAGGAGAACCTAAGTTCTCCAAGAGCCGCGAGCAAATAATTCTGAACACGTCTGAGTCCTATCTCTATCCAGGTTTCCTTCCCGTGGCTCGCGTAAAACATCTCAATGACCTACCAACCACATATCCCCTCACTGGAATACCTCATGACCACATAAGGATCATATACATGCCACAAGGGCCGCCACAAAGGCCAACAAAATATCCTAAAGAGGACTGCCAGCAAGGCCAAACAAAATGTCCTAAAGAGGACCGCCACCAAGGCCAAACAAATGTCCTAAAGAGGACCGCCACCAAGGCCAAACAAATGTCCTAAAGAGGACCGTCACAAAGACACTCTGGCTAAACAGCCCGTCACAAAGACCATTTGTCCCGAAGGACCGTCACAAAGACACTCTGTCTAAACAGCCCGCCACAAAGGCCACGCAATTGGGTAAACAGCCCGCCACAAAGGCCACACAACGGCTAAACTGCCCGCCACAAAGGCCACACAATGTCTAAAAGACCGCCACACACTGGCACACTGACTCGAAAGTCCGCCACTAAGGCCACACACAAGCCCCTCCAAGGCTCTCCACCGCTAAAATGGACAAATTCTAACCTCCGTAAAACTTTCCATATTTAGCACTTTCTACTTTTGGAAACTTCTATTTTAGGAAACTTTTCTCCAAAAACCCCGCCTCACGGAAACTTTGTACCCCAAACACCACCTCAGCTTGTTACTGAGTCGCACAACCAACCACCCCAAGCGACCGAGTAACAAGAGAGATGGGCTGGAATACTCCATTCCCGCTCCAGCCACGGATTACAGATGGAACTAGGCTAAACAAGCGCAAGTCGTGGCTTATTTCTCATACCACTTCTTGAACCTTGCTTTCATCTTTGCCTCAGGTTTCAAGTCTGCTCCTCAACACCATCACAGTCCCACATGACTCTCATCAAAGGAATCTTCTTCTTCTGAAGTTCCTTGATCCTCCTCTCGAGAACCCTCAATGGTCTCGCCTTCACTGTCATGTTAGGCTGAAAATCCTCGGGAATCTTAGCCAACACCTGCTCACTCTCACGGAGACACTTTCGCAACATAGACACATGGAAAACCTTATGGAATGCACGCATAACCTCGAGTAACTCCAGTCTATATGCCATAGGTCCAACCCGCTCAATCACTCTGAATGGACCCATATACCTTGGACTCAACGTAGTCTCTGACAATGACCGGTTCGGACCCCGCAACATGGCCATCTTGAGGTACACTCTGTCTCCTACCTGAAACCCAAGATCTCTCCTCCTCCTATCAGCATAACTCCTCTGCCTATCCTGAGCCTCCTTCATGTTCAGCTTGAGAACCCGAATCTTCTCTGAGGTCTCCTGAACAAAACTAGCACCAAACATGCTCCTCTCCCCCACCTAAGTCCAGCATAATGGTGTACGACATGGTCTCCCATACAAAGCCTCATAAGGAGCCATCTTAATACTCGCCTGACAACTGTTGTTGTAAGCAAACTCTACCAGGTTCAGGTGATCTGCCCAATGGCCACCCCAATCCAACACACACATCCTCAACAAATCCTCCAGCATCTGGATCGTCCTCTCAGACTGTCCATATGTCTGGGGATGATAAACTGTACTCATATGCACCTTAGTGCCCATCTCTGCCTGAAATGCCTTCCAGAACACCGAAGTGAACTTAGAATCTCTGTCAGACACAATGCTCGCTGGCACCCCATGCAATCTTACTATCTCTCTCACATACTTCTTAGCCAAGACCGCTGCTCCATCAGTCTTCTTAATGGCCAGAAAATGTGCTGACTTAGTCAACCGGTCCACAATGACCCAAATAGCATCAAAGGTCCGTGACACTAGAAATCCTACCACAAAATCCATGGTGATAATATCCCACTTCCACTCAGGAATGGGTAAACTCTTCAGTAACCCCCCAGGAACCTGATGCTCAGCCTTCACTAGCTGACACACATCACACCTCGAAACCCAACTAGCTACATCCTTCTTCATCCCGATCCAATGATAGTACCTCTTGAGATCACGGTACATCTTAGTCGCTCCTGGATGAATAGACAACTTGCTCGCATGAGCCTCTCTCAGAATCTCCTGCCTCAACTCCTCATCCTTGGGCACACAAATCCGACCGTGCACCAAGATAGTACCATTTTCTGAGACTTGATACTCTGAATCCACATCCTTAGAGGCATTCACCACCCCAAATCCCTCTCCTGAGCCAACCGCACCCTACTCAGAAGATCTGCTCTATCAACTACTTCCAAACCCAACGGCTCCTGTGAAACAGCACACAAGCTCAAAGCACTGATCTCTCCAACCAGAGACTCCATCTCCTACTCCTGAGCCGAAGCTACCCTCTTCCGACTCAGAGCATCTGCAACCGTATTAGCCTTACCAGGATGATAGGCTATCTCCAAATCATAATCCGCCATAAGCTCCATCCACCGCCTCTGTCTCAAATTCAGCTCAGGCTGAGTGAATATATACTTCAAGCTCTTATGATCTGTAAACATTTGTACCTTTGCACCATAAAGATAAGATCTCCAAATCTTCAGGGCAAAAACTACAACACCCATCTCCAAATCATTAGTAGGATAGTTGCCTTCATGCACCCGCAACTGCCGCAAAGCATAGGCAATCACCTTCCTATGCTGCATCAGAACACACCCCAAACCAACTCTAGATGCATCTGTATAAACCACATAGGGTTCTCCCTGCTCAGGCAAAGCCAACACCGGCGCATAGTCAACATCTCCTTCAGGCTTGCAAAGCCTTCCTCACACTCTTCTGACCAGACAAAAGGAACATCCTTCCCTGTCAACTTAGTCATAGGACGTGCTCTGCTTGCAAACCCCTGCACAAACCTCCTGTAGTATCCTGCCAATCCGAGAAAACTCCTGATCTCTGTGGTATTCTGCGGTCTAGGCCAATCCCTGATAGCCTGAATGTTCTCTGGATCCACAGAAACCCCGTCTGCAGACACAATATAACCCAAAAAGCCCATCTCACGCTGCCAAAAACTGCAATTGCTCAACTTAGCAAACAATTTCTGCTCCCGCAGCTTCTCCATAACTGCCCTCAAATGCACTGCATGCTCCTCAGGACTCTTAGAATAAACCAGGATATCGTGGATGAAAATGATGACAGACACATCCAGAAACTCCTGAAACATGCTGTTCACCAATCTCATAAACGCTGCTGGCGCGTTAGTCAACCCGAAAGGCATCACCACAAACTCATAATGCCCATACCTAATATATGCATAGTATTATAAAATTGAATATAATTAATTTAGTTAGGTGATTTATACCTTTATTGAATAATTTATTTTATAAATAATGAAAAGTTAATATATTGTTTAATTGTGTTAATCTAAAAAAAAATAGTAAATGTGGTATGTCAAAAATAATAAAAGGAATAATTTTTCTTTATGACATATAGAATGGATTAAATTGTTGTTGGCTGTTGATTCACGGAAAGCTCCTTACCAGATTAAAAGGTATGAAAAAAGAAAAACCCAATAAGTAAGGTACCAAGTATATGTATTATCATTTTTATAAAACTATATTTTCACACAGAAAAAAACTTTATTGTGTTACATTTACGCAAATTGGGAAAGAAAAAAAAAGAAAAGAAAAGAACTATTACATAATACTATACTATATATTAGTATTAGAAATAGGCTCGCACGATGCACGAGATATATTTAATTATATTTTTATTAATTATAATATATTTTAAATGTAGAAATATATCTTTGAAATGGATTTGTTTTTAATATGAATTTATTAAAAAATATTTAATATGTGTTCCTTTATATATATGGTTCTTAATATTTGGATGCAAAATAAAATAAATAAAACATATCGGAAAATTTTTTGATTAAAGTAATTAAATCCCTTAAAGTTTTATTGTTTTAGATTTTATTGTTTTGTGATAAATTGTTAGGTTCTTAGAACATCTCTAACCCACTCTATTTTAAAATCAATACTCTGTTATAGAGTAACATTTGCTCTAACCCTACTGTATATCTTACTCTAAAATAGAGTAAATGGTACGATTACTGTATAAGCAATTGATACATTGAAAAAAATATGCTCTATTTTAGAGTTAAAAATAGAATATATATTGGAGATAGTCTTATATGATGATTCGCTAGATCTCTATAACCAAAAAATTATTATCGAAAACTCAGTAACCATGAAAATAAATAAATACAAATTATGTTTTATTCTCAATTGTAAAGAAAAATAACTGATAAAAATTTATATTTTTGCAAGTGGTTTTACAACTTTATATTTTCTTCAACTCAATTTTAATATTTGATTTTCTTTTTGACTTCACAATTTGTTGCTACGGTTTGATTTTCTTCAATTAGCCTCCTAACAAATTTCTTCCGAATTAGAAACTCTATATGAATGATGAAATTAAAATGTGCTATACTTCTATGATGATGGGTTCTTTTTTCGGTCCTTGTCTCTATTATTATTTATTATGTTCTTTTAATTATCAAAAAAATGAACTCTCCAATATGTCAATTGGTGTAGATGGAAGTTAAGACAAAATCATAAAAATTGATACTCCCTCCGTTCTAATTTAGTTGTCGTTCTAGGATTTAATTTTTATTTCATATTAGTTGTCGTTTTAGATTTTCAGTGCAGATGTTTAATGAATATTCCAATCTTATCCCTGCTGCTTTAAAGTTTCAACCAATGAAAAAATTATAAAATATATTAATGAAGGGCAAAACATAAAATTTAATAGTTTCCTTAATTTGTGTGCAAAAACCTTAAACGACAGTTAAATTAGAACGGAGGGAGTATCAACAATAGATACATTCCAACTATTTTTCTGACATAACTACATTATTTTAACTTACATCTAATTTTTTTTTATTTACTATATTTGAACTTATCATATCTATATATTGACTTTTCCATCAGATTTTGATGATTTCAAAATAAAAAGAGGGAGAAAAAAAATCAGACCGACTCAAATTCATCCAATCAATTACCTAAACTTCGAAAACCTGAATTTTGTACAATACTAATGAGATTATGAATCTAGACAGATTATGAATCTAGACAATATGTTTTACAAGGTAACAGAAGAATCACCAATGATTATTTTGAATAATTAATAAGTGTCTTCACGATTTACCATATGCTCGAGTGTTTACTCTCTAATCTTGTAATCATCCTTAATATAAAAAGAAATTGGAATAAATTCATATTAAAATATGGCTCATATTATAAAAATTTATGAAATATCTTATACTATATCTCACATTAAATTTTGAATTAAATTCATGAAAAAAGTGTGTCAAATTTAATGTTTTTTAGATTAGATATATTATCTCTATTTTCTAATCATTTAAAAATAAATAGAATAATTACCATTAAATTATGTTTTGAAACTATTGATTTCTATTATTTCATGTGGAGATTAAGCAATTATGTTAATTTTATTTTCTTGTAATACCTACGTTTTAAAGACAGTCAAACTGTAACTTATAGAATATTAATTTAATTTTATCTGAGTTTTTTTAATACAATATATATGATTATTGAATACAGTGTGATTTTTTAAAATATTTTAGAATATATTTTGTATTTTTAAATTTATCATAAATGAATTTGGCTTCAATTTTTACTTTAAAAGTATAAAATCGTTTTTTTGTTTTAATTGGTTTGATCAGTAGTTTTATTTGTAGGTTCTATGGTATATGCTTTCATTATAAAATATATTATATGTTAAAACTAAAAATTGGAAGAAATATATTTGTGTAACGATGTGATTTTTTTTTAAAAAGCAGACTATACACCATATAAGATATAAATAAAATGAAATATACTATATAAGATATAATTAAAATAAAGTATATGAAAAATGTTTAATTTAAAATTAGTGAAAAAGACATGTGTCACAAATATAAAGCGTCAAGTATCGCATTGGCAAATATTATATAAGATTGATTAGTTGGATGGATGAATTCCCCACACGGCAGGCAAAGAGAGTCTCACGCGTAACGTCGCTGTCTGATCAAAAGTTTGCTCATAAATATCCACTTACTTTTGTTAACTCAATTATCTACTTTGAGTTAGTACTATTTCAGTTTCTGTTCGATACAATTCGCTCGTTTTCCTCATTACAAAAGCTTATAGGTTGGTACAAACTACAAAGCATATAAGGTCGATCCACAACTATATAACCAACATTACCATAAGGGTATACATGTAACTTCGACATTTCCCATATATAAGCATTCTCACGATCACAGATAACATCTCATCTTCGATATAATTCGACTCCATCTTACAGACGTATACACACTTTGTTTATATTCAAAACAATATGGGATCTTTTTTTTTTTTCTTGTAAACTAACAATATGGGATCTTTGGTGAAAGAGAAAACCTCGTCGTTGATGACGGAGTTTTTGGAGAAGTGCGGCGGCTATGCGGTGGTGGATGGAGGGCTTGCGACGGAGCTACAACGCTATGGGGCTGACATCAATGATCCACTTTGGAGTGCCAAGTGCCTCATTACTTCTCCTCACCTCGTCACAAAGGTTATATATACAATATATCATATGTAGAAATTCATACTCTTCTTCTAAGATGGGTTTAGTCGTACGGTGACAAATATTGACAATTCAGAGTGATCTATAGTTATTGAATGATGCACTCTCAAAACTTCGTATAATCTTGTTTGGTTATTTTCAGCTGCAATTTTAAATAATGATTTGTCACCATGGGGATATCTAAGTGGGGGGAAACAAAAATATTGAGAATTCGTTTGGCTTCAGACACTTATTAATTAGATATATTTTATATATTCTTCTATATATAAGATTTAGAATTATAAAGTTGAGTGAGATTCTACCAAAAAAATAAAAATAAAGTTGAGTGAGAACCTATGTACGGACAGAGGATAGTGGTTCGAGTTAATATTTTTGGTCTATTCTTGACTCTATAAACTTGGTTTTGTTTCTTTGCAACGATATTTTTTATTTATCAAGTTCGATGTTTTCGATGAAGCTCGTATATGCACAAATAAACAGTGATACCTTAAACAGAGGTACTCGTATATCTATGCACAAATCTATGAACATTAGCTGCGACAGCGACGCAAACGTGTACGTTTTATACCACGACGTTTTACTTCACTGTCACTCCATTTTTCTAGTAACATCTTTAAATGGAATAAAAACAAAAACTACTACTAGTGTTTTTATGTTGCAGCCA